>NC_044260.1:0-1200000 GCF_003957555.1 Calypte anna | reverse complement strand
GGTTGACTTTTGTTCTTACACTTTCTTTCTCTGTCTTTTCTGTAGGTTATAACCCTGGAAGGATGGGTTGACATCATGTATTATGTGATGGATGCACATTCTTTTTACAATTTTATATATTTTATATTGCTTATAATAGTAAGTATGAACCGTGGGATGCTCCCACTCCTTGTCCTGGTGGGTAAAGTTGTTCCCTGTGCATTTCACAGGGAAGAGCCAGATAGACTTCAGGGTGGGAGACCCTTCTCCCCCCATAAAGTGTAATCATGCAGGTTGTGATTAGTGCTGTGGGGACAGATCATTGGCTACCACTCTCCTTTTTAGTGTCACATGTGATGCATGGTCACAGCTTGTCAAGCCATATGGTCATTCCTCCCTCTTAATCTCCCAGTCTTGGTCTTGTCACCTTGATGTGTCCTAACTATTGTGCCTTGGCCAAGCAACCATTAATCAGAACAAAAAGCAGAGAAGGTGTTGATTTTCTTTTTAGCCTCCTGAGTGTGCCAGAGGACACCTTGTTTCAATGAAGAGCCTTTAAAATATTGATCCTTATCTGAGCCCTTTAAATAACAGTAATAATAGTGCACCCTTCTGAAGTCTTACAGAGCTGTCATTCCTAAAAACAAAGTATTACTCACTGGAGGTTGCCTTCAGAAGCTGCCATTCCATGTTAGTAAGGTTCTGCCTTTACAGGGAGCACAAACTTGTCCAGGGTTTCCACATCTGTGGAAAAATGAAGCATTTATGTCAGGAGGAGAGCAGAGGAAAAAGTCCTGTGTAGCTATCAGGCAGAACATGGGGAAGAGGCACTTCAAAGTGCTTTTGTGGCTGGATATTCTTTATATATAGCTTCATCCTCATCAATGTGGTTTTGAAGGCTGTGGGAAGTCAAACCACCACTGCTCCCAGCACCAGTGGGAAAGGCATGGATCAGAGCAGTGTGAGATTTTTTCCCAGTAATGGATAGCATTCTGAAAGCAGTGATTTTTGAGCCTTTAGCAACAGGCCACACTTAGTAGAGATTTATGCTCCACTCGTTTGAGTCCCTACATATGGGTCCTTGCAGAAAAGCCAGAAGGTGACTGATCTTCAAGTCACTTGGAGCTGGGAGTGGCACCCTTGCTGCTTCTCAAAGAGTATCCAGGTGGATATTACAGTCTGCAGAACAGCACTGCAAACCATTTCCCAGTGGCTTCTCTTGAGGATTCACCAGACAGTGGTCCAAATGAAATCCATATGTCTCCTACTGACCACAGCACAGAGGTTTGGCCATGGTGACAGTGGCACTTTGATGACATCAGTCCCTTTTACACCTTTGGGTTCTTACTCTCCGGTGGGAATATTTGACATTTTCCTTTGGCTGATTTATAAGCCCAAGTGGTGAAAAAACAGTTTGTGGACCCAGCAGCTGAGGGAAAGATGTAGCCTTATGTCACTTCACATTCTTACCCTTGGGGCTTCATCTTCAAACTCTGGTATCACCCAAGAACACATCAACTCAACCAAACAGTAAATCAAGCTTTCCTTGGAGCACTGAATCTCCTGGAGATGCATGGACCCTGACTGTCCTCAAAAGGACATTCACACACACAGAATGGACTTCAGACCATCTTTCCTTGCAGGTTGGCAGGGTGTTTCCTGGGATCTCTTTTGTGGTGGTGACTGATTGCATTGTGTTTTATAGACCTTGTGTTAGCAGCAAATGTCATCACTGTTGAGGGGAGGAAAGTGGTGAAGGCTGTTGTTTACAGCTTGCTTTGCCATTACCAAAATAATTTAACATGACTTAGGACCAAATTTAGCAGTTCTCAGGCACACATTGACATCACATTTGGTGAGCAGTCCCTGAGATTCAGCATGTTTGGAAATCTTGGGATTTCTACGAACCACGCTTCAAGTTCAGATAGCGTGTGGTGGTCAAGAGCAGGTCTTGCTTTGTCAAGTTCCCTGCTAATTCCTTTCCCTGTGTTTTCTCCAGGTTGGTTCCTTCTTCATGATTAACTTGTGCCTGGTTGTGATAGCAACACAGTTTTCTGAAACAAAGCAGCGGGAGAACCAGCTGATGCAGGAGCAGCGGGCCCGTTACCTCTCCAACGACAGCACAATTGCAAGTTTCTCAGAGCCAGGGAGCTGCTACGAGGAGCTGCTCAAATACATCTGCCACATCTTCAGGAAGGTGAAGAGGAGAACGATCCGGCTGTACAACAACTGGCAGAGCAAGCGCCGGAAAAAAGTCAACCCAAACAGCAGCACCAACGGGCAGAGCCAGAGGGGCAAAAAGCGCATCACCTCCATACACCACCTCATCCACCATCACCATCACCACCACCACCACCACTACCATATCAGCAATGGGAGCCCTCGGGGCCCGTGCTCCAACCCTGAGATCTGTGACCTGGAACTCAAGGTGATGAAACCTGGAGGTCGATTGATGCTTCCTCCTCCCTCACCCAAGTTGCAGGGTCCTGCTCCTCCTCCAGATTCGGAGTCTGTGCACAGCATTTACCATGCAGACTGTCATGTTGAAGGGCCACAGATGAATTGTAAGTCTTCCAATGCCCCTGCAAGCATTAAACTGACTGCTGGACTCTCCAACCATGGCAACATGAACTATCCTACCATCCTGCCTTCTTCAACTAGCAAAGCCACTTCTGTTCCAGTTCCTAAAGGAAAGAAGAATGGTAATTCACCTGTGGCCGTGGTTAATAGCCCTGTAAATTTGAGCACAGACTCTTATGGGAAGCTGCAGCAACTGGTAGGAGAGCATGGTAAGGATAAACAAGCTGATTAATTAATTTTTTTTTTGCTTGGGAAAACTGGAGCTGAAGGCTGAAAAATAGTCTTAAGCCCTCAAATAGTAAAAAGTCAAAAGGATCTAGCTTCTGTTTTTTAATCTCTTTAAGCCAAACTTGTAATCTGTTTTTAGAATGCCTGTGTTTTCTGAAACTGTTTATCCCCGTGTGCATGGACACAAATATTTATCCCAGTGATGTATGTGCTGAAAAAATACCAAGCCTAGCTTGGGGGGGGTCACAGTAAAGGTTGCTTGCCAAATAGGTTGGATGGCTTGTCTTTGTCAATTTTTAGGGTTGTTGCTTTCTTTTTTTAAGCAACCATACAAAAGGGTAAAGTGGATTGTTTATAGAAATTGCCTTCAATGGAGCTTAGCAGGAGGGCAGAAAGGGGCAAGGTTAGTTGCAGCGTTCTTCCATTGTTAAGCAAAAGCTTTGTATGAATCATTCATTTGTCTTTAGCTATGCAAGTAAAGAAGGTTATTATGACAATGTGTATTTACCTTGAGACAAATGCCCAGGCTCTGCAGAAGTCTGGAACTGGGAAAGCGAGGATGAGCAGAAGAGCTGTTGCTTGGTAGGCAGTGCTCAAGTCAAAGCTTTGGTTCTTTGTGCTTGCAAGGGGATCTGCTGCTGGGTTCCTCTACAGAAGAAAGCCCACAGTCTCAGTCCTAACTGTGACATCCCAGGGCCACCATTTCAATGACTTAGAAATTTTTCAAGTGTTGGCTCTTTGAAAGCCAGAGGTTAGATGGAGTTGCTATTAATAATGCAATTATAGTGTCCTCTTTTTCCAAAGGCATTTAAGCCCAGAGGATGCCAAAATCCTTTAAACAAATCTCCTGAAATGGTTTTGTCTCTTTCAGAAGTGTGGTCATCTCTAGGGGAAGGGGTGGATGCCACAGCTCTTGGCTAGTGAGCAGCAGCTTATTTGTCACCCTGAGGAGCACAGGGGCTGGGAAGGGAAGCAAGTCAGCTGGGTCCATCTGGGGACCCCCTACACACAATGTCTCAGTGCTCAACTCTTCCCCTCTGTGTCTCTGGCTCTTTTGAGTTCCTCCTTCCCACTCCTACCACAGCCTTTCCTGCCACACCAACAGGGCTGACTTGGGTTCACTTCCACACCAAAACCATCTTTGTACAGCAGAGATGATGGTTGTGTCTTCTGGGCTTCAGGAGGATCCTTAAGTGCCAAAGAAGTGAGCTCCTGGGGGTGTAGCTCTGCCAGGCACAGTTCCCCACTCGTGTTTCTCCATACCAGCCTAAACTTAGCAAAGGAGCCATGTAAAGTCCTTACCCTGTGTTCTGCCAGAAAGGTGGGGTGGACCCATAAGCTTACCCAACCCTCCTGGCCTCAGCCTCTTTGGGCAAAGAGCTGTTTTGCTTAATCCCCTCTCCACTCTTACAAGTCAATAAGCAGAGTCTGTTCACTGCAAGGCGTGTGCAAGGAGAGCACACAAGTGATAATTGAGAGCATTAAGGAGGTATTAGCAGCCAGGGCACTCACAGCTCCAGCTGGAAGCAAGGTTGGTGTCTGCTGGGAAAGATGCAATTGTGGGAGGGAGTATTCTCTTCCCTCCTTTTGTTGTGGAATTGAACAGCATAAAGTACAGCCTGTTCCTTCGTGTTCTTGTGCCCTGCAATGCTGTGAGGTTATTTTAGCAGGCAGCAGCCAAGGAGACTCTGGTATTTTGAAGACATCTGTGGCGCCAGTGTTTTTCATATAATTTTTAACACTTTGATAGCATTAAATGATGTCTGGCAAGCCCACTACCTCTGCTATCCATGCTGCTGTGGCTGTGCTGCAGTCTTTCCTTAACAGATGGATCCTGATGGGAAACACCATGCGTGCAGTGCTGCACCAGTGCTGCTTACAGGTTGAGTAAGGGGGCAAATACTTCTGATCCTCTTGGTGTCTTTGATGTAATGACCAGGAGAAGGGATAGTCCTCTCCTGCAAGGCTGTTTTGAAAGCCAGTGATGTCTCAGTGGCATTCAGGTAAGTAAAATACATTTTGACTCTTCTCGCAACCCAGTTTTCAAGCTAACGGGTGACTTTTGTTTGGTGCTGCCTTCTCTTTAAAAATGTCCTTGAATGTCAGCTAGGAGTGGCTGAAATCAGCAGCATTACTGTTGGGTGAGCTTCAAGTTCCTAGGCCAGGAGTATCCCCTGCCTTTTGCTTGGTCTCCCCGAAACCAATCCAAGTGTTGTCCCTATCCAACTTCCCAACATCTTAAAGGGGCATCTTAAGGAGGAAAACCATCCTCTCCCCTTATTTCCCTGAACTTCAAAGAAAGTTGTCATTGATGCTTGAGTGGTATTTTCTAGGAAGGATCCCATGCTCTCACAGCAATGCATTCATGGTGTGGGATTTTTTAATGTCTGATTTCTGAATATGAGAAAATAACATCTGATTCCTGTTCCACCCCAATCATCCACGTTACGTTTGCCCGTATCATCCCTCTACCCAGGCTGTGTGAGGGCAGCAGCATTTCTCCTCGCACCACTAAACATGTGGCAATGTGTTTGATTTTAAAACACCCTGGGCAGTCGGTCTCGTGCCTCAAGCAAAGAACCCACCTAAGCTTTATTAAAGACCGTGAAGGGACTCCATGACTCTCCGAGCTGTGTCCTGTGGTCAGTAGCTACCTAGGGTCCATTTCTCCCTCTCTCTCCTGGTTATTAGCTAAATGAAAACACTGTCTAAACCATGTATCACAGCTGGGTAGCCCTCAGATCACCGCTGGTGATGTTAGCCTGGTCAGTTATCATAAAAAAATAACTGGAGAGAATTGTGCCTCGCAGTCTTCCTCCAGCAGCCCAACATAAGATGGCTGCCGCGTTCTGTGGAGAGTGGCCCCTCAGCGCCACGGAGGGGATAGAGCGAGTGCCGGGCCTTGGGGAGAGGGTAAGAGAGGGGAAAACGAGGCAAAGCAAGAGCCACCTGGTGAGATGGATGGCTCGAAGGGGATTCCATTTCTTTGAGGCTGCGGCAGAAGGTGGGCAGACCTGGTGCTGTGGGGACTGGGGTCTGTCAGCCACGCTGAGGGGGTGAGGTGGTGGTGACTCTGAGTCTCTCCCCTCACAGGTCTGCGGCGGACGCCCAGCCGGCTGTCGGGGCTGGGTGCTGCCTGCCCGCTGCCCAGCCCCCCGGGTGACACCCTGACCTGCGAGCTGCGGGAATGTCCCTTCTGTGCCAGCCTCCTGGACGACCCTGAGTTCGCCTTCAGCGAGTCTGACAGCTGCGACTCTGACAACAACGGCGTCTACGAGTTCACCCGGGACCTGCAGCACGGAGACCACAGAGACCAACTCCAGCAGCCACGGGGGAGGAGGAGGAGGAAGAAGAAAAAAACCAAGGAGAGGAACAAAGTGAGCCGCCTGTGGAAGGCTTTTGGCAGCAAGCTGAAGAGGATCGTGGAGAGCAAGTACTTCAACCGAGGGATTATGATCGCCATCCTCATCAACACATTGAGCATGGGCATCGAGTACCATGAGCAGGTGAGTGTGGGACTGCCTGTAGAACCCTGAGGGTTTGTGGTTTCAGGTGCTTGGGGAGATTGTCAAAGCCACGTCAGGTGAAGAGCAAGGGCTTTTCATGCAAGTTGGAAACACCAAATGGGGCTGAGCCTGCAGAAGTGTGATGAGCAGGAGCCATCCTTCTGTGTGCAAAAAGCCTGGGAGGTGTCTGGCAGTGCTGCTGAGGTGTGGAGAGTTTAAATGTCTATGTTAAGGCAACTGTCTGCTTAAGGTGTTTGCTGTGAATTATTCCTATAAGCATGAGTTGTTCTGGTGGAAATAACCCTTTGTTCTGCTGGGGGTAGTGCACAGTGGACCATGTAGTGCAAATGACCCACACAGAGGTTTTTTCTTCTTCCATCCTGGATCTTGCCAGGCAATGGTAAAAGTAACAAAAAAAAAAAGTTTCTCCCTGAGGGCTCTAAAACCTTCAATTTGATCTTGTAGGGTAAAAGCAGGTTTATTTTCTACAGGTTTGGAGGGAGGAAAGAGGAATCATGCTGTTCCCAGTATTAGTCTGAACATGGTGATGGCAGAAAGCAGTGCTGGCAGCGGCAGCTGAGGACAGTCTGTCCTTGTTGGGAGCTTGAGGGGCTGGGCAATGGGAGAGGGAGGTGAGCCATCTGAGGATCACCAGTTGATCACTCTGAGGAAAGCTATGCTCTTCTGGGCTTTTCTTTCTCTGAAATACTGGTTACTTTCATCTGTTTTCTCAAGATGTGCTGTTTGTTTCTTGTGCCGCCTCTATCAGGTGCAGAAAATGCATCCCAGTGAGAGCAGAAGACCCTCACTCAGATCTTCTGTGAGGTTGATAGTCCAAAGTTCATCTGGTGCTCCTCCAAAATCTCCACTGTAGGATCAGGAGCAATTAAAGGGTTTTTTAAAGCTATTCCTCCTCTCTGCCTTGGTCACTTAGCAGTGAGGAGTAAAGGCAAACAGAGCAGCATAGTATATCCAAAGGCAGGAAAAGAGACTGTATTTTCTTCTCCATTATGTTCCAAGATTAAGTTCTACTGGGCACCATGGTAAACAATACTCCAGAGTGCTGCTACTTTATTTTCCCTCCACTTGTGTGCTTTAAATTCCCATATTCTATGCTATCTCAGAAAGATTTTCTTTCAGAAAAGCAAGTATTCAGCTAAAACACATGAACCTCAGCCATGCAACAATAAATTAGTTCACACTTGCAGCAGAGAGTGTCCAAACCCAACAAAGAAATCACTGTTGCTGTCAGCTTTCTGTCTGGTTAGTTGTTCCACAACAAGTTTTAAAATTAGGAAATACACCTTGTCAGTTGCCTTTGAATAGCCTATTCATTCCTGGCAGCTGCTGCATTTCTGCATGGATACTCTTTTGTCAGGCAAATACAGCTTTGTCAGTCCTTAGATATTGCCATGATGGGTGCTGGGGGAAAACCATAGGCAGGCTGCAGTGAGAAGTCCCAGGGATCACATGGAGTCTGTCCACAATCACTTGTATAAAGGTAAATTTGATAATTACATCCTTGCTGCTAACAAAGGAAAACTGTGGCTGGCAGGTTTATATTGCATTCTACCTTGTAAAAGATTTGCTTTAAACTATCTCAAAGCCAATGGCAATAAAGATTCTGAAGCTTTTGGCTACAGAGCATCAGACTCCCTCCAGCTTTGCTTGCAGGCACTGCCCAGCATGGGCCCAATAAAAAGAGAGGAATTTTGAAGTGAAACCTGTGAAAGTTCTTCCACGTGCCTGGCTGCAAAGTGTCAGGGTACACAGCAGGCATAACAAGCCATGGAGCTGTCAGCCCAGCTTCAAAACACTTTGTCCAAGTATTCTTCTATCAACAGAGTGACCTCCAGGGCATCACCAGAGGCCGAGCCATAATCTGAAAGCAACAGAAAATGGCTCTAGGCTCCCAGACTGTCTGGCATTCAAGTTGGGTTTTCGTAACCAAAGTGGGGTGATTTCAGAACCTAAAACCTCCTTGTGTGAGAATTGGCAGCAAGACTCAGGGTTAGAGGATTGACTTTGTGTGGTGATAAGGAGGAGGTGCCTGTGTAAAGCTGTCGTGAACCCACAGCTTGGTGTTGGGATGGAGGAGAGGTGAGAACTCGTTTCGGGTATGCCTTGATTCTTGCCAGGAAAAACAGTTTAATCACAGCTTTCTGGTTATTGAGTGATGCTGCACCTCTGCTCAGAGCAGGTATTACAAGGTGAGAAGGTCTGAGCCTTCCCTAGGCTGTTAACCAGGTGTGGGTGTTGCCATTGCCTCTTCCATCCTCCCAAAGGCAAACCTGGAGGCTGTTCCTCAGGTCATAAGGATTTAGGAGCTGCCTACGTGGGTAGCTACTCCATGGATCTCCTCTGCCTTCCTTTCTGCCACTGAGCTGTTCAGTGCCACCAGGGAGCAGGTTACAGGGCTTCCCACTGGGGAGAGGTCCTGTGCTCAGTGATAGATGACAGCGGTGTGGGCAGAGGACTTCTGGGCCCCAGAGCCTGGCAAAACTTGACCTACCATGGAGAGATTTTCTCTGAGTGGAACAGCTTAAGCAGGTTCCCTGTTCTTTACTCTTGCCACTTGGTTTCAGTCATGGACTGGTTTGTCAAGCTGGGCTGCAGCAGCCACAGGAAAGCCCTCCCCAAACCTCACTGTCTGTAAGGAAATGCCCAATCGCTTTTATTCAAAAAAAAAAAAAGTATTAATTTCTGCTTGCTTTTCTTTTCTGGCTTGGCAGAACTCACAGTCATCAGTGGCTTTGGAAAAAGACAGGCACACCATATATATTGTTCTTTCTGAGTGCTCCTCAAAGCCAAGGCATCAATCCTGTGTATGTGTGGGAGGGGTGGTAGGTACTGAGCAACATATGGCATGGAAGATAGAGCAGAACTGACTGGTCCTGGGTGAGTTATCTCCCCTTTCATCCCGGGACATAGCAGTGCTCTTCAGAGAAGTCTCACGGAGCCCTCTTGAGGCAATCGAGCATTATTGTCCATATTTTCTTGATGAGGAAATCAAGGTTGGAAAGTGCCAGGCTGGAGGTAAAGCCTCGTGGGCTTTACTGCTGGTTCTTACCATAGCCACAGGGCAGGGGGACGTGGCTGTCATAGCAGCATTTTGGTGCAAATGATTCATGGTTTGGGCCAGACAGGAAGGTGATCTGTGTCGGTGCTGCTGCAGGTGCTGCTTCCACATGAATGAGACCTGTCCATATCCACAGCTTCAAAATGTGTTTTGCTGGGAATGTGAAGCTCACAGCAATCATCTCACACAGTCTCTATGGCTGAGCCACAGCTGCCACCACACCATTCAGTGCATGTAGCCCATGTGATGCCCTTTTAGACAAGGACCCTGTGCTGTGGCTCAGGGCATGACCACTATAGGAGGTACTGACTCGTGGGGAAGGTGAGGAGATGCTGGAGCTGCTTTGCAAAGAGCTGTCCTTTAGCAATCCTGCTCTTCTCAGAGGCAGATTGAAGATTTTGTGGCAGCACAGGTGGTTTGTGGCAGGAGATCCAGGCAGCAGGAGGTGGCTGGTGGTGGGAAGGGAGTTTCTTTGGGACAGCAATTGGATGCTCCATCCATGGGGTTAGCAGCCAGCTCTCTCTCCAGCTGCCAGGTTGTATGTAGTTGGTGATTAAGAGGTTCCAGGATGCTGTCAGCAGCAGCACAAGTTGTATTTCAAAGGTTATTTGGCTGGTTTGGAGTCCCTTCCCTCCTTTCTCCTCCCCTTGGGCTTTATTTATTTATTTGTCTACCTCCAGCACAAATAAGCACTCCCACAGATGAAGGAAGCCAAGTAAAAAGGAGGTGGCAATCCTTGCATTAATCTTCTAGGCAATTTCAATACCTTGGTTGATTGGGTTACACATTCATTGCACCTGACAGTTCTCCAGAGTTTCTGAGAACGTTCCATGGCACTGCAGCAACCAAGCAGGATCAGGGCAGTCCAAGGCACGACATCTGCAGTGCCTTTGGGGCAGTGGGGAGAGATGCCTGGCACAGACAGGTCCTGTTCCAGGAGTGCCTCTCTGCCACTGGAAGCTGATACCTTTTCATCCCAGAGTCAACTCATGTTAGTGCTTCATTGACTGGTCTGAAGAAACAATTGTTACTCCCTCAGTGTGCCTCGATTCCCAGCTCCTCAGCTGCCCAGGAGAAGGACAGAGTTCTGTTCATTGGTCCAAGAGAGATGTTGGTGTTATTCCTGCAGAAGAAAAAGCTCTGAGTTCATTCCTGAGGAGCTCTGGTTTAAGTTGTGAAGAGACACCCCCCACACTTTGCCTTCCAGAGGAATTTGCAGAAGTAGATGTTGATACTTGTAATGATTCCACATAAAAGTCTCAATTTACATCAAATGGCACTAGAAATGCTATTTTACATCACTTCTCAGAACAGAAGTACAAATTAGTATTTGTTCCAAACTACTGCTGTTCAAAGAGCTTTTCATTGCTTTCCTGATCCCTCAGCCCTGCAATGTTAGTTCAGAACAGATGTCTCTAGGTTGGAGCTGACCTTGCACTCAGTGGCCCATTACTTATCAGTGTAAGAAAAGTATTGGTTTTGAGCAGCACATTTTATTATTCTGGAGTAAAAGTAATTCTGTGTGATTTAAGGTAGCAACTGACATTTTATTTTAGCATTTGTCAATTTTGGCTTGAAAAATTGGTTTGGCCTGGAAGGCTCAGCACTTAGTCAGAAAGCAGAGGAGAATCATTCAGCAGAGATTGAAGCAAATTGCTTAAATTTCTTTTTGAGTTGTGAGTCAATAAAATATTACACTGATCTGAGATTCTCACTTTCAACTTGCAAAACTCATTCACTCTTCCAACTTCTTCCATGATCCAATTTTAAGAACTCACATATTGGCTGAACTTGAGGCAGACTGATTCCCCCAGCCCACGATGTAAAAACTAAGCCAAAAGGGTTTGAGCTTATTGCATAAATGATGTGAGACTCATTCTGCTCTTAGCAGTCCTTTGGTTTAGGGTTTTAGGCTTTGTCATCTGCATACCAACCTGTCCCTCCCTCCCTGCTCCCTCTGTCAGGTCCCAGAAATAAGTGGGGGGTAGATGGCTTTTCCCATGTGTTGGTTTGGTAGGGAAGCTATGCTGGTTGAGAACACGTGCTGGGTCTCCTGAGCAGAGCAAAAGAAATTTGACTCATCCAGTGAACACCTGGTAATAATCTGAATGCTGTCCCTACCTCTTCTGAAGGAGGAGAGGGGACATCAGGGAAGAGAGGTGTTTCTTATCCTTTTTGTGTACACCTTTTTACTGCTCTCTAGACCACCTTTCTCCAGGCCTTTTTTTCTTCAGACAGACACTCTGTGAGGACATGAGCAACCTGCAACCATCTGGGGATCCCCTCTGTCCAGGTGAGAGGCAGCAGTGGCTCGCATGTGGAGCATTTACACCTGCAAGGTGTCATTCCCATGTTAGAGAGAATCAAGGGTCAGAGACAAGACAGCAGTGAGCTGATAACAAATGTTTGCAGTTTAAAGCCAGGTGTCCCAGCTCAGGGTTAGGTGAGTGACTGCTGGACCTTAGCAGCTAAATCATGTTCCTCCGTGGGGAACCTACTGTGAGCGGTGTTCATGGAGTCTTCTTTCTCTCTCTCATTTACTCCTCTGTAATTTAACTGACTACTTCTCTGGTTTTCTTCAGTTGGATTATATGTTCTTGGTATTTCTTTTTACTATATAAGGGAAAGCATACCAGAGATCCATCCATTCCTCTGCCTCCTACCAGAACATGAACAGCACCTCTCCAATGCAGAAACTGAGTGTAATAACTCATTTGAGTGCTGACATACTGAGGAGTCAGGGGAGAGTCAGGAGAACAACAGAGCCAGTCACGGTGAGGGGGGGGTTGCAGTCTGATCTGGTTCCTATAGATGTGCTCATTAGTCTAGAGAATAATATTAGGGTATTCCCTGTGGAGCTGTAGGCACGTTTCACCACCAGCAGTGGTTCAGTTCCTTCCCCTCACTTACGCCATTAGTTGTTCTCTGTGGTGAGGGATTGGCCATATAAATCCCATCTGCTCTCTGCAAGGTGACAGACTTCAGCAGGTGAGAGCAACAGCAACTTCCCAGCATAAGCTGTTGCATGGAGACTGGAGATCTGCACGGTGCCACTCACAGACCCATGCCATGTGGTCATGGTGTGGGGGACCCTCCAGATGGATTTCTTCCCTCTGTGTCCATGCAGGAAGCCAGCAGAGAGAGTTGTGATGCCCTCCAAAGCTTCTGAGACTGAACCCATGAAACCCCCATGCTTCATAAACATACATGGCAAGGGGTGGTTATATAGAGAATGCAGACAGATTGTTTGCATTTCAACTGGCAGGTAAAATAAACCAAGTGCAATACAGCCCCCAAGAATGAAAGCAGAGTGCACTTGCCAGCTGCATTTCATCACAAAAATGTGTGTAAATCACAGCTGTGGGTAGCCAGCTTTAAATGTGCTGCTGACAACAGCTCCAATGTGCTCCAAGGCAGGGATGCTTGACACAGCTGGGCAGTGGGGTGTTTGCTTTCTGCAAAGGGAAACTGCAAGGAGAAAGGGCCTGTAAAGAAGAAGGTGGCCTCCACAAACAAAGAGTCAGGTGCTGTGTTGAGTCTGTGCCTTCCTGCTGGCTGCCAGCTGAATGCTTTTCATCTGGGAGTGGGTTTGGGGAGAGGGAGGTTGGCTTTGATCAGGTAAGCAAGCCTCAGGGTGAGCACACTCCATGCTCCAAAGCAGGCAGACCTGGTAGTCCCTTGCCTTAGTGATGACAAGGTACAAGTTTGAGAAAGTGCTGGAACATCTGGTTTGTGGCAGCTGTGATCAGCAGCTCCAGAGAGATGATGGTGCCTGCAGGCAGCATGCAGAGCCCCAGTCAGGTCCCTCTTAGGAGCCCACATGGCTTTGGTACTGCACATGGCAGCACTTTTCCATCCTTCCAGCTGCCTCCATGCAAGGCTGCAGGGTCAAGAGCAGAGTTAGCAGAGACCAGCAGAGGAGAAAATGCAAAAGAATGAGACAGCAAACCAACCTGTGGGGGCAAGATATGTGCTTAGGTATAGTCAGCAAGGTTTGGAGTGCAAGATGCCCTGGAGTGGCAGAAAGCAAGGAGTGGTTTGGATTTTCTCAGGAGCTCTGGAGAGAATTCAGCTGCTGGTCTACCATGTTAACCCATGTTACCCAAGGCTCTTTGTTTCCTTACACTTCCCTAGTCTCTCTCCATCAGTCTTCTGTCTTCTTGGATATTTTGTTCTACCAGACAAGGACTGCATTTTGTTCTGTGTGCATCACCCTGCTGTGTGGGGCTCCAGCTCAGGGCCTGCTGGATGTTATTACAGGCAGTAATCACAGCAGGAGTGGGAACAAATGTTAGGAAGGTGTAGAAAAAGCAGCCATACCACACCTGAGAGCAGAGTGGGGTTGGTATTTGGCAGTACATACAAAATGATGGTAATTTAGTCTGAAAGCTCTGCTTGGGGATTGTGGTACTGCTAAGGTGTCCTGTGTAGCACCCTTCTCTGGGTGCCTCAGAGCTGAGTGGCAGAGCTGGTTGTCCCCATCTGCAGGCAGAGGATTAAAGATGCTCAGGGTAGCAATCTAGCTCCTTACACCAGAGGAGAAAAGCACTGCAAGGAACTAAACAGGTAAATCTACTGCTCCTGTCAACCTGAGTCTTGAACTTTCCTCAGGTTTTAACCAGGGTTCTCCAGGTGGGACAGTGAAACTTTCCAGAATTATGAATGAAGCTTTAAATGTCTCCTGGAAACCTCCTTCTGGATCTTTTGTTACAAGATCAGGATGCTTTGCTATAAATGGTTTTGAGATGTTGGGGGGAGAAAGCTGCATCTGAAAGGAGTGAGACTTTCCCTTGAAAACCAGCAAGATTTGGCATGCCTGCATGCATTCTTTTCATGCTCTATTTTTGTTTGCTCTGTCTAGTTTACAGCCTCAAAGACAGCCTGACTCCCAATTTGGGAAAAACACTCTTGCACAGGCCTTGTGGCATCAGTGGTAAAGCTTGCTAGGGCAGGGAGTCTGCCACTGAGGAGAAGGAGGCAGAAAGACCACTTGGCTTCTTTCCCCCCATGCAGGCATTTCTCAGGAGTTTTTTTTCTGATGTCTGTACAAGTTAATCCCTCCTCTCTCCCTGTCCTCTCCTTGTCCCACTCATAGACAAATCCAAACCTTTTTGGAGTAAGCAGCAGGAAGAGAAGTGTTTTATTTATTTTATATATTCCAAAGGGAATTGACTTTGCTGCAGACAGATTCTGTAGTTCTCAGATTCTTGACATGACTATACATGGACTTGTCTGTGCTCTAAAGATAGTTTGAGGTGGGCTATGAAGCCAGAGTGTGCTGGCTGCTCATAGAAGCTCTACCTGGAGCTTGGGGGTGGGACCAGGAGAATAAAGCCCTGGTTCTGTGTCCCAGGTATTCCTTGCTCAGAGGTATCCAGACTCTTGGCAGAAGCTCCAACCTGCCCCAAATCTGATCCGTAAAAGAAAATAAAGCAAACCATAGGAGACAGGAGAGAGAATCAGAGTTTTCCTTTTGTTCATGAAGGGTTCAGAGGCAAAACATCAACAACCACTGTCAGCACTGCTTGTCCCTGATCACTGCTGCCTGGAAGTGCAAACAATCTGAAGTCATTTGTGTAAATGAGTTTCAGCCAGAGAGTCTGAATGCAGCCTGGGTTGCTGGGCAGTTATCTCCTTCCAAATGAGCTGTGTTATGGGGGCCATATTACAGAGGATCTCTCACTTGTGCTGAGGTCTCTTGAAGTTGCCAGAAGAGATCAGCATCTTGGATGTCTTTAAAGCAAAACTACTAATCCAGTGTGGTGGGGTGCTGGTCCATTGTGTCAGTGCAGGGGGATTAAATGCCAGAAATTCCAGTGTATGCTGAGGAGGGTTAGGAGCTGTGAGTGCCTCTGAGAAGCCCTAGAGCCAGAGGTGAGTGGGAGGAAGGTTCCTTACTTCCTCTCAGGACAACATAGCCCACCAGAGCATTTTTTCAGAGCTATCCAAAAGAACATTCCTATTCCTCTTCTTGCTCCTCGCTCTTCTTTCTCTTGTTGAATTCCCTCTTTTGAGTGCTGCTGGGATCTCCTAAGGTTCAGGCTGGAATAATTTTATTTGCATCCCTTCCTTCCCACTCCCAGAGTACCAGCATACATGGCTATCCCCCAGAGCAGCAGGAATCAGCCCCCAAAGCAGCAGGAATCACTTCCTTGCTGTAGTCTGGGGATTTGGAGGATGTGCTTCTGCTCCTTCCTTTTTCATGCAGATTGCCCCTCATCTAGAGACTGATTTTAACCTGTGAATGAGTGAGTGATGGACAGGCAGGCTTAGTCCAACAGACAGGTACTGACCCTGCAGGAGTAGATGTTTCCTACCTGAGCTTTTGTGTTTCAGAAATGATTTAATGCTATTAATGTAATGCTCCCACTTGTTTTCTCCCTCCCTGCTAGTCGGTGGGTAATAGCAGAGGGGTTCATACATATTTGATTTTTTAACTCTAGCATGAAATCTGAACGCTGTATCTATGGCTGAAGTTGTCAGTCCTCTGAAAACACGCAGTGAAATGAAGGCTGATAAGGTGGGACTCTCAGGAAAACGTGTAGAAGCCTTTCTGTCATCCCACTGGAGTGAGGAACAGATATTTTCTGCTATTCTCCAGTCCAGGTTTATTTATCATCATCTAAAGAAAATACTTTTCCGATTGTATATTCTTGTCTAAAATTCTTGAAACCCCAAATCAAATTCTTTTCCCTTGTATAATATAGACAGAAAGTACAGGATGCAGAGCCTGAGGGGATGGTTTAATAGTTTAAGAATGAGGTTGGCACCAGCCAGACTCGATGCAGCCACGTGTTCAAACCCCAAGGGTGACCACTCACCAGGAGGTAAACAGTGCTCCCTACCATTTATTGTGTGTTCACTGAAAAACAAATGGCACTCTTACCCTCTCTGGAGGAAGAAATATTCTGCCTCTCTCCCAGAAAACAAGGGCACATCATCCTGTGCCACCCTCCTGCCACATCTGCACTGTTCCTGTCTGCTCCCTCGCTCCTGGGCTTGCACCAGCTGAGGGTTGAATTGATTTAAATGAAGATTTGATTAAACAAGACAAAGTAGCTCTTGGCCTTTCTTAAAGGAGCATTTCGGTCTGAAAAGTGCCAAATGTACTTGGTATAGAAGGTCTTTTTAGAGCCTTGGGGCTTGTGGCTGTGTCTCTCTGGGGTCACTGTACTCAGGGTGTTCGTGTCAATGCAAGTTGTGATATTTCAGCCCTGGCTATGGGCCTTTTCCTGACTGGGAAAAGCAGAGTGGAGCCAAACTGGGACCCCAGCATGGGTGCTGAGGGAGTTGGGAGCCAGTGCAGAGCTCTGATCCAGCGGGACCAGGGGATGGGATGGGAAAGCTCTGTCCAGTGATGCAAACGGTGAGGCCATCAAGATTGATGGGGCTGGGGTGTGGGAGAGTTCAGACATATTTCTAGTAATCACATCCTTCCTGTTGTGTGTTGTTTTGGTTTTTAAGACTCGAAAATAGACTGTTTAGGAAGTTGCAAGATTTTGGACTCCTCTGCCCAGTTTTGCAGATGAAGGAGATAGAGCTGCTCAGAGGGGCAGCCAAATGCTGCTCCAGTGCTCTGCCATGAAACCTCTTAACACATGAGGATCTCTTCTGCCTTCCAAATGCTCTCATCCCTCCCTCTCCCCATCGTGTTCCCACCATGAGGAAATGGGGCAGGTTCTCCTCTCTCATGTTAATGCCCTGTAGCCGGCAGTTAATTAAACTCTGTGTGATACTCGATGCAGCGTCTCGGTTGGGTTGGTGCCTGTCAGCCCAAGTGGTAACTTACCCCCATTATCTGCTGCTCTGAGGAAGCAGTTGTTTTCTGAGTCTCTAATTTGCTTCTCACACTCCTCTAGCCCAACATTTGCTGCTCACCCAAGTTTTTGCCGTGTCAAATTGGGCACCCAGAAGGTGCTGTGCCGTTTTATTTTATTTATTTTTTTTAGCATCTCCATAGAAACCACTATGGAGTTGCAGAGTGCAGGGTTTGTGCAAATTTGAAAAGCCACTGATGTAATGGTTGGGTTCAATCAGATTTCAGACTGCCAGCTGCTTGGAAGGAGTGAGTGTTTCAACAAGAAAGTTGGGAAGAAAGGCAGCAGAGGCAGAGATGCAACAACTTTCTGCTATGTGAGCCCAGGATAAAGCTTTTATGACAGCACAAAGTTTATCTGAATGTTGTTTGGAGAGAGACACAGCCCCTTTTTTCACTCTGCCCCAGAAATATAGATAAATTTCTTGCCTGGGACAATACCTGCTCATGTGTAAATCTGCTTATTTATATGTAAGCTCACTTCTTCACCTTGTTAACAACACTGCTTCTCAGTTTGACCTCTCTTAAAAGGTTTAAATGCATATAGATTAATGTGCTTTTGATGTCTGGGCTAATGAAGTCCTGTGCCTCCTCTGCTTGCTTTTCTGCTTTATAGCTGGAGACTCAGCACTGCTCTGAGGAGTAGCCAGGCTTGGTTTGCAGCTGACTGATAAAGAAGCAAATTCTGGGTTGGGTAGCAGAGAGGGAGACATGAGCAGAGGATGCTTCTTTGTAGGAGTAATTTGTGCTTCTCTGTCTTTAGTGCAACCACCTAAAGCAACTTTCAAATGGGAATGAACTCAGAAATAATAAAAAAACACCTCATTAGACAGCAAAGGAGGAAACACCTTGCTGTGCTCAGTGTCCAAAGGTCACAGTGGTTTAGCAGCACCAGTCCAGGTCCATGGTCACCAAGGCAATAGCTCATTGCCATGGCAACACTCACCACCTTCTCAAGCAAGAGCATTTGAGCAAGTCCCGATGTTTAGCAAATAATTGCTTGAGATTCACTGTGTATCCCACCCCACAACACGTCTGGGGACTGAGAAATAAGATAATTTGACAGCTTTCACTGTGATTGATCCATTTTGGAAACCCATGAGGAGGGTTTCCATCAGGACAGAAACACTGTCAGCTCAGTTCCTTTCTCAGGGGGCTCAGTGTTTGCACATGAGTGGTTTAGCTTTGTTAGTTTATTAAAGCCATGACACTGGAGATTGTATCTGAGTTCTTTTTCACTCCCACTCCCTACAAATGAAACCTTGTGTTGTCTGTTTCACCAGAGAGCTGAGATCACTCTTCAGAGGAGCTGAATCAGTTTGGCTTTTTCTTGGGGTGCTCTTCAGCAGGGGGTGGTTGGCCCTGCTCCCGGGCTGGGGAGCTGGGTCAAAGCCCTGGTGCAACTTGAGATCTGGTTAGAGCAGCCCTTGCAGTGTCCCCTGTCCTCATGGCATCCCTTCTGCTCATCAGAGCCACAGCACAAGTGTGGAAAGCTGCCAGGAGAAAAACTTGAATGTGTTGTGGAGGGAGGTTGCAAATTAAATCCTGATGTTGTTTTTTGGTTTGTTTGAGCTGTCCCTGTCTGACAGATTTTCCCCAGGTGCATGGAGGGTGTGGGCAGGGTGTTGGCAGAGCCAGGGGATGCAGCAGGGCTGGTTGGGTGCTGCCCTGACAATAAATAGGAAGATATTCCTTGGGGTGAGGGTGCTGAGCCCCTGGCCCAGGTTTCCCAGAGAAGCTGTGGCTACCCCATCCCTGGCAGTGTTGCTCCAGGTTGGATGGGGCTTGGAGCACCCTGGGCTGGTGGGAGGTGTCCCTGACCATGGCAGGGGAATGGAACTGGATGAGCTTTAAGGTCCCTTCAAACCCAAACCAGTCTGGGATGTAAAGCACGAGGCCAGACACAGCCTGGTGTCAGATAGGAGGAGGAAGGGAAAGGGCTCCCTGGCCCTTCACCCCAACCTGGCACCTTCCACAGAGGAATTGCTGCAGGATGATGAACCAGGAGGACTGCACCTTTGCTTTTCCCTGCCTTGCAGTCCCCTTGAAATGACAGCAGCACAGAATTGCATGGCTTTGGCAATCAGGGTGACAGTGCTGATGGGTTGAGAGGTGTCATTATTGTCACCATTAGCAGCTGTCATTAGTGCTGGCACAACAGCCCCCTTTGCCCAGCACACCCAGGCTGAACAAACAACCTCCAAAAACCAATACATCCACTCCACCAGCTTGGGAAGAGAGTCTCTTCTCTGAGGTGTTCAGCAGTCCTACATCTGCAGCCTCATAGTAGTAGTGAATTACAATAATTTTAATTAGTACTACTGTTATTAGGGCTAACACAATGGGATTTCATTATCTTAGCAGTCATTTTAGTTCATTATATAAAATCAGTATGACTAAACTTTTTTTTTTTCCTGAATCATTCTCTTCTCATAACAATAGAAACATACTGCACATCCAGGGCATGCTTGGGGGTGAGGAATGTTTCATGCAAAAGGAATGAGAGAAATGCAATGGAAAGTCACCTCCTCATTGTAAAGTCCTGATTTCCAGCTTGTTGTGTTCTTCCCCCAGCAGTAGAAATAAATATTACAAGAGAAACTGATTGCAAAGCCAGCACAGGTCTTTTCTGTGAGTTTTGTTCCTTTGACATCTCTGAGTATTGGTGGTGGTTTAATATCATTTCATTTCACTGGGGGGGGTTTGCAGAGAAGGTAAAAATGTAGAAGAACTGGATCATCTCCACACTCCACTGAAACTGAGGAGTTCTGCCAGGTGACAATCCAGGAGCTGTCTGAGATACACATCCAGTAACTCCAAGCTTTCTCCTCCTGCAATATCCAAGTGATGCAACTCTGCTGAAGGGCAGCTCAGTTTTGTAGTTCCTTGCTGACCTCTTTTGTCCTTTCTTGCCATATAAAACCAAAATGCTGTTGTCTCAGGGAGCCAGAGGGATGACCAGGAGTGTAGTAGTTATTTTTAAATTTCTGCTTTGGAATTCTTGGTTTGTGCACACACAAAAGCTAAAATGGGGCAGGGAGCTCAGGAGCAGCTCATTCCCTTGTCTGCAGCAGAAATATCCATGTGGTGTTGCTCACCCCTCTCCATCTGCTCTGCTGCAAAGATGCAGATGAAGGATCAGGACCCAAAAGGTTTCCTTGCCAGTTGCAAATGGCAACAAATACAGCCACTGGTTTTGTAGCTTTTCCCCTTTGCTTTTTTTTTTTTTGATCCTTGTGGATGGTTTTTAATGGCCACTTCAGTCTGATGCTCAGGACTAAGAAGAACATATCAATAATTTACGCGTGAGAACAAGGAGGTTCTAAAGTTCCCATCTGCCTCTTTGGCTGCAGGTGGGAGCACTCTGGGCTGTTCACAGTATTGTTCTCTGGGACAAAAAAAAAAAAAAAGCTTGCAACAATTGCTTGGGTTGCTTTAGGTTTGCTAGAAGGTAGGAAAAGTGGATTTCCCCAGAATTTATCCTCCTGGCACCTAGGCTGTCTTTGATGCAGAGCAGAGGAGGGTTGCTGTCTGTGTTACAGATGTGGATTTGCAGATAATCCCTTCCATGCTGATGAAGCTTTTGAGTCTTAAACTCTTCACAGGTGTTTCTGGAAGCTGCAGAACAACTGTTTGAACACAGAGTCTGTATCAAATGTGGTCCTGTCTTGGAGGACAAAAGGGCTGGAGGTTCCCACAAGATATCCCTGAGCTTCAACATCTTATGAAAAAAAAAGTACAAGATGCAGCTACCCACTCTTGCAGTGGCTTGGGTCCTCAAAACCCAAGGGGTCTTTTCTCCAGTGTCACAAAAATCACAGTAGGTAAAGCTTCAGTCACCTTATCAATCCTCTTACTCTAAGGCAGGATCAACTCTTCCTCGTTTAGGGTCATAAGGGGTTTTATATCTTTGAAGGCAACCCAAGCATGTGAACAGCCTTGGTTAGTGAAAGTCTGCACAACCCAAAAGAAAGCCCAGAAAGAATTGCCTGTATCCAAATGTCTGATCCATGTTTAGGACCACAGGAGGGACTAAGCATTAGTCTGGGAGTTGGGAAAAGAGCTTGGGAGTCCTGATATTTGGCATCTCATTGTAGACACTGAACTTTCCTTTGGTGACCCAAGAATGAAGGCTCAAGTAGGCAACATGTGGCTGTTTTCTAAGATACACTGCCAAATTGCCTCCTGATAGCCACCCAGTATTTTTATTTTCTTCTTCTGCCCCAAGATCTTTGAGTCTCAGTAAAGCTCTCTTCATCTTCTTTCATCTTCATCTTCTTCCATCTTTCCTCCTTACACTCAGCACTCAGAGGTCGATCGCAGCAGATTGCTGAAATTTTTCTGAAGAATTATCCTCTCCTTGAACTCATTTCCCCATCAGGTCTCTTCAGCTTCCTCTCCCTGGACTTAAAAGATGACTAAGTCAAGGTCTCTGTCAGATGTAGCTTAAACATCCTCCTCGTGTCCTTCTTTCCCTCTGCCATGGTTTCTTGACGTGCTTCATCTGATCCCAGCACACAAATCACAGATGTGCATTTTTCAAAAGGCCTCTCCATAAAGATCTGTTAGCAAGGGCTGAGTAATGGGTTGACAAAATAGATTGAAGTGGTCCCTTCTGAATCACCTTGGCAGCAATAGAGTGTCCATTTTTCAATTGAATATTTCCAGTGCCATTAGCTTGGGTGAAGTAAACAATCTCTATTGAGTTTGGCTGCTAATGACAGCCCAAAGGCCTTTGATCTCTCTGTTATCAGAGAGCAAGCCCGGTTCTTGGATGGGAGTGAAGATCATATAATCATTGCTAAGGTTGGCTCCTTCTGTGCAGTCAAAGAGTTTGGAAATGGTTCTTTATTCTCCTGATGGTCTTACTGGCAGAGCTGTTGTAGGCAGCCTGTAACCTCTGACTGTAACAGAGACAGGCAGTTGTATTTTGGCTGAAATAGTTTAGCAAAGAAAATCAACATTTAACCTTGATTTCTTGTGCAGGCTCCCTGAGGCAGGGCCTCTGTGTTCATTTGTGTCTGGAAGGGGCAGTAGGATATTTCCTATGTTTTGGGGGCCTATCCTTTCATAGCATGTCTCACAATATTGGCTGTTTTTCCTTAAATCCTCCAGCTTTTCTAATCTCCTGACTCAGCTTACATCTAAAAGGATTGACAGGCTTTTCTTGCTAGTAATGGTAGGGGATACAATACATTTTCAGCCCTGAATATTTAAAAAAAAAAAAAAAAAAAGAAACAAATCAGATTGAATGATGCTGGATCTTTTTTAATGCCTGCTTTATGATTAGCCAGCAAAGCTGACTTCAGGCATTAGGCTGAGGATTTTTGGACCATTTGTTGTTGACTTCAGCACAGATAGTGGTCAAGAAAAAAAAAAAAAAGGTTTGCAATGGGCCAAGAATTCTGTGAATATATTCCTTGTGTGAGCTTAATTTTTTTAGGGCAAGGGATAAGCCAAATCCATCTGGATGAGTGCCAGCAAAGGCCTTGCTGAGCCACTGGCATCAAGCTCAGCCATATTTCCTGATTCTCTTCTTTTTCAATGAAACTAATCAATATTATTAGTACTGGCAGAGGTGAGCAGGTCACAGGGTCCACACTGGAGCATCTCTCCCAGATGAGTGATTGCAGTGGCTCTTGGTGTATGGCATTTCTCCTTGGTTGTTATCTGAGGAGTTGCCTTTGATTTCTTGTTTAATAACTAAACCTGAGCACTTCTGGTTGTGTTTGGGGAGGGGGATGATTTTACAAGGGTTCAAGCTTGGGTGTTCTGGTTTTTTTTTAATGTCAAGGTTTGTTTTTGAGCCATCTGTCAGACAAGTGATCCTCCATCAAGATATAATCCAGCTGATTGCCCTACTTTTCAAGAGTATTTTGGTTTATATGCTACTGCTGCCAGTGTCTCAGCCTGCCCAGGTCCTCTCCTCCTGAGGGGGGGGAAGGCAGCAATTGATGTAACCCCAGCTTGGCATTGCTGCCACTTTGAAATGAAATTGCATTTTGCTGAATGAAACCGAGAAATGGGAAAAGTAATACTGCAAATGTGCTGTTGCCACGTGGGATCTTCTGCCTGGGAAGCTTCCTAAGAAAGCTCCAGCAGAGCTGATTATCCCAGAGAACAAACTCTCTGATCTTGTAGCACTTATTGCAAGAGGTAAACGTGTGGCAGAAGGTCTCTTCTCTAGAAAACACCCCTAGCCAGGAGTGAACACCAAAGGAACTTGAAGGATTCACACAGAAATCCCAGAGTACTTGGTGTATGGCCATTGCTGGATAGCATTAACTCTAATAGCTTTTTGTTTTTAATGCTGGAACACATCAAACTTGTATGCAGCTTGCTCCATTCCTCCTCTGATTCCTCCAGAAAGGAGCAGCACATTCTGTGTTTGGTTGGCCATACGCAGTTGTGCAAGGAATTATTAGCAGTGACTTTCATGCCACAGAGCAGGGAGGTAAAAGCAATTCCACAGCACATTAGGAGATCAAGGAGGTCAATTGAAAGGAGGAAAAGCTACCATGGGCTGCCTGCAATTAAACTTTTATCACTCTGCATGAAGGATCCCATTTAGAGGAAGGCATAAAACCTGAGAGTAGAGGTGACAGAGAGAATATATTCTCCATTTTTAATTCTGAAGCCAGGGAGTGAACATTCATCAGCAGGCATGAGGAGGAGATCCCGTGCTCCTTCTGTTCCCAATCTACTTTTAAACAGAGCCCATCTGGAGATCTCTTGGCAAAACGTGGGTTTTTTTTATCTCAGAAAGCACAAACTCATCAAAGTCACAGCTTTTAGTGGAGACATTACTGACAGCTAAACCCTTCCCAAGATGGGCTTTTGGTTTTGAGAGGTTGTGGGTTCTGGCTGTAAATCCAGGGCAGGAGGCACTTCAGAATAGCAAACATCTTGGTAACCTGGGCAGTCTTCTGGGGGCTGGGGCATCCTGACCAAGTCCCTGGTCCCTTTCAACAGCCAGAGAGAGTGAATAACTTTGAACTGTACTCATGTGCATGGGAGAGGACCATCCAAGCCATTCTTCCTAGTGAAAAAAAGTTGTATCATATGATGGCCAGGCAGTTTCTGATGTTTGAGCTATAGTCTAGACTGACTAAACTGGTTTGAAATTGATTTTAAGACACTAAATGGCCAATAAAATACATCAAAATGGCTTACAAAGGAAATATTTTCAAATGCAGAAGTTGAAAATGCCCACTTGCATTATTTTGGTAACTTAAACTGCTTGAGATTGGTTGGTTGGTTGGTTACTTACCTTGCAAATATCAGAATTCCTCACTTTGGTCTTAGACAAGCAAAAAAAGGGGAGAAAAATAAAGGTCCAAATGTTGCCTTGACATTTGCTAGCAGTCTTCTGGGATGTCACCTGCATTCCTTGATATTCCTTCTGGCTCTTTAAGCCCCCCCAACGAGCACTGGAATGAACTAGCTGTAAATACAACCAGGCAGAGAGTTTGCAGACTGCAGGGCAACCTTGGTTCTTCTGCAGATAATTGCTGCAGTATTGAGTCCCTGCTTGTGAGCTTTGCATCTTCCCTCCTTCCCCTGTTTCAGGGCCAGGGGTGGTTGTGTTGTGCCACTTAGCTCTGGCTGCTGGCATTTGAAACATGTCCCAAGTCCCAGCCCAGCCAGGGTTGCCGTTTGGCAGAGCCTGCAGATGCTCCTGAAACACATGGGCTTTAACATTCTTATTCTTACTCAGGTTTGAAAATCCCTGTCTGCTTGGAGTGCCTTGAGCTGCTCTTTTGCTGGGGTTTCAGGTGCCCTCTGTTATTTTTGGTAAAGCCACCAGTGCTCAGCCTCTGCACAGCCTGGCTGAAAGGATGAGGAGGGACACACAGCCCCCTCTAACTGCAGCATTTCTGCATCCCAGTGGAAATCTGCAGTGATATTTGGGGCTGTTCTTGTCCCATCTGTGTTGGGCAGGGAGTGTTTGGGGGAGGCAGAAGAGAGTTCCTCCTCCAGGCTGGTGAATTCCTGCTGAGGGATGGAACCAACCTCCATTTGCCAGCACATCTTGCATCCAGCCTGATGCTCAGCAGCTGATGGCATTGGCTTGGCCAGGAGGAATAATTAATAAGCTCATGGGTGCTCAAGGTGACAGATTTTGCTCTACACTCCATTAAGCATTTAAGAAACCTCAGGGTTCAGGGTGGCCAAGTGATGCTCACTGCTGAGTACAGTGAGAGCCTACCTGTAATATTAGTATTAGACACACATTCCAGACATGTTCTGCTTTTTTACAAAAAAGTTAGAAGAATATTTTGTAATTTGGAGCTCTCTGGAGCAATTTCATTGATTTGCTCCCCTCCTGGGGTGCTAGTGCTTCAAACTCATCTAAGCTATTTTCCACAATTTTTGAACAAGAGTTCTTATTTAAAAAAAAAACAAAACAAAACAGCCTAATCCTTCCCAAACCATTGCTCTAATTTGCCCCAGAAAACTGGCTTTCATCTCCTGATTGCTTTCACAGAGGCACCTAAAGCCTACAGCTGTAATCTGGAGCCCAGTAATCCATCAGTTAAACATTTCAGGTGTGTAGGAGGCTGTATGGCTCAGCCAGGAAAACAAGGAGGCTTTCATCTCCCTCTGCAGAGGAGAAGCTCAGGTACAGCTCCATCCTCTGCCAGCAACGTGCAGGGGAGATGCAAAGGGTTTCCTTGCAGACTTTGTGGTGGGGATGGACCCTGCAGGGTGGCTGCTTGTGGTGTCTTGGCTCACAGTGAGCACAGAGGATGCTCAGTGATGGAAAGGTGAAGTGTGAAGCTCCTGAGAGGCACCATCTCTCCCTCCACTGTGAGAAGAAGAAAGCTGCTGTCCCTTTGCATGGTTTTTTTTCTGGGATTGTTGCCTTTTTGCAGCTGGTGACACCATGGCTGAGGCTGGGGGAGTCCTGGGGTCAGTTATCTGTGTATCTGCAGCATGCAGAAGCACTGCTTAGAAAAAAGCCTGGGAAAGCAGAAATTGTTGAGTTCAAATCCTCAGCATGTGAAATGGATCTTTAATTCCCCATAATTCCATTTCCTTTCCTTAGGGTGAACCTTTGCATTCCATTCCCATAGATCAAGCAGAGCCACAAGTGCCACCAGTGTCTCTGGAAGGCAGGAGCTTGTGTTGGGAAGGAGAAGCAGAATGTGCTGGGTGGGTTATCCAGTGTTGCACTAATTGCTGTGGTTTGCATTTATTTGTCAGAGTTGGGTGTGTTGGATTTGCCTTCCCCTGGGTGCCCTTTCCTCTGCTCCCTGCCTCTCCCACTCTCTCCATTGGGTCTTAATTCTGTGAAATGAGGATGAGGCCAGAGACTGCAAGACAGGGGAAATCTGTGGCAGTGGAATAGCTGGTGACTGGAATATGACAGCCACTCAAAAATGGGGTGAAGAGAGAAAATACAGAGTGTTCAGAAGCAAAACACACATTGAGAATTCACCACATCTCTCCTTCCAGGTCCTTAAACAAGTGCTTAAAATCCTAATGACAGCTTTAGGCCCAGGACTAGAGAGAAAAAAAAAAAAACAACAACCCAACACTAATGCCAAGGATGTTTGTGAGACTAAATGTTCTGGATTTGTTTACCACTCCTCTGCATCCCTTCCAGCCCCAGCTCTCCCTGTTCAGGAGGAGCTGAATGGCTGCTTTGGGCCTGGGGGAGGAATTCTGAAGCAAAGCACATATTTTGCTCTTGAAACTTCCTTCCCTCTTTGTTCAGCAGGAGGGACGAGGAGTCTAACAGCCCTTTTTCTCCACTGTGGTGCAGGTAGGATTATTTCTACAGGTATTGGAGCAAAAAAGTGTCCCAGCCATGGGACATGGTGCCATCCTGCTGGTGATGGAACCTAAGCTATGTAAAGTAAGTGATTGTGGGTGCAGCAAGCAAGAGAGAGGGTAGAAGATGGGTGAGAGGAATAAAGAGAGACACAAAGAGAGAGAGTGCCTGAAGTCCCACTCCTTTTCTTCATCCTCTGCTTGTAGGAGCCATCAATAATTTGGCCATTATGGGTTTCTCTTTTATTGAATTTCTCCCCCTTCCAGGAAGACTCTGGACTTGGGCTGCATCTTACTAAAACCAGAAGGATCAGATTCTCAGAAGGAGATTGGTCTTCCGAGGGTTTCAGACTCAAACTATTTAGAAAAGGATTTTTTGGTCTGTTTATCTGAACTCTGAATGAACTGCTGAAACGTTTGAGGTTTGTCCCTAATAACACCAGGGGTTTGAATCACTGAAATATTCCACAGCATAAATATCCCATTCAGAGTGAGCAGAGGTGGTTGTGCTTTTCTGGGATGTGTTTTGCCTGGAGTCCAGGGCTGTTACTTTTAAACTCATATTCAAGGATGCTGAAATGTTACAAATTGATCCATACAGTTCCTACCCTTCTCTTAAATGGTGGGAAACTTGTTCTTGCAGCCAAAGTGTAAGGATTTCATTTAAACCTGAAATCTCTCAAATCTGTTCCTCAGATCTGAGCCTTTTTTTGATCTTTCCCTGGGACTTGTGGGTTAAACCACTTTACCACTTTCTGTCTGGTTTTGCTGACTGTCTGCAGCATGGCAGTTCCCATCCCCGCCTCTGGACCCTCCTGCTCCCTGAGCACTTCCCACCACCCCCCTCCTTGCCTTCATTGTGGGGATTCCTCAGCATTTGGTGGCCTCCTGCAATGCCACCTGCTTGCCATTTGGCCATGCTTCATTGTCCTGTCCTGCCTCTGAAAACCTGGATGGATGGAAAGCTCAAGTACAGCAACAGCAAAAGATGTGGAGAGACCCAAAGTTGGTGAGGGGTAAAACTCTCTTAGTGGTGTTTGAAAAAGGAAGTTTTCACTGATGCAGTTTGGAGCCCCAGCCTCCCCAGCTTGTCTCCCCAGTCAGAGTTGTCAAACTTTACAAAGTATTTGGCAAAAAGCAAAAAAATGCCCCTTTAGAATGACTCCCTGGGATGCCAAGCTTTTTGTTTGTTGAAGTTGCATTTCATGACACGAGCACATCTCAAGCAAAAGTCTGCAGTTTCCCTCTTGAGAAGGTCAAAACAAGACATTGCAGCAATTTAAGCTGTGTTGCAACTTTGTTCTTCCAGCCACAAAGTTTGACAAAAATCACCCTTGCCATGAGCCGTTTTGTTTTCAACAAAATAACTATTTTGTTTTTCCCCAAAGGAAAAGGCTCCTTGAAAAATTCTTGCTCTGGGGTTGGCTTAAATTTGACCAAACCAGCAGTGTCTCCTAGTGGCTTGACTCCCAGGGGAGTGGCCAAATCCATCTTGGCTTTCACATGTCTCTTCCTTGAAGATCTTTGCTCATCAGGGAGTGAGAGGATGGGAAACAATTTGTGCTTTAAGCAACAACCATTTCATAAGCCATAAAAATATCCATGGCAGGCTGTTTTCTAGGCTTCAGATAGTGTTGAAAGAAGGTAATTACATTTGAAGGGTGGATCACTGGCTGCTTGGCTCATCTGCTCTTCTGCTTCCACTCAATAACACAAAAGCTCCCACCAGCAGCTTCACCAGCATTCAGGGCTCTGCCCAGAAGGTCCCATGTCACTGCAGAGACTCCAAACATCTCGTGTTACAGCAGCTCTTGTCATTGAATGAATTCTGCCTCACCCCAGATATGATCACTGTGGGGTGATGAAGATCTCCCATCTGATGCACCCTTGGCTTTGCAGTGCCTCTCAGCCCTGCCAAGGCATCCCCCATCATCTTATCTGCAGCTCCTCCTCACAGCTATTGATGAGCTCATCTGGGCCACCTCCATGTCCTCTCCTTTCTCCCTTCCTTGTCCCCTCACTCCCCTCCCCTGAGAGATGGGCCTGCAGCTTTTCTCCTCCACTCCCTGAACTCATATACATGAAGCAAAAGTCATGGAGCTGGAGAAGTGAGGACACAGTTGTCAAAGGGCAATCAATTCAAGCAACGATGCTGGCCCATGGCTGCAGTGCCGTGTGTTCAACAGGCCACAGAGAAATGCTGGGGTTAGAAAACATAGGAGTAGAAAATACAAGTTTTTTAAATATAGGATTTTTTTTCTTGGCTTAGAAAATACAGGATTTTAGAGGATGACAACCTGCAATTTCTTTTAATTTGCCTGAGGGTGTTTTTAAGCTTGTCTACCTTAAGCTTTTCAGGTTGGACACTGGCTTTTTTGGTAATGAATCCTGAGATTTTCTTGTCATAGTTGTGTAACTCCAGGATTAGAGATTTAAAAATGCTCCCCAGCTATCCCAATTTCCATGATAAAATTGAGACTCAGAGCAACACATCTGGCAGCAGCAAGGTGAACTTGGTGAACTTGGAGCTCAGTTTGACTTTGACTGCAAGGTTCTGCAGGTCACAGTGGGCAAGTTCTGTGTTCCCCAAGTGCCACAGCAACAACCCTGTCCCTTCAAAGCTGCCCGAGCTGCAGCTTCTTTGCTGATGATTTGCATTAATTTCTCAGCCTCACCATCCTAATGAACTATCCTGTCCTGAAGAGCCCTCAGTCTGCTGCCTGGAGGGACAGAAGAATTTAGCAAGTTATCTTGCTTCTTGTCCAGAACACCCTTGCATAACCCCAGCCAAGAGGAGACCAACTATGCCACCCACAGGCTGCTCCTCACCCAGAGCTGGAGGACCCTCTGAGCACAGTGTCACCTCTGGGGCTTCCAGCAGGACAGGCACCTGGGAGCACACGGGGCTGTTTCAGGCTCAGCCTCTGCTGGGGGGTTGGTTGGATGCCATCCTAGAGCAGCCCTTTTCTTCAGCTGTGCTTTCATGGCAAGGAGAAGCCCTCTGTCCAGGTTGTTTTGGCATCACTGGGGTGGGGAATGGCATGGGCAGGCAGTGGTTGGTGTTGAGGAGGGACTCAGCAGAGGACAGCCTGGTGGTCCTGCTGGGCACTGAGCAGCCATCTGGGCCACCTCTTGCTACAGCTGCAAAATGACACAGTCCTCCTTCCCTTAGTAATTAGCATCTGTGGATTACAATCATGAGGATTGGAGCTCTTAGTGCTCTTCCTCCCGGATAAATGGTGGAGCAAAAGAGAGTCTGTGGCATGAAGTAATTGAGCTTATGAACGATGGTTCATTAGCAGCCCCCAGACTGTCACTGCCTCTGTGTGTGGGCTCTCCCTGCATCTCCAGTTAACTCTTTCACCCTCTCCTTCAACTGCCAAGGGTTGAGTTTGGAGAGGGGGGAGTTAAAGGTGGATGTGGCACAGGATTCCAATGGTCTTGGAGTCTCAAATACTGCAACAACATCCCCAAGAAACTGCCAACTTTGTGTAGTGTCTAATGATGGATGGGGAATGAAGGAAGCTGTTATCAGTCAAGAGATGAGTCAGATATGAAAATAATACCTTTTTCTAGACAGTGTTATTACACTGAGGAAAGGGAAAAGGCTCATTTGCTTTTGTGAAGGAAAATTCCTTGAGCATTAGAAATTGCAGAGCCTGGTGCTGCTTGGGGGATGAGCAGTCAATGAGCAAACCCCATCCCTATCTTTGGCGTTTGTCCCTGCTGTGCCATGTTTTGGAGCCTGGGTGCTGGGGAAGAGGTTGCTGTGCTTCCCAGGAACATCTGAGGCTGGATGTGAAAAGCCAGGTTGTGGCCCAAGGTAATTTGGTGCTGGTGAATAGAGGAGGGGAAGGGAAAAAAAAATTGGTTCTTGGTTTTAAGCTGAGTGAAGAATGAAACACTCAGAGAAACACACACTGATGCTGGAGGGAGTCCTGACATTCAGCACTGTGCTGCTGTCATTTTAACAAAGTCTGCTGAGTTTCTGACTTCATAAGGAAAAATCACTATGGCTTTGCTGGGGGACAGTTTCTCAAGGGAGATGAAACTGTTGACCTACTGACTTTCAGTAGTTTTTATGCTCCTAATTCTCCTGAGATATCTGTGAGAATAGTGCTTTGTTTTAATGTGAGTAGGGCTATGCTGTGTTGGCTGTGGTCCTGCTTTGGATTTGGCAGAATTTATAAAGCTCTGCTGGGGTTTCTGCAATAAAAACAGCCTGGCTGAGGTAAGTCCAAATAGAAGCCCCACACACCATGCTAGCCATTCACCTGTGTAATTCTGTATCTTGCAACACTAAGCCAGCCCTCTCCTTTGCATAGTTGGAATTTGGCAGACTTGCCTACTAAGCTCTGGTTTTCTGCAACTGCTCCAAAACTGGGCTGGGATTCTGTGTTGCCAGTAAGACTCACCAGGGCTGTCCATGAGGCTTGCCTGCTCTTCCCTTCCCTTCAGACACTTATCAGCCTCTCAGGAGCACGGGAAGCTGTAACTTTAATGCAGCATTTGTACAAATCCCAGAGCAGGAGAAACACCCCACACTTCAGCCCTTTCCTCTGTGCTGACCTTGTTGTTTTTCTGCCCTGTAGCCAGATGAGCTGACCAACGCCTTGGAGATCAGTAACATCGTCTTCACAAGCATGTTTGCCCTGGAGATGCTCCTGAAACTCCTTGCTTTTGGCCTCTTTGGCTACATCAAGAACCCATACAACATCTTTGATGGGATCATAGTTGTCATCAGGTCACTGCCTGTTCTTTCTCCTCTGTAGTTTTTCTGCTGAGGGCTCTGACCCCTTGGGGAGTGGGATTGGTGTGTGCTGATCCAGGGCTTGCTGCCCATGATGGGCTCTAATTCTGTTGGCCTTTTAGGTTCCTGTCATTAGTGCCATCCAAAATAAATGGACCTGGCAAATGGAAAACAAAATCTATTTATGCCACACAGCCAGCACTGTGGTCAGCTTTCCACTGAAGTGCTGGTCCTAGACAGGAGTACTGTGAGTGTCCATATCCCAGCAGTGCTCTCTTCTTCTCCTGAAAATAAATATAAATATGCCCAAAAAAGGACAAGCAGGAGGTCAGTGAGGACACTGTTCTGTCCTCTGCCAGGGGACACTATCCCAGCCTAAACTGGGGATGTCACAGCATGTGTGTGAGAAGCTTGTGCAGCACTCTCTGTGCTGGGAGGCTTTCTAGCAGTGCTCTTTACTCCTCAGTCATTAATGTGGGGCAGAGAAGTCAAGGCAGACATAAAAGGTGTAAACCAGGATAGTGCTTCAGTTGGCCCATCCCTTCGATGCAGAGAAGTGAGGAGCACCAGAACCCAGAACAAACCCAATCTGCAGCCTGATCAGAGCAACCCATCCCAACAGATGTGAATCCAAATGTCCATTTTGTATGTACAAAACTGCAATCCACACTTTGTGGCTGGGCTTGTGATGGATTCTACTCGTGCAGACTAGCAGGGGACATGCTGTGTTGTCAAGAAAAAAGCAGGGGAAATAAAGAATCAGGAAACCAGCTCGTGGGTTGTTCGTGTGTCTGCAGAGCTGGGAAGTGAAGGGGTTTTGCAGACGCAAAAAAGCAGCAGGCATATAAACCCCTTTAGGGCTTAAGTGATGGGATGTCCTGTAAGAAACCAGCCTGCTCAGGGCTTTCTCAGTGCACTACTGCTCTTATAGTTCATCTTCTTGTGTTCCTGCAGTGTCTGGGAGATCATTGGCCAGTCAGATGGAGGCCTCTCAGTGCTACGAACCTTTCGGCTGCTCCGGGTGCTGAAGTTGGTGCGTTTCATGCCCGCCCTCCGTCGCCAGCTGGTGGTCCTGATGAAGACCATGGACAATGTAGCCACCTTCTGCATGTTGCTCATGCTCTTCATCTTTATCTTCAGGTACCAGACATTGCAGCTGTTCTTTGATTCGTGGTTCAGCTTGCTTAAGTAATATGCAGATTGGAGTAACAATAGGCTGCAGTTGCCAGGCTGCCTGCGTGATAGAAGTGCTCTCAATAGACTGACAAGCAGACACTCAGCAGACTGTTTACATCTTTTCTGTCTAGTTTTTCATGCAGTACCTGTAATTCTGTAGATGAATGAAGTATACAAACAGGCAACAGTTGCTCTGGAGTTCCTGGAAGGCTCATTTAGCCGTGTCTCAGGAAGCTGTGGCTAACTGGACTCCACCAGTGTTGTATTTGAGACAGAGGCTTCACAGACTCTTAAGACTTCTGTCTGTTTGACCCTGTAATGCTCCTGAGGATCCTGTTCTTGGAAACCTGTTGGATTAGGCAGTTGGCAATACAGTGTGTCATTTTCTAGACAAAAAAATCCTTAATTTGACTTCAGAATCCTTAACTTGACTTCAGTATGAAGGGCTGTCATGATAATGTGACACAGAAGAACCAAATGGCAGAGTCTGATCAGTGATCATGTCAGTGATCTAACACTGGGAAGAAAAAATGTCCCAAAAATCTCTGGGAGCCTCCCTGCACCCAGATTTCACACAATAATTTGTTTCTTCCATCTCCCTTTTCCCCCACTCCAGCATTCTTGGCATGCATCTTTTTGGGTGCAAGTTCAGCCTGAAAACTGATACAGGAGACACAGTTCCAGACAGGAAGAATTTTGATTCTTTACTTTGGGCCATTGTGACTGTATTTCAGGTAAGCTCTGGATCCTCTGGGAAGTTTTAATGTAGACCACCTGGACAAGTTATTTTGCTGTTAAAAAAATCAAAAAACAACAAAGCTATTCTAGTAGGTGTCAAATTTGGACCGAAATGTTTCTATAGACTTATTAGGGCAAAGTGATTGTATTTCTGATTTCTGATTTAACTGGTCTCAGTAAGCCCTAATGGAGAAGCAGTCTACAGTGCATATCTGCTGGTAGTAAAAGTAAAGTCTAAGAAGCCCTGGAAATTTACCCTTAATTTCCATTTGTATTGTTGGTAGGATCAGGACTCAGAGTCTACTGCCCAGTCTGCTCTTGTTCTGTAGATCTGTCTCCTTGCATGCCTTCTCTGCCCCAAAAATGCACTTTGCAAACAGTTTTATTTAACTGGGAGTGAGAAATACTGTCACAAATCAGAGCTGGAGTTGCTGGCCCAATGTGCTGGGCAGATCTTTTTATATAAAGTTGTTTTGTCTCTGCAGACAGATCAGTTACCTGCTTGAAATTACCAGAGTATTCCACAGTGTAGCAATAAACTGCTATTTCCAGGACATTCTAACTAGAAAGATTTGTCCTTTCTGTTTAGAAGCTCAGACTTTAAAGCCCAAGTGGAGCCCAATGTAGACAATGTTCAGTTCAGTTTCTAATTGCAGAGTAGGTGTTCACCACAGTATCATTCAAAGTAGAAACCAGTCCAGAGTCTTCACTGTGAAAAATGTAACTCCTTGCCAAGTTTTCCTTCTTACAAAGGAGCAAGGACAAATCAGCAGCAGTCCCACAGGTTCACATTTTTCTTGAGCAGCCCAATGTAATTTATCTCATCATTTATCATCCTTCAGCTCCAGGTGCCTCACACAGAGCAGTGCCAAAGGAGACAACAGCTCTGGCCTCAGGTCTGTCCTCATGGTTATCTGAGGAGAGAATAACCCCACCAAATAATGGGACTGGTACCTCCTCCAGGTTACCAGATTTAGGATCTGAATTAGTCAGCTCTGTGGGCAGTGGTGTGCCAAATATTCCTATGTATTTAATATCATACAGAGGGGAGATTTGGCCAGGAGAAACCTCTCACATGCAAAGAGCTAAATAAAAGAATGTTTTCCTGTCTCATCTCCTGAGACCTGCTAATGATTATGCTTAGAAAAGGTCAAAAGGAGAGGAAGAAATGGATGAGTCAGTATTTGAATGCAGGTGCTGTGCGTGTGAGGATTTGGAGCATTTATAGAATCTTCCCCTTTTCCTCTCTGCAGATCCTCACTCAAGAGGACTGGAACGTGGTCCTGTACAATGGGATGGCATCTACATCCTCATGGGCAGCACTCTACTTTGTGGCTCTGATGACTTTTGGCAATTATGTGCTCTTCAACCTTCTTGTTGCCATTCTGGTCGAAGGCTTCCAGGCAGAGGTAAGAGATATGAGCAGAGGAGGGAGAAGACAGAGGAGCACATGAAAGCAAGAGTGTAGACATGAATCCATGCCAGTACTCACCTTAGCCATGCTGACAGCCCTGCCTTGAGACTTAGGGGCTATAGATGAGCTGGGTTGGACACTGGAAGCTCTTGTGAGTCTTATGTTTGCAAATGAGGCCCCCCGGGCTTGGCAGGGGACTTGGCAGACCAAAGCTTTGGTTGATCAGCTGCAGGAATTGTTGTATGAGCTAGAGGAAATAATTTAGAATTAATGTCACTCACCAACTCTCCAGTATGTGCTGGTTTTGGGTTTCCTTACGGGAGGCCTCAGGCCTTCAATATCTGGCCATGCTTGTGACTTTGTCCCTTATTTGAGGCTGGCGGCACAGCTGTTCTAAAGCTGTGCTAGAAGGTTACAAACATTAGGTTTTAAGATACTTAAGATGATTTAGGACATAAAAATGCTAAAGAGATTTTTACCTATGTCTGTATTAGGTCACTGACCAGGGATGTTTTTTGGTAAACTGCAGGCATCTCACATGGAAGGGATTAGAGAAATTCTTTTTTTTTCTCAGTCAAAAGTGTTGTGTCCTGATCTGAACTAGGCAGGAACCTTAGCAGCTGTGCAGGCAGTCCTGTGCCACATGATCCAGAGCAGCAGGACACACTGGTGTAAGTGGTACTGGTGTGACTGGGGGCTCCTGCAGCCTCTGAAGTTCTCCTGCCCACCGGCAAATCCACTCCAGATCTGCTTGCAGCATCCTGAGAAAATGAAGCCAACCATCCCCTGCCCTGTCCTCCTCTTCCCCATCTTCCTTTCAGGTCACAGCAGGTCCATTTGGGGTGATTTTCAGTGCAGGTGATCTGTTCCCATTGTAAACAGAACAACATGTGCACACACACATTAGAAAAAATATCTAGGGGAAAAAAATGACTTTTTTTCAAAGTCCTAATGTAAATGGAAATGTTCTTGAGACTCACCAAAAGAAAAAAAATCATCCAGTCCCAGTTTAAACTAAGAATAGTGGCATTGAAAGGGCTTATATTGTGCTTTTGGATTTTGGAATTATTACTGTCTTACTTCTGCAACCATCAAGAAGGGAAAGTCTGCTTAGTGCTGGGCTGACTTCATAGACACACAGACTCAGAAGGAAAATGAGAACATGACCTCAGTTTTCACTGCCTTAGTTCCCAAGGGAAAGAGGAGAAAGATATTATTTTTATAGGATTTTTTTACACTTTTTGTTTTTCCCCCAGAAATGGAACCATGCTCTCATTTGCTGTGTTTAGATCACACTTACATGAACCTTAGCTGACTGTGGAATGTAATTGAAATATTCATGGACCAAAAATTCTCTTCTCTCAAACCAGCACAGCCACATTTATGTCTTTCAAGGATGTCTGCATAGATTCATTATTAAAACATCCCTTCCAGCTTCCTCACAGCACTAGCAGAGAAAAATTAATTGGAACAACAGGAGCCAGGTCCCAATATGGAGAAAAGCAACCCTGACCTACAGCATTCAAGGCTGTTTCAGAGACACTGAGGATGGTGTCACCTGCACACCCAAAGAAGGCACAAGTAGTCCAGCTCATTGCTTTCAAAATTAATGATTCTGCACTTCATTAGGAGGCATCTTGATTGTACAGTGGGGCCTGTGCCCTGGAGTTTCAGCACAGCTGACCAAGAAGAAGGTCCTTTTCCAAGAGCAAGCCTGTACTCCATATGGTAGTGATTAGAGCTCATGGTGACACTGTTTATTTCCAAATTCCTGTAGCTTTCTCAAGGTCCCCAATCTCAGCACCTCCTGGCTTTGCTCTGGATGCTGTAACAGCTTGGCCATGTTCCTGTTGCAGATAGAGGTGTACACGTGAGCCATTAACCTAAGACCAAGGCAAAGGAATTTCCAGAGTTCTGCTAGAACATTACCCAGGCCACAGCAGAGTGAAGTTTGTGCTAAGGTCATAGATTTTCCTGAACTGAATGCAGAAGCAATCACTGCAGTGGGACATTTGGTAGCTCACAGTGGGGACTGTTCCATGGCTGGACCCGTCAGATATCCTCAGATTCCACCAACCAGCAAAGCTGGGTGGAAAAATCATGGCAGGGAAACCCAAAGGGACAATAACCAGCATGTGTCACTCAAGTGGCTGGAAACTGCTCCTGCTCAAGCAGCCTTGCATTTAGGTACAGGAAACTCAGTTTGCATCCTTTGTTCCTGATTCTTTTAAGGTAAAAGAAAGTTTTATCCTCTTGGCAGCCTGGCATCTCACAGGTACCTTTGTACAGCACAACTCCTGTCCCTTACTTGCCCTCTTGGAGGCTGAATCACCTGCTAGGATGTAGCCAGAAATGAGCAGCCCCATGCAATACTCTGAGTGCACGATTGCAGACCTGGCCAAGTGGCTGTGGTGGTTTTGCTCAGGCTTCCTGGCACTTTTTGGAGCTGCTACAGCCCATGATTTAAATGTGTGTGAGGAGCAGTTTTCAAAGCTTGTATTATTCACTCAGTGCTGCTTCAGAAAAAGGCCATCAACCACAGGCATGACATTTGCAGGACACATTTTGCTCTCCACTTCCATTCATTATAAATCCTGATGTTCAGCCTATGGGCTTGTCAGTTGTCTCACAGTGAGGTATCAGCTCTGTCACAGAAAAGCCTTCCCAGGGCTGTATCTCAGCTACAAGGGCTTGATTCAAGTCTTATATTTATAAATGCATAACTTGGCTCTGGTTGTAGAGCAAAAATGTTTTCAGTCTCCTTGAACAACTTCCAGGAAGAAGAGTCAGTGAAGCTGGGTTCATCCCTGGGTCTCTTGGTATGTTGGGAAACTGGCAGAAATTCTTGGTTTGACCTCTGACTTTTGAAGGGTGGTGCTCTTAGGAGTTATAGCAGATGCTGAGGTGTACTCCTCCTCCTCTGGCTCAGGTGTTTCTTTCACTTAGATGGAGAGTGACTCCTGGGAGACCTGTGCAGCTAAGAGGGTGGACATTCAGGGTGCTCTGAACTCTGAACCATCAGCAGCATTTCAGCCAGGACACTAAAAATTGTGTTGTGAATCACACTACACGAGTTTGATCTCGGGCTCTGGTCTGGCTGTGGAGCAAGTTTGGGAGGAGCATCCCTGGAAGAGAAGAGCCTTAAATGGCCACAAGACCATTTTTAATACATTTGTGCCTAGGGCAACAAGCAGCCAGACTTCAAAGAGGCCCATAATTGCCTATTTGTGCTTACATTGTTCTCATGTCATTTTGAAATCTACCCCAGAGCTGCTCTTGGAAGAGAGACAAATTTCCAAAATTATGCAAATCTTTCATCTCCTGTGCTCCTGCTCCAAAGCAGAGGAGATGGATATGGGAGCCTAAGCCTTTCAGTCATTCTGCCTGTTTGGCTGCACCACTTAGCAATACATCACAGATGAAATTAAGTTTGCTGCCACTTCAGCACCATGTCTCTGGAAACTGTGGTGATTTGTTCAGGCATCAGTTGAGGAACTGTGCTCCTTTTTTGAGGATCAGCTGCTTTAAACCAGCCATTTGCTACCAATTTGTACAGCTTTGCTGCTTGATCTTGATGGATCAAGCCAGACTCATACTGACAGCCTGCTGGGATCTCTCCTCTCTTCAGACCTCCCCTGGGAGAGGAGAACCAGGCAATAGCTCTTTTGTCTCAGGTTTGTTCATTCTTCAGGCTGGTGGTTTGTGGTAGCAGAGACAGGTATGTATAAAAAGAGAAAAATTACTGGACTTCCAGGAGGAAAAGCCAGTCTGGGGGTGGTTGGCTGTTCTTTGTCCTGAGGTGATGCTGTGCTGCCAGGCAAGCTGGCCTCATTCCCTTCTGTCTCAGCTTCAGTGTTGCCAGGAGATTTCCCAATAGAATCTTGATCACCAGCCAGCATGAACAAAAGAAATCAGAGCACTGGGGTTTCAGATCTAAGTCAAATTTACAGTGCTGTCAAGTAAAGAAGAAAAAACCTTTGGCATCCTTTGACATTAAAACCTGAGTGCTTCAGCTGGGATCATGGAGAGTGCAAATATGGAACCCCACAATGCCAGTTTTTCTTAGTCACTCCTCTGGTTACATGATGTTGCAGGACCAGAAGCCACAATCACAACATCATCCTTTCTGTCCAAAAGGGATTTACTCAGGGTCATTCCCCAGAGCAACAGCAAAGGGAATTTGGCATTCTGCCCTCCTGGGTCTTGGGGCCACACTTAACTTACTCATGGGGAGCTGAGCTATATCTGAGATGCCTTTGTGCTAAAATTCAAACAAATTGGATCTGTTAATTATGCCTCTTCTCTCTGCAGGGTGATGCCAATAGGTCAGACACAGATGAGGACAAGACATCTGCCAACTTTGATGATGATTTTGAGAAGCTAAAGGACCTCCGAGCAACAGGTAGGAATTTGCCTCTGCGTTTTCCTGGTAATGGGAGAGGTACAACCCTGCTTCCACAGTCATCTTTTCCTAGAAACTTATGGGGTAAAGTAGAAGATTCCATTTTGTTTGGCAATTAATCTGATAGCTCTGTTAATAGGGCAGCTATGCAAAAAGTGTTGGGAAAGCTAAATAAGTGTTTCCTTTGAGTAGGTGTTTTTCTGATACAAACTGTACCAGAGTATTTAGATACGTCTGATTGTTTCTTCTGTATCATTACCACAGGATGGTTTGCTGACAACAATAATCCCACACTACTTCTCAGCAGCTTTTCAAATCAGTCATGTTCTCATCTGTTCTTTTTGGTTTCTCACACAAAGGCATTTAGGTGAGGTTTGATTGATGGAAATGTTGCTGTTCAGTTGTGTTACAGGAGGGCCTGGCAGTTGATTAGAGGTAAGGCCACATTGTACTAGTGTCCCATAAACACAGAGTAGTAGGTGACAGCTTTCACTCTGTAGAGTTTGCAACCAGATGGGGACAGGAAAGGATTGCAGATTTGAACAGAGTGATTAGCATGATGGGAAACAAGAACCAGCTTAGTTCCTCTGTACTTTGATCCTCAGCTTGGGCTCCTGTTCCAGGTTGACTTTAAATGCTTCTAATCCAAAATTGGTTTCATTGATTGTGGTGAGCAGATGGAATTCAGCTGAGGAAAGGGCAGGAATAATTTATTGAGGAAGCTGTGTCAGAGTTGGATCCCAGTGAGGTGATGGAGCTGCTCAGTCAGCAGATGAAGCAACAGATTTCAAACCCTAAGTGGTCAAATGAATGTCCACTGCAAATATTTGGCAAGGAACCCCCAGCACCAGCTAGGTATCAGTTTTGTATGAGCTGTTCCTTGAGCAACTTCAAATCATAAAAGACTTCCTTGGGAAATAAATATTGTCACCTTTTCTCAGGTGATACAGGAATAGAAGGCAGGACTGAACTTGCCATCAGTCAAAGTCCATGAGTAATTCTGTGTCTCCATAAGCCTCATAAATGCCCAGTGGTGACTGAACAGCATAAGGACATTAACAGTTCTATCACAATGCCTTTGGTCTGTAAACAGACTGGCAAGAGGAATATTTATTGCACATTAGCAAATTTTGAGCTGGATCTTCCATCCCCCAAAGCAAATGGCAGTGTTTCCAGGGGCTTCTGTGGTGCAGATCAGGTTTTTTGTGCAGAAGCCAATGTCTAAAGGGATGATGCAGGGGAAGCAGGCTTCATTACCAAAGCAGCCAGTGGAAGGAAAGAAGCCTGGGCAATGCACTCACTTGGATTTCTCACTGCAGACTTGTACTTCTCTCCTGCTGGTCACAGATGCTTCCATCCTTCCCTCTCCTTAAGACTGATTCTGCAGTTATTAAACTGCTGAGCCCAGTGAAATGGGAGCCAGCTCAACTTTAGTTTTGTGTTTGAAATTAGGCTTTTGGTTTGAGCATTACAGCACTCCATAGGGCTGGAGGTGTTTTGTCTGGTTTGTCTTCAGTGTAAATACAGTTTTTGCAGTCTGTAGTTGCCATACAGCTAAAACAGGTTCTTTCTGCAGTTACCACAGAGATGTGCCATTAGATTTTTGTTACAAGATGGTTTACGATTCAAGATGGGTGGATTTGTAAAAAGAAACTTGCATTTTCTGTCCCCTGAACAGATAACTGAAGACAATGTTTGCTTAGTGCTCCCCATGAGAACCTGAGCTCATCAGAACTGCATAAAAATCTCTGTGAAAGACTGTCTGACAAGGAGAAGAGGTTAACTTCCTAGGGTGGATTTAGCCAGTCCTCCATTCCTTTTACTAGAAATTCTCTCCCAGTCCCCCCAAACTGTAGTTCCACTCTCTAAATCCCAGGGAAGAGTGAGCAAAAGACTCTTCTCTGGAGGGCAATGGGCCAGGCAGGGCTGAAGGCCTCTTTAAAGGGTGTGACATTTGTCTTATGCCTTTCAGCATGGTAGGGGTGATCTTATTACCTACATTCCATCTCCATGTGGCAGAAATCCTAGAAGACCCAAGGAGCAAGGTCTGTTTTGAAGAGTGATTCCTCTAGCTAAGTACTCACTTTGTATTCTTTCTCCCCTCCTCTCCAGAGATGAAGATGTACTCACTTGCTGTCACCCCAAATGGACACCTGGAGGGCAGGGGGACCATGCCACCCCCCATCATCATGCGCACTGCTGCCACACCAATGCCCACCCCAAAGTGCTCCCCACACATGGACTCCGTGCACACTTTTGTGGACTCAAGGAGAGGAAGCAATGCTTCAATTGACCCCTTGAACTATGATCAGAAGTCCTTGGTAGGTTCCTTTTGCTAAGGGCTCTCCCTCCAGTGCCTGCAAGGAGTGCAGTTGCTAAATACATGCATGTGTCCATGTGTTTGCATGGGTGCATTGCTGGAAAATAAAAAGGAGGGGGATGGAGGTGAGAGAAGTATGTGGAAAAGCAGGAGGAGATTCAAGAGGGAGAAATGAGTGGCTGTGCTGTGCTGGGGCAGGACAGTGACAACATAAGTCAAGGACAGTGAGTATATGGAAGTGGAGACAGGGATGTGCTGGGATTCAGTGTTTTCCTACCTGTCCATGCCAGGCCACCCCACCTGAGACAAGTTCATGCATTTATTCCAGCAAATCCCTCTGAGCAGAAGGAGGCATCTTCTGCCAGCTACACTGACCATTTTATGGTGTCTTGGAGAAGCTGTCACGGGTTCCTTTGAGGGTGAGGTCTCTTTCTCCCTGCAGTGTTTTAGAATCTACCTTGTTTCAAGGGAAATGAAGCATTTTCCCTACCAACACAGCAGCTGAGCTCCAATTGCTCCAATTGCAGCAGAAGCAGCCCCACTGGAGGGGAAGCAGAGGAAATCAGGGGTGAGCTGACTGATTGCCACCACACACAGCTCCTGGAGCAGGGATCTGGCTGGAGCTGTCTGCTTTGGCAACTGACTGCATTTTGCCTGCAACAGGGGAGTGGGAGGGCAGCTCTGTGAAAACAGGGAGCAGAGTTAAGAGACAAAGTGGATTTCTGCTGCTCCTTATCTGTCCCATTCCTCTGCTCTGTAACTGCAATATCATGTTCAAATCAAGGCAGCAGACCGTGAAGCCATTTCACACAGAGACAGCCACTATCCCCTTTGGTAAGCTGCTTAGTCAAGGTAGTGCTTTTCAAAAGAAAATAGAGATGACTGTTGTTTGCCTTGGGGTTTCGTGGGATTGTGAGTTGCTGGGGAGGGTTGTTCATCGTTTGAATCCTTTCTCTGAGAGCACATCAGTGCCACCAGCCAAAGGGAGATGAAGCAGTCAGAGAGCTGGGCAGCACTGAGGAGGAGAGGGAAGGCAGTTTGCCTCATTTTGTGCTGGGAGGGAGCCATGGAGGCAAAAGGAGTTTTCCTTGTAGTTTTTCTGCCCTGACCTTAAGCACTCTCATCCTGGCAACTCCTTGCCAACCAAAGTGCTCTGACACACCCATCAGTGCCAGAAATTTGCTGCAAAGCAAAACATTGGTTCCACCTCTTTGTGTAGCAAATTGAAGAGAAAGTACTGCAAACAGGGGCACGATTTCCAACAGACACTTGGGTGACTTGAGTGCCAGAGCCCCTTGGAAGCTCGGGAAGTTGTGTCCTGAAACCACTTAACACGAGGAAAGGAAAAAATACCACTTAAGCAGTAGTGTCCTTGGTTCAGTTTTTACACCCAGCTGATGTTGCTGGGGCAGCACAGAGCACTGGGAGCTGTGCTTCAGGTGTAGCTCAGTGAGACCTTCAGTGTGGGCTTAGCTCAGCTCCCGTCACAAGGCATTGGAATGGTGAAACGGGAGCAGTGAGGAAAGCTGCAAGGGGAAGACCTAACTTGCAACAAGAAGGGTCTTGGAGTCTGGGCAAAATATAGATGGTAAATGGTAAAAAGCCAAATCTTTTGTCTTCCTCCTGCAAACCAACCCTCAAATGTCTTTCCACTCTCTCAGTCCAGCCTCCGCAGTTCCCCTTGTGCCAACTGGGGCACCAGCAGCAACTGGGGAAGCCGACGCTCGAGCTGGAATAGCCTGGGCAGAGCCCCGAGCCTCAAGAAGAAGAGCCAGTCAGGAGAAAGAGAGTCCCTGCTCTCTGGGGAGGGGAAAGGCAGCACAGATGATGACTCTGATGATGCCAAATCCAGCACGAGCAGACCCTCCTCGCACCACCGGGCAGAGTCCCTGGAGTACCGCAGCACCCTGGACCTGCCCGAGCTGCTCCAGCTGCCCCCCATGCGTCACTCGCTCAGTGTCAGCCCCATGGCTGTCCTGCCTGCTGAGTACCAAGACTGCAATGGCAAAATGGTTCATGTGCCCAGTGAGTTCTTCCTGCGTGTGGATGGCCACAAGGAGGATGCCCCAGACTACGAGGATGACGGGGAAGATGTGAGTTGAAGGGGAGATTGGGCGCTCAAGTGGCTTTTCCATACCAAAAAAACAGACTTTGAAATGTGCTTCTGCTGATTGGCTGGTGTAGAGCAAATGAATCCAGATTTGAGGGATGGGCACTCACTTCCCTAAAGGGTGGGGAGGCTTTTTAGCTAATGGGTTGGGCTGTTACCTAATAGTGGTCTCTGATGATGTAAAACTGCAAGGGATTGTGCATGCGTTTGTCCAGTTCTTGAACTGGTTGAGATTGTCCCCCTGGCCTTGGATGCCTCCAAAGCTGAGCTGTAGACACACCAGCCAACCAATGTCTCTGCTCACAAGAGCTGTTTAACATCTTGAAAGTTTGAAGGAAGGTTCTCTATTCAAGTTTTTGGTTGTTTCAGGCCTTTCTGGTTTTGACACAACTTTGCATCTCAAAATGATATCTGCCTGGAAAGTCTGGCTTTGTCTGGTTCATATCTCACTGTACAGCAGCCCCTTTCTTCCACCCCTCTCCTCCTCCTTCTATTGGCCAAACATGACAATGTCTGCCACATCTCTGTCCCAAAAGTTGGTGACTTCCTGTGAATGCCATGTACTGCCCCCTTTTACAAAAGGACTGTGAAAGTTGAAGAGGCAGGAAAATAAAAGAGGAAGAAAAGGTGTTTCTTCTTTTCTCTGCAGAGTTACTGCTACCGGATTCGTAAATTCCTGGAGCCCTACAAACCACAGTGGTGCAAGAGTCATGAGGACTGGTCCCTCTACTTGTTTTCCCCACAGAACCGGTGAGAAATGCCAGCCCACCAGGGGCTTGTGATAATGGATTATTACACTTCTAGCTAGCCCTTCCCTTGAGAAAAATCCCTCTCTGATGCAGAAGCACTGAGAGCTTTCAAAATCCAATTCCTGATTTTTGGGTAACTTTTTTCTGTTCCGTGTGGGATAGAATTCTTGTCTGCTTCATTCCATGCCTGCTTAGGAAGAAGGGTGGTTTAACCAGCATTAACAAGAGTTGTTACTGGCTCGTGTTTATTGCATTGATAATAATTACTGAAGCTCATGGGGTGACTTGCTCACCACCTGGGCTGATGCTTGGTGACACAGATGCTGCAGACTTGTGAGGACTTGTCATTTGTGTGGGAGTCTCTTCCTGACCCAAACATCTGACAGACATTCTTCTCCCCACCAGGTTCCGAGTGATGTGCCAGAAGGTCATTGCCCACAAAATGTTTGATCACGTGGTTCTGGTCTTCATATTTCTCAACTGCATCACCATAGCACTGGAAAGACCAGACATAGACCCACACAGCACAGTGAGTACCTGAGCCATTTCCTTCCTTGGTGCAGCATCCAGATCTTGGTCTTATCAGGGCAAGAACCTGCAAGATTAAAGATGTTTGGTTTCTACTGTCTTTAAATAACTTGCCTCTTTTTTGTTGCTCTGTGTTCTTCAGGAAAGGATATTCCTAAGTGTTTCTAATTACATCTTCACTGCTATCTTTGTGGCTGAAATGATGGTTAAGGTAATTACACCTTCATTCCATGGCCCATAGTGAGGCCTGGCAGAGACCAGGACATGACATAGCTGTGATCTGAGTGAAGATTTAAATGTCTCTTTCCTTCTGGCTGTAGGTAGTAGCTCTTGGCTTTTTCTCTGGGGAGAACACCTATCTGCAGAGCAGCTGGAATGTCCTGGATGGAGTCTTGGTGTTTGTATCTATCATTGACATTATTGTCTCCATGGCATCAGCAGGAGGAGCCAAGATCTTGGGTGTCCTCCGTGTTTTGAGACTTCTGCGGACCTTGAGACCTCTCCGGTAAATTCACCACCAGGGTGGCTGAGTTGGCTTTGTGTTCAGAGAGCAAGGACTTTAAAAACATGCACATGATCCACCCAGGTCTTGCTTAGTAACACAAAAAAGCTGAAACACACAGTACCATAGTGGTAGAATCAGCTTTGGGGAGCTCTTACCTAGTGAAACTGCTTGAAAACAGTGAAATTAGCTATGACCTAGTTCATCTTCAGCAGTGTGGAAAAGAATGGATGGAGCTTGGAGTGAGAGGTGTTATTGTATTCAAGTAGTTAGAGCAGTGAATGCCTTCTCCACTCTGCATTTTTATCACCATTTTACAAATCAGTCTGGTCCCTTGTTAAGCTGCACAACCTCACAGTTGCTCAGGAGCAAAGGGGTCATGTTGGCTGGGAGAAAATTTACAATTGAACAGGTGCTGGCAATAATTTGAGAAGCTCCAGCATCTATTCCTACTCTCCCATGCCTGCATTTCTGACATTAATGCCAAACAATTTAACTCTCAGCTAGGAAGAGAGGAACTGCTTGCAGTATTTGAGAAAAGGAATAAAGAGAATTTGTATTTTGTTTATGATTATGCTATAACAAAGAGTATTAATGCTTGGAGGATTCTTATCAGCTCACAGCTCCTGTTCAATTTCCACCCTGCTTGGCAAGAAACACAAGATTTTTTTCATGACATTTCAGGGGAAATAAGACAGGCACCTCCTGAGACCTGTAGGCTTTCTGATGACAAGCTGCTTGCTTATGAGAGTAATAGGAAGAGGCAATCTTGTTTAAGCCTGTGACCACGAGAAGAAGAGCTTTTTGCCTGCTGCTCTGTATAACCTAGTGACAAGTAGATTTAGGAGTGTTTCTGTCTCCCCTCTTGGTCCCATGTGCTGTTCTGCTGGTGGCATCAGGGTTCCCTTGCAGCGCTGGCTCACCAGGAGCCACGCTGGCTCACCCTGGACAAGCCTTGGCCTGGCAGCACCTTGGGGCATCCATCTAACACACAAAACTAGGAACAGAAATTGGGGCATAGGCAATTCATAAGTAAATGTCAGAGGGGGAAAGGGAACTGGTTTTGGAGAGTAACTAGGCCAGATCCTATTAATAAAGAGGAATTCATCACCCCTCACTGTGGCTTCGTTTATCCCAGCCTCTTTTAGGATTACTCCCGGGACTGTTCCTAACACTTTGGAGGTGCAGTTCACACTGCCACATTATTTGCTGTCAAACAAGATCCTATTGAAATGCTTTGTCCCTGCAGCATACAGCTCTTTTCTTTACTCTGAGTCTGCCAAGCATGAAGGTACCACTAGCTGTGCAAGCCCAAGCTACCTGCAAGGACTCAGACCTTCTCCGCTCTTCAGGCCCCTTCATAAAAAAAGCTTTGATGTTCCTCAATCAAAACACACACCTGCCCAGGAAAGCTTGCTTGGACTTGTTGTATTTCTGTGTGCAAACCCTTTTTTCACATGCCCATGGGAGAGCTGTTCTCCAGGCACTCATACAGGAAAAAAAACCACTTGTTCTCCATAATACCCCAAAGCTGCTTCAGGCCATGCTCAGAGCAAGCAAGCTGCTTTTTAATGGGATGACCCTTTGGCTCTGGAGCTGTTGATCACAAGTTCCTGTTAGCTAAGAGTCAGTTCAGGAACTAATTAGGAAACAAATTGAAATTACTTTAAAAAACTGTCATGGGGCCCAAGCCAGTAGGGCAGGTGAGCACTTACACATGTAGAAAGAGGACAAAACTTCCTCTCCAGTACTGCTGTGAAGCCATTTGCACATGTTGGGTTAGGAAGTGCTCTGTGTCCTTCTGCAGCTGGAGAAAGGTCGTGTTAGCTTTAAGAGAGCCCAAGCAGGGGAGGAAAAACAGCCATCTAATAACAGGGCATGCATAAAAATTAAAAGCTTCATTGTTTTTGCCATTTTTTCCAGAGTCATCAGCAGAGCCCCGGGTCTGAAGCTGGTGGTAGAAACCTTGATCTCCTCCTTGAGGCCTATTGGGAATATTGTTCTCATCTGCTGTGCTTTCTTCATTATCTTTGGGATTTTAGGGGTCCAGGTAGAGTATTTCCTTCCCTACACCCATCTTTTAGTGACTGCTGCAAAAGAGAAGTTGTTTTTCTCATCTCCTGGGCTTAAGGTGGAAGTAATGAGCTTAAATCTCTCCAAAAGATTTAGGTTAGGTGTTAGGTGTTAGGAAAGAAGAGCCAGATTCTAGAAGAAATGCTCCATGGTGGGGTTGGCATCTGCTCATTGGAAGATTCTCAGGATTAGAAGAGCAGATCTCCCTGCTGAACAACACAGCACCAGCTAAGCCTGTCTGAGGGTAGGGGAAGGAAAAGGCAAATTCCCAAGATCCCTCCTGGCTGCATGTGTTAGGATAGATATAATATCTCTTCCTCAGAGGGAAGACTGTCATCTTCCCAGCAAGACAGGGCAGGCTTGCAGGATCACCTTCTTCTGTATCTGAGGCAGCACACATCAGTATCTCAGGGCCTGAAGTTTCACCTGCTGTGTGTGTTAAGACAAATGTCTGAGCTGGAAGGCAAGGAAAGGATTCTGAACATGGCAAAAAACTCTACTAGAGCTAAGAAAGATATGTGAGGGGACAGACTTTCAAAGCTGCTTTTTTTTGTTGCTTTTTTTCTTCTTTTTTGTTGCTTCTCAAAGCTTTTTAAAGGCAAGTTCTACTACTGTGATGGTCCTGACGTAAAAAACATCACTACCAAGACTGACTGCACCAATGCACACTACAGATGGGTTCGGAGGAAATACAACTTTGACAATTTGGGACAGGTAAAGTCCTCATTGCAGGAGTTTTCTGTCTACCAGATTTTAATGGATGAGCACTTTTAATGTATTCCTTGGGGAGGATGTGGAACCTCTGTCTCAGGAAGTTTCCAAGAATGACTTAGACATTCATCTATGAGAAGCAACCCTGTCTGGATAGAAATGGATCAGGTCACCTCGTGATCTCTTGCCAGACTTCCTAGGGACAATTCCTTTTTTTTAGGAAAGTGTTGTCTTAAAGCCACTGCTTTTGCATGCAGTCCCTCATGTATGGACCTCAACTGTCACTTTGAGCCACTTGATTTCAGCTGTTATGCTTGCAAGTAAAAACCATTATGTGCTTTATACTGTCTGAAAAGCACATCAGTCCATAGGAGGAGTTTGGATATATTGTTGCTCTTTAAAACCCGATAACATTGGGCCACCCTGGTATATTTTTAATCATACTTTGGTGAGCAGAAAGCCTGATGTATCTGAGCAAAAGTCAGCCTATACATGAGGGAAAAAGAGCAATAACAACAGTATTTGCTCACTTTTAAGGCAGATATTGAAACAGGAAGAAGCAAGATACAAACACTGTGTTGGATTTCTCTACCAGCTCCCAGCCAGGTGTTGTGTTATGAACTGTGGGTTGATTTTGCTGAGCATTGTCTGTTGTTGGTTTCTTTTCTGGGGACTAAAATGTGAGACCAATCTTTTCTATTTGTTTCTTATAGGCCCTCATGTCTTTGTTTGTCCTCTCCTCCAAAGATGGCTGGGTGAACATCATGTATGATGGCTTGGATGCTGTGGGCATTGACCAACAGGTAAATGTTCTGCAGATCCCAGATGTACTCAGAAGTCTCATGCCTTGGTGATTCTGTGAGTTTTAAAGTCCCAGAAAGGAGGAGAACTTGAGGACCTTCTTCAGGTCCTGACTGCCCATTGGGCTGCCAAGGTTTTTCATCTGCACAGAGCAGGCTTTACAGTGGCTGCATCCCATGTAGTACACCAGCAAGCTTTTGGGGATTGATTGATGGGCTTTTTAATTAGAAAGATGGTATTTGAGGGGGGCCAAGTGTGCCATTGCACTGTGGCTTCCACAGAAGGTGGGAGGGAAGCAACCAGGAACATTGTGAAAGAGACATTGGTGAGTTTGTGTTGTGTGGCATTTGCAATGGAAAGTCAAGAGTCTTAGATGATCAGTACCTCACTGCAGATACAGTAACACTTTGTACTGAAATTTTTTCCTGCTTCTATGAGCACACATCTCAAAAATAATAAGCCAGAGCCTATCTTTAACTAAAATTATCTAACAGGTGGGATGATGCACGAGCACTGAGCTTTATTTTAAGCTTTATGAAATAAATGCCAGAATAATTAAATCCTGTCAGCCAAGTTGTGGAGGCTAAGGTGGCTTTCACAGCAAAAGTAAAATCCTAGTCAGTGAGAAAATGAATGAGAGGAATCTGTTTTGGGAGAGATCCCTTTATTCCTCCCAGCCTTCTCCTCCTCCCCCCAGCAGTGTCCTGTCCTGCCTTGCTGCCCCCTGTGCCCTGACTCACATCTTGTCCCTGCCATTTACCGCTTCTCTTTTTAATTCCCCACCTCACCAGCCCATCCAGAACCATAACCCTTGGATGCTTCTCTACTTCATCTCCTTCCTGCTCATCGTCAGCTTCTTCGTGCTCAACATGTTTGTGGGAGTGGTGGTGGAGAATTTCCACAAGTGTCGGCAGCACCAGGAGGCAGAGGAAGCCCGGCGGCGGGAGGAGAAGCGGCTGAGACGCTTGGAGAAAAAGCGCAGGAGTAAGGAGATGTACCTGTCTGGTCGGTAGACTGCCTTACAAACCAAAATCTTTCTGAGCCCTGCCTGCTCCCAAAGCAAGACTTTCCTTTTCCTTTGGTTTTGTTTCCATGGGATTCAAGAGGTTGTTTTGCTTCGTTACCTCTTTGGCACGGTACCTTAAGTCTTGGGTTGCCAACACCCTGGAATTGTCCTCTCCAAGCCTGGTGGGAAGCATTACCTGTTTACTTAGCTGGGGAGAAAATCCTCCTCTGAGCAGTCCTCTAAAACACTCTGCAAGGCAGAAGTGTCCCAAGCACCAAGTGGGAGCTCATGGTGTGATGAGGGATGCAGTGAGTAAACAGCTGCAATGCTTGCTCTGCCTGTGAAGGCCGATCCCAAGGGTGGCCCTGGGGCTTAATGTGCTGTTTGCATCAGATGATGGTGATGGTTTGATTTATTAATTCTTTTCTTAGATAAAATAATTGCAATGCTATTTTTTTTTTTTTAGAGTCTTAGCGCATGGCCATAGCATGCCACAAACATGCTGCATGAGGGCATGAACAAACTGACAGCCCTGGGGAGAGGAATGGAGCCCTGAGATGGGGCTGACCAGAAAATTCTTCTCTGGAAAATGTCCATTACAAGAGATGCTTGCCCCATCTCAGGCTGGGGGAGCCTTTCACTGCTGAGCAATGTGCCGGGACTCAGTTTGTCCTAGCAAACAGTCTACATGGAGATACTGACCAGATGCAGGGCCACCAGGGTGCAACAGAAGGCCTTTAGCTGAAATATGTTTTTTAGTGGATCCAATAGGGACCACCATCAGACCAGACCAGAAAAACACCTGAGCTTGTGCCCCTTACCTGATCCAAACCTTCTCAGGTTTCTCTTTAATTCTCACCTCCACTGCTTCTTGGCAGGCTCTACCAGGGACAAGCTGCTTATAGCATCTGGTGGGTATTCCCAAGGAAACTGCCAGGAAACTGGCCACATCAACTTCCCTGCCACTTGTAGCGAACGTGGAGAGCCTGAATTAGGTGCTAGCAAGATTTTAGAAGTGAGGGAACATGGCTTGGCCACTGAGATCAAAGATGGGCTTAGTCAGGGGTAAGGCTTGAGTGCTTCTGGCCCTGCTTCCCACAGCAGTCCTGTAGCTCTTGTGTAATGTCCTGTAAGGACCTAATAACTCATGGTGACAAATGGCTGGTCATCTCCCAGACTTCAAGCCATGGGTATCCATTTTCAGCTGGGAAAACTGCAGTTAGGCTGAACAGTCATTTGCCTGGCTCTGAGGCCAAGCAGTCAGAGGCTTTGCTAGTAGAAACCCCAAACAAATTCCTCCATCCATCCATGCTTGAGTCAGGAGGCAAGCAGCTGTATCCCTCTTTATTGGAGCCATGGGAGACCTCAGCACTAAATGGCTTCACTGTGGTCTCCACAGGACCTTTCTGACACTGACCTGACACCACAGTGAAGGCCAATCTTATTTCATTTGGGGAAGTTGTGAGTCTAGGATTTTCAGGGTTGGAAGGGACCTTTAAGATCATCTAGTTCCAGCTCCCCTGCCCATGGCAGGGATACCTCCAAACACAGGTTGCTCAGAGCAGGTAAATCAGGTTGCTCAGAGCCCTGTCCAGCCTGGCCTTAAAAGCTTCCAGGGATGGAATAATAATAATAATAACAATAAACAGAACCAGTTTGAGACTCTCAAGAGTCCCTCTGCTGGTGCAGTTTTTCTGTCCCAGTGTGCTGACCCCAGAAGACATTTAGATAAACTCGAAGTTTATATGCAGAAAAGTAAAACCAGGTGAGCTTCTATGCACAGAGCACTAAGCATCCTTTAGAGAAAACAGACTAGGGCACAGGTAAGGAGGGATGGCTTGACCACAGCCAGTTGCAGTTCCTGAAACTTATTCTGAATTAAACTGACAAGTTTAAACAGACTGACAAGTCTGTCTGTGGCTCACTGCCTAGACACTGAGAAGAGCCAATCCCTGTCAAAGTGATGGACACTGTGACATTGCCCCTCTTCATCCAGCTATCTCAAAGGACAGGGTCAAGGAGATTATTTCAGACCCAGGCATTGCACAGATGTGGGTTGTAACATTTCACTGAGAGCACAGAGGGAGGAGGACAGCTTTCTGGAAGGTGATCAAATCCAATATAGCAACCAAGAGGCTCAATGTTTGACCATGTGCTGGGCTTCCAGGAGGATGCCTCAGATTGTCTGGCTCTGAGGTGTCCTCCCTACCTCTCTTCAGCACAGGCAGCTTGGCCATCTAAATTTGCATCCATAAGAAGGTGAAATTAAATATCTGATACACATTTTAGAAGGTTGCTATTTACGTTTTAATGGATTTTTTTGTTTTTTCACTGAAATGAGAGAAGTTTTCACCTCTAGGGTAATTTAGAAGATGGATTTGGTGAAAAAGCGTGGCAGACTCAGAAAGATGTGAGATGTGATTTGGTGCCATGTGTGGCAGAGACTCTGTGGGGAGTGTCTGTGTGCAGATGCAGGTGTGGGATGCTGCATGGTGACCGTGGGCTGCCAGCTTTCCCCCTGCCTAGCAGAGAGCTCTGCTTTTCCTTCAGCTTCCTTTCCTTGGCCTGAACAGACCATGAGGGGAATCAGGCTGATGAGAAGAGTAAAATCCACCATAGTTAAGCAGATGTACTGTCTGAACAGCACCCATCTAGGCTCACCTTGTCTGCCTGGCATCTTGTCTTTGTGTCCTGTCTGTAATGTCCTCTGTCTGTAGCAATGCTCTGGGGGTTTCTGTGTATTGAGGTCTTGGGGCATCTGTAGGCACCTACACACACAGAAATGCAGCACTGAGCTGTGGTAGGTTTGGACTCAGGCCTGGAAATGGGTTAAACTTCAATTTCTCAGTATCTGGATGGTCCCTGGTATGAATCCCAGGCTCTGCAGGCTGGCTTCAGGATTTGGACCCTCTTTGCAGATCCTGGCAGAGGGATTGCTCTGTGGAGGACACAGCTTCTTCATCAATCCACATGCAGGTGGGATGGAGAATCATCAGTTGTCTGCTTTGGGGGTACTTTTCAGGCATTTCAGGAAGGTGCCTCCCAGCCCACATCTCTGCTGTCACACAACACCACCTCAGACCTTTCCAAAAGGTTTATTGGTTCCCATCTGAGGGCTCTGGGACAGGGTGAGACCCTGTCATTTGAGGAAAGGGGGGAAGGTGGTTGGATACTCATAGAAATTCATTTACTGTGGTTTTAAAGGCAGAACTACATAGCCTGCTTTTTCCTGTGCAGGTAAAAATTCAAGGTAAACTTGGATAGTTTCCTGGCACAGTCCCCACCTCCCTCCCCAGCATCTACTGCATGGATAAATGTTGGGTAATATAATAATCCTGCAGCTCCTAACCTTTTAATGAGGTTCTTAGAAGACAGACTGAAACCAGCATCCCCAGATTAAAGATTTTGATTAAAACCACATGGATCAGCTTGATCTCCTCTGATATGGGGCCAAATCCAACCCTCCTGTGTCTGCTGTGAAGCCAGCAGCTGCAGGCCCACTGAGCAGAGCCGCTGAGTTGGGTCAAACAGAGGCTGGAAGTGGGGTCTGGGTAACACTGTGTGCTGAAGGCAGTGCTGGAAATGCCTGACACAGCCCAGGGAAGGCTTTAGGGGAGCAGAGAGTGCCTTTCAGTAGTGTCACCAAATCTCTGGTCCCTCGAAAGCCCTCAAAAAGTGAGAACTGAGCGAAGGCAATGGGGTGCAGGAGAGGAACATGGCCACAGCTGTGTTTCCTGGTGCATTTCTCAACACAAAGCTGTCTGGGCACTGCAGAAGGAAGAGGCAAGTTTTGTTTTAAGACCCAGCAGAGATGCCTTTCAGAGCACTGCCTGTAAGCCTTTCCCTCTAGGGATGAGCAACCGTGGGCAGCACACAGTGGTATTTAAATTAGTCCATCCTCTCAGTGCCAGAACCATCTCTGTATCCAGCAGAAACATTTGAGCTGTAACTAAAATTTTGGGCACTGCATTTCTGAGTGTTTAGTATTTCCAGCTAGGGAATTATCAAACCATCTTTGCTTATTTTTCCAGGCAGCTGCAGGTATAGAGCTACTCAGTGCCAAGCATGCATATAAACCCATTAGGGCTTTCTAAGGTTTCATGCAGAGGAAAATAATGGAGGAGCTGTAGCTAGCAATTGTAATGCCAACCTAAATGCTTTTAAGCTGGGAGACAGTGCTTCATTAATTTTCATGTCAGCAGAATTACAAGCAAAGAAGTTTAAATACTCCACAGAGAGATGTGATTCAAGCATTAGCCAACATCTAGAAGTGGGGGTGAGAAAGGGCTCTGGTTTTCCTTCTGCATATGATAGCTTCTCCTTTCCTTCCTGCATTCCCACTGATTCAAACATTCAGCTGAGGGGATACTTGTCTGATGTAAGTCTGCTAGTTGGCTGACTGGAGTCTCATCTCAGACACCATTTCCCTGGAGAAACCAGGCACAGGTTACATTTTTTCTACCATGATTAACAATGCACTTGCTCTCCCCATTTGCTGTACCTGCATCCTCCTGGTCCTCTGTTCTTCTCATGCACTTTCTCCCTCGTCTCTAGTCGAGCAGTAGGTGTGTGCAGTGAACACTTAACACTCACACTGGGGAGAATAACATAGTACATTCTCACTAAGAAATAAAAATGTGTCTGAACTGAAAGGAGGCCAGAGCCACTTGCTGTGCTGCTGAGTGAAATTTCTGTTCCTGAAGGAACCAGAAATGAACAGTGGGGCCTTGGAGCTCTGGAATGATCTCTCCTCCTCAGAGAGGGCCAGCATTGCAGCAGAGCTGTGTGGCTGATCTCTCACTGCTTTCACCCTGCTGCAACCCCTCTGCCTTCGTGTGGCCACTCCAGCCTCACACCAGCATCTCCAGGAGCAGAATTTGGGCTTTTCCTCCCTGCACCCCCTGCTCACCCCTGGGAGCCTCGCATGAGCAGTATCTCCTCTAATGGACATTGCATGGGTTCTGCACTCAGCATGACTGGGGTGTTGCATGTGTTTCAAAGCATTGTCAGCTTTATCCTAGACTGTCCTTGTGTGTGTGTCCAGATGTTTCTTTTTTCACGTGTGACTCTGGCCCCAGGGATCCTAAACGTGCCAGGTGTTTTCCTCGAGCTCCTTCATCCCAGGTCAAGTTAAACCTCTGCCAGGTTTTCTGAGCAACCAGTTGGTGTGGTGGAGCCAGTGCCTGGCAGAGTGTGCAGATCTTGGAGACACTTTCACACAATCACCAAACCCACCCTTATGGCTGGGTGGATCCTCTTTCCTATTTGGACATCCAACCCAAAGAGAGAGAGAGCTGTGCTGCTGACAGGCAGCCTACAAGGCTTTCTGTTTGGTGGAAAATGTCTTCTTGTGATTATGCCGTGCAATTATATAATTAGTCTATAAATCTGAATGCTGAATAGTTAATCAATGGCTGCATCTGGGCAGGTTAGAGAGGAGCTGCAGCAAGTTTTCCATGTGTACTGCTTGCAAGGGTATTCACACAGTGCCCATGGCTGCAGATGTTCTTCTGAGAACCATTAATTAATCATTAGTCATGAACAAATGGTCCCTTAATATAAAATTTGATTACTTGAGGTATTCTCAGACCTCCCAAACAAGCTGATTTTTCTGCATTCCCAAGAAGACATTTCCAAAAAATAATTTTAAAAAAGGAATCTTGAAAGCATATTGTACAGACTGAAATATTATACTGCAATGTTTTTATTACTATGTTTTAAACACACTGTAAGATTAGCAGAGCCCAGTAGCAAAGACAGACCTACCAGTCCAAGATGACTGGTAAGACTAAGGCAGATGAAAGCAACAGAAAAATGTGTTAAAAAGCAATTCTGTTTGCTTTCATCTTGGTTTTCCACACCCATTAGGAGAAAAAAAGTCTAGGTGACCCTGGTCAGTAGGAAATGTTTTTAAATGCCTCCACTCCAGTTTTAACTGTCCAGTTTGTTTTAGGGTTTTGGACTTGAATCTGGCATCAGCTGCACTACCAGAGGAAAAAAAAAACAACCAAAAATGAAAAACCAAGAAACCTCCATTTCAGGAGTCACTTCATCTGAATTACATTAGCAAGATCAAAGGAGTGGAAGATGTGTTCTAGGATACTGAGTACTTCTGAACTTGTTTCCCTCCTTCTTTTAAAAGTGAAGCAAGGCCTTTTTCCTAGGTCCTCATGCATTTAAAGCTAAATTTGCTGAAACATGTGCAAAAAGAAAACCAACTCAACCCTGTCTGTTAAGAGCAATCCTGCTCTGCATTACTGTGATCTAACATGTCTATTCCACTTGCAAAATCCACAGTAATGCAGATTTTGGCCTTGAGTACACTCTTTGAATATTTACATTTCCTAAGTCTGAAAAGAATTTGACTCCATCCAAGTCCCCCCAGCCATCCTGTGGTCACAGTCTAATTTAAGAGAGACACTTGAAATAAATACAGCTCAATCTCAGGGCAGTGTCCAAACACTCCTCTTGGAACAGCCCCAGGAACTTGGTCATGTGCAGAAATTTCCCCATATCAATGAGAAGAAAGGAGGAGTCCTGACCAGAGGCAGAGATAGAAAATTCATGTGCTCATATCCTGGATGTTTTTTCAGATGTAACCATGCCTTTGGCTTTATATTTCTGGAGGAGCTTGTGCTGACAGTTTTTGTTGAGCCAAATGCTGAGCAACCTCTCCACTGCTGTTGATGCTCCCCTGTGTGCTGCTCACCCTCACGCATGTGCCCTGCTTTGCCACAGGCATTGCTATATTTTTCTTTGAACTTTTAAAATACAAAAGAAAAACCTTCTGTCACAGAAGCTGAGCTCAGCTTTTGTTCGTCTCTTACATGGAACATGCCTGACATCAGCAGGATTAGGAGAGGTACATACCAGAATCCAGACCAGGGAAACCTGCCCTAAGCATTTCTTCTCAACTGGAGTTGAATCTTTGCTGGATTTGAAGCTTTTCTCTTGGCTTTGGATCTCGTTCCCATCCTGCTTCTCACCCTTCTTTGTTTGGGACAAGAGTACTATTAAGTGAAAAGGTTGTCCTCTAGCTTGAGAGCAAGCAGTAAGAACAGAGACCACTTGGCAGAGGTCATCAAAACTGTGGAGGTCCCTCCTGCCAGCACAAGAGCTTCAGCTCAGCCTGGTAACCCTGCTACGGTTCTTGAAGGTTCCTGGGAGAAGCATTTAGCCATTTCACATCAGTTCTCCCACATGCTGAAGCTGGGTGTGTGTATGACCCAGAGGCCACGTGATGGCTGCCAAGCACACAGCAGAGCCTTCATTCATTGTGTTTCCTCTCTTTCTCTTTTCCTGCAGAAGCCCAGCGCCGGCCGTACTACGCTGACTATTCCCCAGCACGGAAATACATTCACACCCTCTGCACCAGCCACTACCTTGACCTCTTCATCACCTTCATCATCGGGGTCAATGTCATCACTATGTCAATGGAGCACTACAACCAGCCAAAGGTAAGAGCCATCCATCAATGTGAACCACAATAGTGGGGGGGAGCAGAAGACCTGAGACCCATACAGTCTTCCCTTGGGATAACACTGATGGGTGAGGTCTGCAGCCATCCCTGCTTCTCTCTGGAACCATTCCCTGGTTTTTGAGAGCCTCAGCAGGCTCAGCATTGCAACCCATCTAACTCTAGGGCAGCTCTACCATTCAGGAGTCACTTGCCCCAGCCAAAAGCTTGATTTCCCTGCTCTCATGTGGGAGACAATATGACTAATGGAGCTAAACTTGTACTAGGTAAAGACCAGTCCAAGTATTTCCTCTCCTGATCCCAGCTGTGACTGACCCTCAGACTGTAAAGCAGCCCAGAGTTTTAGAATATTCCATTAGCAGCTATAAACATGAAGTTAATGCATGCACAGCAACGTTTCTTTCCCTCAATGAATTTAGAATAAAGCAGCTCTGAAGTACAACCCTTCTTTATGTGTCATAAACCCATACTTTTCCAAGAAAACCTTTGGCATAAATCATGTAGCCTGTCCATTTGCTGCATATATTCATCTTCCATTCCTTTATTGTTGTGGAGCTTTAAGCTCAGTGTTTACTTTTCAAGTATTGCATGGTCTGCCAGGTAACCTGCAAATGCCTCCTGGAAGCTAAACCACAGGGTAATGCATGTGTGTTTTACACCAGCTGCCTATTTGCTGTTCTGCCTCCATAACTTCTTTACATAAAAGCCTTTGTTTTGCATATAAATGTTATTTATCTGGATTAGCTCTTTTTTATAGCTGGTTTATATTCATGTCAGTGGTGTAAATCTGAATGTAAACTATCATGAATGGTACAGGAATTCAGACTCAGGCAGACTGCTTCAGATGAAGTAGAAATTATCCCATATTCTTTTAAGTTGCCCTTTTATTTTGGGCACTAAAATAGAAAGAAAGGGAGTAGTGCATTGAGGAATGCCAAGAGCTGAAAAGCTTTAAGCTCTTGTTGCCCCCCAGAAAATCAATTCATGGTCATCCTAGATACCTGGGCTCAGCAAAGCACAGTCACCACACAGCTGTGATTTGAGAGCCTGAGGCTTCCTTCTTCCATGCCAACAAAGCAGACATAGCCTTGCAGCCTTCTCTGTTGCATTTTATTTCCAGTTGTGTCTGGTTTAATATTCATCATTATTATTTTCATTGTAAGAGACCTATACTACTTTTAATTAAATTCCCCTTCCTTCACTCCTCTGCTCAGATCCTTACCCAACCAAAGAGCTGTTTCAGCCTCCAACTATCTATTTTAAGGTCCAACAAGATTCTTTTGCTATTGTTGGCCTACAGTTCCAATGAAATCCATTATAAACACTCATCATCCTAAAGTATAAACACTGCAGATTCCTGACTTCCGAGAGCAGCTCTATAGAGAGTGTGAACATTGCACCAAATATGGAGATACTTTGCCCAGCTCTAGAGATGTAACATTTTACAAGGAGGAGAGGTTTAATCCATCTCCAACATTATTTATTTTTCTGAGTGTTTTAAGTAAAGCCATTGTCCTAAGGATTGTCATGCTGGGATAAAGAAATGATCCATCAAGTCTTTTATTCTCTCCAGGGCTAGGCAGTTCAGAAGAAGCAAAGCCTTTACTTCTTATATATCTGTGCTTGAGCCACCCTTGTGCCTGCCAGTCCCTCTGTGAGGGCTCTAAGAAAGGACATCTTGCACTGGTTTAACTGGTTTCTCTCTTTTCAGTCCCTGGATGAAGCCCTGAAGTACTGCAACTACGTGTTCACCATAGTTTTTGTGTTTGAGGCAGTTCTGAAGTTGGTGGCGTTTGGTTTTCGAAGGTTCTTTAAGGACAGGTGAGATTATTTTAAACTCTGTGCATTTGGGATAGTGCTGTAGTGACCCAGTTTCAAAGCCAGATGCTGGGTACATGTAGTGTTACTATGGTTGTACTACATGCTGTGTGCAAGGAAGAGCAAAAACCTGTCTCTCCACAGGTGCAAACTTTAAAGTGTAGGAACTAATAACTGCAAGAACTGACTCTATTGCCTCTGATTCTTTTGCCTCTCCGATGAGGGACCTGTTTCCATTCCCTCCCATCCACCTGGTTTGCCCCAACTGCCTGATGGCAGGAGGGGCAGGGGTTCACCATCTCCTTCTGGACTTCTTTTGGGTTAGAAAGGGTGTGACTCCACCAGTCAATTTCCCTTTCACTATCCCTAATACCTTTTAGTCTCTCTACCTCCTCCTTGAGCTCTGCCACCAGGCATAGCAAGTCATTCCCCTGCTGGCATCACACACAGACCCCGCTCACACCGTCCTCAGGTGCTAACACCAGGCTCAGACATTCCACAGACCCAGAGGCCTGAACAGCTACATACCTCTTGCTGTCCCTCTTCAGGGGTTCTGTCTGTGTGGTCTTAACAGCACCAGGTTTTGGTTTTTGGAGACCATTGGTCCTTCAAGAGAGCTGGGAGGTGGCTGTGCCCCTCCTGCTTCCCCTGCCTGCACGAACTGCCTCGATAATGGCCGTGCCCCGTTCCTGTTTGCCTGATCCTGTTGGCTGTGCTCTGGGTCGCTGGTGCTCTTTGCAGCCCTTTCTATCCCTGTGGGCAGGGCTGGGTGGTGCCCCCTTATCAGATGATTAGCCACACCTAAGAGTGCTAGGGGAAGGTGGGGCAGCTCTTCCCAGCCCTTTCTAACCCTCCTGGCTGTGCTGGGCATTGCCCCCTTATCAGCCTCACCTGAGGCCACCAGCAGAAGGTGAGGCAGCTCTTCACAACCCTTTCCAGTCCTCTGGCCAGTGCTGGGTGGTGCCCCCTTATCAGCTGATTGACCTCACCTGAGAGCAGCAGGACAAGGTGGGGCAGCTCCTTACAGCCCTTTCTAACCCTCTGGGCAGGGCTGGGCATTGCCCCCTTATCAGCTGATTGGCCTCACCTGAGACCAACTCGAGAAGGTGGGGCAGCTCTTGGCAGCCCTTTCTAGCTCTCTGGGCAGTGCTGGGTGGTGCCCCCTTATCAGCCTCACCTGAGGCCACCAGTAGAAGGTGGGGCAGCTCTTGGCAGCCCTTTCTAGCTCTCTGGGCAGTGCTGGGTGGTGCCCCCGTACCAGGTGATTGGCCTCACCTGAGGCCACTAGCAGAAAGTGGGGCAGCTCTTCGCAGCCCTTGGTTGTCTGACTATTTATGATTTATTTTATGGTTTTTTTTTTAGGTGGAATCAGCTGGATTTGGCCATAGTTCTCTTATCAATTGTGGGAATCACACTGGAGGAAATTGAGATGAATGCTGCCCTGCCCATCAACCCCACAATCATCCGCATCATGCGGGTGCTGAGGATAGCGCGAGGTACGGCTGCTCCCTAGCTCCCAGCCATCCCCTCAGGCACATCAGGAGGTGGTTTGCCCATTTGTTCTTCTAGTCCTGCTGTTTCAGTTCTCCTCCAGAACAGTTAGCTCATGAGGCTGCAAAATGTCAGTGCAGAGACAAGCTAGGTGGGCGTTCAGGTGAGGTTCCAGTGGAATCTTTGATTGGTCTTGAATTCAAAGCAGGGATCACAGACCTTTTGTACTGATGCCAGAGAAGAGCAAGAAGTGGTGGAGAGGGGAGGATCAGAGGTTGAGGTGATGCTCTTCACTGATGAAGTGTCTCCCCATCACTCTCCTCTTTTCCTGATAAGGCAAACTGGTCTGTTTTACTGATGTCCTTAACATTAACTGGTGTGGGAAGCAGTCATGATGTTCTGTGGGCCCTGCTAGGATGCAGTGAGCTTGCCATCTCAATGAATAGATGCAAGAGATGTAAACCCTCCTTACAAGATCTGAAGCTGGTTTTTCTTCATGGGTTTTGTTTGAAATATTTCCCAGCCCTGCTGACCAGGATTTGATTCTCATTGTAGTGCTGAAACTACTTAAAATGGCCACTGGGATGCGAGCTCTCCTGGACACCGTGGTACAAGCACTCCCCCAGGTAAGCCCCCAGACTTCATCCATGCCCAGTTTGTTCCCCTTGTTGGACTAAGCCTTTTGGGCCAGGGAATGGCTCTATGGCACTAGAGGCCACCTGGGGAGTGTATCAGCTTTCTCTGCTGCCACCAGTGCCTTGGTAGCACAGGTTTGCATGGCACATCCTGCTCACAGAGTGTCTGCTAGATGAGAGAACCAGAATGATGGAAAAGGAGTTAACAGAGAGTCAGCTGCTGTAGGCAGTGCTCTTCTAAAACACAGGTTTCCCTGGCAAGTTCAGGATACACAAGGATAGACAGAGAAAGCTGTTGGTGAAAGCACTGGAAAAAGACAGCTTCCAGCCCAGCAGTTTTCTTTGTGAGACAGGAGCAGTCATGCTTATTGACACTTTGACAGAGGAGCTTCAGACTTTAAAAGGCAAATAGGTGAGATGTTTCTGAGTGCTAAAAGTTTGGAGTCTTAAATCACCTTACTCTCACGAGCTGCAAGAAGAACGATGATGCTGACAGTCTTAATATTTGATAGGATCCTTCAAGTCTTCAGCTCCTGGAACCACTTTTTTATGGATCCATTTATTTTAAAAGGAGAAGGAAAGAAACTGTTTTGCTGACTTGCACCTCTCCCTCAAAAAGATCTGAAGCACATCAGAAGAATTCCAAGAAGTTTAGGATTCCTTTGTTTCTAAAATCTCATGTTACTTAAGCCATGCTCTGTTAGTTTGTGGGTTTGATGATCTGAACCCTAATCTTCATCAGCTTCAGCTCTCTGCAGAGGGATCACATCGCAAAGGCAGGGAAATAGCTCTGTGGCTTGGCCAAAAGCAGATACTCTGTAGACAGATCTTCCAGAAGATGAGAGGCCATGACAAGCAGTAGAACTGGTACATGTAATTACTCAATTACACCCCTATCACTTAGTTGCTAAGTACAAAGAAGCCCATGATCTCTTCAGAATTAACTGGAGAAAGAGGGAACTTCTTTTTGTTGGGAAGACCCACTTACTTTTCATCACTTCCATCAAGATGTTGCTAATCTCAGACATTTGCCCTCTGGTATTCAGATTTACTTTTCAGTTAAGAATTTTGGCTGAGTCTAAAGCATGGAATTTACCAACCTGACCTCTCTTTTGGCATTTCAAGAGAGCATTTGATTTGTGTCTATTATTTTTCTTTCAAAAGCATTGTGATTACAGAGCATATTTTCTCTCTCTCCTTCTTCTCTCTGCCCCCAAAACAATAGGGTGGCTGCAGGCCAGGCTTTTTGTTTCCTTGGGGTGATTTTGCAGTTTTACATTCAAACCAAAGTCTCTTTCAAAGGGAAATTCCCAGGGATATTCCAAGTAGATCTTGTGCAGGTAAAAATGTCACTTTGTCCTCCAGTGAACATTCAGAAAAGTGTGAAGAAAAGTTTGGGAAGACCTTTCTGACAGCAATAATTCTTCATAAAGCTACAGCTTTCATTTCAAAGCCAAGGGAAGAGTTTCTACCCCAATTATTTAGCAGTCTAAAACCACAGCTGGAAAATTGAATGTGTCTGCTAATTGGCAAGAAAAATGAATTTTATTTTTATTCATTAAGGTTTTGAGGGAAGATCTTTGTCACCAGTGTCTCCATCTTTCCTTGGGGTTTCTTTGAGGCACTAGAGGGCACAAGGAAAATCTCCAAGATGTTCTTCATCTCTGCTTCACTCCCTACAGGCCACAGCCTGCCCTCAACACTGGAGCCAGAGCAAATGATGGATAACCCCTGGCTGTCAGACAGAGGGATTGTCTCGAGTTTCCTCTGCCCAGCCAAAGGCTCCAGCCCAAGTCAGGAGGGGGTTTGATGGATAAACAGAGCATAGGCTGACCTGGTCAGTGCTGCTAGAGCAGAACCACTTCTCAGAGCCTGTCTGGGTGGTTGGTTGCTGACTAGAGCTGGATCTCCATCCCTGCTGTAGGCATCTCAGCTTTTGGCTGCTGGAGGAAAGTGTCTGGATGTGCTCCTGTCCCCTCCCTCTCCTCCCAGCAACATGATTCATGCCTGATCTTTCCCTTGTCTGGTCTCACTAAATCTGAAAGTTCTCTAGAGACATTAATTACCTGTCTGCAAGGGTATAACAAATGAGGACGTTGAGTTACAGGAGAGAAATGACTCACTCAAGGTCATGGAGACACAGGAGCCTCCTGCTCTGCTCCTCAGCAGCTGCCAGCTGCCCTCACTGCCTCCACCATCTCAGAGAACGTGCTTGGGGCTTCTTTCTGCTCAGACCTTGGGGAAGGGCATAGGCTGAAGAGGACCTTCCTTTCCTGAAGGGCATGTTCCATGTCCAACCACTCATAAAATATTAAACCTGGCACTGACGTGTGTCAGAAGCTAAGAAAGCAGATGAATCATTTTTCCCCCATTTTGCCCAGTTGTATTCTCTTGAGCATCAAGTGTTTGTGGGCTACTGAGAAACTCCTGCCCTCTCCAACCTCATGAGCCACCAGCTGCCTGCACATATCCATATGGATGCTCTGCACATATCCATATGGATGCTCTGCACATATCCATATGGATGTTCTGCACATATCCATATGGATGCTGCACTGGTCAGAGCAGCAGGTGGTTGTTCTTGTGCAGGTGGGGAGCTGCATAGCTGACATTGCAGAGCAGCTCTGGATGCCTTGATACAGGTTGGGATGGAGTTTAACAGTAAAGACAGTGCCATCACTTATCCCAGGATATTATTATCTTTGCCTTGCTGCTGTCTCCCACGTCCTTCTTTCACGTGGCCACATTCCCACATCAGTCAGACATTCAGGAGAGCCCCAAGAGATGCTGTGCATCAGCTGAGCTTTGGAGCTGCCCAGGTGTCTGCTCTCAGCCAAGGGCAAATGCAGCCACAGGCACCAGCAACCACCACATCTGCAAACACATTTCTAGGAGCATCTTTAGAGAATGCCTGTGGCTGGGATGCCTGGAGCCTGTACAGCAAACTCTGGAGTGTTAACTGGTCTTTGAAGGACCACTTCTGAGACATATTGGTTCAGTAACATACTTAGTCATGACACTAAATACAGAATCTTTTACAAATGCACATGAGATAGTGGGCAAATTGTTTATAAGCAACTCAGAACATACTTTGCATGTTGAGAGCTAGATAATAGTTTTGACTGTTAACCTGGTAATACTTTGATGTTAGTTCAAACTCTCTGGATTCTCATCAGTTTTGCAGGCTGATTATTTAGGCATGAAAATAGCAGTAAAATATTCAGCATATGGGTTTCTTTGAAAAAAAATGCTGCAGTGCCACAGCATCAAGCTTGAATTTACACTCAAACTAGAAAACTTGTTTATCACTTTTATTTTCTTTCTCTTTAATTATTTCTTCATTTGCCTGCTCAGCAGCCTGTGAGTGCAGTTGCTGCTGTGCCTCTTTTTCTGCGTTTTCCAATTTGCAGTCACTTTGCCTGCTGCCTCCTAATGTCTTGCAAACCACCAGTGGTCCAGCAGACAGGAGTTAGGAAACACTATCCCACAAGTCAGCACATGCAGATGAAATCATCCAGCCCAGCCATCCACATCACTGTATTATCTCTATTATTCCCTGAAGTATGGTAATAATGTTAGTGGAATTGCAAAGCTCTGCGTGGAGTTCAGGCTTCAGACCAATTAAAGTCTCCACTGGGTGATTTGACAATTCCCATTTCTTTAATATCTGTTGAAAAAAATAATTTTAAAAGCCTGCTTCAGAGGTGATGGCTGTGTTAGTTTTATGATGGCAGGAATCAGACTGATAACCCTGCTAATGAAATTCAACAGCATGTGCAAAATACCCAGCAACACCATGGCTGTGCTGCCTCAGAGAAGGAAGCTCTCTCAGCTGTAGAGTTCACTAGAAGATATCTTGGAGATTATGAATCCCTTGGCCTGACTCCCTGAATTCCTGAATTTATTCTTCTTGATAGATAAAATTATTCTTGTCTAATCAGAGCACTGGGTCTGTCTCTGGTACGAGCTGACAGACATGAGGTGTTCAAGAAAGGGTGATGTGACCAGAGCTGAGGTAAAATGCTGGTCAGGTTGCTCTGCCCTTCACGTTCTCTGCCTGAATCACAAAAAAAATCAGCTCTTGGAGATGTTTTAAAGCCTTTGACCCCTTGTAGTGACTGCTCCCAGTGTGCATAGCTGAATGCCATTGTTATTAAGAACCTTTTTGTTACCTTCAGCCACCTTGCAGTGCAGTGAATACCCAAGAGCAGCAGCCCAGGCAGTGTTGGAGCTGCCAGTGCCTGTGTTCAAGGGCTGGAATAAAGCTTTTCTTTTGAGACACCCAAAGCTAAAACTCAGGTTGTTGTAGTTGTTGAGAAATCCCTGTAAAGTGGCACGGTTAGGAGAGCTTTCCATCTTCTTGGAACACATCTTCCTTTTCTGAAAGCCCTCCAAGCCATCAAAATCTTCACAAAACAAAGAAGTCCTCTTGTGGCTGGAGCCATGACTTGTTAATGTCATTGTCTTGAAAGCCTCAGCCTTTGAGCTCAGTCTCGTAGCTCACAAACAGAAGGTAAAGACCTTTAAAACTCAAACCAGAGCACCAGGTCCCTTAAACTGGAGTGCAGGGCCAAGAGGTGCTGAGGCTGTGGCTATGAGTTGGCCAAATAACAGCTGAAGGCACCATCCTGGGTGAGTGGAAGGGTGATGGAGAGGCATCAGCACAGAGACTGTTTTGTACATGGTAGCATTTGCTCCTTCCACTACACAGGAGACTTCTGTGGGTCTATTAAAGCAGAACCATGAAAGGGAACCAGGGTTTTGGAAGCCAGGGGAGATAATGATTAACCTCTGGTCACCAGTCCCTCTTTTGTTTGTGTTTAAAATGTGATGGAGCAACTTAATTTGTGAGCTCAACTTGCCTGACCCTTGTTCTGCTTTCTCCTTGTGTAGGTAGGGAACCTTGGCCTACTTTTTATGCTCCTGTTTTTTATCTATGCTGCCCTGGGAGTGGAATTGTTTGGCAAGCTAGGTGAGTAATGTGCCTGACACCATTTATTTCATTCAGTTGATGTTTCTTTGGTATCTAGCTGTTTCCTTTCTCTTCTTTCTCATTCATGGGCCTTCCTTAGCTTCACAGCTCATGGTCTGAAGATTAAAGTTTTCTCTTGATCTCAGGGTCACCTATGACACATGGGGATGTAACACAGAACCTGTCTAACGTGCACACACACATTTAGAGATTTGTCCAACACCACCCTTGGCTGCAGAGGAACTATTGACTGTTTAAATACAATTATTCAGCATGGATATGTTCACAAAGATGGAAGCTTGCCACTTAAGACAGAACGTGAGTCTGCAAAGCTGGATGGCAGTCAGATTCATGTTGGAGAGATGCCACCATAAACATGTCCCTCCTCAGAGCTTCCACCACACTCCATTAGTTTTCTGCACTTGGCCGACGTTGCTCTTCCAGCTGCCCAAGTCTTGTCTGTCCATTGTTCTTCTCAGCATCACCTTCCCCTTTCTATATAAATCAGGAAGCATCCGCGGGTTCCTGGTTTTCCAGGATCATTTATTTCCTCTGGCTTGAGGATCCTGCATAGCTGATCATGATGTGTCCACCACTAAAATGGAAATCCAGATGAACCAGAGAGAAAACACCACAGCCCTGCCTTGCCCCACATAGCCAGGCCAAGGCAGTCACTGCCTTTAAACATGCTGTTCACAGGAGATGTCTCTGTCTTCTCCATGTTTGCATCCCAATTTAGGGCTTCAAGAGCAGCAGCAGGGCCCTTCCCCTCCATGGTGATTTTAGGGCTGTCATTAATCCCCTTTACGAGTCCAACCCTCTGCTTGGATTACAAATGCCTGAAAGCAGAATATTTCTTTCAATCAAAGATGACTTATTTTTCAGTCCTCAATGAATTCTGGTAAAAATTAGCTCTGTGTCCACCCCAGATGAAATACTGTGGAGTTTATATTGCATACCTAGATCTGTAGGTGTGTATTTCTTCAGCCACAAAGGTGAAGAATGTCTCATTCACCTTCTGCTGCTCTGAATCCTGTGATTTATTTTTTTTTTTTTGCTACATGATTTCTGCAGCTGCCCTTCAGGAGCTGGAGGGCACCATGAGATCACCACCTAGCAGTCCTCCCTGATGCCATGCATCAGGGTGACAAATCTCAGGGTCTCACCAGCAGGAACTGGCAGACTGAGATGATTTTGCTTCTCTCCTCTTTAGACTGCAGTGAAGAAAATCCTTGTGAAGGTCTGAGCCGGCACGCAACCTTCACCAACTTTGGCATGGCCTTTCTCACCCTCTTCAGGGTGTCAACAGGGGACAACTGGAATGGTATCATGAAGGTATGTGCAATCTCTGAGTACTTGCTTCTCTCTGTGGTTACATAGATGGCAGGTTTAGGAACCTGTTGTGTGAAAACAAAAAAGGTTTCATTTTAAAATATCAACATGAAACTTTCTCATTTAAAAGCCAAGTGCATTTTCAAGGGATCATTTGTCCTAAGTCTCACCCAACCTGAAACTTCATTCTTTTTAATGTATATATATATATATAACACTTTAGGAAAATTATTCCAGTTCCTGTGGCTGAGAGGAGTAACCATGTACTCTGTGCATTTGGCACACAACATAATCCTCCTCTTTACAGCTGAATTCATGATGTCCATATTTATATTTCTCTCCATGTATGATGTAACTACAAGCTGTTGTGTCTGGGATGTGTAATTCTATGCTTTTCAGTCCTCAGCAGGTTATCTTTGATGTTTCTGTGTCTGGAGGTCAAGCAGAGCCCCAGTCCTTATTAATCCCTCACCTCTCCCTCTCTGTTGCAGGACACTCTCCGGGAATGCACTCGGGAGGACAAACACTGCCTCAGTTACCTGCCTGTTATCTCTCCTGTCTACTTTGTCACCTTTGTCCTCATCGCACAGTTCGTCCTTGTCAACGTGGTGGTGGCAGTCCTGATGAAGCACTTGGAGGAAAGCAACAAGGAGGCCAAGGAGGATGCTGAGATGGATGCTGAGATTGAGTTGGAGATGTCCAGAGGAGCAACCACCCCAGGCATTGGTGGGAGCAGGGGAGGTGCATTGGCCCCAGAGAGCAGAGCACCCTACAGGAGTCCGGAGACCATGAAGTCAGAGTCGGCAGTGCAGGTGAAGCACCAAGCCCTGGTAATAGTTCACACAAAGCATCTTGTGCTCAGGGTAGATGGGAGGGGACAGTTCTCACGAATCACCACTGTCTGATCATCAAGGGGTCAGATCCTGAGGGACACAGAGCCAAAGAGGCTGGAGACTCAGCAGCATAGGAGGAAGGCAGCTTGCCCAGGTCCCCCTTCAGCAGAGATGTCACCTCCACCTCTGCATCTGGAGGTATCTCAAAAGGGCTCCCTGAGGTAGCAGGCTCCTTGAAAGGTGTTCTCCAGGGCTAAGACTGTCCTAACCATTGTTCTGGGAGAGAGCTGAAAGTCCATCTCTTGCCATTCCCAGTTATTCAAAGATTGTGAGTTTTAAGCTGAGAAGCATAACAGCAACAGGTCCCTGTCCTGTTCTCCCAGCCAATGCCTCACTCCTTGTCATTTTAGCATGGGCAGCAGGACCAGGGATCAATCTCATAAAGCCCTGGGAATGCTGCCACTGTCAACCCTGACACCTGAAGCAAAGGATGCATAGATTCCCTTGATACAGAATTATTGCTCAAGTTCTTTTAAATCCCAGTTTGGGATTTCCAGAGAAGGCTCAAGCAAACTGTAGCACCCAGCTCAGGAGGACATGTCTGACCCTGCTGTAAGCTGCAGCTCCCACTGTCCCACTGGCTTCTCCTCTGCTCAGGGCATGGACCCTGGGAATGGTCAGAGCCCCTCAGCAAGAAGCTGGAGGTTCCTGAGCTGATTTTCCATATGCTGCCTGCTCTGTGATTGCTATTAGTCCTCTAGAAAAATAGGGCAATTAGGAGTCAGGGGAGGCAAGGGAGGGGCATGAGATAATTGTCTCATCCCATGTCAGCAGTGTATGATTAAGAGTGAATACAAAATTGCTTTGTCACTGTGATCACAAATAAATCTACTGCAAAATCAATGAGGGATTTGAGATTAAATTTCTTTAAAATAGGTTTTAGTAAAATCTATCAGACTCTATTAAGTCAAGTAAAAAGAAATGTAGTTACACAGCAGTGAGGAATTCACTGTTTGAATGTGGTCCCTAAGAGACATTTCTGCAGGAAAATGCACTATAAACACCCAGGTTGCTTTTCTCACTGGGGCAAGAGAGGGCACATCCTTTCACATCAGCTGTGACTTCCAACTGAGTTCATTCTCCTGGGGTTTTTTTCATCTTCCAATGCCTCTTAAATACACCAGGAGCCCTGCAGAGTTCCTCTCAGCCCTGGAAAACCCACAAATGAGTGGGGATGTTCTCAGCAGGAGAACAGCGTGAGCAGGGAGCTGGCCACAGATTTTTGACCCTGTGTCTGAGATAGCTGGAAGGCAGGTGAGGCTTTTGCCCTCACTCACATCTCAGCTCCTCAGGCTGCTCTGGGCAGGTGTGGATCCATCCTGCACTCCCTGCCAGCTGCTCTGGAGAGCTTGGATACGTGGGATTCCACGTGGTTAATCCTGATGGTGGCATGGGCACCATGTTACAAGATGGTTCTTGCCATTATGATGGTTTTTGCAAGCCACATCTGCTTTTCTTTTCCTTCCTGCTCTGGTTAAATGGGACAACTAGGAAAATGCCAGAGGGCAAAGGTGTTTGAGCATTCAGACCCAGCCTTGCTCTGCTACTGATGCTTTTTATCTCACTGATATGAAGGAGGGGCTGAGCTGTGAGAATGTGTCTTTAGCCATCCCAGACTCAGACCTGCTGGAAGGGGCAGAGACTCCCATGATGGGAACCCCATCCTTCTGCTCTGTTTCCCACCATGTCCTGACACCTTCCCACAAAACCCCAGGCCACCAGGCTGAGGTGAATGACGTGGTGTTGTGCTTTGATGCTGTGGTGTCTGAATTGTCCTAAACCTGTTGCTTTACAGACACAGCCAGTGCAAGGAACCCAGCCCAGCCAACTCTGCCAGCAGCTGTATGTGACACATGAATTAGACACTCTTTTTGGAAAAAAAAAAAAAATAATCTCACATTTGCTGTGTGATAGGATGTGTCAGGAGTGATGTCAAATGATATATGCAGAGCTGGAGGCAGGAAGAGCCCTTTGTGGACAAAACCTGAAAAAGCCTAGAACCTGTTTGTGATACAGTCTTGAGGAACTGAAAGCATAAGTAGATCAGCAGCTTGGGCTTCTGGCAAGCTGTGGATTCAGGAGATGCACCCAGCAGAGCAGAAGGGTTGTAGGCAGGAATTTACCTCCTGCTCTTGTCCTGCCTCCATCATGCCCATCACAGAGGCTGCAGCAGATGGAGAAGTTTGCTCTCCATGCTGGAAACACACTTGCAGAGCAGGACCAGGAGCAGCCCATCCTCTGGAAACTTTGTCCACAGCTTGTTTGAAGTTTTTTGGCTCCAGGCCTTTGAGAAGTTGCAGTGTTCCCACTTCCTGCCAGTCACCTTTGCTTATAGAGTATCTTCTGGCCACTTAATCACCCAGGAAGGGTCATCTCCTGTGGAGATACTTGCAGGATTAGTTCTTCATGAGGTCCCTCTGCACCAGGGCAAAATCAGAGCTCAGACTACTGATTCCCCAACACAAAAGGAGGGAGCTCTGCTTGCTAATTAAAGATACTTCTCAGAGCTGCATTACCAAAAAACCTCTATGGTCAATTCATTGTCTTGCTGCTTGGCCTGAGAGGAGCCCAACAGCAAGGCAGCTCCCACCATGCACATCTCCATCCTCCCAAGCCCTCAGGGTACCTGCAGGCAGGGTTCACCAGACATTCTCAGCAGCACAGGTCCAGGTTGAGCTTTTGAAGGAGTCACATTGATTTCCAGAGCATGGGATCAGATCACTCCCAAGTACTTCAGGTGTTTCCCCTCAAAGAGGAGGAGCAGCAGTGCCTGTGCTGGTGTGTCTCCAAACCTTCCTAGCTGTAGAGAGCTCCTCACCAGGTGTGAGCCCACAAGCTGCCTGTTTCATCTTTCTTGGAGTCATCTCCTCTTAGAGTGGTTTTGAAGCCATTTGAAATGGACCCACATCCCTAAGTCAATTGGGTCTCAATAGCTGAAGCCTTAAAAATTGCAGCTGTTTATGTCAAGAAGGGATTTCTGCTCAACTGCCCCAGGACACAAATACAAGACCCTGCAAAGATGAAGTGAGATTTAATGGACAGCAACTGATCTGTTCCTGAACACTGAGAAAGTGGGGTGAGAGCTTTTGCTCTTGGTGCAGCACCATGGTGTTACCCATCACCTCCCTGCCTTCAGCTCAGGTGCTGCCATGCTGATGGCTTATTAGCCATAATGGCCAGAGGCCAACTGGCCAGCCACCCCCCTGAGGTGCCAATACATCAGAGGAGAGACCTGGGTTGCACCCAGAGGGCTGCTGGGTGAAGCAGCTCAATGCCAGCCCCCTGTAAGAAAAGGCTGCTGATCCCCCCCCCACCTCCCCAGCCAAGCTCAACAGGGTGAAAGCATCAAGTGATTTGTCGTGGGATGTGTCTCTTTAAGGATCTGGGGAAATAAACTTATAAGGCAGAAATGTATGGAGAAAAAACCAGATTTAACCAGATCCTTGGTGACCTCCAGACTATCCAGCGAGGGATCTCAGGCCCAGTTTTCTCTGGCAGAGAGGGAAAAACAGCCCAGCAAACCAAAACACATTTAATTTAAGACGTGCAGCTGGGAAAATGTTTTCAATCAGTCACTGGGTGGCTGACATTAAAGGAAAACCAGAGCTATTAGTTGTACTTTAGATAACGTGGTAAATTGTGAAGGGAATGTGTCTAGGACCAAAAGCCTGGGACCAAGAGCCAGGCTGCAGGTTCTGTTCCAGGGGCTTCCACTCCCCCAGCACTTGACCAAATCATGGCACCACCTCTGACAGCTGCTCCATCAGCACTGCAGGGATGTGTTTGGACCCCTAGAGCTTCCTAAGACCCTAAGGAGTAAATCTGCTGTAAGTTAACTGAAAAATCAAAGCCTCAGAAGCAGTGAGGGGTCAGGTTGAAAGTCTGCAATGTGCTCTGTCCAGGCATTTCAAACTTGATCCATTTCACATTGACAGCAAATGCAGAGAAATACCTTTTCTACTCCCAAACAGGCTCCATGCTCACATCCCTGCTGCCATGATGTCTTCTTCCCTCTGCCTCCTGCCAAGGGGCTGTTGTCTTCTGCTGGGGTCAGCAGTGCCCAAAATGCACCAGGCTGTAGGAGAGAGGCCACAGGGTTTGAATGGTGTCAATGTCTATGCTTAAATGTCTGCCTGCTTGCCTGGTTTGGGGAGATTAATACAGGAATTGCCAGAAACACGTGGTACTCCTGCTCAGGCCAGGACTGGCCAAGTTTTGCCCGTCTGTCCCACAGTAGCTTTGAGGAGAAGGACATCATCACCCAGCCTGAGCTAAAAGCATCCCTGGGACACTGAGAGCTGAGCAGGGTGAGCTGTGCTGGCTTTTGCATGTTTTTAGACAGTGGGCCCCATTTTCCTGGACCTTACTTTCTCTCTGCAGTGTCCAGGAGTTGGCTTAGTGGTGGATCAGAGATGCCTCATTTTACTCCAGCCGCAACTTGAGCTCTTACCTCGGCGTAGCTTTGCTATCCCCTTGCCTCTCTGTAAGGTGCCAAGAGGAACATCTGCACAAGGTTTTAAAACTAAAAAGCAGACAAGAAGGAGATTGTCATATATTCCCTGCCAAGCTGCTGCATGACCCTGTCACCCTCTCTCCTTGCTTTGCAGGCTGGTGCAGCCTCCCTGAGGCCCCAGGACTCTCAGAACCTCCTGACGGTCCGCAAGATCTCCGTGTCCCGCATGCACTCCTTGCCCAACGACAGCTACATGTTCCGGCCAGTGATGCCAGCAAAAGCCCCTTTCCCCCTCCACGAGGTGGAGCTGGAAACGTATCCCTGCAAATCCCAAAGAGGTAAATGCATCCCTGCAAATCCCAACTAGATTGTTTGCAGAGTTTTCCTTTTCCTCCTCCCAGCCAAAGCTGAGGGACAGCAGATACTTCCCCCCCTCCCTGGAAGTGTTGATGGGTTGGATGGGGCTTAGAGCAACCTGGGCTAGCAGGAGGTGTCCCTGCCCATGGCAGAGGGTTGGAACTAGCTGGTCTTTAAGGTCTCATCCAACCCAAACCAGTCTGGGATTCAGTGGTTTAACACCATCTGTGATTCCCCCAGAGCTGCACAGTTTTCTGTTTTCCTCACATCACTGCGTTTTCTCAGGAGAAAACTCCTGGTGGTTGGGGTGTTGGATGTGGGAGAAGTGGGGCTCCCAAGCAGTGCAGAGGACAGGCTGTTCCCTGAGGAAAAGGGCTGCACATTTCTCCTGAAGGGAACAGCCCTGACATCATGACTACGGATCAATAAAACCAACCTGAATTAAGCTGTTGTCAGCGCTGCTTCCTGACCGAGCTCCTTCCCAGCTGTTGTTTCAGTCTTCAGTCTCAGGGCAGTATCTTTTTAGCACAGTACATTGAGTTCAGAGATGGAGAAGTTTCTTTGGGAGCATAAAGATCAGAAACCACTCTCCAGTGCCTCCCTGGCCTTAGAATGGATCCTGCAGAGAGACCCCACAGTCAGGGAAGCACGAGCCATGCGGAGCCTTTGAGTCTGCATTTACCCAACTGCATCCCAATACATTTCCCCTAAAATGCCTTTCTAGCTTTTTTGTTCTGTGAGTTGGTTAGAAGGGGAAATCAATAAGAAAGAAAATACCTGCCTCCCTAAAAGCACGTGTTCTTCTTGAGTGGCTGCCAAGGACTCACCAGCCTGGTTTCCTTTAGTGTTGTTTGTAACGCAAGAACTGCTTGGACAGTTGAGTAGTGGGTTTGCAAACCCTGGTGGAGCTGGCAAGATTTGCTCTGATTTCCTTGGGCAAAATAACTCTATGTTTGTTCAAACTCTCTGGATACCAGTTAATGTTCTCTGCTCAGTATTTATTATTATTTCACCTGCAAATTCTTTGCTAAGCAAAGAAAACAGAGGTTGGGTTTCATGGCCCAGCTACTGGGGATGGTTTTCATCCCTGTAGTGGGTGTAAATCAGGATTTATACCAATATAAAACTGCTGTGATGTTGGCAGGGTTGGGTAGAACTGACCAAGAATTTTCTCATGCTTCCCAAATTTCTCTCCAAGAGCACTTGGGTGATGGATGTAACACAGGGGTTCACGTTGATCTGGTAGGTGCATCCAACCAGCAGCACCCAGAGCTGTGCTGCTCCCAAGCTCACTAAACTCTGGTTTAAGTCACAGTCTCATAAGTTACATGTAAGTAAAACTGAACACAGAGACTCACATTAACCTTTGTGCTTCCATGGATTTCCCAGCCTCGGTTAAGGATGTCTGCTCTTCTCCCAAATATTGTGAGGTGACCAGATCTTAGGTTATTTTGGTCTTAGTTGCAGCTCCCTAGAAAAAAACAGAGAGGAAAAAAATATTCAAAAATCCAGAGATATTCAGTGTTCCTGAGCATGCAGTTCAGAGGGGTTTTGGTTTCCTATATGAGAGCTGGATGGAAAGTTTCCAACAGAAGGAAATTCCAACTAAGGACAGGGAGGAGAGCATAGGGGTTTGATTTTATGACTCTGTTTGTGACTGATTTTATGACAAAGTTGTTCTGCATCATAAAAGACATTTTGTAAAGCCTTGGTTAGCACATGAACAGTACAGACTCAGTCTGAAACTCTGGCTGTAGGACACCCCAAAAAAGAACTAGGGAGAAGTGGGGGGTGAGGGTGGGAACCTCACACCTCTACAGTGTTCTGGGGAAAAGCTCCAAAGAAAAATTATTTTAAACACTAACTTTTCTTTCTTCCTAACCACCAATCTCTTTCTGAAATGCAACTGCAATCTGTCTGGATGGCTTTTGTCACAGGTTCAAGTTCCCTGACCTCTGGGTGAGATCTCTTGAAGTGATGGATAGCTGTGTTTTTAACATGGAGCAGCAATGTAGAAACAGACGTTGGGTTTCAAGCTAATGAGGACAATAAATCCTGCAGCCAAAAAAATAAAAAAGCAAAAGGTCTTCCAAACAACACAGAGCTTCAGTAAAGCAGCACAACGACGGGGCTGGGGGCCTTGCAACTCAGCTGGCAATGAGGATGAAAGTGATTCCTGCCTGATATGTGAGCTCAGGGGCTGTCAAAGCACTTGAAGCTGTCTCCGTTCTGCTGGTGGGACCATGTTCAGCCAAGATCTGCCTCCTGGTGGTAGAGGTTGGGCTGTAAGAATGGGAACACAGCCCTGTGGGTGCTGGAGGTGGCAGGGTGCCTGCTGGCTTCACCAGGCTGTGGGTTTGATGTAGGTTGAGCTGTGGAGGCTGAGAGGGAGCTGAGCAATGGTGCTTTTGCCTCCATGTGGTGGAGCAGTGTAAGGCTGGGAGGCCATTCCTGCCAGCACTGCAAAGACAACCCAAGCATCCTGACTTGAATGACCTGGCACAGCCATCAGACTTCCCTGGATCCGTGTTCTCCCAACAGGCAGCACCCTTTTACCTACCCACCTAAAGCAAAGCTACCAGGAGGGGAGCAATGGCAGGGTTCAAATGCAACCCCACCTCCTGCCCTTCATACACTGCCATGTGGTCCTGGTGCCACCACCCACCCAGAGTGTTGTAGCAGCTGGAAGAGAAGATTCCTCTTACCTGAAACAGAAAACAGAGGCTGTGAGCTGGTTTTTAACCCTGGCACTACCCTAAGTTTTACACTGAGGCTTGGGACTTCAGCCAGACAAGATGGGTTTTCCTTTCCCTTCTTGCATTCTATGGGCACTGGTTCTGCCTCAACCCTTCCCATCCCCATGCCAGCAGCAATGCTCACTGCTCTCTCTCTCTCTCTCTCTGGTTCCCAGGCTCCATCACTTCCATCCGCTCCCAGCCCGTGGGAACATGTTCCTCTCTGAGAGTCCCAACTGAGTCCCTGCAGCTGGCAGTCTGTTCTCCCAACCATGGAGGTCGCTGGAAGATCTCACCACACATCACACCTCGATCTCCAACTCTCAACAAGCTGCTGTGCAGACAGGTGAGAGGCCAAGAGCCTGCAGAGGTAAATTCCTTCATAGTCACCTGGATCCTTTCCCTTCTTTTCCAGTCCCCTCATGGTTTTCTTTTCTTGGAGCTGAGAATTTAATTCCCCTCTTTAGAACAAAATGTTTCTGGTGCCATAAATTTTAATCTACTCCAGTCTCAGCAAGTGACACCCAAGGGAAGGTCCTTTTTGCCTCCTTTCATCTTGGTGGAGGTATTCTTCTGTGAAAGAACAGCTAAAGCACAGAGAGAAGGTGCCCAAATCTATTTCATCAGAGCTGTGAGAACCTGCAGTCAGCCCTACACCGTGTCACTCCAGACAGGTTGCTCTGACTCAGGATTTGGTGCTAGAGCAACACTGAGACCCTGTGGAAAGCCCCAGCAGATCTAAACCCTGGACATGCAGGGTGTGGGTCTGCTTGTTACCCAAACTGCATCCCCTGGCCAGGGAGGGTCTGTGGGGGTTGGCATGATGGGGCAGGGATGGGGCAGTGCAGGGTGTGTTAGACCCACCAACTGTTCCTCTGTAGGTTTGATGTATGTTGAGCTGTGGAGGCTGAGAGGGAGCTGAGCAATGGTTTCCTGAGCAATGGTGCCACATTGCATCACTGGAAGTGCCACCAACCTGGCAGATCTTGCCCCATCTCTCTCTCTCTCTCTCTCTCTCTCTCTCTCTCCTCACATTCCAGGAGGCCATTCAAAGGGACTCTGAGGATGGACAGGCTCCAGACCGTAAGAACAGCCTGCAAACAGATCCTGGAGAGATGCCACCATCAGCACAGCAGCCCCAGAGCGCCCTCACTCCCAGCCCACTCCACCCCACAGCTGCCTCCCTCCCCAGCACCCCCCCAGCCTCCCCACATCGTCCCCCCAGCACACTCACACAGAAGCACACCCACGGCCAGCACAGTGTCCCCAGCCGGCCACCCAGCCCTGGTGACAGCTCCCCCAGCCCCCAGGGCTGTCCCTTTGAGTCCTCTGACCTGGCTGACGAGGAGGTTCGGCACATCAACAGCTCAGCCAAAGACTGGGGAGGGGAACACTCGGAGGTCGGGAGCCGCTCGACTTCACCGTTCACCTCCCCAGCCCCATCTCCCCAGTCCCTCAAGAACTGCAGCACAAGCAGCCTCTCCAGGGGCAGCAGCAAGGAGAAGGACTTGAGGAAGTTTTACAGCATCGATACCAAGGGCTTCCTCAACAAGCCCAGCTGGGCAGACGACCAAAGGAGGCACTCCATCGAGATCTGCCCCTCCATCAGCGACGGGGACTTTGAGGACCGTGCCAAGGAGAAGCGGCGCTCTCCTCCTGCCCACATCCAGATGGAGTCCGAATACATCCACGGAGCCCGGAGGAAGAAGAAGATGAGTCCCCCCTGCATTTCTATAGATCCTCCCATGGAGGATGACAGCGGGGCGGCCTCACGCACCAAACCCTCGGAGAACAGCACGCTGCGGCGAAGGACCCCGTCCTGCGAGTTCCCGGCTTACAGAGAATCCCTGGAGCTCGTGGAGACCCAACCCGGGGAACCGGCCTCCAAAACGGAGCGCCGGGGCCACCTGACCATCCCTAATTTTTCCTACGAGCAGTTGGACAACAGCTCCTTGAGCAGCCTCTCGGATCTCCTCCTGGACAGCGGGCAATCCACGCCGCCCTCCGGGGGGGACTCCCGCTCGGATCCCGGCGCCTCCGAACTGAGAACAAAAGAACATTTAAAAACTCAGTGGAGCAACGCTGAGAAAAGCAAAGAGCTGCTGGGCACGGCCAAGAGCCCCCTCCAGAAGCAGGACTTGGTCCCAGTGACTGTTGCAACAGAAGAAGACATGGATGACCCAGTATAGCTGTCTGGGAGGGGGGGCTTGGGGGGTCTCAAGGGCTTGACACCAATGTGGGGGGTTTCAAACTGAAGGGACTGAGCAGCCACGGGTAGATGGGTGGCTGCTCACTCGTTTGGTTTTTTCCCTTTCTCACAGTCACTTGTTCTTAAGCGCTGTGGAAGTTTGCAAAAAAAAAAAACCAAAAAAAAAACCACACAAAAAAAACCCACCACAACCAAAAAAAAGAAAAAAAACCCCACAACAACATCAAAAATAAACACAGGAAAAAAATTACAAAAAGAACAAAACAAAAAGAAAATTAAGAGGAACCAGACAAACGGCTGGACGACACGGTGATGGGTTTCAAGGTGGGGGGAGCAGCTGTGCAAAGAGTTTGGGCGTTGGGTTTCTGTTCTAAAGGGAAGATGGAATCAAATCAGGGGGGTTGCATCGTTCCTCCTGCCCTGCTCTGTGGCCTCAATCACATTGATTCAGGTTCAAGGTGGTGGTGGTTGCAATTTGGGGGATTCTCTTGGGGTTTTGTTGTTGGTTTTGTTTTTTAGTTTTTGTTTTGTTTTGTTTTTAAAGATGCTCAACTTTTACCAAGGCACCTTTTAGAGATGTCACGTTAGGCAGGAGTGCCCAGGAGATGGGAGCTGTACATTGTCTGTATATCAGCAGTTATATAAATAGAAATAATGTATTTGTGAGATACAAAACAAGGAAAAACCAAAAAAAAAAAAAAAAAAGACAAAAAAAAATATACCCACAAAAACTCTCTCTTCATAATGCACATATTTTTATAGACAAATGATGCTGGTTTTTGCATTACGTGTGACTCTGCAACTGGGTGGTGTTTCCTTGGGATTTATGTGGAACTAATTATCACTGCCATTTGTTCTCCAAGTGTTTCTCTTCTTTCTTTGCTTTCCTTTTGGTTTTCCTCTCCTTCCCTCCACCATCATCCCACCAGCTTCTTGTCACAGCTGCTGCTTTAGCCGTCCTGCTCATTTTTCTGTTGTACTTTAGAGGTTGTCCTAACCACAGGAAAAAAAAAAAAAAAAAGAAAAAAAAAGAAACCAAATCACTACTGAACTGTAGCCAGTGCAATAATAAGTTATTCATTCTTCTTGTCTGTACAGATGTCCTGTTGCCTTTTTTTTTTTCTTTTTTCTGTTCCTTTTTTTAACTGAAATTCAGGTTAAACATCGCAATAATCTGAACTAACGTGCACAAACATGGCTTCTTGTGTTACACAGAGAAATAAAATGAAAAAAGGAAAAAGTTAAATTTACAGAGAGATTTAAAAAAAAAAACAAAACGAAAACAAATAAATAGTAAATTATTTAAGAAATGTATTTTGTTTACCACAGTTCAAAGTAAATTATTGATACGTTATGTAAAGGTATAAAGAGCTGTCTTAGGTGATGTTCCTTGTGAGCATTCAAGCTAAGGATTTCTCCTCCCCATAGCAAAAAGCCCTTCAGAGCCTCGGGGCAGCCCTACCCATCCCTTTTCATCCCTTTTCCACTCTTCCTGGCAGCCTTCCCCTCTGCACCTCGACACCCACCCGGCTCCACCTGAGAAACCTCCACAGGAATCCAGGTCACCTGCTAACCCCTTTTTTTTTTTTTAATTATTTTATTTTATTTTTTTTTATTCTTACAGTTTTAGGGTTGATTTTTCTTCCTTAGCCTCCAGTCCCTCTCCCTTCTCTCCCTGGGACAGCTTCTCCCTGGAAAGCTGATGCTGAATCAGAGCAGCAATGAGTCCAGCGCCGGTGCAAAGACACACAAGGGAAGGGGAGGGGGGAAAACAAAATAATAATTAAACCAACTGTTTTTGTTTGGTTCGTTCCATGCCGCCTCATATTTATGCATTCACATATATCTTCTGTTATTTATGCATTCATTACTCAAAAGGAAATGTATCTTGTTTCACATGTATTAAACTGTATAAACTGGAAGCCTGGCCTGACTTTGTGCCGCAGGGTGAGGGGCAGCCCTGTTCCAGCCCAACCTGAAGGGCTCCATCCCACCCCTGGGACTCGGCATCCCCTAAAAGATCTTTTTCATGGCCAAACCATCCCCTTCCAGCATCTGGAGCTGGTCCCACCTCCTCCTTGGCTCCAAAGGTGCTGCTTGGTGCATCCCTCACCTCATGCAGGAGCCTCCGTATGTCGAGTGGCTTCGTGCCAGCCGCCTCCCAGCACCTGCACTGCTGTAATTAAAAGTCATTTAGGATTATCATCAGTAATTATTCCCTCTGAGTGGGATAGCAAGAATTCCAGAAAAACACCATAAAAATTATTAATAGAGCTTTAGAAAGGGTGGCAAAGCCTTTGGTTGCAGTTTAAGCAGCAGAGTGGAAAGCAGGGGAGGTGAATTCCCCTCTGCTGGGCTGACTCCTGCCCAGAGGCACAGGGGACGTTTTGTGATTATTGAGCTTTGGGGGGCAAGGCATCATCTCCCCCCCCCTGGCCCAAATCCCTGTCTCAGCAGCCCAGAAGTGGAGGAGAAGCCTTGTGCTGTGGGGTGATGCTGGACAGTGACAGAGTGGTTGCTTAAGGAGCAAACTGGAAGATTTTGAGGCCACAGCCACAGGTCAGGGATGAGGTTTGCTCCTGTGGCTCCTGGTCTAGGCTCTGCCCAAGCTCTCACTCATGGCTTTGGAGCCATGGACCAGCACCAGCCTCTGTATGAGGTGGTTAAATATTGGGGGTATCAGATCCAGGAACCAAAGCCTTGATTTTGCCTCAGGAACCACACCTTGGAGCACATTAAATGAGGCTTTGTCAGGATAGAAAGCAGCCAAGGGGTGTATTATTTGACACTATCAAAAATATAAAGGGAGGGGAAAAGAGGTGCTTGCTCTGCCTGTCACCCAGCCAGGACTGGGATGAGACTGTGGGAAGCAGCTCCTGTCCTGCTGCAGCAGGACACACACCAGAAACCCCTGGGAGACCAGAGAATGACCTTGAGTCACTCCCCAGTGTCTGTTTTGGGGATGGTCATCTGGGTGTACAGGTTCAAACCCCCCCCCCCAGCTGGGTACTCTGCTCAAATTTGGCCCTGACCAAGGCACAGAGAAACCACAAACATCACCCAGTGCTGATTTTCCTGCTGGTGGAATCTCTGCCATGTTCAGCAGTTTCCAGCAGGCTGTCTGCAAGGGTTGTGTTGCTTCAGAGCAGAAGTGAAAAGCAGCAGGCAAATGGAAGTCATTATTATTTAATTGGATCGATTCCTATTTTGCATTTTTAATGACAATTCAGTCCTGTCCATTTGTCAGCCAGACTCTGCTCCACCACTCCAGCAAAACCACAGCCTGCAGGGATGGAGCCACTGCAGGAGCCTTGGAGGAGCAGGGATCAAAAAAGGATTAGAAACCACAGTGTTAAGGATGGACAGAGGAAACCATCACAAAGTGACTCAAAGATGGTCTCTGCTTCAAGGGTAAACTTCAGATGGCATAGAGCTGAAAATCTCTTTGTCAGGTATTAAAAAAAACCCAAAAACTTCCATCCAACTCCAAATCCATCCCCAGTGCAACTTGATATAACCCTCAGCCTGCCAGTGTGAGATCACACAGGTTGCATGAATACTGACAAGCATCTGATATTTGCACAAGCTTTCTTAGGATGAATAATTAAATTCCCTTTATCCATTAAACCTTCCCTATTAAGCTTAAACCCCTGGCTGTGCTTTAATGGCTGGGGTCACCTCATCTTCCATACAGGAGGCAGGGAGGGGGTTAACACCACTTCACTGGAAGAGGATTGAGCACCCTCCTCTTGGGAGCTTCAGTTGTCCCAGGGCCTCAGGAGCAGGTACAAATGTTGAGCTGCTTAAAAAACACACAACACAAAGATTATTTCAGCCCCACTGAGCAGCTAATTAGAACAAGACAGGCAAGGGAGGGTAGGAAAAAGGTCTCATTATGGCTGGGAGGGGACAGAGTCCTGCAGGGACAGGGGACTCACAGCTCCTGAATGACCCCACTGCCTGCTCCCTGTCATGGGGAAGCTATCCCAGTGCTGGTATCAGCTCCTCCAGCAGCTGTGGATCACTTGCCATGCAAGGAAAGAAAATTCTGAAGTTGGCTCTTAAGAAGCTGGTAGCCAAGTGAAGTGTTAGCTAACTGCTTGCTACCTACCAGACAGCAGCCTGAGAACTGGTTTATTCTCCCACCCCCGATAACTTTCAGTTTGAATGAATTATTTTCTCTTAATCACTTGGGAGGCAGAGGAGAAGAAAGGATAAAATTCAGCCATTCCCTCCCATTCCTCCTGCTTTGCTCCCATTCTTCTCTTGGCCAGATTTGTTTGCTGAATGCTAAAAAAAAAAAAAAAAAACAAAGAAAGAAAGAAAAAAAAAACCCCAAACAAATCAAAACAAATTAAACCTAAATCATTGGGTTGAAATAGACACTGGCAAATTTGTTTGCTGGATGTTAAAAACAAAGCAAGCAAACATAGAAACAAACCAAAACACTCAAATAAAACCTGAATAACTGGGTTGAAATAGAGATTGACAGGGAATGCAGCTATTAGAACTCAGAAAGCATTTTTCATCACAAAGAGTAATGGTAAGTGCTGTCAGTCCAATAGGAACCACCTCACCCCTTTGGACAGATCCAGGGGTGTCTTGGGGTTCTCCTCTTGCCTTCAGGGAAAGTCCCCTGCAAGGAACAGCACTGCGAGGAGCCCAGGCAGCAAAACCACCACCCCCAGGTCTGCCAGAAGGGAGGTAACAGGGAGCCAGGGGATGAGGACAAGGAATGAGGTTTTGTCCCAGGCTGGGGCATTGTCCCCACCGTGCTCATCGGCATCCCTGCGCCCAGGGAACACCAAGAGCTGCCAAGCCAGGGCTGCCTTCATTCCTCTAAGGGTCTGGTGGCCACCAAATGCCCCACGGGTGGCTCACAACAAGGGGAGGGAGCATCGTCTGAGATGGAGAAGACAGGTGAGGAGATGAACCTCGGGAGATGAACCTCGGGAGATGATGAACCTCGGGACATGGTGATGAACCTCGGGAGATGATGATGAACCTCCGGACATGATGATGAACCTCAGGACATGATGAACCTCGGGAGATGATGATGAACCTCGGGAGATGGTGATGAACCTCGGGACATGGTGATGAACCTCGGGACATGGTGATGAACCTCGGAAGAGGAGCCTCGGGACATGATGAACCTCGGGAGATGGTGGCTCAGCCTCTTCGGTGCCAACGTGTTCGGCGAAGCTTCCCGGCACGACCGCGGCTTCCGTGGGGACCCGGGCAGCAGATTCCAGCGGTTTCAGCCCTGCAGAGCCTCAACACGTTCACCTGCCTTGTTTACACACAGCATTCACCGCTCCCTTTTAATTAGAGCCCAGTAATTACACCGGGACCTCCCCATCGCCTCCCCGTCCCGGGGCGCGCATCCCGACCCGGGACATCCCGAGGCGGGGATCGCTCCTGGAAGGGTGAGGGGATAACCAGGGGGCACTGAAGACCCCAAAGGCTTCTCCCCCCCTCCTCATAGCAGCGTGGGGACCCCCTGGAGCCCCCACACCCTCCCACCCACCCCCCCCCCCCCTCGGGCTTTCTCCCCCGGGCAAAGGGTCTGGGAGCGGACGGAACCGCCTGGGCCCAGCCGGCAGCAACACCTAGTGGCCACGGCTTTAAAAAGCGCTTTCCAGGGTTTGAAAGAGGTGAATACGAGGAAGAAAGAAATTCAGAAAGCTCAAAATCCGAAGTGAATAAGCGGGCGGCTGGGGCGGCCATGGGTGAGGCCAGGGAGCAGCTCGGGGGTGGGTGGAAGGGGGGCGGCTGAGCCCGAGGGGTGAGGGGGGAGGTGAGGGGAGAGCTGGCGGCGTTTTGGGGCGATCTACCCGCATCTTTTGGGGCGATCTACCCGCATTCTGGGAGGCGGGGAGCCCCCAAACGCGCTCCGCTAATCTGTCCCTTCCGCCGCCCCGTCCGTATCCATGGCAACGGGAAGGGCCGCGCCCGGCGCCATGGCGGCCACCGAGGGTCCCAGCGTTTTCCTGGTGTCTGTCACCGGGCAGATCGAGAGCGGGCAGGTGAGGGAACCGCGACGGGACAGGCGGGGAACCCGGGCCGCCGGTCCACACTGCTCGGGCCGGGCCTCAGCAGCGCGGCCCCGGTACCGCAGCTGAGGCCTGGACCGGGCTCGCAGTCGCCCGGGATGCCCCCAGCCGGGTGTTACTGGACCCTCGGTCCGGTGTTACTGGGCCGTCCACCCCTTCCCAGTTTCCTGACCCACACGGCCTCTCCCCCGCAGTTCCCCGGCTATGATGATCTCTACTGCAAGTTCTGCTTCGTCTACGGCCCAGACTGGGTTCCCACCGCGGTAAGAGCCCCCTGGGCACCGCCTGGGGGCAGGGGGCTCGGGGCCATCCCCTGCCTCATCCATCCTCCCCTTCACAGGGCCTGGAGGAAGGCATCTCCCAGATCACCTCCACCAGCGAGGTGGCACCCACCACCCTGGTCTGGAACTTCCCCATCGACATTACCTTCAAGAGCACCAACCCCTCGGGCTGTGAGTGCTGGGGAGAGGGGGTGCAGCTGGCAGAGCAGGCTCCCCCCTCACACACCCAAATCTCCTGCAGGGCCACAGATCGTGGTGAGTGTCTACGGACCTGACTTCTTTGGAAACGACGTGGTCAGAGGTTATGGAGCTGTTCATGTCCCCTTCGTACCTGGAAGGTGAGGTCACAGTCATCTTTCAGGGCTGAAACAGATTTTTAAAGACTTTTTTCCAGTTACTGTGTTGTTTCAGGAGCAAAGATACTCCTCTGTCTTCCACTTGTGTCTTCTCTGTTTGGTACAAAGCACATGGACTTGTCCTGTTGGAATTGGATGATCCTTAAGGTCCCTTCCAACCAAAACCATTCCATGATTCTGTGATCTCCTAGCAGCAGCCTCTGGCTATCAATCAGCTAATTTTTGGTAATCCTGTAGACAACTGTAAAGTCAAAACAGGCATGAGGAGAACACAAGCATGAAGCACAGCCCATTACCCCCCCCCGACTCTCAGCACACGCTGAGATCTCATTCCCACCACTGGAAAAGGAGGACAATAAATTCTTCTCATGCCAACAAACTCTTCCTTCATGGAAGGGGGAGCATTTTTGCCTTGAGATGCTTGGTGGTCTGACACATCAGAAGTTCTGGTACCTTTCTAAGTGTAACAGTGCTGTTTGGGTCATTTCTGTGCCTCTCATGTTTGTTTTAGGCATACCAGAACCCTCCCTATGTTTGTCCCAGAGTCCACATCGAGGCTGCAGAGGTTTACAAGGTAATAATTAAAGACTCATTGGGGGGTTTATGTCCTTTTGTTTTTTTTAACATGCATGTAAATTAACTGTATCAACACCAGTGAAAGTACCTGGCTCATTATTTTTTAATTTTCTTTTCCAAGCTGGTTCACAGGGAGACGTCCAGAATTTACTGACCCCAGAGTGGTAGCACAGGGAGAAGGCAGAGAGGGTGAGTGCCCAGGAGCTCCAATCCTTGCCTGACAGCAGGGGCCACAGCTTGGCCATCCACCTGCTGGAAGGAAGTGATGTTGTTCCTCCTGAGAAATCCTCCCTGGATATGTGAGGAGTCCCAGCAGCATTCCCTTAGCCACCTTTGGTCACGTTTTCTTTCTTCTAGTGACAAGGGTGAGATCTCAAGGCTTTGTCACCATTTCCTTCAACGTAGTGACCAAAGATATGAAGAAGTTGGGCTATGATGTGAGCCCAAGTGATGTGCAGAACCCTTCCATGGTGCCTCTTGCAGAAAGGTTTCATAGGTACTGAGCTCAGCTGGGGGATCTCCAAAGGCTCACAGAGAAGTGAAGCACTTTGGGGTTTTTGGTGACAAAGAGAAATGAAGATCTGACCACACTGAGAAGATTCCACTTCAGACTGTTCATCCAGAAGAAACACAAGCTGTGGAATCATTACCTAAGTATAATCCTTTCAGTAAGCATACAGATCAAAGGATTATGTAAATATGATTGTGTGATACTTGGCATTTTTATGAGTAATATCAATAAATTTATTTTTTTTTATTACAGCCTTTTCTACATTCTTCATGGGCTTAAAGAATAGGAAAGTTTATAGCTGTAGCAGTTTTCCTGTATTTAAAACATCACTGCAAACCCAGTTCTTTTACTACTGTGTTTTGTTGTGGGGGTTTTTAAATGGTAAAAATGGGAAATTGAAATTATTATTGCAGCCTCATAAAAGGAGAGAACAGTGAAGTGTTCTGGTGAATGTAACACATGCAAAAGCAAGGCCAGTTTTCTTTATAACCCCACACAGTCCCTTAGAGCCTGTGCAGAACAGAAACACCTTTCCACATTTCTTCAGTGAAGCAGCTTGAGCTTTTTTAGATCAAGATGACGACTCTCCCATTTCCAGATTTTATTTCTCCATCAAGCATTTTAGGCTGAATAAACTTCCCTGTCTTATTTGGGTGTCCTTCAGCTGGTAGGGTTTTTGTTGTGATGTTTAAGCCCTGACTCATCCAGGATCTGCTGTGTTTACAGGTACAAAAGAAAAAGAAGTGTGAGCTACAATGAAATGACTAATCCTTAGTCATTTTCATATTTAAATTTGGGCATGTAACCTCTTGTGTTTGACTCTGGGAATGACTTTCCATGATTCCTGTGCATGAACTACCAACAAAACAACTGTAGAAACACAAGAACTGACAGTGCTGAGCTGCAGAGCCTCCAGTACACATCAAACCAAGCATCCCTCGGAGTGATTTTCTCATGCTGAGCAGTGTGACTGAATCAATATCATTTCTGCAGACAATGTGATCACTGTAACTTTGCTGTAAGCATCAGCATCTTCTACTCTATAAATACTTCTCCAAACACAATTACAAGATTTGTTTTTCCATCCCTTTTTTTACTTTTCTTCTCACTGTTGGTTTTACACTTCCAGTAAAATCCACCACCAGTTGTTTTGGCAACTGCTGTAATCTCTGCACTGAGTCATGCTGGAATCAAAATTAGGAAGCATTTCCTGTTGGCTCAGAGGAGATGCAAGGAATTTTGTTTCCTTTTCAGAAGTATTTGGGAAGCAGGTTGCTGCAGCAGCAGGCTAAGGATCCCGATTTGAAACACTTCAAAGGCAAACATTAAACTTAATGCTGCTTAAGTAACTTCTTTCCCTTGAGCACAGTTACTTGCCCCCATTCCAATTAGAGCAGAACTGCTCGACAGGGACTCTCAGCATGAGAAACCCGTCAAACCCAGAGAAAGCCCAAACCTGGTGGCCACGGGGGGGCAGTGAATTTATTTCTGCTCAGCTTTGCCTGGTGCCACAACCCCTCTGCTGCAGCTCAGTCGCTGGATGCTTCCTGCACTGTTACAGCTTCACCATTAACAACCACGCTGCCTGGGCCCTCAGAAGGAAGGTTAATAAATAAATAACTTTTTTTTTAAAGTTGTTTTTTTTAAAAAAAATTAAAATCCCATTAAAAAATAAACAAAAAACCCCCAACCCCTAACTCCACAAAACAACATTTAGGTGACTAAGCAGATCCCACATTGCTGCCCACATTATTCAGGCTTTTTACCTTTTGTCTCAGGGTTTGGTCGGGGTTTTTTTTTGACTCCTCTGTGTCTGGAGCAGGATTGGTAAGAACCTCACACACCTCCTCCACGGCCATAAGGTGTTCCTGTGGGGCTGACACTTTGCTCCTCAGCCAAGGGCTGCTGTGGGGGTGATGTTTGCAGTGTTCCCTTTTGTTCTGAGGTTTGGGATCTCTCCTCAACATGCTCCTCTTCCAGACACAGGCTTGCTGCTGCCCAGGTAATTTTCTGGAAAACTCTCTCTGGTTATCATGCCTTAGATTTACAGTCCAGATTTTCTGTACAGTAATCATAAGGCAGCAGCAGATGTACTGCTCTGTCCTGAGCATTTGACTTGCAGGCACCCACAGACTTATTCTAATCTCATTTACTTATGTAGCTGTACAAATAACCTGAGCTTTGTCTTATTTCTTTGCTTATTGAAAAGAGGTGCCACAGGAGAAAAATTAGAGTGGGGTAGAAGAGAACATAGGCAAATAAACTCCAACAGATAAAGTTACTAAAAAAAAAAATTAAAAAAAACCCTCAAGATTGTCTTCCCAGCTTGCACTTTCCTTTGGTACTCAGGCGTGGCAGAGCATTAGCAGCTGTTTCACCCTGGAGAGAATCTCTGCTGTTAATGAGAGAGGAGCAAAGTTAGACACGAGGCTGTGCTGTCAGTGAGTGACATTAATAAGGAAGGGATTTATCACCCATTGCAGGTAAAGGTTAAAAGAACTTAAGCTTTAAGAACAGACAAAACCCAGAAAAACCCCAGCCTGGCTGTAGCGGAGGCTCAGAGTCATTTCCTTTCGCCCACTCTCCAGGCAGCTGTAACCACCCTGCTCCTTGCTAGTTAATAATTCCCCCTTTTATTCAAAACTGGACTGAACCTCCCAGCCCTCTGCAGCACAGAGGGCAGCACTAGGCTGTCAGCTCGTGCTGGAGCTCTTGTTTTGTTATGCTGAAGTCTCTTCCAGGCAATGAAATTTGGTCTTAACCTCCTAATGCATGGGGAGGGGGGAAATAAATCTGTATTCAGAACACAGGGAGAGGCTTCAAGGCCATCAAAGCAGAGTGAGACCTGCTAAAGGCAAACGAAGCCTGGGAGGTAGCTGAGGACTCTGCAGAAGCTCTCCTGGTCTGGAGGAGCCCAGCAGGACCATCCTCACCTCGTGGCAGAGTTTTCCTGGAGGCACCTGAATCAAACCCTCCAGAAAATGGTAAATCATTTGGATACCTGACACTCCCAGCCCTTCCTACAGCATCAGCTCCTGCCCTCTCGTGGCAGATTTCAGCCTTTCGGGAGGTGTTGCTGATCACAACATTTTGGGAAGGACACCCAAGGTTTGCCTGTTCCTCCTGGACAAGTGCTCCATGCAAGTGTCCTGCTGTCCCCCTCCCCAGCTGCCTGGCAGGAGCGGGGCTGAGCCAGAAACCTGAGCAGCAGAGAGCTCCAGAAACTCTCCTTGTCCTGAGGCTGGGAAAGCTCTTTTACAGCACTGTGACTGCAGCAGCTTGAAGTTATCTCCCTCTGAAAATGAGACTCCTGGAGATGGATGAGAGCTGACAGCGACTGCTTCCCGGCAGCAGTGATGGTTTGGGAGCAGGAGAAGCCTGGTGTGGAATACTCCAAAGGGAATAAAACGAAACAAAGCACAACAAACCAAAACAAAGGAAAACACAAAAGCACAGGAGCACAGACCCACCAGACCTGAAGAATACTGGAGCTTCAGCTCCAGCAGGACTCATCACCTGCAGCATTCCAGCCCTTCACAAACCAGCCTCAAAATCACCCATTTGTGGCAAGGTCACTGGAGCATCACACCAGGACCCTGGAGATATGGGGCTGAACACCCTGAATTCACAGCCCCAGACGTGGGTCTGAGGACAGGACAGGAGATGGAGGTTACACAGAATGATGAGCATTGGTGTGACACAACCTTTGTCTGCACAGGACATCTCCTTAAACACACTCCAGCAACCAAGCCCACCATAAGAGCACCATGAAACCCTCCTTCTGGACCCAGCTGGGGACCCAGGGTCCAGGCACACAAGCCACTGCCAGAAGTGTGTCTGGAGCAGCCACCAACAACAACTCTGAACATCTTCCAAGCCATGAAAACCCCCAAGCAGGGACAAAGCAAGGAGCTGAGCATAAAACCCAACCCACACCTCCACAAGGGATGTTCAGCCTCTTTCCCTCTCTCCCCATTCATCCACAGGGCTCACCCTGCAGAAGGGATACCCAAGGGTTTTTTCATCAGCTGGGGAGTCCTTGAGGAGGCAAAGATGGGTGAGCTCAAACCCCCAGAGCTGAGCCACTCCGTGAGTGTTTGCAAACCCAGAAACAACCTCCACGTTTGGAGCACAGAAGGGAAAAAGAAAAAAAAAAAGAAAAAACCCCAATAACAACAAACCAGAACTACAAATCCACAGCTCCCATCAGGCTGCAGAGAGCACCCAGCACCCTCAGCTGCAGCAGAAGAAGCTGCAGGGCACAAGGGCAGAGGGCTTGAGATGACATTTCCAGTGTCTGACCATCTTCAGGGCACAAGCCCTGCTAGAAACCATCCCTTGGCCACCAAAACCAGGGCTGAGGCACCAAGAGGGAGGCTGCAGACAAGCAAGGGTGCAAACAACCTGCCTAGGGCTGGGTGCAAGTGATTCAGTCTCTTGTCCTTCAGAGGGAAGATCAGCAGAAGGATCTGACTGCTGTAGGTTCCTATTTTTATACCTCTATTCAGGCCAAGATATTTAAGTACCCAAAATCACCGCAGAGAATATCACTCCATTTAGTGCCAGACTTGCTAATGAAGGCATTAAAAAAGCAAAAAAATAACCCAAACCAACACCCACCACCATCACCCAACACAACCCCAGCCAGCCCACGGTCTCCTGGGCCATATGTGCTGTTCCACCAAGGCAGCACTGCCTCCCTTCCACTTGGTTCAACCACCAAATCTCACTAAAAACCCTTCAAGAAGAACACGGTCCCGTCCCCCCCCCTTGCCTGATTTTCACAGGTTCCACCTTCCCAACCCTGCTGAGGCACGAGGAAAGCATCTAATGATTTTCCTGCTTGGAAATCACCAGAGGGGGTTGAGCTGTGGGGAATCCCACGTGGGTTAGAGCCAGCGTGGCTGGTGGGACAAGTCCCTGCTGAGCCAGCATCCCACGGAGGTTTTTCAGCTCTTGCCTCCACCCAGCAGGCACCGAGCTCTCCTGCCTGGCCAGCTCAGCTCTGCAGAGATTCAAGAGGGCTCAAACCCACAAGGCTGTACCTGCTTGTGAGCATCTCCTAGGGAGTGTTTAAGCTTTCCAACTGGCAGCACTGATGTCCCAGTGGGATTTCAAGTCAGGCAGGAGCAGGCAGGCAGCTGAGAAGACGAACTCCACCTTTACTATGGCTTTACTCCAGCTATTTGAAATGTCATCTATTTTCTTTCTCCTGAGAATGGGAATGCAGTTGCTCAACTGGTGGCTCAGGTGCTGAGAACAGATCAGGTAATGTGTCCAGGCTCCTTTTGTGTTTGCTGAACAGCCACAGATGATTTTTTTTTTTTCAGTACCTGCTCCCTCCACCCCGGGCATTCCATCCCTTCCTAGCAGCACAGCCCAGCACAGGGATGTGTAACAACAACAGTGCCTCTGCTCTGCTCACCACAGGCTGCTCACCAGGAAGGTGTTCAGTCCCTCTAAAAATATTTTGCACTTCAACAGCATTTTCGACCAGAGTTTCAATGCACACCACAGCCAACAACTCTGCTGGTCACCAGATGATTTATGAAGAAAGCTCACACCACCTCCCTGCCCCACCCACATCAAACACAAGAGATTTAATTTTTCCCCCCTCATCTCTTCAAAGAGTTATTTACCAAATGCCTGAGGATCCAGCTACTCACTCAGGTTTGGTGCAGCTCCAGCAGAGCCAGGGCTTTGTCCTCCTCCAAGGTATCTCCCTCATTCATCATTTACCATTTCAGCCTTTGCTGCCCTGGCAGGATGCCAATCCCCTATAGATCACTAGATTGCTGCCAACCCACACCCTAATGGGCAACTGGCAGGAATGTCTGAGGCACCAGTGGGAACTTCCCCTCACTGGAACCCCAACTCCTCAACAATTACAGGGTACAATCGATTGACAGTGAAACACAACAGGGTTGCTGCCCCCACTTACACCACCGGCTCATCACTATTTGTAATCCTGAGCTCCCAAACTTCCAGCCCCATCAAATCCCCCTTCACTTGTGGGGAGAGCCAATGGGGAGATTACCTGGAAGGCAGATGGGAGCTAACTTGAAAAATGTGGAAGTTTTTACTGTCAGGAGGTGTATAAATCATTTCTGTTCTCCGAAACGCAGATTGCAGGCGGCTGCAGGAGTCTTGCCAAAGCCCAAAGTGTTTCCTCACAGCTGGATGGAGCCGAGCGGAAGAGCAGAGTTGCACCACTTGGCCCAGCACAAAGCAGAGGTAAGAGCAATGTATGGATTCAGCAGAAATCATTTGGCAACAGCGGGGTGGATGAGGGCAAACCTCAAGATAATGCTTTATCCAGATCACCCTTTTCCTCTGCAAGAGCTGGCAGATACCACCCTGCTTCACAGAAGAGGAAAAGGAAACCCGGGCCAGGGGAGAGGAGCAGCTCCCCCAAGGTCAGGGGAAGGCTCAGCCAAAGCAACATCTGGCTGACAAAAACTTTATCAGCTCTACAACCCCTCAAGCTTGCAACAGCCTTGCAGCACTCAGCTCCTTCTGGAGGGTTTTAGAGTCATCCCAAGAGTTTCCGCTTCGCGCCCTTCCTGAATCTTTTCCTGCAGCAGCTTTGATTTAAAATGTGGAATTTGAAGAGGTCAGAATAAAACCATCCATCACACATCCACAGGAGTAGAATCATAGAATGGGCTGGGTTGGAAGGGACCTCAGAGCTCATCAAGTCCAACCCTTGATCCACTCCCCCCGTGGTTCCCAGCCCATGGCACTCAGTGCCACATCCAGGCTCTTTGGAAAGATCTCCAGACACGGAGAATCCACTACTTCCCTGGGCAGCCCATTCCAATGCCTGATCACCCTCTCCAGAAAGAAATTCTTTCTCATCTCCAACCTAAACCTCCCCTGGCACAACTTGAGACCTTTTGTGCCCTCTTGTCTTGCTGAGAGTTGCCTGGGAAAAGAGCCCAACCCCCCCCTGGCTCCAACCTCCTTTCAGGGAGTTGGAGAGAGTGATGAGGTCTCCCCTGAGCCTCCTCTTCTCCAGCCTCAACACCCCCAGCTCCCTCAGCCTCTCCTCACAGGATCTCCTCAAACCATCTTTCTGTAGAAAAAAAAAAAAAAAGAGATGCAAAAAACAACAGGTACCTGGGTGCCATTCCCAGCCAAAGAGATTTTTCTGTTTTCCCCAAACACAGAAGCAAAATGAATCCACGACCTGACAAGAGGCAGCCTCAGAAGCTGGAGTGTCACTGGGGCAGTGGGTTTGCACAGCACCAAACCAAGACAGAGGCTTTTTTTTCCCCCACGACCACTCTGCCCATAGTCAGGTCTCCAGCACCACTGCAGCTTCAGCATGAAGAAATGAAGTATTTGATAAGTGATCAGTCTGATTGGCAGCAAACAGGGAATCTGGATGGGCTCTGGAGAGGCACCTCTTGAAATAGCCTGCTAATGAAGTACCTTCCAATTGAAACCATCCTGAACCAGAAGCTGAAATGACTTCCCAGCTGGAGGCAGGCTGGCTGCTCCCCCAGCTGCAAGCCCACTGGACCCACGGGGCAGAGCCAAGGCTGCAGGAAGGGCAAGACTCAACCACTGCAAAAATGAGAAGTGGTGAGGGCTCCCAGGGACAGTTTTGTCAGTTCCCCAATCCTTATTCCATGAGCAATGGCTTTAAAAGTCACACCTTCCCCCAGACTCTTGTCTGGACAGAAACACAAAAGCCTCCAGTAAAGCCAGGAGTTGATCATCCCCCCAAAAGTGCCATTATTTAAAGTGTAACGTGGTTTAAAGAAGCAATTCAGCCACCTGCAACACAACGAGTCTTCAGTTTTATTGAGTTAGCAGGGTCTCAACTGACTCTGATTTCAGGGATCCATAAGAAAGCCTCCTTTCTCCCAGCAAGAACAGCCCTGCCCCAGGGAAGTGAGGAAAGCATCCAAGAAACCACATCTACAAGACACAAGAAGCATCACTCTCAGGAACAGTCAGATTTCTCCTGGCACCTTGGACTTGGAGCACACACCTTCAAGCACCTCAACCAAACCATCAACTGACTTGAAAATTAAACGATGGCAGCAAGAGGTTTTGGTGCTCTTTTTGTTTGTTTGTTTTTTGAATGGGATCATAACCACTATGCAGAGTCTGGACAAAGCAACACGGCTGGAATATAAGCAATACAATTTTAATTCTGACCAGTCACCTACAAACCCCTTTGTCTTTCCACTGTTCTGATGGCATTATTAAATATCACGCTTGTGACATCGGCTTGGGAAAAATGACACAAAGATACAGGTATTATGATACAATAGTACAAATGATAAATTATTTATACAGTAAATAATGTCAATAGTCAGCACAAATTCATAAAAAGCAGCCGGCTCCCAGTATTATGAAAACAGTTTGGTAAATATTTAAATTGTAACACTTGTAAAGGAAGCGAGTCTTGTGAGATTCTGCTGTGAAAAATAAACCATATATTTCTCCACAATTTGTGCAATATTAATACATACAGTACACGTTAGAAACTGTAACAGCAAAAGGGAAGATGGATAACAATAGTTGTCTTAGCTACGGGACTTCAAATAGACTGTAAACACCACAGCCCACCATGGTTTTCCTTCTCTGTCCCCTCAGTGTAGTTTAAGTTTCTGTATAGTATAAAACTGAATAAATAACTGAGCTTATTTTGGGTTTAAAATTATGCCAAGATTTTTTTTTTTTAATTTTTTTTTTTACAAAATATTTATTTAACACTTTATCTTTGGTCAATTTGACCAGTAAGGCTATTTTGGGATTACTAACATTTTAAAAATCAAAAGCACTTTTTAAGATTTGCAAGTGAGAAAAGAAGGGGAAGAGGGAAAATACATTTGGAGAAACATGCCAGAGCAGATGTGATCGGATACACACACGTCCTCCATGGAAAAAAAAGAAAAAAAGAACAGTGGGAGGGTGAGGAGGGAGGAAGAATTATTCTGGAGAGCAGATAAATTATCAAGGAATGAGTTTTTACCACTCTGGACACAACTGAAGCTTCACCTGGGGCTGGGACAGCAATCCCTGTCCAGCCTCACTGCTCCAGCTGGAGCCAGGGGCTCGTTCCCAGCCCAGGAACCAAGGAGATTTACCAAACCTGCTGCTTATTATCTTCAACTCAGCTCCTGCCACAACCCCCCCCCGTGTCAGGCTGGGCCTCTTGGCACAGTAACTCCGTATCCTGATGCTTGACAGCCCCAGGGGTTGGGCTGATTGCTCTTCAGAGTGCCACACCATCCTTTATTGTGCGATATATGTCTATTTATATATATATATATATCATGTAAAAGTACTACAGCTCTTACAGAAGTGGCTTGGAAAAAACCAACAATTTGCCATTCAGCAGTTTCATTAAGCTTAGGGCTTCCTACCAGACCAACAGCACCATGTTTATCAATCCCTGGTGACAGGTTGTGACTCTGAACTGTAGATGGCTTCACCTCTTTTAAATACTTACTCTCACCCCAATCTTGCCTCTAAAACCAGTTACCTAGTGATAAACCAGAGGACGCAGTCAGAACTTTTTGGTTGAACTGACAATGCCCCACTTAACTGTTGCAAATGTATTTAGGTGACAGACTCAGGGGAAAAAAAAAAAAACAAACAAACCATCAAGCGACCTCAGTTCCACTGCTGACAAAATTAAATTGGAAAAAATAATGATAAATCTTGCCACAGATCAATTGGAAAGCACTTTTCACCATCCCCCCCCCCCCCCCCATCTGCAAGGATCACACCCTTCCTGGTCTACACTTTTCAATAACTTCAACAACAACAAAAAAGTAAAGTATTTTTCCTTACTCTGAAAGGCAACATGAATGTTTTGTTTTCTTAAAGACATACTGGGTGTGGACATCAATTCTCCTTCCTCCTATATAGAAACAAGAGCAGATGAATCCTACTTGCAAACTCAAGAGTATTCAAGAGGACAGAACAATCTGCAGAGAAACATCCACACATTTAGCATTCCGTATACTAATAGAGCTACACTGACCTACACAGCTAAAATCTGTGATTGTACCCTAGATTTGATAGTCTTTCAGCCTCCCCTACCCACCAAAAGGTAGAACGCAGACCCTCCCATGTTAGGCAGCCCCTCTCTCCTGTGGCACAGCCCCACGCAGCATCACCACATCAGAACACACGACTCTGGCAACTTCTTTCAGCTTCTTTGTTGGGTTGGTTGGTTTTTCCCCCCCCCCACCCCACTTTCTTCTAATTAGGGAAAGGTCACCAAGATGCATCAGTTCATTCAGAGAGATGCCCTGGAGGCAGGAGCAAGCACAGGGACATCCCTTTCCACATGCTCTGCAGAAGTTTTCTCAGGAAAGCAGAGCTCAAACGTTGCTGTCTTTGCCAAGGCCAGGTCCCCACCAGAAACCCTGGCTGAAACCTGAGCGTGGTTTAGTGCTGATGAGTCCAGACATGCAAGTTAAAATGTACAGTTCAGCTTACAATTAACAGCTGTAAATGGGATCAGTTATTAATATGGAGTGCACCTTTCATTAAGAAAAGAAAATTAGTCAATAAAATTAATGAGTCATTGTACATTGAAAGTTTTTAAACATCTCGAGAAGTATTACAAGGAAAAAAAAAAAAAAAAAAAAGAACAACACCTCTCTTCTGGTCTCTTCACAAAGGCTACAGGTCTGTCTGTTTTGGGACTCAGGAAATGGGAACAAATCAAGGGAAAGGCAACTTTAGTGTTTTCTCTTTTTAATGTAGTCTTAAATCACGTTATGCTCAAATTCAAGTCATCTAAAAATAACTAGTCACGAGGATTTGTGTTCGATTTGCATTATGAATACTTCATTTAAAAGTAAATAGTTTAGTGTTAATCTTCCCTTTTAAACTCTCTTTACAGAAACAAAGAGCTAAAACCATAAATAAAGAGGGCATTAAAACCATAAAAATGACATTCGCCAATATCTTAATTTTTCAGCCAGACTTGATAAATCTATCAAAACCAGACAGTTAAATAAGAACCACATTATAAAAATTAGCAAAAAAAGGACTATTAGGTAACTCTGCAAACTCAAATATGAAACTGTACTAAACAAAATATGTGCAAAAGTATACAAGAGTAACTGCATATAGCAAGGTTAAGCCTGAATTAGTTTTAAAGCTTGCCCCGGTGAAACTGAATTCAAAGTTGTCCCACTGTATTTCTTTTTTTTTTTTTTTTTCTTTTTTTTCTTTTTTTTCTTTCAACTCACATTGTAAGTCAAATAAAAACAAAATACACATAACTTCCAAACGAAGCTGGTACTGGACAAGCACAGAGCAGGACACTCACCCAGCACGAGTGCAGCATGCCACTCACAGAGAGTTCCTCAGGAGTCCTTAGAGAGTAGTGTACAAATTCAACACTGCATACAACAGCACACATTATACTTGACAACTTGAGAATGTTCTTGGGGTGGTTTTGTTTTGTTTTGTTTTGTTGTCTGCTTTGTTTCCTTTTGAGACAAGCTTGCTTTCTCAGTCACACCTCTGAGAGGAAAGCAGTGCGATTCTGCGTTGCAATGTTTAATGCATAAAAAACCAGCCACCTGGGCCCTCCAAATTGTTCTCTTCTAAGAGTAAGGACTATGGGTGAACCAACAGTCTAGAACTGTGTATAGTTATGTGCAAAACATTCACTAGCACTCTGAATCTCAGGTTTATCATATGGGCATAGGAAGTGACAGATGCAGGTAAATAGTAATTTCAGGATCCAGCACACCATCTGACATCTACAAAATAGCCAACGCAGTTTAAAATGGCAGGTTCTCCCTAAAAAGTGTATTGAAATGATTAACAAAGTAACAAAATGGGCAGAATCTAACTTTGGTGAAAAGTCTGAACATTTCACATAATGCTCAACAAGCCAAAGTAAGGTACCATCTGTAGCAAAGACTAGATTTAGATTAACTGGTAAGTAGAGACAACTCTTCAAAGATCATAACTGTAAACTGCAAATCTACTTCCAAGTCTCTCACACACCCTTCAGTCCACACAGGCCACGTTTGTTTCGCTGTAAAGACTTCAGCCTGGAAACACTATGAAAAGAAAGTTCCTTTAATTGGGTCTTTATAGGAGAAAAGGGTTAGTTGTACTTGTAGACTGGGATGCTGAGGGAGGGATTCCCGTACTGTGAAGAGGTTGGGTCATTGATCCTGCAATGCTCACGTTCAGCCCCTGGCCCATCCGTGTTATAGGGGCCACAGTGCCCATGGCTGGGATGGGTGCCATTCCCACAGGTACTGGGGCCACGGAAGACAGAGGTATTGGCTCCATGCTGATCGGTGGCACGGCGCTGAAGGAAGGGCTGGTTCCCATCACAGGACTGGCTCTCATCTGGTTCAGAGTGAGTGGCTGAGGCTGAATAACTTGGAAAGGGTTGATTGGAGTTGGTGCTGTAGCAGCTCCTGGTTTCGAGAGAAGGGGGAAGGAAGAGGGGAAGAGATGGCAGCTCCACCAATATAAGGTTTTGGAGATTGTCTTGGCTAGCAAAGAAGGAATTTCCTGTCCATCCCCACATAATCCCAACCCCAAAGAACACAACAGAGAAACCTGCATGGATGCCATTCAGTAACCTAGGGCTGCACTGGTGCACAACTACAGTCTGTCTCCTTGAACCTACCAATGCCATAAAACATCCCTTTGCTGAGCAAGTTTCCCCTTCTGAGAGCAGTCACTGGAGGCACAGGTTCTCAATTTGGTTGGTTGGAACATGCCTAACCATCTAGAGCTTACTAATTTGTTGGGTTTCTTGTTTGTTTGGGGTTGGTTTTTTTTTTGCTTTTTTTTGTTTTTTGTTTTTTGCTTTTTTTTTTTGTTAAATGCTACTTAAAATCTGCATTACAGAAGAGAACTGCAGGCTCTCTGTACTCCTTTAATGCAGACTGGCTACTGCACATTTGTGCCCTGGCTTCAAGATCTCATCCAGTCAGCTCCATTTAGAAGCTGTACATGCTTCTGGCACCGAGTTTTGACAAGAATTCATAAAGTAAACAAGTTGTTTCCGAACTACAGCAGTGCTAGAAAAAGCAGGGAATAACTTTCCCAGCGTTTGAGGTTGTCTGGACTGCTGCCAGCACTACAAATTCATTTTACCATACATGCAGAGTGCTATTTGCATGGCCCAGTGACCCCTTATAAACTTTTTGGAGTAACCAGTAATGGCAGACACACAGACTTCCTCTTGCTAAACACTGCCAAGGCTGTTCAGAATTACTGGTTTTTTCCTACCCAAGAAATTTAATAAATTGTCTTTTTTTTTTTTTTTTTTCCATTGAAGAAAATAAATGCTGCAGGAGCATTTAAAAGTGCTTCACCATATTACTGTCACACAGAAATTTCAGTGCATACCAATAGCTTTTAAAAAAATACATTTGTCTTCCAGGTTTTTTGTGTCACCATCTAAGTCTGCTGTAAGTGAAGCCACACTTCCAGCAGGGGCCAACCTGCAGGAAAACTCCAAAAGCCTCTTTTGTGCAAAATACAGTGAGAGTGTGGGGGTTTTGATCAGAACTGGTTTATCACACTAGCCTAAAGACAGCCTAACCAGCAGCCACTAAATGATGCTGCTGAGTTACAACTGTTCAGCTCAACCCAAGGTCTATCATTTTGAGACAGCAAGGGAAAAAGTGGGAGAAAAAAATGCTTGAACAAAGCTAAACCAGCAGATCTGCATCAGATGGAGGGGCAGAAAGTCTGCTCTCTCAGTGTCCAGCACTACACTTTGAAACCTCACTTTCCTGCTGGCTGAAGTAGTCAAGAAAAACAACCCCACAAAAATCAAACAGGACTGAGTTGTGCAGAGTTCTCCTAGAGGAAGGGAAAGCTGAAATAGAAAACTGAAGGAATGTGTGGAAACAGACCTGGTGCCAAGAATGGATTCAGTGAAGTAACAGGTTGTGGTGGCTTGGACACCAGTGAGTCCAGGTTCACCAAAGCAGCGTTGGGGCCCAAAAAGGACTCGGGGGTTTTCCGAGCTGCACTTTGTTTGCCTGATGTCATGCTGGAGTGCTGGGAATCAAAGAGATCGGGACTTGTGGTACCGCTATGCTGAGATGGCAAAGTGGAACCTGATTCAGCTGAAACAACACAAAGAGAAAAACAAAACTTATCTCATTAATCTACAGTCAAACAAAGAAAACCCTGAAGTCTCTGATAACAGAAATGTTTTAAAATCTAAATGTTTGTATTAGTCAGATTTCAATGCTTCAGTGCGTTACACCCTTACAGCATGCAAGCAGATAAACGTTCTTGAGAAGAGCATGAAGCAGCTGAAGTTAAGAGTTGCAGTGATCTACTGAAGGTGCTCCCTGAACTGCCCTGGACAATGCTCTCACAACTACACTGCAGCAGATGGAAGTCTCCAAGGAAAAACTACTCCAAAATCTTGGCTTCTACCCTTCCACCACTCCAGTGCTACACCCCTCCTAGCTAGGTGTCACCCAGGTTTCCTCTTTCCTGTTCAAAAAGCCTACCCAAGCTTTGAATTACTCACTACTCTTTCAGGCAGAATCATCCTGAAAGCACACAGTGTCAAAGTGTTTACACCTTGAGGTCTGGCAGTTTTCATTTCAGTGACTCCAGGCTACAGAAAACAGAAGTATTCATAGATGTGTGTTTTCTCATCTTCCTATTATTGTTACATGCTAGAATTTACAGACTGGAAGAATTCAGTCAACATTGGTCTGTTTGCCTCTCTGAACACGAGCCGTGCTCCAAACATGCTGAATACTCTAAATTTAGAAGTAAAACAAATTTCTGGGTCAATGCAGCAAAAGATTACAGAGTGAAGTTCTATGGCTTACAGTGCCAAAGGCCCATTCCCCATAAATTCATGCACAGGCCAAAATGTCACCAACAAGCTTCTACTGCTGCATTATCACCAGCTTTATATTGAAAGTAAATTTTATTTTTTTTTTAATAAAACTTAAGAATAGAGACATTTGTTACTGAGACTACCACCCAGACTGTCCACATGCTAAGAATTTGATTCATACCTGGCTTTTTGGAAGTTCGAAGTGTGTCAAATTCAGAAAAATCATCTTTAACTGTACCATTCAAATTACTGAAGAGGTCAAAAGATGTACTTCCTGTTCAAAACAACAAGACAGCCCTGTCATTAACAGATCTTCTGTTGCATCACACTCCTGATCCCACTGATAGGAGTTTCTAACCCATCCTTGTTACCAAGAAGCCACTCTGTCAGGTTCCAGGGCAGCAGTTCAGATCAGCTTGGGTGCTCCTACTCTTCCCCAGGACCAGGATAATGTCAGAAAATTTAAAAAACTCAGAATGATCTGCTTTTAAATCAGAAGAGAAAGCACACCTTAGCATGCTGGGTTTTACTGTCTGCAGTAGAGAGGTGCATAGGCAGAAGAGAACAGCAGTAAATTTCCAGCCTAAACTATAAAGTGTGTTGTTAATCAGCCCTCAAGTAAAACACACTTCTGAGTGCAGCCCCAAAATGTATCATTGCTATAACTTAAGTGATTGATTCACGCTTCCAAAGCTAAAAGGAGCAGAAATGCAACAGAAAAGGTTATCTAGGGCATGTAGAGATGGCAAAGCCCTGTTAGCTAAAGCACCAGAACTTGCCCACAGTTTGCAACAAATAAAAAACATTTTCAAAATCTGGACACACCCTTACCTCAAAATGGAGGAAGAAAAACCACACCTAAATGAACAGCAATCTCACTCCTGAAAAGGTTTAAAGTTCGGGGGGGGTTTTTGGGTGTGTATTAGTTGAAATTTCTTAGTTTAGTTCTAATCTTAACACATTTCCAGCAAATGAAGGCATGGACTTTGCTCGTGAAAAGCACAAAAAGAGAAAGCCCCAAGAGAACAAGGTTATGTATCCCAACAACACTCCCTTCCTGTAACACCAGAGTTACAGAATCATTCTCACAATGATCCAGTTATTGCCCTTTGCCCACTGAAAAGCAGATTAAACAACTTCTTGCAGTGCTCAGCTAGAGACTCCTTTGTTTACTGAGGTGAATGTACAAGCAGCAAATGCATTTAGGATGCATTTAGCCATGATGCCAACAAGAAAATGCCAGGCACCAAGATTCATCAAGGCTGCATTAGTTACAGAGCATGGAAAGACAATTACATCCACGCCTTCTGCATCTTGCCACACAGGGCTAGGGACAGCTTTCACACTCTCAGTCTGAAGTAATAAACCCTCATTTGCACCTCTAAAAGTCTCTCAGAGCATGGAGCTGCTCAACCTGTCAATCTACGTCTGCAGAGACATCCATCTGCACAGCCATTTATCATGATGAAAGGTAAAATTAGAGTATCATTCATTTCCAGAAATTACGTCCTTGTCTAATTAAAGATAAAATCCATTTAAAAACAGAACAGCAGCAGCAGTCATTAAGTGCTCAGCATGCATCCACACATACCAATAAATAATGTAGAAGGGTCAGAGCACAAAGCAACACAAATTCAGTGCTCTAAGTCAGAATAATTACATCTGAAGCACTTTTTGCTGCTAGCTATTACAGCTCCCATTTATTTTACAGACCAGTAATGCAAACTGTTCAGCACACAGCTTCTTTTAACCAAGCAAAGCAAGAAAACCATTTGGATTTCACATTTATTAGTCAAATAATATGGATATGGGATGAGAGGGTTTCTCACCAGAACTAGAGAGGGGTTTGTTTGCAGGTGCTGGTCCCCAGGGATCCACAGAAGACTTTGCTGCAGTAGAAGATGGCTGAGCAGGAGCCCAAGGGTCAACATTTTTGGACAGAGGTTGAGCTGTGGATCCTGCTGGTGCTGCCCAAGGGTCAACGGAAGCAGCTGGTTTGGCACCTGCAAAAAGAACCACCAGGAAGAGGAACACAAGTCAGAGCAGTTTCACTTTGGAAAGCTTTGCTTGGAGACTCTTTTGAGCCATTACTACCAATTAATACTAAACATAAATAGGTGAAGCAGTTCAACATCAGGAATACTGTTAAGTCTCAGCTTCTGTGTTGTGCATGCTGAATAAGCACAAGTGAAGTCTGGGCAAGGCAGCTGAACAAAACAAACCTCCTTGTTTGAAACTGAATTTAAAAAAAAAATAATCTGCAGTGCCAGTAAGAAAATAAACTTGCTTTTGTTATAGGCAGTGCCACCACAACACACAATATCTGAATGAAAGTGACCTAAACCATGGTATATTTATAAACTCATAGAAAAGCTTCCTAAAAAGCCTCTATGCAAAAGGCATTAAGACTTAAACAAAGAAATCAGTAAGGTTCAAGTGGAATAGTTTTCAAATTCTTTTAACCAATTTTCAAATTCTTTACTGTTATTTTATAAACTATAAGCTGCTTCCTCGAGCTACTTGTGCTTTTTTACTCCTATTTGTAAGCACTTTTCCTGATACAGATGTAAGGTCCAATGATACCTCATTCCTATGTCTTTTTTTCAACCCCAGTGCCTGTATGTTCAGGATTCCCATTTTTACTGGGAGACATTGGCAATTTTCTCATTCCTACAAATTCAGGTAACAAAATTGCTTGTAAAACAGGTTTTGGACAAGGTTAAGGCTTCCTAGAGTAAAATGACAAATTAAGGCAGTAAAGAGAAAAGGAAACAGAAACAAACTTGCCTCATTGCATACAATTTCCTGCCAGTTTTTCCTTCTCCCTTCCCAACCTACTCATTTATTGCTCTTCAGCTAAGGTGGCCTCTTCTTCCTCCTCCCATTAACCAAAACTATTTTGGCTTATCAAACCCTAGGGACCCTGAAGCAGATCACACATCAAGGTTTGCAGTGGGCCAGGTCTGTGTTGGAAGGTCTCACTCTCACTTTGTTTCTGGGTTGTTCTTCCCCTCTCCCTGGCCAGAGTGCAGGAATGGGAACTCAGGAATTCCAATGCACATCCTGTGCAACTCAACAGTCATCAATTACCTTCAAGACAGATGGTACATGCACAGACATTTCCTCTTCCCAAGGAAATTTCTCAACCAGTGATAGTTTAATTACTAAATGAAAACAACTCTATAATCCAAGAGAAGGACAGAATTACCCATGCAGTGTACAGCTACCCTGTGGGCTTCAAGCTTCAACTGAATATTGCTTTATTTTTCCAAACTACATACAAATCTCCCTTGGCATCACAATATTCTTGAAAACCAATTCAACACTACACACAGTGGCACAAACTCCAGTTTTTAATGTTGCTTTTTGTCTCACCAACAGACGCCACAGTCTCACTGCAGCTTCCAACCAGGAAATGTTGAAATTCTCCAAATGAGTCCAACAATTCCCACACCAGTACTTACATTTCCTTTATCTACCCTTAGTGCTGAGTTACAAGCAGTGCCACACAAGAAATGCTACTGACAGCACTTCCCAGAAACGGAAGCTTTCAAAAAAATGTCTTTTGTTTCATAAAGAGAGTGCACAAAATTAGAGCACTTGGGCAGACACCTTCCCGTAGCTTCCATTATCTCCCCTGAAATGCCAAAGCACATACAGGACTGGAGAAATATGGTTTAATGAGTCACTCTTTTATTAGCAATCAAATCATAAATCTCTCATCTTCAAAACTATCCTTGGGAGCAAAGTAAGCAGGAAGCTGGAACAAGGTTGTTCTATGGCATTAATAAAGTTGGGAGCCATGGAGAAGAAATGCTGTACGTGCAACTGATGCAAGGAAAACGTTGTGAGAGGATGATACATCAAGCACAAGATTTGAAGGTGGATTTTGTTTGGGTTTTAACCACATGAAGTTAAACTGAACAACCTAGAGGCCCCAAACTTGGGACTTTTCCTGATTTCATGTTTGCAGTTTGCTTGAAACAATGACAGGAGGTTTACTCTTCTCTTTCTTAAGATTCAAAATGCAGACACAAACTCAGCTGCTTAAAAAGCAAGAACAGTACAGCTTCCATTTGTTTCTGCTTGGAAACGAGTTAGGAGAACACTAGTTCTAGAGCACAGGAAACAACCAAAATGGGACAATATCCTCTCATCACGAAGTGTGACACTGAACACTGTCATGGAGAAAAGCTCAACATTAAAACACAAAAACTTTTAAGAGAAGTGTTCCTCCTGGCAGAGTTCGTGCTTACCAAAGGATTGCCATGGGTCAGAGGCAGTAGCTGCAACTGTGGATCCTCCCCAGGGATCAGTCTGGTTTGCAACAGCAGGGGGGGGTCCCCAAGGCTCTGTTTTCTGGGGGGCTGGTGCCGACGAGGGCAGGGCATCCATTAGGTCCAATAAAGTGGTATGCTGAGGGCAGGAATAATCTGAGCATTAATCAAGAGCATCACCAATCTGAAGTACAAACCCATGAGAGTGAAGAAGCAATTCTTAACGTATTTATTTTTTTTTCCTTTTACACACCTGCATTGACTAGTACTTTGAAATTTAACCCACATGGCAGAAGCTTTAAGCTATACAACAACAGCAATCCCAAAAGCATAAAAGAGCTCAGTATTAAGCTATTTTGTGTTACTGTATTTCAGCTTTTGGCAGCGTAACCGGGAATTTCTTAGTCGAAGGCACTACTACCTCCTTCTTTTTGGGAATTTTAACTGTGTCTCTGCGACTCTCCTCCAGAGCCATCTGTAATCTCAGATCATCTCCGCGTCTGAGGCGCTCCTCCTGCAAAGGAAATCAACACTGGTGATATAGACCATTAGCCTAGACTCTGCTGCTTGCTCCCTCCAGGTTTCCAGCCCCCTTGGCAGGACACTGCCAGGGAAGGGCTGGGCAGTGCTCCCTGCCACCCTAGGAGTGATGTGCATGCCAGGCAGGCACAGTGGGATTGCCAGGATTATGTGCTGGAACTTGTACATAACATGAGGGGAGGAAATAAATAAAAAAAAAGAAGTATTTCTTGTGATTCTTGCCTCAATTAAACAGAGGTCTGGAGTACCCTGACATCCATTTTGCTGAGAAATTCACCCTGATGCTGTTTTAGTCCTAATGGGAAAGGCCATACAGCATATTATTTCCAAAAATTCAGTTGCATTGCTCAAATCACCACAGAACTGAAAGGTAAAGTATCCCATCTCCAAATTATTGTCATGTTTTTTTCTGACCATTCAACTTGCCACTGAAGGATGTAGTGATTTAAACTTTTCCTGGCTTTTGTCATCTTCCCCCCACAAGTAATGCAATCATTCTAAAGAAGCTTCAGTGAATTCATCTAGATAACTCCATGCACATTTTGTAGGTTTTTAACACCTGTAAACTACCATGTTTGTGGTACATCCAACTACTTTATATACCCTTGCACACATCATGTCTTTCAGAAGTTGACTTATTGCCCTGATGGTACTCCCCTTGCAATTTATAACCTATTTAAACTGATAGATTATGATTTTAATTTTCTTTAACTTTGCTGGTCAATAATCAAGTTTATTGGGTGATACTTTCTCTTTCCAAGCAGAGATACTGAAGTCTAACATGCAGCAGTAAGCTAAACTTGTCACAGGGAGACTCTCAGACACTCAGCAGGCTGACTTGAATCTTCACTTACAACTGAGATTCAACAACTTTGTTACATATTAATATGCAGTAAACTTTATCCACAATTATAGCATTTACTTGAAATTCAGAGTGAACCCCCTAAGAATTATCACAGTAACATAACCCATGTGACAGACTAGAAACCAAGTTATTTTAAATAGGTTCTTTATAAATTCTAGTACTCTGTCAGGTCACCCTTCTGTTCCACATAATTTCCCCAGATGAGCAGATCATTCAAAATTCCATTGTAATCAGAATTCACTGACATTTCTTATGCTGGCCCCGTTAACGAAGGTTTTCAGGACCAGTCCCATTTTCAGTTCTTCCTAATTGAAAACATCTTCAGTAGCATGATGATTAACATCCTCCCACCCAAAGCCTTCAAGCAAAGTGACTGTCATCTTCCACTACTTCCAACAACTCAGAGGCTGCAGTTACCTTAAAAATAGATGGTTTTGGGGTTTTTTTTGGCATGGGGAGGGAGGAAATAAATAAATAAACCAGCAACATCTTCCAAAGCAGCCTTTCTCTCCCTCTATTTCACCTGGAGCAAAGCCAAGCTGCCATTTTAAAAATAAAAACAAAACCAAAGAGGACTGTAGTCTGGACTATCAAAGTATAGTAGGAAAACCTACACGGGAACTGACCTGCTCCGCCACTTCCCGGCTCATGGCCAACGCAAGCTGCAGTTGGAGCTCCTCTTCTCCACTTGTCTGAGGCCGGGCCTGCTCGAGCTCTGAGGAAACTCGAGGGGATGTAGCTGTTTGGAAGACACAAAAGATCGGATTTAACAAGGATATAACACAGGTTTGATTATTCTTCTGGCCAGTCCACCCCACTTTCACACAGCGGTCCTCCCTGGCTCAGCAATGAGATGTGGGTGTCGGAGGACACCGACTTGCTGACCACCATCACTTGGCTCCCTGACCTGTCAGAGAAAGCTCCTACCAGGGCTGAGGTTAACCAGCCAGAACAATTAAGCATGGAGCAAGGAAGTTTGATTGCTTGAAAAGTGTTACTGGAAAACCAAGAATTTTTGTGTTAGTGGGGTTGTAGCATCAAGAATACATCAGCAAAGTGGGGAGGACACAGTCTAAGAAACTACAGAATTAACAACTGAAGAAAACATTTGTTGATACTTCTTACATCTTTCAATGTCAGCAAGAATTTGCTGGGAGTTGGCCAATACCAGGGTAAAATTGGTTACCACCCACTTTTCTGTAAAATAATCCAGCCTTAATGGGACAGAGAAAGAACTATTCTGAGCTAGGCAGGCTCAGAGCCCAACAAGACAGCTATTCATCCTCAACATTTACAGAAATACTGGGCCATTCTCTGTTTAAAAACAAAAAAAGGTTGGTATATATGTTGAGGAATGTTGGGTTTTTTTTCCTGGTGCTTGGTGTGTCTCTGGATGAAGAGCTCTTTAGCTAAGTAGCAGCTGGTAATCTCCTTCAACTCCTCCACACGTAACAGTCAAGTCTGACAGCTCAAACACACAGTTTCTCAAGACACAAATATTCTTTCACTGATGTTTTCACTACAGTAGCATGCAGAAGTTCCCATCTGAATGGAACAACATTAATAGGGTTATCACTAAGCAGTAATTAAGCAATTTCTGTCCTCTCCGAGAATTCTCTGCAGATCTAGAAATATCTTACTTTGGCAAGGAAGTTTGGGTTTAATGGTTGGAATTCTGATTACTTTGGCAAAATACATGTTGACATTTAAGAAAGGGAAATAGTATTTTTAAACTATGTTGTCAAGCTCAAAAAAAATCATGTTTCTTCTTAATAGTTCAGCTAGACATGTAAAATTAAGATTGCCAAACTTGATTGAAAAAAAACCCCAAAACAAACAACACAACTTTTTCAGGCACTGTTTAAAGCCTCCAAGTATTTCCCAAGGCTTTCTCCCCTTCATTTTGAGGCTAAAATGACATTATAATGCCAAAAAAGTGCAACCTTCTCTTTCCCCCAGGAGGCCAGAAGGAAGCTGATTCTCTGTAAATGAGGAATGACCTTTCCTTCCCACCCTACACCCAATGTGCCATCCCATCCCATTCCCTTTCCGAAGGGACAAATTAATTTTATCACCTAGAACAATTCCTTTCACCTTGTGCTGTTCTGAAGCTCTCAAGCCAACCAAACAAGCTCTTTGCTTCACACTTAATATTACTCAGAGCTCAATTCTATTGCTTTGTCAAATAAAGCAACATTCTCATATCAAGTACCTAAATTTAGCCTGCTTCATGAGTACCTTTTGCTCCAACAGTCACAGACAGGATCTCCAATAAATTATATGGAATTCTGCAGACTAACTGTAGGAATAAGCAGGGCATCAGATAACAGGATGCCTGCCAGGACAGAAAATACAGCCTTAAAATGTTTGTCAAGTTTGACTATTCTTATATATAAAAATAAAGAGAATTAAAAAGAAAACAGGATAAAACTCAGTATGAGGTTACCGACAGGTCACCCACAACAGAAACACTGAGATTCCTCTCTGATTACTCAGTCAAATGAAGTAGCAGTAAAGCAAATCTATGTGGACTCAGCAAATTATTTTATGATGCTAAATAGTGTGTAGTTTAAGAACTGAAACAGGGAAAGAATCAGCTGAAGAAGAGATTACATCAGACTGCCTGCCAGCAAGGACGTTTACCAGCAGTTTCTCAAGAACCAGCTTTACAACTTATCTGAGGAAAAATGATGTAATAAACAAACACAGGAGGTTATGGTGAAATGCAAAGAAAATGCTAAGAAAAGTTGTCAAACTTGGAGAAACAGGAACATAAAAAACCCCAGATGACTGAAAAGGGAACAATGGAAATGGGGTGATACAGAGAAAGGAAATGATTGCTTCGATGATGATCTTCTACAAATTGAGGGCACCAACTGCAAGTGATTGGTGCAGAGAACTTTCTTTAGTACTAAAACATCTAAATGCCAGCCACTAACCTAACATCAGCACTACTGCCACCAAGCTATAGGCAGAATCCATCTAACAGCCCAAAATGCAGTTCTAGTCATTCAAACCCAGGACAGATGATTTCCCAACAGAATGGCAGTGGCAACGATTCCCTCCTGAGCACAGAGCTTATTTTATATTTGCAAAAAGAAGACCAAGCAGTTTCTCATTGCTAAATATACTGGGCCTGCAAATACTATGGAGTGAGAAAAGCTATTTAAGGTAAAAGGGCAAAAAGTAATGGCATAAAGTAACCAGGAATACATTAGGGATGCAAATAGGAAGAAGCAACTTTCCAGCGGGAATGGTGGAAGGGAAGAGTTGGGAAGGGAAGACTGGGCCCCTCAGTTCAGGAAGGTTATCAAGGTCCTGGAGCAGGTCCAAAGGAGGCAACTGGGCTGGTGAAGGGATCCAGCACAGATCCTGTGAGGAAGGGCTGAGGGAGCTGGGGGTGTTGAGGCTGGAGAAGAGGAGGCTCAGGGGAGACCTCATCACTCTCTCCAACTCCCTGAAAGGAGGTTGGAGCCAGGGGGGGGTTGGGCTCTTTTCCCAGGCAACTCTCAGCAAGACAAGAGGGCAGGGTCTCAAGTTGTGCCAGGGGAGGTTTAGGTTGGAGATGAGAAAGAATTTCTTTCTGGAGAGGGTGATCAGGCATTGGAATGGGCTGCCCAGGGAAGTAGTGGATTCTCCGTGTCTGGAGATCTTTCCAAAGAGCCTGGATGTGGCACTGAGTGCCATGGGCTGGGAACCACGGGGGGAGTGGATCAAGGGTTGGACTTGATGAGCTCTGGGGTCCCTTCCAACCCAGCCAATTCTATGATTCTATGAGTCATAAATAGAGCTGGATAAGCATTCAAATGGGACAGCCATAGCCACAGAACCACTGAATGTTGGGGGTTGGAAGGCACCTTGAGATCCTCGGGTCCAACCCCCCTGCCAGAGCAGGATCACAGATGGCAACTGGACTACCAGCAAGAAGTGACCTCTGGGCTTCTGTTTCTTTGGCTGCAGTTGTGGAGCAGAGCTCGATTTCTGGCCTTTTTTGCACGAGTTTTTCCACCTCTGCTGACACAGCTGCATTCTGTAACAACTGAGGAGCTGATGGTAGAATGGCTTTAAAACGATGTGAAATGAGTTAGAATCAACTCAGTTGGTTTTCCTCCTGTTTCCACACAAAGGACTGGCTGGCTGAAAGCACTCACCAGTTCCAGGCCTGAACAGCATGCAGCACTTGTGTCCTAAAAAGCTGCAAGAACCAGGGTTGGATGTATCCTACTCCAAACATCTCCCTCACCCTCCCATGGTGGGTCCTTGCCTCCCAGCCATGCAGGGACACAGCAGGATTGCTTTGGCAGGGAGTTACATTACCTCACAGCTCCCGACAGAGCCTGGCATTCAGCAGCTCCAGGATCTGAACACAGATAATAAGGGGTCTCACAGATAGAGCTTATTTCTTTTCACTTCTCAGCAATTCATTCTACTTGGGTTTATTAACTCTAAATGGCACTTCAGAGCTCCTTTTACAAAAAAAAATTAAAAAGAAATAAAAAAAAAATTTTTAAATTGTCTATTAGAAATTCTTTCTTGGGCCTCACTTTAAAAAACATTGATTAAAATGTTACTATTTTCCATTTACATTTCTACATTTGTTATAAAATCATCTGCACCAAATAGCTATCATATTTTTTGAAAAAGGATTAATGAGACACAACACCCTGTATCTGGTAGGAACCTGACATGTTTCATCCAACAACTTCACTCCTAAATTCTTGCAGTTTTATAGCTACCCTTCTACAGTGGCCTCATCCTGCACCAGCATTTCAGTTCCAAGGATCTAGCATGAAGGTTACTGCCTTAGTAACAGTACCACTGCCACACAAAGAATCCCTTATCCCACAGCACATGACAGTTAACTCAGATGTTTATGTAAGATGGGACTCAATAGATCAATTCTGACCTGCTAAGCACTGCTTTGTTCCTGCCTGGAGAATCTGGAGATCCCTGGGTGGCTGCTGGTGCTGCAGGGAGCTGGGCCACAGGGCTGTCCCCTCAGCAAGGCTCCAACTGCACTGCAAGGAATTCATTTCCAACCTCAGTTAATCACTAAAGCAGGATTCCACTCCACCATCTGCCTCTCCAACAAGCTATGACGTCTTTCGTGTGTATTTATTGGTAATTTCCTATTTTTTTGCCTACATTAAAAGCCCTCTGTACACATCTATGGGTTTGGCTAAGTTAATGAGTTTAAATGCATCTAAAGTACACAGAAAGCAGAGTCCTTGCCTATATTTAGGACAAAAACTAGACTGGGTATTTTCCTTCAGAAGTATGTGCTTGTTTTTGGGGGGTCTTTTCTGTTGTTAAAATGTCAGCCTAGATGAAGCAGTGGCACAGAATGGCACAGAGACAGCCTCAGCTTTCTAATTTGCAGGTGGCATTTTTAGGAATGGATTTCAATCCTTGGTCCCATTTGTTCAGGAAGAAAAGCTGCTTCCTCACTCAATCGGGACACCTATGAAAGCAGACAAAACCAAGGCCAGCTTGAAAAATTAGAAAAATATCAAGGTAAGAACTTCAAAACTGAGAGCAATTCACTTGGGGCCAAGCAAAGATCCCTTTGGCAGTATTCAAATGACAGACTATTCAAATAAAGGTAAGATATTTTCAAAAAGCCAACCTAACCTCTCAAGTGATGAAAGGGTATGTGCAGGCTGCTTGATCTAGAAGGAATTGTGTAATCCACCTTTCCACTGGGAACTGAAGAGGTCTTTCAAATCCAAGAAGAAAATTGATAGCACCTATTCATGCAACAAGGTGGAGCTGATAAGCCTACTGCATGATTCCTATTTGCTCTGAAGCAGACAGAGCACTTTTGAAATTCATTTAATGCTGTGTACAAATCCTTCAGGTTTGTTTTGGATCATCTTGGTAGACAGTTAGACAATTTAATTGCAACTACAGAAGCCTGATTATACCAACAGCTTCTCCCACCTTTACTTAGAGCACCAGAAAAACAAAAGTATGATGAGAGGATTAAATGAAGTTGTCAAGTGACAACATTTGGGTAACAAAGAACTAACAAATTCCTTCAACACCTCAAACTACAGACATTATCCAAACAGCTCATCCAGATTCAGTGCTGGAGGACATGGCAACTATTCCCTGAGATGGAAGGCCAGAGATGTATTCCAACCTGCAAGGATGCAGAACAGTTAACTATAAAACTTCTGAATTCCCTCTAATGTCAAACCCAAACTAGACATTCCTCAGAATTATTTTCTACTCCAAGCAAAAGAGGAGGCAAAGCTGAAACAGATGAGTGAACACAAACTTGCTGACACTTCACAAAACTACTTTTAAATAATGAGTCCATTTTATGTGAATAGTCACAGGAAATATTTAAACTCATCATTTCAGTTGCAGAAAATTGCTTCCAAAATCTTTACAGGTAAGGTTAACTGACTTGGCATTTCACAAGATCCAAAAAAAGCCCTTTTCAGTCCACCTTTACTCCTATCTTTTATTAAATAGACTGCATGCATGGCTCTGATTTCTCAGCCAAGCATCTGACCTCTGGGCAAAGTGCTCCTCTGGAATCACACCCAGCACCTTGCAGTGTTCCCTACTCTGCTGCATTTGTGTAAATGCAATCAGGACATTAAAACACACACACACATCAAGTCTTGCTCTGCCAACATTTCTAAGTGCAACCCAAACCCAAGGCAGCAGATGGTCCAAAGGAGAGGACGTGCACAACTTGAAAGAACACAGGTCCTGGGTTAGGCAGAATAGGAAAGGACCTCTTTAAAAAGCCAGATTAGGGGTGGGGAGCTACTGCTCAAAAAGCTTTCAAATATTGACCTTACATTACTTCCTCTCCCCAGCAGGTTTTGTTTTAGCATCATACAAGAACGTGAAATAAAACCCAGTATCAGATTACATGCAACTCCATACAATTCACACACTTTGCAGAATAAATAAAATACTTTTTATGTATTCTATCATGAAATATTTAATAGCTCCTAGCCTGAACAACAACAACTGTCCCTGGCTAAAAACTGGAAGCAAGCCAATTGTCCCCAGTACCTCAGAACTGCTGACAAGACACAAGTTAGGAGGAGCTTTGTTTTTGCTTATACCTGTACAGTATCTCTCTTGGCTTCCACTTACAGATGACAAGACTAGATAGCAAAAACATACAAAAAACAACAGCACTTTTCCAAACGTTTTCCTCAATAGGCAGTAATACTCAGATGCCTTAAGATACTCCCTAGAATTAATACAAGCTTTACAGCAGAGATCTTCACAGCCAACCAAGTCATTAAGGCAAAACTTTAGGGGAAAAAAAATTTATTAAAACCTAACTTCACCATTTCACTTTCCACAGTTTCTAAAGGATTGTTAGAGATGAAAATATCTGCAAAGAAATGGGGAAAATGTCCAGTGTGTCTTGCCTGGAGGAGTGAGAGGGCTGGTGGCACATCAGTCAAGAGAACCCTTTCCATCTCACACTCTACACTCACACTTTACAGACACAATATATATTTTTTCATAAAGGATAAATTTGGGACAGAAAGACCAGCAACACTACAAGAAAAACCTTTCTGGATCAAAACCCAATTCTTCTGTGCAGTCAGATACAGGCCTGCAGATATGTTTAAACAGCTAGAGCAGAGCAGTAGTGTGAGCATGGCAGGGTTTCCAGTCAGTGCTGTACAATGCAGTTTACATTAAACATCCTGAAGTTTAATTTCTCATTCTTAACAAAAAAAGAGTCCATTGACTTACCCTGTGTTGCACTTTTAGTCACTGACAGAAGGGAGAAGAGATCCCACACACATAAACCTGACACATTATCCACTGGAAATTACTTGTTCCCCTAGTGACCTGTCCTGGAGAAACTTTTTAAGCTCTTTTAGCCAGCTCAGGCTTAATTTCTTCTGCAAGAAAGTATTAAAAATGAGGAGATTTTGCAGCCAAACACTATTTGAGTAAGGGGAATGCATTCAGACCAAGAGTTCTCCAAATCTGTGTCGAGCAAGGAAAAATCAAATGTGCTACTACAGAAACACTGAGAGATGAAAGATCTCCTTCAGCTATGTTGATAAAAAGGCTGATACACTCTCCCAAACTTTATTTATATTTTAATGCTAATAAGACATGTTAAATATTTAGCAAAGACAGTGGATGTACATTTTCAATAGGCAAATCTTGTGCTATAAACTGAAAATCTAAATGCCTCTGATCTCCTCTTCAAAGGCTCAGAGGAATGAGAGATAATTCTGCCAGAACATACAGTACAGCAACTGCATCTTAAAACTATTATAAGGAAAGTATTTCCCAGGAAACAAGCACAACTTGCCTCCTTTTACATATTTTACTGAATCCATATTTTCAGAAAAAAAGTATCCCTACAGAATAAAAAAATAAAAAAAAAAACCATGATGGCTGCAATCTTTTTCACTGTAAACAATGAAATGCATCTTTTCTGTTAAATTGAGACAACACAACAACCACCCCACATTTATGTAATGGATTAAATGTCTGGATTTTGATGAAATTCCTTCCTTGTTTCCTAGGATAAAGGGCAAAGCTCTACCCAAAGTCTTCCATTATTGGAAGCACTCAGCACAGCTGTTCTGTAAGGTGTTGGTTTGCTTTGCTATAATTAGACCATACAAGAAACATATCAAAATATCAAAAGACAGAGATCATAAAAACTAAAAAGCATCTGTATTTTTGCTGATAGATAATTAAGTCCAGGAAAGCCTTCAACAGATGAAGTTTAAACAGAAAAAAAAAAAAAAAAGCAAAAAAAAAACAGCCTGAGATTTCTAAAGCTTCTTAAGTACACGATTATGGGGGAGGAGAAAAAACAAATATTAAGAAATCATCACCTCCAAAGCAGCCCTGCAAACAGACTACAAAGTTCTAGGCAGGGAAATGAGAGGACCCAGTAAATCAACACCTTGTACTGAAACAATAACCAAACTGCTTCTTGACATCTGGTCCCCCATCAAAATTCTTACAGTGTCTGAGGAACAACAATGCAGAAACACACCCTGCATTGCTCAATCCTTGCTGTGAGGAATAGTTTGAAGCCTCTGGTAGCATTTAACATGACAAACAATAGTTACATGCACTAATTAAAGCGAGGGGGTGATGAAGAAATAACCCCATGGAAGAAACCAAAGGTGTGCTCAGCATACCTTAGTGACTATTGTTTCACTCCCTCACCATGAATTAAAACCAACAATATTTCAAGCTATCTCCTAAAGTAAGATTTTTTTTTGTGTGTAGTTGACAGAGGTTTACAGAAAAAGGTTATAATGGAGATAAAGTACATGTTCTTCAAAACTTCACCCTGAATCAATGCTCCAGAATGGTTATTAAGTTGTTTGTTATTTCACTGCTAATTAAGAGGCCAAATAAAAATTCTCACAGCTGGAAATTTTCATGCACTTTTTCTGAACCCTGCACCCTACAAGCATTTCCTTTGGGTGAAAAAAACAAACAAATTCCTGCTCTCCTCCATAGCTTTAATGGACAGAGATTTTCTTCACCCCAGCTTGATTTGTCCTACTGCCTTCCACAGAAAATGCCTGTCCACATCAGAGGCACTGCCACCATTCACATATTTATAATTTGAGCAGTGCCCTGGGACCCAGGACATGACAAACTTAAGATTCTTAAAACTGGAGCTCAATCGATTCACCACACTGGCTCAGTTACAGTCCTCCACACACTGTAAGCATTCAGCTAAAGAGAAGATTTTCCTTCAGAATTAGACCACAACCACTGACATTCCAGCCAAAGCAGCTTTCATCAGTTCATTACTTATATTAAGAAGGATTTAGTGCCAAATCAGGCCTCTTCCTAACATGACAGGGAGTTCCCCCAAGCAGTGGTATAAAGAATCCATTCTTCCCACATCATAGTATTTTTTTAAAGAATGAAATATGCTATTTAGTCTGGATACTTGCATACCAAATGCTGATAGTATAAATATTTAAACACTGACATAGTCAGGGAGTTGCTCCTTCAAGAACTGTTGAGAAAGCAATAAAAGAAATTAAATACCAATATTCTTCCTAAAATAAAATAGCAGCAACAAAAAAGACAGTATCTAGCAAAATGATCCAGGAAATTCTCTTTTTTTCTTGAATTACATTTAACAAAAAATCCTCAACACAACAATTTTTCAAGCATTCCTTTTAAAACTAGAAAAAAACAAACAAAAAAATCCATTCACAATCTTCCTATGGAGACTGGGGGCCTGTCATATCAAACACTGGAACACATTCACAAAAGCAGCTTGACAATGCTACCTTTGGGAACTGGCAGTAAATAACTGCTTTTTAAATTGATTTATGACAACAGACACACACCCTCTCCAAAACAAACTTTTAACCAGTCTTTTGAAGAGACATTAGTGCCCCTGAGCAGACTTACAAAGACTCAGCCACTGCAAAAAGCCCCTCACAGTCAGCATATCAATCCTCCCAGCAGGCACCAGTCACCCTCACATCTAACAGCAAACCAGAATATAAAATCTCTCAAAAGAAAAGGAGGAGAAACTTCTTTTGTGTGCCTTTGCCTGTACTTACAGCCATGGTAAGATGCTGGGGATCCTCCAGACTTTCCATATTCTTGCTCTGAGTAGCTGGTGGAGAGGTTTGGCTGACTGGAGCCTCGGCCAAAGGTGATCTGGTTGCTACCCACTCCAGTGGCCACCTGAGCCATGCGTTCTTTGGTCTTCAGGGCTTGGGCCCTCTCTGTCTTGAGTCGCTCATCATCCTTCAGAAGGGACACCAGCTGCTTGGATTTCTCCCTCACATTGATGCCCTGGTCTTTACCATCTCGATCAATATACTGAAAATCTTTCAACGTCTGGATAGCAAAAATATTCTCTTTACACTGCTGTGCCACTCTCTCAGACCCAGTTTTAATCAGGTAATCTAACAGAGTAAGGGCCTTGTACACGTGTCGCCAGTTCTTGCCATGATCGTTCAGTCGTTTCCAGATCATGCTCATAATTTCAGAAAAGGCCACAACATTGTAAGTCAGATCTGCTATTTCAGTCATTAATGAACTGGAGGGACCCCAAGGGTCATTAGAGGTCGCTTCCCGAACTTTTATTTCGGCCTCTGAATAATTGTTCACAATGTTCTTCATCTGCCGCCTAATAGACGAAGTCGTCATTTTTATTTCCCTTTTTAACAAGACAGGTTCCAGAACACAAACAAACAAACAAAAAAGGGCTATATTTGCTCTTCTGTGAACGTTCCTGAACTGCAAAGGCTCCGTATCAGTGGCTGATTTGTAACACGTTCCACTACAATCATTTCCTCTCTTCAAGAGAATGACACGAGAAAATGAAAATCATGACCTGAGTAAGGAAAGAAAACAAAGCTCGTTAGTTGTGCCTCTAATTATTCCTACATGGAAAGCAATCTATATACACGTTTGAGACATTTTGCTAGAGTTCAACAATGGAATTTTCTCCCTGAATTTCTTCAGGACATCTGGTTTTGCAAATAACTTGTACTTCTCACAGGTGATATTAAACACTGGAGATTAAAACCCTCAGCTGCTGAACAAGACAAAAGCCAGAAAACATGCACGCTGATGCAAATGCAAAATTTGAAAAGCAAAACAGGAACAACATCCCAGAAATTACTTCTGGATTTATGTTTCCAACATGGTAAAACCTACCCAGAGTATTTAATTACAGAAATTACAATGCAAGCTTGCAGAGCTGAGATGAAACTACATCAGAATCTCCCTGCTTAGCAGCTCTTCACTTCCCTTTGCTGGAGGAATCCACGTACTGAGAGAATAAGCAAACTTCCTAAAAACTAACCAGGCTATTTCTGAAACCTCAGACAAGGTGAAAGCACACTCAGTTTACAGGGCAGAGACCTTACACAGTGCTCTCCACTTAGCTGAGGCCTAGAGAAGAGAAATGAGCACCAGAACAAGGCTCTCCAATTCAAGGTGACCTTTAATGCTAAGCAGATTAGAGGGGAATTTTTTTTTCCAAATGCATTTCCTTTGTGCATTTGACAACACTCATCACATCCCCAGTTTCTTCTTGTGTCTTTCAGACATCATAGAAGAATTTTTAATTATATAAAAATGGAATCCTAAATCCAAAATGACCAGCAAGAAAACCCAAGGACAAGCTCTGAAGCTGGAAAGCTTCAGTTATTTATTTCAGGTCATTGTTTCAAGTAAACAGAGGCCTATTAAGCTTTCGAATACATTACTTGAGCAAACTGGCAGATTTTGCTATTCCATAAACACAGTTAGAACAGGCTTTGATATTCACCAGTTGGATGAAGCCTAAGCACTGACTCTGTAAGGGAAATTGCTGTTAAGAGAGGACACAGGCTGCCCCCTAATAACATCTCTCCAAACACTCTGAAGCAGCAACAGTATCACTCATAAAAGAAGGGAGGGAAGGAAAGCAGAGATTTCAAGCCTAATATTGTTATCATTCTTCAAATTACTTTGGTGCCATTTAGAATGAAAGCAGAATTGTCAACTTGCAGAACACACAGCTCTGTAATGCCCCTCTCAGAATAAACCCATATGCCCTTCCTAGAAAGCCATTCTGGTAAAGTTAAACTACCACAGAACAGGTTTTTTCCCCACTACCAGAATAAAAATCTTTTATGTCATCATGGGAAATCAACTTAGAAACAGACCCACACTAAACTTGAGGTAAACTACATCATCCTGGTGCTCTCCGCAATATTTAAAACCAGCTGTAGAAACTGGTTAAGAAGAATGTTAATCCCTTGTCAGCTGGGCAGTGGCCATTCAGTCCCCCTGTTGCTGCTCGGATGATATCCAAGATCATCCCTGGTACCTTTCCACACATGCACTACACACACTCCCATTTCTTGAGGTACATGCACTTCTAAGCACTCTGCATTTCAGATTTGGCACTAATAAGAGTTTGTGCCATAAAATGGTCATTTACTGCTCAGGATTTCCCACTCTTTATCAAATACTTTCTAGAAGTCTTCTTGCCTTTGGTTACTGTGCTTCTACGCAAGCACGTGAAAAGAGGATTATTTCTTCTCCCTGTGCAAATGTGTTGAGGTTACTTCATCTGCCAGATTATCACTCAGCAGGTCTCACTCTTTCATCCTTTCAGTCCCAAGATTTGTTGCAAATTTGACTAATTTTGTTCAATTTGGCCACTTTATTATTATTTAGAAATGATCTGGAAAAGGGTGTATTTGCAGGCTCAGTGATCTTTGGCAGGACACTTCACTGGGAACAACCCTTCACTGTGAGAACCAACCATTTACTCCTAACCTCATTTCCTGTCTTTTAACCCACTGTAAATCTATGAAAAACATTCTTGTCTTATGAGAGTTTTGTTTCTTTGAAGGCCTGGGATGAGAGGCCTTACCAAATTATTTTTAAAACTCAAATACACTACAGGGGCAAATGCCTCACCTGTGTGTACCTTAACAACCAAAGACAACTTTGGTCTAGTACTTGTTACAACATTACAAGCTTTTGGAAAAAAAAAAATCATTTTAATACCACACATGATATTAGGAAAGGTAAATTTTACAGTAGTTGGGAACACCTGCTATTCCTAGGCAACACTAGCTCAAGCCAATGAAATAAATACCTGAAGAATTAATCACAATCACAGCACAAGCAGGCACATGGACAACCAGGATGCAATTTCACATCCCATGCCAAGCTAATTGCAACCCAGCACCAAACCCAGAGGCCTCCCAACCCTTCAACCACTTCCCCTTTCCCTCTTGCATCAAATCTAGCAGTTACACCAGACTGCAGTAAAACTGACCAACTTCGGGTCTCTCAGCTTTTAGCACTGGTTTGTTTTCTGTCAGGCCACTGCCATGACCAGGCTGCACGGCCACATGCTCACAAGCTCTGCTGCAAGGCAGATTATGAAAAAAATAAGAACAATCCAAGCCTGCCCTCACTTCTGAGGTTTTTTTCACTCTCTGAGATACTGCGGATTTCACTTCTTATTCTGTAACAGACTTGAGAGCCATCAATCCATTACTGCTGGCATGAGTCTTCCTATCTTTGATGCATGAAAACACAGGCATTTAATAATAACCCATTCATGTCTGCTTTTTCCTTTTCTTAATGGAAAGACTTCTTTTCTAATCCTATTCAGCTTTTAACCCGCTGAAGACAAATTATCCTGAACTTCATTTTACTCTATTAAAAGTGCAAAGGAGGACTGGAGTGGAATGGTGGACGCCTCATCCCCCTCCACTACTCCCTATTCTTGCACCAATGTTTGAGGTAATTATTTTGTCAACAGCAAAACTCTGTACACCTTTCAGTATCTGCTGAAACCCTCTGCTTCCACACCAAAGGAAGCATTTCACTTGCTGATTACAGGGCTTGTAACAGCCTCCCCCATGATTAAAGAGATCAAAAAGCCAAATATCCCAACTGCATACAAGTGAGAAGACATTTCTAACGCACGACCAAGTACTTACATAGAAAGTTTGGGTTTATCTCCAGAGCCCTCACTGAATTAACTTGTCACAACAAACCACAAGGAAGTACAATGAACTCTGCAACTGCAGCAAAAATCTGAGTTTGCATTTTTAACAGTACAGTTGCAAAGAAAGCAGAAAGTAAGGCTAGTCTGTGAAAGCTGCTCGTCCCTCCTAACAGGAAAAAAAAAAGGCATTCAGCTTGAATAGAGATCTTAAAAAGGAGAAGCTGAGCAAAAAGAGGAAGGGAGAGCTGTTAGTCTTGTTCAGGTTAGGTTGAGCCTTCCTCATGCTGCCTCCCCTGGTGTCTACAAGCCATTTGCTCTGTTTCATAAGTACCTTGTCAACCTTCAAGAGCCAGAAAAGCAAACACAGAATTCTGTAGGCAAGAAGGTGAAGCTGACCTGGGTTATCAAAGGTAACCTGGAGGGGAATACCCCATTTCCTTTCTCCTATCCCAATCATTTCTTTACACAACTAACCCTGGGGAATTTTCATGGTGCTTTTTTAGACACGACGTGCAGAGAGAAAGGAATTTTTGACTGAACTTCTCAACATCCCTCTCTCATAAGAGATTAAATTCAGTAAATGAAATCTTTATAAGGAAGCCATCTTTCATTTGCTAAGACTAACACAGAAATGAGGCCAAGCCACAAAGTCCTTAATAAACTAGGTTCAAAGAAACAGCCACACAAATCCACCTATATGCAGCCTTTCAGCAGAATCTATTTAGATCTCTGGAATGTAAAATTCAAGGGTTTGTCTGCACTGATAAAATGCCCTTCATATCAAGCCTGAAGGTAAATACATACACAGCCCAGCCAAGTATGGGCCAGAAATATATTAACAGCCTTTAATATCAAGTGAGCAATAAAGAGTGTGAAATTTAATATTAAACATAAGAAGTTTGCCAGAGATTTGCATAAAATTTTAATTAAGAGTATAACAGACAACACATTTAAGTTAGATTAGACATTTACTGTAAGTAACATGCATAAAAAGTGACTTTTTGAGAACAGTTATTAATTCAGTTATTCTGTGATTTCAAGGCAGCCTCTACAGATACCTTATCCTACACAAATATCCCCCCTCTCATGAAATACACAGGAAGCTTACTACAAGTTTTCACCTAAAGATTGACCGTGGAATTGCACAAAAAGATTTTTCTGGTCATCACTAGAAAATACACTCAGAGAGCCTGAGCAGGTCCCCTGATCCAGCTGGCAGGACAGCCCTCAGCAGCCACACAGAGACCAACCCACAGCAATCCTGGGGCCACCCATGGGCTCTCTCAGGTGGCTGCTACTCCACATCCTCAGCACCAAGGGTTCCAAATGGTATCATCTGGGATATTTGCACCCCATGATAATTTCAAAGGGACAGAGGCAAAATGTGAAGCCTTTAAGAGCCACCAAGAGCCTCTCCTACCCAAGTTGTTCTGAAGAAGCTGCTAAGAGATACTCCTGTGTGTCATGAAGCAGGAGTGTGTGCCTTACCTCCAAGGTGTGAGTACACACAAAATAGAGACCTGCTCTCCTTGGAGATGGAATGATAGAGGCAGGTGATTCTCAGGGACCTGCCTTCCAGGATAAACTGGAGAACCTATGGCCTAGAGAGAGCTTCTTACCATTGTGCAAAGAATCAGGCTAAGAGGAGAACACTGCCAGATGCTGACTAAGGAAAAAGTTCCCCCAAACAGACAGACAGACACTGACACCACACCTGCCCAGAGCAAAAAGCACATATTCAAACACAGCCCTATGGTAATGTAAGTCACTTTCTATTGATGGCAAAGAAAAAATATTCCCACTCCCTGAAACTGTAAATTCACATCCTAGTTTTCTTGTGGTAGCTCCTGAGTACAAATCCAAACCTACTGTGCTTTTAGAAAGTCATTTTCCACTAAAAGGAAAATCTTCACCAAAAAAAAAAAAAAAAAATAGAGCACAAGCCTTTAAGTCAGATGTACAGTAATCCAGAAAAAAATGTATAGCAATATTTCTCTTATACTGGATCCCACACTGCCAGAAATGTTCAAACTTAATTCTCTTTCGCTTTTTTTTTTTCCCTTATTCATAAATAATCCTTACAGAACAACTGGATGATCAGAGGATACAATTACATTGCCTGGGGTCTCATCTCCTACTGCAATGCAAACATTGTTCCCAAAAGCAAACAGGAAGAGGGACAACTGTACACCATGGTCACTTGGAGAAGAGTCCTAACAGAAGTGAAGGAGCTTGGCACTACACATGAAAGCCAACAAGCAGCACACTTATTAGATCTCTCTTGCTATTGTACAGCAGAGAAAACAGCAATTCATATGAATAAAGGAGTTAAATGAAGACACCAAAATTACCATCAATGCCCTTCCTCAACCTTCAAAATTATTTAGGAAATGAGTTACAAATACAGATTGGCAAACGGTTTAAAGAGCAGGGTTTAACTCCAAAAGAAAGGTTTCATTTCCATTTTTCACAGCTTAAATGCTTGTCTTCTTCAGTGTAATTTCTGAGAAGAGGAAATGGTTCAAAATTAAAAGTTTTGGAAGCTTTCCACTCCCTTTTACAAATGAGAGAACAAGGTCAGCTTTCACAGGCAGCAGGTGGCCAAATTATTTCTTTATTTAAAGAGTTAATACTGAAAGACAATTCTCCTCCAGATTTATGCATATTCATGAAACCCAAGGTTGCAACCCACACTGATTTTACTGTAATGCCTCAGACTCTCAGAGAAAAACTAACTCCAGCTTGTACAGCCACTTAGCTGTAAAAAAGATTTACACACACAAATTTGCTTCAAGTTCTCTACAACACCTTCTCTTACCCCATGTCTGCTTAAATTACCAGGGCAGTATTTGAGCTCAAGGGAGAGCTTATCTCATTACTCAGTCTACAGAAAGGAGGGGGCGAGGAGCAGCATTCCAACAACTTTCATCTCACAGCCCAGAACGCAGCAGAGCTACCTGGTCACTGTACTTTGGGACCCACCAAGCTGGAGCTGCCAGAGCTTTGACATTCACAGTGACATTTGACTTTGCAGCCCACAATGCAGCTGGAATTATTGACAGTGTGGGAAGCAGCTGCAAATATGCTCTGAAATGCTGGGAAAGGGGAGAGCCTCTGTAGGAGCCATGCAGATCACTGCAAACGATCCAAATCCGACCTGCACTGGAGGTCTAATTTTAGGATTACAAGCTTTGACAACATCTCTTTAAAAATAACACATTCCTCCTTCTACAGCTGGGTCAAGTGTCATCAGGAGTGCTACCTGCCTTTGACACAGCAGATCTCAGTGTATTTTTCATGAGTAACAGAGCAAGGCCCGGGCGTGTAACTCAACAGAATATTGCAGAATTACAGAGCAGTGTAAGGTCAAGGCATTAGCACTGAACCAGAAATTCTAAATGCAAATTAATCCAACAGGGCAGTGAAAATACCTACCCAAACTCTCAAAAGAAATTTGTTCTCCAGGGATTATCTACTTGAATGAAAGCATTTAGTCTTTTATTTTCACAAAGAGAGAAGGGAAAAAAAAATAGTGACCCAGTGTGTGCCTTAACAAAAAGGTAATAATCTGCAAAAAATTCAGTTTATCTGGTTTATTTGAGTAGCATTTTCAACTGAATTAAAGACAGGAGACACTTCTTCCATATTTTCATTTTGGCAGGGAGGAAGATATCTGATATTCTTGCCAGAGAATGTGTCTTAGAATCTATTACTAATTAGAAAAGTCCAGTCTTGTCACTTAGGCTGCTTACTGGGTGACAGCAACTGCCAAGGGAAGCCATTACATCTTCTCTCCCAACAGCTCCCAGCCCTGAGAGATCAGCTTGAAAACACAACATGCTGCAAATTATACAACCCAAAAGCATGCAAGACCACCAAATATTAGCTACCTTCTTTAAGCCACAGGATTTTCTCCTGCAACTACAATTTTTACAATTCAAAACTGCCCAGAACTACTCCATCCGTATCTATCTATGCTCATGGATCAGACTCAGTATTTTAGGAAGGTGCTTGCTACTTAGTTACCCAGTGATTTCATTAAGTAAATTCAGTTTGGACTTTGTCATTCTGAAGCAGACAACACCATGTGCAGTTTCTCCTATCCACCTACACACACACAGACATGAAACCACATTAATAAATTCAGTAGGCCAAAGGCAAATGCTCATCATTGCAAAGACTGGAGGGAAAAAAACAGTTTAACTCTCCACATTATGACTGGTAGAAGCAGAGAGACCAATTAATACTTTTACTTCATGACAGGAATTTCTAACAAAAAGGATTCTTCAAGTGCAAGGTTTGCAAAGCCACATCTGTCCATACGTCCAAAACACTACTCAGTTTAAATATTAAGGCTGCTGGCTGCTAACACAAACTGCAAGCCTGTGGAGAAACAGGAGACTGGCTTAATACTCTGTTTATTTTCACCAGTGCCCATTCACAGCATAGAATTTCAAGTGCCATCCCTCCCAGCCACCATACTCACACAGGAACCTTGAAAAGTCAACACCTGGTCTTCATTTGACTATGGCATAACTGGTAACAACTAATGGAAGGTGATTTGAACCCTCCAAAATGAAGCTACATGCAGTTGCATGCTCATGAGTAATATATAAAATTGTAAATTTATAAAACTGTAAAGCAAGAAACATATATCCTAAAATCCTCTATGTGCTCCACTGGAGGAACATTTTGGCCAAAACCCAGGGGTTTGCACAAAGCTTTACTGCCAGCAGTCAGGCTGAGAGAGGAACTGAGGATGTGGCTTCACATCACACTTCATTCTGAGGGCTGCTGGGGAGGGCAGCAGTGTCCTTCTCCTACCTGCTCTGCCCTCACACCACATCTCCAGATGGAAAGGGTTCAGTGAGCTGATCTGACAAACCAGGGGAGATGGAGAGCTGGGGTTTCTGGCAGATCAGGTCACCGAACCAATTAATCCCAAGGTCATCCTAATTACTCTGAAGTAAGCCACAAGTGGGGGAAGTAACATTCATTTCAGCAGCAGTCTGCAGCTACATTTCACCAGGCAAAATATAAAGCTGCACCTTGAAAGCTCAAAGTGGTGGCAAAGTTAAGGGTGATGGGTTAGATTTGGAGCTTGCTTTCAGCAGGTGACAGTGCAAGGACTGCAACCAGTGGGTTTTCTGGGAAATTGCCCTTCCCAGCCTAGTTGCAAGTCACAGTAACACATTCATTTTGTTTCATGTTGAAGACAGCCACAGAAAAGAAGGAAATTTGGTCCTCTTTTGAAATTGGCCATCATGAAATCTTGGCCTTGTCCTTTTTACACAGATTTTAGCTCTCTCTCCTGTAATACTTGCTGTCCTCTCCTCTTATTGCTCCAGATCTTTCCACTTTTCAGCACAGACCATTTCCAAAATCTTTTCCAAACAACCCTACCTTTTCCCTCTTCCTGACAGAGCTATCATACCCAGCATCACCACCTTAGCAGGAAAAACAATTCCATCCAAAGGAATTAGCTCTGCCAGGCAGACAGTACGTGCAGCAAGAGGAGAGGGCACAATCCTGTCACCAGCAGCCTGGATTGACACCAGGAAACAACACTCAAAAAAGCCCTGCTAGTGACAGGCTTACTTCTGTGCTGCCCAGTTCCTGATTTTGAGTTAAATTTTTGTCTTTGATGGAAGTGGATGATTAAAAGACAAATATATGTATTTTTCCTCATTATGCTACTTAAAACTCACCAATTCCTTCACTTAAGCACTAAGAAACATCCCTACTCACAACTGCAAAGATTTGGTATTGTTATGCTTTATTATTATCTTGGTTTCTGTGGAATTAGGAAAAAAAAAAACCAGATGCCAGTGAATCCCACATTATCCCATGCAAGTATACAGAAATTTTCAGCTGTCATCATAACAATTCCTCAAGATTTCTGAAACTATCCTTCAGCAGTAATGTTCTACCCACTCCCTTATCTATTCTGGATATTTAGACAGAAAATTATTTGAGTGGGAGTTAGCTTGCTCTTCTCAAAGAGGATGACAGAGACTTGTTACTAAAAAGCATCTGTGCCTGTTCCTTTATTAAAGGTCATTTTCTTCCAGTCGGGTCTTGCAGAGAACGTGTTATACCCTCTTAGCTTTGATACTCTGTGTATGTCCTCAGGACTCCACACACCCTGTAAGGAGTCCAAATGTAGAGACAGTACCTGCCATGTGTAATCCAAAACTCAAGCCTCTGGTATTTCTGAAGTGCCTGATTATAGCTAGAGACATGCTTAAAAAAAATTTACTGTCTGTACCTCCCATAGCTGCCTGGTATCACTGCCATGCTGGTTATTCTCTTAACCAGTGTTTTAAGGCAACACATTAAAAACTTTCTCTGTCTTTAGCTTTATAAACAGAACGAGAAAGCGACTTCAAAATTCACCCACTCCATTTTCTAATCTTTTTTTTTTCAAGAGCATCCCATTTAGTCCAAATGCACAAAAGAAATTCTACCCCATTAACATCCATCAGCTACCAGAAGGGTAATGAATTCATCAGTATTGCTAAAATGAGTGGGTAAAGCATGGTGCTGAATCATTTAGTAACTACATTTGCAGCAAGAAGAGCTCAAACAACCCGCCTTATGCTGTCAGCAACCATTTTCCTGAAGGAGGAAAAAATGAATGTATTAAGATCACCCTCAATTTTCTTATCCCTCTTGATGAGGCTGGTGGTGTCTCTACAAACCAGTATTTTCATGTCAAACAAGTGTCCCCTCTGGACATCATCTTCCTTAGACAAGCCACCTGCTCACTTACAAGCAGCTCTTGCTCATTGTTCTGCAAACAAAAGGACCTGGCCTTTTCCCTGCTTTTTAACATCCAGGTCAAATATGTTCAGTCTTAAATTTTAAATTTACAAAGAAAGAAAAATGCCAAAAAAAAACACCCCACACTGTACCCTCAACACCAGTCTAGTGCATCAGTTACAGTGCCACAGAGCTGACTCTGCTTTCTCCTTTGCTGTCTACTTACAAACCCATGGAAGGACCCTCCAGCAAGAAGACTTCCTAATAGTGAAAAATTCTAAAAATAAGGAAAGATGAGAACTATCAAAACCACTCAGTAGTAAGAGAAAATACATTAGGCACTAATTTGAAATTATAACTACCAGAAAAAGCCCACACCTGTGGCTGGGACAACTGACTGGCACAGTATCAGGGTGTAAAAGGGGAGGGGAGAAACCATGTTATGGAGTACAATGGTATTAAGTTATTGTTCTTGTAACTGTGAAAGGAAAAGCCATTTACTCTTCAGAAAAAAAAAAACAACTTAAAAACAAACTTAATACTGAAAGAAAGAAAAAAAAAATTACCCTTAAAGTGTAGATTAGAAACTGCTTTGATTGTTTTGCCTTGTTTGGGTATGCCAAGTCTGGTCTTCTCTGCTTCACTGCAGTTTTAAAAATTGTAGTAAGTACTTTGCACTTTTGTTTACACTTTCAGTTATAATGGTATCTAATTATGTCCAAGAATAAAAAGAGTTTTGTTAAGGTAGCCCTTGTAAACAGAGTACAATTAATTCAACTCTCAATACCTTGGCTTCCTTAATATGGATAATGCCTCAGAATACATACACTTACACATGTGTCTACATATCCTTAACTCCCACGCTTTAATTCAATTAATACTATTAAATCTTTAATGCTGAGCTTCAAAGGCTTTTTTTTTTATTATTTTTAATAGCTCTCATAGGTTAGCATGAATGTTTTAAGTCTTTCGACTATATTTTAAATAAACTCTTCTTTCCACTTTGATGTTTGCCTTTCTAACAACCCTATGCTTTGTGAAGCTCCTGGAACGTTGTTTTCTGTGAAATGATGACATTACAAACTCAAAAAGATATGTTAATCACTGAGCTGTAATCAGGGATTTTTTTTTTTTTCCCCTCTCACCTGCCCTCTGGGCTGGGAGTTGGCAACAGAACCGCTTTAATCAAAACAATGTAGAAACCCAGGAGGAGAGAGGATGCAACCAAGAGGGAGCAGGCTCTCATTTGCATCCGTTTAGCATGCAAGCAGCAGGCGGGGCTTAATTCTCCTTTACCCTGGCTTCCCATGAAAGGAGGATATGCAAAAGTCACTATAATTTATTAAAATAGGAGTTTTGACAAAAGCCTGCTCTGGCTCCAGGGAAGCCCCAGCCTCATGGCACTTCCAGACACATCCGCTTCACACGTTTGCTGGGCACTGAGTGTGTTCTTAATTATGAAGCTCTGCCTGAACCAAAGGCTTCACCATTATAGATCTGATCAGCTCCAGTTTATACATCCATGCACCTACACAGACACACACACACGTGTATATATATATATATTTATATATATATATGCAATTTACCAGCTCTGCTACCTGGTAACAGTTCTACTGTGAGCAGACTGTGCTAATAGCAAAGCAATTTACAGCAAGTTTCTCTCCCCTTTTCCTCTCACTACCTCCAGACCCCTAACCACCACCTGCTGAAGTGTTTCTAAACTCAGTTTCTAAACTCTGCATTTGTGTGACAAAAAGACAAATTTTGATGGCATATTGCAAGCCTTTCCATAAAGCAGAAAATAAAAAAACAAGGGGGGAAAAGGGGGGGAAAGAAGAAAAAAAACCACAGACTTTTCTCCTACTTCAAAGTTTATTTATCTTCTCAATAAGAAAAAGAAAACCCTTCTTAAAATAAAATTAAAAAATCAGCATTTCCTATACAGGAAAAGGCACTATAGTATTATATACACTATCCAAGCTGACACACACATTCACAGAAAGAAAGATAACAAATCTGGCTCTGGCCCAGGGCATCCAAACACAATGTTGTGCTTGCATGTACATAACAAAAATATTTCTGCATTCAGGATGTTCAAGCAAGTTTCCTGCATTTACATCTGGAAAGTCAACAGTACTAACAAACAAGGTGCTGTGTCAGGCAGTGTCTCTAAGTCAGTCACCAGTCCCAGATCCCTCAGAAGTTCAAAACCAACCTGCAGAACAGAAAAATCCTCACAAAGCATTATTAAAAAAAAATTCTGATGGAGAAAACCTACAAAACTATCAGCATCTCAGTGCCCTGCAATGCAAGCAAAGAACTCCCCAGTGCCACACACCTTCACTCAGAGATGTCCTGGTTTTGAAAGTCAATGTAACTCAACTCTCTTGGGGGCATCATGTTTGTAATGTTGTGAAATTAAATATATGCAGACAATTTGTCAGCAGACAGACACCAAAATGTCAACTATAGAATTCAGTGTGCTTATACCAGCAGGCTAGGCCAAAGGAGATTATTCACTAGGTAGTCAAATGTAAAAAAAAAAAAAACCAACCAAAAAACCCAGCCATTTCAGTCTGTCTCAGTGCTTCACAAAGGGGTCAGCGATTTGTAAATTTTAAATGCAACACTTAAGCAGTTTTGCAGACTTAAAAAAAAAACAAACCTTTACATCCTTTGAAGATATACCTCAGTGCTTCTCTGCAATCAAACAGTCTAGAAGTGATTTTGCTGTCACACAAGCTTTTATACTTCAGCTGCTCTAAAATTTAACAATTCTGGAAGCCAAGTAAGCCCAATTATAAACATTGTTGTATTTTTCTTCCTTATTAAATCTCCCCAAGAGAGCTAGTAAACATATAAACACTTTGTATCTTACAAATGAGCCACCCAGGTACCAATCTTTTAAAATCCTCAGGATGCAGTTGCTTTGCTGAAAAAGAGTAAAAAAAAAAAGCCCCAAGCAATGAGCCAGTGTGGGCTCAGAAGGCAAATATTTCATGAGATAACATACCAAATGTGAGTCTTGTGCTTTCTGATGGTCATTCCAGGAAGAGGTTTTTATCAAGTGATGAGGCACTTGGGCAGGGGCATTGTAAAGATTCACCAAATCTTCCCTGGATCTCAGTCCTGCTGGCAACACACGATTCAGATCCTCCTCTAAACACACACCACTGCTCACACTCCAGCAATGTCACAAAATGGTAGGGTGCTTCACTAATTAATTACTGGACTGAGTAATTAAAAATATTACAGGTCTGTTTTTCAAATATTAAATCAAGTGCTTTTCTTCACATATAACCCATGACAGAGAACACTCTGCTTGACCACCCAGCAGGGCACAAGGAGGTGTCTTCAAATAATTCTATTTAGAATTGAATGATAAAGATTAATTAATGGTCTTAAATTCTGGCTGATTTCACAGGGTTAGCTCAAACATTTGCTGTCACAAGGCTCATCCCTGTCCAAACTAAGCTGAAAGTTAGAAGCAAGGCAGCTGCAGCAGCAGCAGATTTAGCTGAAGAAATCCTCACTACTAAAAGAAAAACATAAATAGAATAAAACATAACTAAAATGCTGCTTGGAGCCTGCACACCTAGTTAGCAACACACAACTTGAGAACAGATTTCCTACCTACAAGGAAAGATGTCTGGGGGACTCTTTCATGCCTGTGTCTCAGGGGAGGAAGTTGTCTTTAAAAATACTTTGTTTTGCCTTTCCCTAAGGAATATTAGAACTGAGTACGCCAGTTATTTGTGTTTTCTGTCCATGAAGTCCTGCAAACAAAGGTCTTATTTTTGAACTGTACAAACCTTCCACCAGTGAGCAATTACTCATGCGATTAGTCCCAATGAAGTCAGAACTGCTTGAGAAATTGCTTGCCAACCTCAGGGTTGTGCAATCAGAAAAAAAAATGCAACAAAAACACAGAGGGGGATAAATTGCATCTGACAAAAACTGCAATCAAGAAATAGTTGGTGACAGATTGTTATTTAAGTACAAGGAAGTGATTTAAACAGAAGTTGTAATAAGATTATAAGATTCTCTATCAAGATTCTTAAAATGTCTTTGTTCTAGCAAAGCTATGAAAAGACTGTTGCCCTTGTAATGGTTCAGAAACTTCTAAATTGATGTTAAGTCTGGAAATTATTATTTAAGAGTCTGTAAAGAAAAAAAAGTAAAGTAACATCCCTGACATCATTAGCGCCTTAGTTGTCCACACTGATACTTTTAACCAGCAAGGGTATATTGTAGCATTTCTGGTGACAAAACTGGACCAAAGAGAACAGACCCAACAACAACAAAGTCCAGAGTCCTATTCTGCTTTTTAAATAATGAAAACTAGCAGTTTGCTTTTAGGAGATGTTACATTATGTAAGTGACATCTTCAGAACTGCAGGGAGATTAAAATCAATGTCTGCTCCTTGAATTCCTCTAGAGGAACAGATGTGGCACTTGAGTCACAACCCCCAGACTTCACCATTTCTCTTCAAGGAGTCACTTCCAGAACAAGCAGCCCAAAAGTATAACAACACTACAGTAAAAAACAAACAAAGCACAAAAGTCTTCTGATTTCTGTCTGGAAGTAGAGAAACACCTCGAGGTAAGGTATACTTTTCAACTGGCATCCTTTTAAACTAATAAGTTGCTCTGAACTTCTAAAACCAAATTATTACTAAATTGGTAAAAGCAGTGCTCGTTGTATGCTGCACTGTAAGTGAAAAAGAGCAAATTATCCAGAGATTGATGTTTTATTGGGAGGGATAAGAACAGAAATTTCTGCTGAAAAAGAACATCCACCAAAACATTGGGTCTAAAGGTGATCAAATCTGAGCCACAGGAAACACACACGGGCCCTGAGCAGGGAGAGGAACCAGGACTGCTCTTCAAATAAGCACTAAAGCAGATGGATAGGTGTGCAAAGTACAAGGGATGAGGATAAGAAAGCAGAAGGAGACAGAAAGAAGTCTAATGAGCTTGTACCTCATCTACAGCAGCAGATTGCATTCAGGCATTCTCCTGCCTGGGTCACCCTCCAGAACTATTCTGCTTGTCATGCCTGGTGTGTTCAGTCCTTATTATACAGTTACATTCTACAGCAAGTGTAGACAACATTAATAAAACAGCACTTGCAGGAAAGACAGGAGCAGCCAACAAGGTGGAAGAAAACTGCAGAGGTTGCATGAACAAATTTCAACTCATTACTTCAGGGAGCATGGAAGGAGAACTCCTAATTGAAAATAAATTGCATGCATCAGGAAAACCAAACATACCAAGTTTGAGATGCCTTAGAACTTTACTCAGCCACCATCACCAGAAAGTTTAGATAAGGGGAGCCTCCAACACGGAGATCTCTGCTGGGCTGGGACTGGTTTGACCCAGCTGCACTTCCCTGCTCCTGCCCAGCTCTCCTCTGCTCTGTGCTTGTGATTCCCACCTGGAAAGAGCTGGCTTTTTCAAGTCAGTGTGTGAGACAAGGGAGAGGCAGCCTGAACGGCCCAAGTCTGACCTTGAAGGCAAACTCAAGGCACTGGAGTCAGAGGCATCTATGTTACCAGCCTTGGGTGTTAAAAAAAATGAAAACAGATATACACACTACTAACAGTTAACAGAGCAGAGGGCATTTGGTTCTGGGTCAATTTTTAGGTTCAATTTTTGTAGCATACCAAAGAAAAAGCGAGAAATTACCTATACAGAAGAAAGGCATTTCATTAAGAAAACTGATTTGAAGTAATATTTCCACTGAAAAATGCACAGAAGGAACTGCAAACCAAAGTCTGGTAAACATCTCCAGCTGACAGTGGCATTGCAACTAGAAAACACAGAATACTTTTACGCTAATTTTGTAATTAATATAATTCATAGAAACTCCACTAATAGACATTTATGTGCATTTAGCTTCCCGTGGTAACTCTGAAACACAGATGCTAGAGCTAAGGACCTCCATCACAGTAATCTAAGCTACTCTCCCTTTAAAACCTGCCTACAACCTCTAGCTACCTGCAAAACACCCCTTAGAACAGCTTGATCTATTTCACCTTTAAGCAATAGTTTGAAGCATTGTCATCAAATCAACCAAATCACAGATTTGAAAACCAAAGGCAAAATTACTCTTTTCAAAACTATCTATAAGCAACAGTAGCTTTCTGTACCTTTCCACATCCTGTACAGCTCACCCAGAGGCTCAACTGCAACAACCACCTCGTTCTGGATTCATCCTGAAGCTTGCAGCCTCTGAATTCACTTATTCTGACACACAAGCATTCTAAATTCTCACACACAGAGAAGGAACAGGAAGGCAATCCTGGAACAACCATCTAACCCGATTAATTCTGGGACTTTTCATGGTCTACTATTCAGCACATACCAGTAATGAAACTGAAGCACAGCAATGGTAGCAGACCTACAATTAGACCTAGCAGGTTTTATTCTAGAGGACAGGACACATGTTGTTCTCCTCCACGGTGTCTCATGCCTTCTTAATGAGCAGCCAGGCTACTGAAATGCACAGGAAAAAAAAAGAAAAAAAAAACCACTGCTGTTCTTTGAAGCACTTAAGACAGCAGGGTACCAGTACGTTTCGATACTTTCCTTGCCTAGATCAGAGCAAGGGAAAGTGAAAAAAGAACATTGCAGATGTTCATACAAAACAGGCACCTTTCATTTTCTATTAGCAAGATCCCAAGAGACAATTTAGTGCTCTGCAAATATGGCACTGTAAGACTGGAAAGTTACTGCTGAGTCCCAGTCATTAAATAAAGATTTTACAATAACTTATATTCTTCTAGCTCAAGCAAAACCAACAGCCATTTCCCCAATCTACTGACAAGACTTCAGAAAAGTAAGATCAGGAATACCATAACTACTCTGCAATGTGTTTCTCTTAAACAGATCTTTTAATTATTTCTCACAAAACAACAAACCACCAATATCTGCATGAAGAAAGACTTATCAGCAATTTATGAAGTAACAGATTAGGCCCTCTGGCATTTCACAGCACTGATCCAAGATTTGAGATGTCTTAAAATCTCCAAGTTGAAAAGCAATCAAATGGCTGAAAGCTGAAACAAAATTAGCATGATTAACCAGTTATGTAAACAATGAAGTGGCCAGTAGACGATGAATTAATTTATGCTCATTTCATTATACAGCATTACTTGCACTGGACATCAGATGTTTGTCAACTATTCATTAAAAATGACTGTAGGAATAATGGATGTGGAAAACAGCACAAACATCCCCACCCAGGCTACCCTACAGCCAGGTCTCAGACATCTCAGAGGAGATGAGGACCACCAGGTCACTCACAGATGGGACTTTCCTTGCTCAAATATTATCCAAGGTTTACTCAGCTCCTCACTAGGGTACAGGTCCATTGTTTTTCTCTAAAGAGAGAGGTTCACCCTGTTATTATTTCATTATATTTTCCTTCTTAAAAGCAGAGATGAGTTTCCATTTGTCAGCACATAAAAAAGTCAAGCTAAGGTGTCAGGGAGCCATCATTAGAGAGGGATGATGTCACAGAGTGACTTTATGGCATCAAGGAAGTTACAATCAGCACTTGTAAGTCAAACTTCCTGAAGTAAAACTTGCAGCCAACCTGACATTATCAGACTTCATCTCCAGGAATGCATACTCATGGTTAATTTGTACTTGATGATTTTTTGATAACACAGTTAAATATTTAGCATAAGGAAGATTAGAGCTCTGAAACTCTTACCTAGCTAGTTTAGTTTAGCCAGATTATTAAAAGAAAATTTATCCAAAGTTTTGATTCTTCACAATAAAAACTATATACAAGTTTGTTCAAAAATGATGCATCCAACAATCAGCCAAGGCAAACAGATTCAGTAGGACTCCCTAGACAGGCTGCGTTTTGCTAAAGATATTGTTACAATATATTTATTTTTTAAATCAAAACCCATTGTAACATCCCATATTTCACATCCTAACAATCCTGTTTTCTATGACCTTGCCTCACACCAAGCACAGCAACACACCAGAATTACACAAGAGCTCCATATTACCACCAAACGTGTATTTCAGTGGAGAGAATAATAAAAATTAAGCTTGTGGCCTGATTTGCATTTTGAACTCCTAAAGTCAGCCTTTTATGGTCCGTAACATCCGCAACACACTTGAACAATCTGAAGAAGTATTTGAGGCCTCCTGTTCAAAATGTATGTGTGTGTGTATATATATAATTATATTATATACATAATTATAATATAATTACATTAGATATAACTCAGGATGTTTTCTTAGTAGATTAAGAATGAGAAGCATGTCCAATTCATGCAAATTTTAAATATAACTTTTCTTTTCCAAAGAGTGATGATGCCATGATTAAGTAGGAGAGAGGGGGGGAAGTATTTCATACCCCCTGGCTAAATAAAACCAAGACCAAGCATTATCAGTAAGCCCATGGCTTTAAAATAGCAAACTCCCGTGGTGGGTAGCCTGTGATATAATTCTTGTTCCAGTATATTTCACGACAAGAATAATAGCTAATATAACGCAGCACACTCAGTACCCAAGACCAATCTGTAAAGGGAAAAACTGAAGGGGGGGGGAAAAAAACCCAGATTAAATAACCCCTTAAAAATAATTAAAAGCACTACTCCACATCACTCCACATCATCCATACCGACTCTATTACTGAAAAGACCAATAAAACAAACCCCGCAGCCCCACGATTAAGGTTCGGGAGGCAGAAGGGAGGTGTCGGACACGGGGAACCGGAGGCCCCCGCCGTGATCCCCTCCCTCCACCTCAACCCGCAGGCCGCCGCCATCCCCCGCGGCCCCAGCCCAGGTGGCTTCCAGGGACGCGCTCGGCCCCATCGGCACGGGAAGGCAGGGCCCAAACTTTCGGCCGGCGTCCAAAACCCTTCCGGAGGCTGCTGGCCCCGAGCGGGACCGAAAGGCCGGGGCGATCGTGTCGTGTGTGTGTGTGTGTGTGTGTGTGTGTGTGTGTGTGTGTGTGTGTGTGTCCGCCGCCGTTACCCCGGGCAGCCCCGACCCGGCGGGCCCCCGAGGCGCGCTCCCTGCTCCCGCGGCCCCGCCGCCGGGCTGCCATGATGGGCAGGAACTGTTGCTGCCCACCCCATGGAGACAACAAAGGCCACCCCGAGCCCCCCGCCGGGGCTGCCCCGCCGCCTCCCCCCACACCCTGAACACCCCCACCCCCGGCCCCACCTGCCCCGGCCCCGCGCTCTTCAGACACCGCCCCAACCCCGCACCCGTCCGGCGGATCCCGCTCCTTCCCCGCGGGGAGGCCCGGAGCCCCAGGGGGCCTTTCCCGAGCCCACCCCGCACCCCTCTGCTGAGGGGGAAAAGGCGGAGGGAGGCTCTTCCGCCGAGCCGTCCGTCCCTTCTCCCCCCCTCAAGCGCCCCGCGGTTCCCGGACTGACCTGACGCGGCGTGCGGAAGGTGCGGGAGGAGCGGGGAAAGGGCCTCGGGAGGAGCGGGGGGGGTGTCCCGGTGCGCGGCCGCCGCCGCCTCTGGCTGGGTTTGACACCCACACGCACCATCCAACATGGCGGCGGCCGGGGGGGAGGCGGCGGAGGAGGCGGAACCGGCGGCCGCGCGCGTCCCCGAGGCGCGTCCCCGAGGCGCGTCCCCAGCCCGGGCGCGGCGAGGCGAAGGGCGGGAGGAGGAGGGAGGGAAGCGGGAGGTTTGGGAGGTGGGTGGGGGGTGACAGCGCTGAGCGTCCCCTCCCTCCACACCCGCCGAGAGCACGGAGGCCGCTGCCGGCTCCTCCTGGCAGCCAACCGGGCTCTCCCGCACTGCCTCGCCGCCTCTCCCCGCAGCCGGGCCCCGCCGTTCTCCCGGCCTCGGAGGGGCAGGGGCCGGCAGCAGCGGGGGCTTCGGGCAGGTTCAGCGGCCGGGCAGGGCCTTAGGAAGGCGAAGGGATCGCATTTCCCGCTGGCATTTCCAAGGGGAAACCGATTTCAGGGTGGGGAAGCCCTGCTTCGAGGGGCAGGAGAAGGGATCCCCCCACACACACACACAAAACAAAAAAAGCAGCGTCCCGGGTGGGCTGCCAGGTCCTGAAGCTGCTCCCATCGCCTCGCAATGGTTACAGCAACTTTCCTTCTCCTCCATAAGTGCCAAATACAATAATTACAGCGTTTATGGAATGGGGGGGGGGAGCACCTGGGGATAGCAGGAGGGAGGTTTGTGGTTGCCACCGTGGTGATCGGAGGGACACGCAGGCACGAAGCCGGCCAGAGGAGCCGGGCGGGTTGGAGCTCACGTCCTTTCCCCTCTGGGGATAATGACTAAAACCTGTGTCCGGGATCGCAGGTTGGAGGAGGTTCGTGGTCTCATTGTAGTCCTCCCTGGATACGTTTGTTCCCATCGTAAAACCCTGGGACAATTGAAGGAAACGGGAGACACGCAGCTGGGGAACCGGGTCAGGGTTAGTGCGGGTCAGGGGAGAAGTTTGGCTGTCGGGGACACTGCTGGGGTTACAGCTGGCTCTGGGTAGTGCCACCGGTCATTTAAAACCCGGATTCCTGAGGAATTCTCGCCTTGCTGAAGCACGGCAAAACCAAGTGAGCTTGGAGGAAAATCCATTTTATAAAAGTATTGCTTTTCACGCGGAAGGGAGGGAGGTCAGGCTGAGCAAAGTTTGGGCCCAGCCCCCGGAGCAAAATTCCCACTGACCTCAATAGGAGACGGATGGAGGATTAAACACAGAAGAACGGGGACTGCAGTGGAACACCGGGTAAGCTGCATTGAAAGCAACTTGTTTAGAAATGCTGCTAGTTCAAATGCTTTGAATACCATCTGGTAGCTGGGAAGCCAAGTCTTCCGCAGCTAGAGATGCTGGCTTAGCTCTTAACCTTGAGCTGGAAAGAATTAAGTTCTGGGTGAAAAAAATAGAGAATCAGCACACATCTGACGCTATCAGCAGAAGCTGAAAGAAAACTTCCCTCTTTTCTACTTTAGGAGAAAACAGTAATGATGGAAACCTAATGTTTCTGTGCACATTCATTAATCCTAATGATTAGGTGCTGACAGCTCTAAAGAACAAGAAGAAAGCTCCTGGCTGAAATAAAATGGGAAGAAAACCATGAGTTTCTACTGTCTTCTCTCCTGCCTGCCTTCCAGGTCTGGGCAGGCACCTCCCCAAAGCAGGAGGCAGCTTCCTCTCCATTTCCAGCTCCACCCCAGGTGTCTCTGTCTGGAGCATAAGGGTACAAATCAATGAACCCAGCAAGGAGCTCCTGCAGCTGGTGTGGCTGGATCAACAAAACTGTATTTTGTATCAACCAGATCAAGCCGCTTAACACAAGCAAAACAAGCCAGCCAAGTGCAATTACTTTTTTTTTTTTTGTTGTTTTCTGTTGTTACACTTGTGTTAACACCCAGGATCACAGTGTTCTGTGACGCTGGCCAGGTACCCAACCAATACAGATGCACCAAAGGGATGATCCCTTCTGGTGGTTCCCAGGGACATCCCCAGTGAGAGGGGACTCAGGGCAGTAGATCCATGACCCTTGTTTCACATTAGCAACAGGAGGTCACTGCTATTTGTCTTGTGATTTTCAACACAGGAGCTCCTGTAGAAAGCTTTCCACCCCAGCACCTCCCCATCTCTCTTCCAAGCAGGCTGTACCACACCCTGGATGTTGACCTGAGCCACTCTATCAAATTGTTCCCAGCCCACAGCTTTGCAGCTGTGTTGGCAGAGCTGCAGTTCAAGACCATTCTTTGCAAATCAAGTTCAGCATCAGAAGCCAATAAATGGCCATAGTGCCAGCAGCAGAGTGGTCCTCATGGAGAAAGCAGATGGTGGCAGTGAATGCAACGAGTGGGAGGAGAGGGATTGTTGCATGGCAAGGAGCAGGAGGATAAGGAGCAGTGCTGCAGGGAGATGTCTGGGATGCAAGAGACATTTCCAGCAAAGACAAAGCAGGCAGGGCCTCCCCTGGCTCTACCCATCCACAGCTGCCCTCCCAACTAACCTAGGGAAGAGCAGCTGCCAGGAAGCCACAGGAGGCCCTGTTCCACAGCCATAATGTGAACATCACCCACACAGCAAAGACTGCCACGTGGGGCTGAGCACACCACTAATTAGCTAATGAGTTTGTTCCAAATGTCTGGCCACGGTGTGAGTGACAACAGGAGCAGTGCTTGAAAAAGCACTGAGCAGTGACAAGGAAATTCATCTCATCTCATCTCATCTCACTGACCCCAGCCCCGCGTTAACAAATAGGTCACAAACAGCAGTGCTTTACAGTGATCTAATCCTCCAGCCATATGTTGACTGACCAAAACAAACAAACAAACAAAAATACAGAAAAAAAAAAAATAAAAGCTGCACCGAAAGCACCAAAAATCTCTGCAAAAATTCTAAGGAAAACTTGAGAAATATATCCCCGTGGTTGGAAATTTGATTTCCTCACTCTATTGTTTCTCATTTCCTGAGAGCTAGCTTGGTGGATCACATTTTCTGCTTCTGTCTCCAGTGCTTGTAACCAAACAAGACTGAATCTCATTATCCTGATGCATGGCTCTGGCTGTATGCAATCTGATCTCTAAATCACAGTCATTTTTGCTCCATTACCGATTTTCCTTCCCACTCCTAACCTATAGGTCTCCAGGGGAATCAATTAAAAAATAGACTAGCATCATCTAATGAAGGCTTGTGTAATATTCAGCACTTCAATCTGTATTAAGCAGCCAAATAAGACCCTGCCTTGTGTCTCAGGAGGTTGGGCACCCTCCACTCACACCAGCTCCAGGGGGAGTTGGCATTTCTCAGCCTCCCTGGGAAGCCATGTGCTTCCACAGGGGGTAAATAGGGACTTAAGTCCTTAGCTCCCAGTTTTGGAAATCTGGTAATTAAATGAGAATCTGGGCAAATGCAATCATTATTGTCCTCAGAGCCAAAGACACAAGACACTTCCCAAAGAGCACAGGCCCTCTTCTGAATTTGCTGAGCCATCTGCAATTTGGTGACAGTTCTTACAAATTAGTGTTTATTCCAGGTTATTCACTCCTGGATTCATAAATATTTTCTTGAAATACACAAAATCCCAGTTACACTCTTGTCTGCTTTAACTAGACACATGGATCCACAGGTCTACAGCCCTGGCATGGAATTGGTCTACAAGCCAAAGAGACCACGATAAAAATTTAGTACCTGTCATATTGAGCCTGGTTTCTTCAAACATCTCTAAGTGTAGTTACAGGGAACAAAATCCACATGACAAAATCCCCAGAGGGAAGGAGTACAGCCCAGTAATCCCATGCCCAAGTTCACCTGGACTTGACTCTAATTCAGTCAGAACAGAGTTTGCTGCTTATGGCCAGCACGAGGTTTTGGTTCCATTTGTGATGCAGACAAACTTGTAGAGCTGTTTCCAATTCAAATGTTCGTTTTGACAAGTTCAGGTTTAAGACACCTCTAACATGGGCTTTCCAAACAGACCTTTTGTGACCTTTTCGTTGGCAGATGCAAGAAATGGGGAGAGAAAGAATGCAACCCCAGCACGTTGTTTTTCTCAGAATGAATATGCACTGACAGGACAAGAGGCAGTAACATCTGAAACACGCTTCATTCTAGTAATTACCAAGTGCTGTGTTTCTTCAGAAGTCAGAGCTCTTCTCATCTGCAGGCACCTTCCCTCATTCCTTTCTCCTTACTGCTCTGCAGGTGCAGTTTCTCCCTGTGCCATCTTGAGAAGCCAAGGCTACTGCATTGCTTACATCAAATCTCACTAAAAGCCTTGAGGTGAAATTCCACAACAGTTTTAATTGACCTAAGTCATGGTGCTGTGGTTTCTGCCCTTCCTCCACCACCCTTTCCCTCCCACCACCAGTCTGTACAACTGTGATGAAGACAGATAACTTTTTTGAGGGGGAGAGCAGCTTCTCAGCCAGCTTAGCTCCCTGAACCAGCTCCCCACAAGGTCAGATGAGCTCTCACATCAGCAGAAAGGAGGGGACAGGACCACTGCAAAGCCCTATTGACCAATGAAGAAGTATTTTTCTTGTTTAATACGATACAATCACCACTTTTGACCCAAAGAGCTCAGATTTACTGCTTGTTTCCAGGCTGGGAGCATTCACCCATGGGGACCCTCTGCATAGCTCTGAGCAGCAGACTCGGGGGCAGGGTGTTTGTAGAGCAGATGGGCTACACTGAGTGTTGGCACCTGGTTCCCCAAAGCAAATTGCCCAGGCAGAGTCCATAAGCCCATGCTGGAGGACAAGGATTCCCTTTGTGGTTGGTAGAGTTTGAATAATCCCTCTTGACTTCCTCCTTGCCATGATGAGAGGACTTCCTGCCAGGGAGGAGCTGATGGACACCACCACCCATCAGAGTTCCTCTTCATCATTCCTGCAGCCACTTCAAGAATGTCACCCAAACAGTCAGACCCTCCCTTTGGCCCCAGGCCCATCCTCAGAGCAATCAAGGCTTGGTAATAACAACCTGCAGGATGACTTGGGTTGTTGCACAAGGGATGATTCTCACTCCTCCCAGATGTTTCTCACCTTGAGGGAAACCACCCTGTGGGGCTCATGATGAGCAAGGGATCAGAAAAGCAAGAGGAGCTGTACCCCTGGCTCTGGAGCATCTGGAAGTTGGATCTCTCCTGCTGGGCTGGGACAGCATTTTAGGCTGGTCAGGAAGGCAAAAGACTTTGTACACTAATAGTAAAAGGGGGGAAAAATGAAGTGTACCTAGAGCCAAGCAGCTCACCAGTGGGCACTGCTGTCAGAGGACGTGGTACACTCAAGTGCAAAGGGTTTCACATATAAACAGAAAATTCCAGGGCCTATGAGCAAAGCACAACCTCCTCCACAGGAGACGGGTGCAGTGATTCACCTACCTCTTACCTAAGGTGGAGCAGGGGTACCAAGACAGATCAGTGTTATCACACTGATGTTGGTTATTCATTTTTTTTTTGGGGGGGAGGGACAAATCACATAAAACAATAAATAGACACACAGAATAAAAATAGAGCTGGTGTAACACTGAGACAGAAAGAATTAGACAACAAACCTGTCCCAATTAGAGGAAAACACATCCAAAGTAGTCAACAGCCTGTCCTTGGGACAGATGAAAGGGAGGGAAGGGAGTGCTCCCTGCAACTTATCTTGGTTATAGCCTTGAGCACTAGGTAGAGAACACTGATTAATTGGAGTCACCATATTGACATAAAATTAGCATATTAATGCAACTATTAGCAAATGAAAATGCCCACCCATAAGCTAGAGGGACCCTACTAACAAGAAGCTCCCTTCTCTTTGAGAATGCAGAGTGATATTTTAAACCACTGTCACTTTAAATGGAAGAGAATATCTGCTGAAGTGATCATGTATGCAAATGAGAGAATAAAATTAAAGTAATTTTACAAGCTTCAGTAAAAAAGTGGCACTTGTGTTTTGGAAAGGTGATCTTGATGCTCCCTTTTCTGGGCAGAACTGGGCATTAAAGCAAATATCTTGACTCTGTGATGCAGACTGGGTGATGGACCCCATTTTTGGGGACACCATCACCAGAATGGGGCTCATAAACAAGGGGACCTGGGACATCACCTGGGCAACATGAGCTTCCTTTGTTCATGCTCCACTCCCAGAGCACCTGGCAGAGAAGCCATGCCTGGCAACACAGAATCCTAGAATCACAGAATTGGCTGGGTTGGAAGGGACCTCAGAGCTCATCAAGTCCAACCCTTGATCCACTCCCCCCGTGGTTCCCAGCCCATGGCACTCAGTGCCACATCCAGGCTCTTTGGAAAGATCTCCAGACACGGAGAATCCACTACTTCCCTGGGCAGCCCATTCCAATGCCTGATCACCCTCTCCAGAAAGAAATTCTTTCTCATCTCCAACCTAAACCTCCCCTGGCACAACTTGAGACCCTGCCCTCTTGTCTTGCTGAGAGTTGCCTGGGAAAAGAGCCCAACCCCCCCCTGGCTCCAACCTCCTTTCAGGGAGTTGCAGAGAGTGATGAGGTCTCCCCTGAGCCTCCTCTTCTCCAGCCTCAACACCCCCAGCTCCCTCAGCCTCTCCTCATAGGGTCTGTGTGGACAACCACATCAGTTTATTCCCCTGGGAACTGGGCTGTATAGCTACAACGTATGGCTGCAGCCAGACTGAGCTCAATTTCAGTGTTGCTCTCACTCCCAGTAGCAAATGCAGGATCCCTGAAGCAGACCAAGTTCTGGAAGCCACAGGCATTTTGAGCTCTGTCTCTTGTAAACCAAGGGATTGGTAACCCAGAGCTGCCATGTCCCTGGATTACAGCTGGATGCCCATCACTGATTAGCACAGCTGAAAAGCTGGTAGTTTTTCCCTTTGACAGATGAAAAGTGAGGGCTGTCTATTTGGTTTGTGTTTGCACAGCACCCAGCCAGTCACTTAAATACTTGGCCCAGTTTCTAGGTTTCTGATTCCCACTTCTGCAAACGACTTCCTCCATTCCCAGGCTCACAAATCCACTTACAACTTTCAGATTTGCATTCATGGTGGTGACTCCGAGCTTGTCATTGCTGCTGCCCTCATCATAAAGAGCATCTCATCCCCAACAAGGCTTCAGAATGCAAAACCAAAATATCCCCCCAAAACAACAACAAAACCACAACCCACTAAGCAACACCTGAGAGCTGTAAATATGTGGTCCCTCTGTAATCAACAAGCAGATTAAAAATAAAATAAAATAAATTAAAAAAAAAATAAAATCACCATCTGGGCTGGAAGAGATTCATGACAAGCCATCAGGATTGCAAAAAAGCAAACAAACCACACAGCACTGCTGGCAAGAACTTCTCAGGAACGTGTTCAGTTCCAACACTATCTGACCAAGGTGCTCCACAGATCAGTCCTGCTGGACAACTGCCCTGTGGGCTCCTCAAAACCAAAAAGCTCCATTCCTTGGAGAGAAATGTCCATCTTCAATGGCAGCAAGTTTCAGTAGCCATTTGAGCACCTTGGCTAGTCAGGCAGGTTCTAATTGGCTGTAATTAATACTCCCACTAACTTCCACATTCTTATGGACTGAACGGGATGGAGAAATACAGGATTGCTCCCTGACCTTGAGAACATTAGAGGAAGTCAAAGGAACTCATTCCCCTTCTGATCTTCAGAAACCAAACATCTCTGTGATCAGAGAAGGTAAAAGGCAAAACACCAGCACTGCTGGGAACTGGCTGTGCACGGCCCAGCATCATCTGGGCACAAACCACAACAGCCTCAGCCTCAATCAAAAATAACTGCAAAGCACATTGCTACAGACAGGAGGTTTCCTCTGTCCCACAAGGAGCCTTTTCTCATGCTTGCATGTCACTCAGAGCAGGGGCTGCAAGCCATGGGGCAGCCACAACAGGTTTTAGCAATACCGAAAGTGGCTTTTGCTGAGCTGTGGAAACTGAAGAACCCAATCAGTAAGGGTGAAAGCCAAACAAACCTGAACTGCCTGATGCATTGAAAGCCCCACATCTGTCTCCAGTGGGCCGGAAGAACAGTTTGTGACACCTGCACAGCAAGGCTTAGAAGTGCTTTACACTCAGCAGGATCTTAACCATTTGGAAAGGAAGGGCTGGGCTGTGCAGATGATTTCCTCTTCTGAAACCACCAATTTGACCCTCAAAAGAAAATTCACAGGCTCTTGCATGCAAACACCCTGTGTGTCTTGCTATTACTCTACTTGCAGTCCTTCACTGCAGGCTTCTTGCAAGGAACGGGGCTGCATCAGCTTTTCCAGCTTGCACTTGGTTATCATGAGAAAGAAACATGAGATTCCAATGTTTTCCCTCTGGGCCTGGCAAGACCTCCTGTTTTGCTCTGAGATCAGAGCCTGGGGGAGTCAGGAAACTGGAGAAGCTGTCATTTCAAGATACATCTTACAGACACAGCTCTGGTTCAGGAAGTGTCCAAGCCCCACGCTGCTGGGCCCTGGGATAACTCAGCAAGGAAATGATGTGGCTGCTTACCCATTTCCCACACTTGTCCTCCAGCATTCACAATCAGCCACTGCTGGGGTTGGGATTCTGGACTGGACACCTTTTGTTTCAAGCTCTTCTCTTCCCATGTGTTGGTTCTCAGCTTTTCATGGTTTCAAACCTGTGTGGATGTCACCTTTAAAAGCAGAGGCCAAACACACCACTCAGATGCTGGTTCTCAGCTCTCCTGAAGAGGCTGTAACAGATTTCTCTATCCCTGTGTGCCCTTGCCCAGACTCTCCATTAACCATCATGTTCTACATCCCCAGCAAAGCCTCCTAAGCAGGTGGCAGCTTTTTGTGCTTTTAGCACCCATGGGTGCTCAGAGCCTATCCTACAGTGGCAGATGTGAACAAATGCTAAAATTCTCTACTGAACCAGTGAATGTCTCTGTCCTGGAGAGCCAGGAACTGTGCAGCTGCAGCCTACTAGAGGCTGAGGAAGAGATCCCAACAGGTAGCAGCTTGAGCTGCAGACCTTCAGTTAAGCCCCTGGTCTCCAGAGGGAGAAAACACAGGTGCCTGGGCAGGAGAGGGTCTGTAGCCACTTCCCAAGCTGTTTTGGGGGGATTCTCTGGAGTGACTCCACAACTTTATGCCCTGTGCACTCACAGGCTTCCCAAACTCCTCCAGCCATCTCAAATTGCTTCCTCTTCCTCCACAACGAAAGGCAGGAGGCAGCCATCCTCTCCTGCATGCTGCCCTCTGCTCTGCCTGATCCTCTTGGAGCTGGTGCTTGCCCAGGATGAAACTCTTCCCCAAATTGCTCATCCAAGCCCCTGCAAGGAATCAGATGCCCAGTAGTGTCTTCAACCCCCTGCTCCCAGCTGAATCCAGAGAGGCTGAAATCCCAGTTCCTGCAGCTGGGAGGACCAACAAGGCCATTGAGCATGATGCAATCCCAAATACTTCTCCAGCACATCAGGACATCATCATGGAACATTGGTACGACAAGAAAAACATGTGGACAGAACACACCACGACATCCTGCTGCCACCTCAGCTCCAGAAGCTGGCAAGATGCTCAGACATGCAAAGCCTGTCATGACCAAGACTGTCAGCCAGCCACAGCTCCCCAGCAAAACCCAAAACCCAGCAAAACCCAAAACCCAGTTCCTCTTTCAGAGGAAGAGCAGGAAGGAAGGAGGGAGGGAAGACAACAAATCTGCATTTCAGATGCTTGCTGAAAGGAACACTTTATTTAAAAATATACATATATCAGCTAATCCTTCGCTGGATATTGCAAGTGCATCTTATTTGTATGCATGTGCCATGCACACACCTACGTGGGAAAGGTTTTTATTACCTGTGCTAAAGTTAGTGCCTTGTATCACTCAACCCACAAGCAGAGCTGTTCCTTTGCCATCAGCTTCATGGGGAGGTGGCCCAGGTCCCTGGTTTCCTGGAGATCTCATGAACTCTTTCATTGAAACAAATGTTGTCATTTCCAGCACTGCAGGAATGTTTCTAAAGAAAGCAAGGGCTCAAGTTTCCATTTCAAACGAAGAATTGCCTTGTAAGAGAGCTGCATGCAGCATTTGCTAAGAGAAGCAGAAAGCAGAGCATGCACCTTACAGCTACCCCCTGGGCAGTGTTTCTTTAAAACTATCAGGCCAGATCCTCGTCTCATGCACATCGGCAGATATCTGGAGAGGCTTTGGTGAAATTACCATGGATTTCCACAGCCCATGTGTCAGAAATCACAGTCCAGCAAAGCCCCAGGGAAGAAATCCATCAGTTTTATTGTGGCTACCCAAAAAAAATTTCACTCCCTGTTTCCTCATGCCTTGCACAGGCAAAAGCACCACCCAGAAAAATGGCCCGAGAGTGTTCTGTGCCACCAAAGCACCAGCACCAGCAGTTTTATTCAGCTGGGCTTTCTGAAGAAGGGAAGAAGATGCAGCAGCACTGTGTGGGTAGGGATGGGCAAGGCTACTCATGTGGGTTTCCCCCTGTAACCTTTGAGGCTGTTTGCTCATTTCAGACCAAGCTGACAGACAGGCTAGGCAGAGCTTCTTCATTTTGAAACGTTTCCTGAAGATGAGCAGCTGGGGAGGGGAGAGAGGTCACAGTAATGAGGAACAGCTCAACCCTATATCAGACTTCAGAGAGCCCACACAAGCCTGCTGCCTCAAGGCCCAGCTCTGTAGGGAAAAAAGGCTGCATGGGAAACTGTGGCAGCAGAAATAAATTAAAGTGAAAGCAGGGCTAGGGGCTCTGGGAACCTGAGTGCATCTCCTCCTTCCCTGCAGGAAGGGTGGCACGGAGCAGCCGGAGCATCCAGGGAATCCACAGCTGCACCTGCATCCGTCCCCAGCCAGGCACAGAAGGCTTCAGTGCTCTGTCTTCCCTCTGCTTCCTCCCTCTTGTCTTCCCCATCTCTGCCTTGAATAGGCAGTTTCAGGAGGAGCACACTGCCCGGATTCTCTGGGGTTTTACAGCGCATCCGGAGCTCCATGAATTATCCGGGCAGCCCCCACCCCCCGCTGCCTCCTCCCTGTTTCCCAGCCAGGGATGCTCCAAGAGGCAGATCCTCAGCTTGAGGGAGCAGCAGGCAAGCCAGCCAGCCTCCTCCCTCCAGCCACTGTCCCTCAGCTCTGGGTTGTCCCCATGGCACCACCCCACCCTGGCTGCCAAGCCACCACCCTGGGTTCCTCTTCTGCAAACCCCTCCGTGCCCTGAGCTCGGCCACAGCAAGCCAAGTGCCCAAATCCCAAGTCACCTCTGCACTGGTGGTCCCACATGTCCCTGCCTGGGAAGTGACACCCTGGCATGTCCCCCCAGAGCATCACTGCAGTGACAAGGCCCCTGCCCAGGGCACCACCCCATGCTCCTCTAGCCCAAGCAGGGAGGTTGCCCCCAGAGGAACCAAGGGCCTTCACCACCCTTCCAGAGAAAGGCATTGACGTGAGCTCTGGCTTAAGTGGTTATTAATAACTTCTTTGTTAAGAAGCCAGCCCCCCAAGGAGGAACCAAAATGTGACTGCTTCTCTGGTGGAGAGTTCAACCACCCCACCACAGGGCACCATGCTCTGTTCCTCCTGGCATCAGTTTTGTTCTCGGAAATCTCAGACCTCCCCATGAGTCATGGTGGTGACAGCATTGTCCCCTCACCTACACAGCCATTGTAGGGCTCCTCTGTTGGCTTTTTCTTTTTTTCCTTTTTAAATCCTAGAAAAATAACAGATGCTGTTGTTGAGGGGGAGCTTCTCAGAATCTGTTCAAGCACCAGGCTGTGTCTGGGTAGGACCAAACTCACGGTTCCCCTAAAACCAACCCCTGGGGAGCTGCAGACCTCCCCTGCCCATGGGTGTTTATTTCTGCTGCCCCACACTGCCTGTTCAAGGCAAGGAGCCTTCCTCCATGGCAAACACTGACAGCAAATGGCCTCCACACCAGAACCCTCCTGCCCAATTTCTGTGGAGTTTCCAGTCACAGGAACCCTTCTGATTTCTCTCCCATCCAAACCAAAGCAGTGGGGTGACCCTTCCCACCCCTATGCTCTGCTCACACCATGCAGCATGGGGGGTTTCCAGCCCTGAGTGTCCAAGGATGGCTCCTGAGGACCCACAGGAGATAACAGAAATCCCCACTCCCAGACATGCTGCAGCACCATGTCCAGAGGGTGTTGTTACTGGGATCTCACCTTCCCCATAACTCACATGGGCAGCACAACACCAAGGAGGAAGATTGGAGGCCAGATGCCACAGCAGTTTGTCACCCCTATCAGACCTTCCCAAAGCAGCACTCCTCAGAAAACATTGTTCATACAACTGGAAGCAGAACCTGAGCTGACTTGGATGATAGCACCCAGCAGGTCTCAAGGTTACCCCTGGATACATCAGTACAGCCATGGAGCACACAACAAGAACAGCTTCCAGCTGGTCACCCAGTGCCTGATCCAGGTAGACTTGCATGGATCAGCCTTCTCCAGATCCATGCAGGGAAGTCACAGCCAGCCAGAGGACAACCCACCTTCTGCTCTTCTGATGTCCCAGGTTGGTGAGGGGAACCATCCCAGAGAACAGCAGGATTTCAGGAGCATCCCCAAATCACAGCATACAGCATCCCCTCCTCATCAGTCCAACCAGGGACATCCCTTTCCTCTTATATTCCCAGGGAGACAAACAGCCTTCAGCTGCTGCTGACCCCATAATTAACTCATAATTAACTCATTAACTTGAGTCCTGTGTCCAGTTCTGGGCCCCTCAGCTCAGGAAGGAGATTGAGGTGCTGGAGCAGGTCCAGAGAAGAGCAAGGAGGCTGTGAAGGGATCCAGCACAGATCCCGTGAGGAAGGGCTGAGGGAGCTGGGGGTGTTGAGGCTGGAGGAGGCTCAGGGGAGACCTCATCACTCTCTGCAACTCCCTGAAAGGAGGTTGGAGCCAGGGGGGGGTTGGGCTCTTTTCCCAGGCAACTCTCAGCAAGACAAGAGGGCATGGGCTTAAGCTCTGCCAGGGGAGGTTTAGGTTGGAGATTAGGAAGAAATTCTTTCCAGAGAGGGTGCTCAGGCATTGGGATGGGCTGCCCAGGGAGAGGGTGGATTCTCCATCCCTGGAGGTTTTTAAGAAGAGCCTGGATGTGGCACTGAGTGCCATGGGCTGGGAACCACAGTGACAGTGGATTAAGGGTTGGACTTGATGACCTCAGAGGTCCTTTCCAACCCGGATGGTTCTGTGGTTTCCAGCACCAGGATGTTGGTGGCCCCTTCGAGGGGTCCCCTGGGCTCAGCACGATGCCACTCAGACACCAACCACCACGCTGGACCCTGCTCCCACCGCCCCCGGATCGGGACACCCGGGACACCTCCCCGTGGCTGTGACATGTGGCCCTGTCCTCAGTGTCCCCCTGGGCACTGCTGCCATCTACTGGCAGGACCCAATCCTGCTCCGGTCCTGAGTCCGGCCACCGCGCCGAGACCCGGGGACCCCTCTGTGCCCCCGGTGTCCCCTGCACAGCTCCTGGGCACATGTGGCACCACGGATGAGTCCGTGCTGGACTCCTCAAGGTGCCCTCCAAGCGTCCCTGCTGTGAGCCCAAGGCAACCAGAACTGCTCTCAGCACCCATCCTAGAGACCCAGCAGGTCACCACCCTGGCTAACTGGTGGATTTTCACCATGCCAACCCCTTCCCAGGGCTCCAGCACCTCCGTGACCTTATTGTGTGTCCCTTCAAGCAGCTCCCCGTGCACGTGGGCTTGGCACCATCTGATTTGTGCGCGTGGGGACAGGATCGGGCCCTTGGCTGGGGGTCTGTGCTTTGCTGGGGTTGTTTTCTCTAGGAAGTGCCTGGCTCTGCTTCCCACCGAGACTGCCAAGAGGCAGAGGATGCTCACCCCAAGATAGCCATGTTGTCCTCTGGGTCTTGCTGGGCCAAGGAGCTTTGCTGAGTCCTGTACTCCTTGTGACAGGGGGGCACATACCCAGCCTCTTCCCATGGCCTCCCTGCCCTCCCCAACATTCCCAGTGTCTCCGCTTCCCCTGGGAGCAGCAGCTCCCAGACTGGTGCTGGAAATAACCATGGGAGTGGGGACACCCAGAGCCACCCTACACATCCTGACAAAGGCCTGGCTGGGGTGTTACATGGCAATTGCTTTTCAGATGCACTTGGGGAGATGGAATGTTGTTTGGAGGAGGCAAATCACTGAGCTGGTGTCCCCACAGAGCCCTGCAAGACCCACAGCTCATCCCTCCCTTGGGCAGATGGCATGGGTGTCCAGCTCCTCTCTGGAAATTACCTAAGTCCACAGGCAGGGATTGAGCTGCAGCTGTCCCCAGTTTAATTCCTCACAGCAAAGCAAATCCAGTGTCGGGTGGATTTTCTGTGAGTTTCATGCCCCGTCCCACACACATGAGGCTGAAACAACATCAGGGACATTCCCTGTGGGAATGACTGTGCTTGACACCCGCAGGAGTGGCAGGAAGTTCCTTTAGTTCACCAGGGATTTTTAGTTGTGTGTTTTTTTTTTTCCCTTAGCCCTGCAAAAACAAGCTGTAAAAAAATCAGTCCCCAAAGAGGCACAACCCAGGAAGAGAGAAACAAGCATGCTGAGACCTCACCATTCAGAGCTGGGACCTGGCACATGGGTTTCCATCTGATTTCCAAAGAAACCAGGTGTGTGCCTCCACCCTGCCTCCCTGTGCCATTCCCACACACCATGATTTTTCTCTGCCAACTCAGCCCTTCCCACCAAGCCACCTTTCAAACACCGTGCCACAGCTCAGCCCTTAAGAGACATCAGAGACTCCCCCGACAGCGCTCCTGACCCACCAGCTGTGCTCTCCAGACACACTTTGCCCACAACCTCAACCCCTGTGTCCAGACATCACCACCTCGTTTCCTAGAATCAAAAAAAAATGGTTTCAGTTGGAAGGGACCTTAAAGTTCATCCAGTGTCACCCCCTGCCATGGGCAGGGACACCTCCCACCAGCCCAGGCTGCTCCAAGCCCCTGGCCCTGAACACTACCAGGGTTGGGGCAGCCACAGCTTCTCTGGGCAACCTGGGCCAGGAGTTCATCATCCCCTATGGTGAAATATTTGTTCCTAATGTTTAACCTAAATCTCCCTCTTCCAGGTTAAAGCCATTCCCCCTCATCCCATCCCTCCCTGCCCTTGTCCCCAGTCCCTCCTCAGCATTCCTGGAGCCCTTTCAGGCACTGGAAGATGCTTTAAGGTCTCCCTGCAGCTTTCTCTTCTCCAGGCTGCACAACCCCATTTCCTTCCAAAACCTGGTGGCCTCTGGACATCGCTGCCTAGAGAGGTGATGCTGACTTGGCTCATTTCCAAATGTATTCCCTGGCACATCCTGGAGCACAGCTCCCTTCCTTCCCAGCACATCTGGGCAGCCAGACCCACCTGCACATCCCATATGGAGCTCCCTGTTTCACCCCAGCAATGTGCTGACATCAGTGGAGCTTCCTGACCACCAGCACCACCCCACAGCACCTGGGGAGGGGTTATGGGACATCCCCAGGCATCCCACACCCCCAGGATCCCTCATCACCACCTCCCACCCAGTGACAGCCACCAGCCATGGAGTCAGTGGCTCTGCACAGCTTCCAGGCAACGGAGAAGGACGGGCAGAAAGGGGACACCCTGAAGGTACAGGGGGGGGTGTAGCCATGTGTACCCTGAAGGTACAGCCATGGGGGGTTTGGGTGCTGCTGCTTTGGGGAATACAGTGGGCACATAGCCATGCCAGTGCTTTGTTGACTCTTTGGGGCTCTCCATGGGGTGTAAGGAGCCATAGTTGAGGTTTTCAGGGTGCAGAGCAGCATCTCCAGCAGCTGTGGGGACCCTTTGTCCATGCCACCAGCCACCTCCCTAGAGCAGATCCAGCTGGGATGTGGCACGTGGCCTTCCTGCCCATGGGTGGCTCTACCCATGCTCCCCAGGGCTGGAATAAATTTCTCCTGCCCCAGGGAAACACTGGAGACCACAGAGACCTGGTGGCATGTGTCCAAATCCCCAGCCAGGCACTGGCACTGGGATAGGCTTTCAGCTGTCACTTGGGCATCCCAAAAAAACTTCAGGGAAGGGAGGAGGGGGCTCCAAACATCCCCAGGATGCTGCAGACCTGCAGGGGGGGACGTGGGCACCCATACCCTGCCATGCTGCCTGGCTCCTTGCCCTTCTCCATGGGGCTGTGGCTGAGATGCCAGCAGCTTCTCCTGGATCTCCCAGCACTCAGCAGCCCCCCTGGGTGCAGTGGGGTGATGGCACAGCTCAGCTGTACCCCAGGGCCCCAAAACTCACCTTGCCTGTCCCTGCCCCCCCAGACTGTTTTCCCCAGCCTGAGCCTCGGGGTTTCAGATCCTGTTTGTGCAGCTGTGCCACCCCTGGCCCCTGTGTGGGAGGCTGGAAAATGGAGTGGTGCAGAAGAGGGTGTCAGCACCCCTGGTCACACCGGGGTGTTTCCTCCCATGGAGCACCCAGCTGCCACCCTGCCAGTGGGGTTCATGAGGTCCTGACTGCTGCCACAGCTCCTCTAGGGACAGATTTTTAACCACTCCCCCCCTGGATGTGGGGTTGGGGTGACACTGGGCACCTCCAAGCTGCTGGCACCCATGGTGAACCAGACCAGCCATGAGCTGAGGAGGGCTGAGGTGCCACCAAAGACTCCTGAACCACGTCACCTTTGTCAGAACCTGCCTTTCCCCATGTTTTGGTGGGGGACATAGGGCCTGGAGGGTCCCACTCAGTCCCTCTCCCAAGGGGATGGTGGCCAGACTGACACCTTACTCCTCTCCTGCCTTAGATCCTCAACATGGCAGATGAGCAGAACTGGTACAAGGCTGAGCTGTAGGGCTGCGAGGGCTTTGTCCCCCAAAACTACATCAAGATCAAGCCTCACCCATAAGTACCATCCCACCACGTGGAGAAGGAGGGGCTCGAACCCCCTCTGATAGCACCCACCAGCACCAGGACATCCTCTCCCACCACCCACCCTGACACCCAAAGATCTGCCACAAGCCACGCGTGGGGAAACTGAGGCACAGAACACTGGGTCTGTCTGCCAGGTGGCTCTGCTATTGCCACCACAGTCAGAGAGGACAGGAGGCAGCAGTGTGGCCACATACCCCCAACACACAGAAATTCCACCCTTGAACCCAGCTGCCCGCTAAACAAATAACTGGGGAACAACAAAGCGTGATGGGATTACAGCTGCATTAGACACAATCCTATTACAGTGTCATTAAAGCCCCGCATAATCCATCCAACCTGTGTTTTATGTATCATTATCCCTCAGTAAATCATATTTAACTGCCACAGCAAAACCTGCCCGGGGCTGTGGCTGGGGAGCAGGAGGGTGTGGGCTGGGGGCAGCCCGGGGCAAATCCCGTTCCCTCTCGGGATGGGTGTCTGCCACACAGTACCTGGAGAGCTGGCACAGGGTGATGCTCCATGCCAAGCTCTGAGATAATTTTAACACGTAGCAGAGGGTCTCCACGGCTTGGGGGTCCTAAAGACTCAAACACAACCTTGGCAGAGATGAGGCCATTGCTCCTCCACCTGGTTTCGGCAGCTGTCGGCTATGCAGGCGGGAAATGTTTCACCACAACATGGAGGGGTTTCTGCTCTGCAGACCCCCTCCCCGTAGTGCCCCATGCAGGGGGGTGGGGGTACAGGACACAGAGAATCATGAGGGGGACAGGCAGCAAAGTGGGGGAATGAGAGGTATGATGTGGTGAGTCGGGTGACAGGATGCGGTCACAGCTGTGAGTGATGCTGCAACGATCTCTGAGTGGAAGAGGCAGCTCCTGGTGACATGTCTGCACCCACAGCACCCTGCACTCCTGTCCTCCCCACCCCTCACCATCCTTCTGGGAAAGAACTGTGACAAAACAGGGAGGGGGAAAGGGAAAGGAGAAAGCACTCTAGGGGGGCTTCCAGCCATGGGGGGAGCCCAACAGGGACCCCAGTCCCACCAGCACTGGTGCCTCCATCCTGCAGGATGGGGATGAGGCACTGGGGTGTCCTGGGGTGCTAGTGGCTGATCCCGGTGTCCCTCACAGGTGCTACGTGGGCAGGATCTCCCGGCACCTGGCAGAGGAGCAGCTCCTCCAGCGGAGACATCTGGGAGCCTTCCTGATCCGTGACAGCGAGAGCAGCCCGGTGGAGTTCTCCATCTCTATCATGTAGGTGGCTGTAGAACACAGATGGGGACACGGTGGGATGGGCAGGGGTCTCCTAGGGCTTGGACCAAGGGGATAAATCCACCCTCCTGCCTGCTCCCCTCTGCGGTGCTGGGGAAGGAGTGAGCACCCTGCCCTACCCTGGCTGCCTCCAAGGGGCTGGGGGCTGCAGAACCAGAGCCCCCTCTCTGCCATGCACAATCCTTGCACCAGGATTCCATCTCCTTCACCCTACCCCCTGCAGCCTGGTGCTCCACCTCCATCCCTGCTCCTGCCTGGGGTGTCCCTCAGTACAGCCCTGTGGGTAACAACTGGGGCTGCGACCAAGCTGCGAGTGCAGCCCGAGGGACAGGACCTGGAGGAACAAGTTGTCCCCAGGGACTGAAGGGACACAGCACCCATGGCTTTGGCATGGTGCCAAGGGGCAGAGCTGACCCCTCAGGGGTGTCTCACCCCATGGCTGCCCCTTCCCTTCCCTTCCCCGGGCTGGGGCAGCAGGTGCCACCCCCAGGCCAGCCGAGCACTTTCTCACGCTGCTAATCTCTAATTAAGGGTTTAATGAGGTTCTTGCCCATAATGACAGGGAGCCGAGTTCTGCCCATGCGTCACCAGCATGGCCTGGGCCCTGCCCCTGCCTGAGGTCCCTGGCAGTGGCAGGTCCCTACAGTGGCCCCATAGGGAGCACCCCAACCAGACACCCCCAGGTCCACACCAAGGAGGTACCAGCACTGGGAAATCCCATGCTCCCTGGGATAACTGGGATAGCATCCATCCCCCATCCACAGCGATGGGAAGCATGGCCAGCACTTCAAGGTGCTCAGGGAGAGGAATGGCAAATAGTTCCTCTGGGATGAAAAGTTCAACCTCCTTAATGAGCTGGTGGATTTTTACAGGACAGCCACTTTTGCCAAAAAGGAGCAGATCTTCCTCCAGGACGAGGACCAGAGCTAGGAGGTACCACCAGGGGATGGGGCTATGGGGGCTGGGACAATGGGTGATGGCATGGCCAGGAACAGGACTGGGTTGGGAACCCACACCTGATCCCCTTTGGAATCCCCCATTGCTCCCCAGTACCAGGGCTGCCACCTACCTGCTACGGCCCATGGGGAAACTGAGGCACGGGACAGGCCTGTGGGTCAGCAGCACCATGGAGGTCTTGCTCTGCCCCAGACTGTGCTCACAGGGAAGTGTCACAGCATCCCCATCACACCAGGGCTCAGGGAGTGCAGCCCAGGACCTCTCCCCCCCTACTCCTGACCTTCAACTTCCCTCCAGGTGAGGAGACCCAGATTTCTGCAAGGCAAGTTCAACTTTTCACCCTACAGTGGCTCCCAGTTGCCTTTCTTCCATGGGGACATCATTGAGGTCCTGGACTGCTCTGATCCCAGCTGGTGACAGGGGAAGAGCTACGGGAGCATCGGCTTCTTCCCCCGTAACCACATCCACCCCATCCACAAGTGACCTCCTGCTGCTGACACCACCACTGCTGTGGGTCAGGGGGAGGACCCCAGACCCCCTGCCCTCTACTCACCAGAGCTGCTGCACACCTGGATGTGGACTGTACATCCCTCTGTCCCCACGGATGGTGCTCATCCCCATGCCAGGCTGCTGACTCGCGAAGTCCCGGTGTCACGTGGAGGTAGAGACCAGGCTGAGGATGATCCCCACCCAGAGCTGCCCAGCTCCAGCACCCCAAAACCATCATCCATGGCTCTGCCTGCTCCCCCAGCCCAGGAGACCTCCCCCACCCCTGGCCCAGGCATCACCCCTCACTAGGGGCTGGTAGGAGGGAGCACAGAGCTTTGATCCAGTGACATTAAAACTTTTCCAGAGCCACAACCCGGTGAGGTGGCAGCAGCTGAGGGGGAAAGTATGTGTGCCCCAAACTTTTGCTCCTCTCCAGAGCCTGTAAGCCAAGCCCTGGCTCCAAAGAGGGCAGCAGCTGGCCAGGATGTGGCTGGGTGACACCAGGGAGGGATGCTGGAGTTCAGAACACCAGGGAAAGCTGGTCCAGGGTGGTCAGTCCTGCAGGTGCTGGACTGTGGCTTTAAAAAATATTTTTTTATTTTATTAAGAAATAGTAAAATGTCTTTGGGTGATACCCTTGAGCGTGGGTGCTCCTTATTCACCACCACGGTGGTCCAGTGGCCACGTTCACACGCTTGCTGCTTCACCATGGTTTTGCTTCCTTTGCAGCACCCATTCCCCCACCCTAATACCTCAACCAAGGCCCCTCCCAGCCCTGGAACCCCACAAATGCCCCACGAACACCTCACAGCCCCCCAAGATGCACTCAGGGTCCACAGTGCTAAGAACTCCCAGCTCGTTGCACCAGTGGATTTGAGCATCTCATGTCCCATATGTGAATAAATAAAAACCATCACCCCTCCCAGTGCCTTTCCCCCCAGCCCCGGGGGGTTAGGGCCTTGCTGCAGAGGCTGAATGCTCCAGCCAGACTTGGGTGACATTCTCAGCACCCTTGTGTCCAGCCAAAACACCTACCTGAGAGCTGGGGATGGGGACTGAGCTGTCCTGTGCTCAGCTCCCCCTGGCCAGGCTGCGTTGGAGGATGCATCTGACCCCCAACATCCTCCATCAAATCACCCTTCTCCAAAACAAGAGGCGGTGGCCAGACCTCAGAGTTTGGGGCCAAATCTGAGGCTGGGCAGGACAGTTCCTGAAATCTGCCATATTTATAGCTCAGCCCAACTTGTTTACAGCTTCACAGAATTACCAATGTCTCCATCTGCTCATCTCAAAAAGCCAAAGTAGGAAAAAATAAAAGGCAAAAAAAACCCCAAAACCAAACCCACCAGGGATGGAGGAATCTAGATGACAGCTGCTCAGAAGCAACCCAGAGCCACACGTCCCCATGCTGGCAGGTAGGAAAACCTCAAATTTGCAGCTTAACCAGCTTTTTTCCCCCCACACCCCCTTTCTCCAGCACATTGCTCATTCACCACATCCCCGCAGGATCCCCAACCAACCGCCCGGGATTGACAGGAGCAGCGACTCGCCCCAGGCAGGCAAAGCCCTTTGCAAACATTCATTAACCACCCTCGGGAAAGCTCCCAGTGTTATTGCACCCTGTCTCACCAGCACCCAAGCCAAAGTCAGGGAGAGGGGGGTACCAACCCCAAAACATGCCCCCTGGTTCTCATGGGGGATTGGTGCTGGATCACGGTTCCCTGGGATGGTTGCCCATCCCTTCTCCCACCCTCTGGAGATGGAGGATGCCAAGAAAATGTCTGCTCCCGGAGCTGCTGGACCAGCCAACCCTCCTGGCAGCCCTGACCCAGATTTTCTCCTTGTTATTGTCTGCCCCACGCCAAGGACACTCCCCGGCACCACGCCGGGGCATTCCCCAGCGCTGACTCCACCGCCCCGAGCACAGCACCGCCGGCGGGTGCACAGGATCCCCCCTGGCACCCAACATCCCCCTGGGAGCAGCTGCTGGGTGAAGACCCCCCATGGATATTGGTTGTCATTCTAGTTGGGACGAGCCATCAGCTTCCCCCTGGAAAGGAGGGGAAAGCTTCGTGCTGGGCATAACCCATCCCCTCCAAACGCCCCTCCCAGCGCTTCCTTACATCAAATAATCCAAGGGTTTCTTTCCCTTTCACGAGCTTGTCACTTTGCAGGCTCCTCGGCACCAAAGGGAGATCATAGAGGGACAGACGGGCCCCACCAGTCTCCCTGAAAGCCATGGTCTGCCTGAAGCCCTCAGTCCCCATCTGCCCACCCAGAGCAGTTCCCGATGGCCAGGTCCTGGCCTCAGCTTCCTCCAGCTGCCCATGATGAAGAGGGTGCTGCTGATGCTGAATATGGAGGTCAGGGATGACACGAAACATTCACCATCACCAGTGATGGTGACACCATCACTGCCACCATCAGCCCCTGCAGCCCTGGGGAAGAGAGGGACCCTCAGGGAGCAGCTGAGCTGAGGGAGATGGGGTGGGATGGGGGCTCCAGGGCACAGCAAAGCCCAGCAGAGACAGAGGCACCTTCTCCCACCCACTTACCATGGGCATCAGCTCAGCCTCCAGCTTGGGGCAGGTGATGTTGGAGCAGCCCATGGCAGCCCCGCACACACGGGAGCATTCACGGAATCACAGAATCATGCGGGTTGGAAAGGACTCTGAGATCATCAAGTCCAACCCTTGATCCACTGCCACTGTGGTTCCCAGCCCATGGCACTCAGTGCCACATTCAGTATCTTCTTAAAAAACTCCAAGGATGGAGAATCCACCCCCTCCCTGGGCATCCCATTCCAATGCCTGAGCACCCTCTCTGTAAAGATTTTTTTCCTAATTTTCCTCAGGCTCCACACAGGACGTGGTGTCAGGGGGACCGTGGCAGGTGACCCCTCACAGGTCCCTCAGGCACCTCCTCCCTCCCAGCACCCCCTTGCCATCAGGTTGGATATTGGTCCCACCTTCCAACCACAGATCCCAGACCTTGGCAGGAGGCTGAAGCACGGATCCCTCATGGACACCCACCTCTGCCTGCCCCCAGCCTCGCTCCCGCCATTTCCTCTGGAGGGGCGGGATCCTGCCCAGCCCTCACCTCCCGCTGCCTCACGCCCAGCCCAGCTCCGCTTGGACCTACCTCTACCAAAGCCTTCCCCACATGAAAGCCAACAACAGCCGCCCCGGGGGGGACCTCCGGAGCTGGGATGGGCCCTACCAGGACCTGGAGCTACAGCCAGAGGCAGCTGAGCCCCAGGGGCAGGCGCTGCCCATCCTGGCACACCGGGCCAGGCGGGTTCATGCACCGTTGCGGCAGTTACCTCAGCACCGGCGGGGCCGGTCAACGCCCAGTTACTGCCTCAGCTACTCAACCCTTCTTATTTTTATTTATTTAATTGTTACGCTTATTAAATATTGACATTGACAGCAGGCATAAATATGGGTGGGCTGCATTGTTCTCCAATCTGCATCCATCTGCCCGCCACGCAGTACAGTTGGTCCCTGCAGATGATCGGTAGCACCATAGACCCTTGGAATGGTTTGGGTTGGAAGGGACCTCAAAGCTCATCGAGTTTCAAACCCCCTGCCATGGGCAGGGACACCTCCCACTAGATCAGGTTGCTTCAAGCCCCATCCAATCTGGCCTGGAACATTTCCAGGGATGAGGCAGCCACAACCTCCTTGGGCAGCCTGGGCAAGGGTTTCATGACCCTCACACCAAAGAATTTCAAAAGAATTGTCCCAATCCTCCTGCATGGGGACCCTTGCCAAAGTGAGGTGCAGCCTCATCACCCCCAGCTGGCAACACTTCAAGGCTTTCCAGAGAGAAGAGTGGGGTGCAATGGGGCTGTGAGGGGAGGACAAGGCAGGGTGCAGGCAACAGACCACAGGTAACGCTCAGCACATCCCAAGGACGCTAAAAAATCCCATCTTGGTCCACCTTTCCCCAGGGTTTGAGTCAGTGCCAATGCTCTAGTGACTCTGTCCTCCAGCAGCTGTGAGTAAAGCTGATGTCACCTCTCTGTGCCTCAGTTTCCCCCTCTCTAAAACACCACTTTGTGCACGGCTCCATGCAAATAGGTGGCAACCGGTGGGTGGAAGATGCTCCAGAGGGCAAAGCAGTGTCTGGGTGTTACAGCCCAACTGAAACACAGGTCTGAGGACTCAGCTCTGCATCCACACCCCTCGGTGGGACCAGGAGGAGTGCAGAAAGCAAAAGCCAAGCCTAGTGGAGTGGCCAGAGCATCCATCAGAGCCTGTGCTGGGGGTGCTGAATTCACCACGTGGGGTGTTCCTGGGGATGGGGGACCCAGGCATCTTTGCCCCACGTGGGGCTCTGCCATCCCAATTCCCCCTCTCTAACACAGCTGTAGGAGCCAGCACATCACACCAGGGCTGGGACGCCATGGTTACACCTCCGTGTAATAAATCATAAGCTCACACACCCCGCAAAAGAGATCGTAAATGTCTTTGAACAATGAAAACAGAGCTGGGGACAGCTGCCAGCAGCTGAGCTGGGTAAAACCACAGCACGCTACAGCCACACCATGGACACCCACGCCTGATGCACCAGTCCCAGCTTGGCACATCTCCCAATCAGCCAGGGCTGGGACACCCAAAGGGGGGGACAACAGCCAGGGATGAGGTCCTGGAGCACCAAATAGAGCTGGGTGCTTGGCTCTGTCACCTTTGCTGTCCCAGTTGCAACTCCACCAGCAAAGGGGCCACTACTGCTTGCTCAGCAGGGCTAAAATTTGCACCTAAAATACCTGGTTTTGCCTCCAGCACCCTCAGTCTCCACCACACCCCTCCTCAAACAGATCACAGAGTTGAGGTGACATCCCACCACTAGAAAAGCCCTGCGAGGTTGGCACAACCTTTCCATAAAGTCATCCACTTCATGCAGAACACTTCCTGAACCAATATTTGATGGGAACTTAACCCTTCCTCCTCACACCCTGATCCCAACACAAGATTGTCACATCCCCACATCCCCTGTCCCCAGCATAACCCAGGGCACAATGCCACACCAGGGGATGGGCAGGGGATGATTTTTCAGACATTTTCCAAGCACTCACATCAACCTTTTTCCTCCAGCAGGAGAAAAGCCCCCAGCTCCCTTCATCAGCCCATTACCGTAACATAAAGCCGAGTTCTATCACCCCAACCTGCTGCAGCCCAGCTTTGAGAAAAAAAAGGTTCTCCTCTATTTACACATTTCCAACTCATTTTTCCTCCCTCCCTCCCCCTGCTGGGAGCCCTGGCTGGGGCAACCAGGTGCCACATGGCCACCATGTGTGCAGAGAGGAGCCCTTTGATGGCCAAGCACCCAGGCAGACAGGCGGCTTCACCCTGGGAGCCTGACTCAAGTGGGGCTCTCATTTACACGGCTGCAGATCCAGATCAGCTGCTCCAACGCCAGGGAGCGAGACGCAGCCCCTGGCATTTCCCTTCTTTTGTTGTTTTGGTTTGGTTTTTTGTTGTTGTTTTGCATCCGCTCAAGAATCTGACCCCGATTCTTGAAATTCATCTTTATCTGAGTTGCTAAGCAGGCAGCCCCACGTCTCTGGTTTGTGAGCAGCAACCGATGAACCCAGGGTGGGGTTTTTCGCCCACCTCCCAGCTGTTAGGGAAATCTGTCATAGCAAGGTCAAGTGCTGTGACCATATCCCTGCTGCAAAGCTTGTGGGAGGGGGGAGAACAGGAGGCAGAACAGAATATTTTCACTTGGAAGGGACCTGCAATTATCACCTCGTCCAGCTGCCTGACCAAACATTAAAGCACGGTATTAAGGGCATTGTCCAAATGCTTCTTCAACAGTACCAGGCTTGGAGCGTTGACCACCTCTCTGGGAAGCCTGGTTAAGGGTTTGACCAGGTTTTTGATAAAGAAATGCTTCTGCATGTCCATTCTAACCTCCCCTGCTGCAGCTTTGAACCATTACAACATCTCCAAATCAGTGCTGCTCCCCTGCTTGTTCTTCATGCTCAGCTCAGGAAGGGTTAACCATGACACAGAGCTGCTTTCTGGGAAAATGCTGACTTCCTAGCTGGGAGAGGGGGAGACTTCAGGGGAGAGACTTTTTTAAAGACAAACACCCAAACCCCTTCCCAGCCACCCACCCCCATCCCTCCCTGGGCCCGGAGGTGTGAGGACCCACCAGCCGAAAGAGTTAAGGTGCAGGCAGGGCGGGCTGTGTGCAGGCAGCATGTGACTGCAGGTGGGGCAGGGCGGAGCCATGAATCACCTCTTTTGCTTTTCCTCTTTTCACTTCTTGCTGTTACCTGTCCAGCTCCGGCACTCGGCACTGGCAGGAGCCCCAAATCATCTCCCTGCCAGCCAAGGCGATGAGCAAGAGGCCAGCGGAGACCTTTGCTGCTGAGAAACCCACCGGCTGACCCAGTTCTCCTGGAGCAATCATCAGAAGTGGCATTTGGACCAAGAGATCCCACTGCTTTCACCTCTCCCCTTCATCAAGCTTTTTTGTTGTTCTTGTTTGTTTCTTTTCTACTTTTTTAATTTATCTGGTGTTGTCTCAAAAGAGCAGAGGATGAGAAGAGCGTGGACCCGGACGTAGAGGACCTTCCCGGTGGTGCACGTGTGCCCGGGGCTGTCTCTGCCCTGGCTGTGGGAAGCTCCAGGTTTTCCTTGCCCGGAGCAGAGCCGGGAGCAAGCAAGGAACCAAATCCTCATCCCTGGCAGAGAAGAGCTCCAGCGTGGCAGGAACTGGTGAAGAAGGGAGCGACGACGCGTTTCCCCATCGGCACGTTGAGCTGGGAAGGGAAGGGCAAAGCAAATCCTGTATTTAGAGACTGGAGAATAATTAATTCCTTATTTGTTGTCTGTCTTCAGCGCTCACTGGGCATTCAGAGCTCCCGTGGGAGGGGGTAGCCGCGTGCGTGGTCACCATGGCTTTCTCCCAGGTGCAGTGCTTGGATGACAGCCACGTCAACTGGAGGTCCAGCGAGTCCAAGCCTGAGTTCTTCTACAGCGAGGAGCAACGCCTGGCCCTGGAGGCACTGGCCTCCCGCGGCCCCGATGCTTTCTATGAGGTCTTGAAGAAGGAGAATATCAGGGATTTCCTCTCCGAGCTGGAGCTAAAGAAGATCCTGGACACGTTGGAGACCTACGACCCTGGCTCCGAGTACATCCCACGCCACGGCAGCAGCGTCGGGGAGAGCGACGGCGACCGCAACAGCCAAGGGGATGAGCAGGACGTGGCCCCCTCCTTGGAATACTGGCCCCAGAGATCCGACCGCTCCATCCCTCAGCTGGACCTGGGTTGGCCTGAGACCATCGCCTACCGTGGGGTCACCAGAGCCACTGTCTACATGCAGCCACCCATCGAGGGGCAGGCCCACATCAAGGAGGTGGTGCGGAAGATGATCTGCCAGGCTCAGAAGGTGAGATGGGTGCGCCGCAGGGGCAGGGTAGGATTGGCCCCGGGCTGTCCTGCTGAGGATGGATCCTGACATCCTGCTCAGCCAGAAAAATCCCTGTCCTCTGCCCAAGTAAAGGCATCGGGGTCAAACGCTCAGGTTTTTCCACGTTCACTCAACGTTAAGCAATAGTTGGGAATCAGATTTTGCTGAAAATGCTTCTAGCCTGCTCCAAACACTCCCCAGGAGCAAGAGGACCTCTCCTATGATCTGTATGGTGGTACCATCAGTCTTAAGGTCCGAATGGGGTCTGTGGGAAAAGCCACTGGGGTGAAAAATGGCTTTGAGCTGCTGCCCAGCTGCAAGCCCACAGTCCCAGGCACCCCACGATTGTTCTTCCCAAAGCCCTGTGTGACTGCATGTGGGAACATGCAGGAACCCAAGGAGCCAAACTGAGTCCTGGGGCAAAACAGATGAAGTCACTGGTCTGGTGCTGACGTGTCTGAGGGTCAAGCTTGGTCTGAGATTGCTGTGGTGCTCCAAGCTGGTCTCACCCTGGATTTAAGAGGAAAGCTATGAGCTGGTGTGCAGGATAAGGCTGGGGAGATGCAGTGTTGGGTTGAAACTTCAAATCAGGGAGCAGGGAGGTGGGGTGCATGAGAGATGGGGTCAGGCTGGTGGCACTGACAAGAGGTCCAAGAAAAGAAGGAGATGATGGAGGTGCTGAAGGCCAGTGATGGTGGACAGAGGTTGCTGGTATTTCCCAGTGACCCCATCCCAGCTGGAAGGGCAGGGGAGTTGTCACCTGCTTGATTCATGGTGCTTTGAAGCCCTTAGAGCTCTGCTTGTTTGCTCATTGGAGAAATCCAGCTCTGAGGAGGCATCATCTCAACTCTGGGGAATGCCCCACCAAGAAAATGAGGAGACCCTGCCAGGCTGGTTATGGAGCAGGGGCAGACAGGCTGGGATGTGGCTGCCTTGGCTCTGTGTTGGGGTCAGTGCTGGGGTTCACAGATTCTGGCAGCAGAGAGGTGACAAGGGGCCAGCAGTGCCTCTCCAGGAACAGAGGGAAGGGTGTCTGAAGAGCCCCAGATCAGGCAGGAAAAACTCATCTCCCACCATGCTGGAGACAGCTGGGCTGTGGGATGGCCGATGAGGGGGAATCAGGGCAGCCCAGCTGTAACCAGAGCCAATTTGGGCCACCACCATCTTCCAAAAGTCAGGGTGACCCGTCCTTACTCGCAACATTTTCCCCACCAAAGGGCTTTGCAGTGAGGAGGGCAAAGGCAAAGGAGGGAAGATGTCCCGTGGGATGGAGGTTGGGAGAACTCCCCCACTACCAATGCTGTCTCATCTTCGGGTCTTTCCAGCTGCCTTTGACCTGGGCTTGCAGCTCCTGCCCAGCTTTGCCTTCTCACCGCTTCCCGACAGCTCCCACGCAAACAGCATCTCCTGAGTCATCCTGACACCCTCCTCCTGCTCAGCAGAGACCGGTGGGTGGGTGAGTCAGGCAGCTGCCAGGCCCTGCTGCCTGCACCATTCCCACCTCTCCTTGGAGCTTCTCCAAGCCACAGGGACATGGCTGTGGTTGATGGTGCTGTGGTTGTCACCAATACCTTCATGCTCTGCCTCCTGGTCCAGATGGGTCTCACCGGTGGAATGAGATGTGGTGACATTGCTGATGACATGCAGGAGCCTGTTTGGAGCTTAGAGAGGGAAACACAGAGATGAGTCCATGCTTCAGTCCACAGAATCTGGGGATGGCAGGAGTTAAAGGGTCTGACAAGTAGGGTTCTTCCACCCCATATAGGAGGACAACATCTGCTGCAGCTGAAACTGCTCGCATGCAGCTGAACCCAGGTGACCACAGGTGTGGGGACACTGGGACAAACTACCAGCCTCTGTACCCAGACACTTCAGCCAAGGTGTAGGGTCCTTCATGGCAGCTTGGTGGTGGAAGGGTTTGGCTGAGGAAGCCAGGAGTAAACAGAGGGATGGTCCAGCTGCCTCCCCATCAGGCATCACATAGGTTGGCTATGAGCCCTGTTCCTTCAGCCAGCCTGGGAATATCCCTGCCAGATTGTCCCACCCTACCAGGCAATGGCAGTGCTCTTCACCCACCTGCAGAGGAGCACAGGGTTGAGAGAGTTTCAGTACCACATCCCAGGGGATGACACTTCTGCTGCTGAAGACATTTGGCCTGAAACGCTCTCAGATACCGAACACCAAACACACGGCTGCTGTCTCGTGGCCAGAAGAGCAAAGTTCACCCCCCAGACAGCCTGACCGAGGAAAGTTCAGAGCCCACGTGGGTGTTGCTGATGCTGGGTAGGCTGAGGAAGCCAGGAGCTGAGACTTGAGGCCCCTTTGATGGTGCAGATGAACCTCCTTGCTTGCAGGAACAAGGCCAAACGTTGCCGAGTTCAGAGCCTCTGCTTTCCTCTGTGGAGAGGCAAATGCAGGCGAGCTGGAGCAGAGGATGCAAATGATCCCCTCCTCTTTCTGGGAATCAACAGGAGAGAAGAGAGGCAGGATCCTGCAGCCACATCCCTGCTCTCACAATAAATCCCATCTTTGGTTTGGTGGTCAGGGATGTGCTGCACAGTGGGATTCACCTTGGAGACCTTCATGGTGTCCACCCATGACACAGCCATCTGTCCCCTGATGAGGATCCCCTCAGGCTGCAAAGCTCGGAGGATGGGTAGGGAGGAAACTGTCCCTCCTCTCTTCTTCTCCAGAATTGGGCCTGTCTGAGGAGTCTGGAAACACAGTCCTTGGCCAAAAGCCACTGGAGGCAGCAGTGAGCCTGACCTCCTCTGTGCACCTGAGGTTCTCCAGGCTGGAATTGTGGTGACACAATTACCCTGTAAAGGTTGGGAGGCCCTATTAATTACTGTTTACAAAACCTTCTGCCATTCCTGGATGAAAGGGTCGAGAGGGGAGAGCAATTATTAATGTTACTTGTCCCACCTCTCCCTCACCCTAACACGCTTCCTCTAATTGTGCCTTGGTGCCTGCCTAATTTATTAAACACCCACATGCTGTGCCCCAAAAATCATTATCTGATGACTCAGGGTGAGCTAATAAAGAGCCATGATTTCCTCTATAAAACATGATCCTGCAGTTTATGCACTCATCAAAGCCATTCAGAAGGATCCCAACATCACTTGCCTGGTGTCCGAGGGGACACTATGCTCAGTGGTCATCAAGGCACTGGGACCCAGCACCTGCACATCTGCTGCATCCAATGGATCCTGGCTGCTCCTGGGATCCCAGGAAGAAAAACATCACTTGGATTAAGCTGATCTTCTCCACACTCACCGGATGAATGGCAAAGGGATGGCAAAGCTTCCCCAGATGACACGGCAGCAAAGGGACTTTGGGAAGAGGTGAGGCTCTCCTGCTGCTGGGAACCCACATGGAGGTGATGGAGCAGGAGCAGGGCAGCACGACTTGCTCCAGACACTCCCATTCCGTGAGATGAGAAGTAAATAGCTCAAGGATTTCACTCCTGGGGGCAGACAGACCTCTGCTCTCTGCAGATTAAACCCTGCACCTGGGTTGGGAATGGACCCAACCGAGGTTGAAGCATGGGCAGCCCAGCAGCAGATCTGACCCCGTGGTCCCTGGGCAGTCACTGTGCTGCCAGCACCATCTTCCCTTGAAGATGGTTCCCTTGCTGGCTTGAACTTCCCAAAAAGTTCAAGCTTTTTGTCACCCTGGTGAGAGATCCTGGTGCCAGAGCCAGGCCAAGCCTGTCCTGCAGGCAAGAGGTGGCGGGGAGGGAGGCAGAAAAGCTGAGTGGTGACAGCTTGCACCAGCCCAGCAGGAGGAATCGGGTTGAAAATGTGGGCAAGTGGGTGAGATCTGGGCTTTCCTGGGTGCTGCCTGCTCGTCACCCCTGCGTGAGCCATGCTTGGGATGGGGAATATCACCATGTCCTGCCCACATCCCTGCAAAGAACCTTCAGAGCCACAGCAGCAAGACTGTGGAAGACTTAAGAATGCCAGGAGCACAACGGGGAAATGCCTTTTCCTCCCAAAAAGGGCAATACTTTTGTCATCCTCACTGGATAAGCCCTCAGCTTCCCCTGGAGAAAATGTAACATGACCACAGCCACAGGGAGCATCGGCATCAGGGAGAAGAGCAAAACCTCAGCACCAAACTCACCTCCTTGAGCCCTCCCAGCTCAGCTGCCCCTCACCCAGGACTCCTGGCAGACAGCACAGCTCCTGCCTAATTCCTTGCTGTAGATGGGAAACCCAACCCCTGAGCTGGAGGAGCAGCTTTGAACCTGTTTGAACTTTACATTGCTGGCAAGATGAGTCCAGCCCTCCCTGGGCAGCCCATGCAAAGCAGGCACCGGGTTTTCTGCCTCAGTTTCCCCAGCAGGACAATGAGGATGTGCATAACAAATGAATGGGTGCACAAAGGAGTGAGGAGTTTTCCTTTTGTGGCAAAGCCTGCTGAGAGGCTCTCGGGTGAGGATGAATGGGAATTCAGTTAAAACCAAGTGGCAGAGCCACAACATCACCTGTCACACGGCTTGCTGGCACCTCCTGAAAGACTTGTATGTGGCCAGGGTTGGGGAGGTTGGGGTGGCATTGGTGACAGCACGGACTGGAACACCCCACACAGCCTTGCTCCTTGCCCCACTGCCTGCAGAAAAGAAAGAGCCAGCAGTGTCAGAATGCAGGATCCTCTTAATTAGAGCCCTCCACCTCCTGTGGCATGAAACTAATTAAAAGGCAGCTTGGTGCTCAAAGAACCCTGGACTGGATGTGCCTGAGTGTGCAGGCACCAACCCCATCCCTTCCTTCCCGAGGGAGGGTCTCCCTGTGCCACCCCATAGCGTGCACACTCCAGTGCTGGTGTCCTCCTGGTTTGGCCACAGGCTGTGGCCATCAGAGACCCCTGGAAGGGTGAGAGCAGCACCCACTGTCCCCTGGCCCAGGGTACCTTCCAGGAACAGCCACAGAGATGGGGGCACTGGTGGATTACCAAGCGTAGGACAACGAGATGCCAGCACCCTGGTGACGAACCTGCCACCCCTGTGGGATGAGGGGAGGCAGACACAGCCCTGGGAGTTGCCCCGTGATGTTCAGCTGGGCTGCAGGTGGCTCATGCTGCACTGCTGCTGCTCACCCTCGTGTCATGGGTGATGCCATCTCCAGAAAGGCAAAATCCACGGGTGGGTGTGGGGGGAACTTGGATGCTTAGGCAACCACCCCTGTAAAAATCCCAGCATGCCTGGACGTGGCACAGATGAATCTTCCAAGCACATGTGGGACACTGCCATGTGCCAAACCCTAATGTCACTGCACAGGGCCCCCATCACCACTGTCCTGGCTCTCCTCCCACAGCCTGGGAGGGAGGAGGGATGTTCACAGGGGGGTTGCACAATAGAAGCAGCACCTCGAGGGCTCCCAGCCAGGCAATGAGACGAAGAGGGGGGTCAGAAGCACTGTTCACCCCAGAGCTCTGTCCTGGCCTCAGAGGTAGGAGCTGACCTTGAACCCAGCCACATCGCTGCCAGCCTGGGCTTGGCACAGCAGCTGTCCCAAGAATCTGTGATTCTGTGGTCACAGGGAGCTGCAAGTTCTTGGCTTCTTTCAAGCAAACCCAGCAGCTCACTCCCAGGCCTGTTTTTTAAAAGTTATTAAAACTCATTTCAGCTCCTGAATGTGCCTCAGGTGTGTCTGGAGAATTTTTTCCAAGCTTAGAACCAATTTTAGCTATTTTTTGTGTTGTTTTTCTCAACACAAGCATGTGTGACAACCCCAGAGACAGTAACCACCCCCTGCAATGTGCCCTCAGACAGATGGACACATCACTGCACAGCAGCTTTCCCCTTCTTGGGGTTCCTGCCATGGGGCCACAGGCAGTGCTGATGTCAAAGGGCCACCAAGCTTCTCAGCCAGAGACTGCACTTTGACTTTTGTGCTATTTGGTAAAGGCTAGAAAGTTAGATTCACCCTCAGGAACCAATTTTTCACAAGTATTTTATGCTACAGGCCACCACTGGAGACCAAACCTCCCATAGTGACAGCAGAGGAATGGGACTGAGGACTCCTGCATTCCACCCTTGGGCTGAACAAGAGCAGGGGGAGCCTGGGGACCACCACACCAAATCCCACCCTCTTAGAGAGAGAGAGAACATGGCTTCAGTTCTCACCCGAGCACCTGCTGCATTTTGGGGTCATTACCTGGCCACGCTACCCAGGCTCATCTCTCTTCTCCCCTCTCCAGGTCATTGCAGTGGTCATGGACATGTTCACTGATGTAGACATCTTCAAGGACCTTCTGGATGCAGGCTTCAAGAGGAAAGTGGGAGTCTACATCATTTTGGATGAGACCAATGTGAAACACTTCCTGCAGATGTGTGATCGAGCCCAGATGCACGCTGGACACTTGAAGGTAAGGATGGTCTGAAGGGTGGGGGTGACCTCCTCCATCTCAGGGAGATGATCAGAGCCTTGAGGGGAGCACAACCTCCAAACTTTCAGCAGTGCTAGAGGAGTTCAGTCCATTTTTGCCTGGAGCCAGACCTGAAGGAGATGCCCAGATCCAGAAGCATCAGGAGCTGGGGGATGGACTTCCACCCAGCAAAGCTGGATGCAGAAAGCCCAGGGGGCTGCTGGTGCCTACCAGAGCTGGATGGGTGCTCAGGGAGCTCTGGGCCCAAGGGGGTGGGTACAACTCAAGCAGGGAACCACAAACCCAAGTTTGCTCAGCTCATCCTGGTGAACCAGCCAGCAAGAGGGAAGGCACACGAGGAAGGATGCTCTGCCAGGGCCCCATCTCTGCTGTCATCAGCCTGGGGCAGGGCTGCTGGGAGCAGCCACCAGCCGGTTCTCTTGCTTTCAGGCTTTCCTTCAGGTCAGAGTCTGGAATTAAAAAAACTCGATTTTCCCCTTTTCCAAAGCCTCCACCCCAGCATGGGACCCAGAGGGAGCAGGGAGGCACCCACACTGCCCAGGGTGCCCTCAGCTGCATCAGGCACCACACCAGCACCCATCTGCCTGAACACAGTGTTCACCAGCCCTAAAGCTGCACAAAATTGTTCCTGTGCCCAAATCCACTTTGAAATGGGGCAGGATAAAGCAGCTCGGGGATGCCTGGCAGTGCAGGGCCTCAGCCCCCAGCCCAGAGTGCCCCGAACCCCTTACACATCCCTGTGTGTGCCAGGGGGGGCAGAGAAAAGTCACCTTGTGTGGTGCTCATGCAAAGACGGGGGAAGGCAAAGGGGCAGAGGAGGGGGCAGGGGTTTTGTCAACCTCAGGAGCAGCAACAGGGACCCTTCCTCAGGACCCGGGCACAACGCTCCCATCCCCAGCACGGGATGCAAACACAGCAGTTTCAGCTGGGGGGTTGCAGACAACCCCTTCACCCCCCTTCTCAGCTGTACCGAGTTGTGCCCTGCCCGTTGCAGAAAGGTGATATCTCCACTGATGACGTCACTACCCCTGACGTCACGGTGCCTGATGTCACCGGCTGCCAAATAGCTGGAGGGGGAGGCCCGTGCCCGGGCAAGCTCCCCAGATCTGCTTGGGATGAGGGCCAACCCTCAGCTGAGCAGCAGGAACATGCAGGAGCCACAACACCTTCACAGGGGGCCGGGACACGGCAGGGACGTGGGGACCCCCACCCCAGGTCACCTCCCCCAGCCCCTGCGCCCCCCCAGCTCTGCTTAATTGCTGCTCAGGATAATTAAAAGCAAAGTCGGTGAGTTTTTAACTTGCACCCAAACTCCTCGGCAAGTCTGGTCTCCTGCTCCAAGACCAGAAAAGCCGGAGCTGACGCACGCCGATGTTTTAATGCATGAACAACCCCGGTGGCAGGACTGGAAAAGCAGGAGAACATCTGCAGAGCTCGGCAGAAAAAGAAAAAAAAAATGTCTAGAAGTTAACATTTGCCCACATATTGCAGCCAATTTGCTGGCAGGGGCTGCAGCAGAGCAGGAGGCTGGGAGGAAAGTAGGGCAGTGGCTGGGAGCTGGCGGGGAAGGCAGGAGATGCTCATGAAATGGGAGGTGATGCGGGCGCTTGGCAATTAGCAAGGCAGCTTTGGGCAAGGTGGATGCTTGGTTGAGCAATGCTGAGTTCTTGGGGAGTGATTCACCCCGTGTCAGGCTCGGCAGCTGGCCACGGGGAGCCGGGTGCTCGCTTGCTGCTCCCTCCTCTTGGGAGAGATTGAATAAACAGATCCTAAGAGCAGCGATACGGCGGGAGGAGGGAGGAAGGGAAAGGTAACCAGCACCTCGCTCCTGGGGAGTTTTGTTCCCCTGGGTGTTAGCTGAGAAAAACCCATAGCTGTCTTTGGGCCTTTGTGCAAAGTTTCGGCTCCAAGAGGGTGAGATCCACACCCTGGGACACCCAGCACCAGCACCCTGGGTGCTCTCAGCAGCCCCATGTGTAGAGGCAACATGGGACAAGAATCACAGAATCCCAGACTGGTTCAGATTGGAAGGGACCTTGAAGATCATCCAGTTCCAACCCCCTGCCATGGGCAGTGACACCTCCCACCAGACCAGGGTGCTCCAAGCCCCATCCAACCTGAGGCCTTCAACACTGCCAGGGATGGGGCAGCCACAGCTTCCCTGAGCAACCTGGGCAACCAGGGGCTCAGCATCCGCACAGCGAAGAATTTCTTCCTAATATTTCATCCAGATCTCTGTTTTTCCAGTTTAAAGCTATTCCCACTCATCCCATCACTCCCTGCCCTTATCCAAATCCCTCCTCAGCTTTCCTGGAGCCCCTTCAGGCACTGGAAGATGCTCTAAGGTTTCCCTGGAGCCTTCTCTTCCCCAGGCTGAACAACTCCCTCTGCCAGTGGAATGCAAATTGCCACCCCAACCTGCTTGCCAGCCCCCCCCAGTGCTACCCACCACCAGACACTGAGGTGCTCAGCATAACTTCCCCCAGCCACACCAGGCAAAAAGGCAAATGGTAGGAGAAAAATAAAAATGAAATCAAATGCTCCAAAAAAGAAACCCCTCTACTTCTAAACTCTGTGTGTAAAGTTTCCCTGGAAATCCACTCAGGAAAGCCTTGGCTTCTGCATCACACTAAAGCCAGCTTCAAATCACCATTCCTGCTGCCAGGCATGAGGGAGCAGGGACCAGGAGAAGCAGAAGAAGAAGGCTGGAGGTGGGGAGGACAAATACTTTTTGTGCCTTTTTTTGTTTTGTTTTGTTTTCTTTTTTTAACTTTTTTTTTTAAGCTTTTTAAAAAAACCCCAGCCCTGGAGGGCACGACCTGGTGATATCACAGTGCCTTTAGCAATGGCATGACCAACATCCCTTGCAGGACTGGGAGGAATGTGGGTGCTTTCATAAGAGAAAATTTTCTCCCCACCCAAGGGAGACCATCTGAACAATGCTACCTGCTCAGCTGCAAAAATGTGCTGGTGGCCTCCAGAGAAAAGCACAGAGGCCTGAGCCAGACTGAAGATAAAATTCATTTTCCCAGACCCCTTTGGGTCCAGGGCTCCTGGGAGGGAGGACACCCAGCTCCCCAACCACCTCTGCAGAGACCCACTGTGAGATGTGCCCTTTTGGTCCATGTCCCTGGAGTTTGTTTCATGGGAGTGATAAGATGTTGCCCCACTGTTGGGTCTTTTTTCCCATCCAGCCCTAAAAACAGGGCTAGACCCTCTGATTTAGGAGCACAGCTAGGGGTAAACCCAGTGCAGAACAAGCCCACTGCCATCAGGTCCACTTGTGTTGTTCTGGGGTCACCAATTTTCTCCTAAAAACCTTTGTACATCTCCCCCTGGGGAGGAGGTGAAGAATCACCCCTCCCATGATGGCTTTTGCATAGATTTGCAGGAGATGCAAAGTGTCTGATAGGATTATCACACACTGCTCACCCACAGACACAAGCAGCACTGAGTTCAAGAGGTAGAAAAAACTGCCCGGCACATGGGCAGAGCAGGAAATTCCTGAAGCCAAGTCCTCGATTCCCTGCATGGCCCTGGGCAAGTTATTTTATCTTCCCATCACCCTGGCCTCCTCCGAGCTGGCCATGAAGAGCGATTCCTGCTCCTCAAATGGGCTACAGAGCATCCACGGGGGCATCACTGGAGAGGTGAAGGATGGTTTGAAGATGATCCCTTTGCTTCCTGCTCACACCTCTGCCTTTGCTTTGCAGAACCTGCGAGTCCGCAGCACGGGGGGGACAGAGTTTTTCACCCGCTCGGCCACCAAGTTCAAAGGAGCTTTGGCCCAGAAGTTCATGTTTGTGGATGGGGACCGGGCCATGTGTGGATCCTACAGGTAATCAGCGGTGCCTCCCACCACCCACCCTATGGAAGCATTGGCCAAAGGACCAACATGGACCCACACGGTTCAAGTTCTGGTGCCTGCCCAGCCTGGCCCCAGGACCCTGCCCCAGATTTGCTTCCCTCCTCCTCAGCTGAGAGATGATTTTCCAAAGCCAACCTGAGCACTGGAGTTGGACCCAAGGGGTCCCCACCACCCCATAGCCAGGTCTAGGACACCCTTCATTCTCTGAGTTGTGGGACACACCAAGTGCTTCTGTCAGGGGATGTTCTTCCTTGAGCACAAGGAAGGACAAAGACACCAAACCACAGTCAATCTTAGCTCTTGCATTGGCCTCAGCTTTTACCCTGAAACATTTCCTATCCAAAATATTTTCCAGTTTGTCCAAATTGCTTTGATAGAAACAGATCCAGATCAGTCAGCTTTTCAGCTCAAAAAGGTAAGTTTCATAAAGATGGAAGTGAAACATTTCCTACTTTCTAGCCACAACAGAAAACAGGTCCTTTTAGCTGTTTTACTTAACTAACCCCAAACTGAGAAAGAAAAAGCCACCAGCACTGAAGTGAAAAACTAAGCAGTGCTCAGCAAAGAGTTTGAATTTTTACTTCAGGTTCCAGTGTGCTCAGTTCTTAAACCCTTCCTTCTAACTTGGGATGAGAGCTGTATCTTCGATCTCCTTATTATTAATGTTTACAGTGAGATCATGTCCCTGCTAGCACCACAAATCCCCCGGGGAAAGCCAGGCTTGGGAGAGGTGTGGTATTTACCAGCCAGCACTCAGAAAGTTTCCAACCTGTTTCTGTTCCAGCTTCACCTGGTCCGCAGCAAGGACGGACCGGAACGTCATCACGGTGCTCTCGGGCCAAGTGGTGGAGGCGTTTGACAAACAGTTCCAAGAGCTCTACCTCATGTCCAAGGGGGTGAGCCTCAAGTCCATCTCCGTGGGCGAAGAACCAGAACCCGAGCCCGTAACTCTGCCCTCTGTGGTGCCGGTGACCCCCGCCAACGCCGTGGTGAAGAAGTTGATAAACCCCAAATATGCCCTGGTGAAGGCCAAGAGCGCAGACCAGATCAGCAAGACTTCATCTGAGAACCAGGACAAAAATCAGAAGGCAGACAACAAAGGGAAAGCCCTGCCCGAGGGCCAGGCTGGCGACAGGCACGGCGAGGTGGCGGACCTCTCCCTGCTCATCCACCCTGGGCTCCTGAATCTGGAGAAAGCAAACATGTTTGACTATCTGCCCACCTGGGTCGAGCCCGACCCCGAACCCGGGAGTGAAGTCTTGGGCTACATCAACATCATTGACCCCAAGATAAAGAACGCGAAGCTCTCGCAGATGAACCGCATCAAAGTCTGCGACGTCTCCCAGGCCAGCGCCCAGCACAGGCAGATGCTGAAGAACAGGGAGATGGAGAACAAGAAAAACTCTGACAAAGAGCCACCTCTGGTGTCCCCTTGCCACAGACAGACCCCACTGACCCCCATAGAGACTCCTGCAGCTCCTGCTCCCAGCCCCACAGAAGGTGTCAGCTGGACAACAAAGCAATCAGGAACGTTTGCCACCTCGCCATTGGGCCACCACTTGAAACCACCAGAGGAGATACTGGAGGACACCAAGCCACCAGTTCCAAAGCCAAGGACCACCCCTGTTGGTGTCCTTCTCACCAAAGTCATCACACCCTGTGAGAGCAGCACTTCCTTGGAGATTGACACACAACAACCTCCAGCTGACCACATGGATGCAAAGCAGGAACTGGAGGAGAACCCTAACAGAGCCTCAATGGACACCTGCCATCTCCAGCCAGAGCGGCCAGCAGTGGGGCCACAGGAGGACAGAGGGCCTCCCTGCACCCACAATGGGCTGGGAGAAGAGGAAGAGGAGGAGGAAGAGGAGTACATCACTCTGAGTGACCAGGAGAGCTACTCCAGCAGCTCTGCTGACCACAGCTACCGTCGCTCCAATGCCTCCTCCATCTCAGATGAGTACTTTGAGGTGAGGGATCGCTACGGGCCACTCCGGCGAACCAACTCAGATGTCACCCACAACGGGGAGATCCTGCCCATCCAGAGGAAGCTCAGCGACCCTCACATCAGCAGGGGCACCTTCATCAGCCCCTTGGGGAGCCTCCCATCCCTGAAGCATGTCCGTGTGGAGGACGTGACCAAGAGGAGGAGCAATGCCATGGAGATCCGGTGTGTGCTGCCCCACGCCATCCTGGATGGCAACAGCTCCTACCCCAGCACTGCCACACAGGTAGGACTTTTCACTCTAACCTTCCCTACATTTCTCCACCCCACCAAAGGTTGCAAACCTGGAGGTGACCCAGCCAGCTCAGCCGAGGTGTGGCATCATCCCTAGCTTTGGTGTCGCGTCCTAGATGCTGAGATCAAACTTCCCAGATGGGAGAATAATGCCTGAAACTCTTGGTAGGAGTCACCTAAGAGGTGTTCCTGGTCAGGAAGGTGGTGGCCAGGCCACAGCTCCTGAGTGCAATGGGAATGGCTGGAAAAGGGGAAGTTTGGGGGACTGAAGATCATCCCATGACACTGGGTTGTGGCATAGAGCTCACTGGCTTCAGGCATGACTGTGCCCAAAGCCGCCGAGCTCTATCCTACAACCCATCAGCAGTGGCATCATGCCCAGCCAGTGACAGACTGCGTGCAGGCGTGTCCTTCTCAGGCTTGTTTTCTAGCTCCTTGCAAAGGTGATTATCATCAAAGCAAATGCACTCGGACACATAATTAGACAGAGCAAGACAGAGGAGAAACAGGGACAGCAACCTCCGTGGGCAAGCGTTGCAGTCAGCAGCTTTGTGACCAATTCACCAGTGACACCAGACCCTTGTCACCCTGCACAGGCCACACCACCAGCATCCCCACCATCCTGCACCATCCAAGCAAGGGGATCATGGGGTCAAACCCTTATGCAGCACCCAAGTGCTGCAGCTTCTTGGATCACTTCCAAGGGTTTTTCAGTTTCTCAAAGCTCCCAGCGCCTTCTTTCTTGGGGCATTCAACCCACACACACACCCCGGGCTAAATCAGTGGCTGAAATCACTGTGAAGCCACCTGAGGTCACCCCAGCTGAGCATCTAAGCTGTATTTACAAGGAATTAAAATTACTAGCCCAGAGTCCACTCGCTTCTCCTTTCTCAGCTCAGAGCAGGGCTTTAATCCTCACACACCAAACATCCCCTCATGCCCCATGGAGCTGTGCAGAGTGAGGAGCACTGGGCCCTTTGATGGTCTGGGACCCAGGTCCCAGGTGCCATCTTGCTCGGAGTGGCCAGGTACATTGGTGTTCCTCCAATAACTCATTCTGGCCCTCTGGTGAGAAGGTGGGTAATGAACACACCAGTAGGAGCTTGGATGATGGCAGAGGAGACTTTCTACCACATGTATAAATAATAAACCAAAGCAAGCCTTGATGAATTCTCTGGAAACCACAGATCTGACAGGGATCACCATCGAAACAACTTTTTTATTCTGGGCCCACATTTCTCAGGGGCTGGCCCACAGCCCAAGCTGGAGGGGGAGGTTCACGCTGGGCAGACATCAGGGTTTCTATCACATGGAGAAGGCAGCACCCACATTACCCCTGGAGCATCACCTCAATACCTGCAGCCTGGCTAGTAGAGGACTGTGGTAGCATGCTAGTGGCATGAGGAGAGCATGTTCAGGTCCTCTCCTGTCCCACTCCCATCTGTAAACACTCCCAGAGGTTTCCAGACAACCCTTCTACTCACCACGTGGTGACAGACAGAACTCCTGGTCCTGGTGATCATCCCCAGCATGATGACAACAAACAAGGGCAGCATCTTCAGGTGGCTGACCATGGTGGAGCTGGCCTTGGGGTGACTCAGGCTCTTGGCAGAAAGTGATCTCTGGATGATGATCTGGGGGAAAGCCAGGTGGGATGGCTGAGCAACCAGCAACACCTCCCAGTCCACAGCAGCCTCCTCCTTGCCCAAACTGCACCCCAAGCAGCCCCAAACCCTGGAGCCATGGAGCATGGGGCCCAAATGCAGAGTAGGCCTGTACTCAACCCATTGGCTGGGTTCCTCTCCAGACCAGCAATGAATCTGTGTTCTGCCACAAAAGCCCAATGCCACCACATCCTCCTGCTGGTATCAACCATTCCCCACCCTCCCCCCCCTCTCTCTCCTTCCCCCTTCTATTCAATCTTCTCCACAGAGTTCCCATAATAAGAGGGACACCAAGTCCAGCCTCCTCCTACCACAGCTCCACCACCTTCACTGCTCAGACCATCACACCTCAAACCTCTGGCCAAGGGATGATCACCCATGATGCAGCCAGCCCTCAGGGTTTGAGGCAATCTCTCTTAAACAGACAACATCCACAGGAAATGCTGACTCTAAAAGAGCTCAGGGTCTCCCCAGGGGGCTATAGAAAAGTGCTCAGCACCCAGCAGGGTTTGGCTGCTCCAGAGCAAGGACTGGATCGTGCCACAAAGGGCAGGAGAGAGCAGGTGCCAGTTCCTGGGGTGTGGTGGTCAGGAAGCTGTTGTTTAACTCCTGCCCAAGAGCCAGAGCACATCAGGAGCTGCAGGACCCACCACCCAGCTAAGTTATCACATCCAGCAGATGATGACTTCAAAGGGAGAAGAGTTATATCACCCATAGCCCTCCCAAACTTGAAGACCTTAGAGCTTGAAGACCAAACACCTCAGACCTTAGAGCTGATTTTAAGCAGTACAGTTCAATCAGTCAAACATGACCTGAGCTAAACCACTGTGGTGCAGCCCCCCTGGTCAGGGCAGGAGGTGTCTCCTCAGGGACCACTGGGATATTGGGATTTAATGGCTGAATATGGAGTTGGTGGCAACACCACAGAGGAGATGGGGAGCTGGCAGCATGGCAGGAGGCTCAGCAGAGGCAGGGCAGGTTGGGGCAGTGGCTCTGCAGCCTCCTGGACCCAGCTCATCCTGCTGGCAGCACCTGCACCTCACCAGATCCAATCTCACGTCTGCACGGGTGCAATCACACCTCCAGATTGTGGCACAGACACACCCAAAGAGGGAGATAAATATCTGGTGACCACAGCCATGTGTTCAGCTCTTACTCAGTCCAGAACTGAGATGAATGGTGCTCAGACCCGATCCAAACGTGTCTCTCAACCCAGGTAATCAGAGCCACCCCCACAGTGGTGTTGCAGCTCACTGTTGCCTCCTGATCCCACCTCCTCTCCCAGCCCTCCATCCTTTCATCTAATCTCGGTAGCCACCCAATCCCACAGGTTGGGTCTGGATGACTGAATGCTCTTTGGACCTGAATTGAGCAGTTAGATCACTAAGATGGGGGTTCAGGCTGCAGCTGAAGAGAAGGAGTTGAGATGTCACTGCCATCCTTTGTCCTGGGTCTCCAGGTATCCATGACCTGGCTCAGGGCAGCCTTTGGGCTGTTGGGGTTGCTCAAGGAGCAGCTGCTGAGCTGCTGTGTGGTGCAGGACAGTGTGCTGCCAGAGAAAGAAATCAGAGGAGTGGCAGTGGGTAAGATTTGAGGCAAGTTTGAGCTGCCACCAGACTGGGAAGAATTTGGGCAAGGGAGCACACCAAGTGACAGAGGGACTTGTCTGTGAGGACCGAGTCCATGGCACAGACACATGAAGGAGAGCAGCACCCTCCTAGCAGCTATTTTTCTGCTTTTTTTTTTTTTTTTTTTTCAACTCTTTTTCTGCTTTTTAACAAACAGGGGACACACATCTACCGGTACCGACCCAGGAACCCAGCAGGCAGAGAACAAGGCAAGGAGGTCTCCTGCTCTCCAACACACGAGAAACTCCTCGGGGCCACCAAATACAGAGGGGATGGAGCTGAGCCCAAAAAGACCATTGCAGGCAGCCAGCCATACTGGCAGAGCAAAGCCTTCAGCCCCAGCAAGGCCACTCAGCCTGGCTGCCTCTCACCAAGCAACACCAGAACATCAAGCAAACGCTTAACCTCCCTGCCAGAAAGCCAGAAGACAACTGAAGAGATGAGGACACCCCTTGGCATCCCCCTCTCTAAACTGTCCCAGTCCAAGCACCTCAAGAACAGGGCTGCGGGAGCCCCAGGTGCTTCTATTGACTCCAAAAAGAAGCTCCCTGAGACCACCAGCCAGAAGGAGCACTAGGTGCTGATGCAGGTGGACTTCTAGGGAAAGAGCTGTAGTAGAGCATGTCTGGACCTCAGGCAGTGCCATGTTACACGGGGCAGGGGAATTCTTGTTTACATTTACCTGGTGAGTGCACCAGTACCAAGTGGCCATGATAGACAGCCCAAAAAGTCATCCCAGTCCAGGGCAAGTCTCCAGAGACTGGATCTCAGAAGAGGTGCATTGCATCCGCTCTGGGCAGGTGGAAGGAAGTGTTGGGAATAATCCTGGATGGCACAGCTATTAAATAGGCCTCTACCAGGCTGGGGTAACCTCTGAACTCATTAAAAGCTGGGAAGCATCACTGGGGGAGGCTGGTTAGAGTCAGGTGAAACCTGGTGGCCTCTGAGATCAGCTGGCAAAACCCTCTCCAACTCCTTAGCTCAAAGCACTGCCCAGAGAGTGGGGGCTTGCTTGTGATTGTGTTTTCCTCTAGTTATTTAAGAGACTCTTCTATCAACATTTTGCACAGCAGGTCCTGGTACAGTCTGCCCTCCCTTCGGAGGTGAACCATGTTCTGAGACAAAGGCTTCTCAAGGGACCCACTTCTTTTGACCTCGTACTGTAAATGCAACCTGTTTGTTAAAGCTCCCTGGTCCCAGAGCAGGGGAAACTTAATTTGGACTATTAAACTGCAAGATTAGGTAGCCTCTGATTTGATACATTGCAGCTCAAGGTGTCTTGACAGAAGTCTTTGGCCAAATCTTTTCTACCCCTCTGAGCATTTACCAGCCCAGGAGCCCAGGTGGCTCCAGCCCCAAACCTGAAGCAACCAGTGAGGAGGAAAAAAAGGGCAAAGATGACCCTTTTCCTTGCATTTTTCCTGGGAAACAGGATCCCAAACCTGAGCCTTACCCTGAGCCCTGCTGAGGAGTACATGCTATCAGCAAGCCCAAGCAAGCGAGAGCCTCCAAACCCTTGGCAGCTCCTGCAGCCCCCAGCAGCAGCTGCCAACCAGCCCCAGGCTCTGCCCTGGCCCCCCCACCACATTCCCACTCCTGAGGGGCACTTCTGAGAGCTCCTTGCAGCTCCCCCAATACCTCCAGCAGGAGGGTTTTGGAGCCAGCAGCATTGCTTGTTGGAGGAGGGAGGGATGGGAGGCACCTGCCCTGGTCCCCCCACGGGCCATGGCCACCCATGCAGCACCCATGGAGGAGATGAGCAGGAGGGGGGTTTTGATACCTCCATACACACAGCAGCTCCTGATGCTCAGGAGAGAAGGGGAGGCTCTGGATCTCCCACCAGGCTCATGGAGGGAAGGCTCAAAGCAAGACTCACAAGAATCCCTGGGTGAGTTCATGCCCCCAAGTCTGGTCCCACTGTCACATCCTTTCCATCCCCTCTCATGAGGGTCTGCAGCCCAGACCCTCAGCTTGGTCCCCCCAAACATGATAGTGTGGTGGGAACATGCTCCTGAAAAGTCACCCCATGAGTGCTGCTGTCTTTAGAGAAACCCCTTAGGCATGGGCTGTTGGGTGACCATCAAGTGCCAGCTTGAGCAAACCCTGATTTCAAAGACACCCATCCTGCTCCACTGTCCCCTCTCCCTGCAGCCCTGTCCCCATCCCAGGCCATCCCCCTGACCTGAAACTTCTAGGGAGTTTGCAAAGGGGCATCACCCACCCTTTGCAACCCCCCATCCCCCCTCCCCAAAGTGTTTCACAAGGAATCTGCCTTTGGAAGCTCCTCCTGCTCTTACTCAAGCAGTCCTGGCTCCTCTCCAGCGCTTGGTTTATCCAGGCACCAGCTACTCCCAAGCTTTGCATGGGCGTTGGGCACCAACAAAAGCTTTCCAGAGGCAGAGAACAAGCACTGAAAGCAGAGATTTGTGCCCGGGGGTGTGGGCCTGCTCCCTTCCCAAAGGTGTTCACCAGCAAGTCACAACACCTACACTGGCTGGGCTGGAAGAGAGGGACAAAAACCTCAGGGCAGCCAGAGCTCAGCCTGCGGGCTTTGCCGGGATCCACGTCCCCATGGTGCACAGTGCAGGGGACAGGAGGGCTGGGTGTCCCCACCCAGGATGCTGGAGCCCCCACCAGCACATCCCTGCCTGCCAAAACAGCCACTTGCTCCTGAATAAGTCCAAGGTTTGTCTGTGGTCCCTCGGGTCTGCAACCAATTGCTCTGCCCAGCACTGCTCCTTCCCAAGGGATCTGCACATCCCTCCCTTGGGAGAAGTGACCTCCGAGCCAAACAATTTGCTTTCCCCCTCCCTCAGCAGCAGCAGTAGATGAGGCAATGATCCAAGCAGAGCAGACCCAAAGGGGTGGCAGCTTAGCAAACAAGAGTTAACAACACTATTCACAGGCTGAAGATCTAAACAAACTAAAACATGAAGAACAGCCTTTATTGGATGAGCTTGCCAAAAGCTGGAGAAAAGCGAGCACCCTTGAGGCAAAGCAGCCTCCACACCAGCTTCCAGCTCCTCAAGGTCTCCCAGGACCTGAGGTAAGAACTGTGACTCCAGCAGAATTGGCTGCCCTGGCTCAGTCCCTCTCCCTGCACACTCCAGGCTAAGCTCTGCAGGTTGGAAAGCCAAAATCCACCAGGGTCTGGAAGGGTTCCTCAGGCCTTGCCACCCTGTCCTCCTCGGGCAGCTCCACGTGCTGACCCAGCTGAGCTCTCCAGACACAGCCTTGGAGAGCCCCATGGCCAACAACAGCTCCAGACAACAACCAGCAGTATCCCAGCACCTTCTCCAATGCCAGAGCTGCCACCACTGCTCAGGGCTGCTTGGACAGTGTGTTCCTCTGCCTGGCACAGCTCCTGGCTTCTGCTGGGGTAGTTGGCATCACTGGGTACTTCTCCAAGAAGCCTGTGTCCTTTCCTTTGGGTCTTGTAAATATACTTTGCTGCATTGCCCAGGAGCAATCTCTGCTTTTGCACAGGGGAGCAGCCGTGGGACAGGGCTGGCTGCAGGTCTGTGGCTGCTCCCACCTCCACAGCAGAGCTCCTGCCCTTGGGTTGCATTGGGTCAAAGCCTTTCCTACCCACCCACCTAAGCAGGCTTCTCCAGGAGATGGTGGAAAACAGCTCAGGAATGCCTCTGGAAATCCTCCTCTGTAGTTAAACGCCTGCCTTTGAAACTGGGACCTGACTTTTTGCCTCTTACTCCTCCGGGCCAAGAGCCCCAGTGGCAGAAGGTGGCTGATGAAAGGTCCCAGCCTCCCAGGGGTGCTCTGCAGCTCAGCATCTGGAGACACAACAACCCTGAGCCTCCAGGAAGGGCTGGGGATGAACCACACTCACTGCAACCAGGAGGAAGGCACAGCACCATGCTCTGCATCCCCAGACAACCCCTGCAGCAGTGCCTCATCCCAGCACCACCTTCTGTGATAGGATCCTTTCTGAAGACCCCACCACAACACCAAGTGCTGGCATCTCCACCCAGAGGAATGTCACGTGGGGAAAACACAGGGGCAGAGGGGACACAGGGGGACCACAGACACTTTGTTTAGGCCACTGCCGCAATCCAAAGCCCTGCTGGGCATCTTGGCCACCAAACTTCTCAGACTGAGTCTTTTTATTTATTTATGAGACTGCTTGGGTGGGGAGAGAAGGACCCTGGGGAGGTCCCTGTGCTGCCCCAGCTCTTACCTTTGGCCACCAGCACGATGGCTCCAGGGACCATGATGAGCATCTGCATCATGTCAGTGTAGATGATGGCCACCAGCCCACTGCAGGAGAGCAAGGCACAGCTCAGGAGCCACCAGCTTTGGGCTGGGTTGGGAAGTCCCAATAAAGGTGCTCATGGGGCTGTGCATGTCCCCAGCGTAGTCCTGATGACACCATGGTGATGGGAGGCTGTGGGAGGAAGGGTGGAGAGGGAACAGCTCCTTGGTGGGTGCTCCAGAGAGGGGGTGGGTGAGCAGGTGACAGCCACGGGGGCTGTGATCCCACCCGGGGGAGGGAAGGGGAGGTGAGGGATGGTAGGAGGGGATGAACAGCCAGCCCCAGCCCTGGCTCTTGGGATGCTCCAGCCAGCAGACGTTGATCCCACCATTCCTCCCACTTCTCCCCAACACCAAACCCATCCTCCCCCTTCCTACACCCCTCAAACCTCTCCTCCCAACCCTACAGTTTTATTTTTCCAGCACCCGCCACAGAGCAGGGTGCCTCCTGGCCAGCAGTCCCATCCCAAGGTCTCCCTTCCAGAGCCAGAACCTCCTTCCCCCAGCCAGAGAGCAATTAGGCAGCACACCAACCAAGGCATTAAAAAAATAGCGGGGCCAGAGAAAATGGGTCAAACCCTGAACCGGTTTTAACTCCAGCCGTGGATTCACACCCTGGGAATCCAGGGCTGCACCCTCCCTGGCCGTGCCCGGGATGTGGAAGGATGTTCTCAGGATGAGGGTGACACACTGATCACACCCTCTGCCTGAGCTCATGCCAAAGCCTCTCACTTCACACCGAGCCTTGTGGGCAGGGAAAAAAAAAAAAAAAAAAAAAAAAAAGGGCCAGATGGGATTTACTTAAAACCAAAGCCTTGCAAAATCCACCGTGTTTCGGATATACCTGAAGCGTTTCCCATTTTGAGAGTTGGGATGAGATAGCAAGGGAGAATTTACTGCTGGGTGCCTCCACCAGGGGAGGGAACATCCCAGCCAAAATAAAAACCAAAAGGGCTGGCAGGGAGATGTGGTCCTGTGGTCTGAAAGCAGGACTGCCAGCCAAGAACCCCCAGTTTCCAACTCCAGCTCCAAGCCCTCATCACCTCCAAATCAGAAAAGACTGACCCTGCACAGAATCAGGTGCTCCCAGGAGGAAACATGGGTGAGAAATGTTCCCAAAAGCTTTGCAGAGGTTGCACTGCAGGCAGGGAAAGTGGAAGGGAAAGGAGTTGGGTAAAGGCTCTCAGCTTGTAGATTCCACAGTAATGGTCCTGTAACAGGAAAAGGCCTGGTTACTGCTCTTAAAAATAGGTACAGACACAGGAAAGTGTTTAAGTGTGTGATGGAGGAGAAGTTCTTGCAACCAGCAAGCAGCAATGACAAAGGAGTGCATAGAGTCATTGCCTGAGATAGATCCTGCCTGGACAGAGCAGAGAACATACAACCCATCAGCATAAATCCCCAAAGTCCTTCCAGGAGCTAAAAAACAAACCCCAAAACAATAAACACAAGATTGTGAGTGATGTGGTTCAACCAAAGTAAAAAGATGGAGGCCAGCAGATGCTGAGCAACCTACCTGAGATGGTGTAGAGCTGTGACCACCAGCATCAGGACACTGGAGAGGTAAAGGTCCCAGCCCAGGCAGATTTGCACAGAGAAGGCCTCCCAGTACAGGTCCATCTCTGCAGGGAAGAAGAAACCCAGGTGCTGGGACAGGTGACACCACCTGGGCACTCCATGGCAGGAGTGGCACAGCAGGGAAACGTTCAGCACCAGGGGTACAGTGAGGCCACTGTGCTGCAGATGCCAGGAGGACACCTCCCCCAGCCAGTGCTGGAGCCCAGGGTCCCAGTGTGGGTGGCTGTGTCACCACTGCAGGTGGGTGTCACAGGCTGCCTTCCCCCAGCCCCCCAAGAACACAGCAAGCAGCTCCAGCAGTCATTTGCCATTAGGACATCAGGGCCAGAAATGGGGTATCTCAGGGTATTAGTGCCCCAAAATCTTGGAGAACAAAGCTGGGAGCTAGAGATACTTGGTCCTTCACAGGATCAAGCCAAACCTTGTCTCGAGCAACCTTCTTGCTGCCTTGAGAACCTCCACTTCCCTCCACCCGTGGCAATGCCCTGCTCTCCAGGGGACATCTCTCCATGCTTTCAGCCCTGGAGAACCCAACCAAGGGACAACGTTCCACCAAAACAGCAGCACCCTTGAGTGCTCCTTAGAGGCATTCCAAGTCACCCCCCAACCCAGCACATCCCTGCTGTGCCTCTGCCCCCCTGGGCTGATGCTGTAGCTGCTATTTCACCTTCTGCTTGGCAGGATTTGCCCTCCTGGTACCTGAGGATGCCAAGGACCAGGTTCTCCTTCCCCAGCTGCAGCTCAACAGTCCAGGCTGTCAGACTGATCAGGAGGGTGGCAGAGAACCTAAAAATGCTGCTGGGGACAGGAGTGGATCTCCTCCCTGGTGCAGGGACTTCTGAAGGCTCCTTGCTGGTACCTGCAGTGCCTCTAGTGATGGAAGGGACAGCTGTGAGCCCATTTGTGGTGTTCAGGTGGGTGCTGGTGGGGCAGGACAAGGTGCTGCCCCACTCCCTGTGGACCACGGCATCATTTCAACCTCAACAGCTGCTCCAACAATGAAGAACACCCCAGCATGGAGTGTAAGACCCCCAAGACATACATTCCTGAGCCTTGCCCCAGTGCCAAGGCACTGCTGTATTGAGCACCTCTAGGGAAATACCTCCTGGTTTTGCATAGATGGAGAAACCAAGGCATGGACAAGCAGCAGAAGTTGCTTCTGGCCCTGAGCAAGAAGCAGCAGCCCAGAGGTCCTACACCCAGGCATGACCCACCACAAGCACATCCTCAGTTTGTCCCCTGACCTTCACAGCTTCCCTTGCAAAGCCCCTGGAAGAAGCTCAGGGTTTCTGCTTGGCCACAGAAGGACAGACAGACTCCATGTCCAACATGCTGCCTCCACCCACCCCAGCATCTCCTGCACCCATGTCACGTCCCACAGGGATGCCAGGAGAATGCCTCTGCCTGGAGCAACCTGTGCAGGCCTGCAGCTCACTTGGCAGCCAAATTCCCTCCAGGTGGTTGACACCCCAAAAATGACCCCGATTCTCACCCATAGGTGGGCTGGACCCATAACAGGAGTTCTGGACACAAACCAAGAGGTCTGATCATGGTAGGAATGAGATGTAAAGTAGAGAATCAGAGGGAGCTTGGACACCTCCTCCAGCTGCAGGAGGGAAGGATCAGACAGAGCAGCCATCACCCCTGCCACCACCACGTCACCACCAGTAGCTGGGATCCAGACACCTCCAGCACCCAGCTGGGGTATCTTCAGAAAAACCTTGTTTGGAGAAGAAAATGGGGCCAGAAGAGGCAGGAAGAGGCAAGATGAGCTGACTCCCCACCCTCGCCTGGAGCTGTGACAGCTTCCAACAGCCAACACATCAGCTCAGATTTGACGTCTTTCTTCACACATCTCCCAGAAACCATCCCCCAAACAGCAGAGCTGTCTTGCCCGGTCATGCGGGCAGTCATGTTTGGGATTAGTAACAGAGAACTGGTGTTATTTCCCATGTCACACCTCCTTCCCCCAGCTCTGCCCTTCCTCCTCCCAGTGCTCCTCCAGTGAGCCGGTCATGGGACAGCTGAGGATCTGTCACTGTGTGCTGGAGAGGAGCCACGAAGGGGCAGGGGATAGAAGAACCAAGGTATGTGCCACCTAGCAGGGCTCCATCAGCCACAAAGGCCAGGAGGTGAGCACCCATCCAGCTTCAGCATGACATGGAAGGCCATTCCCTAGCAGATGAGCCCACATTGTTAGGGATCAGGCTGATGGAATCACAAATCAAAGTGACCAGAACAGCACTTACACCATGATCCTGAGGATCTCAATTCAAGGACTGCTTGACCAGGCTTTACACCACAGTCATGCCCAACATTCCCAAGGGATGTATGACATGCCCTCAGCTGCACTTGGGCTTAGCCATGTCTCCAGGAGAGCCCTCACCAGCAGCAAGAGGCAATTCAATCCTGGAATGTCCTGATGAAGAGGAACCAACTCATGGGCAACCAGAACCTCCACCAGTGGCCCCTCTGCAATAGGTTCCTTTTCCCCACAAATGCAATCCAAGCACAGCTTGATACCAAAGAGACCACCCAGCAGCCCTCCAAGAGGGCACCCAAGCCATTTGTGCAGTGCAAGCTTCAACTACAAGGCAGAAAAGCCCCAACCAAAGGCCCTCAACCACCTCATCCCAACACAACCTGAAGTGGGAACCCAAAATGTTTTGAGCCTTTCCAGCACAGTGCCAGCTGAACGTCCCTGGGGTCTTCTGGAGCTCTCAGTGTCCTTTGGAGGGATCCAGCATTTTCCATCTCACCACTTGCCAGAACATCATGCCCCACCGTGACTCCCTGCTGCCCCAGCAACCCCAGAGCCCAGCTGAGAAGGCTCAGCCCTGGACAACATTATTTCATAACCACTTCTCCTGGCTTTCTCAATGCTTAATCATTTTTGCAGTCGTCTGCAAATGAGTCTAAGCCTTCGCTATGAGGAAGCAGAGGTATCTCCACCTCCCTTCCTGGTAATTCTGCTAGGGTGGGAAAAAAATAAAAGCACATGTGACTGAGTCGTTAATAAGACATCCCAAATACAAAAACAAGCTAATTAAAACCAGGCATGACCTATTCTTAAAACAAGTCCTTTCAACTGTAAAAGGAGAGCAGCAGCCTTTGAAGTCAGGCCTCCTAATCCAGCAAGATCCCTGCCTCCACCTGTGACCTCAGCTGGAAACTCGTTCTTACCCAACACGGTTAATGCCTTCCCAATGAAAGCTGGCTTCAGAGACAGCTTGGCTTTAACAATTGATGAAGCCAAAGCCTCAGTAGAACAAGTTACCCAGGGTGCAGAGGAGTCTCCAGGGGCCCTTCACCAAGCCTGTGAAACTCCTCACGTGTTCCTAGCCAAAGGGGACACCACCTCCCAGCAAGACATAGGTCTGCCCTGCTGCACCCTGCTATGAAATGGGGAAGGTTGGGGTCCACCAAAGGGTAAATTGCAGGAGCAGAGGTTCTGGGGTCCGTTCTGCCTCAAAAGAAGAGCCAGAGGGGCAGCAGTGATGCCACAGCTCAGAATAATGTGGAGATCCATACATAAAGCCAGTGTCTGGAGGGAGGGGAGGCAGGAAGAGCCGAGCTGGTCCCAGGCTTTGAGGCAGCCCCCAGTGGGATCCAAAGGAAACTTTCACCAGGTGACAGCCCTGCCTAATTGCCTGGAGTTTCACACTCTCCCTGCTGCAGTCACCACCAGGGACAGGACATTAGGCCAGCCTGGCAACACCCAGCTTGTCCACAGACATTCATCCCAACCCATGGCTGGAAACAACCATTGTTTGGGAGATTTGCCATGAATAGAGTCAGATGCCAAGATAATCCCCTTATTAGGCTGATTCCTCTTCTGTTGCATCCTGCGTGAGTCAGAGATCATAGAAAACTCAGCAGACCAAAGAAACTATAGTGCTGGCTTAGAAAAGGCAGAGGAGGAGGCATTTGGGAGTGTCCACCAGGCTCCAAACACAATATTGTGCTGAGAAGAGCCAGGAGAACCACAGAGGTTGCCATTGGTGCATGGAGGTCATCTACAGGTTCATCTCCTGTTAGGCAATAGGTGATGCCACAAGGTTTTCCCAAGCTAAGAAAGAACTTGTAGGACATCCATCCCTTCTGGGCAAAGCCACCAAGAGGCTGGAAACCAAAGGGACCAAGAATGTCCCCTTGGCACCATTTTGTAAGAGGAGGTTGTCCACAATGGTCTGAAGAGACTCAAATAGAGAGTCAGCCCTCAAACTACCAGGAATTTCTTCAAATTCAGACCAGCAAGAACAAACTACCCCACCAGAAATCCCACCCCAGCTTCCAGCCTTTCCTCTTAAACCCCAGCAGGGATTCACACAGATCCCAGGGACCAACACCCAGGAAGGGGATGCTCCAGCATCTCCCTCAGGCTCCTCCCAGCTCTTTGTCAGGAGCAGGGCAGAGATGGCTCCTCAGCAGCAGGCAGGAGGGGAAGAAATTACAACAGTTTAGTGGCCATTAGGGTAAATGGGTAATAATGTTTCTGCCCAAAGCTGCTAACTGGACTGGTGCTCCAGGAGCCACCAGGCTGATCTCAGGAGAAATGCCATGGGATTTTCAGGTCCATAAATGATAAGGGTATAACAGACATCAATTTTATGGGGAGAATTCCCTCCAGCATGTCAGGACGTGGTCTTTTGGGAGGGAAATAGAGGTGACAGCTGCACTAATGGAGTCACCAGCATCACTTCTGCCACACTGCAAGCCCTGCAACAGCAGGAACACAGGGAGTGCTACCACCACCCACAACCTGCTTCTCCAGCTGAAAGCCCAGACTCTTGCCCAGGGTCAAAGAGCAGCTCACGGGAAGGAGACGGGGTTCTCCTGGGGCTGGGGACATCGGGTCACCCAGCACTGGGCTCTGTGAGGAGGGACAGCCTCCCCTTTGCATCCAGCCCTGATGGACGTGCACAGTGAACACTCCTTGGAGGATGCTCCATCCTCCACATCCTTTAGAGGGAGACCCAGAAAGTCCGCTCAAAGCTCAGCCCCGGGGCTTCGAAATCACCCGCGGAGGAGGCAGAAACGCAGCCCAGGGATACAGAGAGAAAAAGAGAGAAGCTGGATCCAGCCAAGAGGGTGCGGGGGAAGCGCGGGGCTGGCGAGCGCAGCTGCGGGCACCGAGCGCCGCGCCGCGGGGAAACGCGTTCGGACCCCGGCCCCGCTGCCCCGCACTCGGCTCCTGCTGCCAGCCACGCACCGGCAGCACATTTCTAGCAGGCAGCCGCACGCAAAAGCAAATTTCATTTCTCCCCAGCAGACCCCCGGGTCAGAGCCACCTTCCCCGCAGGAGGCGGCGGTGCGGGGCTGCTGCCTCCGGGGTGTTTTCTCCTCCAGATGCTCCCCGAGCTCTTGATCGCCGTCTCGCTGTCTCCAGCCCCCCAGGGCTGTCTGTCCCTGGCTTTCTCCTGTTTGCTCCAGGCCTGGTGTCACAGGCTTTTTGAGATGGTTTACCTCAGATAAACTCTTCCTACGGTCACCGGGCGAGCAGCAGGAGCTGGGGCTGCACACGAGGAGCTGTGAATGAGGCCAAAACAGAGGGAAATATCCCTGTGGAAAAAGCACCTGAAAAATCAGGCTCTCTCTGTACGTGCTTGGGTATCTGACAAGTGCAGCAAGACTTCCTCAGAAAAACCCCTGTGCCACCTAAAGTTTGCCACGTCCCTCAGGTGGTGCTGGAACGTGTGGTTGCAGGAACAGAGAGGAAAACCCAGATGATGCACCCTCTGAGCACATTTCACCTCCAATCTCATGAGTTTGGGAATCCTGACACCCAGGCACGTGTCTGTCAGGGCCACTTGGACAGCAGCATCACTGATGGATCCACCTACCAAGGCACAGGGTGGTGCAGATGGCACCATCTGCCCATCTCCTGTCCCCCTGGAGCATCCTGCAGCATCTGCTCTCCCACAACTTGGCCAACACATGGCTTGAGCCCCCAAAATAACCTTTCAGTTTCTAGGAATCAGTTGTGACTTTGTCATGGAGTTAAGTGGGAGCTACACACCGAGATTTTGGTGAAGATGGAGAGCAGGAGTGACAAGCCACAGAGGTACAACCACATCCTCCCCCCTCCAAACCTTCACTGGAGATAATCGTGCATCGTGACCACCTGCCAGGAGGAAAGAGAGAAACTGCTGCCCTGTCCAGACCCTCTCCTCCAGGGATGGTCCCAGGGAAGGCAAGGAGACAATTGGATTCTCAGAGCAGGTCTTAGGAGACCCAAAGGACAGCAGTGGCAGCCCCCTGGGGAGCAGAGGACCTGGCAGAAGCCACCTGCCCATAGGCTCAGGGCAGCTCTACGTACCCCAGATGAGATGCAGACTGGCACAAACACCCAGGTCAGTGCCAGGAGAACACAGGTTGGGAAGCCTGTTGGGAACGAGGAACGCGGCACAGGTGGAAAACCCACTGATCCTGCAGCAGTCTGACATTGACCCCGATGCTGAACTCAGCTGCCTCTCCCGGCCCAGGCACAGCTCACCCTCAAACACACATTTCTGTTGTGACCACTTTATAATGGCTCCAGATGGTGGGTGCAGGGCCACGAGGCCACAGTGGAGATCCCCCTGGCATCCCCACCAGCAGGAGCCTGCTCCCCTCAGCCCTGCAGCTCCTGACCAGATGTTTCCCACTAACTCTTTAGGCACAAAGCAAGCCATATACCCTGGTTTTACTGCAGAACCCAAGGACTTTGGAAGCAACAGGTTGGGAAGGAGGAGAATGGGTGACCTATTCAGCTGGACTCAGGATATCTACACTGGAATATCCTTTTCCTTGAACACATAGGCTTGAGTTGACTCCCAGCTCACTGCACATGCACCAGACACAAGCCAGAGAAGCTGAGTCAGCAGGATTGCATTAATTACCCCCCCTGCACGGCTCCTCCAAAGCCTTTTGAGATGTTGCATGAAGCTGCCATGAAATGGGCCACCTCCTACAACAGGGCTTGAGAAACTCATTTTCTTAATAACACGACAGGTCCCTTATGTTCCACTCAGAGCCAGTGACAGCGATGCCCCCGGCAGCACCGGTCCCGTCCAGCCCAATGAAGAGCCCCAAGCCCTCGCTGCTGGAGAAGAGAGAGGCACCAATCTGAAGAGGAAGAGAAGAGGAGGTGCTGGGGGTGCTGGAAAAGGGGGTTCCAGTCATGCTAGCTGGACCAGCTTTGGTACTTCCCAGCAGAGCAGCCCCAAGGGAGCAACTCTGTGAGAGGTGGAGAGAAAAAAAGAAAACATTGGAATGGGAGCAGCAGAGCAGAGACCTCCCCACCACTTCCCAAAGTAAAACGTGGGCAAAAATCCATCGTGAGGGATGTGGATGTGTTTTGTAAGAAAACCCCTGAACAGATTCCCATCCAGGTAGCCATGAGCTTCACCAACCAGTGTTGCCACACATCCAGCTCACCCGGGCATCCCCAGTGAGTTTTGGGTGGACTTTTCTTGTCTGCAGGTGGATGAAGAGGAACCAGGTGTTGTTGCATTTGCCATGGTGGCCACACACCCTACCCTGAGGTGGCCCTGGGCAAGCAGGCAGTGCTAGACACTGGAAGGACCAACAACCAGTTTGTCAAGATCATAAGAGGGGAAAAAAGAAACTGCATGGGCTCCTGCACCCTTCGTGCAACGAGAAGGCAGCTCAGAGGACACAGATCCTGGGAGGAGGAGGTGCACTGGCTGGGGGAAAAGTGTGGGCAGGTGTTGGAGGAAGCAGGGGTGGAGGAGAGGGCACTTGATGAGAGGGTGCTGGATGTCCTTGCAGGTGTCACAAGAGGGAGAGGACTCTACTTACACCATGCCATGTCTCTGCCAGCAAGGAAGGAGCCACTGATGGTGTTCCTGCTGACCCTGCATGAAGACTGGGAGGAGAAAAGATCATCAGGAAGCACCCTTCCCTCTGAACCCAGACAAGACACCAAGAAACCAAGACCTAAGTCTGCCAGACAAGAAGCTGAGAAACAGAGAAGACTGGATAATTAATGGGAGCTCTGCAACTCGAGCTTAATTACACGAAACGGTGGCTGCACCCCGAGTACCCGGAGCCATGAATACCAAAGGAGACACCCCAAGAAGGGGAACCACAAAAGATGTGCCTGTCCTACCTCCATCCCATGCAGACAGGTTGGCTAATAGGGCTCAGATTTGGCTAAAAGTTTTCTGCAAGGCAGAACAAATGGTTTGTGGGGAGCTCCTTGTCTGAAACTGCAGGGAGGCCAGGGCTTGTTCTCCTGAGCAGGGCATTTGTCTCAACACCCTTTAAGAGCCAAGCAGGAGATCTGCTCACAGCCAGCAGGCCAGAGGCTGGGGGAGAGGTTCCTGCTGTGGTTAATTCCACCTTGTTCTCAGGCTACAGGAGTCTTTCCACAGGGGGTGAGGGGTGGAGGGTTGGTGCAAGGGATCAGAGCAAGCACAACCCCCCACACAGAATGTGTAACAAGGGCCAACTATGACAGGAGAAAGTAACAGAGGCTTCCAAAATATTCCATGCAGAAAAGTCAGCCCTGGGGAAAAAAAAATATATAAAGAGTGCTCAAAAAGGAAAGCAGAAAGGGAACACAAGAAAATGCTCTTGGCCCATACTCTCACTGCAATGTTTAAAGCAAAATAAACCACTATGACAACAAGGCCAGCAATGCCCAACTGCACTGATGTTAAGGGGGTGAAGGATCCCAAAGTGGGGTTGCCCTCCATCATTCCTCTGCCTCCTTCCTCATCCTCCTCAGACAGGGGCTGAAGGAGTAACTGGGCAGCAGCTCCAGGCCATTGATCATTAAACAAACCAGCAGTGGGAGCTTCACTTCCAAAGGTCTCCGAGTGCCTCCTCCATCCCCTTCCTGTCCCCAGCACCCTCCTGAGGAACACCTCAATTTTGGGGTCTCACAAACCAGCAGCTGCTGAACCCCCATTTCCTTGGGGTTTTCTGCTGCTTCTGCCTTGATCTTGCAGCAGCAGCAGGCTCCAGGCTGAGCTGCTCCTACAATTGCTCCAGCAACAGTGACTCACGGGGTGCAGGACCCCAGCAGGTGCCTTGAATCTGGGTACTGATGGACAAGAAACTGCCAAGGCTTTTGTCTTCTAGAAGCTGTGTATCAAACCCAGCTATTCTCCTTCTAGATACTACGTCTGGAAAGAATTTGCATGCTTTTCTGACTAGTTAATTACTGGCGAAATTGCTGGATAAAGCCTGAGTTTTTACATGTTCTTTACATTTGAAGGATCCCAAAGAAACACCTCCCAAGATAGCTGGTGTTTCGGGTGAGCTTCTGGGGAAAGCACAGAAAGGAGGTAGCCCTGCTGTAAGAAAAGGGAAGATGTCAGAGTGAAGCTGCACAGACTTTGCTCCTTTTCTACCACTCCAGGACTACACAAGAGCAAAGGACCAGCAATCCAGCTTTACCATTCCCAAATTCCTGAGTCCTCACCAACACACTGCACAAAACAAGGCAACATTGGGAGGTTTCTACGAAAGCAATGATCAAACACAGGAGTGACATGGAGCCTCAGGGAGGGCAGAGCAGAAGAGATGCTCATGGACTGGATGAAGCTGCTCCTCCAAGGGCCAACACAGAGCAACCTGTGAGTTTCAGGGGGTTGGGTATTCAGTAATCACACCATTTGCTGCACTGCCTCATCCTCAAGTGGTCGCAACTCTCCAACCATGTAACCCCAAGGTTAAACACACTGCAAGTACTACCCCCCTCACCAAGACACACCAACCTGTTTGTTCTTCCTCTCAAAAACAGCCAACACACCCAGGAACAGGTCTGCATGCTTGAGAGAGGAACTGCACTTTTCCCCCTCTGCTCAGCTGGTATCTCACCCCCCCACTGGCACATCCAAAGCACATGGAAGCGTTAATCCAACAGCCTGGTGTAGCTATTAACATCACCAAAGTGTTGAATAACCTGTTGCCATGAAAGCACAACCTGGCACAGCCTTCCATAAGGATATTTTACAGGAAGCAAGAACCTCACTAGACAGGGCTGCAAAACCAGGATAATCTTAGGAACAATAAGCTCACAGACTGAAGAATGGCATTATCTGAACAGAGAAGTGGAGTTGGTTAAATAAAATCATCATCTCACTGGCTGAATGTACCAACAACATCAAGTATTGTAGAGCTCTTCACAATATTCAGGTCCTCTAGCCACAGCCCAGGCTTCCATCGTTCCCAGTGCTGTGCCAAGACAGAAAAGGGAAAAAAAAAAAACAAAAAACCCAAAACAACTGGTTTTACCCTTAAAAGCTAACAGACCTTCCAAAGCCCTTGGAAGTTTGTCTGAAGCAGAGAGAAACTGTAACAATGAAGGGTAATTTTCACTTCTGGTTTTGAACATCTGAAGTTATATACTCATTTTTAGGGCATTCTGATGGAGACACTTGACCAAATAACCCCTGAATGTTCCATCGACTCCACCACCATTTGCACTGCAAAAGAACAGGAACTTCAGCTCTCCAAGGCTGGAAGGTCACAGCGTGGCAGGGTCCAGGCACAGCACCCAGGAATATGTGAGGAGAATGAAGCTGAGCAAGCTGGGTGCCATGGCCAGATTTTGTAGCAAATCTGTATGTTCAGGCCGGGCTACAAAACTCTGAAAAAGAAACATTTACCTGCAATGAGTTGATTTTTTTACTAGCTGGAACCTCTGCCTCCCAAGTCCCTGTTGTTCATGACATTCACCCATAGATTTAGCTTCCTCCCACCTTCCCTGAAGCAAAGCAGCACACTCAGAGTGCCAAATTACAACCAAAGCTATTTCTGGTAGCACCTGCAACCAAAAGGTTGCATTTTGTGTGTGATATGTCTGCTCAGCAGCAGACAGGCTGAAAAATGATTATGAGGGATCAACATCAGGGAAAAGCAGCCTCTCCTCTTTGTCTGCAGGTGTTTCACTGTAAGAGCAAGCAAAATAAGTGTTATTCTCCTTACCACCAAGCAGCCAGAATCCTGTTCATATTCCAAAGGAACACATTAGCATAAAAGAACCAATTCCCCTCTTAATTTCTTTCAGTACCACAGTAAAACCTGCAAATCAGCTTTAAGGGGACACGCTTCAGAAGGCAAAGGACTGGTACATGACCATTTTTAGAAAGCTGACACAAAACAAAGTCTTTATTCTTCATCGCAGAAAATAAATACAGGTGCATATTTCATATGCTTTTTCTATAAAAGCACTCCTACAAAATCACCAAACTGCATACAACAGTACAACCTTTTTGGCTTTTAAAATGCAAATATTATACAGTCACTTCGTTTTACTCTCTTTTAAAGCACTTGTAGCAAGCAGCTTTGGAAAAGGAATGCTTATTTAGAAGCCAAATTCTTGCTTCAAGTGTTTTGTGGTTTGTTGGGGTTTTTTTCCCCATCATGTGTGTAGTGCAACTAACCTAAAAAGCAACTAGAACAGTTTGGGTTTCTTTGTAAAATGTTTATTCCCAACCCACCCCACCAGAAACCCTGCAAAGGGAAAAAAAAAAAAAAAAAAAAAAAGCTCTTTAAAACTGTTCTACTTTGATACTTAAACCAAGAGAAACAAAAAGTGGCTCAATAGAAATATTAAGGTTAAGCTTATGCTTCACAGCTCCTTATCTGTTTGCTTCCAGTTTGGCCCGGGTGTTTTCTTGAAGAAGAAAAAAAGGAATTAATCATCCAGTCCTATATTTCTGAAAAGGTATGACATGGACTCCCCGTTATGGATCCTGCGAATGGCTTCCAAGAGGATCATGCTGATATCCACAGTCTTGATTTTAGGGCACTGGAGTTTTTGTATTTCATGTGGAATTGTGTTCGTAACAACCACCTACAGAAAGAGAAAAGGATCAGGAGGACTCAGCTCTGGTTTCATTCTCCACCTCTCACAGCTGGAGTGTAACAGGGCATCTCCAGGTATCCATGGAAATTCACACCACTGTCCTTCCTTCCTTTCACTCTGTCCAAAGGAAGGTACAGCAGTATCCCCCACACTGGAGGGAAAACCTGCTAATACTGGCAGTCTGGCACCCCATTGCTTCCCTAGTTTCCTGTGGCTATAAACTTCAGGATGTGTAGATGCTTTTATTCCAAGCATACAGTGCCTCAGTCAAAAAGCCTCAACCTAGAAACCTCCTCTCAGCTGAACTCTTAATGCCAGCATATTTTAGTAATTGATTCAGGAGAAAGCTGCATGTTCAAACACCTCCCCCAAATTAGCAGTGAATGAAAGTAAAGAATCCATGCTTACTTCATCGATTGCAGACTCCTCTATCAGCCTGGGGGCATCTGAAGATAAGAGGCCATGTGTGGCCATCACAAAGATCTTGTAAGCCCCCCTTTCCTTGAGGGTCTCAGCTGCAGCCAGAAAGCTGTCAACATCATCTATGATGTCATCCTGCCAAAAGAGGATGGAATCAGTGAGGATTCACCACGTGCTCAGAGAGATCAGCACAGCACACCCACTGTTACAGCTCTTTCAAGTGGGACAATTCCCAGCCAAGGCCAGAGGGACATTTCCATCAGTGAAGTGTGAAGGAGCACAAGTGTCCTACTGCAAGGCCAAGGGACAGAGGGACTGCTCTGAGAGGGGAAGAGGGAAAAGCCAAGACACCCAACATTGGTTCCAGAACCACACTCACAGAGAACTGCCCTTTCCCATGACAAGGCCAGAGGTTATGCTCTGCTTTGCAGAAAGCATCAGGCTGCATTTCTGAGCTCAGAGCAGGAAGAGGATGTGATTTCCCCTTGTGTGATGCACAAGCACCACCAGGAGCTCTTCAGAGGAGTTTCATAAGCTCTTAAAACAGAAATTGCTCTGGTCTGTCCATGGAAACAAGGTCCAAATGCTGCTTTTCAGCCTGGATCACATCACAGTTCCCAGTCAGCTTCAGGAAGTGCACAGAATGCTGCCTCATGCTCTAAAAAGTTCATTACTGAAAGCCCACCAACAACCAAAGTTTAGCTGCTGACACAGCAGAAAATCTGATTTCTGCAACTTTAACAAATTTAATAAAATTTATCAGAAACTGTGGAATCCTACTTACCACAATGATAGCTATTCTTCCTCCAACATCCCCAACAACTGTGATGGGTGGTTTTTCCTTGGGAATCAGCACTGTTTAATGGCAATTTTTTTTAAAGAGATGTTTTAGAAAGGGGGAAGGAAGTTTATACAATTCACTTCAAGTGTCAAAGGGTCTGCTGTACATGGGTCACCACTTAAAGAAGTGAAGCAACAACTGTTTCACCCATCACAGAATTATTGAGAAAACCAGTAAGATTTTAATACCTAAGTGATTTTTTTTTAGGCTTAACCAAAATATTAACTCCATTCATTTACACCCAAAGTCTTAATCAATTCAATTAATTCTTAATTTTAGTCAAGAAAAGAGTGGCTTGCAGACACAACCAGTTCAATCACCCTACTGAGATCCCAGCCAGGTTTATGTAATAAAGTTTTGGTCATGCAGCTACAGATCACACCCACATTCAGCAATGTTACTGTGTCAAAGCCCGTGACATCACACAGCTACACACAAACCCAGTGTCAGCTTCTTACCTCAGAGTCCAAGGAAATTTCCATCAAAAAAAAGCAGTATACAAGTGGGACCTCTATGCCAGGGGCACTCCTGATGACACTGCCCCTCCTACACAAACCTCACCTACAGCCTAGCACTGAAACTATGGACAAAGTGCATCAAAAAGAACCTTCTTTCCCCCTAAAGCCCCTTTCTGATGGTCCCTCACTGCCAGCCTCATGTCCCAAACACACAAAAAAGACAGGTGAACACTGACACACAAACTTACTTACTGGGTATCTCCAGACTGGGATGAATAGCAGCAACATTTTTGGCTGTAGGTGGTGAGTGTCGACCATCCACCATGTCAGACTCAGCATCCTGAGCTTCCCCATGGATCACAGCAATTCCCAACCGTAAGCGTTCAGCGAACGACTGCGCCCTGGAGGGGTTACAAAAAAAAATAAAAAATAATAAAACAAATCTACGTTAAGTTTAAAATAATTCATGTGCATATCTTTGTAATTATACCCATTTTATTTCTAATGTTTCAGCTGGAAAATGATACTAACATTTTAGGAAAACCCAGAGAAGTAACTGCTTTTCCCTAAGCATTTTATTTTCATCAGGCTTGTGAGAGTCAGAATAACCCTGAATACCCACAGAGGCTTTGAAGCAGCAGGATAAATGCTGCAAGTCCCATAATTATGATCACTTCCTTCTGCTTTGCCCCAAAGTAAAAAAAAAAACACCAAAAAAACCAACAAAACACACAAACAAAACCACAAAAAAACCCAAAACAAAACCAAAAAAAAAACCAGAAAAACACTTCCTAGCCTTTGGCATTCCTGAAATCCTATGCTTTAGCAGGTCTCATCCAACAGTAACCAAGAATACCCCAGATGTCTGGACTGTCCACACTGAACAGGAGAAAATATGAAAAGAGAAAACAAGTCTTCATCATATTTTTAGCAAGTTATGCACGAAACAAAGACAATGTTCATGATTTCCCAACACAGAACCTTAGATTATCCTATAGAAAAAAAGAATCCAGATGATCATTTTGCCTGACAAACCATTCTTTCAAGTTAAAACAGCGTGGAGTTTTACACTGCAAAAAGCCCCTTCACTGAGCAGTATTTCTTCAGCTAAACTGAGGAATTTATGTAAAGAAATGAGAGGCTAGCTGGGGGAGGGGGGAAAACAGGAATTTCACAGACAGTGCACTTGTATTCCAGAAGCAGGAAGTAAAAATGAGTGGATTCACTCTACCTTCCCAGCACACCCCAGAGCTCTGTGTCTAACCTCAGCCAGTTATCTGACTGCACCTGGTCCAAGTGATCCTGCCACATCCAGACTGAGTCACTCTGTTCTAACATCAGCACCTAGGACCTGGGGCCTGAATCACCTCCTTTACACTGAAGCCTGGTTTCACTACCCAAACAGCTCAAAGTCCAGTGAGTATTTGCCCATCGTGATGCTCAGTTAATTAAAAGCAAAGAATCTTCTGCCCTGTGGTTATCACAATGAGGATATTTTTCTCAAGTTATCAGCTACAGTTAAATTATAATTCCAGACATTAAGAGTTATGAATTAGAAGGCATAATCCTATCAAGGACACCATAATAATTACTTTAAAATAAACTAAGTCAAGCTTGAAGTACCAGTAAAATGATGCAGTTGTTTCCCAGTGAGCTCAAACCACAGAAACATAAATTCATCAAGCAAAGGTTCTCTTCCACAAGTGGAAATTCAGCTGAAAATTGTTTTCTTTGGTTAGGCTGATACATGAACTCACCCTTTTCTCATGTACCACCTCAAATTCTGCTCTTAAATGCTCACAGGTACACATGAAGGAGCTGAGCAATACAGCTCTGGGATCCACTCCTACAGACTGGGTACACGTGCAGCTTATCTGTTTGATCAGGTAAAAGTGCCTGCAGACTCTGCTGGCACAAACAGTAACTTAATGAGCATGAAATTGCTTCAGCAAATGTCTGCCTGCTCTCAAGAGGCAGTCCTGACACCAAGGAAAAGAAATAGTCAAAAATAACCAAACTTAACATAACTCAAAGGAAATCACATTAAAATTACTGCTGGAAAATGAAGATGACAGCACTTGCTCCCCTTGATTTCTACAAATCAAACCACTTTTGATTTCTATATAAAAATATCAAAACCTTTCTTACAAAGAGCTCTGTGACTCCTTGGTATGAAAGTCTAGAAAACTTTTCCACAAACTCTTAAGTCTGCCACCACAGCAAATACATTCTCTTAAAGCATCATCCAGTTCTTACACCACCTGCTGGGCACAGTGAATTCCAAAAAGAGTTTGGGAATTACCAACCAAAAAGCTTTATGGTTTATGAACACTCATTCAGCCAACAAGGATTTAAGCAAAATCAGCTCAAACATCAAATTCTGTCGCACCATGCCAGGAAGCCAGCTGTGTTTAGGATCTGATCAGCCACGTTCTAAGTTATGACCATGTTAAGCAAACACTTTGGATTAATGGAATTGTACTTCCAGTCATTTTTCTTTATTCAGAGGAGAAAATTTCTAATGTAAATGCACACAAACAGAATATGATTAACCACCTTTTTTATTCTAAACATGGAACTGATTTACCTCCTCCTTTTGTTTGTTTGTTTGGTATTTTTACTCTTCCATTTATAATGTTTACAGTGATGATGTAAAAACTACAAATCTGACAAAGTAGAACTGGGAGGGATTTGAAGGCTGAATCTTCTAATTATTGGGTAACTGTCCTTAAGAACAAAATCACAATAGAGATTTCCTGCTCTAACACAAGAGAGCAGATCTTACCCACCTCTTTGCAGACGCAGGTGATTTGGCCACAATTACAGCATTCCTGTAGTCTGGTATCTGTAGTAAATAACAGATATAGCAATGTCTACTTCGTATCTTTAGACAAATTTAAACTCAGTAAGAATCAGAGAACTTTATTTTGCTAGAAGAATTTTAAGCATAGATCACTTTACCTAACATAAAAGAGCAACCTCAAGAATCCACGGTACAGAGTTGACAGCTTAGTAAAAACAGGTATTTAGAAAATTCAGATATTAAGTTAAAACTGTACCTTTCATAAACACCATGTTGTATTAGAGATTACACAAAAACAACTGCTTCAGAAGAACATCAGGGCTACACAGTTGAATGAAGTTTACAGGAAATCATCACAATTAAAGTTTCCTGTTCCACTTGTATTGTATGTGCACGGGGCAGGCTTTAATCACCTGAGAACACAGCATTTCTTCTATTTCCTATTGCTTTTCAGAGTACACAAAACAGTTAACACTTCTCCATCACTCTACCACATCACACTGACCCACCAAAAGGGAGGAAAATTCTCCATTTCACTGCACTGACCCTGCCCACAGTCTAACATTGCTGCAAACCCTCTTTTGCACAGGTCAGCACTAGAGGGGGAAGGCCAAGAAGGTGAGTTTCATTTTGACACCATCAGCCACTTGGCACTGCACAATCTCCTCCAAAGGCTGCAGGCCCTGCCCTGTTCTCATACTACCTTTTCACCCCAGACTTCCTCTCTTCATTTAGCCAGAGCTTTACCCTTCATCTCTCAAAGTTTCTTATCCTTGCCCTCCACTTTTCCTGCACTAATTCCCCACCAGACTCGTTTTTCCTTGCCCACAACTCTTCAAGCCTCCCAGCACTCACACTGCCAGTTCTCCCTTCTGACAGCAACCTGTGCTCCCTCTAATAACTCATCTTACCCTTTCCTTGCAAACTCAGCATTTTCCCTCACAGTGCTGCCCTGGGATGACCTGTCTGCCACGGAGAGCAGCAGACAGAGAACCTGTGTGTCCTTCCATCAGCTGCCAAAACAACAGTCCACAGCCCCCTGTCAGCTGCAGTAGCAAGCCAAGTCTTACAGGGCAGATCTAGTCTTCAGAATCCCAGCATTAAGGGACAGAAGGCTTCACTGAATATCAAATTGATCTGAATTCCACAAATTTGGAGGGGTGGCATTCTGACATGCAGCTCATCCCCTTGCTGACAGTGACAGATGTTAAATACCAGTTCCAAAGCATGGAAATAGTTGGGTTTTTTTCCAAACACAGGCAAGGTAAGCTCTTCCACCATCTCCTCCAACCCACAATGGCTGAATATTCCCAAAGGCACTCTGCCTGAATTAGGCATTAAGGTAAAATTCAGTTGTGGAGTTGAGCATGGGCCTCACCAACTGAAAACAAGAGCTTTTCTGAGGACGTGTCTGGCAGCATTAATAATCAACACTGCTACTAACTCCACCTATAATACTGGGAATTCAGCATGTTTTGTCCTTTACAAACACTCAGTTATACAACAGGCTACAAAGATTAACATGATGGAAGGTATGGAGAAGGCAGGGCCTGTCACTTGACATAATACAGGCTTTGATCTTGCTCAGACATCATTGCCTCATTTTTCCCCTGCCAAATGATCAAATTCATTCTCAGCTCTTTAAAAAATGAAGTCAGAAAACCAGAAATGTCATCCAATAAAGTAAGGCATCAGCTCCTCATAACAGTGAGCTACATCACTCTACAATTAACATGTACACATAGGAAAGAAAAGACACTCAGTACTGAACATTTGCTAAGCACACAAAGGAAGATCACCAGATTATTTTTATATTGCATTAATGTCACTGATTGGACTGTCTTCATCCCAGAACACCACGTAATTCTCTTCCTACCTATACATAAATTCCTGGCACAGAACAACTACAAGCACTTACTGTCTTAACTTGTGGTTAAATGTGTTTTAAGTGACCTCCCCTCTTATTGAGCTGGACTCTTATTTCATGCTACTCAGTACCCCACATCCCAGCTCCCACGTGAAACATTTCTTCTGCTTTGGCATTCATGATGCAGGATATACAGCAAGCTGCTGCCACTGGGAACCTGAGGTGAATACTAAATCCTTCCTGAGCAGCACTGGATGGAACTTTTAAGGAAAAAAACCTATAAATGACCTGGCTTGTGAAGGTACTCGTCAATATAGCTCCCATGTGACCAGATATATTAAGTCAACTTCAGTTTTAGCAAGTTATCTCACAGCCAAGCAGAAGAATGAAGAAAGAAAAGACTGAAAGTATCTAGTGAGACCTCTCCATACATACTTGAGCAGATCTCTACAAATGTTCAGTACTCAGCACTGCCAGCCTCAACGATGAAACAATTATTTGTAAACCCTTAACAGCTCATGTACCAAAATGTGCTTCAAGACTAAACCAGGAACATGCTTTGTCACTGACCACAATGTCAGGCAATACATAAAGGCACAACTTGTCTTGTGTCTGTGTATCTGCTTTTCCACTTTTTTTACCTTCTGAAGTGCTTACAATGCACAGTATTTTTCTTCTGGTACAAAAGATGACTGATTGTGGCAAACCCAGAGCAAGGAGTTTTGTTCTATAATCCTCTTTTGAGTCTAGTATCAAATGAAATTATAACAATAGATTCAAATGGTAACTAATTCCCCAAACAAATCTTGACACTGTCATAACAAAATCATGTTGGTTTGGTTTTGTTGTTTGGGTTTTTTTTAATTAAGGCATTCATACCTCTATGAAAAGAAATAGCTTGGGTTTAAAAGTAAGAGCTACACCTTTTGCCTCACCAGGAAGAAAGCATTTGCTTTATTCCAAATTATCATTAGTCAGAGGCATAATATATATCTTACACCTACAATTATCATTTGCACAATTTGTATAGGTGAATCTACCAGCAGTGCTTCTCAAAGCACTTATAAAAAAATATGGAGACATGGGGAACATCAGAAGTTAAGCTCAAGACATGCTGAACCAAAAAGCAGGTGAAGATTTCCACACAAGTGTCCTCTGCTCTTACTCTGGGATCAACAAGGCTCTCTCCCAGTTTTTTACTTCATTTCTCAAGTGTTTTCATAACGTGGTATGAATTATACCTGCACCCAAGCACTCCAGTCTCTACATGTCAAGGAAATGGGAAATAATAAAAGAAGAGGATATCAAACACAAGAAAATCCTTGTGGTTTTGCTGTTTGTGGTTTTTATTTAATCCTAGTTAGGGCAATATATTTAAGAAGACAGAACAGCACCACTACACAGATAAGAAAATGCCAGGTCTCCATGAAAGGAAAACTTAATCCTCTAGAGAACCAATTGCCCCAACACCATTCCTTGCCCCAACATGACCTTTCTCCCTTTACAATTCTGTTTGAAGAGTTGGGTCTTTTCACAGGGATTTGTTTCAAAAGTCTTGAGATATGACACCAAAAAAAAAATAAAAATCAAAAGCACCCCAACTGTAACAAAAGGCCTTCCTCACCTCTTCTTGGATGTACTGGAGTAAAAATGGAGATGCTCTCAAGTTATCAACTGGAATATTGAAGAATCCCTGTATTTCCTTCTGATGTAAATCCATGGTAATAAGATGAGTTAGTCCTTAAAAAAAACAAAACAAAACAAAACAGAGAAGCACATAAAGAAAAGTAAGACAGAACAAGAGGCATGGTCTTTAATTCTATAGTAAGTTTAACTGAAGTTTGTTCAGATCACAATCTCTAAGCTGCATTTGAACAAGAATGCTGTGCTTAGTGAAAGCAACCAGCATATTAACTATATCCCTTTTAAGTGCACTGCCATTAGGATGTTTCCAGATTTCTACAGTGTCCTTTGCAAAAGAACCTGGGAACACTCAACAAAACTGACTCGGCAGTGCCACACTGAGGCAGGTAAGCTCTTTCTCCACCCAACAAGAGACAAAATGGAAGCACTAGCAAGAGGAAAAGTCCTCTGGCACATGGGGAGCCCCTAGAACAGCTATCATTAAACTCCTGATTTAAACTCCAAGCCCAAATTCTAATTCTCAGAATCCTTCTCTCAAAATCAAAAAGCTGATCACACCATTCTAACTGCACATTTTTCCCAGGAGCATAAGCAAAAGGAGAAGAAAATGTGTTGAAAGGCTGTGAAAATGAATAATCTCATTCTGCCACATCATCTCAAATGTAAAGGACAGACACAAAGTGCATTCATCCAACGGGTAAAAAACAGGCTAGAAATGACAAAGCCCAACTGTTCCAGAGTGTTAGACAGGCACAGAACAGCGTTACAAGGGATGGATACCACAGCCCAAAGCAGCAGAGTCCAGCTGACTCGTTTTGCCAGCTCAGTGTGACACAACACAAAATGGCTGTTGCAAGTTTCCTTATTTTATGAACTCATCATTTGGAAGCATTTCTAATTACATTTGCCTTTCTGTGTGGGTTTTAAACTCACGAAAATCTTGGCAGTTATTTTTAAACAGAGTCCCAACCTGTGCACAGACCTCTCTAAACCTGAAAACTGACAGCAGGAGCCCCCATTGCCCTGATTATTTCCAAACCACCTGCATTCTTACCAGCTTTACACATCATTGAAGCCAGTAATTTACAGACAATGGAGCCCCTTTTCCTCATCTTGCACTGTTTGCTGTAGGGGAAATAAGGAATCACTCCAATAATGCTTTTGGCACAGGAGGTTTTACAGGCGTACACCATGATCAGGAGTTCCATGATTGTAGTATTCACATCCCTGGAACGAGAAGCATCCAGTTCTGTACCTCGTGCATAAAAACCCTCTTTTCAACACAGGATCTATACCCAATCCAGGGATTTCACTCCAGGGCAGCAGGGACAATGGGGACTGAAGGACTTTCCCTAAGAATCCAGCTGTGCACACCTCAGGACAGCAAGTGGCTGTCAATATTTCTTTGACTTGGCTTTGTTTTTGGTTTTTTTTTTGCAAATCAGGAGGTTTTGTTACACCATTTTCAGGCTGCTAGTAATACAGCATGTTGCTGTAACCAAGTAGTCTGTGTTTTATCTCCAACATCTCTTTTTACTCTGCAGAAAAGAGAGAATATGTATTTTTCAATATAGATAAGCTTTTTCTAAAAAAAACGTTTCAGACTTCACAACATATTTCTCTACTGATCAAGCCAGCAGTAGGCTAAATAATTAATGATTACCAGTTACTTACTTTCTGCCATAAATAAAAAGATTGACAAGTTGTTGTTTTTTATATAAGAACTGATGATGGACTAAGAGCCCTTCTATTTCTGTTGAAGTTAGAAAAAAACCCTGAGCATTTGTAAAATTCTTCCCATATTTAAAAAAAAAAAAAAAAAGTGTTCTCTGAATGACAGGACACATTGCCTAGGAAACACTTTTCCAAGATGTAAAATGTTTGCAATGGTGCTGGCAACAGGGTAGCTGAAAAGGGAAGATTTTATAGAGTGACATAAGACAAAGAATGCACCTAGCGAAAGAATGCAGAGACCCAGCAGAAAATTTCAGTGACACATCCACTGAAAATTAAAATAACTCAGGTTAGCTTGTACTGATCATCTTTGTGCACACATCCAAAAGCACACAGAACAATAACAACAAAAGAACCAACAAAGAGAAGCCTCTATATCTAGTTAATCTAAGCTTACTATAAGGTATCATGTACATAAAATGTGCAGTAGAATTAAACCAAAAGCATTCTTTTGGACAGTCCAAAATGCTAGCAGTGTCTTTAAGCAGTTACTCACTTTGAAACTGTTTGGATGATAAAAACATCCTTTCCTCTCACAGACTCCTGAATCTGCACTCTCGTTTCTGCCAAGAAGAGAAACATGTAATGTTTGCAATAGCAACACTCTATAGAGTCTAAGAAAAGGGTACCAATAAATGGCATCACAGTTCAGTAAGTTTCCAGTATTGCCAATTAAGTGCTCACCTCTGTTTGGTTCTTGATACACCTGAACCTTCCCCATCTCAACTCCTAAACGCCTGCAGGAACAGATAAAAAAGAAAAGCAGAAGTCAATAGAAGAAAACAAAAACAAACTCAAAGCCCATATAATGCAATTGTTACTGGAAAAGCTATATTCCACAGGAGAAAACCAAGAAAAGAAAGCTCCCAACCATAAACCTAGTAATTACAGTGGAAATCTCCTAACAAAGCGTTTCTAGAAGCTGCACTGCAGGCTAAGCTGAACTCATTTTCAAGTCAAGCTCAGAAGAACAAGCAATGGGGAAGAATAATGCTTGGTTACTAAATTAAGTAACCATTCCTAATTTTTAATATATATTCCTATATACATTACACATATGTTGCCATATAGATCTGTATACAGACCTGCCATATAGACCTTCACACAAGATGCACAATGCTTAAAAGATCACTTTTAAATCATTCTTCAAAATGCCAATGTTGAGTGGATGGGAAATATTTAAGAGCTCTGTCCAATGAATAATGGAAGACCAACATCTGCTATGTTTATTTCAAGTCAGCATCACCACAAACCCTTGTTAAAAAAGGGGATAACCCAGCATGCTACACAATTATGGCCAAGTCTTTGCAGTGCTGGAGTTCCTCTGCACTCTCCTTTCTCCTATCTCTACCTAATCTTGGGCACACAAGCCTCAGGAGGAAACCCACCCTGTGCAACACTCTTTGCAGTGCTACACATCTTAACACTGCTAGGAGAGCAGGGGGAAAACATCCTTAAAAGTTCAGCTGAAGCTGTTGATATTAAGCTCCACAAAGGTCTTCACCTAACACACGCAGAGGATGGGTGCAGCTTTGCCCTGTAAAAAACTGCTACAGGGAGAACAATAAAAATTTCTGCTGTGATTATTTAACACTATGCAAATATTAATTTTTCCATGTGTTGTCTACAACCTACTGCAGCCAATCACAAGCTGCCAGCAAGCAACTTAAACACAACTTAGATTCTTTGTTACTGATCTGCTGAAATACATGATGCACTACACTAAATATTCTTGCAAACCACAGCAGTTTTCCCAGGTAACTTTCCCTGAACAGAGAAATCAGTCCTTAGTAAAATAAGCCCCACCATAATAACACCAAGATCCTAAGCTGCCCTGCAGGGTTTCACTTACTCAGCAATCCTCTTTGATAGTTCCATGCATGATGAGTTGGAATTAGCTGAAAACAGCACCAGTCCACCCTTGGTTATATTCATGATGGCCCCAAATTCAGTTGATGGCACACAAAACATCAAACCTAAGTTGTGCTTCCACTTCTAGAAGACTGCAAGAGATCAAAGGTCTGTTAAAGCCACAACATTCAAAACAAGAAATACTTTCTGCTTAGAAAGTTTCCCACAAGCCCATATGATCTGGAATCCTCAGTCTGTGTTATCACCTCTCAAAGTAACACAAATATCCCCTCACAGCCTGACTGCTGACCTGGTTTGAAGACCTAATGAAATGGCCACGAAGAAGGGGGCTTCAGCCCACCTTGCTTTCCTCCTCCTGCCCCTAAACTTCACACACCCTTCAGCAGAAGCTTCCCTGGAGGTCTCAAGAGATCCTCCTAGACAACCCTCCTAACTTCAACAGGGTTGGTTTGGGTTTTTCTTGCCTTTTTTCTTTACTTTTTAAAAATGCTTTTTTTAGCCTCTTGTGTAATAACACACATACTCTTTTCCATCCTCTCACCCACTTCATTTTCCAGAAGTGAGCAATGTTTATTTCTGAACTTCACAAAGACAGTCAGAGGTAGAATCCAGCTAAACTGAACTCCTAGCTCAGTGAAACTGACTACAAGAGTCTATTTCCACAGCTGAGTATCTTTCCATCACTTTGCAATACAATATAAACTTACAAATAAAGATGAAAGGTAAGGAAGAGTTCAATAAAGCTGGGAGCTGTAAATAATGACCTCTTGCACAATGCATCCACTTGGTGAAGGAGCTGTCATTCTTTGATACTAATATTTCTTCTGTGAAAATAGGAGAAAAATATCAAGAGGAAATCTCTACTTGTTTTGTGCTTTCTTTCTTCCAAATAAAGGCACAAGCCACTAGCTCTAACAACAGTTTGATGGCATTCCATCTTCACACTTTTTATTCTTCTCTGTAACATCACATTTTTGTAACTTCTTCTAATATAAGATTTTGTTCAAATAAAAGAAAATCACACTGACTGACAGCCAATGACAGACCAAAGTAGTGTTCAACTCAGAAAATCCCAGGCTACTGAACCTCACTTCTGCTGTATAAATAGTCCAGCCCATTTAGCATTATGTAGATGTCTGAAAATAACAAGTACAAGTTGCCTAATTCAGAAAAAAGTAAGGAGTTAGGAGAAATAATTTCTTTCCTGGTAAATATCTCCCTGCTGAGAAACAAAAGAGCCACATGGAATCTGCTAAAAAGTATGATGTGCTCCAGAACAGAATCTTAAAGAAAAAAACAAACAAAACCAACAGCTTTCATATATACAAGACAGCTGGCTAGCTCTATAAAAAAATTAGTTTAGCCCAGCCCATACTCTTGCTGAGTTTGACTTTATCACAGGAACTGCACCTGATTCACACTCAATTAAGGGACAAAGTAGTCAAGAGCTTCCTAGCAGATCCTCTGCATGAAGCATCTGTGCTGTGCTCAACTTTTGTGAATGAAAACCTGCCTGTCATCAAATCTTCCAAACTGTGCAGAAAGACAGCACAGACAGCAACCATTTCTGCAACACAATCTGAGCACAATGATGTTTCAACTCTACCAGAAGCTGGTGGTCCCCTTCATACCACTAACACAAGCCCCCACCCTTTCATTATAAATATATATTTATATATTTATAAATATATAAATTATAAATATATATGTGTATTGGAGATTATAAATATATATGTGTATATATATATATATATTCATAAAAAAAGAGGAATGCCAGAAGGCAGTTTGGTTACAGACATCTAAAGCTCAATACACTCCACAATTTCAGCAGCACTGAAAACCTATTTCTTAGCTAGTATTTCCTCCTTTGTTCCACTGCACACTTGTTCTGTAACCCCCAGCTGCTAACTAATGGTGATCATCTGTCAAGTTAAAGATACAACTGTAATTCAACAAAGCAAGAATGTACTAGAAATGCTTTTAGGTCTCAGACCACCACCAGAAAGCATCCTGCTTGTGTGATTAGGTGGGAACAATGTCGAGACAACTTTTGATATTACTAAAAACACCCACATTGCACTTTGAAGACACAGGGTTTTTTTTTTCCCAATTGTGTTACCTTCTTTGCTCCATAGGTTAAGGAAACAAGAAGAGGTAAAAGATCTGCTGAAAGAAAGAGTTCTTCCAGATTACTGTCCAGAGTGCATTTTACACTATAATGAGAAACTAAAATATTCCCATGCAACACTGAACATACATGAAGTTCTTCATGTAACCATAGGTCAAGGACTATCTTGTGGATGTACTTCTGCACCAACAAGTGGGCTACAGTGTGATGGGGGGGTAGGGAAATTGCATTTGTTGATTAATATTGACGTATCAGCCTTGAAATAGATGTTGGCATGACAACAAGCTCACAAAACTTTATTAGATGTGTAAAGACATGACACCACAGAGGTACAAGGGACAACGGCCCTTTGGTTTGAGGCAGACAGATCTTCCAAGCCCACATCAGGTTCGGGAAAACACACACACACCATAGAGCAGGGCTGAAGCCCACAAACTCCTACCTTTTTTTTTTTCTTTTTTTTAGGGCTGCACACAATTACACAGACACATCGGGACGAACACAATTACTGGCCTGGTTACACACGATGCCGTATTCCCACTGCCTTCACAGCACGAATTAAGCATGTCCACACAGAAAGCACAACTAAATGATGGATCCCCACGGCCTGGGATCACACACACACCCACACACACACACATATACACACCCATCTCCCCAGCCCCAGAAGGACTCTCCATCCTAACCTCCAACCCTGGGCAAAACAGCAGCGAGTCGCCCCTTCAACCCCACACCTCCCTACAAGTCCTTCAGCTGCTGCAGGTGGGTTACACACACCCTGGGAAGGAAAGCCCGCCCAGGCACCCCGAGGTACCTGAGGATCCCTTCCCTTCCCTTCCCTCCTCTCAGGGCAGAGGCCTGGGCACGCCGCAGCCCCCGGCGTGGCAGCGAGCACGCCGCTCCCCTTCACCATCCCCTCCACCTGGCAAGGATCCCCCGGCAGCCATAGGAAAAGGGCCGCCGAGAAGAGGGTCCCCCTCCCACAGAGCCACTGAAGGGAGGGCGACGGAGCCCCTTCCTCAGGCGGCGGAACGCTGTGTGAGGATGGGGAGAGAGCGCTGGGGAAAAGAGGGGATGTCCTGCCCTGACACAGCCGGCTGAAGTGGGCTGAGCGGGCGAGCGTGCCCCTTGCTGAAGGCCTTACCTGCCGGCTCCGGCCCCCCGGCCCCGGGTGAAGGCAGCCCGGCCGGAGGGGAAGAGGAGAGGCAGAGGCAGCAGCTGAGCTCAGCCCCTCCGGTTCTCCGCTCCCAAGATGGCGGCGCGGGGGAGAGAGGGAGGGGGGGGCGGGCGTGAGGCGACGCCTTCTCCTCTCCCCCCGCCCGCTAGAGCTGAGGGGAGCAGCGGGCGGCGCCATCTTGGCCCCTCGGTGCTGCGGGGGGACCCCACGACCGAGGCGGCTTTCGGCTTTCCCTCACCTTCAAAAAACGTGAAAAAATACCGTAATGGGTGGGTAAAGGCTCCCACAGGGCTCGTGGCGCCAAGTCCCTATGGCGTGAGGCTGTGGATGCCCGCAAGGAGATGGGTGTTGGAGCATCTCTGTCAGGGGAATGGCTGACCACACCGAGCCGCTCTGGGCACTGCCACCACCCTGCTGGGCACCAGGTGGGCTTTGCCGACGGATCCAGCTGTGTTTGTAGAGAAAGAAGGTTTCCTGGAAAGTAAGAGAAAAAAAAAATTGGAAAAAAAAAAATCGGTGGTCTAAAATCCCTATACACAATTTGTCCAGCATTCCCTGTCAGTGCCCTCTTCACAAAACTGGTCGAAGATGTATTTGACGTTTGCAGCAAGGTGCTGATTTTTAGTAACCCTCTTTAAAAGCTCACTTTTACCACAGGACAGTGTAAGGCTGTGCCCCTTCACTACTTAACAAAGTGATTGCCCTGCACAGGTTTGGAAGAATGAAGCTCTTCCCAGGGACTCTCCCCTTTAAGGAAATAAAGAAGCACCGTGTTTTCCCATGAGCTGGGTAGCTACAAGTTTTACTGTGTGCTGAAGATCGGCAGCATCTTACAGGTGAAAATTTTAGCATAAAAAGGTCAAATGGGCTGCTTTCTGCTGTGACTTTCCTCACAAAACACAGTTTGATTTCATTATCTGGCCTGCAGGGTGCATTAGAGCAAGGTCTGGAGCATGCAAGCAGAGACTTTTTGTCTTTTCTGGCATTACCATGAGAGATTAATTAAAAACCATAGCTGCCACGACTGGGCACCAAACACGCCTGCAAAAGGACATTTCAATTCATATTTTAAAAATTAAGTTTCTGCTGCTACTAGCTGTTTTTTTTCTATTTTAAATGCCCACGGGCAGTTTCCCCATGTTTTACTTGCTCATTGCTTCTTGCCTTACAACATTTCACTAATTGTCTCATTTTTTTCCCCTCTCTTGACAGAATCTGGGGAAGAGGAGAAATTTAACCTGAAGCAGCTGAGCAGCTGCCAGACAGAGCTTTCCACTTGTAGCACTCTCACAAAGCAAAGACATCTGCTAGAAATATGTGAGCAGAGAGGCCATAAGCCTGTTTGTTAGCCCCACAGAGAGCCAGCAATGAGCCTCTGCTTTTCCTAGAGTCTCTTATAATTGCACTTAAAATCCTAGACCTCTCCTAATGGCCTCACCATCCTCATCTTCCTCAATCTGTATTTTTATACTTGCAGGCTGGTGGTTCCACAGTGGATTCAGGGTCATTGACCCTATTAGGTTACTTTTTTATTTTGTTTGTGGGCTTTTAGGACAAAGAGGGGAGGGGGTTTTGAGGTTTTTGTTAGCCTCTTAGAGAGCAGCCGGGATCTCTCTCTTAGCAGCAGGCTTCATGGTGGGATTTAACTATGGGCTGGCAGGCAGAGCAGTTTAAGGCAGAAACAACACATGGTGAAGCATTGACCCATAATGCAATTAACAGCCTTTCCCCAGAAGCATTTTGCAATACCCTAGGGCACCCAGAATTTGCTGACAGCTTGATTCACATTGCCCTGAATTCCTGACACTGCTTTAGAAAAACCACAGGACCAGGAACTAAAAGATTCTGGTTTATGATCCTCTTCTATTTCCTTTGTTTTCTTCTAGCAAATCAGTTTCTTTCCAGCCTCTCTTTTCCTGATCAAAAGAATGTAACTTGAAATTTCATCTTCCAAGGGAGAGAAATTTATTAATTTTACAATATGCTGTCCAAATGCTAAAAGTTTAACAAACAGTTGCTCCAAAAGGAGCACCCAGATTTTATTTCCTTTTCAATGGTTCAATTAGCAGTCATCTAAGGAATTCTGAAAAACTGCTGGCTGCAAATACCCTGGCTCACAGAGATTTGTTGTTCTTAACCCAGATGCTACGCTGGCTTGCAGAGATGTGCAAAAACCCCCACACTGAGTCCAGCCAAGGTGAAGGGCACTGCTCATCCAGGGTTTGGCTGAATGACAGCCTGCATCCATCACCTAAGAGAAGACAAATGCTACTGTCATCTTATCTCCTGAGCTCCATCCATCACTGCTCAGCCAGGTTGGCTTTTCTGGGATTTGTTTGGAGTTGTTTTAAAAATGTGGATGTTAAAAATCACCTACCAAACCACCTGCCAGTAAGAGTTATCACACATGGGACACCAAAGAAACGTTTTTACTTGATCCCCATGGGCCCCTGTGAATAGGTTTGCAAGGGGAGCTGTAGCATGCAGGCACCTCCACACTGAGCTCAGGCTCAGGGCCACCACCTCCCTCCTTCCCTGCCTTCACCTTCCCTGCCCTGGGAGAGAGACCATCTCTTTATTTCCAGAAGATGCTGGCATGGATAACACCCAGCTAAGGAGGCAGAACTCATAGCAGCTATAAATTTATTTCTGGATGAAGGGGAGGAGTACTTTTACTATATCTTGGGAGCAATCTGGAAAATAGCATTCCTCACATCTGGGAATAAAAGTGCCTTTTAAAAAGCTCCAAAGCAGAGAACACATCTTTGGGAAGGGACATGCAAGTAGATAGCACTCACTTACTGTTTTATGAAATATTACTGCTAGCCCTGGCTTGGCCATCTGCAGGAAATAGGCACTGAGTCATGTTGTCACAGCCCTGTTCCTCCTGAGTCATGAGGCTTTGACTGAAAGACTCACCAAGTTCTGTTTGTTTTCCTGTTTCTAACTGTGCTCTCAGTTCTGGGTCAGCCTGCAGGGACCAACAGATCTGCCACATCAGCTTCAGCACGGGGTTATCTCCAACCAAGCCTTCAAACAAAGAGACCAGAGGCTTGTTGGAATACCCAGTGTTTATCAGGTCACTGCACAGACAAATGTCTCAAGCTGGCTGAGAGGGCAAAGGTTTGAACAAACACTGCCCTGAAACAAGAACCTGCAGTAGCACCTGTTGCTTTGCTGGCAGCTTTTCTTTTCTTTGCTGAATTTGTGTGCACTTCTCTCCTGTGTAACAGCCAGTTACGCAGCCTTTAGACAAAAGCAGTTGAACTGGACAATGAAATCTTGTCACTTTAGGGAATATGACCAGCAGGGGCCACCCCATTCCTCTGTCACACCAGCTGGGTCCTAGCCTGGCTTACCATTTACTGCACTAAGCTACAGCTCCTCTACAAACGGGGAAAGTGAGCAGACGTGCATCATGCCTTCGTACAGGTGTTTAGGGAACACACAGAAGCCCTTGCAGGGCAGGACCAAAGGGCAACCAGCAAAGAGCATCCTGTTCCCTTCCCAGTTTGGTGCCAATCAGGACCAACCCTGGATCAGCAATAGCAGTTTAACTCCTATGTTCACCCATCTGTTTGACCTGCACAACCCACTAACACTGTTACAAATATTTCTCCTTCACAGACCAACACCACCTCTCTAATTTGCCATATGGTCTCCTGCCCAATTCCAGCAAGCTCTGGCAGAGGTTCTGCTGTCAGACCTCTCCGTGCAGTCTTTCACTTGACCTTATCTACACAAGTCCATTCCCCAAGCTCAAGAGTGGGACACTTAAAAATTTTACTCACCAAGCAAGCTTCACCAGAGGAAAGACACAGGGACTGCAAGGTTTCACTGAGGCTTTTATTGTCTCATTAATTTCTCCTTAATGAAAACACCTTCACCTGCTGCAGTTTCCCTCCCATTCATTTGCACCCACAATCATGGGGCTGGTACTTTCAAGGCTATCTTAGCACCCTCCTTCCTTCCTCATAACTATTCTGAGCCCAGTTTCTATTTCCATGCTCTCATCCAGGTCCCAAGGAGAAAATACCTTTTCCTCTTGAGCTACCACATGCCATGGGCTCCTTGGCTGATTTCTGCCCTGATATCTCTGCAGCTTCTCCCAGCTCCAGCATCACCTGCTGTATTCTCCACTGCAATGTGAGGCAGCATCAGCTCCTGTCCAGGAGGAGCTTATTTACTAATTTGCTTACTTATTTGGTAAAACAGCAGAGAACTGCCAGGCACAGCAATGATCCATTGCTGTCAAGGACTAATTTCACCCCTGCTTGAGATTCTTGGTTCATCTTCATCCTGTCTTCGTTACAGAAGCAGCTATGTCACAACACCCAGTTACACCCTGAAGCTGTCCCTCAACATGGTTAAAATGCCACCATTTTTTTCTCTAGTGTTTACCATCCTGCCAGACCCTAGTCTGACCAAAACCATCACACTGACCTGGAGCCACTTAGGCTTGTGACTGAACCAGGACCAGACACAACTGGGCTGTAATTGGATTCTGCCAACTCTTTTCAGCACATACAAGTCTGCCATCCCTCACCTGAACTGGCCCTGTGATATAATTCTTCCCATCTAGCCCAGTTAGTGAGGTATCACTGTCCCCTGCTACCTTCCTTGGAGGGCAGCTCTGCACCACAGCTCCAGCCAATGCAGTTTCCGTGGCAAAACCTATAGCCAAAAATCACCTGCCAAGTCTTCCTGAGGTCTTCACCAAGGTGTTCTGGTGATTCCATATTTACCTTGCCCAACACCAAAGTATTAATTAGACTCATCAGACTGCTCCCCTTGGTCTATCAGCACATAATTCATACCATGTGCTCTGACTATCACAACTTGATTATTCTCTCTGCTAAGGCTCCCCCATGCACAGCCTGAACCCTGCACATTTCCAAAGGCTCTGCCTGAGCTCCACACATCCCAGTGGCTCCACCTGAACCCTGCAGGTCCCAGTGGCTCTGCCTGTCCCAGCCCAATGTTTGTATGCACGAGGCTGTCGGATCTGCCCCTCGATGGGACCAATGAGGAGGCTCACACCAGCAGGGCAGTGGTTCAGCTCCTTTCTCAATGACTGCAAATACTGGGGAGTTCAAACTGTTCCAACCACCCCGCCACATCCAAAAGAGTCTTGAGAGCTGCGTCAGAGAGGGACACAGCTGCCAAAATTACCCTTCAACCTCTTGGGATTGCTTGCATGCCTTCTCACTACTTTTTTTTCCTTCTTTCAAGTTTTTTCTAGGTAAGTACGTGATAAACACAGGTATCAGTGAGAATTAACAGCCTCCCTCCTGGGAATTAGGGGCTGTCACAATTATCACTGTGATAACGAGATAGGTTGGACATGAGGGAACTCGATACAATGGGAGATTTATCTTGGAACCAGTCCCTTGGCAGCCTGACCCTGTATTGATGTCAGCACAGCTTCTCCTTGCACAAGGGTCAGGGATCAGAGCTGAGGTGACAGACCCATCTCGTGCTCAAGGCTTGCTGGGCTTGGCTGGGGTGCCAGGGAGGAGATGGTGCTCTGTAGGTGAGCTGCCTATTTGTCTCCTAGTAATAAATCCTTAGATCACCATGACACTTTGCTTCATTGAAATCATACTGTCCCGTGGCAACCCTGTACCCACCTTGGATGTCCAAATGACCCAGAAAATTGCTTTCCTTCCTACTACAAATCAGTCAATACATCAAGTCCTGACTTCCCAGGGTGTTGGTGTGAGGAGAGGCACGACAGGAGCCCAAGGCCCCAGTCCAGTGCTCTCAGAGACTCCTGTCACAAGGAATTACGTGGGCTCTGCAAACAGATAAAGAAAACCAGAAAGAGCAAATGCTGGTCTGCACAACCTTGACACTGCAATCAATGGTGTAATTTACCACCAGGAGCAAGTAAATAGCCTCAGAGTTGCATGCTGCCTAGCAAAGGGTGCAGTTTTATCTGGATGGCAGGCAGCAATTTGTGGCAAAGGGTAAATCTCTCCACTCATGCTTGACATATGGATGGTCTTGTTAAATCCCCTGTTCTCAGAGGGTTTAGGGATGAATTTGAGGTTAAGTACATGCATGCCTGTAGGATCACGACCTTCATTTAATATTGCATGGCCCAGCAGACCCATAATGAATCCCTAACATGTTCAAGTGACAGCTCTCACTCAGTCATGTCACCCATGCAGGCAAGTGAGGCACGTGTAAATTTGTGCATTCAGGCTGGGAGCCAAAGATTTTTCCAGCTGTTGGAGCAGTGAGGCTCTGAGGCAGCTTTCTGGCAGAAGGAATGAGACAAATGGCAGATTGGGCAGGCCAGGAGACAGTCACCTGCTCGTGTAGCTGCCTGGGATGGGCTGGGAAAGAGAGTGCCTCAATGCTGCCATTCCCCTTCACATGACCAACACTTTCTGCTTAGGAAAATCAAAGAGGTTCAGAGGTTGATCAGTCCTGGGAAGAAAAGTCTCACCATCTTCATCCTGAGCAGTCTGCAAATACAAAACTTGACCAAAGGGGGGTTCAGCCACACTATCTCATCCTTCTTCTCCAAATCACTCATTTTCAAACCTACCAAAAGGTCTGAAACCCACTGGGAAGGCTGAGCTGTGGGCTGGGAACCACATCCACGTGGACAGAGTGTCCCAGGCAACTCCTCACACCCAGGTTGCATCCTGCCTGCTTCAGTCATGAGCTCATGCCAGTCATTTCCAAATTCTGAGTATTTCATCTTTGTATCTAGTTGCTTTAGTACCAAAGAGGAGCAGATTGAGTCAAGTTGGATCAACTTGTGTTTTATCACACAGGCAACACAGCAGGCTGGGTATGTTTTACATCTGTTTAATGAGGCTTAAGATTCATTCACCAACAGTACCAAATGTCAGAACTGTGCTACTTGAGGGCTAGAAATGTGTCAGACACACTCACACAGACAACGACTTCTCAGAAATAGTTACGCTGTACATCAACCCTGAGTAACTGGAGCACAACTAATAACTCATCTTTCCACACATCTGGGGGGAGAGAAAAGATGAGTGTTTCACCAGCTACTCCCTACAAAATGCATGCAGCCATTTGACTTAATCCCCTTTTTCAAAGGAAACATTTTTGAGAAGGCCTCCAGATAGATCCCACTACACATTCAATTAATTTTTTTTATTATTATTATCCTCTGCTTAAACTTCAGGAGCTCATGCACCAGACTGCAGTGATACACAGGAAAGGATCTTTGTATTTTCTTTATTTATGGAATAGCTTCCCCCTCCCTTCTCCTCTCTGGGCACCGAAATGCCAGTGCAGCCCTCTTACTGTGGCACCACCGGAAATCTTTGCCCCCTGGTGGAACTCCAGCAGAGTTCAGCTACCAGGAAAGTCTGGCAAGGGCAAGAAACAAACTGTTCCCTTGGCTTGCCATGTGCAAATGCACTGCAGGCAGGTTAACCCAATGGAAATGCAAACAGGACTTGTCCCCAAAGACTTCACCCAGATTGCCAGGTACGATGGACCATAGGGAGTGGAAAAGGAACAGGGAAGGAAGGCAGCCAAGGAAGTGGCACAAAATGGGGCACAAACATCCTTTGACTTTCCTTTTTCCACTGAGCTGTAGCTCAGCTCCAGATAGTTGTTTGATTTCTGCAATATATTAAGTCATAGAAGGTTTGAGATACCTCCAAAACTTCAAATCACTCTTTGTTTGCATGCACAGCCCTTTGCAGCCCCCAGTCCTGCAACTGCAGCTCTGAAACAAGGAGAACTTGCAGAGAAAAGAACTGCTACACACACACACACACACACACACACACACCAGCACTCGCTCAGTCCCTTGGGACCTCAGCTTCTGAAGCACACCTGGACTTTCTCCTGCTGCTCAGGCTGCCCAGGAACGACTCCTCACTGAAGGCCCCTTCAAAGGTTGACAGGATGGACTGGCGAAACTTCTCCTTGAAATCTGGCCCCACAAAGACATACAGGATGGGGTTGATGCAGCTGTTGAAGAAAGCAAGGCTGGAAACCACAGGGATCCCTATGTAAAGTGCCATTTTCACCTCATGACTGGAAGAGTTTTTGGATATTTCCAGCAAGGAGAAGACATGGTAGGGGAAATAACAGAGGAAAAATGAGATTGTGACAGCAATGATAATTCTGTATGTCTTTGCAGAGCTGGCCAACTGCCTTCTTTTCATCTTGACAGCAACAACGATGTAGCAGATGACAATCACTGTGAAAGGGATGAGGAACCCACACAGGAATCGCGTTACGATCATCGCTTTATGCCGCATCCTCCACAGCCTCCGCGTGGCTTCGGACGTGTAGTCATCGGAGAGGGCAAAGTTATTATAGCAGCTGGTGATGTTCCTGGAGCTGACCACAGTGTCCCGAAAGACGAGGTACGGAGAGCTGAGGAAGAGAGCCAGGACCCACGTCCCCAGTGAGATCCTGCCTGCCAGCTCCGGACTCCTGTGGTTGTGAGACCAGATGGGAAAGGCGACGGAAACGCAGCGGTCCATGCTGATGACTGTCAGGAGGAAGACGCTGGCAAACATGTTGAGGAAGGCGATGGTGCTGTTGAGCTTGCAGAGGAGCTTCCCAAACGGCCAGTGGAAGCCCAGGGCGGTGTAGGCGATGCTGAGGGGCAGGAAAAACGTGAAGATGAAGTCAGCAATGGCCAGGTTGAGGAACCAGACGGAGTTCACCGTTTTCTTCATCTTGAAGCCTGCGATCCAGATGACCAGGCCGTTCCCCGTCACCCCCAGCAGACAGGCGATGCCGTACACCACCATGGAGAGGATGTGCATGCTCTTCTGGAGGCTGGAGGAGTCATCATGGGCAGTGGTGTTCTCAGGTGGCACAGTGGGGGAACTGGCAGAGAAGAGGGAAGAGGAAGAGGAGATGCTCTCCATCACCAGCCAGCCCGTGTCCTGAAATCGTAACAGCACACACCCTGTTACCTGCTGCTCCTACAGCTCAAGGGAGGTGAACAGCTTTGCTACAAAAAATGTATACATGAAACCAGATTCTACACCTTCATATATAAAGTCCTTCTGTGTAGCATCTGCGTGGCACAGAAATGAGCACGACCAGAGAAAGCCACCCAGGTTTTGCTGTCAGTGTTGGCACTGTCACAGCAACACCTCCACCACCTACCTACAACAGCAATCTGACACGGGCCATGGAAAACCAAATCCTTCACTGTGACTTGTGCCCTGCTGATGCCCACTGACAGATTATGACAGCAAAACCCACTCAGAATGATAAAAGATTCACTTGAAAGACTGTTCCTTCAACAAGGACCTGCCACTTTAATAGCAGAATGGTACCCATGGTGTGTTCTGGTGTCACCATGAACCTGTCACCCACAGGCCACCCTCCCGGTGGTCCCCCTTGCCCCTCCTGCTCGCCCAACACCTTGGCAGCTCCCAGCTGGACTCACCACGCTCCTTGGCTGCTATGGTTCTCCCACCTCGGGTCTTGCCTCCTGGCTGAGTCCCCTTTGAGATGCTGCTCCTCTCCAGACTGACTCACACTGCCTCGCCCCATTTTCCCATGGCTCGGGACCACGAGGAATACCGCAGGTTCCTTTATTCCCTCCTCTTGTTCCTCAGTCTGTGGGACATTGATTTAACCCCTGCAGCCCCGGATAGCCACAAGCTCCTGGGGCTGATGTGCCAAGCCCACCTGCAGGCTCGGATGCAAAGCACGGGGAACACAGGGACCCTCTCCCGCCTGCACCTCCCACCCCTCGAGTGGGCGCCCTCCGCCGAAGAGGGGGAGGCGACAGGGCAGACACCGCTCCCCCGGTGCTGTGACCCTGGCACGCCCGCTCTCTTGGGGACATGGCTTTGGGACCTAGGCTTTTTGGGGACCTTGCCCGGTGCGGGGTGGCGGGGCACTCCCGTCCTCGGGGGTGGCGAGGGGCAGCCCGGGGGCGCTGGGAACATCCTGGGGCTGGGAGAGAGCCCCGAGGGGGCACGGCAGGAGGAGCCGAGGCTGCAGGGTGACGGCGAGGCTGGGGGGAGGTGAAGGAAGGGTCGGAAGGGAAGGGTGTCCTGGGGAGGGAGGTGACAAGGAGGGTGAGCTGGGAGGGGGGTGAGCTGGGAGGGGGTGGCAGCAGCGGAACCCCCACCCGCCCCGGCCAAGGTCACCCCCGCCCCGGCCTCCAAGTGCTGGAAGCGCCACCGACCCCGCCCCGGCACGGGCCAATAGGAGGCGGGGAGGCGGAAGATCCCGGCGCTGATTGGCTTAGGCGCTTCCCGAGCCTGTTCCCCGCCACCGGTTTCCCGGGGCGGAGCGAGGCGCTGATTGGGCGATGGGCGGAGGGGGCGTGTCCAGGCGGCCTATGGTAGGCGAGCGGGCTCCCGCGTGGCGAGGCGGAACCGGGCTTGGGACCGGGATCGGGATCAGGAGCGGGATCGGGATCGGGATCAGCGGGCGGGTAGGGACCGAGCGGGCACCGGGACAGGAACCGGGGCGTACAGGAGCCCCACTGCTGGTGTCGGTGCAGGGGGTGTGCAGCGCTGGGAGCCCCTCGGGGATGCGGAGGGTGGTGGAGCTGAGACACGGGAGGTGCTGAGCCTGGGGGCTGGGGTGCCCCATGCAGCAGGTGCACTGGCAGGGCTGGACTGGTGTCCCACAACGAGGGTGTAAATCGGGATCTGGGTGGGGAACGGGGAGATCTCTCCTCTCTGAGCCTTCTGCACTGGATGTGAGTACCGCTGCAGGTTATGCTGAAGGGAGACACCAGATCCACCCATCCCACTCAAAGCTGGAGCGTTGCATCCTGCCCCGCCCCTCGCAGACCGTTTTCCTGTCCCAGATTTTCAGACAGCAGGGATTCCCTCCCTTGGGGAGAGCAGCAGGACAAGGGCAGAGTACCACAGGTCGTGCCAAATGGATTTAAGCAGCCTGGCACAAGCAAACTCAGTGCGATTGCTTAATAACCTGCTCACGGCCCTTCACTGGCCTTGCGGGGTTAATGAGTATAAAGATCTATTGCTTCAGCCAAGGCAGAAGTTGAGCTTGTGCTCTGCATTCTAACACCAGAGCTGTCAAACAACGGGCAGGAGGACTCCAGCCATGCCCGGGGCATCACTGTGCTGAGGAGTCAAGCAGAGGCAGAGCTGCTGCTGCTTTTGGCCCAGCTTCACCAGCTGTGCTTGCTTTGGTTGGGTTCTGGGGCCAGATTCTGACCCACTGTGGTTATGCCCTTGTGGCCAAACACAAGGGAAGGTAGCTGAGGGGTGACATAATATCTGTGTTTTCCTCACCCAACAGGTCCCAGCCCGTGGCTGGTCCCTCTGTTTCCAGGGAAGACGTGGGGTGGGAGCAGGCAGGCAGGGATACAGCACAGACTCCCCCAGCCCCACTGCCAGCCCAGCCTGACCCACAGACTCCCCTCTCTGCTGGCAGGTGACCTCAGGCACAGCAGGAGGATGGCCAACTCAATGCAGGGCATCGGGAGCCTCCCCAGCACCGAGCTCTGGACCTCACATAACAGGATGGTAATGGAGCCACTTGAGACCAATGATCCAGAGGTGAGAGCCCCATCCTGGCCCCTGCCCAGCAACCACTTCCTTCATCCCCTGGGCAGCTGTGGGCATGTTGATCTCCTCAGGCCAGGGATGTGGCAGGAAAATTATCCAAAACTGAGCTGGTAGGACCCATCCATGCTCCATGCCTTCTATGCCTGCAGCAAGAGGTGGAGAGGAGGGACATTCTTGTGCACGTAACACAATCAGAACTTTGCATCTACTGCCTGTCCCCCTTTCCTTGGAGCTCCAGTGCCCACACCAGAGCAGCCAGCCCACCAGGCCACGTGGCAGTTGCCCTTGATTCCCTAGCCCAAATGACAGCTGAATTATGTGGCAGCTTCCTGACAGGTAGAAACCCAAAACATAGCCTGTGGCTGGACATATGAGCTGTTTGGGGTGAGCTGGACAAGAGATCTCTCCTCCCTTCTCCAGCACCTTTCCAGACCCCTTCCCATGCCTTGTTCCCTCAGAGGATGCACCCCCTGTGCTGAAGCATCCACATCTGCATGCAGAGCCAGCACGGGTGAAGGTGTTTCTCTTCCCCTCCCCCCAAAGGTTCACAGCATCATCAAGAAGGAGAAGCAGCGGCAGAAGCTGGGGTTGGAGTTAATCGCCTCAGAGAACTTTGCAAGCCGAGCAGTCCTGGAGGCCCTGGGATCCTGCCTGAACAACAAATACTCTGAGGGCTACCCAGGGCAGAGGTACAGGGCTGGGGCAGAGTCCCACCCAACCAAACCCTTGCAGGGAGGGGAGGAACCACCCACGCTGCCAAATCTCACCTCTAGAGAGAAAGCAACATCCTGATGCTGGCAGCCAAGCTCCTCCAGGGTGGGATCTGACCGTCTCAGCTTCTGTCCTTGGCCACACATGGGAGGATCTCAGCAGGGTCACATCTGCTGCAGCTGGTGTCTTGGTGGCATCATCGGGTTTTCCAGAGCTTGGTCACAGGGTTTGGTTTAACCCCTGTCCCATCCTTTACTGGCAGGTACTACGGTGGGACAGAGTTTGTAGATGAGCTGGAAAGGCTGTGCCAGAAGCGAGCCCTGCAGGCCTACCAGCTTGACCCCCAGAAGTGGGGTGTCAACGTCCAGCCCTACTCAGGTAATGGGGTGCTCAGGAGAGCCAGGCTGGCTGCACCAGCACACCCCAGCCCCTATAACCAGCCTGGTGTGCTCTTGCTGCAGGGTCACCCGCAAACTTTGCTGTGTACACGGCCCTGGTGGAGCCCCACGGCAGGATCATGGGGCTGGACCTGCCTGATGGGGGCCACCTCACCCATGGGTTCATGACGGACAAGAAGAAGATCTCTGCCACCTCTGTCTTCTTTGAGTCCATGCCCTACAAGGTACAGAGAGCTGATCCAGCCAGAGCCAGGATATGGTCCTCATAAGTACCTGTGTCCAGCTCACAGCACCCTCTCCTGCAGGACAGCGCTGCAGCTGATCTTCACCCATGCCAAGGTGAACCCTCCTCTTCCTCAGGAGCTGAGCCATTCTCTTCCTTCCCCAGGTCAACCCCAAGACTGGTTACATTGACTACGACCGGCTGGAGGAGAACGCCCGCCTCTTCCACCCCAAGCTGATCATAGCAGGTGAGGCTCAATCCCTCACACACCTCCCTGGTGACCCACCCTGGGTGGGGGTGGCTCCCTGAAATCAGCAGCACCCTTGAAAGCCCATAGAGGCTACAGCTTCAGGACCAGAACACATCCTCACCAGCAGGATCCTCAACCATCTGCCCCCATCCCTTCCCTGTGCCACCTCCCTGCAGGTGTCAGCTGCTACTCGCGCAACCTGGACTACGCCCGCATGCGGAAGATCGCCGACGACAACGGTGCCTACCTGATGGCTGACATGGCCCACATCAGCGGGCTGGTGGCTGCTGGTGTGGTGCCCTCCCCCTTTGACCACTGCGACGTTGTCTCCACCACCACCCACAAGACCTTGAGGGGCTGCAGGGCTGGAATGATCTTCTACCGCAAAGGTGCCTGATCAGGGAGAAACACACGCTCCCACGTGGAAGGGCTGCAAGTTAAAAGCTCCTTCCTGATGGGTAGGCAGGAAGGTCCAGGGCTTCCTGGAAGCATCTGAGGAGCTTCCCAGGGCCAACTGTAGCCCAGATTTGAAGAGGAACAACCCCAATCCCTGAGTGGCCAGGGGTGGGAGAAGGGAAGCTGAGCTGCCTCATGAGCAATCCTGCCCTCCTTCCACAGGCACCCGCAGTGTGGACCCCAAGACGGGCAAGGAAACACTCTACAACCTGGAGAGCCTCATCAACCAGGCGGTCTTCCCCGGGCTGCAGGGAGGCCCACACAACCATGCCATTGCAGGTACACAGCTGGGCTGGTCCCTAGCTCTGGGTTGGCAACGTCCAGACTGGGTTGGGACACCCAGAAGTGGTGGAGGGGGCAGCAGCTGCCCCCAGGGGCTTGCATCCTGGAGATCCTGCAGCACAGAGCAGCTGGATTGACCCAGCCTTGTCCAAAGAGTGACCAGGCTTGTCCCATCTTTTTTTTGGTTCATGGCAATGCCACCAGCCCAGTTAGGGGAAGGGATTGTCCATCAGTTTGCTCAGCTTCCAGAATACCTTCTGCTGGCAGTGCCCACCAGCTCACCCTGCCTGCTTTCCTCCCGAAGGGATCGCCGTGGCTCTGCAGCAGGCCATGACACCCGAGTTCAAGGCCTACCAGCTGCAGGTGGTGGCCAACTGCAGGGCGCTCTCGACGGCGCTGATGGAGCTGGGCTACGACATCGTCACTGGTGAGGACACATCTTGGTGTTGGGATGAGGCTGGGGGTCCAGGGCTCTGCTGTCACAGTTCCTCAGAACATCCACAAAACTGTTTGGAAGCAGCCCCCATTCCCCTACCTTCTACCCCCAAACCAGTGGTGCGGGAGCAGCACTTGTCCCAGTCCCACATCTCCCACCAAACTCTTCTCTTCTCAGGGGGCTCCGACAACCACCTGATCCTCCTGGACCTGCGCAGCAGAGGGACAGATGGTGGCCGTGCTGAGCGGGTGCTGGAGCTCTGCTCCATCGCCTGCAACAAGAACACCTGTCCCGGTGAGGGATCCCACCAGCCCTGCCACATCCTGCCCTGCACGCTGGGCACCTCCCATGGGCTCTGCAGAGCTTCCCACAGAGCTCTCAGTCCACCCTGGGAACTGGGCTGAAAACTTGTGCGTGGTGGTGGTTTTGGTACCAGGTTTGGTCACGTCTGACTTTGTTGTGGTGCAGGTGACATCAGCGCCCTGCGCCCCAGTGGGCTGCGGTTCGGGACGCCGGCTCTCACCTCCCGCGGGTTCCGGCAGGATGATTTCCACCAGGTGGCTCAGTACATCCACAGAGGTGAGGCCAGGAGGGTGTGTGTGGGGTTCGAGTCTCGGCTCCAGCAGCAGTCCTGGATTCAGGGCAGCTCCTCACGTGGGTGTTGCAGCCACAGGGCTGACCCACACATCTCCCATCCCGGCAGGGATCGAGCTGACGCTGCGTGTCCAGAAGGACATGAGCCCCAAGGCTACGCTGAAGGAATTCAAGGACAAACTCAGGGAGGAGAAATACCAGGGGGAGTTGAAGGCGCTGAAGGAAGAGGTGGAAGCTTTTGCAGCGACCTTCCCTCTCCCGGGGCTGCCAGTCCTGTAAAGGGAAACCCCTGCACCCTGAGCAAGGGGAGTGCACAGGGCAGCAGCAAGCTCCCAGACCAATGCCTCAGTGCCTTCACCCAGCACCTCCCTACTGGCACTGGAACCAGTGCAGCAGCAGTGCCTTGTTTGGCTCTTACCCCCTTCTCCCCTCTCTTTTGGGGTACAGGACCCCCCTGAGCACAGCACAGCCTCCCTGCAGGGAAACCAACTCCTTCACCATTCAGTGTTCCAGCTGGAAGGAACACCAGGCAGCCCTCACAACAAGGTTCCATCCTGCTCTCTCTGTCTGTGGGAGTAACAGATGAGGTTAAAGCCCCTGCCCACAGCATGAGCAGGGACCAGCACCCCAGCAAACAGCCCTCCTGGGATCACCATCCCATCAGAGCCAGCATCTCTGGCATCTCCTCAGATCCTCTGAGCACAACACTTAGGTAGAACCATTTTTTAATAAGCACGGTAAAATTAAGAATTTCACCACAATGTATGACAAGAATTATAAGCTTTAAAAAATACAACCAATTTTTTTTTTTTTTTTTTTTTTTTGTATTTCAAAAATATCTGAACCCAAATAAATAATTTTTTTTTTTTTTTAAAAGTACATTTCTCAGACTAGTCATTTGGCATTAACATCTGTTAAACTCTTGTGCAGTAACACAGCACGACACTAAGACATGCTTCTTGGGTTTCTCCCGGTCACACTCGCTCTAACTACGACGCAAGCATTCGGCACGCACGGGCACACGCACACACACAGAACTCAACATGCAGGTGTAGGATACAGTGCTTTAAAATAAGATGAGAATTCCTCACCACCACCTCCTGACAGCCCTGGGAGGCAGCTCCCAGCCCAGCCCCAACCCCGTGCTAAGAGCGAGGTGGCCAGTGGGACCGGATACCCTGTTTCTGCCTTCCAGTTATTAAAATGCCACTGGGGGACTGGTGGGTTGGTGACCCTGATGTTTTTGGGGTACAGTCGCTGTGCTGCCAGGGCACAGCCTGGAGCAGGCAGGCTCCTGCACCTCACTGATTCTCCCGATGCACCATTGAGCCTTTGCAGAGTGCTGCTACGAGCCCCGGGTCCTGCCCAGATCTCCGAGATGCTGAATCCACAGTGTGGGCTGTCACCCACCCTTCAGCCAGGGGCTTGGGACCCCCCCATGCTCAATGAAAACCAAAAAACATGCTAGGAGGGACAGAGCCATCACCTCTCACCTCTTCTACCCCTTCCCCGAATGGTGAATATTGCTAGAGCAGAGGCAGTACTCCCCTAGTCAAGGCAAGGCAGCTTTGGAGCTGCTTACAAAGTGATTGCTACCAGGTGACAGTAAATCCGAGCACTGTTCTCTGAGAAATGAAACCTGTGCTGGGTTTGTATCGCCCACTCCTATGGCTGAATCGTGTAGCACAGAGCAGGGCTGGCAGCTCCTCTCCCAGAGCAGAGGAGTAAGAACATGGAGCCCTGCCCTCCCGGCCAGGCAGCAGACACCAGGGGAGACCTTCGTGGTGGTGGATTCTCCATCAGAACATTCTGACAGCCAGCAGAGAAAGGGCAGAGGGGATCCAGTGGGACAGGAGCATGCTGGCAGGGCACAGGGAAGGGGGCACTGCTGGCTGCCAGGGCGGGTGAGTATTGCACCGCGGCTGCGAGGAACCTGCCCTGCGTGCACGCTGACCGGCACGCGCGGGCACAGGTTCAGGCAGGAGCTGCTATGTGGAGACTGTAACTTGTTCTGAGCCTGGGAATATCAGAAACTGGTGAGGTAACACAGTGAAGATGAGGAAAGTCTTAAAGTGCCAAGATAGGGATCTTTGCTGTACAAGAGCAGAAGGTCAGACAGAGACATTACTGAGCAAAGAGGGACTCGGCTCCCGAACACCCTGCTGCATTTGGCCTCCAACCCATTGCTGCTACTGCTACAGACACCACCAGCAGTTAGGAGATACCCAACGTAGCTCCCTTTTCCCTGTTAGCCAAGCTACCAGGTGACCCTGCTGTGAGCCAGCTTTAGGACAAGTATTCCCAGGTGTGTTTCCCCACAACTCCCGTACGAGTTGCAGATAACACAGAGCTCCCGCTTGGAAATGTGCAATGGTCCCAGCAAAGCCCCCAGGGCATCCCCCCCAAACCAGAGCTGCTTTGTGACAGAGAGATGAAGCAGGTCAGACAGGTGGTAGTGCAAGTATTGCTCAACGAGGCCTTGAAAATCAGATAATACAGGTTTGACAGAGGGAGCAGCAAGAAGAGAGTTATTTATCCATTTATGAGTGCAGCCAAATGCCACTGGTAGAGACCACTGTGAGATCAATCAGCACTAACAATCAATCCCGATCCACTGCCCTGGGCCATGAGCCTGGAGGAAGACATGAGTCAGTGGGAAGAAACTGCATCCTTCCCCTCCTCAAACCCTAAGAGCATCACGTCGGTTTCCAGCAGCAAAAAAGCTGCCACTCGAGGGCATTTCTCCAGAGCTGCAGGAAGCGAGGAGCTTTGCTCTGCCCGGTGTCACCTGCGTTACTCATCACCACGATGCCTCTTCCCCTGGGGAGTTTCACCTCAGCATTAGTATGGGAGCTGTTGGGGTGCAGACAGATCAACATGGGCACACCTCGAGTCATTTGAAAAAGCAGATGTTTTCTAAGGACATGGAAGCCTTTCACCAGCAGGCCCAGCTCACATGCAGCAGGAAGTCAGGAGAGCTTAGGGAAGGAAAAGGCCTTCAAACGGGGTTTAGAGGTGCACAGGCACACAGCTCCCCCCCCAGCGAAGGTGATGCCATGCACGACCTAAAAACACCACCACAAGCAACCCCTGACCTTGGGAATCCCTCTGGAGTAGTACCACAAGCTCAACTTCTTGGGCTGAGCCTCAATGTCAGTTACCAGAAGCAACACTAACTTCTGAAAGAGCCCTTCTGTCCTGTTTGCACCCCCGAGAGCCCTTTCCAGGCAGGAAGTGGCAGCAGCACTGAAGGGTGGATGATGGTGCCAGATGACAGCCTCCCCACAGAGCCTCCTTGCCTTCAGGACATGGGTTTTGGAGCAGTGTGATTCTCACAGTGAGTTTCAGTGGGGTCTAACCCCAGTTTGTCCATAGAAACCACCACAGGCATGGAAAGAAGATCACATTCATCTCCAGCACTGCCTCATACCATCACAATATACGGAGGTTTTAACAGACTCAACCAAGAAAACTCATCAGCCTGAACTCCCCTGTTCTCACCTCATAATCAGCAGAGAGATAACAAGAAATAAAACCAAGGATCTCTTTCCTGGCAAGGCTTTTCTTGCTTAGAACTACCACGAGGGCTGCTATGGCCACACAGCTCCAGGCTGAGCAAACAGGAGCCCAGGACCGCTGGCCAAGCAGCAGCTTCTCCAAGCAGACTCCTGAGGGATGTGCTGTGCCTGGGGACTGACAGGAACAATCTGGGAGTGTCACCACAGCGGTGGCACAACCTTTATGGCACAGAAGCTTTGAAAAGGAATTGCTTGGCATCCAGGCTCAGAGAGCAGCAGTTCTGCCCTGTCCAGGAGCACCCCAGGAGAGGTAGTCGAGACACGACAGAAGCAGCATGCAGCAACGCTGACCCTGCTTTACCACATGGCACAAAAGCCAACTTCAAACAAAAACAAAGAAGAAAAGAAAAAGAAGATAAACTATTACAGACACAATGTGGAATCCAGCACATTCATCCCCCATCTCTCCTGAACACTAGTATCTTCCTAGGATGTTGTCTCACAGCATAGCTGCAGCTGAACTGCACTGCTCATTTCCCCATCACAGAAAGCACTTAAAAATGGGGGTGTCCCCCCACCCGCTCTGTTCAGTTCCCCTCGCTCTTTAAAAGGCCACCATCAACCTTGCATGCTGTGAGAATTCCTGGTCTCCCTCACACCCTCCTCAAGAGGTCACCCAGCAAATAGGATGTGGCAAATTAACAAGGCACAGTGCTCTACATTCACAGCAGTGGGCGCCTCGCTGCTCACCAGCATTCAGGAGTCCTTCCAGACTTTCACCAAGCTGACAGAAACCAGAAAAGGCCTCCTGGAGAGCACATGTACTTCCACTGCTCTCCCACCTGCCCAAGGAAAACCCACTCCCTGGGAAGCTTCAAGAAACTCAGAAAAATGCCAGAAGGGACCAGCTGTGCACAGATGGGGAACTGCAATCTGCCACCCTGCCGAGGAGCTTCCGAGCGGCACTCAGGCAAGACACTGGTGGGTTGAAAAACCTCCTGTGGCCTTTACATTCCCCACTCTGGCTCCATGAAAGGGACCAACAAGCATTTAGGGCTCTGACAGAAGCATGTAGAGCACTGTGTTACCATGGGGGCTGCACATCCCCCAGTAATGATCCCCAAGACAGCCCAACTCTCCCTCTATGCCGTTATCCCCCTGGGACACTGCCATGCTATGTTTTAAAAGTTAATAGTGCCCCCTCCTAACATTTCACAACGAAGTGCCCAGTGTTTAACGAGATGGAACATCTACATTCTTGGCTACAAAGAACCATATGGAAAACCAGTCCCTCAGACACCGATTTCTGTGGAACAGAGGCACCTGCAAACACATCAGCTTCCCTGCCCCTTCCCAACGTGTGAGAGCTACAGCAGACAGCATTGATGTCAAGCATGGATGATCTGTGCCAGGCTCTGAGGATGCAGGCAGACATCCCACCCCCTCCCTTCCCTCCCTCCCCCCCCCATGAGGCTAAATTTTGTACAAAGAGCTGGGGACGTAGTCAAATCTGAGCAGAGAGTTCACCCCCTGGTCAGGTTCCTGAATATACTGCAGCTTCAGCAGCTCAGCTAAATACTGGACAATTTTGATATCTTCATTGGCAAGGCCCAGCTGAAGCTTCAGAAAGTTCATCCTGCGGCTCACGACGGATTCCTCCGGTTCCCTTTCGCTGATGGGAAGGTGCAAGTGATGGCAGAAGGTGAAGAGGAAGGCTTTTGAGCACAGCTGGGTGAGGATGCTCTGGACGTGCATATAGTAGGTGCTCCCTCGCTTGATCTGCGTGCGGTGATCTGCCAGCCGGGCCACCACGGTGCCTTTGTATAGGGGGCAGCGGAGAGTCTTGCTGTCAGCATCCAGGATGCTGACATACCGGCTGTACCGGCTCAGGGCAGGCAGCACGTTCACCCCAGCAGGTGACACCATCCTGAAACAGCAAGGAGAGAGGTGACAGCAGCTGCAGGGGACCAGGCAGACAAGCAGCAGACTGCCCGTGTCCCCACAGAATGTGTGTTGTCCCTCTAGCTTATGAGCTGGTGCAAGAAGCAGCACTGGCAGGCAAAGTCTAGCACAGGAGTGACCAAAATAGTCCCTCCAGCCTGACAGATCCCAAAGAAACCTCCATCCCCTGACTCCCACATGCACTGATCTGTACTACCCGTGTGCTGCTCCATAAACAACTGCACCTCGGGGCGGCCTCCTCCACGGGTGACATGGAGAGGGAGGGATAGGACACCTCTGCTGAACAGCAGCAAATCCTGCAGCAGCTGGCAGCTTCTGGGTGTGACAACAAGGACCCAGAAGCTCAAACCAAACCCTCCTCACCAAAAGCTCTTCCAGTCGCTGCTTTGGAAGGGAGCTGCTCTGAGGTGGTCAGCAAAACCTTCTGCCTTTCCTTTAAAATATCCTTAAACCAGAATATTCCCCGGCTGAGCCTGGGCATTCTTCACCCAGCTGCAACCTCATAAGCAAGTTCACAATACCCAATTATCTGACAAGCCTAAATTCATGTTATTTAAATGCAAATTACAAGCTTACGCAAACTCTACCTTCTGCTCCTCAGTTCTGCATGGTTGAAGTCTCTGGGTTGAGATGCAGCCCCCAGCCCAGAGCCTGTCCCTGTGCCCAAGCAGTGTCTGACCTTGGGGGACACAGCAGCCTCACTGGAATAATTAATTCAGCATCTAATTTCCTTACCAAAGCACTAGTACAAAGGGTTTTCTGAGAGCATTCACATTAAACTCAACGCTTAATTAACATTCCACAGAGGAGAGTTTCAGTGACTGACACATGTGACAAGCAGTTCGTGAAAAAAAAAACAAAACCCAACAAAAAAAAGAGAGGTTTGTTTATAAAAATGTCATCTAACAACAAACACTGAGCACCAAGTAAAGCACTTGAAGCTTTTAAAAACCTCCCTGACAGACAGAAAGGTTTGGGAGGAGTTGTTAGCAGAGCTGTCATCCTGCCTCCCCAGCACAGAACTGAGGGTAAACTCACAGCTCAGGATTTCATCATCCCCAACCCCCCCGTGATGCAACACTCAGCAGCTCAGGGAGCAGATTTCTGTGTTTTGATTTTCCTGCTGCTCAGAACCACTCTGTCAGGAGCTGTTCCAGCTCTGCACGATTAGCTGCCCACTCTGACTCACGTTTCCTGTGACTTGGTGACATGGCCATTCCCCGATTCCCTGTCACACCTGCACCCCAACACACCCTGGTAAGGCACAAAGAAAACCCTTTCCACACCAGCAACAAAGGCAGGGCTAAAACCTCGAGAGCTGAGCAATCATTTTCTGCAAATATAAACCATGAAGCTCCATTTCAGGGCTGTGGGTTGGGGAAGAGGTGCTTGCTCTCCCGATGCTCCTCATTCTGAGAAGTTTCCTTTGCTCCTCACCTGCAATTCCAACACCACAGCCCACACAGCTCCATGAACCTTTTTCCCTTGTTACAAATAAGTCTCTGTCCATCTGCACCCCTTGAAGAGAGCCCAGCAGCTCTGCAGGCTCTGCCATCCCCCACAACACCTTCGCCAACACAGCCCAAGGTGCTGGCGCTCCACTTCCTGACAGCGCGTTGTCTCTTCATCAGGGTCCACAAGGGAAAACCTTCCCTGTGTCAAAGCCTCCATTTAAAAAACCAAAATTCTAGCTAGAAGTGTTGGAAGAGTCTCAGCAGGAAGATGAGGGAAAGCAGACCATGCAAGAAGACTCCAGGAGCACTTGTACCATCCAGGAAACCAGTGGGACTTGTGTTCCCTGCTAAGACCTAAACCAGCAGAAAATCTCCTGGGCAAGTAATTTGTATGAGCCAGGCAGCAAGTGCCTCTCGCTCAAATAAAGAGACAGACAAATACACCCCCCTTCAAAACATATCCCAGAAGCAGAAACTCATGGCAGCTGTGCAGATAATTAGACAGAACCCTTCCCTGCCCTCCCATTCCCCTCTGAAGTTCAGAGAATCATGGAATGGTTTGGCTGGATGGGTCCTTTCAAGGTCATCTAGTCCAACCCCCGTGCAGTGAGCAGGGGCATCCTCAACTAGACCAGGAGATTAAATTATTTATCATGCACCTCGTCAACGATAAACAAACAAACCCTCCATTTACCTCTGGAGCCCGATCAGCTTCCACTTCTGGAAATCCACGATGTGCAGAGGGGAAGTGACCCAGTGCTTCACGGGCTTGGCGTCAACGCCGCAGTTGGGCACAAAGATGGAGAGCGCCGTCACCAGCTTCTTGACTATGGCTTCCTCTTCCCCCAGCACGATGAGGGTCCTGCCACTGAGCAGGGAGAAGATGGCGGGGTGGGCGAAGGGGTACTGCCGGATGAAGCGCAGGGCGTTCTGCCCGGCCTTCTTCTTGTGCCTTTCGCTCGCCTGGCGGGCGAGGTGAGCTGGAGAAGGGGTGCGGTCGGAGCAGGTGGAGGCAGCGCTGCTGATGTAGCTGGTGGAGTCTGAGCACTCGTCCAGGCTGCTCTTGCTGACCTCCCGGCCGCCCGTCGTGTAGCGCGAGTCGAGCTCGTAGGGAAGGAGCCCCCCCGAGATGCCATCGTGGGAGGGGAAGCCCCCCCGCAGTCCCAGCTCGGACTGCCGGTAAGGCTGCGGGGGGATCCTCACCACCCCCTCCTCCTCACCCAGCTTCTGGCCCAGCGCAGGCAGAGGCTCGAGGAAACTGGGACTCTCCTTCCCGATACAACAGGCGGAATCGACCTGCGCCAAGCTTTCCTGGTTCGAAACATCACCCTGCTCGTTGTCCGGGCTCAGTTTGGGGGTGAAACGAAGGCCCCCCTCTTCGTCATCCACGTAAGATTCCTCGTTAATGGCACTTGGGTAGCTGGCTTTGAAATCTTCCGGGATGAGGGCCTCGGAGGGACAGGTGCTGAGCACCTCGATGCTGTCCTCGCTGACCGTCCGCCGGCTGCCCACCTTGCTGCGTCCCGCCTGGGGGCTGGGGCTGATGGGCAGGCTGCCCTGGCTCTCTGATTTCGTCAAGCCAGACGTGGATTTCTCCGTCCCCAGAACCTCGATGCTCTCCCCGCTGCTGATGCTGCCTTTGATATCCGCGTCAAGGTAGTCCAGGTTCTCCTGCTGCTCAAAGGTGACAGACTCGGACATTCTGGGTTCTTGGGAGTCCTCGATTTCCTGCTCCATCTTGATGGGCACGCTCTCCACGCTGGACTTGTAGGAGCCCAGGCTGATGACCACTTTAGGAGCAGGAGACTCTTCCAAACACTTGCTATCCACAGCATCTTGACTGAGCCCCTGGCAGCCTCGGTACTGTTTTTCAGGTGGTTTTTCATCCAGAAAAGTGACATCCTCAAAGAGGAAGTTTGTGACACTTTGTTGCTTCAAGAGTGCCCTGCTGATCTGTTCTGTCAGGAGGTAGCAGACATCACCTCTGAAAGTCCTCTCGATCTGGTGCAACTGGTCAAGGGTTTGGGTGAAAAAATAGATATCGCAGAGTTCCTCCAGCGTCTTCAGTTTCTTGTCAAAGCATTTGGCAGACTTTGCTTTGATGAGCTTGGGGGTGTAGGATGGCAGGTGGGCATAGAGGGGAGTGTCACCAGGCTCACCAAGGTCGGAGGTAGTCGGGTCCTGGTCACAGCTGGCATTGGCCTGATCCAGCACTGACTCTGGCTCATAGGGGTGGAAGTCAGATTCCTTCAGCTTCCTGTAGGGATACGACCGGATTTGTTTCAGAAGGTCTTGGTGCTCAATGATCAACTTTTCCACGCTGGCCAGCTCGTTGGCCTTCTCGATGGCTTGGGTTGTGTAATACCCTTTGTCATTGGCTTTCTTCTGTACCTCGGTTTCGTTGTGCAGGACAGTCCTGGTGTAGTCGAGATCTTTCAGTTTCTTTTCCAGTTCGTTAGCAAAAGCTTTCCTGTTCCCTGTCTTCAGGCATTCGGATGCTTTGGAAAACTCAGCAGATAGTTCCTGGAACTGCTGCATGATTTTGTGCTCATCAGCAGAGATGTAGGCCATGCAGAAGGGCCTCACGAAGCCCCTGGCTTCCAGGTCGTAGAGAGTCAAGTGGTGGACATAGGCAAAGGCTCCTTCCTTCGAGTCCCCCAGCACCACTTTGGAATCCTCCACGAAGTTCAGCTTGGGGTAGGCAGAGCCGGGAGGGTGCCCCACGAAGGACGCCTGGTAATCCACAGACATGATCCGAAGGGAAAAATAATTAAGATCGAAAGTGCCCGACACTTTGGCATCATCGGGGATGGTCAGGAGGGGCTGAGGCCCCACTTGCTCCGAGAACTCGGAGATGAGGATGAAGTCCCGGGTGAACTTGGAGCTGGCGACCTTGGCCCAGGGGTTGGCACCGGGGCTGGCGAAGGGGAAGAGCGGCACCGAGTACTCCTCGGGCAGGGGCGGCTGGCTGTACAGCTCATCCTCCAGCTCCTCCTCTCTGGTGAAGGCCACCACGTCAGGGGCGCTGATCATATTTCCCGCAGGAGGGAACCGACATGGAGCACCGAGGCCCCCCCGCTCCCCCCCGCCACCGGGCCCTGCGGGAGGCCCCGCCGCAGCCCCGGCCCCACCGCAGCCCCTTGTCCCGCTGCCGCCTCACGCCTCCGCCATAGCCGGGAGCCACCGCCGCCTCCTCTCCCCCGGGCTCCGCCGGGCCCCGCTCCGCCGCTCCCCTCACGGACGCCGCAGCCCCGCAGCCATCTTGGGGTCACATGACGCCGCGGCCTCTCACCCCGCCGCTCCGAACCGAAGCCGCCGCCGCCGCCCCCTCGCCCTTCGGGGTTGTTCCTCTTTCACCTCCTCCCTCCCTCGGCGTTCTTTAACCCGGTCAGGACGCGGCGGAGGGAGGAAACAGCTACAGGGAGGCGGGAAGGAGAGGGAAGGCGGTGGCGCCGCGGGGCACCTCGGGAGTTGTAGTTCCCCGGCGCTTTACGGCAGAGGCTGAGGAAGAGCGCGGTGCGGGAGCGCGGGAAGGCGGGCAGGGGGTGAGGAGAGCCCGGCCGGGGGCAGAGCAGGGGCTCGGGGAGGGAAAAGGGAGATCCCGGTGGAGGGAGAGCCGGGACAGGGTCGACGGGGGTCCTGCCCTGCTCTGCGGCGGGGCATTCCCGGCCGGAGGGAAGAAGGGCTCGGCAGGGCAGAGGGGGCTGCCCGGGGCTGCCCGGGGCGGGCGGGAGCCGCCGGGTTGTTGTTTCTGAGGGGAGGAGGAAAGGGGGAAAGCCGTGTCCGGTTCCCTGCACCCCTGCGGGGACTGCACCGCCAGTGCCTCCGGGTCAGCCGGGCAGAGGATGGTGTGGGCCGTGCCGGGGCACTCGGCCATGGCTCTCTGTCCCCAGCAGGATCCATCCCCGAGGCAAGGACACGCAGCATGCCTTGGCCCCGCCGGACCTGTGTCCGTCTCCTGTCATGAACTTTCAAGCGAGGGTTGTTGCTCTCTGTGGGGCCAGGATGCTGCCCCAGCCCTGGCGCCTTTTCTCCCGGGCTGCAGAGGACGCAGCGCTGCAGAGGATCCGGAAGGTCCTGTGCGTGGCTGAGAAGAACGATGCTGCCCGAGGGATCGCGGATCTGCTCTCCAACAGCAGGATGCGACGGGTAGGAATGACACGCGTCTGGATTAGCTGGCTGGAGAGGCTCAGCTCACCAGGGCCACCCTGCAGTGCAGTCCTGGGGCTCTGGGGTACTCTGGGTCTGTGTGGTAGCCCCAGGCTGCTCCGCAGAGCTTGGCACGGGCAGTTCACACCCACACATCCAACATCTTGCACTGCTTTTGTCTCTGACCACACAAAGGTACAAGAACAGCTTGTGTGGACAAACACCACTTGCCCAGATGTATTTGGGAGTTTTGTACCCCTTTGACTTGTGACTTAAGCTCTGTTGGAATTTTGTTCCCCTCAGTGTGGGCTCCCTGTCTCATTCCCAGCTTTGCACTGTATGCAAAAGGCTTCAGGAACTGAAACCATCTGTTGGTGTGCATGTCCCAGACCAAAAGCACCCCTTCTGTACCATCAGCAAGCACTGGGGGTTTACTGAAGTTCACAGAATAACGCCAAGATGGTCTGTGGTTTGGAGGAGTTCAAAGATCTCTCCTCTCTGCTGCTTTGGTTTTCAACCTGTAACATTATTACTTGGTGTTTCCAAGCTAAGAACTAGAAGGTGCTTCAAGACCAGAATAATTTTTGACTGAAAGGTGCTACTGACAACCTAAGTCAGTCCCAATCCAGGACAATACTGTCCTGCTTCTGTCAAAAGAGCAACAAATACCTGATCTAGAAACCTCCATAAGTCTCAGTTGTTAGGTGGAGGGTGGTCTTGGGGGCCTGGAGCTTGCACACTAATTGTAATTTGGAGCAGGAGGACAGTCGTTTGTCAGGAATATAACTGTCCAGAACCATTAAATTAGTAATTTCCCCACAGCCTGTTGTCACTGTCCACAGGGACATAACCCTGGCATCCCCTTCAGATGTGGTTCAAAACTCTCTAATGTTGAAAAGCACCGTTTCAGTGTCTCCATAAATTATTCCAGCAACTTCCACTCACCCTCCTACCATTTCCATCCATGCCCCACGTGTCCCTGTGCTCCGCTGCTGTAACATCACCTACAAAGTGAGGCAGAACACATTTGGTTTCTATTAAAAGCCAGAAACTCAACAACTTTCCTTTTCCTTCCAGCGAGAAGGGTTTTCCAAGTTCAACAAGATCTATGAATACAACTACCATATATTTGGCCAGGTAAAGAGTTTTCTTACATTCTGCTGCTGGCTTAGAGAAGTGAAAAAATACTAATTATTCAAAGCCATTTGTCAGAAGTTACATCATCTCCAGTGACTGGGACATTTTGTCCAAAGATGAGGGAAAGGCAGATGTTCATTTCTTGGCTCAACTACTGACCTGTTTCGTTGCTTTAGGTCTTTCAACTTTCTGGCTTTATATCAGTCAAAAATAGTTTTCTGTTCAGGATCAGGAGCTTCCTACAAAAATCGAGGCCATAGATTTAGCTGTCAGTACAGAGGAGAGCTCGTGCTGATGTGTTAGCAGGAGGGAGGTGTTGCTGATTGTGTACATTGAGAACTGCATTGAGATCTTGGGGCTCCAGGTAGCTGCTAGGAAGCAGTGGGCACTAATTCCTTTGCTCTGTCTCTTGCAGGAAGTTACCATGGTGATGACATCCGTGTCAGGACACTTGCTGGCTCATGATTTCAAGATGCCATTTCGGAAATGGTCAGTACTTGGTAACCCCTGGGGTGGAAACCTTTGGCTTTCAGCCCCAAGCTGAGTGGGGCTCTGTGAGTTCAAAGCCTGGGCAGCAGGGAGGGACAGACACCATGTGCAGAGCTGAGCAATGAGGACCAAGAGGAGCTGAAGTACTGTTTCAAATTACTGTCTTCAGAGCACAGTCGTGATACTGGTTAAAATACATGAAGGAATTCAGCTGATTCCAAGAACTTTTGTGTTCTTTGTTCAACTAAGAGTTGTCCTGGGAAGTGAGGCTCTTTCTCCAGATTCCCCCTCCTTTGTTCTCTGTGCTTGAAATAAGAGAAGTTGCTTGTTAGGGCTGTTCTGCTGTTTTCTCTCATTGCTTTTGGGTTCTTTTTAAGTTTCACTCAGCATTTCATGTGAACTCTTAAGTTGTCTAAGATGAGGCCAGTAATAAAATATATTCTTAATTGCAGTACTTAAACACAAGACAGCACCAGTGTCTGACAACATCTGTTTTAGTTTTTGTTACTCACACTGCTTATCCTCTGCTTACCAGGCACAGCTGCAACCCTCTAGCTCTTTTTGATGCTGAAATTGAGAAGTATTGCCCTGAAAATTACATGGATATCAAGGTACATTGTTGTTCTCAAAGAGTTCCCCAGTAACTCTGCATTCAGAGCTTAGTGCTACAATGGCTGTCTCAGACAGAAGGAGGGTTGTACTTTTGTCCTGAATGTCTAAATTCTAGAATTTGAAAAAAATGCCTTTTGCTTTTCTTTGGGCTACATGTGCCCTTCATTTGTGCCTCCTGCTCATGCATGGTTAGAGCAGTAAGGGAACAGCTACGTTGTTAAAAGCAGAAATGTTTGTTGTGGTTCTTTTTTTTTTTCCATCAAGGTGGAAAAACTGTCTCCTAAGATTACAAAAAATGACATTTTCAGAACACAGACTGTGGTACATTCCAAGCCAAGCCATTCTTTTAACTGAATTGGATGAAAATAAATGACTCAATTCTTTTGAAAGCTTCCTAATCTCTTGAGAGACACATATTACAACATGTTATTGCAACAACCCATCTCTATGGATACATGCTGCATTTTATATTCAGTTAATGAGTCATTTTACAATTAAATGACAAAGCAAGTGGCCTGGTGTGTCTCACTCTGTGGCGTTTTCTCAGAGAACCCTTGAACGAGAAGTCCAGCAGTGCCAAGCTCTGGTGATCTGGACTGACTGCGATCGAGAAGGAGAGAACATTGGCTTTGAGATCATTCACGTTTGCAAAGCTGGTGTGTAGAGCCTCATCTTCATCAGTCTGAGTTCTGTTAAAGTGCTGATTTAACAGGCACTGCTGCTCGGAGGGCCTCTAATGCTCAGTTTTGTGTCCCAACAGTAAAGCCAAACCTCCAGGTTTTCCGAGCCCGTTTCTCAGAGATCACTCTCCACGCTGTCAGAACAGCCTGTGAGAACCTCACCCAACCAGACCAAAAAACAAGTGATGCTGTTGATGTCAGGCAGGAGCTGGACCTCAGGATAGGTATGTAAACACAGAGTCCTGCTTGGAAAAGAACATTTAAGATCATCAAGTCCAACCATTCACCCAACTCTACTGAGTCCATGTGCTGGAGGTGAGACCAGGGTGCCAGGCCCAAGCTGCTGCAGGCTCCTCTCTTAAAGAGAAGGAGCATGGTAGAGAGAGGGACAGCTTTGGTATCAGTGTTTAGTTTAATGTCTATAAATAAACTCCTCTGACTGCTGAACAAGGCAGACAGTCACCAGGCTTTTCCTCTCTTCTCATCTGACCACACTGAATGAGCATTGTTAAAGCCCAGCAAGGGGAGTTTGGAAATCATCTGTTACTGTATCCTCCATACAAGGCAGAAAAGCCCTCTCTAGTGTCATAAATCTGGTTTTTAGGTCAGATGCAACCAAACCACATTTCATGTTTTACTGGAAACATGCCCTTTGAAGCAAAGTCTAGATTTATAGCTCAGCTCAGCACTGACAGGCCTCTGCAACCAAGTATTAAAAACAGAGGAAGATTAATACTCAGAGTATTAAAAGAGAACCATCTGAAGTGTTTATGGTTACCCTCCAGTGATGTGTTACTCAGTTCTGCAGCCTGTTTTGTTTTCTCAGGTGCTGCCTTCACAAGGTTCCAGACACTGAGGCTCCGGAAGATCTTCCCTGATATTTTAGCAGATCAGCTGATCAGCTATGGCAGCTGCCAGTTCCCCACACTGGGCTTTGTAGTTGAACGCTTTAAAGCCATCCAGGCCTTTGTTCCTGAAACCTTCTATAAAATCAAAGGTATGCTTGGGGAAAGTGAGTCCTGGGCTCCCTCTTAAAGGGCTTGATGTGTTTAGAAAGGAAAAACATCACCGCAACAAAAACAGTGCTGCAGGGGTGGCTTCCTCTTCTTGGCCGTGACCACTAAGCAGGAGCTGGAAGGTTTCCCAGTGCTGCGTCCCTGCTGCCTCAGCTGTATTCCTGCTCTATTGCTACTTTGTCACTCTGATCTGTTGTTCAACAGTGACACATGATCACGAAGATGGCAGCGTGGCCTTCAACTGGAAGAGGAACCGGCTCTTCAATCACACAGCGTGCTTGGTCCTTTACCAGATGTGTATGGAGGTAAGAAAACATGTAAATAGTTGTATAATCCCCAGTCAGCCAAACATTTCCTGCCTTTCTCAAGACATTTAAACAACACTTTTTGTAAACACTTAAAGGAGATTTTGCTGTTTGCTTACTCTGTGTTTAGGATCCAGTAGCGACTGTTGTTGAAGTTGGGAGCAAGCCAAAGAGCAAATGGAGGCCCCTGCCCCTGGACACTGTGGTACGTTTGAACTGTACTGAAAGGACTTTTCTGAAGGAAGCTTTGAACAGAGGTTTTACTCACCACTCTGAATTAAGCACAAACATTATGTTTTGGTTTTTTTCCTTCTGGCTTCTCCCAACTCAGGAACTTGAGAAGTTGGCTTCCCGCAAACTGAAAATAAATGCAAAGGAAACCATGAGAATAGCAGAAAAACTCTATACTCAAGGGTAAGAAAGCAAGACTTGGCTTGGCAAACTTAATTCTTTTGAGAAATAAATGGCCTTTAGCCCAAAATGAGGAGCATCTTGGAGCTCCTCCTAAAGTGCTCTTCTGTCTTTCTTCTTAAGGTTCATTAGCTACCCCCGAACGGAGACCAACATTTTCCCCAAGGAGCTGAACCTCTCTGCCTTGGTACAACAGCAAACACAGGACCCAAACTGGGGAGCATTTGCACAGAGGATTTTGGATCAGGGTGGGCCAACCCCTCGGAATGGAACCAAATCAGATCAGGCTCACCCTCCCATTCACCCCACAAAATACACCTCCAACCTGCAGGTGAGGTTAACAAAGGCAGAGGTAACCTGATGGTTTGTGGTGTTGATAAATAAAGATAGAAATCTTAATAACGTGGACACAAGCACAGGATCCTCACCTGAGATCTCGCGTTTCCTGACAGCTCATTAAGGCAGGAAGAGACTCTGACCATGTTTTGCTGTTTGATTTTAGGGCAATGAGCAGAGGCTCTACGAGTTCATCGTGCGCCACTTTTTGGCTTGCTGCTCTCAAGATGCCAAGGGACAGGAAACAACTGTGGAGATTGACATTGCTAACGAGCGATTCATTGCCCAAGGATTAATGATCCTTGCCCGAAATTACCTGGAAGTCTATCCTTATGAGAAGTGGAGTGATAAGGTAACAACCTTGAATAACATCAATGGGAGAGGTTAAAGCACCTGGAGTTTGAAGTTCCTGCCAGCCTCAGACCCCTCAACATGCTCTGACAATTCCCAGCCCACTGGGTGTTTCACTCAGAGCTTTCTCCCTGTGGGGCTTTATTGTGCCAGCTTTGGATGGACCCTTCCCCTCTTGACACCACAGCAGAGACCATCAAGGGCTGTGGGGCTGACTTTACTCACCAAGAGGAGCTGCAATTGCTGTTGGTGGTCTCTGGCAGCTTGTTGCTGGCTAATCCTGAGGACCCTGAGGCTGGATCTCCTCCAGAACAGGGTGCTGCTCTGTTACTGCACTGGCCTGCTCTTAGTGTGACAAACTCTTCAGTGAATGTACCAGAAGGCAGTTTCAAAGAGATTCTCCTTCCCTTCAGGTTATCCCTCTGTATCAGAAAGGGTCTCGCTTTCAGCCCACTACAGTGGAGATGGTGGATGGGGAAACCAGCCCCCCATTGCTGCTCACAGAAGCGGATCTCATTGCTCTCATGGAGAAACATGGCATTGGTCAGTACTGGCAGCGTGGCCTGGGCTCGGGGTAGAGCTTCGCTCATAAGCTTCTTCTCAACTCACACCAGTTCCGTCCCACCCTCAGAGTAGGGAAGCCTCTAAACGTCACTGCAGACAAGAAAAATCATGTGAAAGTGCAGAACAGAGGGATGGTAGGGATGGGTGGGCAAAGCCCAGAGATCCTAAGGAGTCTGCAGACAGCCCCCAGTGCCCAGGATCTGCAGCTCAGAGCGTGCCTGCCAGCACTCTGTTGCTCTCAGTGGCAGCGGGACACGAGGGCAGTGCTGCTCCTGCCCATAAGCTGTTTCCTTGACCCTTGAGCACCTTGCCCTCTGCACTAGGCACAAGGGAAGTGGCTTCCTGCCACCTAATGAGGGTGACAACCTGTCTGCTCCCAGGGACTGATGCCACTCATGCTGAGCACATCGAGACCATCAAGACTCGGATGTACGTGGGCCTGACAGCGGATCAGCGGTTCCTCCCAGGCCACCTGGGCATGGGGCTGGTTGAAGGTAAGGGCAGTGCCTGTTAGGAAGAGGGAAGCTTCCTTACTTGCTCCTGGCTTTCACTCACCACATGGTTATGTTTCTTAGGCTACGATTCCATGGGCTACGAGATGTCCAAGCCTGACCTGCGAGCTGAGCTTGAGGCTGATCTGAAACTCATCTGTGAAGGGAAGAAGGACAAATCTGTAGTTTTGCAGCAGCAGGTCCAAAAGTACAAGCAAGTCTTCATTGAAGCCGTGGCCAGAGCTAATAAGTGAGTCCTGTCTCTGCTCCTTTGCTGTTCTGGGGCTCAGTCTGAAGGTCAGATCCTGTCATACTTTCCTGGAGCTCTGCTCAGCCTGTGTTGGCATTTGCATGGAAAGAGATGACTGGCAGCCTGGCACACTGTCATGGGTTGGTGCCAACTAACTGCTCACCTTGGTTTAAACCCTCAAGACTAAATTCAGAGCTGGCTGAAGGAGACAGCAAAGTGCACTGACTTCTTCCATGTCATGCCCACACCCAGCCTGTACCAGAGACATGGTGCTATGGAGCAACTCCCAAGGGGCATTGTGGAGGGCAGCAGGCTCCAGTTTTCTGCAGTGCCTGGTTCCACTTTGCAGAGGAGACACCCAAGATGCTCTGCTTCTTTCTTTGTAGGTTGGACCAAGCCCTGGCTCAGTATTTTGGAGAAGCCACAGAAATTGGAGATCAAGAGGAGGTCTACCCAGCAATGCCCCTTGCTGTTCGGAAGTGTCCACAGTGCAACAATGACATGGTCCTGAAGACCAGGAAGAACGGCGGGTTGGTGATCTTCCCTCTTGTAGAAAGTAGCCTTCTGTGCTGGTTTGTGTTTTTCTAGGCATTCGTTTACCTCACCTCTGCAGCAAGCATGAAAACTTGGGCTGCAGCTAGCTAACTGCACCAGCCACCTGAGCTGTGTGGGTTCAGATGAACATCTCTCTCAAGTACGTGTTTGCCCTTAAAAAAATGTTGTTCCAAGCATTTCTGATTGCTGAGGAGATGGAAGGACAGATCAGTGACTGTCTTGACTGTGCCTCTTCCTCACCTGGTGCTTTTGTCCCACGGCAGGTTCTACCTCAGCTGCATGGGCTACCCAGCTTGTAAAACTGCAGTCTGGTTTCCTGATTTTGTGCTGGATGTCACCAGGGATGAAAGCATCTGTGCTGTGTGTCAGCCCCATCCCGTTCACAGGTAGGCTGTACTCATTATCCCTCAGGGAAATGCAGCCCCTCAGATACCTCCTGTTAGCCATCAGGACCAGGGTTTTCCATGGGCTAGGCTGGGCAACCATTTTCCATTCCAGCCTTGAAAAGCTGGAGCAGCACTCTCATGGTTTGGGGATGGAAAGAAAATGGGCTGGGGAAACCAGTGTGAGCACAGCAGGATTTAAAACAAAAATAAGATTAAAAAAAGTCTAAATTGAGATCTGTTGGTAAGGAGTTATAAACTGAGGGACCTTCATTCTTCCTTTAGACTGAAGTTTAAATTCAAGAGAGGCAGTGTGCCACCTGTGATGCCCCTGGAGTTTGTTGGCTGCATTGGAGGCTGTGACGAGATGCTCAAAGAGCTCTTGGACCTCAAGTCCTTGAACCGCCCATCCCAACCCACACCAGCCAGCCAGCCAGCTCACCACTTGCAGGTCAGCAACTCCTTTAACAGAGCCAGTGGTGACAACAGGCACGCCAGAGGGACCACAAACCTGGTGCCAGGACATCTGAGCTCCACCAGAACCTCCCGGCCTGCTCCTGCAGCCACTGCAGACCACGGGAACAACGCGGTGGTGTGCAACTGTGGGAATGAAGCACTGCTGTTAACTGTCCGCAAGGAAGGGCCCAACCAGGGCAGACAGTTCTACAAATGCAGCTCCAGTACCTGCAACTTTTTCCTCTGGGCTGACCAGCAGGCAGAGGACAGAAGGAACGTGGCTCCCCGGGGCTCAGCGCTGCCCCAGCCCTTGGCAGGAAGGGGCCCAACTGGATTTCAGCGCCCAGGAGGAGGAGGGAGAGACCCAGAGCATTTTAGAAGTAACAGCTCGGATTCAGGAGGTGGCACAGTTTGCAACTGTGACCAGCCTGCTGTCACCCGCACTGTCCAGAAGGAGGGGCCCAACAAAGGGAGGCGGTTCCACACCTGCTCCAAACCCCGCGAGCAGCAGTGTGGCTTCTTCCAGTGGGCAGATGAAAACCTGCAACCAGGTGAGGCTGAGCTGGAGTGAGACACAAGGGTTGGGGGGATGTTCTGGAAACCAATCTGAGCACAGTTCTTACACATGTGGGGCTACCACAGGTCTTGCAGCAGCTCATACATTTGACAGACATCAGGGTTGTCTCTAGATCAGCAGCATCACAGCACTTCAAATGTTGCTTCTAACAACTGAGTCTGGGTTACCTCTCCATTGCTAGCAAGAAATGTCCTTGTAGCACACACCAGCTGAGATCCAAGCAGGATGCTTTGCTTCTGTGTGCAGTAAGCATCTGGGACTCACTGGATAAAGCCCAGTGTGCTTCCCAACAGTCTGTCTGGGAATTTGTCCTCCTGTATTGCAGTTCTCAGCTTTGTGAGAGCTTTTGCCCACTTGGTACAGACTTCTGAAGATATTACACCCCGTTCTGTCACACTAGGAAAACTGTGCTGCTTCTGCCCTAGTTTGGGAATAGAGAGAAAGGGCAAATCTTTCTGCAGCTTTGATCAGAGCTGAGAAACTAAGCATGGCTGCTGTGAAAAGATGCTGAAAAATACCCATAAAGAAAAATAATCACAAAATAAGAATGTGAAAGAAAGAGGAGAGGCAGTAAGCAAACTACAGAGTTGGAGATGTGGTGTGGGAGAGCACTCCACTCACCTTCTCCTCCTTAGACATTGAGGCCTAGAGAGGTAGAATCAGGTTTTCAAAACTTCTTAGAAACCAAGTTCTCTGTGATGTTCTGTTGTTTCTGCTTCAGCTGTAGACCAGAGAATGTAACCAGGCAGATCAGTGTCCCCTGTTCTGTTCCCACATTTCTCTAATGCTGTGAGACAAGTGGGTAACATTTAATGGTTCAGACAAATCTGAAGCAAGTGGAGCTTCAGGAATAATCTGAGTAGCTGGGATAAAACAATTCCATGACCCACCATTTTGAACTTTTCCCCTTTCTCACCCACTTAGACTTTCAAAGATACTCAAATGCAAGTTGTTTCTTCTAGGGCCATCTGGAGATGTCTCTGTGAACCCCCCTGGCAGGGCTGGATACTCAAGAGAGTTGGGAAGTAAAGCCAAGAGGGCAACCAGTCTCTCCTCAGGAACCACTGCCAAGAAACCACGGACCTGTAGCATTTGCCACCAGCCTGGCCACACAAAGAAAAACTGCCCACAGAACCACTGAGCATGGAGGGACATCTCTCAAGAGCCTGAAGGGTCTGGGGTGGTGAGCAGCTACAGGAGCAACTTCTGAAAGAAACTGGAGTCCAGAAATGAGTTCTTTGAGTGCTTACTGGAAGGGCTGGTTGCAGGCTGCTCCTGCCTGGGCAGCAAGGACTCAACCAGCTTCAAAAGGTGGCTCCACAACTGGTGTCAGCCTTTGTTTTCAGTTCTTTTCTGCCGAGCAGATTGGGATAGTCTAAACATTTCAAAGCAGCATTTGGAAACTGAATCTGCAGAGAAAATAGCACAGGATCCAGTGTGTCTGCAGCTCCCACTGTGGTGGTGGTTTCTCCACAGCCTGGGGAAGAACTGGATCGTAGCCAGAGGGACAGACACCAGGGCTGCTTCCCTCAGTCCCTGGCTTCCCACAGCATGGAATTTTAAGTTTCCCTTACCTGAGCAGCATTCTCCTTTCTGTTTTGCCCCCCTCCCCTTGCCTTGGTGACCACTGCAGCTGAAGGAGGGCCAGGTGTGAAGCTGGAGCTGGTACTTGCCCTGGAAGGGAAGCTCAGTTGCAGTGCTCAGGAAAAGCCTTCATCTTAGTTCCTGAATTTGAAGCCAAGTTCTTCCTCAAGCCTTGACCTGTGCCTCTGTGATGCTGCTAGCTAATGGAAGTTCTTTGTGTCAAACTGTTAATTTTCTTATTAAAAGGTTATTTAATTTTTAAATTTGATACAGCAACACCCTAACTCTGCCTTGTTTCTTCGTACTTCCCATAGTTAAGCTGTTACAGTAAAAGGACCCACCCAAATCTTGCTCTTTCCACTCAGTCACTCACTGGAACAACACAGAAGCTTTCTGGGCAGAAACTCCTCATGGAGAGTGAGCTGCAGAGGGGCAGGAGAGTGGCTTTATCTCACCAGCTGCAGCAGCTGCCCAGGGACAAACAGACAGCTGGAGGGAGGTTCTGCTTTCCTGACTGAACTGCCTCCTTCCTCCCTCCTCCCTCTGCTGGGGCTTTCTCCACAGATCAAAGTCAGGAGCTCCACAGGATTCCCTCCATGGCAAGAGGACAGCTCCCCCCAGGGCTTGTGCTGCTGCTCAGGTCCCTGCTCCTCTGGGACACAAAGCAATTCCCAGGATCAGTGCTGAAGAGCCAGGGTGGGCAGGAGGCTACAGCACTACCTGCAGGGAGATCACAGCAGCCCAGGTTTGCTCTAAGCTCTGCACGAGAGAGAGGAGAACCTGTAACCCCACAGCAGTCTGGTGCTACCTGAACTAAATCCATGCAGTCGGGTCAGGAGAACTCAGGTTGCATTTCCCTGTACCCCTCACACTCCCACAGCTGCAGCCTGAAAATACAAACCTGCCAGTGAAAGTAACAGGATTAGGAGGCTTTGTAATGCAGCCACCCAGCTGGTGAAAGTGCAGCAGGAGCCTGGGAATGGCAACAGCAGCAGCAAACATTTGTGCAGCAGCCCAGGCAGAGCTGGTGGCATCTGTCCTCACCACCTCCACTGCTCCAAGCTGTGTCAGGGTGAGAGCTGATGGGTAAACAGCACAAGCTCAGTGTCCAGACAGCTCTTGCCTGTCCCTCTGCAGGAACAGGGTGTTTGGAAGAGGAGGAGAAAGGCCTTGGAGGACAAGGGGTGACCACACCACCAAGCTGTGGGTGCAGGGGAAGGGACACCCTGCCCGTGCCACCACAGCTGGAGGGTGGCTTCAGCCCTTACTCACAGGGAAGGGGACAAAACAGAGGTGACACCAGAGAGCCATATACACAGGGGAGGTTTATTATTGCAGACACCTGGGAAGTGGTTTGGAGGAACAAACTAAATGATCTACAGACTGGGAGGAAAAGCACAGGTTGTTTTTCCCCTCCCCAAACCAAGATGACAGCTGTAAAGAAAACCAAACCATGACAGCTGCTCACACTGAAGTCCACAGGATTTCTCCAGCTCCATCAGTGTGCAAAAACAGCTCTTCCCATTACATTTAAGAATATATTCCTTTGCCCTGGCACTACAGCCAGAACCAGAGCCTACTAGCAGCCACTCAAAACAAAAAAACACAAAACAAAACCCCCAAGCAAAATATCTTCTTAATAAAAAGCACAAATCACTTCAGCTCTTGCAACCATTCAGCTCAGAGCATCATTCCTGTCCTACTTTCCAACCCCATGCCACAGGGCTTTAGGGGAACAGAACCTGAAGATAGCAGCAATACATGTGTGAAACCATCACTGGACAGCCAGGGAGGGGACACTGGGTTTGGGGCAGTCCCACAGATGGCAACAACCACCCACTGGGGAGGGGACACACAGCCCTGCCCCAGCCTCCACCGAGGGGACAACTCCAAGGAGTCAGCAGCTCTCTTTTTGAGGACACCTTCCAGCAAAACACTGCTGTGGGACAAGGCCCACAGAGCCCCATCCCTGAAACACATCCCTTCCTCAGGGCAGAACCGGTACCAGCAAAGAGGTGGGGCTGAGCTCCCCCCTCCCAGCAGCTGAAAGGGACAAGCTGCAGCCTCCTTCTCTACAGCTGTACCTTGAAGTGCCCAGACAATCACCCAGCTCATCCCTTGGGCAGCATCCTGCAGATAGATGAGGCTCCTACCCTGTCCCAAAAACTGGCTGAGGGGTCTGCAGGACACAGCAGCAGCAAGAAACTGCTCCCCTCCAGCTCCAGATGTTCTCAGCACAAGGGGAACCTGACCACAGTGACAGCAGGCTGGGACAGGCAGAGGACACTGGGAACCAGAGACCAAACATGCTTCATGTCAGCTCCCAGCACCCAGAGGGTGGGACTGACCTGTAGATAATCAATCAAGGTGTGAGCTGCACACAACTAGAGCCAACCCCCACCTTGGCACAGGCACATTTCATTCAAACAGGAAGTTTTGGGGTTTTTTTCCCCAGTAAAGTGCAAGAACGTTGCCTCTTTCTGACCAGTCAACTAGAAGCATCAAAAACCTCACAGCAGGGAGCAGGAGATGGGTGAGGAACACGCCATATTCAAGAGCTCCCAACACACTCATTTCTCCTTCAGCAGGAGCTCTGGCTCAGATATGGCCCTGTAGAGCACGAAGCCCATCTCATCAACTTCCTCTTCCAACAGCTGGCAGAAAAGGTTGATTTTGTGGTTGAAGTAGGAAGGCAGGACCCCTTTCTCCAGGTAACCCACCAGCTCTTCCAGCACCTGCTGGAACCTCTCAGCAAGGCTTTCTTCTGCCCAGTCTGAAGTGGTGGCACTGAGGTGAAGGACAACATGTGTCAAGGGGCTGCCACTCAGTTTGCGCAGGGCGGGATGGCTCTTGCAGACACCGTTCAGGATGCGGAGGCAGCGCTGCCGTGCCCCGCAGTCACCAGCATCCAGTTCCTTCACCTTCCAGACCTCTGCCCTGTAAAAACTCTCGAGCCAGAGGTTTTCCACCAACCCTTCAGGAGGAACAGCCAGGAGAACCTTGTTCTCCATTTCTACCACTGGGAAGAGCGTGACGTTCAGCTCGACCTCGTCGTGTTTGACTTCCAGCTTCAGCTCCTGGGAGGCCACCAGAGGGTGGATGACACAGCCCAGCAGGCTGCCGATGGCAGGCCAGTTGATGGAGGCCACCAGCATCTTGTGGAGGGTCTCACCCAGCGCATTGGACGAGAGGTACTGGCCCACGATGAACCTATCCCAGGGGCTGCACCCACGAGGGAAATACTGCAGATCAGTCCTCTTGATCATCCAGTACTGGGGGTTCCTCACCACCGTGTCCTCCCCTGGGATGAGGCTCCAGAGCACGGAATCAAGGACCACCGGCAGCATGAGGTGGATGTGGTCAGCTGTGAGAGCCCCGAGGCCATCGAGCAGGGGGCCACTGAGGAAGAGGCTGCCAAAGGGCAGCTCTGGGCATTTGTTCCGCAGGAATTTCTGCAGTTGGACACAGATGCTCCTGGTCAGCTGCAGGGCGAGGGACACTTGGGCCTCAGGCACAGCCAGGTGGGTGCTGTAGTGGGAGAGGAGCTTCTCCTGCAGCGTGAGGCAGCGAGGAGGGATGGATTCAACCCGAGGAGTTTCCAGAGGAACAGGACAGCCTTTGGGCTCTAGGAGAAGGGGATGGGGCAGAGGTGAGGGAGAAGTCACAGCTCTGAGTGATCATCTGGAACTTGACGCAGCAGCTTCTACTGCAGCCAAGGGGGAGGTGTGAGCTGGAGCCCAGCTCTCTGCCAGTGTCTGGACACGAGGCTGACCCTGCTAAGAGGGCCCCTGAGTCCTCCAGCATTCCCAGCAGAGCCCAACCAAACCTCAAAACCCAACCACACCCAGCCCTACCCCCAGCTCCAGACAGTTAAACCTGATGGAGTCCTACAAACAATCACTCTCTGGGTCCAGCATCTCAGGACCTTCCCTGCACTGAGCTGGGCTGCTTTCCCACTTGGAAAAGCTCTGTCAGCAGTTTTACAAGGCAGCCTTTGTCTGCAGCACCTTCACCTTCCTGTAGCCAGAGCTGGCCCAGAAAAGGAGCCCAGCAGACAGGAGGAAACAAAGCCCCAGTGGACTCCACCATGCTACAGCTGCAGGACAGCATCAGAGCTGCTGTCACCACAGGCATTACCTAAAAAGGGGCCACGGCTGGGGAACATCCCAGGAGGGAGGGCACAATCGGGTCGGCTTTCCGGACACCGAGCTAAAAATAAGACAGAGCTCCCAGCCAGCCAGGAGCAGCAGCTCAGCAGGCCTGGAGCACACCAAGGTGATCTTCCTGGCCATGGTGGGGGCTGGGATGCACGCCCTGAGCCTCACCTGGCACTGGTGGCTGAGCTGGAGAGAGCAGAGGTTTGCTGAGGTCTTCCCTTCTCTGCTTCTTGGGGGGTTTTGGAGTTGCTTTGATCAAGGCCAGGTCCTGCCAGCTCTCCTCCAGGGTCTTCTGCTCAGCTTTGGGGTCGCCTTCATCTCGAGGGCTGGTGGCTCGGTCGATCAGCTGGAGGGAAGGAAAATCCACATGGATGAGTTACTCTCAAAGCTGCTTCCTTGGGGTCACACCTGGAACCACAGGGGACAACAGCCCTGCTGATGGACACTTGGGGGGGGACACAGCCCAGGGCAGGGCTTCTGACAGCAAAGCCTGATGGTTTAAGGGGACACACAGGTTCATGATGGTTTTAAGTGGAAAACAGCTGGGTGTCTGAGCATGAACAAAGTTCAAGGTGCCTTTCAGGATGGGATACTGCATCCCAAGCATCTGCTGTCCCGTGCCAATGGTGTATGGAGCTCCAGGTGCCCCACAGGTGGGAGCAGACAGCTCCACACCCACAGCACTTCCACCAGTGTTTCTAGTAGACCTGAGGGCCCAGCTCGGGAGCTGCTGGCAAGGTTTGTGGAGAACATTCCACAACCAGAGGAGCCAAGTGCTCCTCCTCCATGGGACACCCAGCCACCCCGGCCTTACCCTCTTGACGGCCAACGTGGCGATGGCGAGCACGGCAGCCCCGGTGACCCCCAGCACCAGCCTGGCGTTGGCCAAGAGCAGGTCGAGGACACTGCCCAGCCCGCTGTCCTCCTGCCGCCTGCCCCGCCGGCGGGTGAACTCCATGGCGGCCCTGCCAAGGGGGAGAGAAGCAGCGGGGCGTCACCCTGCGGGGACACAGACACGGCTCCCCCGGCGTGGGCAAACGGCTTCGGGGGGCCCGGAGAGCCGTGAGGCAAAGCCTGCCGGGGCGCTGGAGCAAGAGTCACCCCAAAAAGGGTCACCCAGGCCCTGGCGGAGCCGCCTCCGGGGGAACCGGCGGCGCGGGGTGAACGGACGGCACCGGGTAGGGCGGCCGGTACGTCCGGGGAGAGCCCGGGACGGAACCCCAGGTACCGCCGGACAGCGGCACGGCCGGCGGCCGCCTCCTGCCCCGACCGCTCAAGCGCAGGAGCGGAGCCCCCGCAGCCCCCCCCGCCGCACCGGAGCCCCCCCCGCACGGGCCCTCCCCGCACTCACCCGCGCGCTGCCGGTGCCCCCCAACCCCCGCACAGCCCCGCCCCCCGGAAGCGGATCCTGGCTCCGCCCTCTTATAGCGTCACGGCCGGGGCGTGGCCTGTGAGGAGGGAGGGCGTGGCCGTGACATGAAGGGGGCGTGTCCTGAGGCGAGGGGGCGTGTCCGGGCGTGGCGGTGCCGCCGGGTCCCTCCGCCATGGCGGCCACCGGGGTCCTGCCCTTCGTCCGCGGCGTCGATCTCAGCGGCAACGACTTCAAGGTGCGGGGGGGCAAGGGAAAAAGTGGCACCGGGAAGGGAGGAGAGGGGGAAAGGCCGGCTGCAGGCTCTGCGGGAGCTTGGTCCTCCCCATGGCTCTGTCAGGCCCGGCCCGGCCCAGTCAGGCTCCGCTCTCCCCGGTACCGGTCAGCTGGCGCTGGGCAACATCCGCCGACCCAACTCTGGGGCCCCAGAAAGCCAGGGGATGGTGGCCCTCCCAGAACATAATCCCATAGGACTGGGTGAACGTGACCCCCAGGTCCCCATCCCGCGGGACTGGGTCATCCTGAGCCCTCCGGTCCCCATTCCATCGGACTGGGCGATCCCAGATCCCCATCCCATGTAACTGGGTGAGCCCCACCTCCCCCTGACCACACAGGGTCGGTCAGACTGGGGTCCCCAGATCCTCACCCCATGAGGAAGATGCTCTTCTCACCCTCCTCCTCCTCCTCCTCCTCCCGGCAGGGTGGTTACTTCCCGGAGCATGTGAAGGCGATGAGCAGCCTGCGCTGGCTGAAGCTGAACCGCACGGGGCTCTGCTACCTGCCCGAGGAGCTCGCTGCCCTCCAGAAGCTGGTGAGCAGCACATTTTGGGCAGGGGATGGGGTTCGTTGTTGAGAACCGGGTGCCTGCCAGCCTCGTGGCTCATCGGCGGATGCTCTGGTGTCTAATAATAGGGCTGAGCTACGACGTGTGGTTAAAATTGGATGGGGGAGCTGTTAGGAGTGGGGTTGAGACAGCCTTGTACTTGGTTTCACCTTGTTTTCCTAGAAAACCAGACTAAAAGCCATGCTTACATCCTCTGCCCTTTAATAGAAGGGAAGGGTGAAGGTTTAGTATGGGGAGAATTAAACTTCTGGGTTTTTTTTTTTCCCCTCATCCTTTGCTAAAAGAACTAAAGAGCAGTAGCTGGCAGCTGCCTGGCTTTGTTTTTAGGGTGGCTTCAGTTTTGAGTGTGACCAGGCCCTTGGCAGAGGCCCTGGCTAAGCTTTGCTTTGGCAGTGTCCTGCAGCAGGTTATGGATGTGGTTAAATCAGTGTCAGCCAAACACAAAGCTTTAAACACTGCCAAAAGTCCTCATCACAGCACCAGGGAATGGGGAAGCCCTCCCTGCTGCTGGGAGCCAAGATCCTGCCAGCTGCTCGAGGACTTCAGACCTCTTCACCAGTTCCTCATTTCCTGAGGAGGTCACAGCCATGCTGGGGATGCCCCAAAGATGACAGAAATTCCACAAATTCCCCCCTGGATCCTCCTCCAGCTGTCCAGTACCCACATGTCTTCCCCTGTATGGATCACCCAGTGAGAAGTGTTTCAAGGACTGGGGTCTCTTGGCTTGGGGGACAGTGTGGCACTGCCACAAGCCACTTCAGTAGGAGCCCAGAGGACCCTGAACCTTGGGGCAGTGCTGGGGTGTCTCTGCCCCAGGGAAGGAAGGGTGTGGAGGCAGCCATGGGCACGCTGGGGCCAATCCACCAGTTTCAGACTGGGGGTATCCCAGTGTAGGTCAGGGCTGAGCTCCCCCACACCTTCATGAGCCCCTGGCTCTCCTGGGACTGAGGAGCCCCCAGGCCAGGATGGGCACCTGCTGCTGCCCCATGCAGCCCTGGCTCCTCTTGCTGGGGCTCTTCTGGGTCTCACCGAATTGCCATGGTTGGAAAAGACCTCTAAGACTGCCAGGTCCAACCATCAACATCCCCCTCCCCAGTAAAATAAATCAAATATATTTACCAATGTCTGCATTCCCACAGGAACACCTCTCTGTGAGTCACAACAGCCTCACCACACTCCATGGTGAGCTCTCAGGCCTGCCCTGCCTCAGGGTAAGTCCCCCTTGTGTTTCCCACCTGCACTGTGTTCCCCAGACACCTCTTGGCTGCTTCTGGGGACACACAACAACAGTGCCTGGCCACCCCGGGGGGCTCAGGAGTTGTGGAGCTGGTGGGTGGCTGCAGTTGTGCCTCTCTCACCCCTTTCAAGGCGATTGTGGCTCGTGCAAACAGCCTGAAGAACTCAGGAGTCCCTGATGACATCTTCCAACTGGAGGATCTCTCCGTGCTGGTAGGTGCAGAGCCTCCTCAGCCAATGAGAGTGGCTGTAGGAAGGCTGTGCCTCCAAAGATGGTCCTCGGTCCTCAGTTTTGGGTGTTGTTTGCTGGGTGTGGGGCAAAGGGTGATGCCTGCTTTGCTTTCCTGCTTGCCCCAGGACCTGAGCTACAACCAGCTCACTGAGTGTCCCCGGGAACTGGAGAATGCCAAGAACATGCTGGTGCTCAACCTTGGCAACAACAGGTGGGTCTGGGCCAGGGCAACCACCTCCTTCTAGCCACGGCCACCTTCATCTGTCACCCCTTTACCTCTGGGTTCTGCTCTCTGTCCCTCTCTGAGGGAGACCCAGGGCTGGTGCAGCTCCCAGGCAGCCCTGAAGATCCCCTATGTCCCTCCAGCATTGAGAACATCCCCAACCAGCTCTTCATCAACCTGACGGACCTGCTCTACCTCGACCTGAGCAACAACAAGCTGGAGAGCCTCCCACCCCAGATGAGACGCCTCGTCCACCTCCAGACCCTCATCCTCAACCACAACCCCCTCCTGCACGCCCAGCTCCGGTAAGGCCTCCTTTTCCCAGCTGGATCCCATGGTGCTAGGGAGCAGGTCCAGCTTCCTGCTCCAGCCCTGATGCTTTCTCTGCCCCGTGGTTCTCTGTGATCCACAGGCAGCTCCCGGCGATGTTGGCCCTGCAGACCCTCCACCTCAGGAACACCCAACGCACGCAGAGCAACCTCCCCACCAGCCTCGAGGGCTTGGTGAACCTGGCAGGTAGGGCCAAGCCACCCAGCCCCATGGTGCCTGGGGCTCTCCAGGAGGTCCCTCAGCCCTGGTGTGGGTCTGGCATCACCCCGTTGTCTTCTCCCAGACGTGGACCTGTCCTGCAATGACCTCAGTCGTGTCCCCGAGTGCCTCTACACCCTGGGCAGCCTGCGACGCCTCAACCTCAGCAGCAACCAGATCATGGAGCTGTCTCTCTGCATCGACCAGTGGACCCAGCTGGAGACCCTCAACCTGTCCCGCAACCAGCTCACCTCCTTGCCTGTATGTCCCTGCCTCTACATGGTGTCCCTGCCCCTGTCTCTGTGCTGCCAGGTTCTCCCTCACCCCACCATCTCCTCCTTCCCCAGTCAGCCATCTGCAAGCTGACCAAGCTGAAGAAGTTGTACCTGAACTCCAACAAGCTTGACTTTGATGGGATCCCTTCAGGCATCGGCAAGCTCATCAACCTTGAGGAGTTCATGGCAGCCAACAACAACCTGGAACTCATCCCTGAGAGCCTGTGCAGGTAAAGGAAAGTCCCCAAAAGATCTGCTCTGTCCTTCAGAGGGTATGTAGAGGCTGCAGGGGTGTCTACCTAGCCTGGCCCTTCACCAGCATCTCCGTGTCCCGTAGGTGCTCCAAGCTGAGGAAGCTGGTGCTGAACAAGAACCGCCTGGTGACACTGCCAGAGGCCATCCACTTCCTGACAGACATGGAGGTGAGAGTCCACCATCCCCTCCACCTCAGGCTGGGTCCACCACAGCCCCAGCATGCCCCTAGGTCCCAGGGCTGTAAGGTGGGATGGGGTGAGGAACAATACATGCAGTTGGCATGTTTTTGGAACCAATACATGCAGTTTGGCATGTGGTTCAGCCCAGGCAAGTGGTGGATTTGGGGCTCCCTCCTCAGTCCTTCACCAAATCCCAGGGCGCTCTGGAGGTCTCCCACCCCACACCCTCAGTGTCTCCACTGAGGTCCCTATCAGCCCATGCTTCAGAGCAGTGAGATCTCCCATGTCCTTGGCAGATCCTGGACGTGCGGGAGAACCCCAGCCTGGTGATGCCCCCGAAGCCGGTGGATCGGACCTCGGAGTGGTACAACATCGACTTCTCCCTCCAGAACCAGCTCCGCCTGGCTGGAGCCTCCCCGGCCACCGTGGCAGCTGCTGGGGCAGGTAAGTGTGTGGGGACATTTAGGGACAGTTCCTGCCTCGGGCAGCGTGCCCCACAGGACGTGTGGGTGTCCTGGCTGGCTCTCACTTGTCCCCATGTCCCCAGGGGGTGGCACTAAGGACCCGCTGGCCCGCAAGATGCGGCTCCGGCGGCGCAAGGATTCTGCCCAGGATGACCAGGCCAAGCAGGTGCTGAAGGGGATGTCAGACGTGGCTCAGGAGAAGAACAAGAAGATAGAGGTAGGGTCTGGGGTGGGAGTTGGACCCCAAGCAGCACTGTGGTGCCCCTGGCCCACCCAGGTGTTGGCAGGGACCCAGCTGTCCCCAGTTTCCTGACCTGTCCCTGTCCCTGCAGGAGAGCAGTGAGGCAAAGGCACCAGACCTGAAGACACGGCGCTGGGACCAGGGCCTGGAGAAGCCTCAGCTGGACTACTCGGAGTTCTTCAGTGAGGATGTGGGGCAGCTGCCCGGCCTCTGTGTCTGGCAGATTGAGAACTTCGTGCCCACGCTGGTGGATGAGGCTTTCCATGGCAAGTTCTATGAGGCCGACTGCTACATCGTGCTCAAGGTACCTGGGGAGGACCAAGGGTCACCAACCTGTGGAGCTGTGGCCATCCCATCTCATACCCTGTCCCTCCCCAGACCTTCCTGGATGAGAATGGCTCCCTCAACTGGGAGATCTACTACTGGATCGGGCAGGAGGCCACGCTGGACAAGAAAGCTTGCTCTGCCATCCACGCTGTCAACCTCCGTAACTACCTGGGGGCCGAGTGCCGCAGCATCCGGGAGGAGATGGGGGACGAGAGCGATGAGTTCCTCCAGGTGAGGCTGAGCCCCAGCTCCCCCAAAGCCCCCAAGTCCTGGCTCCCCCACACTCACCTCCTCCCTGCCTCCAGGTCTTTGACAATGACATCTCCTACATCGAGGGTGGCACAGCCAGCGGCTTCTTCACCGTTGAGGACACACAATATGTCACCAGGTAGCACGGGGGACAGGGGGCTGGGGGGATGGATGGGTGGGGCAGATGGTGCTTCATGTCCTACCATGGCTGTCCCCCACCCCAGGCTGTACCGTGTCTATGGGAAGAAGAACATCAAGTTGGAGCCAGTAGCACTGAAGGGAACATCTCTGGACCCTCGGTGAGCTGACCCCTCACTGGTAGTGAGGGAAAAAGGTGCTGGCAGGGTCTACCCAGGACATCATAGCTGCAGCTCTGGAAAATTGGGAATTGGCCATGCCAGCACCTTTCTATGAGTATGTGGGTCCAAAGCCTGCTTTGCAGCCTCAGCAGCTGCAGTTCCCTGCTGTGCAAGGACCCTGGTGTGGGTCAGGAGGGTGCTTATCCCACCCCGCGCTCTCCTGACTGTCTTCTCACCTCTGTGTCCATCAGCTTTGTCTTTCTCCTTGACCATGGCCTCAACCTCTTCGTGTGGCGGGGGAGCCAGGCCACGCTGAGTGGCACCACCAAGGCCAGGTAGGGCTGTTCAAGGGGGCTGGGGGTGTGGGGGAGCCCACACCCACCATCTCACCCACTGCCACCACAGACTCTTCGCCGAGAAGATCAACAAGAACGAGCGGAAGGGCAAGGCTGAGATCACGCTGCTCACCCAGGGCCAGGAGACCCCCGATTTCTGGGAGGTGCTGGGGGGGCAGCCTGAGGAGATCCGCCCCTGCGTCCCTGATGACTTCCAGCCCCACAAGCCCAAGCTGTACAAGGTGGGCAGCTTGTCCGTGGGGACATCTGCACTGCCAGGACCCTGTAGTCATCCCCCTCACCCATGTCCCTGTCCCCTCTGCAGGTTGGCCTGGGCCTGGGCTACCTGGAGCTGCCCCAGATCAACTACAAGCTCTCAGTGGAGCACAAGAAGAGGCTGAAGGCTGATCTGATGCCAGAGATGCGCCTGGTAGGATGGGGCGGGGAAGTTCTCCCAGTCTGACCAGTGAGACTGGTTTTGGGCCCCCTCTGCCTCCAGCTGTGCCCCGGGAAGAGAGCGATGCTCTACTTTTCCCCAGGAGCAGGCAGGGTGTTTTCCAGGCAGCAAAGCCCCCAGGTGCCTGACCCCTTTTTCCCCTGTGGTTGCCCCCCACCAGCTGCAGAGCCTGCTGGACACCAAGAGCGTGTACATCCTGGACTGCTGGTCCGACGTCTTCATCTGGATCGGGAGGAAGTCGCCGCGGCTGGTGCGGGCGGCGGCGCTGAAGCTGAGCCAGGAGCTGTGCAGCATGCTGCACCGGCCCAAGCATGCCATGGTCACCAGGAACCTGGAGGGCACTGAGTGCCAGGTAGGGCAGAGACCCCCAGACAGCGGTGTCAGGGAAAGAGAAGTGGGTACAGATCCCCTGGGATGGGGTGCTGGGTACCAGGGAGGGTGCCGTGGCCTGGGGTGCGTTACCCCAGTTAGTGCTGGGCCATCTCATCTAAACCATGTCCTTACCTGGAAAGGTTGGGACAGATAATGCTTGAAGTTCCATGTGGGCATCCTATGATTTAGGTCTTCAAGTCCAAGTTCAAAAACTGGGACGATGTCCTGCGTGTGGATTACACCCGCAACGCCGAGGCGGTGCTGCAGGAGGGCGGCCTGGCCGGCAAGGTCCGCAAGGACGCCGAGAAGAAGGACCAGATGAAGGCTGACCTGACAGCACTCTTCCTGCCCCGACAGCCCCCCATGCCCTCAGCGAGGTAGGGTTGGGGACTGTCCTGTGTGTCCCCTTGTGGCGTGGGGCAGGGTGGCCACTGACAGAGCATGTGGGTCCACAGGCAGAGCAGCTGATGGAGGAGTGGAACGAGGACCTGGATGGCATGGAGGGCTTCGTGCTGGAGGGCAAGAAGTTTGCTCGTCTGCCTGAGGAGGAGTTTGGCCACTTCCACACCCACGACTGCTATGTCTTCCTCTGCAGGTGACACTCAGTTTGTCCCTTCCCCAGCGCTGCTGGACCACCTTGTCCCCATCTCTCTGCCCAGACCCCCAACCTGCCCCAGCCCTCACATCCCTCCTGTCCTTTCCCTCAGGTACTGGGTGCCAGTGGAGTATGAGGAGGAAGAGGAGGAGAAGAAGAAGAAGGGTGAAGGCAAAGGAGAGGAGGGGGAGGAAGAGGAGGAGGAGAAGCAGCCTGAGGAAGATTTCCAGTGCATTGTCTACTTCTGGCAGGGCCGGGAGGCCTCCAACATGGGCTGGCTCACCTTCACCTTCAGCCTCCAGAAGAAGTTTGAGAGTCTCTTTCCTGGCAAGCTGGAGGTGACCCTGCTATGCACAGTCCTGGGGGGGGTGACACAGGGATCCCCCAGCTCTGCCCTGCAGGCTAGGGGCAGGGGATAGCATCAGAGATGGGTGGTGGCAGCTGGGGCTTGGGGTTGTCCCCGTGGCCCTGCTGACACCCACCTTTGGCCAGGTCGTGCGCATGACCCAGCAGCAGGAGAACCCCAAGTTCCTCTCACATTTCAAGAGGAGGTTTGTCATCCATCGGGGCAAGCGGAAGGACAGGGCCAGTCCACCCCAGCCCAGCCTCTACCACATCCGTACCAACGGGGGAGCCCTCTGCACCAGGTCAGCCCTCCTGGGGATTGCTGGCGGCCAGGCAGCACCCATGGGTGCCAGGCTGCTCGGGAGGTACCTGCACAGCTGCCAGATCTCCTGTTGACTTTGCCTCCTGGGCTCCTTTTCTAGGTGCATCCAGATCAACACAGACGCTGGGCTTCTCAACTCCGAGTTCTGCTTCATTCTCAAGGTACTGCTCATGGCTCAGCACCCTCAGGGGTGCTCAGCTGCTTGCCTCCTCCCTGCTGGGGCATCCCTGACTCTGGGCTCTCCAACAGGTGCCCTTTGAGAGCACGGACAACCAGGGCATCGTCTACACCTGGGTGGGCCGGGCAGCTGACCCCGACGAGGCCAAGCTGGCCGAGGACATCATGAACCAGATGTTTGATGACTCCTACAGCAAGCAGGTGAGCAGGGGGGGCACAGTGGGGCTTGGTGCCTGCTTACCTGGGTGACAGCAACCACCAGGACAGGGGACAGCTATGCTCAGCCCTGCCCTTGCAGGTGATCAACGAGGGAGAAGAGCCTGAAAACTTCTTCTGGGTGGGCATCGGGAGCCAGAAGCCCTATGATGAAGATGCTGAATACATGAAGCACTCCCGACTTTTCAGGTGGGTCCTGGGCTCTGGTCTGTGCTGGTTCCTGTCCTCCTGCAGTGCCCTGAGTTGTGCTGGCCTTCACCCCAGGGCTCAGTCCAGAGCAGGGCTCCCCGTGCCAGGCAAAGCCCCTTTCCAAACTCTACCCACCCATCTGGGAACAATCTGTGCCATCACATACCTTCCTTCTGTATGAGCTGAGTCCTAACAAACTCGTGCCTTTGATGCAGCCCCTTTCTGGCTCTCCCCACAGGTGTTCCAACGAGAAGGGCTATTTCTCTGTGTCAGAGAAGTGCTCGGATTTCTGCCAGGATGACCTGGCTGATGATGACATCATGCTGCTGGACAACGGGAGGGAGGTGAGCTGGAGGGTGGGCTGGGAAGCTGTCCTGGCTCCAGGATCCTCTGCCAGCTCCTTCAGCTGAGCCCAGATGCACATCTCTCCTTCCCCCAGGTCTACATGTGGGTGGGCACCCAGACCAGCCAGGTGGAGATCAAGCTGAGCCTCAAGGCATGCCAGGTAGGACCTTCCCTCCCCCTTGCTGCTGTGGAGGGGAAGATTTGGGCATCTCCATCAGCCCTGGAGGTGGGTGAGGGCTGGGGACCCCCATGGCTGTGTTCCCCCTCCCAGGTCTACATCCAGCACATGCGCTCCAAGGACCCCACGCATCCCCGCAAGCTGCGGCTGGTGCGGAAAGGCAACGAGCCCTGGCCCTTCACCCGCTGCTTCCATGCCTGGAGCGTCTTCCGAAAACCACCTGCCTAAACCCTAAACCACCTGGGGGCACCCAGAGCTCCAGCCACGGCCCTCCCAGACCCCCTGGGACCCCACGCTGCTGCACACACCTGCCCGCAGCTGCTTCTCCCCAAGCTGGGGCAAACAGGAGCACCGGGGCTGAGCCTCTGAGCCCCCTTTTCTCTCACCATGGGGCCCAGCTCAGCCCTTGCCTTTCCCTGGGGGGGTTGTATGTGGTGGTGGTTGGGGGAAATCCCTGTTACACGTCCTTGGGGCTGCTGCTGCTCCAAACCAGTGCCTGCAACTGGAGGACAGGGGAGTTTCCCTGTGTGGGCAAGAGAACGCTTTGCTAAAGAGGCAGGAGGGGAGGGGGGGGGGTCTCAGCCCTCAGCCTTACAGCCAGCCCCACTGTCTTTCTGGGGTAGCACAGGCCCCCCCCATGTCCCTCCCAGCAGAGGTGAGCCCCTGGTATTTTATTTTATCAATAAAAGCTGCACTTCTCACCCTGAGGCTGTGCCAGGTTCCGACTGTTCCGTTCTCACTCAGACCCAAAACCTTAATTCTCCCCCAAAACCCTGATCCTGCCCCTCTCACATACCCACTTGGCTCCAAGCCAGGGCTCCCCAAACATCTGCAGCCCAGGCAATTGATATTAAATGCTTTATTTTTCAATATTAAAAACCAGTATTTTTAATAACTAAACAATGCTAAATTCATCTTACCAAAAAAAAAAAAAAAAAAAAAAAAATGATGAGGTGTGGGGGGGGGGTCTCTCTATCAGGGACAATTTACAGCCCTAGAGCCCAGCCCCCCCAGCCACACACGTACCGCAAGGGGGGGTCCAAAAAGGCCCTGGCTCCCCAAAATTAGAGAGGCAGGTGCCACGCTGGGCCCCAGAGCCACACAGGAACAGTCCAGTCCCAGCATCACCGCACTCCCTGCAAGGGTGAGCCTGGACTGGGGCACCCGGGGTGGGGGATTTGGCACAGTGAGACCCCCGGGTGGGGCAGGGGCAGCCTCGTACCCCATCTTCCCATCTCCACCAGCACCAGCACAGAGTAGGGTTGGGAAGCAGTGTCCCACCCCACATCATGATCCCATCCCAAACCCACCCGTGGCAGGAATTAGTGTCAGAAATGAGCAGCAGGCACGGAGCCCAACCTGGTGAATAGCCCTTGGAGAAGCCACTAAGAGAAAAAGGCCACCTGTGACCCCCCTCTGTGCCCCTCCCCAGGCTGCTCAAGCCCTCCAGTGCCCACCTGGGAGCCAGGGGGTCCATGCTGGGAAGGAGAGGGTCCCTTTGGGGCAGCTGGAACCAGGGGAGGGGGCTGTAAACTGCAGGGGGCCGGGCATGTAAACACAGACCAGAGAAGGGGGGGGCCGTGCTGGTGGCTCCCAGCCCCCCCACCTCCCTGAGGAACCATAAATGGGGGTGGTGGTCCATGAGCCCCAGCCCACCCTGTGGAGCCGGGGAAGCAGCAGCATCCCCTGGGAAGGGGGCTCTGGAGCTGGGGACAGTGACACTCGACCGTGTGCATGTATAAAAAAACCCAAAACAAAACAAAAAAGAAAATTATCTTCCCCGGGAAGAGTTTGTGCACCAGGATCCCCAGCTGGGGGCCAGGGGGGCCAGGCAGGGAGGTGCAGGTGGGTGTTAGAGAAGAGGCGAGTCTACGTTATGTGGGGAGGGGGCGTGGGGGGGTCCAGTCGAGTCGCGTGTCCCGGGAATCCGAGCACTGAGATGGGCTGGGGGGGCCGGCGATGCCTGTGGGTGACACAGCCACTGAAAAGGGGGGCCTGGGGGGGACACGCTCCCCCCATGGTGCCCACCATGGCCATGCCCTCCCCCCTGATGGAGGGGGATGCTGGGGTCCTGGCTCTGAAGCCCATGGCACCCCAGGGGTTGGTGCAGAGCCACCCATCTCCATGCCCACCCCAGGGACCACCAGCCCCTCGCTCACCTCACTTGATGAGGATCCCTGTGGGCCGGGCCTCCTCCTCACTGGCGTTCCTCAGGTTCCTCTCTGCTTCCTCTGAGGACCTGGGGAAGAGCAGGGTGAGGGGCGGCTGGGGGGGTCACCACCACAGCCCCTCAGTGCTGGTTACACCATTATCCCCCCCAGACTCACGCCAGGAAATCCTTCACTTCCTCCACGGTGATGTCCCCAGTGGTGTCCAGCGGGTTCTCCATGCTGCTGTTGGGGGAGTCGATGGGACCGGGCGAGAAGGTGGCCGGGTGCTCCTCGGGGGACCCTGGGGAGCCACAGGGACAGGAAGGCTTGGGGGGCAGCCAGCGTGTCTGGCTGGCCCCCATGCAGAGCCCAGAAGGACGTGGGGGGTGTGGTGGGGACAGGGTGGTCACTCACGGTCACTGTTGGTGGGAGAGTGTTGGTCCTCAGGGCTGTGGGGGACGTGAGTGCCATTCGCCTGCGGCAGCTTCGGTGACACTGTTGAGCTGTTGCTGCAAGAAAGTGTGGGGAGAAGTTAGTGCTCTAAGTCTGTGGGGAGTTGGGGGGTGCAAAGACCCCACATCCCCCTGGGATTCATCCCACCTGAGGCAGGTGGTGTCCTGGAGCCGGGCCACCTCCAGCCGGCACAGTGGCTCTGTCACGTTCCTGGCGCTCAGCGAGAAGCGCTCGAACTCGGATGGTGAAATTAGGTAAAAACCTGGAATGGGGGGAAAACAAAGAGCCTCAGGGATCCGCCACGGGGCTGCAGATGAAGATGGATGTCCCACTGACAAGGGACATGACTCCCAGCACAGGGCTGGTGGCCTCACCCTGGCCATGCTTGGTGAAGATGCAGGAGGCAATGCCGCTGATGTCCTCCTTGCGGATGCAGCCATAGTGGACCTGGGGCCGCAGGCTGGGCACGGTGAAGATGTGGATGTCACCGAGGTTGGTGAGACAGGCCAGGCAGTTCTCCAGCCTCTCCTCAGAGCTGGCACTGGCCAGACTGACCAGGGCCACCTTCCGCACCCGGCAGCCCTCATGTGCTGTCAGCTTGAACTTGGTCTTGGCGCTCACTTTGGGCAACGTGAAGACCTGGGAGGAAAAGAGGAGCCAGGTGCCAGGGGGAAACAGCAACTTGGGTGGTTGTGGGAGGCACTTGAGCAGCCTCCCACCACAGAAGCCCTTACCCTCGGAGTCATCACCCTGGGGACAAGCACAGGAGTGCCCACAGACCTGGCTGGTCACTTCCAGCCCCACCCTTGTGCCTGGGGTGATGGGAACACCCACAGAGAACACGGGACCTGTTGTGGGGGGTGAGTCCAATCCCTGCTGCAGCAGGACATCAAGCCCCATGCTCACCTTGAACTGCTCCTCAGAGGAGATGAGCATGGAGTGGCTGCCCTGCATGTCAGGGGCCTTGGCCAGGTCCCGTGAGACCTCATAGGGCTCAGGCAGGGGGTTCCCCCGTCCATCCAGCACCGCGATGGCCACCACCGGTGCCCGGTGCATCAGCTGGATCTCCTTCCCCAGCACTGCCTCCACTGCCCGCTCTGAAAACTTCTCCTGCGAGGGCACCTCCAAGGCGTAGGCGAACACGGAGCCTGAATTGGTCCCTGCCCACATCGTGGGGCCGTGGTGGGCGGCTGCGGGGATGAGAGGAGCATCAGAGCCACCTCCCCATGGCATGGAACCAGCCAGACCCAGCTGAGAGGCTTCTCTTGGGGAGGGGAGGGGGGTCTCACCATCTCGGAGGAAGGTGTCAGCGAAGTAGAGGCACCGCACCACCCCTGAGAGGGAATCATCGGCTGAGCGGGGCTCGATCCGCCGCTGCACCGGTGTCATCTCCACCTCGGGGGGTCCCACCTGCTCAGCCAGCTGTGCGTTGGCCTCCTGCACCTGGAGAGGGGGACATGGGGGTCAGTCCCCTGCCCAGCAGGGATGAGAAGCGGCTGTGGGGACCCCACTCCCTGCCCACCTTGCTGGAGGGGCTGCTGGCATTGAGCCTCTTCTTGCCGGACACGCGGCTCTTGCGGATGCGTCGGAAGGATTGCCGCAGGGACTTCTTGAGGGACTTCACACGGGACAGGGGCCCCTCCATGGCCAGCGAGTCATTGGGGTGCAGCGTACACCTGTGGGCATCGATGTCACTCAGCACCCAGAGTGACGTGGTGGGAGGTCTGGGGTGTCCCTGGCACCGAGATTCCCCTCCATACCTGGCCAGCACCGGGTTGCGCCGGTAATAGTCGAAGAGTCCGAAGCCGTGGCTGGTGCCAAAGGCCACGAGGTTCCACTCGGAGTGGAGGGTGATGGCGGTGACAGCAGCAGGGGGCACACACTGCACCAGCACACTGGGCTGGAAACCAGGGGCGAAGGACAGGGGCCCATTGCGGGGGGCCAGCCGGTCGTGGCCCTTCCAGGTGAAGCCCTCACGGTCCTGCAGCAGGTCCACGGTGGCCACGCTGACTGCATGTTCCGACTTCTCGTCGCTCAGCTCCATCACCAGCACCTGCAGGGGACAACCATGGATGGTGGGGGATGCATGCCAGCCCCCCTCGCCCCACCCCAGGACAGCCACCCTGCTGCAAGCTGTGAGCTAAGCCTCGTGGGTAGGAACCCTTGATGCAGAGCATGGGGGGCAGCAGGGTCTGTAGCCCTCCCTGTGCTTTCTGCCCAACTGAGGAGCAGCAAAGCCCTGACCAGTTTGAATTGGAAGGGACCTTAAATATCATCCAGTCCCAACACCCTGCTATGGACACGGACACCTCCCACCAGACCAGGTTGCTCCAAGCCCCATCTACCCTGGCCTTGAACACTTCCAGGGATGGGGTATCCACAAGTGAGAAGGTTCTGGGCTCTGCCAACCTACCTGCCCTGCTGTGCCAGCCACCACCATCTTGGCCGTGTACTTGCAGAGCGCGATCTTCTGCACGCCCAGGCGGGGGTCGTCACTGTAGGGATCAAAGCAGCCCACCTGCAGGAGGGAGGAGGGGGACAGGACTTCATACAGCTGCAGGGGCAGCTCCCCCCGTGCACCCACCCCCTTGTCCCCCCACCAGCTGGTGGGTACTGGCTGTGGAGCACGGGCTGCTCCGGGCATCACGCCCAGGAAACTTCTGTCCCCCTCCTCCCCACCAGGGCAGACCCGCGAGATGGGACACGTGGAACAAGTGTCCCTTGTGTCCCCGCAGGGCGTCATGCCACAGCTGTGCCCCGAGCTGCAGGACACATCCCCGGGATGGCTCCAGCTGTGCTCAGCTCCAGGCTTGCCCCACCATCCCAGTGCTGGGGGGTGGCAGCAGTGTCCCCCACCCATCCCATGGGTCCTCACCTTGCGGAAGGGTGGCCACTCCTCCTCGCCTGCCTGGTTGAGGCTGTCGTTGTGCTCACAGTCTGTCTGGAAGATGCTGGCAGTGCCCAGCTTGTAGAGGGGCTTCAAGGAGACCCCCGAGGCATCCCAGAACCGCACCGTACCGTCCTCGTGCCTGGTGGGGGGGGGACAGGACGGGGAGGCCCTGTTAGTGTGGGGCCCTGACATCTGCTCGGCTAACAAGAGCTGCCTGTGTGCTGGGAGCCACCGTGCCAGAAGGGGGGGGGACACAACACAGTGGGTGACACACTCCTGCCTGGCCATCGAGATGAACAAGAGGGGAGCAGCTCACCCAACAAGAGTGGCTGAATCCCCGCCCCACAGCACTGAAAGAAAAGGCTGAGGATGTGCATGTCCCTTCAATAACTCATGCATTTTGGGTTTTCCAGACCCACCTCCCCGCTGCCAGGCCACTCACCCGGTAAGGAGAAGGCCCCTCTGTGTGGGTTCTTGTGCCAGGTTCTTCCCCCCATCGATGGGCCAAGCCTGGAGGGAGGGATGGAGGGACTGAGGCTACTCATGTGGAGCAGGAGCAAGTGCCACCCCTCCACCAGCCCACCCTAGGGGGCTTGGGGACCTCCCCTCCTCGCCAACCCCATCATCACTCACAGCAGAGGACTGCCGGGGGCTCTGCTGCTCGCCGGCGCTGACAATCCTCTCCCAGAGCTTCAGGGGCACGTTGGAGACATGGCAGGAGCAGGTGATGGCAGAGGAGTGGAGAGGTGCCAGGTAGGGGGCAGGGATGGTGGGCCAGCCTGGTGTCTGGAGGTCGATGGCCACCAATTCTTCTTCCACCAGCACCACAAGGGCACGGGGGTTCTCAAAGCCTAAGGAATGGAGGAGATGGCTGCAGGGAGCTGAGATACCCACCACCACCTGCTCCCTGGGGTGGCCCTGGTGGTGGACCCACCTCCCTCAGCTGTCTCAGCACTCTGCACAGTGAAGAAGTCAATGACACGGGAGGTGAAGTCGAGCGTGGCCAAGGTCTGGCCTTGCAGCACGCTGACACAGTGCCGGTCACCATAGCTGGCCCGGGGCATCCCCCCACTGAAGATGATGAAGGGGTTCCTGCAGGGATGAAGCAGCCTCCATCAGAACCCTGACCCTATTGAGCATCTTCCCCACAGCCCAGGTCCCCTCCTGCCATGCCCATCACCAGCTCCCCCCGCCCCCCATGCTGCAGGGACGTACCCCGACTCACAGGTCCGCCAGAGGATTTTGCTGATGGCTTTGCAAGGGAATGGACCTGAAACAGCAGACACCAACCCCACCGTTGCAACACCAGTGCCAGGATGGGGTGATCAGCCCCCAACCCTAAATCTCCCCTGCTCCATACCATAGGGGATGGTGGACATGACAGGCTGCTGGGTCCTCTGACTGGTGCCACTCACAGCCCACACCATGTACCCGCCATCGCTGTGGGAGCTGACGATGCTCTTCCCACTCTGTTCCCAGGCCAGGCTCTCCAGCTGCTGCGGGGACACATGAGGGGCTTGAGACACAGGATGGGACACACACACACAAGGTCAAAACTCTCGTCAGCCCCCCTGCCAGCCCCAGTACCTGGTTTCCCAGGAAGAGGTGCTGGACAGTGCGTGTGCTCTGCTCCCAGAGAACCACCAGCCCCCGGCTGTACCCGATGAGGAGTTGGCTGCTGTCCCGTGGGTGCTCCTGGATGGATTCCACCGGCCCCAGAGCCTTCCCGCAGCGGTAGTCATCAGGAACACTGCATGGGAGGGGAACAGGACAGGGTCAGGGAGGGCTGGGGGTGGTGAGGAGCAGGCACCAGGCTGGCAGGGCTCACCTCTGCAGGACTTCATCCGGGAAGAGGGTTTTGTCCTCCAGAAGCACCAGGGTGGGCAGGGTGAGGAAGTACACCGCACCCCCCTCTGTGCCCAGGCAGGCCACCATGCTGGAGGATGTCGGCAGGACCACTGTCACCCGTGTGATCCCGGGAGAGCAGCTGAGGTGGGGAGAGAAGGAGGGGGCTGCATCAGCCCCACACTGCATCTAGGGGAGCAGCAGGGAGACCCCAAAACTGCCCTGCATCCCCATCCCCCTGGCCCAGGAGGACAGGGCCAACCTCCATGGCAACAGCAATTAGAGCCATTAATCATCCCCCAGGTCCTGCCAGCAGCTATAAAAAGCTCAGGGCTGCATTTCCCAACCCTCCCCCCTCTTCGAACCCTGATACATCCCAGTCGGGATCGGAGGAGGATCCCAACAGAAAAACCACCACCACCGAAGGGACCTTGGCCACCATCCCGCCTCCAGCCTAGACGGCTGCTCCCACGCGCCATTCCCAGCCAGCACTGGTATCACTCCCAGCCACAGCCCCACGGAGAGGGGGGGCTGGGGACCCCCCCCAGGCAAGTACTTAGTGCTGTCGGACCCTGGGCGCCCTGGGAGGCTGAAGCTGCGGGTCTCTTCCAGGTGGGAGCAGCCATCCTTCTGGCAGACCTCCCAGAGGTGCAGTGTGTTGTCATCCAGCAGGGAGAGAAGCCAGCCCTGGGGAAGGATATTGGGGAGGGTGAGGGGTTGGAGGGGCTGCCAGGGACAATTCCCCCCCCCCCCAGAGACAACCACCTACCTGGCCAGGGAGGAAGTGCAGCTGGGTGACAGTGGCTGTCTCTTTGTGCAAGCCTGTCAGCTCCACACCGGGTGCTCCATATCTGGGGGAGCCGTCAAAGAAGCAACAAGAGTAGAGTCCCTCCAACCACAAAGAATGCCCGGACCCCCCAGATATGGACCCCCAGGTCACAGTTCTGCCAGCAGGAGCCAGCTTAGCCCCACAGAGGGCCAAAGCTGAGCATCCCTGGCAGCACCCCATGCTGGAGTCAGCCTGAGTACCACCATCCCCAGGGCCGGCTGGGATCCAGCGAGTGCTTCCAATTGGGATGCTCCAGGTCAGGATGTGGCCGGCACGTGGATGGGATGGGTGTGTGAGGGCCAAGCCAGCTCCTTGTTCTCTGCCACCCTCTTCTTCCGAGGCGCCGGCAGCAGGGTGGGGTTCGGCATGCGCCGGCACAGCCTCACTCACCCGACTGGTCCCGGCTCCTCATCCGGCGACGCAGCTCAGCAGGAACCGGGGCAGGACCTGGGCGGCAGCTCCAGCACCCCACGGTGCACCCTGACACCCCCGGACCCAGCCAGCTGCCTCCCCCAGCCTGGAGTTAGCTGGTGTATGGCACAGCCATGGCTCAGCACACCATATACCAGGGGCTTCCAACCCCTGTGGTCCCCAAGCCCGGTACTGCCGGTGTGGAGAACTGGCCCGGCGGCTCTGCCCGGACCGACAGGCAGGAGCTGTCTGGCAGCACCGGGCACAGCCAAGAAAGAGTCACTGAGGTTTCAGAGAGGCCACACCAGGGTGTGTGTGGGGGATTCTGTAGGGACAGGGGGTGGCACCCATCCCAGGGGCTTTTCCCACCCAATAGTGCTGCTGACCACAAGACTTGCAGCCCCTGGGGAACGTTGGTGGCACTGGCTCATCACAATGACGTTCTGAGCTCAGGGCCCCCTAGCTGCCCCAGGGGACCCCCCAGTCTGTGGCAGCCCCTCAATGCTGGACTGGTCTGCCACCCAATCCACCCAGCCCAGCCAGGGATCACCCATGGGTGCCCCCACTAACCAGCAGCACCAGTCAGGCCAGCTCCAGCTGCGGCCTTGCCTGACACCCATCAACCTCCAGAAGCATCTTCTTGGTGCCAACCAGAGTGTGGTCTGATGACCACTGGCAAGACCACGACACCCCAGTGCCAGCTCTGAGCTGGGTACCACCCCAAAACGTGCCCATGGAGGATGCGCAGCCCCCCACCACAGGGGCTCCGCGGCCCCCGGGGGAAGTCTGGTCCTGGGGTGACTGGAGCCAGCCCCCCATGGCAGAGCAGCCGGCGACATCGCGGCCGAGCTGGCACAGGGGCAGCCTCGGCAGGGGAAGAAAAAAAAAATAAAAAAAAAAAAATCAAACCACGCCATCTTTGTGCTCGGGCAAGCTGCCGGCTTGGGGGAGGGAGAGCGTGGTGGGGCCCCCCCCTCTTCCCAACCCTGACCCCAACCCCGATCCGGACGCAGCCGTTCCCCCCTGCACGCCCACCCCACATTCCTGCGGCGCGGGGCCCCCCGAGCCGCATCCAGCCCTGGCCGCCCGCCAGCAGCCCTCTGAAGTCTCCCTGCACGCCGCCGGCAACAAAGCCCAGCCGGGCCCCGCGTTGTCCCCGTCCCCTTCCCCACCCCCGGGCCCCCCACTCGGGACCGGGCTCGGTGCCCACTGCAGCCCCTCACCCCGGAGCTGGGCTGGCCAGAGGCCCCGCTGTCCCTCATGGGGTTGATCCAGGGGCATTGTCCCCCCCAAAAGGTGACACAGATGAGGCTGCGGTGAGCAGGAGATCCCCGGGATAAAGGGGGTGACGCTTAGAGGCACCTCCTCGCCTGGAACAGCTGAGTCCTATTACCCCCCCACTGTTTTGGGCAAGATGGGGGTTTCCTTCACCACCCCCACCCCAGCCCAGCTGCAGCCCAGCTGGATGGACAGACGGACGCCAGCAGAGCTCGGGGACAAGGTGCTGTGGCAGCAGCATGGCCACGTCTTCAGCATCCCCTCAGGAAGGGGCTGTGTGTGCGCCTGTGTTTGGGGGGGTGTCCTTACCTCCCGGGGGGAAAAAAGGATACAGCTTCACAGCTCCTGCTTTAGTGCCGATGGCCATGATGCGCAGGGCCGGGTCGTAGGCCAGGGCGCTGGGCTGGCTGGGGAAGCCATGCTCTACCGTCTGCCATGGGGACAGGCAGGTCAGAGCCAGGACCCCCCACTCCTGGACCCCTCCCAAGTCCCCACATCTTCCTCTCCCTGCCTCAGCTCCCATCCCAAGTTCCATCACTGCGATGGAGGAGCATGAGGATGCTGCCATGTCCCCGATGCCACCAAGGGGACCTCTGGGGACAGGGCGATGCCACTCCTCACCCCATTTCCCCTTGACACCCCAAAACAGACCAGACCCCACAGTCCCACCAACAGCCAAAGAGTTGCAGAACCCTGGGCCAGCACCTTGAGGAATAGAGACACACACACACACACACACCTTAAACCCCTGCTTCAGGTCCAGCTCAGCCCCGCAGGCAGGCAGGACCCCCACCACGATATCCCCAAGGGGGTCGGTGGTGCCGGGTGGCAGAACCAGGTGAGCGGGACCCACCAGCACCGGGGGATGTCCCAGCTGGAGCCGCGTGCTGCCCGCGGGCACCTTCCCAAGGAAGTCCCGACCGGGTGCATGCCCGGGCTCGTGGCTGGGGAGGGGCTGCCCGCCTGGCAGCGGGGGGATGCGGGGGGCACCCACAGCCCCAGCCCGCGGCCAGGGGACCGCAGGGCTCCCGGGGGAGCAGCACCCCGGGGGCATTTGGCTGTGAGGCGACGGCGCGATCAGACGATAGGGAGGCCGCCAGAGCCAGACTGGCCGGATCCCGGCCCCGCTCCCTTTGTCTGGGGCGCACCGGGGCGGCTTTTCGCACCCGCCGGCGCAGCCACCCTCACCCCTTCGGTGCTGCTCCCCTTCAATGGGACACCTTCAGGAACGTGACAATGTCCCCAGCACACCCAGGGGTGTCTTAGCCTGGCTGGGGAGAGTGGGGGGTGAGTTAGTGGATGTTTGTCCAGGTCCCTGTGTCAGCTCCAAGTGGGGTCACCCCAAATCCTGCTGGGACACACAGGAGGATGGTGGTGGGAGTGGGGACAGCAGCAGCAGTGTGGGGATGTCCCAGTGACACTTTAGGTTGGGGACTGGGATGACAGCACCAGCAAACAACACCCCCCGCCCCCAAAAATGCCCTCCCAGCTCGCCGGCACTCCCAGCCCCCGTTGGGGGTCTCAGCTGGCGGCCCCCCACGCCCATCCCTTCCTCCCGCCGCATCCGGCAGGCTGTGCCGGCCCGGCCAAGGCGCGTTCCCGGCCAAATTACAGCAAATCCCAGGCAGATCTGGAGCTCGGGAGGAAAAACAACCGTTAATGGGAGGCAGGTGGGCAGCCGGCAGCCCCAGCACCCGGCCGGAGTGAGCGGGGCTGCCCCCCGGGACACCCCACAGGGCACAGACCCCCCCAGGGTGCCTGCTCAGGCAGGACCTGGCCAGGGGATCCCCCACCCCAAAACCGGGGGAGGGGGGGGGCTATCCAGCTGGGCTGAGCTCTGCACCCCAGCCAGACCCTGGCCCACAAGGGTAAATCTGGGAGGTCGGGGCAGTGCTGGGGTGGTGGGTGATGGGTGTGACCCCCACCACACCACAGAGCACCCCATCATCTCACAGCCCAGCACCACCGTGGGGTGACCCATGGGTCCTGACAGTGAGTTTGGGCAAACAACCCAGCCCGGGATGTGCCAAAGGATGGACAGACAGACACAGCCTGGACTCTGCCGGGGCAGGGGGGGCTGTGGCTGTGTTCTCCTACTCCCAAGGCCAGGGTAGGAGGATGGTCCCAACATCACGGGGCTCCTGGGACACCGAGCCCTGGGCCTGGCCGAGGGAGGGGTCCAGCCCTGGGGGTCCTGGTGAGGTCTCTGTCCAGTTGTTTGATGAGCTCTGGGGGTGGGCGAGAGGGTGGTGTTTCTCCACCCTGCATAAGGGGGGCAAGGGGGAAATCCCCCCAGTGCCAGTGGGGGAGCCAAGCTGCGGGCCTGGGATGGTTCCCGACCCCCCTCCAGACACAGAGCTTTGGGGTGCCAGCAGATCCCCAGGACCCACGACCACAGCCCTTCCTGCCAACAAAGGGGGTGCAGCCCCCCCACAATTCCAGCCCTTGGGAGTGTTTGGGGTGAGGGGCTGAACCCCTCCTACAGGGGATGTTTTAGGGCCAGACACGGGTGGGGGGGACCTGGGGGAACAACGGGACAGGAGGGGACACAGGGGGGCTCGGGAAACCCCCGCTCTGCTGGGGATGGGGGATGTCACAGCGGTGGGGGGGTCGCATCGTGCCCAGAGGTCCCCTCGGGTCCCCGGGGTGGGTTCCGCTGCACCCCAGGGCAGCCCCCAAACAGCCGGGGAACATCCTGCAGCCGGGGGTCCCGGTACCTACCCCGGCGGGGCCATCTTGCCCCCACAGCCTGCACCGGGGGTGCTGCCCCGCCGGTGTGCCCTGACCTCGGGCCCAGACCTTCTCTCCGGGGGTCCCGATGCGTGGCTCGCACCTGGGGGGGTTCCCTGGTCCCCGGGGGGGCGGTGCCCCGTGCGCTGCTCCCTTTCTCGGGGGCGGCATCCCCCCCGGGGGAGTGCCGGAGCCTGCACCACCGGGGGAAGCTGCCCGCATCCTTCTCCCGGGGCGCTGCCCGACACCCCCGGTACCTCCCGGTGGTCCCTCCCCGCTCCCCGGTGTCCGCCGCCGCGTCCCCCGGCCCGTGCGTACCTTGCTAAAAGCGAAGAGATCGTGCCGGAGACGGTCGCGATGCGGGTCGGCGCCCTGCCGCCGGAACCGAAACTTCATCATGGTGGGGCCCGGTGGACGGCGCGGTACCGGGCGAGGCGGGCGGGGCCGGCGATCCCCGAGGGGCCGGTACCGGTGCCGGTTCGGGGGGTGGTAGTGCTGGTGTGGGAGGTGCCGGTGAAGGAGGAGGGGAGGAGGGGAGGGTCCCGGTTCGAGACCCGGTCCCGGTGCGGGTCCCGGTACGCGCGCTGAGCGCCGAGCGCCGCGCGCCGAGACCGGGGCAGGCACCGCCGCGGGGGGGCGGGGCGAAACCTTGACGGACAACCCTGCCAACCAATCAGCGCACGACTGCGCGGCACCGCGCGGCGCGAACCCGCCTACCCGCCCTGCGCCTGCGCCGCCCCAGGGGCATGATGGGATTTGTAGTTCCTCACCTCAGGCGCCCTCTGGGGGCCCTTTATTTATTTATATTCTCTGTTTTTCGGTTTGGTTCGGGGTTTTTCTGGGGTTTGTTTTTTTTTCAGGGACAACGGGGGCACCTCCAGGCTGCTCATCCTGGTCATGTATCCAGCTGAATCATGGGGTGTCCTGGTGTGGGGAGCCTCACAGCCATGGGGTGACAGGATGTCATGGTGGCACCAACGCCATCGGGAGCTTTGCCCGCAGGGTGCTGAGCCCCAGTCGGGGCCCTGCTCAGCACCCTGCTGGCTTTTGCCATAAAATATCTGGGCCCTGTCACAGCCGTGCCTCGGCCCCAGTTTGGGGTGAGTCACCCCAGTAGGGCAGGGCCTCTCCTCCCTGCTGACTAACCCCAGCCCCGGGGAGATGTGCCACCGGGGTGACGCAGATTTGGGGCGGAAAACGGCCCGAGAGGGACAGGGGGATGTAGCCTTGATGCCTAGTCTTGGACTTGATCCTAGTCTTGGATGGATGGGCACAAGGGTGATGGAGAGGACATCATCTGAGGTTGTGGTGGAGGAAGAGGAGGAAGGGCATCACGCAGGGAGAGCAGAGCCCATCCAGCAGGATGCTGCCAGCCACCATCTTCCTCTTGTCACAGATAATTTGGGTTGGAGGAGACCTTTAAGGGCCATCTAATCCAACCCCTCTGGAGAGGACAACATCTGAGGTTGGGGTGGAGGAAGAGCACCACACAAGAACAAACCCCATCCAGCACGATGCCTGCCAACCACCATCTCCCTCCTGTCACAGAGAGTTTGGGTTGGAAGAGACCTTTAAAGGTCACCTAATCCAACCCCTCTACCGTAAGCAGGGACATCTTCAAGTAGATCAGGTTGCTCAGAGCCCCAACCAACCTGGCCTTTAATATTTCCAGGCACAGGACACCTCCAACCTGGGGCAGTGTTCCACCACCCTCATTGTAAAAATAATAAAATAAAATTCTTTCTTCTATCTAGTCTAAATCTCCTCTGTGAGTTTAAAACCCCTTGTGCTGTTGCTACAGACCCCACTAACAAGTTTGTCCCCATCAGGGCAGGGTGGACAAAGTGCTGGGGACATCTGGGGACCAGGCACCAGCAAGCCTGGGAGCCTGAAAGGAAAGAGCCCACGTTTGCTCCTCAGGGATGGAAAGGAGGAAGAGGAGGAGAACGATTCCCATCCCTGCTTTCTAGGACAGCACAGGAGGGACAACCACCAGGTTTGGCTGCCCCATCCCAGAGGAGCTGGAGACTCCCTTTATTTAGAAGTGGTTCACCACAACCTCGTTTCTGCTGGCGGGGAAGCAAGGTACAAATCCCAACCACCAGCACCACCACACAGCCAGGCAGAGTGATGCTTTCTGCTTTTATTCAATTAATGCAGCAATCTATACAAGGAAAAAAAAAATAATAATAATGAAACCATGAAATTCTAAACCCTGACAGTGAAGAACCAAATTCTTCCTAAGAATCAACCAGAATTAAAAGATTCCCCCCGTGTCAGACTGTACATAAAATAATCTCTGCCCCATTTACAGCGTTTCACACAGTACTTCTCGTATCTCAAACTTCAGAACTGTACAACTTTGTTACAAACCACGCTTTTTCCTAGGAAAAGCTTACAGAAAAAAATATTGCCACTTTCATTTTTTTTAATTATTATTATTATTTTATTTTTTTATTCATAACAAAACAAAAAATTAGAATCTTTCTTAAAAAAAAAAAACTAAAATTAAAGTCAGCCAGAACTTGTATGGGCAGGGGCATGGGAAGGAGCAGAGATGTGCTTCTCAGCTGACCATTTCTCCTTCCAACCAGGAAAGGGAACACTTTTGGCAGATAAAAGCCTGTTTGCCACTGGAAGGTTCTGGATCTCAGCTTCCCTGCACCCTCCTCAAAGCATGGCAGCTGTTCTGACCCACAGGGCTGGGGGAGCAGCGAGCTCCAGGTGCTGACAATGCCAAAACCTGGAGGGCTGAGCTCTCACCCCAGCAGGATTTGTCCCTGTGGCAGCCCCACACCCCGGTGATCCCCTTGGGGACCTCTGGGATGAGCCAGAGCTCAGGATGGGGATTGCAGAACCTGGGAGTCACAGCTCTGCTCTGACTAACAGCTGGATGAGAATGAGGGGAGCTGTCAGCCCTTCCCAAGGCCAGCTCACCCCCACCCCAGCAAACAGCCCCTTGCTCTCTTCCTACAGATGTACCGAGCCCACACAACTGATGCAAGAGCTTTAGTCCTACTGCTGAGGCTTCTGGAGATACAGGTAAGAGTAACAAACCCCAATTCCTCCTGCTGCTTCTGGAAATGCAGGGATAAACCCCACGTTCCTCCCCCTTCCTTAGGAAAGACATTTCTCATGGTCTGGGCTGTAGGTGTGTGGGATCATCACACTGGATGCAGCCTTATTCCCAGTTTTGGGCTGAGCAGGTTACATGAAGGACACACTGTGGGTGGATGGAGGTCAGACCACACAACCAGACCAGACAAACATGACAACACCAACAGGGTCAGGTCTATGCATGAGCCCATTCTGCAGAGGAGGATGGGAGAAGTTCTGCCTCCAAAGTGGAGCTCATCACCCTCCATCCTCCAGAGCAGATCCATGACACTGACCTGACCTGAAGTCTACAGGCAACTCAACACAGCCAGCAACAGAGAACAGGTATGGGCATCACCAGTGTTTCTGAGCCACAATTTGACCAGACAGGTTAAGAGAAAAGGGTCTAGACACCTGGATCTACGTGAAAATGTGTCTTCTGGTTTCAAATCAAGGTTTCACTCCAATGTTGTTCAGTGCAAAAGAGTTAAAAAACCATGTTATCTACACATATACATCAGTGTCTATAGAAAATGCCTGTACAAGTGGGGAAGATGGCCTGCCTACACACTGGGGATTCCTTGCCCAAGAAGATGCTACGGGTCAGACCAGTTACATCCCACTCTTGCTCTCTCCAAGGTGTCAAGCCCCAGCCTCTCAGGTTGGAAACCAAGAGAACAGATGGCAACTGGAGAGTGGCTCCAATGAGGAGCTCCTCCTGTCCCTCCAGCCATGGCTGCCAGCTCAGACCCACTGAAGAGATTCGGGGAAGGGAGGAAGGAAGGAAGGAAAGAGGGGAGAGCTCCTGATCATGACATTTAGGAACACCAGGAGAGGAAGGATTGCACTAGGACCAGGATGAGACGATGGGTGATACCTGGCTGGAGGTAAGACCTCAGGATGTCTCATTCAGCCTTCAGTGGTGATAAAGCCAACACCTGGTCCCACAGGAGCACTGCTCTGGGAAACGGTCCCAGAAAAGCAGATTGCCTCCTGCTCCTTTTTGAGTTGAGACACCAGGGAACAGTATCCATATTGCAGAGGTAGGAGTAAAACTGGGAACTGGTAGGGTGGTGGGAAAGGAGGAGAGCAGGCTGCACAGAGCTGAGACCTCCAGCAGTGACCACTGCCACAGCCAGAAGAGGAGCCTGACAGCAAGGAGGGTGTGGGCACATCCACAATGAATTCAGAGAGACAATTAAAACCAGCCATTGCTAGGGGCATCCTGCTAGCAGGTCTCTAGCTTGCCAGAAATGTTTGCACCAGCCATAAGGGAGAGAAGGGATGCTGCTCCCAGCATGCAGTTTTGCCATCAGGGGAATACCAAGTTTTCCAAAACAAGGGGTCTGCAGCCAAAAGCTGGCCTGGATTCTCTGCAGAAAGCAAGGAGGGTGAGGAACACTGATTCAAACACTAAGCATGGTCTGATTTTTTACTGTTTTTTTAACGTTTCAAAAGCAGCAGAAGCATGAACTGTGATCTGTGGGCAAACAAGACAGGTTCCTTTGAAGGCTGGCTGTGAGGATGAGCCTGTACCTCCATACAGAGCCAAGGGGGCTCCCACCAGGAAAGCAACCAGAAAAAGAGAATTAGAGACAGGCACTGAGACCAAATTTGAGCCCCCTGTGGACCAGCAGTGCTGTAGGTGGTGGTAATCTCTGTTGTACTAATGTGACCACAAGATCCAGAGTGAGCAGTTGCCCCAACACAGAGCAAGAGGCAGGAGCTGCAGAAGTCATCGGGCAAGGAAAAGGACACAGAGACTCAGAAGTCAGCAAACATGCTCAATTGCCAGGGAACAGTGCTCTCAGGAACAATGCCTGGGTGTTGTTCTGCTTTTTGAACTGGGAGCCCCTCAAGACAGCAGCAAACTGGTTTCAAAATATATTACATCTTTTTATTGCCAAGCGTGCAGACCATGAAGTGTGTGGGGGACACGACACTAAGGAAAACTACAATCTGAGGGAGGGTAAAGCAGTAAAAATTTAAAAATAAAGACTACTCCTTACAACTGCCAACGCCTGGGTTCAAAGGATCAACTGGATGAAGTTTCTCAAAAGTAGGGTTCTAAATATGGTGTTGGGCCCCAAACTTTACCAAATGCTGAGGCTTTGGTCTGAGCTAACGCAAACCGGGTGTGAGAAGAGGAGGAAGGCAGCAGATTTTCCAACACTAACTCCACGGGGACAAATGCTCAATTCCTCTTCGCATTTTCTGTAGCAACCAGAGAACTCCCTACCCCAGGAATCCAGGCAGGACTAAGCCAGGAAGAGGCGGGCAACTCTTGAATGCACTGAACTGGGGCCAAACCAGACCCTTGCAGCATCCTCGCTCCCAGAGCCAGCCTCGGAGGGGACAGACTGCCCTGCTCCCCCAAGGCTGGTCCCTTGGGATGTCATGCTACACCATCTCAACTCTCTCCACCAAAAAGAGGCAAAGGGCTGAAAGCCAGTCCCCCAGGCAGTGGGGAACAGCTCTTCTCAGGGGTTCCCAAGGCAAGCACAGTGTCTATCCTACTCCTCTTTGCTATCTCCAGCTCTGGGAAGCAGCACATCCTCAATGTGGTCACTCACTTGGAAGCTCCGGGGCTCCAATATGGACCTCGGCTCAATGCTGGGCCAGCCTCAGCAAAGCCAGCCACGTTTCCTTCCTCCTCAACCAAAACCCCTGCTCAGACCAGCACTGAGAAACCAGAGCTCAATACATTCTTCTCGGAGAGGACAGCACAGGGACGCAGGGCTGTGAGCCCACACTGGCTTGGGAAAAGGGACTGGAAAGGAAACCTATGGCATTTAAAACTGGTACTAAAGTGCAACAAAAAAATGTCCTAAACTCTTTGAAATCAAACGCAGTAAAAGGGGTCTGCAAAGCTTCAAACTTCCAGTTACTGGAGGGCACCCTGAAAACAAACCCAACAACAACTAGGTAAGAGCAGACCAAGGAGCCCTTTGGTGAAGCAAGGAATACAAGGCCACCACGGAGAGTTTCAGCTCCTGGGGTCAAACATCATATTTAGAACATTTGGAAAGGAAGAAAGTTAAAGCAAAAAAAGAACCAAAACAAAAAATATAATTCTCGACTCTTGCGCAATGAACAGTAAAACTTTTTGGTGTTTTCAAAAGAAATCCCAACAGACAGCCTGGCATAACTTTATCTGCTTCCTAAGGGAAAGATGCCCGTTTGACCCATGACTTAGGACACCATGTGCACTGGACATGTTCCATCCTTACATATGTCTCAGCATTCCTCCATTCATGAAAACAAATCGCTAGATCCTTCCTGTTTACTCTTCAGCCTGAAAGGAAAAACCAAAACTGAAGCTAGATGGAAGATAGCCAGAGGGAGGAGAAAGTTTTCACAGACTGGAGACCAATCTCATCAGCTCCACAAGCCTGGAAAGTGACAATCCTCAGTGTCGCCGCATTTTAACTTTCCTGGCTGGGCTGCCATCCTCCTCTTCCTCATCACAGTCCTCTGTGTACTCGTAAGACCTTCGCCAATAGTTCTCAGAGCTGAAGTTGCTCCTTCTCCTATGTTTTGGTAAGAGGACTGAGCGCCTGTTCTCCTCTTTATCCATTTCTAGAATCCGTGGCCTACAGAGAGAAAAAGAAGGAATGAGAGCACAACCACAGCAGGATTCAAGCATTCCTTGTGTGGACACTGCAGAATTGCATGATTAGTGCCCTATGACTGACCATTTCCATACTGTTTCCCCAGTTCTGGGCACTTGGCAGAGCAGGAACAGGTCACCAAGCTGCACATCCCATGGGGAGGCTGAGAACTTTGCTGTCCATAGTGCAATTCCTTCCCCTTCCTAAGACAAGTTGTGTTCTTCACCTTGACCAGGAACACTTCCAAACAGTCCAGTCACCTCTTTTTAAGTGCACCTTCTGGTACCAAGAAATCTCCCTCAGGCAAAGGGCTCTCTCTTTCTGTGTCTCTTACAGCAGAACTCACAGCTCCTTTTTTAGATGCTTGTGGTGCAGGATCAAACCACAGCTCCCAACCCCCTTTATCCTCTTGCTAGTTCTCTCACACATTATTAGCACAGTGCAATTGTTACTTCTGCCAAGCTGCCTCTGCTCTCACCTGCCATCACTTCAGAGCAGGGCTGGGCTGGTGGGCTGCACAAACAATTTATTTTATTCTGGGTGACAACTGCCCAGTTCCTCTAAGAGACACCACTATCTGGAACCCATGCTATTTATCTATGTTATACAGGAGTCTTTGAGGCCAAAGGAAGAGAAAAACATGTTTTTGATACCCATCTGCTGTGGGAATCTATGCAGCCCTCTCTCACACCCCCATCAGGTCACATCAAGCCAAAAAGCAGCTCTCAGGGCTCTGTGGGTTTGTCCTGCATGATCACTCCCCTAATCACACCCCGGCCGCAGCGTGCACAGGGGTAACCATTCATTTGCAGGCCACTTCTCTTCTTGATCTATCTTCCCAGACAGTCAAGAGTCCAGGTGAATGAATACAGCTCACAAACAATCCATCCTCACCCTCCTCCCTCCAGGACAGGTTGGAACACGGGCTGGGACTGCACAGCAGCCAAGCCCCGGGACAAAGCCAACTTCTGGTTTTCACACAATGGGCAGAGAATGCCACCTCCATCCTGGGGAAGCTTTGGAACTGGAGAATACAGAGATACTGCAGGACAGCTGGCAGGCTGGTGATTGCTCTCAGCTATCAGTATGTTCACACAGAGCAAGGTGGTGTTTAAGGGAAGCCTTGCTGCAGAGCTGGAGCTGTCTGAAACCTCAGCAAGGAGGTCCTCTGAAGGTCAGGCTTTACGCATTCACACTGTCTGGTTACACACACAAAAAAAACATACACATGCAGCTCTGGAACCAAAACAGGTCTGAGAAGATTCCTAAGGCGGCCTTCACCTTTCCCAGATAGCAAAACCTCACATTCTCTCACAAGATTGCTTTCATAATATAGTTTAATGCAGCTGCACAGGTTGCTTGGCAATACAGGTCAAAAATAATTAGCTGCAGGGAAACTATTGTTCTGAATGACTGCATTATCAAGAGCCAGCCAAATCTATTGCTTCTTCATTATGCCACTCGCAGGATAAACAATGTAAGCTGCTTACAGCCAGAGCTCAGCCTCTGCAAGATTAGGAAGAGCACAGAAAGAACCTTGCTCTGATAAAACAGATCTGTACATCACAAACAGCACCTGGGAGGTGCAAATTAAGATCTTTTTTTGTGTTGTGCAGTCTGTTGTCAGAGGCCAGGAACCTCAGACATGCACTGACCTAGGGACACCACCCAAAAGATTGCTCTAAGGAGAGAGGATCCTACCTGTGAGCAGCATCAGGATCTGCTTTGCGATGGGACCGCTTTGGTTTCAGGATCTGGTCCCGGTTGTTTCCCGAGAGACGGTCAGAGTTATAACCTGGTGGCAACACAGAGCTACTCAGGGATTTTGTTTCCAATCGAGGTGCATCTATTCTTGTTCTGCAAATATTTAAAGAGAAAAGAATTTGCAAGGAGTTTCTATGGAACCGCAGCAGACGTTTGCCCTAGATGTGCTGAAGCAGAGAGCTCCGTCCCAGCCACACAGCTCAGGAAGAGGGTCAGGAATATGATGCTCAAAAAGAGAACAAGCTGCAGGTTTCTGTTACTCAGAGCTTTAGATTTAACTTTTGTTGCCTTAGAAGGACAAGAAAGGCTCAGGACACGTGTAGTCGTGAGGCAGTGGTGATGGGCTCACTGCTAGACCTGAGTGGAGGTGTCAGAGCCCCTGTGAAATCACCAAAGTGATTCGCCAGTAACTCGCAGCTCCAGTTAAACCACCTGGGAGATGCCCTGTGAAATTCATCACCACCAACACTAATAATTGCTTCTATCTGGAAACTCCCAACTGCCTCCAGATCTTGTGGGGTCAAGCATTTCTCAGCTTGACAAAGAGGCTGCAGGAGTTGAAGCACAAGTCAGGGGAAGTTCTAGCAAACACAAGCTGTGCCGCATCCCTTCCAGCAGAGCAGGAGCTGCCTTGGCTGTGGGATAGAAACAGGCTCAAGCTACACCAGAGAGCAAGCACAGCTCATCCCAGAGCAGAACTGATGCTGGCCCAGGCACGACAGTACCATGCACACATGGAGAAAGGGAGGAGGAATGAAAACTTAAGAGGGTCTTATCACAGTGCTATCACTGTCTCCAAACACTGCACAGTTACCAGTCTCAACTTATAAGCACTGCTAAAGCCTACTGCAAAACATAGACTGAAGTCTAAGAATGGGTAAAACACACTAAAAAGAGGTTTTCTGATGCTGCAAATTTCAGAGGATCCAAGCCACTTCCCAGAAGGAAAGGCACCCTGATGTTGCTCCTGCAGCCTCTCTCCTCTGGATTAGGTGTGAATATGGAAGGGGTCTGTGTGAGATAAAGGGGAGAATCACTACTGCTCTCTAGTGCTGAACTGTGGCTCCTGGAGGAGGTTTCCACAGGAGAATCCCAACCTAAACTCCCTTTAGGTAGCCTATCCAGTTGCCAAGCTTCCTCCCTGCAACCAGAGAGAGCCTCCTCAGTTAACCAGGGTGCTGCCACACAAAGCTGGGGGCACGGCAGCCCAAGTCTGCCCAGGATGCCAGAAGCAAGAACACTTCCGTAGGCAGCTGCCAGGCTGGAGCCTGCACTAGTCCACAAAGCTGTCATCCTGGGTTGTTCTCAACTCCAGGGCTGGAACCAGTCCAGCTAGAACACCAAAGGCATTGCAGTTCCTGTCCTGGACAAGGGAGGTGGTTTGAATACCTCTCAAATACAACAGCAACTACAGGCCTGCAATTAAAACAAACAAACCACCAAAAATACTGCAAGGACAAGGGAACACCAGCCACCCTGGCTGTCCACAGAGCAGTGCAGGTATGAGCTGCAGGAGCAGGTAGAAGAAGAAGCTGTACTGAAAAAGAGAGCAAATTACCTAACAAAGTTTGAGCTAAATGGAGTAACTCCCTGATGTAACTGCTTCCGACTGGCAGCGTAAGGCCTCTAAAACAACTTTCAAGACCTGCTTCACCAGGTCTCATTTCTATCCCTTACTTCCTTCCGCAACTCATGAAACTGAGAGCATCATTCCCCACCCAGCCTCTTGCTCAAAGCTCTTCCAACCCTCGTGGGCTCCCCACAGTCCTGCACCCCAATAGGCAGGAAACACTCAAAGTGTTTATGACCTACTTGGTAACCACGCTGCTCTCCAGCATCCTGCAAAACCCAGCAGCTTTGTTCTCCTGCTGCTGCCAGTAAAAACCCTCTCTAGACCCAGACACTCGGAGCAGTGGAGAAAGCAGATCCAGGCTCTGACATCCGGGGCCCAGCAGGCTCTGGCAGCCCCTTCAGAGCCGAATATTCCAGCTCCTGGCTGCAGCACCGTGCACGCTGCTGTGCGACCCGACTGATCCGATCCCGCTGGAAGAGTCTCGAGGTCTGATTCTTACCATGAAAATGAGGAAGGGGATTTTCACGAGGCTGCTGGCTGCTCCCCAGCCTCTTGTGCTAGCTGGCTGCCCACAGGAGCAGCCGTTTCCCTGCTTGCTGCACAAGGGCACCATTTCAGACTGAGGAAAAACTAAAATCGCGTGATCCGGGAGCAGCGCTTGCTGCAGCAACGCGTGCCGTGGGGATGAGGGCACAGACAAAGGTCACCCAGCCTGGCTGTGTGTGCATGCGTGCGTGTGGGGCTCGGGGAGGAGATGGCCATAGTCACAAGGGATAAGCAGCAATTAATAAGCTCTATTTGGCAGCAATCAGAGCGCACCCTTTGGCAAAGGGGCGATTGCCGGCGGAGTCGCCGGGGTTGCTAAGCTCTACAGAGATTACACAAAAATAATTACCAAGGGGGGGTTTCCACTTTTGCTCAAGAGAAAAAAAAAATAAAAAAATCCTGTTGTGGTTTCCTGCAGCCTGCCAGTCAAGTCAGCCCGTGGCTGTCTGAGTATGACTGGGAAGAGACACGTCTGATCTAAAAAGAAACTTCTGCTTAAAATTCCTTAAAATCAGGGGAATACAGAAGAATGTGGTGCCAGAGAAGGATGGCAAAGGAAACACAGCCCATAGGGCTCAACCAGGAACCAACAGGCTTTGTCTCTTCAGTGGTGATGCACTAGGCCAGCCGGGTACATCTCAGCCACGGGTGCTTGCCCAGTTGCACTTTGAGGGCAGCCAGACTGAAATAAGAACTCAGCCTCAGCTTACAGAGGCTGGCAACAGCAAGGGAGCCAGTTTGAACACATATGTTGCACATCTGCACCAGTCTGGGCAGCTTCAACTTATTGAGCAGAGTCTGTCTTCCAGGGAACAGCTCCACAGCCTGGGACAGGCAGCTTCTCCATCCCAAAATCCAACTAAAGCAGCTTCAGAATCTGCAGACACTTTCCAACAGTGCTCATCAGCACTCTGCTTTTCATTGGTTGCAGTAACCTCCAACAAGAACCTTTTAGTTCTTATCACAACCCTCTTGCCCTAAACCTCACATAGCCAGAACCAACCTTTGGGTGGGTTGGTTCCAATCTTTCTTTCTTTGATCCCCCTCTATCTCCTGCCACATCTCATCCCGCCTCCTTGGGTCTGTGCTGATTTTCCCTGGCTAATGCCTCAGGGCTGCTGTTTTTCCTTCCTGCCTTTCCAGGGTGTCTCTAACCTGATGTCCAACTCCACTCCAATGGCTGTGTGCCACATCTTCACACTGTTGCCAGACTTGTTTTCAAACCAACTTAGCTGTCCAAGCTCAGCCAGTCTGAATCTAGACCTCTTGCCTGCTAGCCTTATGCCAGCCTGGGCCACAACTGCAGCCCTCCCACCAATACCCACATGTTTGTCTGGGTTTACAGTACACTCAAATCAGGTGTTTTCACTTGCAAAAACGTTTCTTGACAGCAGAGTTACTGCTAATGCCTTCTGAGGCAAAATCAGCACAGGTCAACACACGGCAGTCACATTTTGTGGTCTCCTGGAGGCAGGAACTGATGTGAAAGGACATTTCTGGACACACACACACAAAAAGAACAACTTGTGCTGAAGAGTTTGGACTGGGTTGGTTTGGTTTAATTTTTCCCATCTTCTATTCTGAAGTCACTAACTGATGAAATGCCATCAGCTGACCAGGCCAGCCTATCTTCTAAAACCAGAAGTGTGCAATACAGCTTACAGAGCTTGGCTTCCCAACCCTGACTGCAAGGACAAGCTCTGTATCCTGATCACTAAATTCACCGTGTCCGTTTCCCTTCAAAGCCAGCACCTTCTTCCCTCTCCCCAGGAAATTAAAGCCATGCTACCAAGAACACTGTATCTGCTTTATAGGAGATTCCTCATTGCAAGCAGCAGCTTCAAAGGACAGTCCAGGTAACTCATGCATGTGGGTATCGTATGATCAGACACCTGAATACACAGCCCAAAACAAGAGTGTGAAATCCAAGCTGTTTGGAGTGAGGCAGGCGATGAAAGCCAGGTGTTTGGACACAGACACTGCTTACAAACCCAGACATGACACTGAAGTTGTGCTGCACCCAGCCAACAAGTGATTAACTCTGCTGTAACGAGTTCCATCTACTCCCACCAGCCAAGCCACGGGCACAGAAAGACACAAGTGAGCAGCAGAGTGACATCTAATCAAGATGTGAGATCAAGCCAGCAAATTAACAAGCGAGGAAGTTTTAAAAGCCTTTCCCTAAAAAACACTTTAGGAAACGTCCCAACACCACATCCCAGTTTATCACAGTGTCCAGAGGGCTTCAACACTTACTTTCGAAGGATGATGACAGCTCTTCTCTCCTTGATGTCCTGTGGTCGAATACAGTGTGTAATTTCATCAGCTGCATATCCACTGACAACAAAAGCAAAAAGCCACTGTGAGAAACACAACAGGCAGGAGCAGAAAGAAGCTGACAGCCTCAACAACTCAGTTTGGTCAGTGACTTCCTAACTTCCCCCAGGAAATCCTCCTCCAAACACTACTGGCCTGGCACATCTGAATTAAGAGGAAGAAAGAAACTTCAGGAAAGAATGAGGACAGGCAAGGCTTTTTTTGGGTTTGTTTTTTTTTTACTCAATTTTTTATCATGCACCAGAGGAAAGTGCCACCTGCCACAACTGTGTGAAATGAGACATGCAGAAAATGAGTTTCTGGAGTGTAAATTCAGCCAATTCGTTTGTCAAGAGATTAGAGAGAAACATGGGGAAAAAAATATATCAGCACATTGCTCCAAAACATCCTCTCACAGATGTTCCTGAGGAAAAGCCATCTCTCATGGCTGAGATGTTTCCACTTGGGCACCCCTGACCTCCCTGCTACCCACCCCACTTGTGGCACATCCTCAGCCACGGAACAAATGTCACCCCACATCAATGCACTCAGGGTAACCCTCAAATTCAGACCTGCAAACCAAGCTGTGCTCATAAAACCTCCCTGCCACAGGGCTGACCAAGAGAGACATTGACCTGGGCTGAGGGACACTGCACCAGGCTCCAGCTGCTCTCAGAATTAGTCTCTCACTGTATGAGATGGTGATGAGGTTCAGCCACCCCATGCTTCCAGCAGGCAGGAGGAAACCCTAAAAGCTCCTCTTAGCACTTCTGGAGACCAGTATGGGGAAAAGAGAAGTTAAACACCTTCAGAACCTCCTGAAATGGCTGACATGGACAGAAGGGCTCTGAAGAGACTTGGGTGAAGGCTCCTCATGCCACACAAAGCTTCCACACCCCTGTGCCAGCTTGACCTGAGGCAGAAATCAGCCAGCTCAGTGTCTCCACGAGGCTTCACCATGAAGCTGCTGCTGTCCTGTCTCTAGGAGCACTGCTGAGGTCACTGGGGGGCAGGTTATTCAGGACACTCCAAGCAGAGACCAAATCACACACACCCAAGGCCCTCTCTGGGGATGGGACTGAGTTTCCTTTATCTGGTTAGATAACCCACCCACTCACTGAGGAACACACACCTCTCAGAGACAGATTTACCACTTTGAGAAGACAGTTAAGAGCCTAAAACCTGATCAGTTAAACCAGAGGTGATGTCCACCCCCTACACAGCCTCCAGGGCACAGCAGAAGATAACCTTATGTGGAAGGGCTTATGGTGATGCTCTATCATGTTCCAGGAATCTCTGCGTCAAGCTCCAGCGAATCCATTAATATCACCCACGTTAACATTCAGCTCAGCTCATCTTCAGTAACACTCTGAACATCAGGAAGAGATCTGGCTCTTCCAGACCTTTCAAGACATTCCAGACACCACGAGACATCAGCCTGACCCCAGCCTGCAACCTGTTTCCCAGAACGCCTTCGGACTGGTGCCAGAGCTTGTGGACCCAGATACACACGGGCAGCACCAAAGCAACAGTCCCAGTAGCCCTGTCTGAGGCTCTCATGGGGACCCAACCAGTCTGTCCCAGTGCCATGCTGGTGTGGGAGAACCCAGCTTGAACCCTATCAGATACAGTGATGGCATCTTTACATGGCTCTCCAGCAAAGGGTTTGCAGAGGAACCAGGCAACAAAAACGGAAGAACAAGATTTGGTTGGGTCACATTTGCTTTGCTTCGTGCCAGAATGAACTTCTCACCCTCTGCCTGGCCTTTGCTGGATCCTGATGATGGATGAAGGGACAGATGCTGGAATGAAACACCCATATGGTCTATTCAGAGATTTCTTGCCCAGAGACCAAACTCAACACACGAGGTAAGAGACAACTTGATAGGGAAAACCCCAAATTGCTGCCCACAAGGACACATGAGTGTGATGTCTCCAGCCTAGAGTGTTTTCCACATTAATACATTGAGATGCAGATACCATCCACACATCCGGATCTTGTACCCCCAACTCCTCCTTGAATCTTTTTCAGTCCAACAGAGTTACTGCCAGGCCACAGTGTAACTGAATCATATGGAGCTGAAAGCAGATTTTTTTTTTTTTTTAAACACACATGACCAGAAATGAGGCCCTGAAGTCCCACAGAGTCTCTATCGAGAAATATTTCTGGGGCTGAGGACAGACAGAGGCTGTCCAGTTTGGAGGCTCCCAGACCTTACACACCAGCTCATCACAGGGGCTGAGCAGCTGGAGGACTTACTTGGGGCTCAGGAAAGCTGAAGCTGCAAACCACGGATGTGACACCAACCAGCTCGAGCAGAGATTGAACACAGCTATTTGCCTCATCACCACTAGCACAGGCAGAACTTCCTCTGCACCAACAGCCTGTTCTGAGGGACTGGACTTTTCTGGAAAAAGCATCTAATCCAGGTAGCTTAGGAGAGATTTTGCCAGCTCGGAAGAAAAGAGGTTCATCCTCCTGAGATTTCAACCAGCTCTGATTATGCTGCCATCAGGTACAGCTTGAAACAACAGGAGGGACAAACATCACCATGTTCCCACTGCTGTTACAAAGAGCAGGGAGATGAGCTGGAGCACTCACCAGCTGCAGGAAGAAACCCTGCATGGCATACTCAGAGCTTGGGAAATGTCACCTTTGGTCACTCCTTCCTCTGGCTATCTGCAACTGCAATGTTCTCAACCATGGAGCTGAACAAAACCCAGCTGGGTGCAGAGATCACCAGCAGTTGTTGGGCAGGGGTCTGGCTGGAACCACTCACCCCGGCTCTGCACCCCCAGAGCTCCCCCTCCCTGACTTCCATCTGTCAAAGCATGTGTTCCCCAGGTGAATAGGCAAATTCCTCCACCTCCTCCCTGCTGCTTTTATCATCTGATGTTTATCAAATTGCTGTCCCACTGGCACAGGTGCACAGCCCAGCCAGGAGAATCTCCATTTCACCTTTTAAACACCAACCTGTCATTTGAGGTCTGTGAGGAGGGTTCAGTGTGTACAAACACCACAGCCCACTTCACGGCAGGCAAATAAAACCAAGGGAAAGATACAGAGGAAAACCCCTCCACAAACCCCCTGCCAGGAGGACAATTTGGACTGGGCAGCTGAGAGCAGGAACGGGACAGGCTGTGATCTGGCTGAGAGCAATTTGGGGGCAAAGCACGAGCTCCAACAGCTTTCCTGAGATCCTACAACTTCCCCACAGGAACCAAACGCAGGTGCCTACCCTGGCTGCCCCAAAAAGGCAACACCCCAGTGGCAGCCACTGACCCAGCAATATTTGACTCACAGAGATGACAACCATGCTGTGTTTCCATCAGCACCGTTTCCCTATCTCCAGGGCAACTGCCTTCAACAACTGTTTACTGGGAGGAGAAAAAGCCAAGCTTGAGGAATTGACTTAAACATGACCAAGGGCTAGATTTCAAAAACACACCCCTGAGGGCCTACTGATGGTCTGCACCTCTCTCCCTGATGTTCCCAAACTGCTGAGGTTCCAGGGGAGAAAGATCTGGACAAGTGGAGGTACTTGCATCCAGCCAGGATCATATCACCACAGAGCAATCGCTCAGGCACAATCTCTGAAGTGAGTGCAAAGTATCTGTTAACTGCTGTACCAAAACTGAAACAATCCTCCTTTATAACATCTAGTATTTGATGGAAGGCAGAGGAGGTAATGCCATGGAGGGTGAGTCAAAACCCAACCCTTCTAGTCAGAGCTAAAGATATCTTTGTTTGATTTGTATGATTGTTAACAACTTGATTACAGCACACAGGTGAGTACACAGGCTGGGCAAACACCCAGAGCCAGCTGCCTCTTCCCAGCAGTTTGGGGAGAAAAGTGAGAGCCTAGGAGATGAAAACATCATCTCTCCCTTGTCCTGCCACCCTCCACTGTGACACCCTGCATCTGCCTTCAGATGTAGGGCACCAGAGGTTTCTGAGGGGCCTCAACTGCAAGACTGCAGCTGGACCCTGCATCAGCTGCTCTGCCAGCATGCTCCACAGAGAGGAAATACTCTCACTGGCCTTACAAAAAAACCCAACCAAAACACAGAAAAGCAGACCTCTGGCCACAAAATGACAACTCTAGAGAAAGGCAGCACAAGGGTTCGTTCAGATCACCAACAAATAAGGTAGGAAGTTTCCCTCCTCCTGTCTAAGAGAAGAAGGGGAGCAGCTGCCTGGCACCTCAGGGACAGAGTTTGCTCTGCGGTAAAAGGACACATGTCAGGATGGGTCCCCCCAGTCCCACCTCCCAAAATCACTGACCTCTGCCCCTGCCATCCCATCAGAAACAACTCAACATCCTCAGCACCGTTTCTGCATCCCTCTGCAGCCTCCCTCATCCCTCGTTAATCCAGAGAAGTTACCTAACGCCGGGGGTAGGGTGAGGATTAGTTAATGTTTGCGCAGCTTTTCCCAGATAAAAGCTACGCGAGATCTCAGCATTTATTATTGATGAACCACTCAACGGTGTGAGGATGCCTGTATGTGGGGGGGGGAGAGAAAAATTCCCTCCCCAGCCCTGAGGTGATCACTTTACCATCCAAAGCAGGGGATTGGGTTACGTCCTGGGAGCCCGGAAAACCTGCCCAGACCTTCACAAGTCCAAAAAAATAAATAAAACCCCCAAAACATGACTGGGAGCTGGGAGCACTGCTGGCTGCCTCCGGGTGATCCTGGCTCCTGGCAGGGAGCACTCTGACCTTCAGGGACGTGAGGGACCGGTGCTCAGTCAGGCAGTGCAGGGCTCCGAGGTGCCCTCCCCAAAATCTGGACACGGGTGGGTTGGTGCCTACACCACACCTGACCCCATAACCCCATACCTGCCGGTTCTGCCCACCCAGCAGTGGGGATTAGGAAGGAGGCATTTCCCAGTGCCAATCCCAGCTTTACCACCGACCAGCTGCATGACCTTGGGCAGGTCATTTCACCTCCACGGCTCTTCCCCTGCACACACCGACCCACGCCAAGTCCCTTCTTTACGCCTGTCACCCGCCACGCCTCCAAGTGACAGTCCCCCGGGGCTCCGTGCTCGGGTGTTCCCACCGGTGTCAGGCAGGGGAGGGTTTAGCGTTCCCAGTTTCCCAGTTCACAGGCTGGGAAGACCACATCTCCTTGCCGTGCTTAAGGTCAGGTCGGAGCTGAGCTAAGAATAGACCCAGGAGCCCCATCCCCACCAGCTGCTCTGACCTCTTGGACAGAGGATCCATTTTGTCCCTCAATCTGTTATTTTAACCGTTTACAGGAATCACGGCAAACCTCTGCCCTGCAAGCAGCCACATTCCCACCTTGACCCCCTATCCCCCCATCCACGGTGGGGACAGGACCCCCACAAACCCTTCCTTCACCCCTTCCACCCCAGCACGCTGACCAGCGGGGCAGCATCAAGCCCAAGCCGCCGTCGGGGCGCGCACCTGGTGATTAACGTTACCCAACGGGACCTCGGAATGTTAACGGGGAGACCTGGGCAAGGCCGGCGAGTTACCTGAGCACCGTGACACTTCCCCTCTTCACGGGCAGGAAGAGAACGGGCTCCGAGACCCTGATGGGTTTGAACTGGAATTTACACCCGAAGCAGAGCGCCGAGTCGCTGAAGAAAGAGACGGAGACGATGGGCCTCTCGAAGATATGGATGGGGTCCACGTGTGAGACAATGCAGCCCCCCGGCTGGTAGTCGTTGATGACGGCACTGTTCACAAATCCCTCGGGAATCACCCGGTGCTCCACCAGCTTCCGGATCACCAAGTCGTGAACCCACTCGGGGATGGCGTCCACTTCCCCTCGCGGGTAGAGGCGTTCCTGCCCGGGGCCTCGTCTCTGCAGCTGCGATCCGTAGGTATAACCCTCCCCAAAAAAGTATTTATTCCTCAGGGGCGCCCGATCCACCGTGTGCTCCTTGTAGAGCCCTTTCTCCGCCCGGGACACCACCTCCTCGATGCGAGCTTCGATCTTGGCGCACTCCTCGGCGCTGAAGAGCCGCAGCTGGCGGATCCCGCTCTTCACTTTCCGGGCTTCTTCCTCCTCTTTTTGCTCCTCGTAGTCGCTGGCTTCGGAACCGGAGTCGTCCTGGTGCCGTCGCTTGCGATCGTAGGGAGGTTCGGGGAGGTCCCGGGGGAGGCCACCGCCACCACCGCCGCCACCTTTGTGGCCGTCCCGGTAGGGCATCATGGACTTGAGCTTCTCCCGCAGGTCGGTGTAGCCGCTGCCGGCCATGGTGGGTCCGCACCCCCCCCCGCCTCTATCGCTCCCGGTGCTGCGGGCGGCAGCGGGCGGGGGACGAGCAGCTGCTGTTCATGGCCGCCCTGCTGGAAAAGCACCGGAGAAACGCGGAGGTGAGGACCGGAACCCTCCCCCCCCCACACTGCTCCCCCTTCCAACCCCGTACCGCGACACCCACTCCCCCCCACACCCCGGTACCGGACGCCCTCCGCCGCGGGAACGCAGGAACCCACCCTCCCCGCCCGCAACGGCTCCCGCCCCCTCCTCCCACCGTTAGTCCCACTCACGGCTGAGCCCGGGGCGGGCGCGGACAATGCTGTCGGTACCGGTGCTCACGCGGCGGCAGGGCCTGGCCCATGCCCGGCGGCGGCGGCGGCTCCGTCACGGCACGGTGCCCGGCCCGCTCCCGCCGCCGCGGCGCTGCCCATGGCGGGAGGACGTCAGAGGGGAATCACGGGGGTCAGGGCTGTGAGGGATGAGGTCGGTGGGAGGGGGAACGGGGAGGGGTGGTGGGGGGTGGTACCGGTCCGGGAAGCGGCGGTGACCGGGGGTAGGTGTCTCGCGGCCCTTCCCGCGGCTCGCTACGTCACCAGCCCCGCATCCCGCACCGACGCGGGGCCGCCCGCCGCGCACGCGCCCCGCTGGCCCCGCCCCCCTCGCGTTACGTTACGGACGGAGACACCGCCCCGCCCCTGCCGCGAGCCGTAACGGGTTACCGGCAGCCCCGCCCCGCCCCGCCTGAGCCCTGATTGGCTGAGAGGGACCAGAGAGAGCGGAGAGAGGCGGCGCCTGATTGGGCGGGAGGAGAGCGGAGAGGGGGCCTCGGAGGGTGGAGGGTGAGGGGGTTACGGGTGGCCCCTGAGGTGCCTGAGGGAGAGAGGAGGCGGGAGCGACCGCCCCCTAGCGGATGGGAGGAGCGGGACAGGCGGCACCGGGTGGGGAAACTGAGGCACGGGGGTGGGAAACTGAGGAACGGGAACGGGGAAACTGAGGCACGGGAATGGGGAAACTGAGGCACGGGGTGTGGAGGGGAAACTGAGGCACGGGGATGGGAAAGTGAGGAACGGGGGTGGGAAAACTGAGGCACGGGGAAACTGAGGCACGGGGGTGGGAAAGTGAGGAACGGGGAAACTGAGGCACGGGGAAACTGAGGCACGGGGGTGGGGGAAGTGAGGCACGGGGATGGGAAAGTGAGGCACGGGGGTGGGAAAGTGAGGAACGGGGGTGGGGAAACTGAGGCAGGGGATGGGGAGATGCACGGAGATGGGGAACTGAGGCACGGGGATGGGGAAACTGAGGCACGGGGATTGGAAAGTGAAGTATGGGGGTGGGGAAACTGAGATACGGGGGTGGGTAGACGCACGGAGATGGGGAAACTGAGGTACAGGGATGGGGAAACTGAGGCAGGGGATGTGGAAACAGGCACGGGGATGGGGAAACTGAGGCACGGGGGTGGGCAGACGCATGGAGATGGGGAAACTGAGGCACGGGGATGGGAAGCTGAGGCAAGGGATGGGGAAACAGGCATGGAGACGGGCAAAGTGAGGCAGGGGGTGGGGAAACTGAGGCAGGGGGAAACTGAGGCACGAGACACATCAAGCTCAGCACAGAACCATGGACACTGAGTCGGGCCAGGCTCCCGGGCGTGTTCAAACCCCCCGAATGACAGTGAATCGTGAGGAGGGGATGGGGACAGGGGACAGTGCCCAGGCAGGGGACACCCGTGCTCCAGGTGTCCCCCGTGCCCCTGGGTGGGGGTGTGCTCAGAGCAGGGTGATCTCGCTGGGCGGCAGCGTCAGCCTCTTCTCCCGGGCTCCCAGCAGCATCTCCATGTGTGCAGCCACCACTCGGCACAGCTCCAGGCCCTGCCCGGGAAGGGGACAGGACGTGGGTGACCGTGACACCGCCACGGCCACCCCGGCAGGTGTGGGGTGTGTGTGTGTGTCCCCCACCCAGTGTCCCCTACCTGCTCCAGCTGCAGCTGGGTGATGCCCTGCGCCAGGAGGTCACCCAGGGTGATCTCCACGTAGGGGTAGCTGGAACCGGCTGTGGGTCGCTGTGTCCGTGTGGATTGGATCTCCTTCAGAGAGAACTTGGCGATGGGCTCCTGGGGATGGGGACAGGGGGTGGCCTGGGGACCTCACCAAAGGGAACGAGGAGCGGAGTGGGTGGGGATGGGGAAGAGGGATGGAGGGTGCTGTGAGGGATGGAGCAGCTCTGCTCTTGGGATGGAAGAGTTGGGGGTGTTCAGCTTGGAGAAGGCTCTGGGGAAACCTCAGAGCACCTTCCAGTGCCTGAAGGGGCTCCTGGAAAGCTGGGATGGGACTTGGGACAAGGGCAGGGAGGGATGGGATGAGGGGGAATGGCTTTAGACTGAAATAAAGGAGATTGAGGTGAGATTTTAGGAGGAAATTCTTTGTTGTGAGGGTGCTGAGCCCCTGGTTGCCCAGGTTGCCCAGAGAAGCTGTGGCTGCCCCATCCCTGGCAGTGTTGCTCCAGGTGGGATGGAGCTTGGAGCAGCCTGGGCTGGTGGGAGGTGTCCCTGCCCATGGCAGGGGAATGGAACTGGATGAGCTTTAAGGTCTCTTCCAGCTCAGATCAGTCTGGGATTCCATGACAGGGCACAGGGTGGGCAGGAGAAGGCAGACGTGGCCCAAGCCAAGGCCCTTGTCCCCTGTGGCAGAGGGACATGACTCCCGCCCTGCCACCTCATTCCAGGGGGGCCCAGCTGTGCTCAGAGGGCCCTTGCAGCCCCCCCACCTACGTGGGTCTCCTTGCTGAGGAAGTTGAGGCCGTTCTGGTTGACAGCCAGGATGCAGGGCGAGACGATGGCGTTGTTGCTGCAGCTTTGGATGTAGAAGAAGGATGAGCCAAACATGGGGCAGGCGCTCAGCAGCCCTGCAGGGGGGAGGAGAGGGGCTCAGAACCCACTGGCCCCCAACTCCTGCCTGAGTGTAGGGCTGGGGATCAGGTGGCCCTGCCACGCCACCACCTTCCTGTCCCCCTGTCCTGCTGGATCTTAGCATCATATTCCCCAGAGCTCTGGGCCCTCGTTAGGAGGACACCATTAGCACTGCACCCCCAGCAGCACTGCATCTTCATGAGCTTGGGGTCCTCATTAACATCTCCTCCCCATCAAGGTCCTCTCCCCGCTCACCTAGGAACTGTGCCCTGGCCTGGTGGGCACTGAGTGCCTGGGCTTGCTCCATGTGCTGGGTCACCAGGTGGAGCCAGGATTGAGTCTTCAGCAGGTGGAAGAGCTGGGGGGGGACATAGTCCTGCACCTCTCGCCTGTGGGGAGCCACAGGTCAGGGCCACCTCTAGCCAGTGGTTCCCACCCCCCATGGGACCTGTCCCTTTGGACCCCCCGTCCCAGCCCTACTCGGTGGGGACGTGGTGGCGGTCCTTGGCTCGGTGCTGGAGGGCGGCCAGCTTGGCCACGTGTGGGAAGTGCTGCTCTCCCAGCCTCGCCGAATGGAAAGGACAGTGAACAGCCCCTTGAGGTAGTCAGGAGCACCTGGGTGGGGGGACAGAGCACAGGGACACGGCTTGGGGACGGGGGATGCTCAGGGAAGGGACACAGGAGTGGCCCCAGGGGAGCTGGGTGGGGTGGCCCGACCTGGTTGTAGTGGACGGTGACGTAGAGCTCGTTGTCAAACTTGAGGGGTTGGCTCCAGACCACGCGGCGGCACCAGAAGGTGTAGGTGGGATCCCGGGGTTCCGTCTCAGCAGCCACATCCAGGACATATTCCCGGCGGGTCAGTGGCCGCACGCTCTTCCCTGCACCATCCCCAGAGCCTGAGTGTGGCCACCAGGTGTGACACACACCGGTGGCATGGCCATCCCTGTCCCCAGCAGCCCCTCACCTCCATCCATCACCACGAAGAGGATGTACTCCTCAAAAGCCTCGGGGTGCTGCAGCCCCATCTCCCTGCACAGCTCCTCGATCACATCCAGAGCCACCTGGGCACAGGGAGAGTGGGACAGTGCCACCTCCCTCTGTCCTCAGAGCCACCAATGGGTCCTGCACTGGGGCTCATCCCACGCAGCTCCCCAGGGAAGGGATCTCCCTTTCCTGGAGAATAATGTCCCCCAGCTCGGGGACAGCCAGGGGGTGCAGCTCCCCACATCCACACCCCACAACCGGGGGTCACTGAGCCCCCAGCCCCCTCCAACTCACTGAGCACGTCTTGATCTTGAGGTGCCTCTCAATGCCACCAGGCAGGAGGAAGAGCTGGCGCTTGGCGCTGCGTCCAGCCTGCAAGAGGGGACACATTGGGGCACACAGGGGACCCTTGCACAGCAAGACCCCAGACGACACCCCAAATCCCCAAGCTATCCTGTGGGAACTATCCTTTACCTGCCTGTCCTGCCTGGGTAAGCCATCATGCCCCCCACCCTACATGCACCGAGCTGTATCCCTGCTGGGGACCCCTGAAAGCTCAGGGCACTCCTAAAGTGAGGAGTAGACTTTAGGGAGCAGAGCTGAGGAGCAGACTCCACAAAGGATTGGGCTCTCTGCACCAGCAAGGGGGCATCAGCTGAGCTCCAGGGGGGCATCCCAAGCCCATGGTCGGATCCCAAGGCCGTCCTGAGCCATGAATGGATGAGGGAGCCTATAGGGGGTGATCTCAAACCCATGGTGGGGATCTAGAACCTCCAAGAAGGATGTCAAGCTGGTGCCAACCCTGCCCCATGTCCCATGGGCACCCATAAGCACCCGGCCTCACCACCATGGCCTTGAGCTCCATGCTGCTGGGAAAGAGGCTGCGGCCACCAAACTGCAGGGTTTTCCTCAGGTTTTGCTCACAGGCTTTGGCGATGCCTGGTGGGGACGGGTGAAGGATGGGGCTGAGCCACATCTCCAGAGCCCTGTGACACCCCTGGGTGTCCTCACCCACCATGCACCCAGCGGCGTGCCCAGCCCCTACCCTGGAAGGGCAGCTCCGGGTGGCTGCTGGCATCCTGCAGGAAGGCCAGGAGGAAGGGCTTGAGCACCTCTGAGCACTTGTAGTAGGCAGCGAGGATGTAGAGCAGCCTCCAGCCCTTCTGGCAGCTGTCCCTGTCGGGAGGACCAAGGACTGAACCCCCGGGGAGGACAAGGGTGCCCGCGGTGGCTGCGGTAGCTCAGTGTCCCCATTGCCAGGCTCTGCACAGGTGGCACGGGTGCAGGGACTCACGGCTTGGAGCTGGTGTTGTTGGTGACCTGTTTGATGATCTGGCAGTACACCTCATCCCGCAGGACCTCGTGCTCTGCGCACAGCTGGGGGATAAGCATGGTTTGCTCTGCTGCTGGAGGTGTCCCCAGCTGCCACCCTCCTGCCCAGACACCCCCAGGACTCGCTGCCCCAGCACGGGATTTACCTTGAGGATGGTGCAGACAGCATCCAGCTCTGTCTGTCCCCTAAGAGGGTGATCTCCCATGAACTTCATCACAGCTGGGGACAACAAAGACATGTGGTGACACAGCTCACCCAGTCTCTTCCCAAGGGACACATTCCCCTGAGTGCAGGCAACATCCCAGGCAACGAGGGGCAGTGGGACCAGAGGAGAAACCCCCATCCACAGGCCACCCCATCTGCCCATCCCAGTCCTGTCCCCACCCTCCTCCAAGGATGGGGATAGGGATGGCCAAGGGGAGGGGGACAAGGCAATGGTGCCCCCACCTACCTTGGAAAGCCTCAGCAGCAAGTTTGCTGTTGCCACCATCCACAAATTCAATGAGTGACTCCTGGATAGGGACCTGGAGAGGGAGAAGGTCACCTTCCGTGAGCAGCCAGAGGGGATGGGCTGGGGGTTGGGGTAGCATTTGGGGACCTCACAAGCACGTCAGGTCTTTGGGAGTACCTGCAGGTGACAGCAGGGACACCCCAAGGCACCCCGCTTCCCCATACCTTGGTGAACGTCAGCATCTCCAGCACATCAGACACATCCCTCTTGTCCTTCATCCCACTCAAATCCCTGGGAGAAGAACAGGTTGTCCCCACCATGGGTGTTCCCACCATGGGTGTCTTCATTATGGGGTATCCCCATCAGAGGATGTCCCCATCCCCCCACCAAGCACTCACGTGGTCCCTCGCCGTGCCCCACGGAAGTATCTCCGGGCAAAGGCCATCATGGGGCAGGTCCCCACGCCAGCCCCAAGCTGCTCACCACCATCTCCTTCCAGACCCTCCGTGGTGGTGGTACAAGTGTGGGACCCCTGCAGAGCAGAGCAGAGCAGAGCAGGGTGGTGGGCACCGGGCACAACCCGGCACCGTGACAGTGACAACCTTGGGCCAGAACCCACCTCAGTTTTCCGGTCAAGCTCCTGGGCCACGGCAGTGGAGGCCACGGCCACAGCCACTGCTGCTGAAGCTGCCACCTTGCCCGGCTTGTCCCTGGGCTCCTCTTTCCTCTCCGCTGGCAAATGGACAAAGTCGGGGGCGGCGACGGGCTGGACGTACTCGGTGGGGAAGAGCCCTGACCTGCCGTGGATGGCCCCGAACTTCCACCCTGTGACATGTAGATGTTGGGCATGGCCCCAGGCTGGCAGCCCTGGGGGTCACCCCCTTGAAAAGCCTCTGCCTGCTCCCTCCTGCACCCTGAGCCCTTCCCAAGCCCAGAGGGTTGGGATGGGAATGGCCACAGTTTAGTGCTGCTTAGGATAAAGGTACAGAACAGAAGCCACAAAGCCCATGGCCTTTGGGCAGCCCCCAGTGCCAGCCAGGGTGGGCACTGCATGCCAAACATCCCCGTGCCAAAAAGAGCCCAAATCATCCTGCTGTGGGGTGGCAGAGGACAGATCCTGCTCTATGCCCCAGCCCCAGGAGGGGCCATGGCTCAGGGAAAGGGATGCACACCAGGGACACACAGAAGGATAAAATGGCACCCACCAAAATCCTGGGTGCCCGTCTTCAGTTCCTCCAGGTACATCACCTTCTTGCGGACCACGCAGCCATAGAATTGGTCTGCAGAGACATTGTGGGGCCATGGCGTGTCACAGGATGTGATGCCAGGGCACAGCCACCCCCAGGGCTGTTGGAGCCATCTGGTCCTGCTGCCTCCATGCCCCCCATGGAGGGTGTTTTGACATGGGGGGCTGCTCACCTCTCTCAAGGTGCTCCAGTCGCTGCAGGTGGATGATGTCCCCTTTGTGGAAGCTGAGCTGGCCCCTGTCCTCTGGGCTGTAGTTCCTCACGGCTACCACATACTGGGAATCCTGGACACAGGGCTGGGCTGGCACAGCCCATGCACCCACCCACACCCACCACATCCCACCCAGCATAGGAGCTTCAAGCATCCATGGCCACAGAACAACTCCAGGGTATTCCCCCCAACCAAAAGTGGTCCCATTTTCAAGGTCTGGCGCCCAGGACATACCCCCAGCTGCCCCCCCAGCTGCCCCCCCAGCCCCAGGGCACCCCCCCCACCTTCCCCAGCTCCGTGATGAAGTGATCGACCATAGCCTTGACCTGAGGGGCTTTGGGGGAGAAGAGGATGAGCTTCTCACTGCTCAGGTTGAACTCCAGCATGTTCCTGGACGGGGTGGTGACGAAGAGCACGTCGGCGTAACTGGGGCAGGGCAAGGGGAGGCTGAAACACCCTGCACCCCAGCACCCATCCCCACCCTGACCACCCAGGCTCCTCATCCTTACCTGTACGCCCGCAGCACCCGCAGCTGCTCCCCGGGGACGTTGGTGCCCTTCACCACCCGCAGCAGCTTGACACCCGTGTGGGACACAGCCAGGATCTGCACGCCTGTCCCCACGCTGCCCTGTGATCCAGGACACCATCTCAGCTGGGGACACGGGGCTGTGCTCTGTCCCCCAGGCCTGCCCCGTGGCTGGATCCTCACCGTGGCAGGGAAGAGACGTGAGAAATAAACCTCACAGCCATCCCGGGCGGCGGCGATGATCTCCCTCTTGACACTCTCAGTGGCCACAGGGCTGAAGGAGTCCAGTTTATTTTCAGCTGTAGGGAAAAATACCCCTTGGTGAGTGTCCCCCCTCCCCAGGGAGGATCCAGATACATTCAGAGTCAGAACAGGGTTGCTCATCCCCCTCCCAACCCTGGTGGGATCATGAGATGCCAGGTCCCCCCCCCATCGGGCACCCCATAATTCAGCAAGCCTGGATGAGACCTGACACAACTCATGACTTAGTGCAGCACTACATCACTGGGAGCTCATCGTATTTGGATGCAAAATTCTCCCCCGGCTTTAAGCAGAGCCAGTTGTGGCTTAGAGATGACCAGGAGATGAGGATGGGTAGAGGAGTGGTGGGTGTGAGATCCCCAGATTTGGGGTCCCCAGGTGTGAGCCCCCCAGCCTGGGGGTTACCAAAGAGGGATTTGAGGCGGAGTCGCTCCTCCTGGCTGATGCGGATGCAGGTGTCAGAGAGGGTGTCAGTGAAGATCTAGAGAAAGGGGTTAGGAGCAGCAGGGTGAGGGGTGGGGGTGTGCCCCCCCAGCCCCTCTGTGCTTCCCAGCCCCACCCCCTTGCTCGGTGCCTCACCTGCCGGAAAATGAGGTCGAGCAGGAGGGGGTTGTTGATGGTGTCCTTGGGGTAGAAAACCTGCCAGGTGGGAGAGCAGCACAGCATCACCCACCCTGCAGGGCCTTAGGCACAGTGAAAAGTCCCTGATACCCTGGTAACACTTTGAAACCAGCCTGTCCCCGTGTCACCCCCTCCCCACACCTCCTTGCGGATGTAGATTTTCCAGGGCACGTTGTGATAGGTGTAGAAATCCTCACTGCAACTCCGGTGCAGCTGGGTCTGGACCTGCTGCCCCTCAGATGGGAGCTCCCGGGAGACGGCGACTGCAAAGGGATGGAAAGGTCTGCGTGTCCCTGGGGGGACCCACACCAGCCCCTCTTCACCTGGGGAAACTGAGGCACAGGGGGACAGCTGTGGGGCAGGGAGGGTTTAGCTGGGTATGGCAGTTATTCCATGAGGGTGCTGTAGAGCTGGACATGCACCCAACCATACCATGCATCACCCAGTGCCACCAGGGAGGACTAGGTCCCCCATTGAGCCCTGGTCCCCCCCAGTGCCACAGCTCTGCCCTACAATACCTGGGGGCCGGGTGGCCACCGGACGCCCCGTCGGTGCTGGCAGCTGGTACCTGCTGCTGGTGACTGGCTTCACCGTGGCCACTGTCTCCTTGGGCCCCTGTGAGGCAGAGAGGGGGCTGTGGTCAGGTACTGTGCCCCCCCCTCCCAGCATGACACGGGGGACATGGGGTGACTCCATCCCTACCGCAGCTGCCGGCACCCGGGCTGCCGAGAGCTGCTCCTTCAGGATCTGCATGGCTTCCTCATGGGGGTCCAGCTTCTTCCCAAAGAGTTTGCTACAGAGACAGCACCCCACACCTGTCTGCACCCCACAGTCTGCACCTCACATTGTCTGCACCCCACATCGTCTGCTCCCCCCATCACCCACACCCTGGCATTGCCTGCACCCCACGTCGCCTGCACCCCACGTCACCTACACAGCATCAGGGCTGGCACCTGCACATGCAGGCAGGAGAAGCACACAGATGTGTGAGGGCCAGGGGGGTACCTGGGGGGCTGGGGGCCGCGCAGGGCAGGCTGGCACTGCCGGATGATGTTGCGGATGTCGTGCGTGGGCCGTGGGAAGTGTTCGGAGTTGAGCCGGGAATGTCTCACCACAGTCTCACCCGGCCACTGCCGGGCCACGGGTGCTGCAAGGACAAGCATGTGGCTCAGGGGACATCAGGCATCGCCCTCACTCCTGAGACGTGGCTCAGTCCCTTGAGTCCCCATTTCTGCCCCATTGCCCCAAGACCCCTTACCAGTTTTCTGTGAGTAGGGTCGGGGCTGGGGTGCACGGGCTGGCGTCCTGCCCGCTGCTCTGCCCTGCAAAGGACACCCTGCCATGAGTACCCAGCACCCTCAGCTGCCCCTACCCTGGGGAGCTGCCCCACAGCGAAAGTGGGGCACGGATCGACCTGCCCCATCTCTGCCCCACTGACCAGGGGCCCGGGGGGCTGGTTGGCATCTGCCCGGCGCTGCGGGGCCGGGGCTGGCTCCACGCCTGCGAGGGCAAAGGGGAAGAGCTCAGCCGTGGAGTCCTGCAGCCCCCCCACCCCATATCAGGTGGGGAAACTGAGGCAAGGAGCTGGGTCAGGATGCAGGAGCAATCAGGGTGCTCACCTCTTGGCTGATGGATCTCCGTGGGTGCAGGGGGTCCGCTCCGTTCAGCATCGCCCCTGCGGTCCCCCCCTCCCGTGCCCCCTCCGCCCTTCATCCTCTGCACAATGGCAGATGGCTTCTCCAGCTCCTGGGGGGCAGGTGTCAGGGGACAGAGACCAAGTTACCTGCACCCCCAAATGCCTTGGGCAGGGGGACATCCCTCTTACCCCATTGCCATAGGAGAGCACTGGGTCAAAGAGGCTGTCCAGGTACCGGTCCAGACCTTTCTGGCTGCGTGGCTCCCCAGATTCCCCGTCTGCTGGGAGATGAGAGGGGATGAGCTGCGGGCAGCAGGGTTTCCCTGGCACGGTGGGCTTCACCGGCACAGCCCCTCCAGCAGCTCTGGGGGGTGATGTCCTACCAGAGGGGTGGTACGGCTCAGCGGATGGCAGCGTGGGGGCTTTCACAGCCGGGGGAGGAGGCACTTCATCCAAATCCAAGCCATAGCCCAGCACTCTGCAGAGAGGGAGGATGCCACATCTCCCCCCAGGACTCCAACCCACGCATCCAGCCTGGTGCTGGTGTTCCCCCCTACAGCAGGGGACACATCCCTGCCCAGGTACCTACGCCAGGCTGTCCCTGCCGCGTCTCTCGGTCCCCTCCCATGCAACGAGGAAGCAGGACTTCTGTTTGGGAAAACCCCGGAGCAGCTCGAGGTCGGAGATGAGGTCCAGGACGTAGTCATGGCCAGCCAGCTCAGCCCACTGGGCACCTGCCTTCATGGCTACAGACCAGCCACGCCAGCCCTCCACCAGCCCCCTGCCAACAGTGGGTCACTGGGGATGGGCACAGGCTGCCCGTGGTGCCCCAGTTCTGCTGGGACACCCTGCCCACGGGCCAGGCATCTGGGCTCCCAGATCCTAGGGTCACCCAAAATGGCCCTGAGGTGATGCTGTGCCCCACCAGTGGGTGGGTGGGTGCTGGTCCAATGGGTACCTGTGCTTCAGGACATTCCCAGCCAGGTCCTCACCCGTGCTCCAGGAGTGGACAGAGCAGGAGAACTGGTCACCTAGGGAGGGACAGGCAGTGAGTGGGTCCCTTGCTGCGCACAGTGGTGGCAGGGTGGTCAAGCTTGGACCAACCCTCCCCACTGCCATGCCCCCATCCCTGCTCCACACCATTGAAGCAGTGGAGGTCCAGTGCCATGCTGGCCTGCCGCCGGTTGGCCGTCCACTCCAGCAGCGAGGGCGGGAAGGTGCGGGCGGCCGCGGCGCCGAGCTGTGACTGTGCCATGGCGTGCATCAGCTTGCGCTGGCACACGGGCTTGTAGCCAGCAAAGGCGTAGTCAGAGACAAATCTGTGGAGAAAGGAGAATCCCTGGGCACATGTGTTGGGCTGGCCAGAGGGATCCAGGTGGGATTTTGGCATAATTCATGGGCAGGTGTGCCCTGGGAAGCAAGGAAGGTGCTCAGAGCATCTCTAGAGTGATCTGGGCAGTATCCCTGGCCATGTGTGCCAGGATGGTCCAAGGGATTCTGGGAAAACCTGAGCATAATCCCCAGGGGACATGTGCCAGGTTGGCCCTAGGAAACCACAGAAGGACCTCAGAGCATTTCTGGAGGGATCTGGGCAGCATCTTGGGCACGTGTGCCAGGCTGGTGGGAGGGATTCTAAAGGAACCTGAGCATAATCGCTGGGCAAGTGTGCCAGCCTGGCCCTGGGGACCACAGAGGGACCGCAGAGCACCCCTAGCAGGACCTGGGCATCACCATGGGCACATGTGCCAGGGTAGTATTGAGGAACCCTGTAGAAACCCAACAATGTCCCTTGTCATGCATGCCAGCCTGTCCCCGAGGATCCCAGCCAGTCCCCGTCCCCAGCCCCGGCTCACTTGAGCAGGTACTTGTCGAAGGCGGCAGAGGGGGCGAAGGCGCTGAGGCAAGCTGCCAGCAGCAGCCAACCCCGCTCCTCGTTGTTAACGTTGGTGTTCCGCCAGACCTGGTTGGCGGCTTGTGCCAGGAGCTCGTCCCGCAGCCCCGGCAGCGACAGCCCCTTCTGCACGATGTAGTTGCCAAAGAGGGTCTCCTGTGAGCCGCCCAGCCCCGGGTCCCCCATGAAGCGCAGGATCTGCCATGGGGACAGCAAAGCTGTTCCGCCACCCCCGGGCAGGGGGCGGGCAGGAGATCACTGTGCCCGATCCCACAGGATCCCACCTACCAGCTGGAAGAGGCTGAGCGCCTCGTGGCGCAGCTCCTCGTCCAGCCGGGTGAGAGGGGCCACCAACGGGGCCGTCAGCATCCCGAACGCCGGCTCCTGCGGTGACACCCGCACCCGTGGCTACCGGGGCCCCCGGGGAGCTGGCCCCACGGCGCTGAGCGTGGCATTGATGCTGCATAGGGGCTATGGGGTTGCGAAGGGGCTGGGATGCAGGATGGGGCTGGCAACCCCCCGGCAGCGGGGCAGGGATCAGCCTCCCGACGTGAGGCTGAGAGCAGGGATCCGGCCCCGGCGCTGTGATTCGGGACGCCGGGCATTGGGAAACAGAGGGTGAAACTATGGGGCGAAGAGGAGCAAAGGGGGACAAAGCCACCGGGGATGGGGCCGGGGTCCCGGGAGCAAAGCCACCTGGTCTCCCGCCCCAGCGTTTCCGGATCTGCCCCGCGTCGGGCGTCCAGGAGGGCTCGGCCGGTCTCTCTCCGATAACCTCAGCGGGGTCCCCCCGGCCTCTGGAGACGACAGGAACCCACGGGGAGGGAGGGAGGTGGCGGCCGGCTCCCCGCAGCACCCCAGCCACCCCGGATCCGGCCCCTCTCGCACCCCATGGCATCCCCGGCTTTGCCGCGGGGCCCCTGGACCTAAACCGCTCAGCCACGACCGGGACGCCGAGAACTCCCCGAAATCCGGCTGCCCACCGGGACAGGCTCCCCGTCGGGCCGCGGCGCACACCTTACCTGGAAGTGGCCCCGCACGTACTTGGCCATGGGGTAATCATTGATGTCGAGCGGGAGGGTGAGCTGGGAGTCGGGCTGCAGCGACGGCGGCGGCACCAGCACCACGCACCCGGCGTTCACCTCCCGGGCGGCTACGGCAGAGCGGGCAAGCTACGGCACGGCCGTGGGGATGGGAATGAGGTGGGTGGGTATGGGATTCACTCACCTGCAGCGGCCTCCAGCAGCCCCATCAGCTCAGCCGGGATCTCCAGGTGGGTGACATCCACCACCTCCCTCCTCGTCAGCTCCTGCCGGTGTGGCAAACAGATGCACCCACTGGCACCCATGGGTGCCCCGGCTGGCAGCACAGGGATGGAGGAGCACATGGCAGGGACGAAGGCACAGCAGCATGTGTGTCACACTCATGTGCTCCCCAGTGCTGCATGCCTGCGCACCATTACCTGCTTCATCCTCTCCTTCTCCTCTTCGGCCCGCCGGCGGGCATCCTCCCTCCTCTGCAGGCAGAGCAGCCATGCTGAGCCCTCACCAGAAGGGAGGAAGCCCCAGAGGCCACAGGACCACTCTGGGGTGACACTGTTCCCCCATCATCACCAGGCTTTCACCCCAAAGTGCCACTGCCCACCTCCCACGGGGCATGGAGGAGGTGGTAGAGATGGGATCGAGGGGGCTCAGGCTTTGGGAGTGCCTCTATGCCTCCTCCACACCCATCACCGAGCATGCAGCAGGGTGGGAGCAGGTGCCCAAGACCCTCCCCTGAGATGCAGCAGCCCCCACCTCACCTTGAGGTACCGCCGGCGGTTCACGTAGATGTGCACCAGCGACCTGAACTTGATGAGCGTGCGCCGCATGCGCCGGTACCGCTGCCTGCGGGAGGACACCCGTCACCCTCTGCCACCCACTGGTGCCCACCCACCACACCTAGAAGGACCCTCACCTGGCCAGGTAGCCCCGTGCCCGGGTCTGCAGGAGGACGATCTTTCGGCGGAGGGAGCGGAAGCGTTTCTTGATGAAGAAGGTGCGAGCGTAACGCTGGAGCGTGAGCGCGGCCAGGTGGTGGGCACGGGATCGCTTGCTCTCCAGTGACTGATACAGCTGCTCCTTCAGGAAGAGCTGGGGAGGGGGGCGATGCCGTGAGCCCCTCAACCTTCGCCCCCCCTGCCCTGGGCATCACCATGGTGGGATGGTACCTTGCTGACACCAACGTAGTACATGCTGGGGTTGACGGGGCAGAGGCTCCTCAGCATCTCCACACAGTTGGCCCCATTGGGAATGACACGTGACCACATGTCCACGAGGCAGCGGTACCTGGGGAAGCCCAGTGACACCCTCACCACAAGGGACCCCACTGGGACACCAGCACAGCCCCTCCTGGTGGTGATGAGCACCGCACCTGGGAGAGAAGCTTCTCCCAGGGGAGAGCAGGGGCTCCCAGGTCTTACTGTGGGTGGCCAGAACACCCACAAGCTCTGTGGCCTCCTCTCACCCTGGCGGTGGTACCCAAGCCACACCTGTCAATGAAGACGAAGAAGGGGATGCGGATGGGGAAGCCCTCCTTGCGGATGCGGATGGTCTCCAGGATCCCCGAGTACCGCAGCTGGCTTCTGACCACGTCATTCTCAAAGAGCCCTGGTTCCTATGGGGAGAATGGGGAGAAGCCTCGGTGGTCACACAGGAAGACCCCCGTGCACCACGTGCCACCATGGTGAGGGCAGACAGTGTCACCACGGGCTGGTTCTCACCTTCTTGTTGTTGGGTTTGAGGCAGCGCACAAAGAAGGGGTTGCACCTGCATCGGAGAGAGCCTGTTGGCCGTGGGGGACAGGGGACAAAGCCAGCCTGGCCACCTCAGGCTTGGGTCTGCCTGTCACCACTGTCATGCCTGTCCTTCCTGCCCTGACCTCTCCATCCTTTCCACCAGTTCCAGGAGTGACTGCTGGAACCTGGCAGCCACGGTGGGGGCCTTGTACCGCCGTGTTCTGGTGCTGCTCCTCCTGACCAGGCTCCTCTGTCGGGCCAACACCTGGGCATGGCCGAAGAAGAGGTTGGCCACCACCTTGGGGAGAGGGGAAGAGTTAGGGAGGAGGAAGGTGGCACAGATCTCCTGGCAACTCCTCCCAGCCTGGCCACCACATGAGCCCTGAGTAAGCTGCATCCCCCATTCGTGGCCAGGTTCCATGGGTGGGGATGGAAAAGCACAAGAGCAGCCCAAGTGCCCATTTGTGCCACTGCTGGAGGGGTCAAAGCCCAGAGGAGCCCACGAGAAGAGAGGACCAGGTGGACCTGGAAGCATTCTCTGCTCCTAGTCCCCTCAGGCTTCACCAGTCGTGGGGGCACACACACTTGGGGACATGAAATGTATGGAAGGGATTCTCCATAGCCGGTGTTCCCCCAGCACCACAAGGCCAGGCAGGGCCCTACCTTGGTCCTGCTGTTGATGAACAGGTCCAGCACATCCTGACGGACCTGGTCGTAGTTTTTATCCAAAAATTTGTGAACCTGACAAAGAGTGACACCTCATGGTGAAGAGCCCAGTGGCAAAGCAAGGGGAAGCAAGGAGCTCCAGGCCAGGACAATGCCCCAGGGCTATTCCTCACCCCCAGGGGCTGGGTCAACCCCATAAACCTCCTCTTTAACTCTTAACCCTTCAGGGTGCATCCCACTGCTGCAAACCTGGTAGGTCACCTTCCCTGCGTAGTGCTTGATGGTGAACTCGGGCAGTGGCATCTTGGGCTTGGTGTAGAGTGGGTTCATCCCGTGGTGGTAGTGACACTTCTGCAGGAACGTGTGGTCAGTGGCCTGGGAATGAGACACAGGGGTGAGACACAGTCTGAGAGGTTCAGCAGCCCTGAGGATGCAGGGACCTGGATGGGGATGCCTGGACAACTGTCCAGACCCTGCTCTCAGGTCTGCCACTGAGCAGCTGCATGGGCATGGACATCTGCTGCTCCATGCCTCAGTTTCCCCATCAGCAGAGGGGGTGCAACCACACTTCTCCTTTTCATAAGACAGCAGTGAGGTGCATGTGTTTCAATAACTCCTACATAAGCAAGTTCTCCAGGAGAAGCTGCTCCAGTGGCACCAACCTCAGACCTCTTGGCTTCTCCCAGGTCATCCAGGACAGCTCGGGAGCAGAGCAGCCCTGGGTCATGGTGATTCCCCAACCCCACTGACCAACCAGTGCTGCCCACCCCTCACCTGAGGGAAGCAGCTCTGGTCATCGAGGATCCGGAGGATGCCGTAGGGCTTCTGGGAGATGAGGTCAATGCAGGGCTGGTTGTCACTGAAGGGGATCTCCTTCCACTCAATCTGCTCTCGGATGTATTCCTCCTGTGGGGCCAGCACTGGGTCAGCCCCACACCCCTGTCCCCACCGTGGTGCTCAGCGTGGAGCAGAGCCCACCTGCTCCTCCTGGAAGACGATCTTGTTGAAGAAGAACTGCAGGTACTCATTGGCATAGTTGATGCACAGTTGCTCGAAGCTGTTGAAGGTGAGGTCCTGCAAGAAAGAAGGGTCATGGTGCCGGAGACCCCACAGCTCTGGGGGGATGGAGCTGGGAGGGATCCTGCTGACCTCAAAGCCATAGATGTCCAGGATGGCGATGGAGAGGGCCTCCCGCCGTGGGTACACCAGCTTGTTGATGCGGTCTGTGAGCCAGCTGAAGAGCAGGGAGTAGAGGGTCTTGGCAATGGCATCCCTGGGGAAGGGTGAGAGGAGCAGAGCTCTGAAGCTCCATCACAGCACGGATCACACCCCCAACACAGTGGCCAGCACCCAGCCCAGCCCCACGTTGTGCACGGGGCAAGTTTTAACCACAGGAGAACCCAGTTGTCCCCTTTCCTGGCCTGACATCTCACCTGCCACCCCATCCCTGGTGGCCACCTCAGGGCCAATCACCTGTGACCCCACAGAGCCTCATTTTGAGTGTCCAAATACTGATTTTAGGGTCCCAGTTCTCATTGTAATTAACAAATATTCATTAGGAGGGTCCAGACCTTTATCTGGACAAAACTCAACTGATAAACTCCAGAGCCTCATTTTAGAGCCCAAAGCCACATCTCAGAGTCCACAATTTTCTTGTTTCTAAACTCCAATCCTGCAGCTCCAAAGCCTCGTATTTCTGGTGAAAAGGCTCTGTTGTAGTTTGCAAAGCCTCCTTTTTAGAGTCCAATGCCACATTTTTAGTTTCCAAACTCATTTTTAGGCTTTCAAGGTCCAAGCTGCATCTTGAATGTCCAAACCCTCAAAGTTAGGATCCAAGCCCCTCTTGTAGCCCCTCTCTTCCCTCTACCTGGCATCTACGGCGCTTTCAACAGTCAGTGGGGTGTAAATCTTCTCCCGCAGTGCTTCCTGGTTGAAATAAATGAAACCAACAGTGTGATGGAGCTGTAGCACCACCAGCCATGGTCCCCGTGGACCACAGACCCGTGTCCCCTCCTGCACTCACCGTCACCTTGAAGGTGATGGCTTTCTGCAGACCTTCAGGGGAGACCTGCAGTAGCTCAGCCACTGTCCGGATCTCCGCATCACTCACCACCATGGCCACCTCCTGGCAGTCAGACTGCAGGACACGGGGAGGTGGTGAGATGTGATGATTCTTTCCCCCACCACCACTCCTAGAGGTCCACCACATCCCAAATCTTGGGGCGAGCACAACTTGGTTTCCCTTCGGGTACCTCGTATTTTTCAAAGTAGACGTTGCCCAGGTGGAGGACAGAGGAGAGGATGCGGAAGATGCTGTTCTGCTCCTCCAAGCTGAAGTTCAGCACCTCCATGGTGTTGAGCAGCCGATGGAAATCCTCTGCATCATCCTTGCCTGGGATCTCACAGTTCCCACCCTACCAAACCCCCCCCCCCCATGGTGTCATCAGTGGGGCAGCACCCAGGGGTTAGGAAGGGGGACACCCTGAGCAACCTCCCCATTAACACGCTGGATCCAGGAGGATTTAGAAATTGACCAGCTTTGGCCAACTCCCCCCAAAATGGGCAGCTGGGGGGTTGGGGGGACACTTTACCTGGTTCAGGTAGTAGTAGGTCTCAGCTCCCTGCAGGCAGTAGCGCTGGCGCTGCTGGGTGGGCAGCCCTGCCAGCATCTCATAGAAGATGTGGTAATTACGCTCGCTCTTGGCCTGGGGAGCAGAAGATGGAGGTGGGGTGAGGGTGGCAGGGGAGGGAGGGAGGTGACAGAGCCCAGGACCCCCTTGCACCCACCTGGAAGACGACACGGGACTTCTCCAGCAGGTACTGCGAGGTTATGGCACCGCAGATCAAACCGCTGTGGGGGGTGAGAACATCCTGGCTGGAAACCTGGGTGCAGGCAGGGGCTGTTTCCCCCCCTCCCCCTCCGTGGCACCCACTCCTGTCCCCATGGTCCCCCCAAGCACATGGGGAGTTCAGTGACAGTCCCCAGGGGCTCTCCACCAGAACTTTGGGCAGGGAGCTCCACACCCAGCTCCCAGCAGAGGGATGGAGCTTCGGCACCCTGTGGTGATATTGCTGGGGGTCAGCAAGAGTGGGACAAGCCATGGGGACAAGGACAGGGACCAAGTGCCAGCCCAGGGGACAGCATCCCTACCTAGGGACAGCCCACACTGCCCATCCAGGGGGCATCGCCTTTCTCCCACCAAGTTTTGTCCCTCAAGTTGTCCCAACGTGTATCCCAACCCAGAGCCAGGAGCAGGAGGGCTGGGGGCAGGGGGGGACACACAGGGTTGGGGGTTGGCGATGTGAGGACATCACTCGGCATTACTTACTCCTCCAGAAAGATTTCCACAAACTTCCCAAACCTGCTGGAATTGTCATTCCTCACGGTTTTGGCGTTGCCGAAGGATTCCAGCAAGGGGGTCGCCTCCAGGATCTTCCACAGTAATGAGGAGAGCCATGGGGTCACCCTGACATGCCACAGGCTGTCCCCATAGCTAGGCGACCCCTCTTGTCACCCTGCCACCCATGCAACCCTCCCTGCCACCTCTTGCAGACACCCACGGGTGCCAAAATTCAAGGGTCCCAGGACACTATGCACCCAGCTCTGGCTTTCCATCCCTGTTGTCCCCCTGCAGCTGGGGTGATGTGGCAGAGGTGCCACCATGATGTTCAGTCCCCTTGAACCCTCCCACCCCACGTGTCCCACCCAGTACCTCTATCTGCCATGGTCCAGGTGGAAGCACAGGGACAAGAAGAGAGCAATGGAACCATGAGGAGGAGAGCACAGGGAGGTGGGACAAGGTGGGACAAGGTGGGACAAGGGGACAGGGACATCCCCAGGGCAGCACCCTACCTGTGGGGCAGTGCTGCGTTTCTGGCTGACGGCTGCCAGGTAGCGCAGGATCAACTTGGTGGCTTCAGTCTTCCCTGAGCCACTCTCCCCACTGAAACAGAGAGAGGGGACACGGCTGGGGCTGTCACCGGGTGGTCAGAGGGGTCCACCCACCCCAAACAAACCCAGCACCCTGTCCCCAAGGCACCCATCAGCCCCAGGGTGCCCTGTTGACAGCCGTGTCCCACCTGATGACGATACACTGGTTGTGTTTGGCATCCATCACTTTGGAGTAGGCGACATTTGCGATGGCAAAGAGGTGTCTGGGGAGGGGGGGACAGCAGAGTGGGGGCTTTGGTGCCATCACCCAGCACAGGGACCCCCAAACATCCCCAAGCATCCCCACTGCTGCTCCAGGACCCTATGACCAAGGGTTCTCAGAGCCCTGGGAGGGGTGCTATAGGAGCCAGGGGTAGGTGACAGTGGGCAGGGATGTCCCTGTCCCCGGGGGCATGCAGGGCCACCCCAGTACTCACGGTGGGTTCTCTCCCAGTGCTCTGCCTTCATACTGAAGCACCTGCTCCGTCCCGTAGATGTTGTAGAGCCGGTACGGGTTCACTGACAACAGGATGCTGCCAATGTAGGTCTGCAGGAGAGCTGTGTTGGGGGCTGCACAGAGGTCTGACCACCCCCACCCCTCAAGGAACTTCCCCCAGGGTCTCCAGGAGATGCTGTGTGCTCCTAAACTCACGTAGACGAGCTGGCGCTCGAACCGCGTCCGGAGGTTGCTGAGCACTGTGGCTTCCTGGAGGTCCCTGGCATGGAGCAGAGGATGTGCTGGGGGGTGGCATGGGGACAGGAGATGTCTGCTGTCCCTAAGCATGCCCCCAGCACTAGGAGGCTGGACCAGACTCCATGGTTGAGATGGGGTGGGAACAGCCATGAGGTGCGTGGTGGGGTTTGCAGGTCTGTTGGGCCCCGTGGCACTAGGTGATGGGGAGTGGTGAAGGAGATGGGGACACTCACTCCAGCTGGGTCATGTCCTCCAGGCCGTCCTCCTCCTTCACCTCCTGATACCGTACGATGGGCAGGCTGCACAACGACTGCATCTGCACAGGGCAACCCAGCCAAATCCTGTTACTGCAGGGCTGTGCCAAACCCCTATGGTTGTCCCACCTGGTCACCAGCACCCCAAAACATGTGACCCCAAAGCAGGGAACCTTCAGCCAGCAATGGGGGAATCCCCAAGAAAGCACTCCACTGCCTCAAAATGCACCCCCCAGCAAGTGTATCGCGTGTCAGGGGAGAGCAGCAGCGATGGAAATGAGGACAAGAGGCCATCAATGTGTCCCTGGGGTCCAACCCAGGCACAGCTGCTCCTGATGAGCCCCAGTCCCACTCACTGTGGGCAGGTGGGAACAAGCAGAGGCAGCTGTGCCACCCCCATCACACCATCCCATGGTTCCCCCAAACCCTGATGGGGGCTGTAAGGAGCAGGTGATGGAGACCCCTGAGCAAAGTGGCACCTCCAGGAGGGATGGTGGAAGGAGGCTGAGCCATGGGGCTGGGGGCTGCTCCCCGTGGCCATGCCATGCACAGAGGTGACAGGGACAGGTGGCACTCAGGGGCCTGTGCTGGCAGCGGGCAGGAAAGCGGACACCCCCCGGGTCAATGTAAGTGCCACCTGCACCCAGCCCAGCTGGAGATCGGGTCTCACCATTTCCATACACCAGAGTCAAGTGTCCCTAAGGGGGCTGTGCACAGGGAGGGGGGAACACACAATAGGCAGTGACCACCACCCCCCCGCCCCACGACAGGACCCCCACCAGCACCTGGCACCCCCAAAGAAACTCACCCCCCACCCTTATCACTGCAACCCCCACCCCAGCTCTGCTGGCTTCGTGTCCCTAGTGAGCCAACAGCCATCTCAACACGCCACCCAGGACTCTCTGGCCACCACTCTACTGGCGGCACCCCCTGGGGGCTCCCCACTTCCCCACTGGTGTTACCTTGGTGCGCCAGGGCTGCTTGGTGCCCAGGTACCCCTGTGCCCAGGGGTGCCGGTCCTTCCAGCCAGCCCCAGGCGAGTGCCGGTTCAGGTATCGGGTGATGTCGGCTCCCCGCTGGCTCGCCCACCGCCGGCTACGCTGGCCGGGTAGTTGGGGGGGTCCCTGCTCTGCCGTCCAGGCGTCGGGCATCTCCCGCACCCGCACGACGTGCTGCGTGGACCAGTGCTGCTTGTACATGCGGGACGCGCGGCGGAAAGAGCCCAACCTCTGCACCTGCGGCGTCACCACGGCGTAGCGCCCCGCGCCCTCCTCCCCGGCCAGCCCATCGCCCTCGATGGCTTCTGGGCCACGGCGTGGGGTGGCCGGTGAGCCAGGAGCTCGGCCGCGGGGTGCCGGGAAAGCGGCTCGACGCTGGGGTGAGGGGCTGCGGTTGCCTCTCAGGGAGGAGGGGAGGACGGGGCGTAAGGCGTCGGCCCAGCCCCGACGCCCAGCCGGAGGGCTCGGGGGTCTGCGGGTGCTCCCGTCCCGCTGGGATGGGCGCCGGGGCCAGGGGGGCAAGCGGGAGGAGGGACGGCGGGCGGGGTGTGGGGATGAAGGGGTTTGAGTGGGGGTCATGCTCTCCACGAGCAGAGATGCCAGGGACTGCCCCACGGAGGGGCTGCGGCCCCCCACTTCGGTGGGAGATGGCCTGGCCGGGGAGGAGCGGGGGGCCATCCCGGCAAGGGGCTGCCCAATGCGTTGGATGAAGGTTTTGGGGTTGCTAGGGGCGGGGTTGGGAGGAGGGGGCACCCTGGCAAGACCCCGTGCTACTCCCTGCCAGGAGGGCAGCTCCTCATCCCAGGAGGGGCCCAGGCGGCGGCTGCCAGGGCGGGAGGTGGATGCCAGGAAGGGGGTCCTCTGCAGCGGCTTCACCGCCTTGGTGGGGGGCTCGGGGAGCCGGGGCCAAGCCTGAGGGAGCGGCAACCCGGGAGGGCTGCTCCGCCGCGATGGCCGTGGGGTCAAGGGTCTCCCTGATCCTGTCCCAGGCACCCCCAAACTCCTCCCCCCCGCCCCCGGTGAGCGGGAGGTGGCTGGAGGTGGGGCGGCGAGCTCAGAACCAAGCCGCCGGATGCTGGCCCCGAGGGAGGGGGATCGCCGCAGCCCCTCGCCCCGCACGCTGCCGGGGCGCTGCCGGGATGGGGGCGGCGATGGGGAGCTCCCGGGGTTGGCAAAGGGGTTACGGAGGGACAGCCGCCGCAAGACCCCCGGTTCTCCCGGAGAGGGCTGTCCCCGGGTTCCTGCCTGTGGGGAAAGGTCCCTGGTGGGAGACGCTCGTGGCGGGGAGCCAGCACTCTCCATCCCCGGCAGCCTACGGCTGGAGCGTCTGTAGGAGGGCTGGGGGGTGCGGGAGTCCCGAAATCCCCCTGCACCCCTTTTCAGGCGGCTGAGGGGCTGCGAGAGGGAGCGCTGGAGGAACTGGCCCAGGGGGCTGCCGCAGGCACGAGCTGCCGAAACCCGGCGTCCCGGGGCTGCTGCGGGGCTGGGGGCTGCCGGCGGCGGGGGCGGCGGGGGCTCGTATTCATCGTAGTCATCCTCGTCACGGGTGGTGGGCAAGTGGGGGGATGGTGGGAGGGGGACATCCAGGCGGTCTCTGCCAAAAATCTTGACCTGGGGCCGAGGGAAGAGCCTGAATTTCCTATTGAGCGAGAGCTTGGAGGAGAGGGTCTCCCGCATGCCCCGGAGCGAGGAGGCGCTGAGGATGGAGAAGGGATACTCCTTGTCATCCTCCTCTTCTTCATCCCACTCCTCAGGCTCCTCAGCCTCAGCGATCTCCTCCAGGCCCATGGCATAGGGGTTGCAGGAGGACTGGGCATGTGGCACCCACCCCCCTTCGCTGTACTGGATCCGATGCTCAGGGTACTCGCCCCCTGGGTACCCCCCAGCAAGGGGCTCCCCAAAGTCCTCATAGGGGTCTCCTCCATAGCCGTAGGGCCCCGTTGCCTCCTCACCATACTCTGGGTCACTGCCATAAGGGTCGTAGAGAGCAAGGGGGGAACTGCCCTCATATGGCTCCTCATCCTCCAGCTCTGAGTAGCTGTAGGGGTGCCCTGATGGGTCACCCTCCTCCCAGGCTCCCCCATAGTAGTCATACTCATCCTCTGTCTCATAGCCAGTGTAGTCAGCATAGGGGCTTGGCCCCATGTCGTCGAAACCAAACCCTGATGAATACGGTGGGTTTTGGAGGTATCCTCCCTCCTCCTCAGTGTAGCCACGTCGGGGGCCATATACTCCATCCTCCTCCTCGGTGTAGTCATTCCAGGGACCATAGGCTCCCTCTTCCTCAGCATAGCCACGTTGGGGGCCATAACCTCCATCCTCCTCCCTGGTGTAGCCACGCCGGGAGCCATAGGCTCCATCTTCCTTCCTAGCATAGCCACGTCGGGAACCATAAGGTCCATCCTGTTCCTTGGCATAGCCACGGCGGCGGCTGTAGGCTCCGTCCTCCTCCTCGGCCCACCCGTAGTGTGGTGCTGGAGGCTCCACAGGCGCACGCTGAGATGGCCGCCGGGACGGGCGCCGCACCAAGCTACCAGGCCTCTCCTGGCCGAGTCGCGCGGTGCCGGAGGCCGACAGCCTCCTGGCACTGGGGATCCGCTTCATGTTGGCCCGGTGCCTGAGGATCTCGTCTTCTGCAGGAAACGGCAGCTTCTTGGCTCCGATACGGGAGAGCCAGGCCGGGTCGGCCGTCCGGCCACCCCCCACCAGCCGCCCCCGCCGGGAGAGCACCTTCCTGGCCAGCCAGCCCGTGGCCGTGGCTGCCTTGCTCAGCACCTGAGCCCTCGGCTTAAATTTCCTTTCCGGGCGTCGGCGGAAGAGGGACTCATCGTGCTCGGCTGCCTGCTCACCCCCCCGCAGCAGCAGGAAGGATGGCTTGGCTGGTGGGGAGCTGCTGGCCTCCTCCTCCTTCCTCTTCTTGCCCACACGCTTGAAGCGAACCATCAGGTTGGAGGTGGACTTGAGCACCGCCTTGTTCTTCTTCTTCTTCCTCTTCTTGGTGCTGTGCTTCTGCAGCCCCCAGAAGAAGCGGGATGTGTTCTTGAACTGCCCTTTCTTGGGCCGACGCAGCCCCAGCTTCTTGAAGCCCAGGAAGAGCTTTGAGGTGCTGCGGAAGCTCCGCTTTGCCCGGGCCTTTGGTGCCTCTGTCTCTGCTGCCACTGCTGCTGCCTCTTCCTCGGCCAGAACTGGCTCTGCAGGTGCTTTAGCCTTGCCCTTGGCCTCTGCACCCTTGGCCCCTTTCTTCTTCTTGTCAGCCGACAGCCCCATCGCCAGCTTGGAGGTGCCTTTCTGGTTCTTCTTGGTTGGTGCAGCATCACTCTCGCTTGCCTCCTCCTCTGTCTCCACCTGCACCTTCTTCCCCCGGCCTGGCTTCTTCACCATCATCCCCTTGAGGGCTCCCTTCTTCTCCTTCCCCTTCTCCTCCTTCTTGGGCTCCTCCACATTATCATCCTTTGCCTTTTCCTCCTCCACCACCTCCTTCTGCTCCTCTGCCTCCCCCACCTCCGACTCCTCGTTTTCCTCCGCCTTCAGCAGCTCCGAATCCGAAGTCTCCTCCGTCTCGCTGGGCTCCTCCTTCTTGCCCTTCTTGCCATCCTTCCCTTTACCTTTGCCCCCCTTCCCTTTGGCCTCCGCATCCTTTTTGGTCTCCCCCTTCTTGCCGGCCATCCTGGCAGTGGCGCCCACTCATGCTCCAGCCCCACCGGGGCAGCCCTGGGAGATGATGCCCCGCACCGGCACGAGGCAGCTCCCAGCACACCGTCTGCTTCCCGACCCCGCAGCCTGCCCCGGGGGGTTATTTACCTGCACCCAGTTTCGCCGAGGCACGTACTGGTGCGTGGCTCCCTTGGCCGCCGGTGTCCCCCCGCTTGGCATGGCGCTGGGGCGCTGGGACGGCAGCCCCGGCGCAGCCCGGGGGGAGCTGCCTCTTGCGGCACCCGGCTCGGTGCTGGCGGCTGAGCTCCGGCTGTAACCCAACCGCCGGGGCTTGCGGCAGCATCAATAATGTAAGGGATGCTCCGTTCCAGCCCCGAGACTTTTCCAAAGGAGCAGGAAAGGGCCTCCCATGGCGGGGAAAATCCCCCCATGGCGACGCTGCAGGGGACGGTGCGGAGGGACCGTCACCACCGCAAAAACTGGACCCTGCCTCCTCCATGTGCTCTTCCCTGGGGAAGCAGCCTCTTTGTCCAGCCAGCACAAAGTGGGACGAAGCCCAAGGACCCATCTGCCACCACAAATCCAAACCACGGCACCAAGAGAGAGGTGACAACTTTGCAGAGCCCAGGGCATGCGCGGCGCCGGCACCAGGAGCACAGCCAAGGGGAACACCATGGAGGAGGAACCCAACACCAGACCAAACCCCACAGCCCCACTGGAACACAGAGGGGAGCCCAGAGCCCACCAGGGTGCCCCCCACATCATGTCATACATGTTGCATGTGTGTGCAGGGTGCCACGTGTGCCCACAGGTGGATGGCAACGGGGGGATTGCGTGTGCCACACGTGTGCCCAGCGATGGTGGCGTGTTGGCACACACACACACGTGCCCAGGCGTGGGGTGACCACATCAAAAGTTAATGCTGGGGCTGGATTCCTGCTGCTGCAGGCTCATCAAAGTTTAAACAGCAGCAGAGGGAACTCACCACCCCGTGGGCAGGACAGCACCCGCTGCATCCCCACGCAGGGGGTATCTGGGGAGTCCCAGGGGAGGAGCAGGAGCATCCAGCTGTGAAGCAGTTGGAGGAACACAATAACCATCAGCAGCTGCTGGACTGAACCCAGAGACCTTCCCCAGAACCAGGAGAACACCTTGGTGGACAGGGAATGAACCCTGGGTGCAAAACCTGGCAGCAACGGGTTCCCTGGGGGGGGTGACGGGGCGTGGATCTCTGGAACAAAACGTCCAGAGCATTCTCTGACCCTGTCACCCCTGAACAACTCCAGCCATGTCCGACTGCCACAGCCCAGGGACATGCTGGGACTGGCTGCAGAAAGGAGAGGGTGGCTTTGGCCACCAGGGTTCTGCTTCCCACACCCCAGCCCAGCACAATGTGGGACCATACCACTGGAGCACCAGCACCACTGGGGCACAGCTCCTGGGGTGGCAGCTCCACTGTCCCCAGGCAGTGGGGTCACCACCTGGTCCCAGCTCCACTTACAGCCTGTTTCCAGTTCCAGCCAGCCCCACTGTGCCAGTTCCTCCATCGTCATGCCCTGGCCCCATGGTGCCAGCCCAGTTGGCCAAGCAAGACACCTCCAGGCTGCAGCATCTCCCATCAGGTACCATCCTCTTTCCACAGCAGTTCTGCATCCTCTCTCCAATGTCAAAGCCCCCCATGCACATGAGGCATCTCCACCACAACCTTTGCTGCTCTGAGCCACAAGCCCCAGGGACACCAGGAGCACCAGTACACGCTGGACCCTTCCAGCAATGGGCAATGTGACAGCAGCACTGGGTCTTCCACATCCCCGAGGCACCGAGGAGTCTCTCCTTTCTCCCCCTGAGCACCCATCACACCCCTGAACTGGCTAATTTCAGCACCCTGCATCTCCAAGGTGATGCACACCTTGTCCCTGCCTCCCAGCTGCTGCCTGACACTGAGAGCTGCCCACAGGGGAGGTTTTATTATGAGGAGAATCCAGAGCAGATGCTGGGAGCGGAGACCAGCTGGGCAGGACACATCCTGCCCAGAAACAATGTCTGGTGGTCCCAGAGCCAGGTGACAGCCCCAAGCCATCACCTCAGCCTTGAAGCAGAGCCCAAAGGCCCCATAGAGGTGGGCTGTGGGGCCAGGCAGCTTTCCTGGTGTAAAACAGCTCCAAGGTCAAAGGAATGAGGGTGGAAGGTGGTAGGAGGTGTGGGACAGAGGCTGCTTGGGGAGGGAGTGGTGGTCAGAGAGCAAAGCTTCACTCTGGAGGGCAGATGGAACGCTGAGACTGTAGGGAAAGTGCAAGTGGAAAGGTGAGAGAAGGGTCTGAAGGCAGCGAGCATCTGCAGGGACAGGGGATGGGCAGGGAGAGCCCGAGAGGAGGGCACACAGCACACCCTGACCCCGAGGAGCCGAGCCCCGTCCCGCAGCGACTGCGCACAGACCAACGTCGCACACAAAGCTCCCACTCTGGCCCTTCCCACTGTGGCCTCCACGAACCCAAGGGACGTGCCACCCAGCTGGGGGACTCACACCCACTCACCTGGGGTAGCCTAGCTGGCCCACATGGCACCGGGCCAGCTCGGTGCTGCCCGAAGCCCCTGGCTCTTCTGGTGTCGTGCTCTTGGCCTCGCTCTCCTCCCGGGACCGTCACTGCCCCGGCTGCCACGGGACCATATTTGCTGCACGGAGGCTGCTGCCACCCAATGCATATTTGATGACTGCTATTATTGTCATCTCCAGTCATGAGCAGAGGGAGGGGAGCTTGATTTTCCCTCTGCAGAGCTGGGGAGCAGCAGGGAGAGAGCTGCTGGAAGGGAAAGGGGCAGCCAGCTCTGGTCTCTGACCATGCCTCCCCCAGTGACATACTGGAGAGCCCAGCAGCCCCTTCCCTCCAGGGACGTAGATCTGTGTCACTTCCATGTCACCAAGCCCAGATGTGAACAGCTGGTGAATGGCCCTGACCTGCTCCTTGCCCCCAAACTAAGGCAAATTTAAGAGAAATTACAGGGATGAACACACACACACCCTCTCACACCCCTCTCCAAAGCAGGGCTGGGACAACCAGCTCCCACAGCCAGGCAGAGAGAGGGGATCCAGACAATGCTGGATCCTCTTTAGGGCAGGACACCTCCTCCACAAACTACCCGAGAGCCTCCAAGCTGCATCCTCCCCCTTCCAGAGCTTGGTTTCTGCATCCCACTAAGCTGGGGACTGTTCTCCTGGAGCCCACGCCTCTCCCCAACCCAGGAGCAGCGAGAGCAGGGAAAAACTTCCCCTCCCCTCCCTTCCCCTTCCCTTCTCCCTCCTTGCAGCCACGTCCCTGCTGTAATGCGGTGGGTATTTATTATGCTGATTCCTCAGAAAGCGAGGGCTTAACTGCAAATTACAATCAATAGCCCCAATCCCCCAGGGACCAGTTCATCATTTAGCAGGCGCAACCGGAGGAATTCTAAACTATTTGCCAGCCGTAAATCCTCCTCTCGACTGCCTCCCCAGCCAGCCCTGCACAAAACACGATGGCTGCTTGGGGTGACCCCTTGTCAGGATCTGAAACAATTAAGCTGTCATTGTGGATCGTGACTCTTATATACAGCCCTGAACAGCACTTTAAGATGTCAGCGTGATGGGGTGAGGGAAGCTGGCTGAGGCGAGCCCGCCGCAGTAACTGTCTCTCATTGAATTAAATGAGAGTATTTGGAGAGTATTTGGAGTCAAAGTCTCTTTTTATTACCTTGCAAACGATTCCTGACTAAATTAAATTATAAAACGAGTGTTCAGCCAATCAAACCTGCTTGATTGCCTGGAACAGGCATTTTAAACCCAGCACGCCTCGGGCCGCCACCGTTTGCAGGAAGAGATGGAAGGTGGTGGGTGGGCTGTACCCACCCCATTTCACCCCTGAACATGGCTCAGAGGTGATCCATGACTGCCCTGTGCAAGGAAAGCAGGGACAGGGCAGGATCTGTGCAGCCCACAAAAAAATGAGGACAGCTGAAAGAGCAGGGGAAGGGCTGGGGGATGCAGCACAGAGCAGACCACCAGCCAGGCTGCTTTCTCCAAGCATCATCCAAGCCAAGCCTCCCCTTGTGCAGCAGAGAAAATGCAGCATGCTGCTCTTTGGAAGGGCAAATCCACCACTCCTGAGCCTGCAACTGCCTCCCATCCTCCAGAACAGAAGAAAATCTGTCTCCAAAAACACCCAGCAAAGAAGCTCTGAGCACATCTCCCTTTGCCAGCTCCCCCAGAGCCAACGAGGGGTTTGGCCGATCCCATAAACCTCAGGAGGCTCCAGCAGCACAATCCTAACACTGCAGATTTTTTTTTTTCCTCCTGCCCTTTGGACCTTGCTTTCTCAGGATTCAGAGTGATCTTCGGGCAAACCTGCTCCTGTTCTGAACTGCAATGTTTGCAGCTTTTAACGTTAATGCAGAACAATCAGGGAAGCCGTCTGGAAGAGTGAGTGCTGCAATTAAATGCTGCATTTTCCAAGACAGCCATAAACTTGCATACAGAAAAAGCTACTCTCACTAAAAAAACCCAGAAGTTAGCTTCTTCTGGCTTAGCTATTTCTACTTCATCCCCCATTCTGAATTTAATCACGGATCAGTTCATTTTGAACAGGCTAAAATGCCCAATTTCCTAAACGAAGAGTAAGGCTAATTAGACAGAGGGCTTTTTAACAATGGCATGCTGCATCAGTCAATTTGAAACCCAAACACACTGAAAGGTAGGCAGTAACTAACCAAGGCCATGTTTTAGCAGGTGATACTGTGCATTTCAGCCTCGGGCATCAATTATTTCCACAGCTCCACACACTACCTGGGCCCAAGGACGAAGCCCACTCAGCAGTTCTGGTTGCCCGGTGGGGTCTTGGCAGGCTCCCAGCTTTGGAGTGAAAAGTCAAGAAACCCAGGGACAGAAATGAAAGCGAAAGAACAATTTGTGCAGGCACCTCTGCCTCTGCAACCTTCACAGGGAAACGTAAAGGGCAAGTTAATGTCCTGGAACTGCATCCCACCCACCTCACGCAGGGCAGCGCCTGCTTTCCATGGCCAGCTCCGGCAGGATGCGGCTAATTTGGAGTCACCGCAGTCGGGATTTGCTCTGCACTCCAGCTGCAAACAAAGCCAGGAACTTACAGAGTTCAAAGTCACCTTCTTAGCTGGGATATTGTGTATAACAGCTATTTATGTCCCCATCAACTCCCCTCCGGCCTCAGCGCTCTCTTGAAGCCGCTTGGCGATCTATTCTCCCCTACAACCTCCTGCAACAACACCCAGGTGGCCAAAGGTTAAAAATAATAATAATAAAAAGTTAGGAAACACACCAAAAGGTCTGCCCGCTGCAGGCAGACACCTACAGTTCACATGAAATATCAACTTTTATTTTCTCAAATAAAATAATCCTTCAGTTTCTGCTCGATCAGTTGGGGAGGAACACAAAGGAGAGGGAAGGAGGAGCCCTGTGCAGACATATTTGCAACCAGACCTGCCCTCACAGTTAAGAATCCACATCAGACCGAACCCTTTGTCAATGAAAAGAAAATAAAAGCTATTGGCAACTCTTGATCCCAGAAGGAAAGAGCTGTTCTCTTTATCAGGCACTCTGAATTCAGTTTAGCATCAGTGTTCCATGAAAAAAAGCATGATTAGAAAAATCCCAGATTTCTGATGGAAAATATCCAGGCAAGCAACAACGTTTAACAGACCTCAGGTAAAATCCATGGCATGGGATGGTGCTTGGAGCTGTTACTGGAATTCTGGGGCATGACTGAGAAAGAAGCAGAGCCCCAACCATTACCCTTGGGGACTCACGGGGAGGACAAGAGCAAAGGAGCAAACTCCCAAGACAGCTCCTTGATATGTCAGAAGGGACTCCTGACTGCAGACCTCAGCTCTTGGATCGTACCCTTTTGCAGTCTGATCAGGTTAACCATTTATTAATGAGGTTTCATTCCTCATCTCTCACAGTACCAGTTGGACCAGGATGTCCTACACACCTTACTGCAGAGCTAAGGCAGGCAAAAAGTGCCACCTTGTAATATTAATTGAGGTGGGACCATGATAAATCCAGGGGTTTACTCAGCCTGAAGTCTCCAGGCCTGAAAGCTGCAGAGACAACTTGCCCAGTGAGCAGGGAAGGGAGAGCTTTGTTTCTGTTTCAAATCAATGCTTAAATTAAGGGAATGGATAAGCAGCAAAGCATCAGCAATGTTCAATCAGCCCTGGCTTCCCCTCCCAAAGCACAGGGCCAAATCTGTTCACATCAACCCATAAACTTCCCTCTGCTTAAGCAAGCCACCAGCAGGTTAACCCACGGATCTATGGGCAAACTCTACTAGGGGCAGGATGCTGCTGGCTGTGGGAACTGTGTCCTAGGATAACTGTCTCCTTTTTCAATTTTTAAGAAATATTACTCAACCTGAAATGCTGCAAGATGGAAACCCATCTTCCCCATCCCCACCTGCAGGCACATTTTCTGCCTTTCTCCAAGAGAAGGAGCTTCACGGAAGCTTTCCTGGCTGTGGAACATGTCTCCCTTTTTCTTTTTCCCTTTTTTTTTTTTTTTTCCTTTCTTTCTTTCTTTTGTTTTGTTGTTTGTTTTGCATTTATGTGGTCAGTTCCAGTCCTAGTGATTAAAGACAAGGCCAGGCACCAGCAAAGAGGGTTACTTCTTCACGATCTGAATGACATCTTCATGCTCCATCATATGGGTCAAGCCCACTCTCTGAGGGCTGTACTTTGTGCTTGTACCCTTAGAAGCAAAAGGGGGAGAAGGGTTAGGACAAGACCAGAAACACCTGAGGATGGGGATTTCCTTTGCTGTTAAACACTTACCCACACCAAGGCATACTTGAACTGGCTGGCCAATGACCTGTGAATTCGGTGGCACTGCAAGACAGACAGACAGACAGGAGATGAGGCAGCTCAGTGACACAACCCCCTGGGCTGCATTAAGGACATTTTTATGACCTTTCATAGCAGTGAGGAAAGGAACCTGAGGCAGAGAGAGGCAGTAAAAGCAACAGAAGTGGAAGCCCAACTAAACACTGACATATGCCAAGCTTTACAAGGTAGAAATCACAGCAGCCTCCAAGAAGAACCTGCCTCCTACATGTGAGGAAATGTAAAAGATGCAGGGAAATTACCACATGTTCCACAGAGGCCCCTTTCCGTAGAATAATGGCATCTGTGAAGTCTGGTCTCTCTGTGGAGAAACAGAAGAGGGAGTAAAAAACCAAAAGGCACTGGATTTCCATCAGGTGTGTTCTCACATGCTGACACCACCCCACGTTGCCTTGTACTTACTATTCCCCAATTCCTCATCCCATTACCCTCTCAGCTCCTGGACAATACAAGAATCCAGGTATGTCAGAGCATCAGACAAGTTCTGTAGACACACCAGTACCCACAAGGATGCTGACCCCTGTCACACATCCAACAGCTTCCTCACAACTCCCCTGCTCCAACTCCATTCCAGATATTTCAGACAAACGAAACCACCCACATCAAGACACACCTGCAGCTCAAGTAAAACCAAACCACTTTGCAGTTTTCTGTAAAATACCTGGGGTTTCAAAGCTTAACAAGCTCACAGAAAGTGCCCTCATCTCCTCATAACCACCCAAGTTCAGAGTCTCAGCTGTTCAAACCAAACAGGAACAAGTCAAAGCTGTGCCTTCATCTCTGGGAGGAGCTGCCAGTGAATTGTCAAGCAAAAGGAGGATCAAAGGTACTCCTCGCCCTCAGGAGCCTGGCACAGGAATCACCAAACCTCTCACAGCAGGAACTGGAGACCTCTTCTGGGTGGCAATGGGCTGAACAGCTCATCACAGAGCGTGCAAAACAAGGCAGAAAGCTGCACAGTTGCCCACTTTCCTTCCATCATCATGCAAAGTCTTAGGAAAGAAAATTCATCTCTTCCGTGCAGAAAGGAGGGGGACACCCAGGACTGGACCAGATGGAACAGAATGCAGCTCTCAAGAGCCAAAAGCTGGTTAGGGAGAGCACTCCCAAAACCCAAGAGATCCCTGACAGCCAAGCCCCTCTGGCTCTCTGTCTGCCTCTGAGGAGCAGCCACCAAACCTCCTGGGTCAGCCCATGGTCACTCACGTCCTCGTTTCTTGGTGTAGATGCAGGTAAGTGCCAGGTACTCCCAGAGCTTCTCCAGCAAATAGTCCAGGTTCAGCTTCATGCCACAGCTGCAAAACACCAGGAACACCTAAATGTTTAGTGCTGCTGTAATTCAGAGATCCAGGAGAACAAGGTGAGATGTCTGATTAAAGTGCTGGGGAACAAAGGGAGAAGTCCTTAATGAGGCAGTAAAGGAAACAGAAAAGGTGAAACAAACACCTTCAGAAGGGCAAGAAGCTTTGAAGCAGCAAAGCCCCAGTCAGAGATATCAGCACATCTAAGGAAATAAGCTCAGGTGGCTCCTTCTGGCCTGCAGAGAGCCTGGAGAAGCCTTCCCTCCAGAGCAAGGAGGCTTGGAAAACATGGCAGAGCAGCTCTGCCTCTCACCCCTACAGCTCTGGGCAGCCCTAGCAGCTCCTTCTTGGGAGAAGCTGAAGAAAGGGGTGTGAAATGAACCTCCACACCACCCAAACCAGGACCCTGGGCTCCTACCTGATGACAACACTGTGGGGTCTCCGAGCAAGGCGATCCACTTCTTCCATGGATATCTGGTCAATCTTGTTATAAACCTAAGTTAAAGGCACAACAACACATCCTTTAGGGAACCAACACCACAACACTGCAGGGAGGCTGACACCTACACGTTGGTATGACAAGGCAGCTCCAGCATCTGAGACAGAAGCACAGCTCCTGTCAGCCAGAGGGCAGGCCCAGCCTCTCAAGCAAATTAAACTGTTGAAGTTGGGAACCTAAATCTAAGTTTGGGCCTTTTAAAGTTCTGAAGAACATGCTGCAAGTCCCCCCAAAGGGAGATGTTCCACGGCAGCCAGCCACAAGAGGGCACAGGGAGCACACACAGAGCATAGTGCACATGTACAAAGGATCAGAGGCTCCCTGTGGAGCTGAGCTTCCCACCTCCTAAACCCCAGATCTTTGCTGCTTTAGGAAGAACCTTCAGCAAGGGAGATGCTGGGTGGGGCAGCAGGCAGGCTGTGTCCAAGATACTCACGTAGAGGCATGGCATGTAGACCCTGTTGCCTACAATCACGTCAATAAACTCATCAGGGGAACAATCCTCTCTGAACAGGACTTCAGCATTGAAGATTTCTGAGGGGAACATTGTCAAGGCCCAAATCCCAACACATCTACACACGGCTGTCAGCCAGCAGGCTGAGGTGGCTTGTCAGAGCCTGTTCTCAGCCCAGCAAGCACCAAACACGTGGCAAAGCTGTCCTCTGCAGCAGGTACCACTTGACTCATGAGCTGCTGACAGCCAAGAGGTTTCCTGTAGTTGGAAAGGATACTGTACTCGTGGAGGATGAGCTGCACCAGCTTCTCAGAGCACTGAGTCAACGTGACAGTTGAGTTGAAGGAAATGCCTCCACCCTTCTTCGGCTGCAAGTGGCAGGGGGTGGGGGGCAACAAAGCAGCTTAAATAACAGTCTGCCAAATCCATAACCCCCCCTTCTTCAGTCTGTCCAATGCACACAGCAACCTGGGCTTTGGGCAAGCAGCCAGGCACGAGGTGTGCTTGCAGCAGCCCAGGAAACCTCACCTTGAAGTAGATATTTGGTTTGCTTTTGTTCAGCCGGATCCCGACTGATTCCAGTTCCTTCTCCAGCAGGGCCCTGCAGGGATAAATGTCTGTCAGTACCTGTGAGCCTGGGCATGGCCTGGGGACACACACACACACACACACACACACCCCTTTTCTGACTGTTTTAGTTAGACACAGCCTTGCCATGAGCTTTCACTGCAACCTCAACACCACAGCTAACACAGGACAGAGCCTGTGGTAGAAATCGAGGTTGACATTTGTCTCCAAACAACCAATCCTTTGGGAATGATCCTTCCTACAGCTGGGAAGCCCCAGCTGAGACCTGCAGAGAGCTCAGCACGTGCTGCTCGTGGTCAGCTGGCACCTTTCTAACAGAGCATAACCTCCCCCTCGTGCTCAAGAGCTCAAGTACCAGCTCCCCTACGAGCAGAGGACATGTGGAGAGCTGACGTTTCCTGGGCAGGCAGGAACCCCCAAACCCAGCTCCCCAGCTCCCAGCTCAGCCCCAGAAACCCCAAAACCCAGCTCCCCAGCTCCCAGCTCAGCCCCAGAAACCCACACCCACCTCTGTACCTCACCCTTGGTGGCATCCAGCATCATAATAACAACATCTGCTGTCCTGGCCACTGCTATCACCTGCCGACCTCTGCCTTTCCCTGAGGGGAGAGGAGATGTGAGAGCAGAAGTTCTTACACCCTGCTTGGAAGCAAGGAAAAGGCCCTGCAGGGCTGTGCTGGCTGCAGGAAGCTGCTGGGGGACCCTGTACAGGTGGAAATGACATCCTGCCAGCAGGACAGACGTGCAGCTCCAGGCAGCACAGACAAGATGCCCAGGACCCCTGGGTTACACACACCTTCTGATCAACAAGGAGAGAGACCTGATTAACCAGGCCATAACACTCCATTAAAAAAAAAATATATCATTAGGAGATTTCCCAAAGTTGCTTAAGGCATCTTCTGACATGATCAGACAACCAGGGCACTGACAAAACAGAGAGACACAGCCAACATATCTTCCCAGAAGCAGGAGTCATGGGAGGACTTGCAGGAACTCAGGGAATCAGTCAGGAGAGGTCACTGCTTGGCTGCAACTCCCCCTCCGCCCCTCCAGAATCTTTCTTTAGATTTCCTCTGTACCAGAAAACAGATGAGCAAGATCACACTCACACAAGAAGGTGAGAAGTGACTGGCTTGCCTTGGCTCCCACCTCCAGAGAAGCATCTTTCTGCTCCATATAGAGGCACCCGTGGGCTCAGGGATGAGAATCGTGCCTCACGTAAGACCAAAGACTCCAAAACTTGGGAAGCCAAGGTGGGAACTGCTGGCCCAGGAAAGCTGCTAACATTTGATGCACTGAGGCACTACTGAGGGCAAATCCCTACTTGACACCAACACAGAGCTCAGCCAACCTTGTGCTGCTCCTTCAATGATTCCTGGCAGATCCAGCAGCTGAATATTGGCTCCTTTGTACTGAAAAGGAAAGAGAAGGACAGGGAAGCTGAGGGCTTTGTGCAGAGCAGCTGGGCTGCCTCCAAAGCCCCCCTGCCACACCTGCTGGAGGCCAAAGCCTGCAGAGAGGGGGAGATGAATGACCCTGAGAGAGCAGGACAGCTCTGCAGAAAGCTGATGGCTCTGAGGGAGCCTCCTGGGAGGCTGTGTTCACCACCACACACTGCAGCACATCAGATCTGCACCTCCCTAAAGCACTCAGGGATGGGAGTTGGACACAGCACCAGGGAAACCACCCAGCACAAGAGCAGTGTTACCCTGAGCTGGTGGAAAGGGAAGGAAAATAAAACCCACTGACTTTCTTGGTCAGATGAGAGAGGACTGCAACAAGCAAGTGCCACCATCTCTTATCAAGAGGGATCTCAACATTGCCAAGAAAAACCAGGAGATTTTCATCCAGGAGATCCTCCAGGGCATTTCCCTCCCAGCTCCTGTTGCAGCCATGTCTTCAGCAGCAGCTTGAGCCCCTGGGGGATGTGTCTGGATGTGCTACAGTATTTGTGTTCTTTTTAAGGCCAATCCAGTCACTTTCATTATTTAACTCTGCTCTTGATTCTGAGCCAGAATTTTGCCAATTGCTCTTGGACACTTCTCAGCTTGACTCCCTTTATCATTTGGCTGATGGATGCTGAGGCCACCACAAAATAAAACTCCTCAGGGGCAGGAGTTGAGTTTTCTTTCCAAACTGATCCCAGTGCAGATTGCCTCTTCTAAAGCTTCACTAAAACCCAATCTGCCAAGGCTTCCAGCCACCTGGTCAAGGGTTATAAAAAAACTCAGCTGGTAACTGTGGAATTACTCCTGTCAGAGGAACAGCAGCCTGTGAACCCCTCCTTGGGCAGTGAGTCCTGAGCAGTTATGGAGCCTGGGGAAGGGTTAAACCAGCACTGCAGGGATCTGACACCACAAGCACTCCAGACCTCCTGAAGATGAAAGCAGAAGCCAGCAGACACCTCTGGGAATCACAGCCTTCAAATATCTGAAGGGGGCCTACAAGCAAGCTGGGGCAGGGCTTTCTGCACAGGTGTGTAGTGAGAGGACAAGGGGCAAGGGTTTAAAATGTGAAGAGGGGAGATTTGGGTTGGACATGAGGAAGAAACTCTTGAATTTGAGGGTGGTGAGACACAGAGATGTGTTGCCCAAGGAAGCTGCAGCTGTTCCCTCCTGGGAGTGTCCAAGACCAGGTTGGATGGGGCTTGGAGCACCCAGGGCTGGTGGGAGGTGTCCCTGTCCATGCAGGGGTTGGAACTGGATGATATTTTAGGTCCTTTCCAACCCAAACCATTCTGTGATTCCATTCCATGAGCTGCTCTGTGCCAGCACAGGTGTGGCTGGTGTGAGCAGACACATTTACAGGTTTGGGTTTCTTACCATGACCTTGCAGAGAGGAGGAGAACCCTGCTCACCTCTATGACTCCTGGGATACACGTCAGGGTGGTGAACTCATAAGATGCAGCTTCACTGGCAGTTGAGGTCATTAAACTCAGAAATGTGGACTGAAATGCAAGAAGTCAGCATCACCAGGGGAATTTCAGTGGAAGCTCTGGTAAGTGTTGAGCAGCACACGAGGCAGGGAACCGTCCCTCAGCTTTTAGGGGTGATGTTGTGGCTGTCCTGGGCACCAGGACTGAACCAGACACACAACAAGAAACATTTTAGCCAAACAAAGGTAAAATTGCCTCCAGTTGCTCCAGGGGAAGTTCAGATTGGATGTAAGAATGATTTCTTCTCCCAAAGGGTTGTCAGGCCCTGGCTCAGGCTGCCCAGGGAAGGGGTGGAGTCCCCATCCCTGGAGGGGTTTCAGAGCTGTGGAGCTGAGGGACAGGGGTTGGCAGTGGCCTTGGCAGAGCTGGGGGAACAACTGGGGTTGAAGATCTTGAAGAGCTTTTCCCCAAAAACCAACTGTGTGACCCAATCAGCCACTGCTTTCCTTAGCAGGGCTGTGGCTGGGCAGGACCCAGGGCCAGGTCCTTACCCCTGGGGTACCACACACACCAGAGGTGCAGGAGGGGGGTCCCCAGCTCTAACTGGAGGCAGAAAGGTGAAGGACAAAGAGAAGCTGGGTTCTGATCTCCCAGCTGGAAGCAGAGATGCCCCACGGGTAAGTTAAGCACTCACTGACCTTACCCACAGAAGGAAAACCAATCAGTGCCACCCGGGCATCTCCAGATTTCATCACATCAAAGCCTTCTCCTTTAGCAGCTGAAGATTTGGAAGGTTCCAGAAGCTGAGCTCTGTACTTTGCAAGTTTTGCCTTCAGCAGGCCCAGGTGGTACTCAGTGGCTGGAATGACACCAGTGCAACAAGGGCTGAGGAAAAGCTGCTGACAAAGCACTTCTAAAGATTACAGAACCTTCCTGAGAAGAAACCCCACAGATGTCACCCAGCACCTCACCCACTGCCACCCCCCAGCTGCTCTGCAGCCCTGTGAAACAGCAACTGCTGAGAGCAAACCCCCAGGGAACCTGCAGAGAGATCAGATTCAAGGGAAATAAAGAGCCAGAGGGGGAGCAGGGGCAGGAGTGGGGAGTGGGGGGGTGAAGAAGCCCCTCCTGAGCAAAGGACCCTCCTCACACCCCATCTCGTTCAGCACTCCAAAAATGCAGGATTCCTTTTCCCTGCTATTGGTCAGGTTTTGTTCCTCCCCCCCAAAACAATAATTAGTTAGAATCCTGGAATTGGCTGGGTTGGAAGGGACCTCAGAGATCATCAGCTCCAACCCTTGATCCACTCCCCCCGTGGTTCCCAGCCCATGGCACTCAGTGCCACATCCAGGCTCTGCTCCAAAACCTCCAGGGATGAAGAATCCACCCCCTCCCTGGGCAGCCCATCCCAATGCCTCAGCACCCTCTCTGCAAAGAATTCCTTCCTAAATTTCCTAATTCCTAAAGAATTTCCTCCTAATATCCAACCTAAACCTCCCCTGGCAGAGCTGAAGCTTCAGCTCTGCCAGGGGAGGTTTAGGTTGGATATTAGGAAAAAAATTCTTTATCCCATGGGCTCTTGTCTTGCTGAGAGTTGCCTGGGAAAAGAGCCCAACCCCCCCCTGGCTCCAACCTCCTTTCAGGGAGTTGCAGAGAGTGATGAGGTCTCCCCTGAGCCTCCTCCAGACTGAACACCCCCAACTCTCTCAACCTGTTCCAGGCTCTCCCCACCCTCAAATTCCAGAATTTCTTCCCCATCTCCAACCTCAATCTCCCCTTTCTCTCCAACTTTTAACCCATTTCCCCTGTCCTCTCACAAAATCCCAGAACCATTTGGGTTGGAAGGGACCTCAGAGCTCATCAAGTCCAACCCTTGATCCACTCCCCCCGTGGTTCCCAGCCCATGGCACTCAGTGCCACATCCAGGCTCTTTGGAAAGATCTCCAGACACGGAGAATCCACTACTTCCCTGGGCAGCCCATTCCAATGCCTGATCACCCTCTCCAGAAAGAAATTCTTTCTCATCTCCAACCTAAACCTCCCCTGGCACAACTTGAGACCCTTTGTGCCCTCTTGTCTTGCTGAGAGTTGCCTGGGAAAAGAGCCCAACCCCCCCCCTGGCTCCAACCTCCTTTCAGGGAGTTGTTTCTCCAGACCCTCCCGTGCAGCAGGAAGGACACGACCCAGCAGTGCGCGGGATTCCCTCTCTTTTCCTTCCCATCATGTCCCACAGCTGCCAGAAGGAGCAGCAGGGGCTGGGACCCCCCCTGGCAGAGCCCAGGAGGAGCTCAGCTCCCCAGACCCCTCTCTCACCTCTGCCATTCCAGGCCCAGCACCGGGATCTCCCAACCGGGCGGTTCTGATCCAGCAGCACTTGGGCTCCTGGGGTATTCCCAGCTTCCCAAACCACCCCACAGCCCACACCATCACCCTGTCCCCCAGACCCCGGCAGCCCCTCAGACCCCCCCCTTCCCCAGCCCCGGTACCCCCGGGTTCCGGTCCAGTCTCTCCAGAACCCCGCAGCCCCTCACACCCCCCTGCTCCCTCTTCCCCTATATCCCCCCCCGAGCCCGGCAGCCCCTCTGCCCCCCTCCCAGCCCCTCACACCTCCTCTCCCCCCTCCCAACCCCGTCAGGTTCCGTCCCGTCCGGTACCGCCGGTACCTCAACCCCCGTACGCTCCCCCGCCCAACCCGAACCTTTATTTTTCTGCGTGCGGGCGATCTCCTTCTCGATCTCCGAGATCTTCTCCAGGATCCCCATGGCGGGACCGGACCGGACCGGACCGGACCGGCCCGTTCGCCTCCCCAGGCCCCGGCACGCCGCCCGCCGGAAGTGCTGCCGGGCCCGTCCGTCCGTCCAACCCCCTCAAGCGTCCGGGCTGTGCTCCCGCCGCGCCGCTCCGGTCGCCTCCCAAACTCCGCGTTCCGGGTTCCGCCCGGCAGAGGCACTAAGAGGAGGAGATCCCATAGGGAGCCGGGAAATGAGGATAAACTGGGGGATAACGGGAGCTGCTTACATGGACAGGGCTAAGGAGGCAGGTGGGGGGCCAGAGGGAGCCCCCCAGCGCAGGCCTGGCCCCTAACTAAGGCAATCCAGCTCCTTTAATTAAGGCCAGATCGTGTGTTTTAAGGCAATCAGCAGCTTGGTGGATTCCTAGAGAAACTTTGGAGGGAGAAGATGAATCCCATCTCTCCCTTCAGCACTGAGGAATGCTTTAGTCGACAGACAGACACGGACACAGAGCCCTTAAATACATTTCATCTTTAATTCAGACGGTGACGGCTCCGCAAACGCCTCCTCAGCCCCTCTCACCACCCCCTGACACAGGGAACATCTCCCCTCAGTCCAAGAATACCAAAAGGAAAGGTTTAGAGGAAGGAAGTTCTGAAGACTGATGGGCCCTAAGAACCTCCCAGCTCCAGGACCTGCTCTACACCCACCAACTTGCATCAGCATCACCCTGGCCATTTCGGATTTCAGCCTCAAACGAACACCAGGACGAGGGGAGGGAGATGGGCAGAGAGCAGCATGCTCCTTCCCCAACCTTCTCACAACTTCATCAAGCCTCAAAGGAAAACTTCCAGAGCAGTGTTGGGGTAGATATACAAACCAAACAACCCCAGAGCCCTCCTAACCCAGCAGCTGCCAAGTGACTGCACCACATCAGAAACCTGAGTGGGAGCCCTGGCGAGGGCAGGGAGAGCCACACGGGCACCAACGTGGCACACAGACAGCTCTGGAGGGCTGCAGCCAGCAGAGCTCAGGTCCTCAGCACCCACACAGCTTTGGGGGAGGCTCCCAGAGGAGCAGGATGAAAGGGGAATCCACTTCCCAACAGCTCTGCTCGCAGCCACCTCTCCCTCCACGCCTCCAATCGCTCTCCCGCTCACCTTCGTGCTACTCTACAAACCCATCTGCAACCACCCAGACAACAGCTCACGCTTCCTCCATCACCAGGGGGGGCTCCTGAAGGGCCTCCCCCCTCTCTCTCTCCCCTAAGCAGGTCTCTGTTTGTGCCAGGGAAACAGATTTCCCTGGGGTGAGCAGCCCGCTGGAGACGGGTGCTTCCCGACGTCACCTCCTGAGACCGGCGCAGCCGCTTCTCCCATCGTGCCAGATCCCAACTCAGAAGATCAGAAATGGGCTCTCCAAGACCTGGATGCTTTCTCATTAAGGCTTAAACTAACTGCAAGAAACCAGACAGCCACGCTGCCAAAAAAAAGAAGAAAGTTAGTTAAAAAAAAAAAAAAAAAAAAAAAAGAAGAAAAGCCAAACCACCTCAGCACCGGGCACCCGGAGGCTTCGCTTCCCTCTCCCAAGCACCAAACCAGTCCTTCAACACCCAGCAACAGCCAGAAAAAGGCAAACAAAACTCTCACAAAAGCCCCACGGGTGGGACTGTCACATTCAATACAAAACTGAGGGCAACTTTTATAAAAAAAAAAAACAAACCAAAACAAACCCACACTCACACTTTGGCACACGAGCCTCAGGTCCCATCGCTGGGAACACTTCAGAGCCGGGGGGGAAGCGGGGGCTGTTTGGTTTTTTTCTTTTTTTTCCTTGCAAAAAGGTACCAAGCAGCGGTGTTGGTGAAGCATGAAGAGTGAGTACAAATGCTGAACAGCTCCTGCTCAGCACTTGCACTCCAGATTACTTGCCCAAAGCTGGTTACAGACACGGATATAAAAACCAACGCGGGACTTCCCGGTTTTCAATGTGAAAACGGCCACACGTACACAAGTACTTGTGCATTTCCTGTAGGCTCCTTGGGAAAAGGAACCATAAAAAGATCTTGTTTGGTTTTTTTTTTCAATAAGTCTTTTTTTTTTTCTTGTTTTTTTTTTTCTTTTCTTTTTTTTTGGTTTTTTTGTTTGTTTGTTTGTCTGTTTTTACCCTTAACTTAAGTAAAGAGCAAATATACACCTATATAAGCAGAGTTCAGATCCACTTTACTGAGAGCCTGGAAGTCCATAAACATCAAATCAATTCCCAGTGGCGTATCCAGACACTTGGGAACAGCTCCCAGCTCCAAAGGGCTGGTGTTCCTGCAAGATCTGCAGCTCTGGCTAACCTCGTTAGCCAACACAAAGCAAAAGAGACTCATTTCAAGCCTTCTCTGTCTCAGCCAACACCCCCCCTACAGACTCTGCAGCTCTCTGCCAAGCAGAGCCTCACACACAGGACCCGGCTCCAGGGAGCATCAGAGCTGACAATCAGGGCAATACACCTGAATCCTGGCGATTTCAACCCAAATCAGGCTGTAACAATGAAAATATAAGCACCGAGCTTCTATTTTCTTATTACTCAGACCACTGACTCCAGCTACTGAGAAAAAGCTTCCAGAGGAGAGCCAGGAGGAACTTCAGTGATAGAGAAACTAGCTGTGCAATAAGAAAGTGCATTTAAAGGTAGCTTAAAACCAGAGTAAAGATCAAATCGCCACTCGACAGGAGGGAGAATCAGGCTCCAGCAGCCACACTCCTTGTGCTGGGTGGGTTTAACATTCAGGCTCTCTTCTCACGAGTCCGAGGGGCAGGAGAGAAGCGTGCATTCCCGTGCTCCCACAGGGACACAGTTCTCCTGGCAGGCCATGCTCTCCTGCCCTGTTTGGTTCTGGACAGTACCAGTTCTGGGCAGCTGTCATCGGAATTCGTAGATAGGAGCACTGTGCTCAGGAACGTGAGTTAAATTCAGTGACTGATACCTGGGAGAGAGGGGGGAGACAAGAGAGAGGGTTACACAGAATGCCCCGAGCACTCAGGACTCCAGCTTTGCAGACACCCTGCTGGAAATCTCCTCTCTTTGCCCCCACAAGGGTCTCCGAGTCCTCTCTGAGGTGTTCAGGCACCCAACACGCATGGGATGGTCCCAAAACCCTGTCAGAGCTCAGTGTCACTCCTCATTCCCATTCCTGTGCCTTCCAGACAGCCAGCAGTGCCCAGGTGGGCTGACTCTGGTTTTTAGACACCTTTTGAAGTTCAAAAACTTTCATGTTCAAACAAGTGTTTGCTCCAGCTGCAAATTACACTCGGGTCTTTCAAAGCTGAGCTTGAGGGCATCTGTCTGAAAGCCTCCCAGGGACCTTGCCCTCCCCTGAGAGCTTCCAGCCACCCTCTGGATCCACCAGCTGTGTGTGACAGATCCCCGAGGCTGTCAGAAGGAAGAGAGCTCTCCACAGCCACTTGTCACATGGTTTTAACAAGAAAACAACCAACCCCCTTTGACTGTTACCCCTGTCTTATACCAACAGCCCAAGGACTGTGGGCTAGGAAGGACTGGGCCAACAAGATTCCTGCCTGAGGGGAGCAACAGCCCAGCTGCAATATGTGAGAAAGCACTGAGCTCCTTCTGGAAGGCTCCTCTGACATCTTCTGAAGGGACAAGATGTGGTGGAAGCTCAAAGCTTGATTCCCTGAACCAAGCAGAACCCCACACACTCAGCCTCTCCCCACGGGAGGGCAGGAGCACACAAGCCCTACAAGAGTTGGGATTGGGACCAGGCTTCTGGATGCTTTTAGTAACCCACAGCCACAGTGTCTGCCTCCCCTCCCACCAGGCCATTGCTTCACTGGGCCACAGCTGATCTCCAGACCTTGCCACTGCCCTGCACCACATCTCCAGCCTGGTTATCCCTGGCCATGTGAAAAAAGCAGCACTTTACACCACATGAACAGGCTGATGAGCAGGGCACACACCCCCTCCCTTCTGCCCCAAGCTCCAGCCACCAGACTGAATCTTCTTCCCAGCCCAGAGAAGAACCACCTGGACACTCCCAAGGCTGCAGAGAAGCAGAAGAGGAGTCACTGTTTGCTTCCTTACCATTCTGAACTCCTATGGTAGTAATAGCCCTCTATAGATGCTGCTGACTTCTGGAAGCAGATGTAATAGAAACCAGCAAAGGAAGCACCACTGATGTCTTTGATGGTGTGATCTGGGACTAGGAACTGCTCCTGCACACAGAACACAGACCACATTTTAGAACTCCAGTCAAATACTAATGCCCCCCACCCCAGTTTGCCCTCTCAAACTGAATATTGGCACCCATGAACAAGAAGCATTCCTGGCTCAGCATTCCCTGCACCTGCAGCAGCCCAGAGCCCAGCCTGCTCTTTCAGCACCTGCCACTGTGGGCACCTCACAGGGAGGCAGCCAGATGAGAACAGAGATGGTTTATTACAGTGTGCACAGGATCAGCTTCAGTTCAGCCTCAGCAAACCAGAGGCCAACTGCAAAATCAGGACTCTGAGCTGCTTGGTTGATGAAGGGAAGGCTCCAGGGAGACCTTATTGCAGCCCTTCAGTATCTAGAAGGGGCTTCAGAAAAGCTGGAGAGGGAGTTTTTACCAAGGGTAGGTAGCCTGTATACCACACCACAGGATAAGGGGGAGTGGTTTCAAGCTCAAAGAGGGGAGGTTTGGATGAGATATTAGGAAGAAATTCTTTGTTGTGAGGGTGGTGAGACCCTGGCCCTGGTTGCCCATACAAGCTTCAGCTGCCCTACCCCTAAAACTGTTCAAAGCCAGGTGGAATGGGGTTTGGAGCAACCTGATCTAGTGGGAGGTGTCCCTGCCCATGGCAGGAGGTTGGAACTGGATGATTTTTAAGGTTCCTTCCAACCCAAGCCAGTCTGGGATCCCATGATTTCTCCTCCCTGCAGCTGCCCAAGGTTCATGTGAAGAGGAATTAATTGATTCAGCTGAAGAGCAGAGAGGTTCAAACACACAGGGACTGGACACACCAACTCTCTCATCCTCTAGAGCAACACCAAACCAGATTTTCCTGTTGTGTTTTCAGCCGTGGCTGCAGCCCTTAAGGATGCAATTAGCTGGCTAGACAGAAGTGACACTGCAACGTGCAAGTATGCTGGGTTAGGAGGTTGGCAGAGTGAGTTCTTTTGTTAAACCAGAAAAAGCTTTCAGGCACCACAAGGCTCTGCCATTTGTTTGTGAGCAGCTCACCAGAGAAGCAGACATGTGGAGCTTACCTTCCATCTCATGAAGACATAGTCCCCATTTTTCAGATCCTCATAATCAAAGTCATCAGAGTTAAATGTTTTTGCATACTGGTAAAAAGCCTGGAACTTTCCCTAAAACAAGACAAAAAAGAGGAGTACTGCTCAGTTGTACAAGCTGGTTTAGGAGGGACAAACTGCAACAGAACAGGACCTCCTGGCCAAAGGGGCTGCTCTTCTCCTGGAGCTGTGCTAAACACACAGCCCAGGACTGGCACAGGGCATTTCCAGACACCCAGCACCTTTCCAGCCAGGCTGAAGAAGTTCCTTTGCTTCCAGAGGGAGATGTTTTGACAGAAGCACAATAACCATCCAAGCCTGGCACAAAATAGCAAAGGTCAAGGTGGGGAGGAGATCAGCTGGCAGGGCAGCAGCCACACCCCAGCCTGAGCAGGGCACTGAGGTGGCTGTGACACAGGTACCCACTGCCCTGCACCTCTCTGCAACAAGGCTTCAGACCAAGGGCAGGCTGAGAGAGGGGGATTGCTCCTGCTCACTTCCAACCACAGGGTTAGTGAGTGGAAAGCAAGACACTCTCCCTTCTCCTGGATCACAGCCAAAAGAACCCAGTGTGGGAAGGAGGGAGACAGCAGGAACAGAGAGCTTGCCAGGGCCCTTCCCACAGAGCTCCTGCGTGGGCACCCACTGCATCTCACCTCTAAACCAGCTGCCCAGACACACATCCACCCCCAGGATTTATTTACCCAGTGTTTACGATCCACGTCTTCGTCAGCATCCCACTTGCGTGTTAAGAAAGGGTGTTTTTTACTGATTATTTCCCCTTCAAAGAAAGTGGTGAGGGTTGGGTACTCCTAGGAGAGATGAAGGAGAGGTCAGAAGGTTTGTCACCCAGAGACAGGAGCTCAGACACAGACAGAGGTGCACGTGTGCTCAGCAAAAAGCAGAGTCTTGCAGCAGGAGCCCCAGGCTGGTGCTCCTCCAAGCAGCACCCTGACTTCTCCTGCCTCACACCTCTTGGAGGCTGACTCTGCACATCCACAGCCTCCACCCCCTCATTCCAGCCTCCCGATTCACTTTGTGAAACCAGAAGGAGCTGTGTCAGAGGTGGGGGGCAGCTCCCAGCTGGAGGGAGGATCACAAGAGGTGGTTCAGAGCCAGCAGTGCTCCCCAGGCAGACACGTGGTGGTGGCTACAAAACCCCAGGGCTGGACTGAGCCACCCTGGAAGAGATGCTCCTCTGCAGCTTTGCTTTGGCACCAGATGAGGAGGAGAATGGAGGCAGGGCACAGCGGGGTGAGTGAGCTTCTCCAGGTGCTCCTGGGCAATGCCAGACACACAGCATCACCTCTGGGACACAGTTCCCACCAACTGCCCAACACCATGAGCAGACCTCAGGGGGTGGATGGGGAAGGAAGAGTGTAAAGATCTGTCCTGGTTTAGCTGGTGGAGTGCCTAAAGCTGACTGCAGCACAGCCCCAGTTCTGCTCAGACCTTCAGGGATGCTGGATATGCTTCCCTCACTCAGGACTCCCAAAAGAACCCTCTGGATTTGCTTGACAAGCCAAGAACACCAGACTGAAGCTGTTCAACTGCTCTGTGGCCACACTGTACACACAATCCCTCCCCCCTCCCTCTTCCTGGTGGCAGCTTTTCCCACCTCACCAGAAGCCAGCAAAGCTTCCACACAGCATCTCTTGCTGCTCAGCAGTTAACACTCACCTCTGTAAGGCCTTTAATCTTCAAGTATCCACAGAGATAGGAGTTTTCCATATCCACATGCTAGAAAAGAGTGCAAAGCCCAACCATAAGCAAATGCCAGTTGATCCAAAGCAGTTTCTGACCCCTCCAAGAATAATTTCAGCTTCCACTGGTACAGACTGTCCAGCTCACTGCCCAGCACTCACTGGCAGCAATTCCCCACACCTGGGAACAACCTGGAAAGCTCATTTACAGGTGCTGACAACCCCACATGCCAGGCCTGACAACTCCCCACCTGCTTCCAGCTCCATCACTCCCTGTCCAGAGGTCTCAAAAGGGAAGCAAAACCCCTCTCTCCACCCAGAAGGAAGCAGACTCACAGTCTTCTCCAAGTGAGAGCACCCACACCCCCAGCCCCCACATTTCTCAGTCAACTGCTGCCAGCAAAATGGAGTTCAGGTGCAATCAGAGTGAAAAGCACCTATTTAATGCAGATTATTCAGGCCAGAGGAAGAAAACATGGCCCTGAGCTTCACTGTCTATTTAACTGGCCTGCCCCACACCTCTCAGCACACTACCTGCACTCCCTGCCTCGTCCCAAGCACACCAAAACCTGCTCAGAAGGCAGATGATATCTCATGTGTTTTGGGAGAGGCTTTTCTCCCTGACCTACTGCTTTTACATCACCCTTCTTCTGAGTTACAGGACTGCACCTTGCTGCTGCTTCTGTGCAGGAAGCAGACAGGAGCTACGCCTGTTCCAAGCACCTTTAAACCCAGGGGATTTTCCAAGCTTCCCTCCCATCCCCGACACCTCCAGCTCAGTTTCCAAGGGGAATTATCTGGGGGAAGTGCAAACATCAGCTGTGAGGAGATGGATCTTCCCCACCCGGGATCAAAGGAGAGCACCGTTTCTGTGTGCTCAGCAGAGGCAGCCACCTCTCCTCAGCTGACAGCCACACAACAGCAGCGTTTTTAGCACAAAAAGCCACAGCCCCCGCCAGAAGGCAGCGTGCAGTGAAGCTGATCGGCCATGGGATGTCCCCACCGCGGCAAACCCCGGCAGCTCCCCGGTGCTGTGACAAGGGAAGGACCCCGAGGAACAACCAAGACCCTCTGGTACAAACCCACCCCACCCCAGGGCTCTGACACTACCCCAAAACGCCAGCACAGGCGTTCAGCTTTGCCACTGAACTTGCTCCACACTCAACCAAGGTCCCCCAGGATCCCCGTGTCACCAAAGAGGGAACAAAGCTGTGAGGGGCAGGGTGCTCTAGAGGAAAGTGTGGCTCAGATGTCTGGCTTGCTCATGTGCCCATGGCTCCACGCACACCTCACCAGCTCTGCCCAAAGCCCTCCTGCCAATGCCTAGGACTGAAAACAAAGGATATGGGGTGACAGTGGCTGCAGGGAGGAATGGGACAGCCACACAAAGCAGTGTCCCTGGCACAGCTGGGCACTACAGCTCTCTGGCTGCTTTCCTGAACCACCACGCTTGACTCCAGGCTACCTGGAGGAACTTCTGACCCCCCAGGGACAGGGAGCCCTGGCTCCCAGGTCCACGCTGTGCTAGCCAGGGACTGGGACGTGGATCCCTGCTGCTTTCCAGCCAGGCCTGAAATACAGGCTGACCCAGGACTTCCCAGGACAACACCCACTCCAAGCTGGGCTCTCAGCCTTCTGCCCCATGGCATGGAGGGGCACAGACACCCCAGAGCCTGGAGGGAGCAGGTGAAGGACCCTGAGCTATGAACCCTGCCATGGCTGAGAGGAATGGGGCAAAGGGGGAAGGAAAAGGCTTGAGGGCTGGAGGTCATCCTGAGGGTTGGAGAGGAAACAAGCACAGAGAAAGAGGCTCTGTTGGGGCCCAAGGGGAAGAGGCCAGGGTCTTTTTTCCTCATTCAGAACGGGAGAGCCCACAGGGGAACGGAGATCTCCCCAGAGCCCAAGAACTCACAGCTGTTACTGGGTCTGATGGAACCAGGGGAACAACAACCAGGTCAGGCAGGGAGGACCAAGGGACCCTCCAGGCCTTGAGGGGAAGGGTCCCCCCCGAGGCTTCTGCACTCCTGGTCCCACCTCACCGGGGCTGAGGGGAACGGGGACGCTGCGAAAGGATCCTCCCCAGCTCAGCCACAGCCCCCGCCGGAGCTCAGGGGACGGCAGCAGCGTTCTGAGGGAACCGGAGAACGGCAGAGGCAGCAACCGGGGCTGAGGGGAACGGCGGCGGGCTGAGCGAGGAGAAAAGGCGACTGGACCCGAGGGGACGGGAGCCCGGACGGCCGGGAAGGGAACCGGGGGTGTGGGGGTGGTGACCGCGGCCTGGGAGCACCGGCGGGGCCCGGGGGGAGGGGGGGGGGGAAAGCGGGCGCCGCGGGGCCCCTCACCTGCATGACGACCTCCACCTCGTAGGCATTCCCCTTGCTCCGCTGCTGCCCGCGGAACTTGGCGCCGCTGTAGAGCAGCGAGGTGGCCACGCCGGGCTGCGCCGTGTTGATGGGGGGCGGCGGCACCAGGCTGCTGGCGGCCGACACGGAGGGGGGAGAAGAAACCGAACCCGCCGCCCCACCCGCGCGGCACCGCTCGCTCCGCACCGGCATCTCGGGAGGGTCGCCGGGCGCCAGCGTGGCCGGGGCCGAAGCCGGGGCCGGGGCCGCCCGCTCCGCTCCTCTCCGCTCCTCTCCCCGCTCCGCTCCCCGAGGCCGCCGCCGCCGCCTCAGCTCAGGCCCTCCCGGCAGCGCCTCCGCTCGCTCCCATTGGCCCTGGCGGTCGCAGCGGGAGGGGCGGCGCCGCGCACCGATTGGCCGAGAGCGCGGCGGGAGGGGCGGTGCCTGTCGCTGATTGGAGGAAGGCTCCGTGCACGCGCTTCCTCCCGGCAGGCGAAGGCCGCGGGGGGCTGCTGGGAAATGTAGTTCCCTGCCCCGCCGGGCCGGGCCGGGACGGGCCGGGAGAAGGAGCAAACCGCGATCCCGGCGCGGATTGGCCGCTGCCCCGCAAGATGGCGGCGCCCGCGGAGCGACGCTGAAACGGGAGGGGGGTGGCGGCGGCTCCGGCTCCTCCTCCTTCTCCTCCTCCTCCTCCTCCTCCTCCCCGTCGTCCTTGTGCTAACCCCGCGATGTGGTGCGGTTGCCGACGGCTGCTATGGGCCCGCTCCCCGCCTTCCCGGCTCCTCCGACCGCCTCCCGGGAGCGGCCCGGTGCGGGGCCGGGACCGGGGCTATGCCCCGCCGGCAGGTGAGGGAGCGCCGGGGCCTCTCCAGGCTCCTTCAGAACGGGGGGCAGATGGGTGTTCGGTGGGTTTGAGGGATGGGATCCAGCCGGGGGGGTTCAGGCTCATTCTGGGTCCCGGATCCTCTCCACAGGTTTTGCTGGGAACGGGAGGGTTGAGGGCACCGAGATGAGCCTCGTCCTGCCTGCGGGGAGGCTGCGGAGCTGGGGGACTCGGTGCGGGGTGTTGGAGCCCATCCCCGTGACTCGGGTCTCCTCTGGGTTACACACACATTTAATCTTTCTGGAAGGCTGTGGCGTTTTCTGAGGTCCTGAAGCTCGTTCTGAGCAAATCCTCTGCCATTTCCCCAGCGGGAATGTGATGGTTCGGGGGTTTTTTCAGCCTAAAATAACAGCCCTGCCACCGGGCCTGTTTGCTTCACCTTTCAGGAGTCAGATTTACGAGTCTGAGGATTTACAATCCAGTTGCTGTCATCAGGGGAATGGCTTCCAGATTCTGCCTTGCTTGAGAGAGGCTGAGCCTTAGCAGCACGTGGAATCAGCTCTGGGCTGCTGGGAGTGTGTGGAAAAGCCCTGGCAGGAAAGCAGCCTGCTCCTAAAACAGAAACCTGCCATTCCCTCGGGCTCACCTTGCTGCTGGAGCAGGATGTGTGGGCTGGAGGTGGCCACGGGAGGTTTTTCCTCCTGTGATGACTCAGTGGGACGTGTCCCCAACACCATCCACCTGCCATAAACCTCCCCCCCTGGGCTGTCGTGGTGGGGAGGACGTTGTCCTGCCCCTGCTGTGGTTCCTCCAGTGTGTGCATCAGCTGCAGAGCAAAGCAGAGAAGGAGCTGAGGGGGAGAACATGGGGGTTTGTCATCAGGGGGTAGACAGGGAGGTTGCTGTGCCTGCCCTAACTCTGACCCTGCTCTGCTGGGGTTCTTGTTGCTCTGAGACAGAACAGGCAGGGAGATGGAGTCAACCAAGGTGATTCAGGGATTAATTTGTCAATCGTGATTGCAGGGAGAGAATCTTTAGAGATCGAGCCCAGAGTGAATCTGCAGGAGTGCTGGGGCTGCTCTGGTTTGGAAACCTCCCCTGCCAGACTCTGTAGGAGCTCAGTGCAGGCTGGTTTGAAGGAAGCTGAGAGGACAGCTTGGCAGAAGTGAAGTGGGTCCCATTCACCTGTTGGCTGTGCACAGGAACCTTTTCCAGCAGTTTCATGGGGCTCACTGAAGTGGTTTAGTGCTCAGAAGCTATATTTTATCTACAGCAAGATTTATTTTTTAGTCCAGGCCTCCACAACAGCACTGAGAGTTCTGTCTGTTCCAGGCTGTCATGGGAAGCAGGGGAAGGAGCTGAACCTCCTCTAACTGCCCTCTTGGTGGTTCTGTTTTTGCCCTTAGAGAGGAAACGTTTTTACCAGAACGTGAGCATCTCTCAAGGTGAAGGTGAGTGTGGCTGCTGGGGGAGGATGGAGGGGCTGCTTCTGGGAGGGGCACCTTCACCCCATGCTGCACACCCAGCACCCAGGTTGTGCCAGTGGGGTGTTTGTCACCAGCCTGCTGTGCCCCCCTTCCTTCTGTGGCAAAACTGTGTCAGGAAATGGCTTTCAGGATCAAGTATGTCCAAATGATGTTGGGAAACTCGAGGTTCAGTGCTCCCATCAGCTTCAGCTCTGGATCTGCTCCCACTGTGGGGTTGTCTGTTGTTCCTTAGTGCATGCTCCTCTTCGATTCCCCAGGATTTCTACTCTGATTCCCCAGGAGGTTTTGAAATAAACCTGGACCACCGAAAGCTGAAAACTCCCCAGGGCAAGCTCTTCACTGTCCCCAGCGAGGCCTTGGCCATTGCAGTGGCAACGGAGTGGGACTCCCAGAAAGACACCATGAAGTTCTACACTATGCACCTGGTGAGCACAAGCAGGCCTGAGGCCTCAGCAGGGCAGGACGTGGTATGTTGGAAGCAGTCACAGGATTAAGGACAGGTCTCCAAATGCAGGATGTGGAGAGAACAGGTTGTCCTGATGCCCATGGAAACAGGGACAAAAAGTCAGGGCTTTGGTTGAGCTCTGGGAGAACCCTGGAGTTGTGAGGGTGGTCAGAGACTGGCTGGGTGACTGTCTAAGGGGGAATCTGTGTCACTGGGGGTCTTGAAGGAGCTGGACAGTGTCACTGGGGATAGCAATGGGTGGGAGGGATGTGGATGAGCTCTGGAGGAGTCCATGAACCCTCTGCCCTGATGCTTGATGTGCCTGTTCTGAAGCCAGCAAGAAGGTTCCTACTACACAAGCCATGTGGTGGCCCTGCACCCCCTTTAGCTGTTCCCCTCAGCTCTCTGCCACAAATTCCTCTGCTTTTTGGGCTTGTAGAGTGGAAGCTGCTCCCTCCCTGAGTCCTAACAGCAGTTTAAATTTCCTTTGTCCCACAGACCACGCTGTGCAACACGGCTCTGGACAATCCCACACAGCGGAACAAAACGCAGCTGATCCGTGCAGCTGTGAAATTCCTGGAGACTGACACTGTCTGGTACGAGATGGGTCCCCCCTGGAGCAGAGGAAAGGTTCTCTTGTCACAGTGTGGTTTTTGGAAGGGTGGTTGGGGGAACAGAGGGGAAATGTCTACAGTGACACAGTCATGGCAGCGCTCTGGGTTTGGCCCAAGAGTTTGAATTAGTTTAGGCCAGCCCCGTGTCTGCAAATCCAGTGGAGGGCTGTGCACCCAGAGGGCAGAGGTATGAGTGAGAATGGGGATCTGGTCCTCTGCTGGACTCTGGTTTGGACACCTCCTTGCTGGGCAAGGGCGGGAGCAGAAGGAAGGAAAGATCTTGGAAGAAAAAAAACCAGCTTTGAAAGGCCAGGGACAATGTCAGCCCAGTCCCTGCTGGTTTTGTGCCAGCAGAAGTAACTCAGGTTACTTGTACCAGGAGCAAAATGCCCTTCATTCCTCAAAGTCCCCCTGGGCTGCAGGATCAAGCCTGCTAAATGCCTGGGAGTGAACATCCAGTAAGGTTTTGCTCTGCCATGTCCCAGCTATCGTGTGGAGGAGCCAGGTGCCTTGGCAGAGCTGCAGAGGAATGAATGGGACCCCATTGTTGCCTGGGCTGAGAAGAGGTAAGAGCTTAAAGATGTTCCTGCTTATGCCCTGCCCTGCTCAGGAGCTCTTGTGCTTGTGGCTGTCAGAGCTGCACAGTTCATGAGCCCTGTGCTCTTCTAAGGGGTGTGGTGATCATTCCAGGTACAATGTGAAAATTGGCTCCTCAACCAGCATCCTGGGGCCAAACATCCCAGCCAGCACCAAGGAGACCTTCATCAGCCAGCTGGCCTCTTACAATGTCTGGGCCCTGCAAGGTGAGGGAAGCAGAGCTGGGGAGCTCTCAGTTCCTCTTCACAAGTGAGAAGAGTGACCTGAATGCTTTTCCCCACCTGCTGAGACAATCAGAATGCTGGGGTTTATGTTTTTCATAGTCACTTAGCTGTGCTTGTTAAGGGCAGGTACTCTCCCCTTAGTGCCACTGGTGTTCAGGGTCTGAGTGTGCTGCTCTGCCCTGGCACAAATAACTTCATTAACACCCAGGTGCAAGTTGAGGTTTTGCTGTCCCTGAGGAGGTGCCACAGCCTGGCTCTCTCTTCTGAGCATGTGAAGTGGCTGCTGTAGTGCTGCAGAAAACAACCATGAATCTTGTTTGTTTGGGATTATTCCCTTCCAGGTATAGAATATGTAATCACCCAGCTGAAATCTCTGATTCTGTCCATGGGGCTGATTGACAGGCACATTACAGTAGAGAAAGCTGTGCTGCTCTCTCGTTTGGAGGAAGAATACCAGGTAAATGATGTTACAGAACAGCCCAATAATTCAAATAGCAATAATCTCAGTATGATAAATGTATCTCTCACCACAAATGACAGGCAAGGGAAGTGCCTGCTATCACAGGAGAGAGGTTCCACTCTGCCAGACTCCCCATCTGAGAGTCTGGAGTGTGCTGCTCTATAGCAGCATCATGGGCACAGCAGCCTGGAGTGCTCCTGGAGCTGCCAGTTTCTTTTTGCAGAACCCAGGTGGCTGCTTTTTTTCCCTCTCATCTGAAGTGCAGAGTTCCTGGCTGCCTTCTCTCACTGTGGGTTACCCAGCCTGGAGACCTTGGTAGACACCAAGCTAATAACTTCCTTGCTGGAAACTGGCTTGGCATGAATCTCTCCCTGACCCCAAAAGTGGCCAAAGTTGATGGGAATCTTCTTGTCCTCCCTTTCAGGGGCTTTGCCTCAGCCCCCAGTGCAGATGAAACGTGTCCTTCACCGAGCTCCCCTGCAGATCTCCTTACCCCATAATCAGCCACCACCAGCACAGCTTCTGGGGTGGGGGGTGTCACCCCCATTTCACAAACATGGGAAGGGAGGCTTAAGAGTTGCTGAGCAGCCCTGTGGATAATCCAGTTGTGCACTGACTCCTGTTCCTCCCTCAGATTCAGCGTTGGGGCAACGTGGAGTGGGCCCACGACTACGACCTGTGCGAGCTGCGCGCTCGCGTGGCTGCCGGGGCTCTTTTTGTTCACCTCTGCTCAGAGAGCTCGACAGTGAAGCACAAGCTGCTGCAGGACTGAGGCTGCCAGGCTGGGTGCAGGAGGAAGGTGCCCAGCTGTGAATTGCTGGTGTGAGCCACCGGATGGTGATCGCCCTCCTGCCACCACCTCCTGCCTGGGATCGGCCTCGTGCTGAGGAGATGCAGCTTTGTGGGCAACTCCTCGCCTGGGCTGCCTGCCACGGTGCAGAGCCAGCAGTTTCAAGCCCAGAAGGAGGAAAGGTCAAGGTGAGCTTCCTCTGCATCCCCAGGACAGCAGCCCTGTCCGTTGCTGGTGTCTAGAACTCCTCTGAGAAGCTCCCATGAAAGAAACAGCTTCCTGAGCAGGGCACGGCACAGACATACCCGGCATATGCCACATGTCTGCATAGCTGCCAGCTCCTGACACACACTTGGTATGGAAATCTGAAAACAGACTCCATTGCATCTGTTCTTCATCCCTCAGAGTGCCTGTGTGTAACACCAGGGTCTCTCTGTTTGATTAAAGGCACACCCCTGTGAGATGCTGAAAGCCAATGCTCCTGAGTATTTCTTTGTTTTAATCACCAAACCATGTCGTAGGGTCCTGAGCTGCCAGGCTCCAGGCTGGTGCTGGGATAGCTGCAGGCAGAAAAAAAAAATAAAATAAAAACCAGGGAGCAGAGCTGAGCAGACACTAAGTACCAAACAGATCTGCTCCCTCTGCATCTGTGTGAGTCTCTCCACGCCCCTGTGCCCTGTCCTTGCAGCCAAGGAGTAGCAGGGAGACATCTGTGCAATCCTGGAGAAAGGGAGGGAGGTGTGTGGAATCTGGGCTCCTGCCATCTTTGAAAGCACGGGGCACCAGGAGCTGAATCTGTATGACAGGCAGCACCAGCCACATGGCTTTCAGAGAGACCTGGTCTCTCCCCAGGGTGTGCATACAGCCACCTTCTCGTTTAACCTTCCCACCTTTCTCCTTGCTGCTTGCCTCCAGCAGCATCCTCCAGGAGCTGCCCACAAGCGCACGCAGCAGCTGCTGTCACTGAGCAAGGAGGGGAATTAATGACTCCTTGCTTGGCTGTTGTGAGCAGTGGTGTGTGAGCTCCAGTGGAACCATTGATTTCCCTTCCTGTGGGCTGGGGACTGCTGTGTTCACACTGCAGAAAGCTGCTTTGGTGAGAGGCGGTGAGGAGATGAAGCTCCCAGGCAGGCAGAGCCCCCACCAGCCTTGTGCTTGCTGAGCTGGAAACCTGCTGTTATCCTGGGGGTGGTTTGATGGAGAGGGCTCCTGTCCTGAGCTCCCAGGTTCCTGTGGCTCCCAGGTTCCTGCCACGAGGCTCAAGGGTACTAAAGCTCTCAGAGATGATCTGGTGCAGTGATTCCCTTGTGACCAGGTCTGAGCTCTGTCTGCACAGGCTTCACTCCAAGAGAGAGAGTTGAAGATGCTTTTCCAGAGTCAATGAGTACCTTTTATTTCCAGTTTATGGTGAGATAGAAGTAGGGTTTTGGCCTGAAATGTCCCAGTCAGCTCAGGCACAGAGAGGCAGCTGGTCCTGCTAGGTCTGCTGCTGCCAGGGGCTGTCCTGGGTGCCCTCAGCTAAGGCAGCTGCCCAGCCTGAGGCAGACCTACTCCATCATGTCCAGGATCTCAATGTTGTCCAGCTCTTCCTGGAGTCTGTCCACATACTGAACAATCTCTTTGACACGCTCACGGTTCCTCTCTATCTCATTTTGGGAAGCCTGGGCAGATGAAAACGAGCAGTGAATCACACAACCATTTGGATTGGAATGGAGCTTAAAGATCATCCAGTCCAACCCCCTGCCATGGGCAGGACACCTCCCATCAGCCCAGGGTGCTCCAAGCCCCATCCAACCTGACCTTCAGAGCTTCCAGGGATGGGGCAGCCACAGCTTCTCTGAGCAACTTGGGCCAGGGGCTCACAGGGAAGACCTCCTCTAAATCTCTCCTCTTTCATCTTAAAACCATTCCCATTGTCCCATTACTCCACACCCTTGTAAAAAGTCCCTCCCCAGCTTTCCTGTAGCCCCTTTAGGTACTGGAATCCACAGGCTTGTCCCTGGAGCACAGAGGGCACCAGCAAGGTGAGGGAGCATCCTTCCTGGCAGTGTCCCCTCTGCTTGGGCCAGACCTGCCCGTGCCCCATCCCCCTGAGTCTGGGGGTCTCTCACCTTCTCAGTGACAGAGGCCTGCCAGTGGTAGGTGCTGATGAGGATGTCACTCTCTCTCATATCAATCATCCTCAGGCGGATGCTGTGGGACACGTTGAGAGCACTGACAATGGTGTTTTTGTCCACGAGAAGCTGGGAGGAAACGTGACCAGATGAGGGCAGGCACCCAGTGAAAGCAGTGGAGCTCAGAACTAGCAGGGGAGAAAACCATCCCTCTGTTTCAGACAGACAAAGCCCTGCTCGTTGGGATGAATCCAGGGCTCTACCCCTCACAAGGATGTCTTTGGTGGAACGAGGTGTTATCCCTGGTATGGGTGGGGAAACTGAGGCAGCCTCATCTGCTGGGGCAGGGAGCAAACGGCTGCTGCGGGCAGAGCTGCCTGGCAGCACGTGGCAGGCTGGTGTCAGAGCAAACCTGGGTCTGCTCCAGTGTGCCTGGCCCAGCTGCAAGTGGAAAATGGCACTTGGAAAGGACTCTTCCACTCGTGGCACTGGCTGTAAATCTTCATTTTTGGCGAGTCCCAGCTTCTAATGGAAGCAGTGACTTCTCGGGTGGCTCTAAATGGAGGGTGGCTTTGCTAAAGCATAATGACTCTCCTCCTGCAGCCAAGTGCAGCTGTTGAACAAATGGAGATTGCTTCTCCCTGGAAATGGGTTGCAGTGAGGCGGATGGATGCGCAGCCACGGCGCGTAACCACAGCCAGCTGCACAGACTGTGATGTGGGGAGCATCCCCAGGGGCTGGGGGTTGGTTTGTGTCTGTCAGCCCTCTATTACCTGCAGGAACAGGGGGGCTGGGATAATCCAGACAGAACAAAACCACAGCTAATGTGGAGCTCGTATCATTTAGCCGCTAAATGAAGGAATAAGGGAGGCAAAAAGGTCAGCAGCCTTGCCAGCCATCTCTGTGCTTTCTGAAAAGCTCCTGGGATCTCAACTATCACAAGAAGACCAAGGGTGCAGTGGAAGGGCTCGTGTGAAATGTCACATCCTGCCTCCAGATCAGCCCATGGGCTGGGGAGCTCCAGGAAGAGGCAAACAGAGCCCCGGCACAAGGAGCTGGGGTGGTGTTCAGATGCTCCCAGGGGAGCAGGGAGAATGTGAACAAACCCAGCAAAGATGCTGCTTATGTGCTGGTTGGGTTGAGGCTGTCTGGAAATCAGCCAGAGACGTGAGTTGTGCTGGAGGCAGGAGAGAGACTTGCTCAGCACCTCTCCTGGGCCACTGCCACCAGCCCTGCCAGCAGCCAGGGAAACCTGCAGTGCAGTTCTCCTCTGTCCGGGTGGAGGTGTCTGATGGCACCGTGGCTCAGCCAAGCAGCTGGAGCCCCTCAGGAGGAGGTGATGCTCTGGTTTAGCTATGGCTCCAGCAGTACTGAGCCTCCTGGAATCCCTGTGAGAAGAGGCTGTGGCCTCTTTAGCAGAGGTGAATTTGTTGGTGCCCTCACCTTTTGAACGTCAGCTGGCAAATCCTCCTCGAGCTCATTGCTGGCTGATCTCTCCAGCACAGAGATGGACATTTCCAGCAGCTTTTCATGGTAATGGTTTTCCAAATCCCGGCACTGGGTCACGGTACAGGAGATGGTTAAGGAAAAAGCTGACCACATCAATCTTAGAGATTAAATGTCCCCCTGCAATGAGAGACTGAGTGGTCATGCACTGGTCTGCTGCAGGGAAGAGCCTGGCTGCTGCCAGAGGCTGCTGTGGTGTCAGGATATTCACTTTCTGCTCTTAATCCCAGCTCACACACATCAGCTTTCATCCTCACTGCAATAAATTATGCAGAGCTGAGAGCAGGCCTAAGTTTGCAAAGGAAATTAAGGGAGGCCTCCCAGGATATAAGCTCAGTTCTACATATGGTGCAATTATTTGCACCAGGCTGACAGATGGATTTATTTAAAGTAGTGTAACCTGTCACTGAAGCACTTTGGTATTCTCATTGCGCTTCATTCCCAAAGACATCAACAACACAACAATGAAGACCACTTAAAGAAACTTCAGCAAGAATTGTAGGTATTTCATCAGTTGCTATGGCAAGAAGGTACCTAGAAACACATCTAACCACATCTGCCCAGAGCTGTGTCACGCCTGGGTGGAGAAGGAAGATTCCCAAGGGGGAAAAAAGCCTATATAAGTCCTATGGACTTTCAGCACAGGAGGACTTGGATCCTTCTGTGCTCTCCAGAGTGTCTCCAGGAAGAAGCTGAGCACCTTAAATTACCATTCCTGCAAGGCTGGGAAAAGACCTTTTCTGTTGATTAAAAAAAAAAAAAAAGAACATAAATCATATTCTGTAGTGATGGCTCATCTGTGGATTCAGAGATGAGATACATGCACACCAGTGGGAAGTCTGAACACACTGTCACAAGGATATAGCTCCTTAACGTTCTCAATGAATGTTGACACTATGACAGCAATGTTTCCTTTAAACTCCTTTATGAGTTCCTTAACAGAGGGAAAAAGAGGAAATATTACAATGAGACCTTGCATAAACACAAAGGGGAGTCAGGGAGTCTAGGAAGAATCTACAACTGATTATCATTTAGACTCACTGCTGTTATTAGCACAGCCAGAGACTGAAGTGCCTCAAGCATTTAAAGTGTTTGGAAAGCACTGCAAGGTTTTGTTTCCTCCTTCAGGGAGAGAAAATCAGAATCAGTTTACTGGAGGGAAGGTGACTGCATGATGCCTTTACCCAGATTCTGGAGAAAAGCCACCTGATCCTTTTTTACCCTCACCTAAGTGAAGCAGGGAGAGTGCTGTATTTCTGTGTGCTGCCAGGCTGCAGTCTCCTGGATGGATGAAGAGCCTCTTGTGGGATGAACAACCCGAGTCTGGGCTTCCTGCAGCTTTTATCTGAGTCCTCAGAAACTCCAATTGCTGCTCCTTATCACCTCTCTCAGAACTGTCTGACGAGAGTCTGTGCAGTTTTGCACTTCAGCCTTGACACGACAAATCAAATCCAGCCACCCAAATCCTGCAGCTCCAGAAGGGCAGGCAGGAGGGAAGTTCCTGCTCACCCCAGCAGGGACTGCAGATACAGGAGGACCAGTTCAGAAAACAGTAAAAGGCACAGTCCTGATGCAGTCAGGAATCCATTTTGAGCTGCTGCTTTCTGGCATGCAGAGTCACAAAAGTAAAGTGCTGCATCTGCTGCTGCACCAGCCCCAGCTCCCACCTGCTGGTTTTTAAACAGCTTAATTGTTTATTTATTTCTTTTTAACTGTAGGTACACAGCCCACGTTAGCAGCCCTGCCCTAGTTTTTGAGGAGAAGTCTGGGGAGAAAAAAAGGCAGCTGCTCTGTAAGGAGATGAACTAAGCTGAGCAGGGATGTAATCTTATTGCTAGGAAAGAGCAGCTCCAATCAATGACACCTCTCGAATCCCAAACACAGACCCCATGCCAGGCAATGCCTGCTGTCTGCAGCCCTAAAAAAAGGATGGGATGACCTCCAGTCCCTTTCTCTACAGTCTAGGAAATCAGCTTGGATAGATGTGAAGGACACGCTGCTCTCTGATCTGCTCTGCAAAACAGAAATCTGTTGCAATGGATCAATGTCCAGGACCTGTTCTCATCCAGATCAGAGAAAAAATAAGATGGAGAGAGAGCATCAGCCTGCCTGGAAGAGCTGCGACCCCTTCGTGCAATGGGCTACTGCAGAGAGGGGGGTGGCAACAGAAAACTGGATGGGAGGTGTCAAAGGGATGTGCTTGACCCTTACCTCCATCTGGTCAGCTATCTGTATTTCCAAGGTCATGAGGACTTCTGAGAGCTGGCATATGTCCTTCCTGCACTCAGCTCGTTTGGAGTCAGCAATATCATAACTACCTGCAGCAAGAATCTCATCCAGGCTCTGAACAGAGAAATACATAAATTACTTGTAGTTGGTGTTCAGCACTCCATTGCAATTTAATTAACTTGTTACATATGTGAGAAAAGTTCCTGTTTGCTGATGAGCTGCAATGAAATGTGATGATTCAGGAAGACTCCAGATTTACATACTGGGGAGTCATCAGTGCCCAGGTAACTCTGCTGTGCTCACCATCCAGGGGCAATGCAGCCAGAGCCCTGGAAATGCTTCCTCAGCCTCCAGCCAGCAGAAGACTTTGCCCCCTTTCTCTGCTTCCAGCTTTGGTGCCCCTTCTGAAACTTTGCAAATAAAAAAACCCAATAAATATTTAGGTTTTGACATTGCTGACCATGGAGGAGAGAGGAACTCTGCTCTGTGGAAAGAAATGCAGGGCTAAATCCTGATCCCCTCCCAGCTGAAGAGAATCTTGATTGACTCCCATGGGGTCAGGATTTGGTATTCTGAATATGGAACACCTATCACTGCCTGCCTTCCTCTTACAGCAAGGGTTTATTGCCCTCCAGAATGAAATATTGACGTCAGTTTTGTACCAGAAAAGAGTTGTGATTTCTTGGATCAAAAGAAATCCTCTTGTGATGTATTATTTTCAAGTCAGTTCAAAATAAGTTAACAAGTAAACCTTAACAGAAGGGGAAAAAATATAGATGTTTTAAGATGGCTTATCCACTCCTCCTGGGAGGGAATGGTTGAAATGGGTAAAATAGAGAATTCTGACCAAGATAATGGCTAAAACTGGACTGGATTACCCAAACCACAGTGTTAAAAGGATGGGCAGGGGCAAGCAAGGTATTTGCTTTTCTAACATAAACAAGTGAGGAGGCTCAAAAAGGTCCCCAGCCACTCAAGCCACATCTCTGGGAGCAATAACTTCAAAGTTCAAGGCCCTTAATGCCTCTTTGCTCCTGTACCAACTTCAGAGAGCAGAGTTATTGCAGAGATTACCCAAGCTCACACGAAAAGATCACAGCCAGACAAACAGCCCCTAAGAATGAGTTACAGACTCCAGGCTGCTGGGACCTCTGCACCTCCTGAACTCCTCCAGCACTTTTAAATGCATGGGGAGATGCTGGGAAAATAGAGTTTGGACACTGAGTCCTCCAGTAGTTGTGTGAAAATAAAAACACAAAAGAAAAGAAATTTTGACTAAAATTACAAAAGCAGAGTGCTCAGCATGAGTCCTGTTCCTGCAGCTCAGTCCACAGCTGAGCCTGAAGGTCATCAGACAAAGGTGAAGGGCCAGAACCCAGCTTCACACAGGTTTCTTTGGGTTTGGTTTTGGGGTTGTGGGTTTTGTTGTTTTGTTGTTAAAAAAAGGAGAGGAAAAAGAAGGGGAGGAAAAAGAGAGGAAAAAGAAGGAGAGGGAAAGGAGAGGGAAAGGAGAGGGAAAGGAGAGGGAAAGGAGAGGGAAAGGAGAGGAGAGGAGAGGAGAGGAGAGGAGAGGAGAGGAGAGGAGAGGAGAGGAGAGGAGAGGAGAGGAGAGGAGAGGAGAGGAGAGGAGAGGAGAGGAGAGGAGAGGAGAGGAGAGGAGAGGAGAGGAGAGGAGAGGAGAGGAGAGGAGAGGAGAGGAGAGGAGAGGAGAGGAGAGGAGAGGAGAGGAGAGGAGAGGAGAGGAGAGGAGAGGAAAGGAAAGGAAAGGAAAGGAAAGGAAAGGAAAGGAAAGGAAAGGAAAGGAAAGGAAAGGAAAGGAAAGGAAAGGAAAGGAAAGGAAAGGAAAGGAAAGGAAAGGAAAGGAAAGGAAAGGAAAGGAAAGGAAAGGAGAAGGTATGATAGGAGTTCAAGATGCAACCCAACTGAGCAGACATCTCAGTCTGCAGATGCTGCCTGCTGGTAAGGCTGCAGACTGGTGCCCCAGGCAGAGCTGCTGTTTGCCAGCATGAGTCAGCAGGTCCAAGGAGCTGTGCAGTGACTCAGCAGGCTGTGGTGTGTGACAAGGCACCGAAATGCAAGTGACCTGGTTTTCAGAGGGAGCCAGCACTCGTGACTCTGCCTGGGGTCAGTTGTCAGGGCCCCACTCTGCTCAGCTGATGGTGGTACCAGGTTTTAAACTTCCCCCCTTTATTTTCTCCTGTGGGAACAAAATAATGATCCATCTATTATGGTGCTTTCCAACCCTGAAACCTCTCTGATTCTATTATACATGGGCAGAAAGGGATCTGGCTAGAAGCTACACCCCTGGCAGCCACAATGGGTGACTGTAGTTGAGCAGAATGAAAATAATTAAATAAAGAATACAGTTTCTGCTGTAAAAGGACTAGAAATACACAACAATAACTTTTATCTGATTTTTTGTTAAAGTGCTTTCAGCTGTTGCTGGCAAAATGAACCAAAGCAGAAAACCACTTGAAAACAAACCAAATACCCTGCAATTTCCTTCCTTTTCTTCCCAGTTCTTCAATGAAGGAAAAGCTCTTGGAGGCCTCAAAGAGAAGGGGAGTGGCATTAAAGTTAATAAATCTCTCTGTAGATTTTAAATCAACCTCATAAAAAATATTAAACCTAAAAGGAAGGATAAGCATTTCCGTTTTCTTAAACACTGGTAACTTTTCTGAATGGCAAAAGAAAAGTTAAAAAACCCCAACCTGTTTAGGAACTGTTTTTTGTCAAAGCCTTGAAGGACCTTTACCTCTGTGGACAATAAGACAACACTATGAAATCTTAATTTTTTCTTATGCTGAGTCTCCAGGATAAAGGCTGCCAGTGCTAGATGGTTGTGGTTTGCCCAAAGACTTGAGATGTCAATGTAAAAAACTAAAATACCTTTAACATTGTCTTGATTAATGACATTTTAATCTCTAAAACAACAAGATTTCTCAGTATAGATTCATACTGTAAGAAATATGTAAAAGAAGATGAGTGACTGAGCACTGGAAGAGGTTGCCCAGAGAGGCTGTGGAATCTCCATCCTTGGAAATACTCAAAGCCCTCTGGACATGTTCCCTGCATCCTGTTGTGGATGACCCTGCTTGAGCAGAGGGGTTGTACCAGAATCCAGAATATTTCCTAATTTTAAAGAGTTACCCTTATTGTCAGTGAAACATAAAAGCTGCCAGATGAGGTGCAGACATCATGTCTCAAACAAACACAAGCAGAACACTGTTACCTTTTTGTTCTCGTTTTCAAAGTCGAGGATTATTTTCCTGCCCTCTTGCTGGCTGGCACTGAGAACCTCATCAAGGCTTTGGTAGAATTCTGAGACTTCAGCTTCTCGTTTTTCATATTCCTTCAGACCAAAGTTAAACAGGTTCTCACACGCCGAGACAAACTCCTTCCTGTATGTGACACCAGAGTCAAGGTCTTTTCCCTCTCCAGAGCAATGTCCTATGTCACTCAGTGCCATGGTCTAGCAACCTCAACGGTGGTTCAAGGGTTGGACTCGATGATCTCTGAGGTCCCTTCCAACCCAGCCCATTCTATGATTCTATGATTCTATGATTCTATGATTCTATGTTCCTCCTACCTCTGCAAATCCGAGCAAGAGCTACAAGGTGCTGGGATGTCACCTCCAGGGTTCTTGCTGGGAGCAGCTGCCAAGCTCTCTGTCTGTGGCAGGACTGGGGCACATTCAACACAGAGGTTTTTGCTACTTTGAGAAAGCTGTGGCAGCTTGAGGGGAAAAATATGGCCTTGAAGGGAAAAAGAAAATACATATCCCTCTCTGAGTCATTTCTGACCCAGCAGTGGAATGAAGCATCCAGCCCAATCTGTCTTCACAAGTGTGAATATGTGGTTAATAAATACAGCTCTGGAGCCTACAGCCCAAGCACAGAATAAACCACTGACTTGGTAGCACCACAAAAATAATGTCAATTTTTCTTCTGCTATTATCTTGGCAATGGAATTGTTTTCTGGAGCCTATTGTAGCTAAGCTGTGATGCATTTTTCCCCAACAGTGTAATGCAGTTTTGAGGAAGGTCAATTTACTGGCCTTGACAATGCTCTATTAATCTGAATGAGAAAATAAAAAAAGACAAAAGAAAAGGAAAAAAAAAAAAAAGTGCCTGCTTTCTGATCCCCCCAGTGTTCAGAGCAATGATCAGGAAGAAAAGTGCTGGCCTGAAAACTTCATGGTGCCAGCTCTGGCAGGTTGTGAGATACCTGACTTGTATCATCCTGATTATTCTGTTCCTACCTCCTACCACTTCAATTTCAGCATTTTGTGACTGTGCTCTTACAGTCTAACTGACAGAGATTTATCTTACAGCTCATTTTAAACTTCAAGTGGATTCCAGACTTGAAGAAAGTACAAAGCCTTAATTCTTGCAGGGTCAGAAAAGAAGGCTACAAACTTGTGTTGGATTCAAGTGAAGGAAAAGGAATATGGTGATGGCAATAGTGAGAGTTTAAGAATGGAATCTCACGACCTGTTGCTGATGGGAATGAGGGGTTTTACAAATGGGATGTTTCAAGCTGGGTTGGCCAGCTCACCAGTAATATAAACCAGTTGTTTGTAGCCCTTGTATTTCATGGGATATCAAGCCTTAAAGCTGTCAGTGGTCTCCCAGTCCTGCAATGTTTTTTTAGGTACGGTTCCAGCACTGAACACAAACTGTCTCAGATCTGAGATCAATGCAGCTTTCAGCTCTGGACAAAAGCAAGGGATGAAGAGTCCCTGTGGATGCTCCTCCTGCTTAACTCATGGCATTACTGTGGAGCTGTAGGCTTTCTAAATCCAGAAGGATATTCCTGCAGCAGCTCATCCACTTCAGGGAAGTAAGCCAGCGTGGCAGCTTCCATATCCTCTGCAAACATCCTGTCAAACAGGAACGATCCATTCAGGTGCTCAACAAAGGCTGCCTTTGGAGAGAATCAGAGTAAAAATAAGTAAAATAAAGAGCACCAACCTGCTGCCAGTCTTCAGGATGTGTCTCTCCCATAAGCACTCCATACCAGCAGAGGAACAGGAGTGCAGATGCAGCAACACCAACACGACAGATTCACCAACCAAGGCATGAAACCATGGTGAAGGGGGGAACTAGGGCACCTTTAAGGTCCCTTCCAATTCAGACTGTCCTATGGTTGTGACAGGGGAGCTTTACATTGGATATCAGGAAAATTTTCTTCCCCCAGAGGGTTGTCAGGTCCTGGCACGGGATGTTCCAGGCAGTGGTGGAGTCACCATTCCTGAAGGGATTTAAAAGATGTGTAGACATTTTGCTGAGGGACAGGGGTTGATGGTGGTCTTGGGAGTGCTGGGCTAATGGTTGGACTTGATGATCTTAAGGGTCTTTCCCAACCACAATGATTCTATGAAAACAGCCTGAAACTGGAGTGAAAACCATCCTGGTTCACATGTGGCTTTGCTCTCTAGCCTAAGGGTAGAAAACACCGTTTAATCTTCTATAAAACATTATCACATACAACCAGATATTGCAGGGCTGTTAAGCTTTTCAGATAGGGAGTCAGTGGACTCTGGAGAGGGCTCAAGGAAGAGCTGCAGGTGTCCTCCCAGTCACTTAACCTTGCTCTTCAACTGGTCTGATCTTCCAGAGAGCTGGAACAAAAAGCCAGACCACGAGAGAAAGCACCATTCTGTCCTTGTTCTCAGTCTGCTCACAGGACTGCAGCAAGCTCTGCAAGCCCTGAAGAGTTTACCCATAAAACTAATGAAAAGCATTAACTTAGTGGGAAGGAGAAAAAAAAAAAAAAGTCACTGCACCATGAAACTGCTAACAGTTCCTTCAGACCTGTAATTTTCTTAATCTCACATCAGGCTGATAAGGTCCTTGGGTATGATTTACTGTTGGGCTTTGCAGGGTCTCTATCTGTAGTTTAATTGTTTAGCCAGAAGAATTATGTTCCCCCACATCATGTGTATTCCCCAGCAGTTCCTGTTTTCATTCAAAAGATGAGATTTGGAGATCAAAGAGATTAATCCCAGCCTTAGTTTCAGCCCGGTCGATGTTAACCTCATTAAATCTTCAAGCAGGTAAAAGCCAAGTCAATAGCTGTTGTGCTCCTTTCTCCTGAGACAATATACAGCCAGGCAAAGAAAACACACCTGGTGGTACTCCATCTCCTTCTGCTTTGCCTGCTTTTCCTCCAGCTGAGCCAGAGCCTGAGCCTCCTCCTGTTCCAGCAGCTCAGTAGAATCCCGGTATTTTGAAACTGCACCTTCTCTCTGAGAAACACAGACATAAAATATTGCCCAGCACTGCTCAGCAAATCTGGGCACAAGCACTCAGTCTTTCTAGAAAATTCACCATTTCTTTGTGGGCTTTTTATTAAACCACCTGTGAAGTTCCTAACTCCTTCCTCATCCCACTTTCTGTTGGCACATCACTCTGACTCTGCATTCAAGGCAGCTGAGCTGATTCAGTCCCAGAAAGCTTTTCTCTCCCCATCTCCTCATCTTTAGGGTCATTTCTTTTTTAGGAGGAGATCTTGTTTTGAATTCTTGAATATCAGCTTGGATTTGATCAGCTAGTGAGTTTAATATATTTACTAGGGAGGAGAAGGCTCAGCTGAGGAGCAGATGTCAAGATAGTACCAAGGGCAAGAACCCAATTAGCTCAAAGCTGAAGCTTGACAAATTTAAGTATGTAATTCTCTAATGCATTCTGTATGACCAGGGACTGGACTCAATGACCTGGAAAGCCCTTCCAGTCCTATGGTAAGAGTGATGTATATTCCAAATACTGCAGGGTTCCTGCTCTGTTTTAAGAAAATTTGCAATTAATGTGTTCTTTGCTTACTAAAAAAAAAAAAAAAAGGAAATCTTAAAAACCATAAATAAACCCCTGCCCCTTTCTTTGTTCTTTTGAACCCTGGAAGCAGAAAGCAGTCCCAGGGTTGGGGATACACTGAGAAACCTGGAGTGGGAAGTGAATCCCATCACCTCTCACCTGGGTCCCATCACTCTGCTACAGACACGATCTGTGCACGATCAGCACACCAACTCCTCCTGTCCTCCTTCCCCTGGGATCCATCTCTCAAGACTGATCTCCAAGGAGGCTCCCACTCAGCTGCAGCTTCCCAGTGGCAGCATTATCCAGGTCTCTCACCCCCAGGCAGCTGCTTGTTGTCACAGGAGCTGAGCCTCACACCCCTGACACCTCTGCCTCTCTCACTTGATGGAATTTGGCCTGCAGGTTCTCAGCTGTTCCAGCAGAGGCCAAATAAACACTCTGTGTTTCTGTAAGGTTAATTTCTGCAGGAAACCAGCCCTGAATGCTGGAATAATTTCACCTGGAGTATTGTGTGCAGTTCTGGGCTTCCCAGTTCAAGAGGGACAAAGAACTACAGGAGAGAGTCCAGCACAGGACCACTAGGAAGATGAAGGGACTGGAACATCTGCCCTACTAGGAAAGGCTGAGAGAGCTTGGATGGTTTAGCTTAGAGAAAAGGAGGCTGAGGGGGGATCTCATCAATATTTATAAATATCTTAAGGGGTGGGTGTCAGGAGGATGGGTCTGGACTCTTCTTTGAGGTGTCCAGTGACAGAACAAGGGGTAATGGACACAAACTGGCACACAAGAGATTTAAATCAAATATGAGAAAATATTTCTTCACCCTGAGGGTAACAAAATACTGGAACAGATTGCCCAGGGAGGCTGTGAAATCTCCATCCCTGGAGACATTCAAGACCTGCCTGGATACATTCCTCTCAAAGCAGCTCTAGGGGATCCTGGTCTAGCATGGGGGTTGGAGCAGATGATCCTCAGAGGTCCCTTCCCACCCCTGACCATTCTGTGATTCTGTGCAATACTGCTGGCACACAAACAAAGCAAATGATCTTGCAGAGCCTGGTGCTCCAGTGCCCAGGCAGGGAATGCAGAAACACTTACCGTGGTGTCACTCACCAGCTTGAAATCCAAATACACCAGTTCTGGGAGGTGACCAACCACAAAGAGCAGGTACTGCTCCTCGTTGCACAGAGGGTTCCCAGCGAGATTCAGCGACCGTAACTTTTTGAACCTCCTGAGATAGATCACCTGCACCAAGGGGAAAGAGGTGCTGTACTTCCACAGCCTTGAAATTCATTGTTTTTGTTATAGTTATACTGCAATATGTATCCTGTCCTGCTGCCAAACACAGGCAGCATTAAATTATGAGTTTCTGGTGCTTTGGGGAAAGGAAATAATTCACATTGTGAGTACAGACACAATGGGTGTAGAAAGAATGGGGTGGATAAGTCACAGGTCTTTAGGTTGGTAAACAGCCTTCAAAAGAACCCCAAAGCAATCCTGGTCTCCACTCCCTCCTTTTCTCATCCTTAGCTATTCTTTTTCCAGCTTTCATGGGAACCAACAGGAATTTTGCTATGGCTGACAGCAGGAACAGAATGGAGTCAATAACCCAAGAGAGAAATAACTGCAGCAAGCACTTAGCACCTGGACAGCTTACCAAAATCTGAGACTAGAGAGGCAGTGAAATCCTCTGGAGAATTTTCTCCTCTAAGGAGGGGCTCAGACACAGAGACAAATGTCACTTTTCAGATATCTGATCCTTTGAGAGGAAACACTTGCAAATACCAGGAGCACTCACGTCTTCCAGAGTGGTCAGGTTATTCTTTCCAATGGAGAAAATCTGCAGCTCCTGCAACGTGTCCATCTGCTCTATTTTAGAGATTCTGTTATTGTAGAGACTGAGGTCCTGCAGTTTCACAAGGGTATCCAGGCCCTCAATTACTTCAATATTGTTGAAGGACAAGTCTGGGGAAGAGTTGAGAAATCAAACGTTGTACAAGCACAAGTAAAATTATCTCTAGCAGAACCTGGCTCTGACCTTGCATTCAGCCTGGTTCTTGACTGAGGAGTTCACATGCAGTGTTTGCCTCAGGGGTGTTCAGTGTCCCACAAGAAAGGCTTGGCATTAAATCTTCTCCTTGTCATTGTCCATGCAGCATTTAAATGAGAGGCATGGTTGAAGGCATTCATGCAGTGTCTACAGACACAGCCCTCAAAGTGATTTCTACCTTATAGAAAACTCAAAACACAAGGAAAGAGGCAGGGGGATGCCTGAAAAGGGGGCTATTTCTGTGATAGATTTGACACTCCCTGCTTGTTTCCTGCTGCCACTGCACTTTCCTGCAGACTCTTGCCAGCCACATGAATGCCCATTGCCAGGGTCATTCCCATGGGACCAACACAGGCCAGTCCCCTGCTCACATCACCCCGTGGAGGTAAGCAAAAGCATGTTGCTCACTTAAACTATTTAATTTGTTGAGATTTCCTCTTGTCTGGACAGAACATCTATCCTAACTCCTCTGTGCCTCATGACTAAGGTAAGTATTTGCCCTCAGGCCAGTACTGAGTGATTCAGGAGCCCAAAACCAGTTGATGAGGCTCCCAGCTCCTTGCATTACTCCAACAAAAGATGGCACAGACACATAGCAGCTGCTGAGCCACCATGGCCTGTGGGCAAACAAACCCCAGGAGAGTTTCAGTATCCATTATTCACAGAATGTCAGGTTGGAAGGGACCTCAAAGATCCAAGGTCCAACCCTTCTAGGTAATAGGGTGCTCCAGAACACTATTACATCTTGGTGGTCAGCTGTTGATTCACAAGAGCATTAGTCAGCTGTGCAGTAGAAGGGTTTAGGGACTGAAGCCCCACTTGCTTTTGGCAGAGGTGGCTGAGGATGGATTTACACTGCCAGCCAGAAACACAGCTGCAGTTCCCAGAGATTGGTCTCAGCCATGAAGCTGCAAGAAGCAAGCTCACCAACCTGCCCAGCATCAAAACCTCCACCTCTGTGGCATGCCAGGTTTTTAGTTAAAAAGGAGGGATGTAAAGGATGGGCACTGCCTGGGACAGTGACAGCCACAAATCCTTATGTAAAGATCCTTTACCTTTTGTGGGTTCTAGTTTAGAAATGCCTGCTTTACCTTTGGAAACAGAACACAGGCTCTTAAATCACAGAGGTGTTTTCCTAAGAATTTCTGAAATTCACCTCCAAACACAAGTACAAACCCTGGAAACAACCTTGAGAACTCAGCTTCCTGCTCTGTCACACCAAATGTGTTAAAACCCATTCTTAAACAGGCAGAGGATTGGTTTGCAGCTCTGACAGTCAGGCATTTTGACATTTGACAGTCAAATGAGGAAACCCACAGAGAGCTGACAGCCTTCCTGGGGAAAGCTCCTTTCAGTCTGTTTGAGCAGGACTGTGACATTCTGGCTTTGTCACAGATTGCTTTGTACCTCCAGAGGCATCCGACCTCATCTGCTCTTACCCAGCCACACAAGGTGAACCAGACTCTCCAGAGCTTCAATCTTCTCAATGATGTTGTTGTCCAGCTGTAGTTTAGTCAGGTTCTCAAACTGCCACAGATTACCAATCTGCAGGATATCTGAAGCCAGAGGAAAACAAATAAACAGATTTTCTCAGTTCAGCAGACACACTGTCTTGCACAAGGAAAACATGTCCAGTCTTACCTCCAAAACACTTTTCAGCAGATTACAGCAGCGTGGGATGACTGCCCTAAAGAGCTCCAGAGAGGCAACAGCAGTGAACCAGCCCTGTCCTGCACCAGTGCACAGCACTGCCAAGGAGCAGCTGAGGGGCTGCTGACCACAGCCCTGCAGTCAGGAGGGGCTTTATGGATCCACTACTGGGAGGCCTTGGCCTTAATTTTCCTTTCCAGCTCCAGGCAGGAGGTTTGGGATGAGGCTCTGCTCCTCTCCAGGTCTGCAGGCTGGCAGTGGCAGCTGCTGTTTTGCAAATCACTCTTCTGTTCCTGGGATTCTCAGCACAGGAGAACAAGGTGGGATCTGCTCTGTGTGGCTGCAGTTTGGAGCTAATCAATAGCTCTGCATTTAGCTTTCTCCAAAAACTGAATCCCAAGGGCAGGTCCTTGGCCACTACTGCAAACCATTAGGGCCAAGCTGACAGAAAGCTTGTGTGGAACACTCTGAATCTCTTTTCCCCCTGCAATGGCTTCCCAGCAGATTTCATTATCTGCTCTGCTGCTATCAGCAGCTAATGAGCACAGAGCAAAGTGAGGAACTGCATGCACAAAGTATTCAGACAGGTCTGTATTCTGTAGCTGCAATTAAATCCATGCAGGGTTAGGGTATGGGGAGCCTGTTCTGAGGAACTCAGGCAACATCCACATCACTTTACTGAGGCACACAATGAATAAGCAAAAGAAATTTTTGCCCAGGAAATTACAGCCCCCTAAAAATAGCCCAATGTGGAGACAAATGTTCAAATGTTCTTGCTTTTCTTTTTTTTTTTTTTTTTGCGTGCAAGTTTCTGACTGCTTTGTCAGTAGGAGGCAAGCTGTGATAATGCTCCAGATGACCAGAGGAAGCCACTCAATCGAGCTGTGATTACAATCATCTACCAAACAGCTCCTCACACCATCACCATCGATGGCAGAGCCTGCCCAGGGTTTGACTTGTCCAGGTAGCAGCCCAACGGGCCGGTGGCCTGTAGGTGTCCCCACAATATAAATGTTAAATAAGAACAGCAGTGACAGTAACAGCTGAAAGTTACCCATCAGCAAAAGCACCCAGCTCTCTCTAATGAAACTCCTTCACAGGGGTGTGACTCCAAATCTGAGTCCAAATGTTGCTTTTCATCTAACAAATCCAAGCTAATCACCATGCTTTAATTGCCAGTTAGCCCCTTCATGCTTAATTCCATTACCCTCTAACAAAAGAAGAAAAAAACCTGATGTATTCTGATACTCACTCCTAAAACCAAGCTGCAGCTCTGTCACATCCTTAAAGTCAACACCTTCCATTTTGGCAAGCTTCCTGATGTCCTCTGGATGCTGCTCCTCAATGGCTCTCTGAAGCATTTCATCATCAATCACGTTTGGCTCAATGCTATTGTAGGACTGACTCATTTTTAGGGGGTATCAGCCTGAAAGGACAGAAAAGAAAAATAGATAAAACCCCAGCCTGGCTGCGATTGCCAACACTCATGGAATGGGCACAACAATTCCAAGAAACTCAGAGCACAGCAGAACATTAAGATCTAACACCTCACAGCTGATACAAAAGGCAGACTTGACTTTAATCACCATGTCAATGCCTGGACACCATCAAGTGCCACCTTCCCACCAGGTTTTGAGTGTTTCCCATGAAAACATCAAGCATTTGGCCAGACAGATCAGGATAAAGAGCTTTTTGGACACCAATGCTCCATTGTATGGCAGCCACCTGTTGCTGAAGCCCATCTTCCTGATGAGAGCAGGCTGATGGCTCTGTGCACCCTGGGAGCTGCTTTTAAAAGGTAAGTTTCTGGACAGAACATCTGTCAAACCTGTGTGGGCAGGTCTGGTTGGTACAGTGAGGTATTTACAGCACAGGAACATTCCCAGCAGCAGTTTGTAATCACAATAAAATTGACAACAAATTTGAGAAAGGGGAAAAAATGCTAAAGAATCACAGGAGTTTTCTGAAGAAAGCAACTAACACAAAGCCAGAGTAAAGGCCATTTGCTGCAGTGGATTTATAGCACTGCACCCAAACACCTTCGTGTTGGGAAGCAGACAATTCTGCCAGTCAAAAGCCTTTCTGGCTTTGTCATTTAAATATCCCTAATGTCACCCAGGAGGCACTGAGATTGTCTGTCTAGAAATGTGCACAGCCATGAAAAAATACAGGCACAGAGCATAAAATCCCAGACAGGTTTGGGTTGGGTTGGGAGGGACCTTAAAGATCACCTAGGTCAGCTTCCTGCCATGGGCAGGGACACCTCCCACCAGCTCAGGGTGCTCCAAGCCCCATCCAACCTTCAACACTGCCAGGGATGGGGCAGCCACAGCTTCTGGGGGCAACCTGGGGCTCAGCACACTCACAGTGAAGAATTTTTTCCCAATATCTAACCAAAAATTCCCCTCTTTCAGGTCAAAACTGTTGCCCCCCCATCATATCACTCTCAAAGAGCCCCTCTTTCCTCTCTGTACGAAGGATTTTAATCATCAGCTTTTCTTGCATAAGTTGGCTGTAATTAGGGAAGAAGTTCTGCTGGTTCTTTGTATCGGGGACAGGAAGGATTTGTGTTTGGGTTCAGAGTTCTCTCCTCCTCATGGCTTTTCATTAAGAACCCAAACCTCTCCACAGCTGTGCTCAGTGCAGAGCAAGCAGCAGCAGGTTCTGGTTTTTATTCATCCTTGACCCACCAGACTTTCCCTTTCCCTTCTGTTTGTCCATCACCTCTTTAGTCCATGTTGGGCCAAGGGGTCTCTCAGGACAAGAAGCTGCTGCTCAGAGCCAGCCGGAGCCCCGGCCTGGGAAGCGGCACCACGTCCCCTACACCTCCCGGCCCTGGAGGGCCCGGACGGGGTCCCTGCCCCTTCACACTCATCCCGGCCCCCTCTCCAGGTCCCCAGGGGTCCAGGTCCGATCCGCGCCCCCGGAACCGTCCCGGCCCTCACCTGCTCCGCGGCCCCGGTCGCTAAGGAAGCCCTGGAGCGTTGCTAAGGGCGGCCACGTGACGGCCTCAGCCGCCAATAGTCGTGGAGCGGGTGGGAAGGATGCCTGCGAATCAGAGCGCGAGAAATCCGTGTCAGCCAATCAGCATCCGCGTCGTGCCGCCGGGGCGGGAGGAGTAACGGGTGATTGACGTCCCTTTTGTCCAATAACCTTAGAGAACGTCTTGGCCGTTGTCCAATGGAGAGAGTCAGTAGCCTCGTCCCTGCTGTCCATCAACCTGGGGGCGGGGAAAGGGCGGGACAACCCCGGGGGTGGGACCCGCGCTTGACAGTGATGGGCAGAGGCAGCAGCCTATGGCTGCGCGGGACGTCCAGCAGCCACCCAATGGGATGCGAGGAGGCGGGGCGCACTCGGTAAAACGATCCGCGATTGGGCAGCGCAGGTGCCAGTCAGTGCGGGGTGGGGAAGGAGGGGGCCGCCGGGTCGCTGTTTGTTGTCATCCCAAGATGGAGTTCCTGCTGGGGAACCCGTTCAGCACCCCGGTGGGGCAGAGCCTCGGTAAGGAACCCCGAGCGGTGCGGGGGGCTCCGGGGGGGAGGCCGGAGGGCTCAGCGGGGCCTGTGGAGGCGGTGAGGGGCTCCAGGCAGCGGGGGGCTGTGCAGGCCCCGGGAGACGGGGGGGGTGGGTGAGGCGCTGGGGAGGCCAAGAGGGGTCTGGGGGGGCCCTCTGAGGGCTCTGGAGAAAGGAGGAGGCTCTGGGGGTCGGTGAGGCGGTGTGAGGGCCCAGAGAGGGGTCTGGAGGCAGTAAGAGGGGGTCTGTGGGACTTTGTGGAGGTCTTTAGGAGTTGTGAGGCGCTGTGGGGGGTTAATAGGGGCTGTGTGGAGGCTGTGGGGGCTGTGGAGGCTGTGTGGGGTGTGGAGGTGTGGGGGGGCCTGGAGGGATTGCAGGGTTGGTGAAGGCCCTGGAGGAGGTGGTGGGGGTTGAGGTTGGTGGGTACTGTGGGTTTTAGGGGGAGTCTCTGGGGGTTCTTGTGGGTCGTGGGGAGTTCTGTGGGCAGCAGAAGGCTCTGGGGGTAGTGGTGGCTCTGAGCTGTCTGTCTGCTCTGAGAAGGGTGTGGGACTCCACTCCAAGATGGTTGTTGGATTAGGAAGAGTTGTTACACTCCCAGTTCCTTTTCCTGCTTGTGAGCACCCTGTCACAAAGCAGCCCCAACCCTGGTGTTCAGCCCCCTTTTTCCCAAAGTGTTGAAACCTCCCCGGGCCTGTGCACCTGCAAGGAAGGTGATGTGCTTTAGGGATACAAGCACGTGCTTCATTTTCAACCCAGAGCTTGAATTGTGGTTTGGCTAATGCTTTGGTGACAACAGGCAGGTTATTTGGAGTGTCCTTTCACTGTGCGGCCAGCCAAGGCCTTCCTGGGTTGCTGTGTCTGTTGCTTCCCTCCCTCTCTCCCACAGATGTGTTCACTCCCAACTGTGGCAAGTCTGGTTTTGGTCTGGGTTGCCACAGCTGAAAGCCTGTGCACCACTCTACAGAGTTTCCTCAGGGTTGACTGGGCTGTTATTGCCTCTCCTAGACCCTGAAGAAATACAAGAGCACTCGTGCTGCAGGGAGAGAGCACAACAGTCTGGCTCAGGTTGGCATCCAGCCCCCAGAGCCAAGGGGATGTTCAGCTGAATGCTCCTGTGCCTGCATCCCTCTCCAGTGCAGCCATACTCCTGGGTCCCTTGATTTGTTTCATGAGCAGCAATAACTCTGATACTTTATTTAGAGGTTATGTTCAGCATCATGTCTAACTACTTGTGGCCTGTAGCTACTCTGCCTTCATTTATGGAAGGGTGGAAGACTTCTTGTCTTTCAAAATTCAAGTGGAAGAAGTTTGCAGAGTGTCTGGTGGTGGCCTTGAACCCCAGGAGTTCCTTTACACGTGCAGAGACACCCCCTTGTAGAACTGAGAGGCCCTTGAGTAGCAAAGTCTCAAGCTGTGCTTGGAAGATGGCTGGACCCTTGGGGTTTTATTTTATTTTCAGACTATATGGAGCATATGTATAACTTGCTGTTTTCCCTTTGCCATCTGGGGTGTTTATTTCTTCTGCTTAGGGAGAGAAGTGCCGAGAGCTGGAGGATCATAGGATGAACATGGGAAGTTAAACATGATTTTGAAGTTTTTTATGGTGTTGTGTGTGGCCATCTGACCACAGCTGCCAGGACAGCTGCTTGGACAAGCCTTCTACAACCAACCTTGCTAAGGGAAGGCAATAATTTCTCCTCTATTTATTGTCAGAGCCTTTTAGCATCACTAAGTGCTGTAAAGCAGCTTCCTTGAGGCTTCAGAATTGTTGGGGGGTTAGCAGTAAAAATCTACTTTTCTAGCTTTCTGCCTTTATCACTCTGGAGCTGCTGCATCCCCTGGCTCTCTGTGAATGAACACTCCCTGCCAGCTTAGAGCCTTTGAACACAAAGCTCTGGAGGAGCTGCTTCCATCAGCTGAGGTTAGGTGTGTGTGTGAGCAGCTTATAATGCAGCTTCCCTTAATGTAAAATTCAGCTGCACTTTAAGAACGTTCTCTTGGTTGGGTGTTTTGTTTTGTTTTCTTTTTTCTTCATCCCCGGGGGAAGAGAGAGCTGCAGATTTTATTTTGGAAGAAACATTTTTCTGCTTCTCCTCTCACTGCCAGTTATCCCTTTCTGAGACAGCAGTAAAACAAAAGCATGCCTTGTTCTCAGACGGTGCTATTTGCCCAGTGTTTCCACAGTTTTTTTCCAATGAGCTCGTGGAATAGAATTTTCACTTATGCTTCTCTTCATTCTTTAAAAGAAACCAAATGATTTTGTATCTCTGCTCCAACATATTGTGTTGAACACAGTTGTGATGTTTTCAAGCGAGGCCTCACACTCACCATACGGGAGAAGTGCAGAAAATTATGTAGGTCCATCAGCACACCAAGAATGTGTGTTCTCTGCCAGGAGTGGTTCACATGAAGATTTAATTAGGGCTAGGACAATGTCTTCAGATAAATGCCAGGTCTGAAAGAACAAAGATGTCAGAGAAGGTCTGGGGAGAACTGAGAGAGGTAATGCGAGGGATTTTCTCTTTTCTCCTTCTCTTTATCTGGATGTCTGAAGCTAGACAGGCTTTTTATGTTAACTCTTTTGCTTGATGTGGGAAAGTAATGCTAGGATGAGCCCAGAGGATTGTAATGGAGAGGGGTAGAGTTTCCTGCATCTAAAATGTCAGTTTTGATGGCAGCCAGGTTCTTCACTGCTGAAAGCTGCCTGATTTTTGGACTGCCTTACATGGTGGCCTCTAACAGAAACTGTATAAAACGCCATCATGGCTACTAATTACAAACCTCACTTAATTTTTCTTTAATCCTTTTATGGACCTGTGGAAAATGAACTTCTGTCCTTATGTCCCTAGCAAGGTCCTCTCCTGAGTGAAGGAGGTGATTTTCAGCAGGGCTGTGGTGTGGAAGGCAGGCAGCTGCTCTGGTGTGCAGAGGAAATGCCAGAAAATTAAAAACCATTTTGCTCAGTCCACGTTGCTTTTTACCTGGAGGGCTCAGTGAAGTGAGGGAGTAATTGCACCATTTTGCATGTAAACTCAAAACCTCTCCCCAGAATTACGTGGCAGAATCCCTTGATTCCCAGAGGAGTTGTTAGCGAGCGGTGCCTTTCAGATCCTGTGGGACTTCTCAGAAGTCTTCATGGTTCCTTCAGCCCTTCACAGAATGTTAGGGGTTGGAAGGGACCTCCAGAGGTCATCTGGCATCCCATGGGCTGTGTGGGACTGACTGGTAGAGGGGTGGTTGTGTCACCAGCCCCAGGGAAGGTTTCCTGTGAGATCTGTCTGGAGTCTAGAACTGGGTGCTGGGGGTTTGTGGGCTGCTGAGGATGTTGGGGCTGACCCATGCAGGGGGAGTTGGAACTAGATGATATTTAAGGTCCCTTCTAACCCAAACCATTCCATGATTCTCTGATTCTTGGGACTGAACTGTTTATTTTTCCTAGTTAATACTGTAAATACAGTAGGCCAGATCCTTCCAGGAGGACTGAAGAGTTCTCCTGACCAGGGAGGAGGAAGGGAACAAGAAGGTGTGTAGTGAAACAGGGAAGACAGACTGCTTGCTGCTAGGAGAGGAGCTGGCACAGGGGAAAAGCTGCAATTCACAGTAGCAGGAATTTGCCTCGAGATTCAACATCCTGCCATCAATTTATAATCCTGCATATTTATCTTTCTCTGTTCAAGGGAGCAGTCTTGAAAGTGTCACCACTCTATTCAAGGTTATTAGAACAAATACCCTTACCTTAGGTTAGCAGAAACATCTTAGGTGATTAAAGCTGATTGAATTACAAGGATGTGGAACACCTGTGACTTTTTTTGGGTTTCTTTTTTGTTTTGTTTTGGTTTTTTCCTCATTCTGCTTATTTGATACATACCATATGGCTTACACGCGAGGACCCAGGGAGAACCGGTGGCATTTTGCAGGATTTGTTTTTTCCTCTGGAGACTTTGTGAAGGCTTCAGGAGAGTATTTATTTGTTTGAATCCAAACCAACTCTTGCTCCTGCCCTCCCCCTTCAGGTGCAAAGGGTCGAGTTGGGGCAGTGAGGTGTGAAATGGGCTCCTGGCAGGGTGATGGATGGGAGCATCGAGGTCTGATTTGGTCAAGGCTCTGCTCAGGGCTGTGGTGGGACCTGCTGGAGTCAGCTGTTCTTGACTCAAATCCAGAGACCTCCAGGGAGAGAGAGAAGTCCAGCACCCGAGTTAAATGCAGAGAGACCCGAAAGTTAATTTTTAACAGTAGAGTAGAAATTATTCCTGCACAACTGGGGGAGTTGATCAGAGGGCGTTGGTTTTCATCCCCGGTTGCTGAGGACAAAGGGAGGTTTGAACAGGAGGTGCTATTCTGATTTTTGGGGTTTTTTGAGTCTGTTTTTGGAGGGGCCACAACTTGGTGATTTAATACAGAGTATTGCTTAAGGAGGCTACAAAACCAAGGTTTCAGCAAAAGGTACAGGAGCACTTTATTGAAGCAACAATGAGGCAGACAGCTTTTCAACTGTTTTTTATCCAAGCACTTGCAGTTTCCATTCAAGGCTGTTAAACTGATAATAAATATGGTGGGCAGAGCTGTTGTGTTGTTCCCCTCTCTTGTTTGTTTTTTGTTTTGGTTTGGTTTTCCTAATGAGGAATTATCTCAACTTGGGGGTGTTGTTGCATGTAAATACCTCATTTTCTTTTCCACAAGAAGCACTTAGACCTTTCTTTGTGTTTCTTGTATTTTAAGATTTTTATGATTCTTGGAAAATAATGTGGTTGCTAAATAAATGAGTTCATGGGTACATGCAGGAACAGAGAGATGTCTGAAGTGCTTTTAGTTTTATAAGATTATTTGGGTCTCCTTTCACTTCATGACCACGGATTATGTGGTAAGGAAAATCTCCATGAGATACAAAAATAGTTATCATTGCTTTTAAAGAAGCAAATAAATACTGAGTCATGAATCTGGTAACTTGGGGAAACTGCATACACGTGTGAGCTAGATAATTAGTGTAATACCATGTAATACTACTTCTCTGAGACTGGATTTATTTTACAGGCACAAAAGGAGACTGTAGTTCCTGAAGGTATTAATGCATGTATTTTTGAGCAATGCAGTTTTATCTCTTCCAGCACAGAACACTTAAATACATATTCCATATGCTTCAAATATAAATCTATATGTGAGAGGTTGCAGTGTGAGGACAGCTCGTTCCCAGTTTGATACTGCTCTCTTCATGTACTCAGCAGATTTTTAAAACTGCACATTTAAAATGTGCTTGACTAAAAACACAGTTAGAAAATCCCCCCAGACTCCTCCAAGTGGTTCTGTATTTAACCTAAAATAGTTTCCACCAAAAAAGAAGTGGAGTGTGTTTTCCTTAGTTGAACTGAGAGCAGTTTTAAATGAGTCAGGCTTTCCTCTGATTTCATAAACTGAGGTTTTAATTAAGCTTTCTTTGAAGGTGAGCAAAGCATATGGCAGCATCCTCACTGGTAATGGTTGCAGAAGTTTTGGTGAGCTGATCCTTCATTGAAATGACCCTGCATAGGACCTGCAGGGCTGGTGCTCTTCAGGCTTGGCCTGGCAGTCTCCTTCCTCACCTGGTATTTCATATTTGACTCTGGGTAAATCATTTCACATTCTGACTTCTGGTTTTGAAAACTGTGCAGTGCATGGGTGATGAAACCCATAAATGTCTGGACAACACCTGGGAGAAAGAAACATTGCAGGAACCCTGAGAGGTTAGGAGGTGAGCTGAAATGCCAGCCTGCAGAACACCATTCCCCTTCCATATGATAAATCTGCACAGATCATCCATAACTGATTTTCCATTTGAGGAATTATTGGATTTCTTGGTTAAGGAAACTTGTTGCTGAGTATAAAATTCCTGCCTAGGTCAGCCTGGCCTTATCTTCTGCATTTGCTTAGTCATTCTGCTGACTGTTCTGCCCGATTGCTTTGCTCATTTGTTTCACTTATCATCAGCAGGAAAGGGCTCTTTAAAACTGCTGATTCTTGAGCTCAAGTGACACTGGTGTAAAGGCTTTGCTAGAGCCTGATCTCCCTGGGGAGCAGGTCCTTACCTACAGGCAAATGTGACTCATGGAGCCAGATCTTCCCATTTGTAGATCCCCTTCCTGTTGCTCAAGAAGGGCAGCTGCAGGTAAGCTCAGCCAGCCTCTTATTGGCAGCACTGTCTTCAAATTGAAATACACAATTTACACTTGTTCTGTACCTGCCAGAATGACAAGGTAATGTAATAACTAATTTCAAAATCAAGGATTAGGGAAGGAAAAAAGTCTGTGTACCTATAGACCCTGGTCTGTGTTTGGGCAATTCCTGGCACCACTGTGTGGAGTATTTACTTGTACTTTCGTATCTCTGAGCTGACAGAAACCCTTTGGCAGCTCAGGGGTTGCAATGTGGCCTCAGAGAGCATCAGGAGATTTAAATCAGAAGATATTAAGGAGAAACCTGTTGAGTAGTTGGGTTAGTTCCCAAGCCTGATTATTCTCAGAAAGTAAGCCATTCTGTTCCCCAGCTGGTCCTCAGAAGCCTTCTGGGTTAGATTACTTTAGGAAGAAATTCTTTGTTCAAATTGAGATCAAAGAAAATGTGCACAAAGTGAAGACCCCAAGAACTTTGCAGAGCATCGTTTTCTTATTGTTAAGGCAAGGAAGGCTTTGTTACATCCCAAATGTCATCAGGAAGGTTGAGGATGTTGTGACCTTGGACATGTTGCATCCTTTGTATTTTGGTGGGATACACCTACTTTAAGAAGTGTGACCAGCTTTGCGTTTGACCCAAATGACAAAAAAATAACACTTCTTGCATAGCTAAGGAAGTGCAGAAAAGTCCCTTGAAGTCCCTTGACTGAGATGATCCACAGGTGAGACACTGTTGGAACCTTTCCTTCCAAACCATCTTTCCCTGCAGTTGCTGCATTGAGTGCCTGTGGGTCTCAATACAAACACTTTTCCTTCTTCCACATGAAGCTGGAGGGAGTTTGAACTCCAGTCCATTAATAGTGTTAAGGAATTTAACCAGTTAATTGGTTCCTAATTCAAGATTAGGAGAGAAAATATGCAAACTTTATTGGGTTATTAAATTTGAAAGGAATCTTGCAATCAATCCACATTTATTACCTGAGTGCTGTCTATTATTTTTCTGAGCACTGTTATGGGATACAGGTATGATAATAAACTGATGTGATGATGAAAGGTAAGGGTTAAGCAGGACCTGGCACCTGTTTGGTTTTGGGGTACCCTTATCTTATGTTTAAGCTGTTGTAGTAAATAGCCTGGCTTTTCATTATCTGTGAGCTGCCCTTTCTCTCCTGATGTTCACTTCTTCTAATTAGAAAGGTATTTTAGTGAAAAGAGTGATTTCAGACCTTTGTGAAATTTTCTGCTAGTACAAATAATGGTAAATCTGAAATCACTTATTAGACAAGAAGTTGTTATGGCAACTACAAGATGGTTGGCTAATCAGAGAGTGAGATCAGTTTTTATTTACAAGCATAATGAGCAATTAAGTTTGAGCAGCTGTCAGACTTGGAAAGTGATTAAAGTTCAACAAACAACCCAAATGGGTCAGTATTCAGTTCTGGTGGTTTTCTGACACTGCAGCTTGATCATGTGTGGGTTTTACCTACTATAATTAAAACTGCCTTTAAAATCCTCATTGATGCCAAGGACTTGGCAGAGCCAGTGAGTAATGAAAAATCCCTCTTCCAACTGGGTTCCTTAAAGGGTATTAACCTCGAGTCTTGCTGCAGCTAATGAGGTTTTTCACATGTAGCATCCCTGAAAGCAAAGCCTAGTTTGCACACTGGCTTCATCTCCAGGCTGCTGCTGATCACCCGGAGAGAGCAGAACCCATGCAGCCTGATTCAGGCAAGCTTTACACCTCTAAAGGGCATAAAAAGCCATAAAAGCCATCATGACATTCTTGTTGGGTGCTTAGGAAGCTGCTGCTGTGCTCAGGGGAAGGACATGCACAGTCTACATGAACATAAAAGCCAAAAGAAATGGGGAAAGTCTTGATTCATCCAGAAACATAAGGGAATGTCCAGCAGAGACTAACCTCAGGTGGAGCTGGTCAAGCTCAGTCTAGAATCATAGAATTCGTTTGGCTGGAAAAAACCTTTAGGATCAAGTCCAAGCATTACCCCAGCACTGCCCAGTTCTTCAGCTGGCCACAAGTGCACATGGCCAGGCTGGTGCTGCTGCTCCTCACTGACAGGAGCAGTGCCACTAACATATCTTGCTGTCACACTGGCTTTTCCAGGTTTTCTATTTATTATTTGGTATCCTGTGACATTTCCTGTGTTGTTGATTATCAAGCTGTAAGCAGCAAAGACCAGAGAGCTGGTTTTCTGTGGATTCCAGAGCACAGTGTATGTTCACACCAGGAAGGCTGCCTTCCCATCCATGCCCTGCAGCTTGCAGAATGCACAACATCAGCCCTTTTCACCTGCAAGGATTTGCTTCCCTGCTGCATATGGTAAATAAGCCAAACTGTTTGAGCCATGCTTAAAATCAGGGTTCTGGTTAGAATTGTACCTATCCAAGGACCAGCAGAGCCATTTTCCTGAAGTATGCAGCAGTCCCCTGATCCATTTGCATTGTTTTGAATTACCACACTAATGATATCATGTAATCTAGGCAATGGCAGTGGAATGTGAAATGAATTGGGACAGTTCCTGACCTGAAGAATTTCCAAAGTCGTGTGATGGGAAGAAAAGTTGGTGAATGGGGATTTAGGAGGAAATTAAAATGACAGTCTGGGAAATAGGCATTTACATACTTGGTCTAAACTTCTGGTGTTTACATTTTCTATCCATCAGTCTTTTTCAGGCTCACCTACAGCAGTGGCACATGAGCAACAGGGCTGTAGAAATGGAGCAGAGGTTTTGGTAGGGTTACTAGAGACCAACATCTGCATTTCCCAGCCTGTTCGAGATGGAATTTCACATGTGTCTTGTTATTATTGTTGCCTGATTGGTGCTCAGGTTTTCTGATAAAATGGTTTGGGAGAGTTTAGCTGCTAAGTTTTTGCAGGCATAGCAAGCTTGGGTGGTTGGAACGGGCAGCTGGCAGCAGAGCCCTTCAACAGCAGCAGCTTTGGGTGAAGTGATTCCTGTTACTTCATGGAATGGGAGCCAACTCTCCCCGTGGTGACAATGCTGAGTGTATTCCAGCCACTGATCTTCAAGCCATGGAGAGATTGGAGCCTTTGGACAGGGTAAGAGCTATCTGCCTCTTGCACAGGCCTGCTGTCATCGTGTAGAGCAGTGTGAGGGCAGGCTGCAAAGTTGAGAAGCAAAACCAAAACCTTTCACATCAGCAAACGTGAGCTGTCAGCCCCCAAAGGCTGCAGGTTCCTCACTGCCTTATTCACTTCCCCGTGGGATAATCATGGTTTTCCAGAGGATGCAGCTCTCACCTTCGTAGCTGTGGATGTATCAGAGAGCTGAGTGGGAAGGTGCACATGAAATAGGTTTTAGTCAAGAGTTATTTCATTTCATTTGTAACACAGTTTTATTACTGCATATCAATGTTTACTTAAGCTACTGTAGCATGCTGCAGCTGAGGAGTAAACTTGTTCTTGTAGCTTCTTTCTTTGCACAAATGGCAGATTTTGCTTTCTTTTTCTTTGATTAGTTTTTTCAGTTTAAGTACGTGAGAATGCAGGCAATGGACTTGAGTTGCAACCTGTAAAAAAGTCTGATGTAGGATCTGCTGGGTCATCTTTGCCTTTTAGGTTGTTTGCAGCAAACAAGGTATTACAAGTGGGTGAGTGGGAGGGGGAGTTTGAAATAAATGGGGATGGATTTTCAGAGTTTGCAGCTGACGTGGATTAAAAATTCTTAGAACATTTTATCCATGAAAGGCAATTAGTTTTGTTTTATGAATATGAAAACCACGTAGCTTGTAAGTAGTGAAGTCCCAAGTGAGTTATTAGAACTTGCTTTACTCATGTAGTACAAAATTAGCCATCAAGAGCTGATAGATTTCAAATATAGCTCACTGACACACTGATCATCCATAACTTTTCATAAAGAATTTTTTTTTATTCTTGCCTATAATTACTGGATGCTGTTGAAGCCCTGAGCAGGGCACCCTGTCACAGATCAGGACATTTTCTTGCTCTTGATGATGCTTGCAACATTTTGTGCATTCAAGATCCCAAATTGTACTAGTGCTCTGCCTGCACTGGGTGGGAAAACTGCATCTGGTTGTGTATTTTTCTCTCTCTCCCTTTTACCTCCCAGTAGTATCTTGCTGGTCAAATACATTATTCTGCTTCCTATCGTGGTATTGTTTCTCTGCATCTTGAGGTGAATATTTTAAAGGTAATTTCCAACAGTTTATTCAAGTCAGACTGGTGTTCTGTGGGACTTATAAATCACAAAGAGCCTTTAGGCATAGTTTTTAACCTAGAAGTTGAGGAATAAATCACTATTTTCAGCTGCCCTTTCTCTCTGATTTTTAAGCTAAACCTGATAAAATGAATGGAACCAGCTCTTCTTTTAGCAATTGTTTGTTTAATATTAGTACAAATTCCTATATGTGTATTAGTTGTTGAAGAGCTTTTTTGAGTATTGAAATTGTTTGGTGAGAGTTGTCTTGCTGGTGAGAAAAGCTGCTCAGCTACTAAGGCATCTTGGAAAAAGACTTTTTTTCAGCTTCTTTGACTAGTTTCTTCATCTAGGTTTTCTTATGGGTTGAGGATAGTCCAAGACTCAGATATTAGGAGAATTTGTATTTGTATTGTTGTTGAACAGGCACTATTCATCCAGGATGTCTGTTTTAATACCTGAATTTTCAATTAAGGAACAAGGTAGCCCCCTCCAATCATCCGATTTTGTTGAAGTTAAACCAATATAAAAACTCTTTGGCAAGCAGTAGGCTATCATCCAAGTTCTGCCTATGGAAGTGACTTAATGTCAGTGGGATTTGGTGTACAGCACCTGGTTCCTTACTGTGGTTAAAGGGGGAGGAGGTTTGGGTAACCATCCCAAGGCAGTGACCTGTTTAATAACTCTGTGCTGATAAATCCTCCCATCCAGAGCCACGTGGAGAAGCTGTGGCAGTTGTGGTCTAATTCAGAGAAGGCAAATCTGAGGGAGAACATTTTTGTCACCTGGAAGGTTTTAATTTATGCTTTCCTGCCTCTCTTCTAGAGAAGAAAGATGGACACTGAGAGTGTGATAATATTAGGCTACTGGAATTGTTGCCTAATCGATCACAGATGTTTGCAGAGTGGTGAGCCATCATCTCCACCCTACCCTGGTCCGAGGGGACAGTCTGTCATGAGCTGTGACATGTCATAAAGGAGCATTGATCTGTCACTGCCCTACAGTAAATCACCCGGTAAACATCCTGATTCGAAGCCATTAAAATCCATTAATACAGGACATACACCTTAAAACTGCTTTGACATTTCTGATTGAAGGCTTTAGCGTATTGATCCCTGGTGTGAGCAGGTCCTTGTTTGGCAATTGTAAAGGAGCTCCATCCTTTCAACAGCGTGGGTGTGCAGGGAGAAGGGAATCTGACCAAGGTCACCGAGGAAAGAGTTGAAGAGATGTGTGATGTAGGCTGAGTTTTAGGGAAGAGCGTCTCCAAATCATGTAAATGGGGGGACGAGCTGGGACCTGCTGCCCTATGACCCAGCTCTGAAGGACACGTTGGCTTTAATGAACACACAGAGCAGAGGAAGAAGTTGAGATGGTTGTGTTATTGTTGTGTTTTTTTTTCTTTAAAAGCTGTATGGAATGAGTAAGTCAGAGGGATTTTACTTTGTAAAAAAGCAGTAGTTGCTTTCTGCCATCTGTTTTAAAAGAGAGTGACTTACAGACACATGTCACTCAGTGGAGCATGCTGTCAGCAGCAACAATTTCTGCTGCTGGGGGAACTTCAGTCAGAAGATTCATAACAAAAGTCTTGATTGTATAGAAATACACCGTTCTGCTTGGGATCCAGGTTCCAAATGCTGTAAGGACTATGAGTAAACAATCATTTGTGCCAGAGATGAATGACATCTGAGTACAGAACCTGCCTGGAGTAGGTTACCCTGTCAGGCTGTTTCTAGACAACACAATAACACAGTGCTGAAAGGTCCAGCTGGTTTTACAGCCCACAAATGCACCATGACCTGTGAGATGTGATGAACTGAGCAAGTCAGTCTGGTGTGCTCCCTTGCCTGCTTTGATATTATTGTAAGGACTTTGTTTTGTTGCTCTGTTTGTTCAGGTGAAGCTCTCACCCGAGTACGAAACAAAAATCTTTTGTTGTCCAGCTATTAATGTTTGGTTTATCTGTATTAATCCACTCACCTTGCTCTTCTTCTCAAAGCACTGCACAGCTATGCTCAGTTAATCAGCTGGTGTTGCCTGCTCCTGAGAGGTTGAATTTGTGGGAGACATTGGGCAATGCCTTTTCTGTAACTTGTTTAAATCACAGGAATGGTGCAGTGTAACTGTGAATACCACCACGTGGTCTTGAAAAAGGCACAATAATTGCATATTACATATTCATGATTTTAGGTGAGTGTGATCTGGAAGGCACATTTGAAGAAGTTTGGCATTTGGGCGGCAGCTTCAAAAAGAAAACCTGAAAGTTACCTGGAGAAAGTGACAGTTCCCAGTTTCCAGCTGTGCCTTCAAACAGCATCTGAGCTAAATAATCATTGTGATTGCACACGTGCACGGCCACACTTTCTCTCATTATTCTGTTTTAATGGAGACTGCAGTCATTACAAACCACGATTATCCATTTATTCAGCATCAGAAACTTCCGCAGAACAGTGAGTGGAGGATGGATGACTTCATCCCAAAGAGTTTCCATGTAAGCCAAAAATCAATCGAAAAATCACAACAGTTTAGAGTTTATGACCAGTCCTGCAGCAGTACCACCCAAATCACGTTTTTCTCTAATGCCTTGCAGTTCAGATTGAGCCTGTTTGTTCTAGCTGACTGGCTTTTTCTTTGGAAGTGTGAAGCTCAGCATTTTCAGAGCAGTGTGAAATAAGGAATGTAGAAAAAGGACTTGGAGCAGTGAGGTGGCTAATTGAAAAACGCTATTGGAGCTGTGCTTTCTAACAAAGAAACTGGCAGGGTTTTGTGAGTAAGTCACTTCAGAGCTGAGTTTTAATCTTGAATTTTGAATGAGTCACGATTCGGTTTTTAAGAGCTGCATTTTGATAAAAGGGAAAAAACCCTCCTGTTGGTTACCATAATGTCTAAGTGTCCATGGCTATCTTTCTGAAAGCAAATATAGAGAAAGTAAGAAGAGACTGCTAGGTCCAGGGGGGGTTCTAGCATATCTCTGTCTTCCTGGGGAGATGTCTTAGCTATGCAAATGCTGAGGATCTTTAGTTTTATCTTCATTTTGCTTGGACAGCTGAAATCTGTTTCCATGGCCTCTGTATGGTCTTTCCCCAGGTCTTACTGACAGTGCTGTGCAGGTCACTGATGATTTGTTGAATCTCAGAGAGACAACTGCAGTCACAAAACGTAATGATGCTTTAAAGCAAAACAATTCTATAAGCTACAGCTCAGAGGAGAGATGTTATCATCTCATTCAATAGCTTATCTCCCTTGTGAGCTATCTCATGCCTTTTGCATTGCCTTGCAAAACTCTTTCTTTTTTCCCTGAAAGACCTTTGTCTGTTCTGGGAAGGCATTTTGCATCTGACCTCAGCTGATAGCTCTTGCTTCTGAGAGAGCTCCACTGTGCCTAAGGGAGGGGGACCAGTAGGATGGAAGTAAAAGCCTACTGATACTCTGGCTGCTTCTGTTCCCTGCCACATATTATGCAGAGTGAAACATAACACATCTGACTGTTTGATTTCCTAATTTCAATCTTCGAGCACAGCTGGTAGGCAGGTGGACTGTTAAGTGGTAAGACAAAGATCTAAGATCTACAATCTTCTGAACTTCCAAGCCAAAAAAAGAAAAAAAGTTTTATACATCTTGTGCCCCAAATGCTGTTGGATGGAGGGGAAAAACTTGGGATGGGAACTTTCTTGCTCTTGGACCTCTCTCATGTGGTGCATTGGTGTGCATGCTGCTTGCATAAACAGAGGTGATTTTTCGTGCATAATTCCTCCCAAATGTAGAAGCCTCAGAAGCAACATCTGGAGAAGTCGCAAGAGTGACAACTGTGATATCTCTGAACACAAGATCTGTACATTCACAAGATTCTGGTTTTCAGGCAGAAAATAGCACCATTTTCATTTGAGGTGATTTATAGCTAGTGCAACATTTAACTTTCTCTATGCCTTTTCTTCCAAGAACATGATGCAGCACTGCAATCACTTATCAGTACTTACAGATAGACCTTGAAGGAATATTTCTACCCTGGTCATGCCTGCTGTCATCATTCAGCTAGAGTAGCTGCTCTCAGTGCTTCCAGCAGTCAGTGTTTCAGTCTCATAAACATGGACATGGCATGCAAGTTGACCAGCATACAGCCTCCAGCTTGTGCCAGCCCCATCCTAATGAAAATCTGCAAGCTTCTTTGTTGGCAGGTTGAGGATATTGGTCAGAGAGGAGCAGTGGGAAGAGGAAGCAGGGAAGAGCAATGAGTCCTGTTTTAGCTCATCCATGTGTGAACACAGGCAAACTTTAAGAGTGTCATCAACAGTTGAACTGTAACTTTGAAGCAAAACCAGCATGGACTGAGAAGGACTGGGGGAGTCATTTCTCCAGGACAAGTGGGTGTTCGTGTTTCTTTGGTAGGTGACTTGTGCTGGGTCTGAGCTGGGTGATAAAAGCTCTTTTGTTTTTCTCAGCGTTTAAGAGTGTTCCCATCCTACATGGGTATTTCTGACTTGATTTCCTGGTGGTGACATTGCTCAGGTCAGAGCAGGTTGCTTGGGAAGAGGCTTGGCTGGAAGGGTGTGTGCACCCAGGCTCTTCACACTGAAAACTTCACACCTCTGGTCAGCTCAGCACCTTCTGAATGCCACCAAATGTACACAGTTTCCCTGTGAGCAGGGAAACACTGATTTTGCCATTTGGCAGAGCGTGGAAATGTGGCCACAAGAGTCAGATCTCAGAGGGAAGGTGTGAATGAAAAAAACCAGCACAATTTTTTTTTCTCCATTTCTTTGCAGGCTAGAGATAAGCTAATGCTTGCGTGTGCATGTGCAGTGTCCAAGGTCTGCAGCGTGTCAGGTGTGGAGTGCCAGGTTGTCTTTCTTTGTACCAGAACATCTTATGCTTTAATTTGGGAAACGTGGTGGGAACTGATACCATCTTGTTTCTAAGAGAGACTTTCTGATAATCTCACTGGTGGTGTCACATCTCTGTGAGACACGAGCTCCTGGCTCCTGCTGCGGTGAGGAACTCGCAGCTCTGGGGGTTGTTCTGGGGTCAGGAGCTGTGCAAGGCTCCCTTGGCACCCAGGCTGGGAGCTGCCAACCCTTTTGGTACACAATTAAACTGTACCATAAACACGTCAGCTCAGCATGGGGAGAAGCAGGAGGGACTCCTCCTCATTGCCTTTTTCCGTGTCTGATTTAGCATTTCTTCTATCACCCTGGAATCCTTTGGTCCTGTTCCAGAGTCCTTGTGTGAACTAGTGCTGTTAAATGCCTTTTAATGAGGCTGAAAGAGATTGAAGAACTGGTGGCTGTTTTTAAAGGGGATTTGCCTGATTTGCATGCTGTTCCTTTGCAATTGCTGTGAATGTTTCCAAAATCTGTTTAATCTTTTCAGTGCTATCTATTTGCTGTTTGATGAGGAGCCTCAGGGAGATGCACGGCTTCCAAACTGTCCATTAAATACTGGACAGGTTCTTGAGTATTTTACATATACTGCATTTTGGATATGCTGGGCAGGGATTCTCTCACAGGTGAGCACGGGCAGAGCTGTTCCACCAGAAATCCAGAACTATACCCTGCTACGTTTTGGCTCTGGAAGAGCTCTACAGGCTTTCAGTTCATTGCAGTGTAATACTGGTCTTCAAACAAATCACACACCACCCCTTACACCTTCTCTGCAGTCAGTTAACTCCTTTGTAACAGCTGAGAGAGCACTGCACCAGCAAATCTGGGTCACACACCCTACAGAAGACAAACTAATACAGATGGCAAGAACTTGTGTGCTCTCTGTCGCTGAAGAAGGGACTAAAATTAGCTTCCAACTCTTATTCGAATTAAAAATTACCCAAGGGGGTGAGAATTTATTCTCTAAAAGACAACTGTTACTGTTCTTAAACCCACACAGTCTTAACCACGTATTACTCCAACTAAAGAACAGAAATGTAAAAATAAAAAGGCAGTAACCAAACTTCCTGGGAGAAAAGGGATTTTGAGTGTATCTCAAGAGGGAAATAAAAACAAGATTCCTGGGGACCCCAGACAAGTGTTTCTGTACCACCCTCCATGCAGGGCTGCAGCAACATCCCCTTATCACAGTTTTTAGCTGTGGAGTGCTGCCATATACCTGTTTTATCCAAATAAACCTTACCAGAATGGGTCTTACAAGACCAATGAATGAACTGGCTGCTAGCACAACTTTGTGCAGGGTCAGCATTTTCCACAAGCATTTATAAAAAGTGACAGCAGAACCAGAGAGTATAAATATTGCTAAGTTGCTGCCTGATGCCAAATGCTGTCAGGAACACACAGATTTGTTAATGTTGTTTTAGATTAAGAGAACAAATCGTAGGCCCAGGTAAGGAATACCCTCAATTTAAGGCATAACCTCTCATTTTGCAGCACTGTGCTTATAGATCCTTTGCAGCTTTGGAGATCACCTTTTCCAGCAGAGCAGATATAGTGATTTTTTTTTATATATAAAAATCACTGAATATTAAGGTGTTTTTTGTAATGTTAACATGTTTTCCTAAGGAAGAAGGACTATAGGGAAGTGGTGACAGATCATTCCATAGCAGTACAGCCTTATGGACAGTACAAGAACAAAATGCAACTACAAAGGTTATTGTTATGAGCAGCTTTGCACAAAGAGGGATTCCTGTATTCCAGGAAACATTTAACACATCTGCTTGCACTTAACTTAGAAGAATCCCTGTCTAACATGGCCTAAATGCAGTAAATTAAAAATATTCAATAACCTGGACAGTATTTACTGGACATTTTGGAAACTGCATCTCTCTGAGGCTCTTTCTCAAGCAGACAAGTGGTTTTGTTGCCAAAGTGAGCTCTACCATGAGGTGGTGATGGCTGAAAAGGTCCCAGAGGTGAAGATGTGTGGTTTGGAGTTTTGTAGCCTCTGCTTCCTCCCTGGTGGGTGAGAACCTGTGCAGTGTGATCTCTGTGCCTTCCAGCACTGTCTGAAGAGCTGCAAAGGATGATCTTCTGTCCCATAACGTCCTCTTCCATGGTGCCCTCTCTGTTTTGGAGATAAGTGGCTTCTTTTCAGCTCTCTCTGCTTCGATTTTGCTTAGCTGTCTGGTTTGTCTCAGTCTCCTGTAATTACTGTCCTTGGTGGAGCTGCTTCAGCCAGGGTTCTGGTGCAGGAAAAGTCACTGAAACTTGAGGTACCCAGCCACTGAGTCTTTCTCCAAGTAATCTCCTGTAATTGTGGGCTGTGGGCATCTGTATCCATAGTCATAGTGATGAAAATGTTAATGGGAAAAAACATTGTTGGTAAACAGAGAGATGTGTGAAGCCCTTGGAGCCTGGTGTTCTGAAACAAAACCTGCCTTGTTCTGGGGGACAGATTGGGGTCTGATGGAAAGAGAAGCATAGCTGGAGATGGTACCTATGTTTTTGTTTCTGCTTTAAAATGTTTATGTGTTATTTTTTTCTTCTTGTCTTATTTTGCATGTTCAAAATGCTTTTTCTTTACTCCGTTTGCCTTCCAGCATTGGTTGCCAGGGATCTGTAGGAGAAACTAGACTCATTGGGAGGGGAAATGGTTGTGTTCAGCTCAGAGGTCCCTTTTTTTAGGTGTCTGGTGACAGGCTTTGTTTATCTTGATAGTATTTCTGAATGAGGGCAGTGTAAGGCTTTGAGGGTTTGAGTGCTGCAAGTGAGAAGTGGGGAAGAAATTCAGGGGATGATCTAGGCACGATGAGACAGAACTATATTGATTTAGGAGAAAATCCCAAGGAGGGTATAGTTCTTGTCAACTGATTGCTTGACGTTATGGTGATGCTACTCTTGCAGACATCTATAAATTGAATTGCCAACAGTTCTGGCATCTGCCACTGTCACAGTCCTATAGGTCATCCTTCACCTCAAATTTAGGCTGATGCTGGAGTGACTTACCTGCCACACAAATGGGGAGCATTTGGGAGTCAGGAGGATGCCAGGTTGTGCCTGGGACCTGTGTATGTAGCCCCCAGCCCCAGGAGTAAAAGAATCCTGTGAAAAACGGGTGAGCATGAATGATGCTGTGACCTGAACTGGCACATGCTAAATGTTTTTACATGCTGGTGGTTCTTTTCACTCTGAAAATTCTGGACTTCCTTGAGTTCTGTCTCCATCTTTTCTCCTTGAGTTCATGTGGAGCCATTCTCTGCTGAAACACAGAGGAGGTCACATTGATTTCTGACCTCATATCTTCCCAAGAGTGCAGCTTCCAAGAAGTTTAAATTGGAATTAGCTGACATTTTCCTACTCAGGAATTAATGAGTCTTTGAAGAGCAGTCCATCTCTGTGGGCTGAAGGTAGTGAGTTTGAGGGCTAATTCATTGTCTGGAAACCTCTATGCTGTTCCCTAAAACTAGGAGGGAAGGTGTGACATTGCTTATAGTCAGTGGGGACTTTTTTTTTTTTTAATTCTTGTTTTCTCTTACTGGGTTGTTTCAGCCTGGAGTAACTCAAGATGGACTGAAGTGTGATGCCTAATCAGAAAGATAAAAAGATTTATTTTTTTCTTTACAGAAAAGGCCACAGATGGCTCTTTGCAGAGTGAAGATTGGACACTTAACATGGAGATCTGTGACATTATCAACGAGACAGAAGAAGGGTATGTGTTCTTTCAGCAAACTTTGAAAGGTTCTTTAACACCATCTTCATTAATACTCAGCATGTGAGGAGGCACAGTGAGCCCGGGAGCAAATGTTCTTAGTTTGAATGCAGTTTGCATAGGAGTTGCTTAGTTTTCCAGTTCCTGAGGCATTTCAGAAAACCACTGTATGACGCAGCACTTTCTGTGGTTGACCTCTGCTCGGGAGGGCTGTCATGAAACACATTGTTGGACAGGGTGCAGAGTTGGTACTTCTGTTTTCAGCAGATCTGTCTCCTTGCAGTGCTATTAATTTCAGCCATCTGAACAGAGAGCTGCTCCAGTGCATCTCCTTCAGCATCAGAAAAGCTGAGCTGTGTGCAGTTCACAGGAGAACTGATTGCTGTTCTTATGCCCTGGGCCTTTTTCTGACTGGGTGTCAGTCTTTCCTGCTTGAACAACATCTTACCTTTTTGGAAGCCTCAGGCATTGCTCTGGTCATGACTTCTGTGGTACCTTTTCTCCTCCTCACATAATTCTAAATGACCCCAGTGTGGTTGCAGTCCAAGTAAGCTGATGTTAATACACATGCTTATGTCCAGCTGGAAATGGTAAAGGATTCCTTTTCCCAAGTTATATGGCATATGAAAAATGAGTCTGAGATGTCCTTTACAAATGGTGTATTTCTCCTTCAGTCCAAAGGATGCCATTCGAGCACTGAAGAAGAGGTTGAATGGAAACAAAAATTACAGAGAGGTCATGCTGGCTCTGACGGTGAGTGGGGGCAGGCTGGAATGCCTCAAAGAGGCAGAGCCCTTTGCTTTTGTGATCTTCTTTTTGCTGGCACTCTGTTGAATGTATGCACTATTTGCTTTAACAGTCACTGTTCTGCCCTTTTCTTCTCTCCAGTTGTCTCCTCACTTCCTTGGAGAGAGCTGCTGGAAGCTTTGCATAGTGTTTTTCTGACTCAGTTGATTTCTGCTTTTTGGGGGCTCTTATTCATCCTGAGTACTGATTGAGGAAAGTTGAAGTAGCCCAAATGGGTCTGTGTATTCTTTGAGGCTTTCCCTTTACCTCTCATTTTCCTGTGACCAGCTATTTCTCCACTTACAGACAACATCTGTGGGTATCTCTGCAATTGAGGGTGATGAACTTGCCATATTTTCAGCTTCAGAAGTAGCTGATGCACAATTTCCCTTGTGAATGGATCTCTGCAGGAGCCTCACATTAATTTATGCTGATCTAATTTCACTCAATAAAGTGTAAATTATATCCTGGGCATTTAGGCAGCACTGCTAAGGTGTGAGATAATTTGTCAGTGACCTTTTCTACTGATGAGGGTGTTTCCTGGGTAATGCAGCACTCCTGGACACGCAGTGCTGTGCCAGCTCCATGCTGCAGCAGCCTGAGGGATGAGCAGCAGTAAGGAGATGGAGTTACCCTGCTGTGGGTAGGTGATCTGTAGGATTCTTTCACAGGGCTCTTGTTGCATCTCCCTGACGAAGCGTGACTGTACTTTCTGTCTTCTTGCCATTTCCTCTCCTGGATTGTCAGTTTGACAGATTACCAAAGACCAAACCAGGAGATTATCCATTGTGCAGGGAAGAGCAAAATTCATCAGGAATGAGCCCGTGTCATCAGGGCTGATGAAAGTAGCTGAAGTAGGAGAGTAATTACAGGCTCCTCAGCTCCAGAGTCACAGTGTCTATTAGGCATGGCTGTAAGAAGTGACGCATTGGATTTATCTCCATGCTAATCATGTTCTTCAGAGAAAAATCAACAGCTGTTCTTCCGTGGCAGTTGAATGGCAAGTGAAAGGTGCCTCTAGCTAGGTTGCAGGGGGAAAATATGTCAAAGTATAAACTGTCAGAGCATTCACAAGGGAGTGTTTTGAATGAGTGGAGATCATTCACCTGAATTCCCAACTCTAAAACATGGCTTATGGCTCAGAGCAAGCGGGTCCAGCTGTGTTCCAGCAGCAGAGAAAATGGAGGAGTGCCCCAGCCTGCTAATATCTCACTGTGACAGGATGTCCTCTGTCTTACCTGCTCTTGATATGATGCTGTGCACTTACCTGTTCAGCTGCGCAGCTTGGGAAGTTCTGCACTGAAGAAGAAACTTTATTTCTTTCCCTTGAAAATGGGCAAATGTAGATCATGAAAGTGCCCAATGTGTTAATGGTGGGTGAGGTACATCTACATGTGCATGTAGAGAAGGAAGCTTTCTGGTAAAATGGGGCAAATGAAGAAGAATTAAGAATGTAAGTGTAACTTCTCTGCCTTCTCTCCCTCCCCTCAAATGTTTCAAAATACAGAAAAAAAGCAAAACTGGGAACCAACCACCTAGGTGCTGTGTGTGTGATCAAGCTTTGCTCCAACAATGGATGTTTTTTTGTGTGTGTGCAGGTGTTGGAGACCTGTGTGAAGAACTGTGGCCATCGCTTTCATGTCTTAGTGGCAAACCGTGACTTCATAGATGGAGTTCTGGTGAAAATCATCTCGCCCAAGAATAATCCCCCAACTATTGTACAGGATAAAGTGCTAGCACTGATTCAGGTACACAGCTTGTCTCTGCTCCCATATGTTGCTGCCTGAAAGAAGGGACTGTCTGCTTCAGTGCTATGCATCACTAAACACGCTGTCATCATTAAAAACGTGGCAAGTTTTGTTTATCTGTAAAACCAACCAAAAATATCCAGATTGGCAGGGAATAGCAGACATGCACACTCACGGGCCTTTTATCCAGGGACAAATGTCTGCATTCTAGTTAGAGAGGTACCACAGTGCTCAAAAGCACTTAAGAAAAGTTAAATGGGTGGCTTTGCATTTTAACATTCAAATCTAGAAGCTGGAGACCTCCCTCTGTGATGGGCTTTTCATCTGAGGCCAGGAAGTTTTAGAGGATCATGCTTCTGCTGTCAGTTGCAGAACACTTACCTTTCTGTGTCTGTTTCCCTGACCGTAAAATGGAGCTGTTTCCCTCCATTAGAAAGCATTCTGAATCCCTTTGAAAGATGGTTATAGGAAAGTAAATGACCATAGAGGAGTTAAAATGCTTTTGGTGTCTTTTCTCTGGTTATTGTGCAGGCAAAGTGCACTGTCTGATCCTTGCCTGCAGTGGGGAAGTTCAGGCGTAGGCCTGTCTGCCACTTGTGTGCAGCATAACAATAAACAGCCATGTTAATTCCACAAGCCATTAGCAACACATGAGGAAACATTGGTGCCTGCCTGGAGGAAATCTGACAATTATAGGAAGCTTTATCACTAAGCTCCTACAGGCAATTGCCTACGCCAGGGACTGAAAGACATTGTGTATTTAAAATGATAGAAAACTGCTGCAGTGGTTCTTGTGGGAAGGTAGCACAGTTTTTTCCAGATATGCTCCTGATTTTTGTGGCAAAGCACGCAGTTGAATTTCTGCCCATTTATTTTTTTTATTTGGGTAGACAGATAGGACATGGTTAGAGTACAACAATCCAAATATGTGGTTTCTGAACAGGAAATAAGCTGGTTGGGGGGATTTGGTGGGTGGTGTTTGGGATCTGTAGGGTCCTTTTGTTTCTGATCAGTGATCTCAAGGCTTTCTAAAAGAAAAATGTGCAAAATTAACACTTATTAAAAGCAATTCTTCTTCTTCTGGCTGAGCCCACAGATGATCACAGGGAGATGAGGCTAAATACTGTCCTGTTAAAGAGAGACTGTGCATGTTTCCATACTGTGTGCTCTGCTACAGCATTTTACAGAATGCTGGTTACACTGGGTCCTGGATTTAAGTGGATTTCCAGTCATCAATACAACTGAGATGAAAGTGTTTGTTACATACCCAAAGCCCCACAGTCATTGCCTCAGTATATTAAAGAGAGCTTTATCTGAGTAGACTCAATGCAGTAGAGCTAAAAGCCTCACTCTGGGTACTAAATGCCTTTTGGTATAAAAAGCCTGAGTATTTTGCAAGTTGCCTGTGGGTGGGTTCAGTTAGTGTCTCTTCAGCTGGAGGTGGCAGGGGACTTTGTTTTCCAGATTGCCTGACAAGTTTGGGAAAGTGATTTGCAGTCACTCATCTCAGCTGCCCTGTGGACACACACCCCCAAATATCCCCTACATCACGACTGCTTCAGTCAGCTCAGGCTCAACTCTTCAGAGCTCCCTGCAAATGGAGTTAACTCTATTCCAGGGGACTGATCTCATCTCAGCTCTGCTCCAGTACCATTACATTTATCCCCCTCTATAGGCTTTTTATAATTTGATATCATGGAATTAATAAGAACAGAACCGATAAGATTAATAGCAGTTGGAAGCATGGAAAAAGAGCTGTACAAAGTGCATATGTCTTCAGCCATACAACTCTTGTGCTCCTGGGTCTTTCTGCAGTAAGGGCAGGTGAAGCTGCCACTCAGTGTCTCATCTGGAGGCACTTACCTGTTTGCATATGTTGAGCATCTTGTGTCTCACTTTCTCAGCCTATTTCTCAGTGCAGATGAATTAGCATGCATTACATATTGTTTATGCTTCTTGAGAAAAGGCCTTGGAAATATTCCTTATGGCTGTGCCTCATCACCTCAGTTTGTGCCACCTTACTGCCCAGTAGCTGAGCACTGTCACTGAAGATGAAGTGTGGGGAAACCTTTAGTGACACAGAAAATTCTTCTGAGGCTCCATGTGTCAAAAAGTGTCCTACACTGAAAGAATTGCCTTGGGATGGTCACTTCTTTAGGGGCTGGGTTTGCAATGGTATTTAATGAACCTCCTTGAGCACAATGAGGTGCCAAGTGGAATTTATAGTGCAACATCCTAAAGTATCTACCTTTACTAGTCTGGCCCAAAGGCTTAGAACAGATCTGAATTCAGGGTCACCTCTATCCTATGCTTGTTTGGGCAATGGGCAAGTCTCCTAACTGCTGTGTGTAGCTCATTATCTGTAAGGCAGAGCCAGTGTAGCTGCTGCCTAGTTGAACTGTAAGCTGTCTAGGACAGGAATTGTCTTGCAATGTGTGTAGACAGCACTTAGGACTGTAGTGCCCAGTCCTGCTTGTGGCCTCTGAGAAACACACTGATGGAGATAATGCTCCCAGCTGAGGTGAAGAATACAAATGAAAGTGTCTTCTTTCTCCAGGGAAGAGAGTTGCAGAAGAGAGAATATATTAAAAAGGTGGAGTGCAAATGAAGTGAGTTCATTGCAACATAATTTATAGGAAGGCAGTGAGAGGATGCATTAGTACATCCTGCTGGGCAAACAAGCCTCATTAAAAGTTGGGGACAGCAACACAGCAATACTTTTGCCTCTAGGTTTCTTTTGAGTGATTATTAAATAGATCATCTCTTTCCTAACATTTTTCACTCCTACTTGCAAATTGAGTTGAAGTGGGGAACACCATTATGTAGAAACACCATTCAGGTGACTTCCTAGGTAAACAGAAAAGCCAGAGAAAGTGGAGTTACTTGTACAGTCAATATCCCTGTCAGAATTAGGGATGGTTTTGGAAGGTCAGTTCCAAGGAAACAGAATGGCTCTTTGCAGGTGGACCTGTTTTTAATCTGGCTCAAATAGGGCTGTTTGGACTCGCACTGCATCAGAGCAGTTGATGTAGTTAATTTACTCAACAATTCTGGGTTTTCTTCTCACTTAGTAACCTTGCAACTGATAATGGATTGTCTCCTGGGCAAGGGTAGGAAATGCTCTTTCTTAGAAATAAACAGAATAGGAATGCAAGTTAAATATTAATATTATTGTCTTGTTTTGCTCTCTTTGATTTCTCTTCTGTCAAATGTGAAAAATGAATAAAAACAGCATTTAAAGTGAAAATAGTCAAAGAACTGGTGTAAAAGTGGTGACTAAATGAATTAAGTTCAGAGCCCACACACATCTCACAGTACTTCTGGATCCAGCACAGTGATACTCTGCATCACATACGTGGGGGGTTTGGGGAATGCTTCATTTTTAATTCAGTCATAATATTTCAATTTTTCCTTCCTTTAAGTTTTTAACACTTGGCTAATTTCCACCAAGAGGGAAAGGGTGTAGAGGCTTTCAAGATATGCTCCTAGCAGCTTCATGAGTGCAGGCTAGTGGAGAGGAACACTTAGTACTCCCACTGAAGGAAAAGCTCCAGTGTGAATTGAAATCTCTTCAGACACGAGAGAATTCATACGGGAGAGATATTGAGTGTTCTGACTGGGGGAAATTCTCCCTTTAAACTTGTTCTTTCTGACACACCAGGGTGTCTAAGTGCTGGGTATGCTCTGTCAGAACCCAGGCTTCATTAGTTCTGCTGCTCATGGGACTGCATGTTTCACAATATGAGAACCTCGCGAAGTGCCTTTGTTTTATTTGTTTGGTCTAAATAAAATACTGAAGAAAATGTGACAGCTGTAAGTTTTTTCCATTGGCAAAAAATGAGGGTGTTTCACAAAGTAAATTGAGAATACCTAAGTTTATTTTACAGTGTTATGAATTTTGCTTCAGTCAGTTTAATCTTGCACACAGACTTTTTTTTTTTTTCCATGGGTTATTGGCCATAGAACATGCAAGAAAAGAGCAGCATGCAATTGGTGCTAAGTAAAGGAGCTTGAAAGAGGCTTTCATTGGCATTTACAGATTTTGATGGTGTCAGAGGCTAGACATAGCTACTGTGCTCTGGGTTCCTGTCTGTATTTGAATAAAACACATACATGAATGTCTTAATGGTATTTGCAGAATCTTTTTGACCAGGTCTAATGATTACAGCTTCCCTTTGAAGCTGAAATGCTTGAAAGGTTTTGCAGTTGGTATCTGAGGTCAGGGTGGAGCTAGAACTTCATTTGAAAGGTTTATGGATAATCCCTCCTGTTTTCCAGGCTTGGGCTGATGCCTTTCGAAGCAGCCCTGACTTAACTGGTGTAGTGCATATTTATGAAGAACTCAAGAGGAAAGGCATCGAGTTTCCCATGGCAGATCTTGATGCTCTGTCTCCAATTCACACACCACAGAGGGTAAGCTGCTGCCTTGCAGTTCCAGAGGTATTATCCTGAGATGTCTAAAGAGCCACGTGCTTACTCTTCATTGTCCTCCTGTGTGTCTGCATTTGGCTTGTTTTCTCACTCCTGGAAGAGCTTTTTAAAGGACATGTAAGAGAAGCATAATGCAGCTCCATTCGATAGGCTGTTAAGCTAATGGTTTCTCCACCCTTGAGTCTGAGAAAATCTGAGAAAAGAGTTTGTAGGGGGTTTGTACACTTGTCTTTTACCAGACGAATGCAACTGATTTGTTCAGAGTGAGTCCAGCAGGATATATGTTTAAGTTGTATTTCTTTTTCTCAAAAATATGGTTGCTCAACTCTGGATGAATATGGTGACAGCTCTGAACCAAGTCCTGCCTGTGTTTTAAAGGTGTACAGAGCCTGAATCTCTTACAGATCCCATGGTAGTGTGAGGTCTTTACACCTTGGAAAAGTTAGGTCTGGAAAGCTGACAGAACTGCTGCTAGCTTAATGATCACAGGTGTTCTGATTATTCACTCTGAAAACTGAAATTAATGAATCTTTGAAGTGGTAAATGCAAGCATTCAAGGACTGAACGATTACAATTCTTGTATCAAGATTAATTAAGTTCAGTATCTACGTATCACAGTTTTTTGTAAACCTGCAACTAAATTCCTAGTTTAAAATAACTCAGACTTCTTTAGCTTGGACCCGTGTTTTTATTTGATTTTGCTTCTCGTTCTTCTTGTGACAGTAAATTTACTTCAATGCACGTGGGTTGGGTCGAAAGATAGGGGTGTGCATTTTTGTTGCAGCTGTTTGTTTATAGGCTGCTGTGGTATGGCTTAGGTGCAATTATGTTCTATATTTGAACGTGTTTGGCCTGAGGTTGCTGACAAAGCAAGTGCTGTCACAATTCAGTTTCTGAACTCCTGTCTTTCTGATGTGGCAGAGCGTCCCTGAAGTCGATCCTGCAGCAAATATGCACAATTCCCAGTCTCAGCAGAGGATGAGCACCAGCTCTTATTCTTCGTCTTCTCCAACGGCGTTTTCTGCTCCTCAGGCCCCAGCTCTGAACGTGACTGGTCCCATCACTGCTAATTCTGAACAGGTATTGGGATGAGGGTTCTTTTGAGCAGGACTCTTTCAGTGGATCAAATGAGAAACCAATTTGCAGGGGAGCTTTCATTTTAACTCTTCTGGCTTTGATTGCCTCCTAGGTCTGGTTCTACTTGGTAATCTTTCCTCCTGTGATACTGTAAAATCTAGGCTTTGGGTTTGTATGTTTGGCCTTCTAATGGCAGCAAGTGGGAAGCTTCATGATCTGATACACCCCTCCATTCAGTGGTGGTGTGGTAGGTTAGCAGTTACTTTCATTAACCCCTTTCCTTTAGAGGCTCAGTCTTTAGCATACAGGAAGATCCTTTAACAGGGAGTTAAGTCTGCATCTGTAAGACCCTCGTGAGTGCCCTAATATGGGCACTTCTTTTCTCTTTAGAAAATAGCTGCAGAGCCAAAGGTCCTGCTCAAACGTTGTACATTTTCCCTCACACTTGAGTGAGCCTTGCAGGGTGCACTGCAACTGAGGTCTGCATTTAGCTGCTGTTTCCAGTTGCATCCCTTCCCCACAAGAGCACATCTGGGTCTGTGATGATAGTGAGTGGTTCTACAACCTTCTTTTTTTATTTTTTTTGCTTTTCTAAAATTCTCTCCCAGGTAAATGTTTTATCTTTCCCTTTTTTTTCTTGCTAGAATATCTGGAGTCTCAGATAGCAAGTCAGACAGTACCAGAGTCATCACAAAGTCACTTCTTGAAAGTGATCTGATTAAACTAAGAAGATGATGCAGTATTTTGCTGTCTTTTTACCCCAATTTAGATCGCCCGGCTGCGCAGTGAACTGGATATTGTTCGTGGGAATACAAAAGTGATGTCTGAAATGCTGACAGAAATGGTACCTGGACAGGAGGATTCCTCAGACCTTGAGTTACTCCAGGTAACAGTTTCCTAGAAAATGTTCTTCTAATCCTTTCTGTGCTTGAGTTTCTCTGGGGTGTGTGGGTTTTGTTATTCACTTCACTGCCTTGGTTTGCTTGGCTTACATACTAAGTTATGGGCTGTGCTTGACCCTGGTTATTCTCATCATTTGATGTTCTTCATTTGTTAAAGCTCCCAGTGACAAGGATTTCCCAACTTTCCTTGAAACTGGTTCCAATACTTTCTTTGCTATGGAGCTAGCAATTGTTCCCAATGTTGAATATAAGGTCTCTTTTACCACAAAGCAGCTTAAAATTGCCACAGTCTCTGAGCCCTGAAAATACCTCCTTCTTTTGTATTCTTCATCATCACTTTCTCTCCAGATGTGCTGTAGCTTCTCCTGAAGGTAGTGGCTTAAGGGAAGCTCTCAGGTGAAGTCTCATGCAGTCTGAAAGGTTAGTCTAGGTAATCAGAAGGGGTTTCTTGCTGTCCAGTGCAGGATTTATCATTTCAAAAGGGAAAATGGTGTCAGATGAGCTCGTGTCTCAGCCTTCATACCTGTTTCCCCAGGCCAATGGTAGCAGGGTGGCCTTTTGGCTGAGAGAAGCAACGCAGCACCACGTGCAGCACAGATGAGGAATGCTGTGACCTATCATTCCAGCTGCTGCTCTAGGCATGGTATTTGCCTTTCCGTGGCTTCAGAAATAAGCTTCTGTTTTCATCCTCCAGCAGGGAGGACGGTCTCCCGCAGCAGCACATTTGGAGGAAGGGAGGGAATTGCTCTCTGTGATACAGCAGAGTTTGAAATCCGTCCAAAAAACAGTCTCTCCCATGCAGCAGTATTTTGTCTTTGTCTCAGAGCCATCATGGCAGCTGATGAGAGGCTTTGCAATAAAGAGCCTTTCAGTTACTGCCCATTTGGGTCGGACTGCTCAAAACAAAAGAAGCTTCCAGGAAACCAAGACAGACCCAACCAGCATAGGGCAGTTCACTTGAATTCAGAAAGAAGTACTAATATCTTGACAGCATAACCTTACAGCATAGCTTTGAGGTGAAAGGACTTGATCATAAGATGGAGTGACAGCAACCATTCTTTATTCCAACTGGTTCCCTTCTTTGACTGATGCATCCTAAAGCTGAATCACAGAGCTGTGGAGAACCTGCTTGTGATCACAAAGGATGGTTAGTCTTTTGAAAGCCATAAGCCGGGTGCTGCATGAAGGACTCCTTGCTTTGAGGTTTATATAGCCCTCCTCCTTAAATAATTCCTGACATTTTCTCCAACAATCAAATGTAAACAGCTTGCCAGAGAGCCAGCTCTGAGCAGAATAGATAGGTACTGTCAGCCCTCTCGGAAAGGCAGCAAACAAACCTCTGAAATGTCACAATCTGCTTCGAAAGTGATGGGATCAAAACTGACATTGGAGAACACATTCCTCAAGCTGTTAAGGCAGCTGGATTGCACTAGGTGAAATTTATCCAGAGCTTGGGATGTCAGACCAAGCAAGGAAAACAAACACATTTTTGCTTTCATCCCAAAGGTTGTGTACCAACAAGTCATCCTTGTTTAGTGCTGAATTTTTTGCTGTGAAGTGGAGTTGGGGCTGTGGGGGGGTAGAAGATGACAGAGGGACATGCTTTAGTTGAAATGTCAGTGCTTATTGAAGTAAAACCCTGGGCCTGATCAGTGGTGCCGTGCCATATGTCACGTTTCTTCTTGTAGTTCCCCCTCAACAGAGCAGTTTTGACCTTTGGTCCTGAGACCTTTCAGGAGTAAAGAATTCTGCTAAGTAATTGCATGATGGAAGAGATGCCCTGGAAGCGTGAGAACTCCTGGTTTAGACAAATCCAATCTAAATTTCTTGGCATGACATCTAAAATAATCTGTATTCTTTAAAATTTTCCTCTGAAACTTCCCACTGCCTTTTTGCAGCCTCTTGTCTGTGGACTTGCTCAGGTGCAGGGAATGTTTCTATCTATGGTTCAGTACTGAAGTGCACGTGGAGTGTTCATCTTTTTGTGCACCTTCTCCTTTTTTTTGCAATCACCATCATGTGCTCAGTAGCTGGTAAGTTCTGTGCCCCCAGCAATTCTCTTCCTGGCACACATTTGGCTACTTGTTGCTCATGAACTTTTTTGTTCCCACTTGTTCCACCATGTGCATCTTTTAATATTTAAGGATGATATTGCCAAAAAAGCAGATTGGATTTTCCTTGAAAGCTTTCTTCTGAAAAGCTGTTGTATGTTCTATTCTTAAAACAGATCACTAAAATACAGATATTTATTTTCTGAAGTGCTCAGAGTTAAAGGAGAATCAGGATGTTGAATTGTAAATAGGCTCTCAAGGTTTTATGCCATCATCTCTTGAAGGGCATGTTTGATTAGATGTGCTTTTGGGTGACATTTAATCATGCAAAGATAGACTTGTCTTAGTGTTTCTCAGTTGGGGAAATGTTTGGCTGTGAACCGAGCTCAACTAAATCAACTTTTTGCTAGCTGCTTCTCAGAGTGTGTGTGCACAATGCGTTCCTCCTAGGAGCTGAACCGAACCTGTAGAGCTATGCAGCAGAGAATTGTGGAGCTGATCTCAAGGGTGTCCAACGAGGAAGTCACAGAGGAGCTGCTGCATGTGAATGATGATTTAAACAACGTCTTCCTCCGATACGAAAGGTGGGGCACCTTTTCCATCAACTATTTACATCCACTAAAGTGCCACCACAGGTCACTTGACAGGAGCTGGCCATCTGGGCCATTGGTTCATCATAACAAAATGCAGACAACCAAACCACTGAGAGTACTTACAGCCTTTTTACATTAAGCTTCCTGTTTCAGTTGTTTCAGTTGTTTCCTTTAAATAGTGGGATTTTATTTTTTTTTTTAACTTTCTTTTTTCCCAGTCATTGAGGTTTTTGGGGGCATATCCACAGACTTGCAGGGCAGCTTTGTGCAAAACTCTCTGAACTGTCCCTGTTGTGCCGTGCTGTACAGATGTAGGGAATTGGCACCAAAAATAGCACAGCCACAGTTTCTGGTTCCACTGCAGAAATGGTTGTGCTGCTTCCTGGCTTAGGGAGGCTCCCGTGAGCTCTGTTTTCTGATCTCTGAGCTTTCTGGTTCCAGTGCTGGTGCAAGGGGAACTGCCTGAAGTGGGCGTGATCTCCATGCGTGTAAGGGTTTTGTTTTTAAGTAACACTTAAAATGTTGAAGAAAGCTGAGGTTTTGAAGAGGTGGTCTGCAGGAATCATCCCCTGGGGGTTGGGGCTTGGGTCACAGGACTTTGGATGTGTTAGACAAAGGGGCTGTCAGCCACATCTGCTGCAGTAGGTGACACGTGATATGGCAGTCTTGGGAAAGTTTAATCTTCCCCTTAATGACAGGCCTGGGGAGTGAGGCACTAAAGAGTACCCTTTGTTCCTTGCTCTTAACACAGGGCTTTGTTTCACAAGCCTTTAAAAATAAATTAGGCTCTGGATCTGTGAATCTCTGCTGTCACAGCAAAGGCTTGGAGAGAGGACTCGGTGGCCTCAATTTTTGTCTTTGATTTAGTCATTCGGAGGAGATTGGGGCAAGCTTTGAAACAAATGTTGGCTTTTTATGTGAAATGGAATGGGTTTCATGCACGAGCATGATTCTACAAGTGGCAAGAGTGTAAGTGTCACTAAGGTTTACCCTTATTAGGGTTTACCCTTAATATTTTGTCTGTTTTCCTCCATCTGTGGCTTTGCTGACTGGAGCTAATGTATTTGTAGTGGTTATACACTGAAAGATGAGCTGAGTGATGTTAGCAGGATATTTGTGGTAGAACAGCTACACTGCTCTGAGCATTTCAATATATTCCAGTCCCTCCTCTGCTATGCCAAAAGCTCCCCATTCATCATCCTGATTTCTGGTACAGGTACAGAGCTCTGGCAGGGACTCAAGCAGGAGCTCTGGCCTTCACTGTGAAGCTTTGGATGTAAATGAACAGAAAGGCTCTTAGGCCTTTTGGTGAGAAATACGAGGTGGGAGGTGTCTTAGTTTTCCAGCTAAGAGAGCTGGATTTCCAGTAATAGTAGACACCCACAGTTTCCTAAAATTGAAATTGGAGCCTGAGTTTGTTTTTGCTGCCTTAGGAGTCTGCATTTTCCTCTGCTACATTAAGAAAACATTTCAGTTTGCTTGAGATTCCCTGTTGTGTTTTGTCCATATGGCAGAACACTCGTGGGAATATATGAACATTATGGGGTTTTAACTGGAAAGAGGGGTTACATGTGAAACTACTTTTAAACACAGGAAAAGTCTAACCTTAAGAGACATCGCAGTGCTTTTCCTGATAAGGAAGGAGATCAAGCTGACCTCCGGCAGGGCTTGGGAGGTGGTAGTTCCCCCTGCTTTTTTGAGTTTATAAAAGCTGGGTTTAGATTTGCAGCCCCAGATGCACAGCTGCTTGGGGAGGGAGGAGAGAAGAGGCCAGATCTTGACTTGCCAGACTTCTTCCCTTAGAAAGCATGAGAATTTTTATCCAACGTCATTACTTCTCATTTGTGGAAAGTACCAGCTCATTTGAACACAGATTCTGATGATCTCTGAGCTGACCCAGGATATTTTAAGAAATGAATCTGTTAATCATTGTTTCCCTTGCCATGTGCTGCCTGGGCAGGGCTGTGCCTGCATGCATATGGCTTCTCATTTACATGTATTGCAGCAAGAGGGAGCTGTTAAGTGGGAGTAAGACTTGCTGCCATGCTCAGCTTATTTAGCTGGGAGCATCAATCGTGCTGCAGTTCCTCCTGTCCCTTGGCTAACAGAATAGTCTATCATGAAGCACTTAATGGAAAGAAAGAAAAAAAAAAAAAGCTGAAGACAAATCCTACAGTGTTTTTCAGGCATGTGTGTGCTGCAGGATCAGATGAGTCAACTTAATATCCACATGTGCCAAGAATGCAACTTCTGTAACTGAACTCCCTTTGTCCTAGCTTGGAGTTTAAGCTTTCAGGGTTCCCTCTTGGACCACTGGAATCTAAATTTAGTGGCAAGGGTGTTCTGACTTTGGTACAAACTTGTCTTTTTCGTTGGTTATTGTTAGCTTTGGTAGTCTATGTTGGGTTTTTGTTTTGCTTTGTTTTCTGAACAGATTTGAACGATACAGATCGGGGCGTTCAACACAAAATGCCAGCAATGGAGTAAGTACCTAACTCCATCTACTTTATCAGCAGCTACCCCATCCTGGTCCCACTGAGATCACTGCTATCAGGCTTTTTATCTGCCCAGCCCTGGGTCCTGCATGTAGTGACTAATGGTAGATAACTAGTAAAGAGCTGTAAGAATGTGGCAGACCTCAAGTGACAACTCTTAGCTTAGAAGGACACAATGGTAAAACATCTGTGTTTAAATCCTTGATGGAGTTTCTTTCCTCTGTTAACTTTTGAGTCCTTGCAGATTTTAGGCATTCACAGTATCCAGAAGCAGTGAGTTCCATAGCTGACAACACAATTTTAGATTTTTATCTGGGTATACTTATGTAATAAATATTTTGTTTGCATTTGATCAAGCCACCTTGTGACTTTTATTTGCCCCACTGTATTCTTCTTCACTGTGTCTTACAGTTCAGCTGCTCAGGTTAATTTTCTTCATGCCTTATAATTTAGGAACCTCTCTCATCTCCTTTTTCAGCAGCTCCTTTCCAAGCTGAAGGGTTACAGTTCCAATTATTCTTTCAATCAACTATGTTCAAGTTGTTTTGCAGTGCTCAAGAGCAGAGTTCATGATGAATTCATATGTGGCACTCTTTCTATTCAACATTCTTCTAACAGTTTCCTCTATTTACTTTGCCTGTTTGATTGCCACTTCTGCAGAGCGAGGCAAACTGCAGCACAGGGTCTGCATTGTGACTTCAGTCACAAGAAAGATTTGCTTCTAAAAACTGCTTATACCTCATGTGGAAAATTGTAGCCAATTTGGTTTGACATAGATCTGCTGTTGGTCTGGTGCTAAAAGAAGTGATCTAGGTGACCTCCAGGAGGGTTTCCTGCTGTGCTGAGCAGTCAAACTGAGATTTTTTTGGTGGCTGATCCTTCTTATTCTGCATTCATCACCACATATCCAAGAGACAGTCTATGTGGTGGTATGCAAGAGAGAGACTTTTAGGAAGTGCCCATTATTTTTTTTCTTTATATTTAGTGTTTCACTGCAAGAAGAAGTTTCTGGCGTGTGTAACTTGCTGTATTTTTGTGTTCCACCAGGTACTGAATGAGGTGACAGAAGATAATTTAATAGATTTGGGTCCTGGCTCTCCAGCTGTAGTGAGCCCCATGGTAGGAAACTCAGCACCCACATCTTCACTTTCCTCACAGCTTGCAGGGCTTGGTGAGTACCTGATTGAAAGAGTGCTGATGGCCAGGAGGCTGCAGTGCCTGGACTTCTTCAAGCCCAATCAAAGCAGCATGCAGGGGCTGCTAGGCAGCCCAGATGTGTGGCTGTGGGAGCAATTCTGAGTGCTTGCTGAAGTCCCTGTGACCAACCCGAGCACCCATGACAAGCCCTTATTGCAGCAGGCTTTGGGATTTACAAGGAGCCATTTTTCACTTGTGGGTCAGGGATTTTCTGCTCCCTTTTGGCTCTCCACTACTTGATGAATGTTGCCATGTAGCCTTTGGAAGATCTGGTTATGTGGATTAGAGGATTAGGTAAACTTTCACAGTCCCCTGCACTGTAGCAATCTGTAATTGGAACCAGCCTGGCACAAAGGGAGAGATTTATTAACCAAAGGGACTGAAGGGAAGGGTGCAGGTTTCTGTTCATGATCAAACTTGTACTGCTGCTTTAATTTCTGTTTAGGTATAGCTCTCCATGAAACCATTGAATGTCCTTGATTCTCCTTCAACAAATCATGTTTTAAATCTTTGCATGAAAAAAATTATGAACCTGTTAGGTGTTCTACATGAAATCAAACCAAAGACAGGACCACTTGATTTGATGGAATTTTCTCCACCCCTGTTAGCAATTCACCAGTATCTTTTAACTTGATTTGAAAGTGTTGGTTTTACAGTCAGTAGCTGAGAGACAACTTTGTGGAAAAGGCTAGAATCCACACCCAAAGTTCTGGACCATGTTAGTGAGAAATAAACCTCTGAGGATGAGACTGGCAGCAGGTGCACACCAATTCCCAAACACTGGCTTCTTGATGAGGAGCACTTATGGTGTAGTGCTGCCAGGAGGAATAAGACAACCTCTACATTTAAGAAATGCACTATTAGCAGCATCCAACCTGTTCTGGACTCAGGACTCTGTTCTGCCTCTTCATGTGGCAACTTTAATTAGGTGGTCTCTGTAGCTGTCCTGTATTGTTAGTGATTTCCTCTGGAACTTAGGTAGTGCCAGCAGTGAGGCTTGCCTATTTTTTGCCATTTCATTGGTTTGCTTTTTTTGCCTCTGGTTACAGACTTGGGTACAAACAGTGTCAGTGGCACACTCAGCTCTCTACAGCATTCCAATCCTCGTGATGACTTCGACATGTTTGCACAGACAAGAGGCAGTTCCTTGGCTGAGCAGCGAAAGAAGTATGTTGGAGTTTGTCTGCAGCACTGTTTGAGACACAGCTGTTTTCTAAGGGTGTAAATCTGAAACTCCTTGTCTTTAGTCCAAGCTAAAAAAGTAGTTCTGGTGTATGTTTTTGTGCTTTTAATCCAATCCTTGTCTTACTCGTCATATGAGCAAGTGGAGAAGTTCTTGCTGCTGGGCAGAGCAGACTGGCTGAGTAATGTTATTTGACTGTCTTAGTTAATGAGCTCACTGGAAACTTGGAAATGAACTTGCTTTTACTTCTTCAGATGCTTTCTCTCATAAAGACTTGTCATCCCATCCACCCAGCCAGTGTTTGAGATACAGGAGCATAAGGATCCTTCACCTGAAGGTCATGGATATACTTTGGTGACTGAATTACTGCCATCCAGAGCTTGGAAACACAATTCCCATCCAGTTAAACTCTCCCTTTGGCCCTGCAGCCAGACTCTCACAGGCTGTCAAGGCCATGCAGCTTGCCTGACCACACTATTCCCAGTTTGTTTATATGCATAAGGCTTGCATCTCTAGAGCTGCAAACCTGGCACTTCCAAGGGCATTTAACAGGTCAAATTATTTTTATGTAAAATCTCTGCACTTAAGAAATCCTTTGATCCCTGTGAAGTGATACGCAGTAGAAGACAGGCTTGGGTATTTTTCTGCATTATTTCTTGTCTCCTTTGGCTTCAGATTCTAGAGGATGCAGTGGCTAGCAGCAGTCAGAACATCATCAATATCTTGTCTCAGGCTAAGAAATGTTTTTAAATAGTTTAGCTCAGACTGAAGTTTTCCAGACCAGCTCTGGAAAACTTTTGCCAGCAAATTTATTAGGATTTTTTTTAATCAGTTATGAATATAGCTATTGGTAATGCCTCAGCTGTAGTATCAGAACTGAAAAGATGTGGTTTACTGCAGAGGTGTAGGTTACCACGGGAGATTCCAGGCTGAGAGCCCTAGTGTGTAATCAGAAAGGAGAAGCATTGCAGAGAGATCTAATGGAGGTCCCTCTGTCCCTTGTGCTAAATGAAGCACAAAACTAAGCCTTCCCACACTGCACCTCTATCTCCTTCTGCAAGCTAATGGAACAAGGAGCAGATATCAGTCCATGATTTCACAAGGGAATTGCTACATCTTCCTTGGACTGTAGGCTGTATAACTGGAGCAGCAGCGAGGCAGTAAGGACAGGAGTGTGACTCCTGCAGTGTGTAGGTGAAGACCTCTGGGTGCTGTGCTGGGATTTTTGGGAGAAGGCAGCACACTAGAGGAGAAAGTGCTCCTCCTGCCCAGACATGTGGCTCCTCACAGGGGCTGACTGATGGGCAGGAGCTGGTGTCTGCTCCAGCTCACAGCTCACCACTGTGCTCTGAGAAGTGATGCTGTTGCCTCTGTCACCTGACTGCTACGTGTCCCTTCGGAGTAGCAATTTAGGGAGCTTTTTAAAAAGCCACCCTCTATAAATAGTGCATTTCTTTGTCTGCCTCACTGTAGTTGTGTATCATCTGTCTTCCAGTCTGCCTCCCCCCCCATGCACGCATCAAGGTCAGGCTTCCAAATGTCATCTTTAAAGCTTTGCAAAATGTGATCTGTAATCAGGCCTCTTTTCATAGCCCCCTGCCAGCTCTTGGGCATGCTTACAGTGCCTGATAACCTATTTGCCTGCCTCTCATAATGTCAGTCTTACTCTTTTTTTTGCTCCCACATATTTACTGAGGCTGACGGTCTTTATCCAGAGCACACTCCTCTTCTTGGAGTACCCTTAGTGCACTTGAAGTCTTGTTAAGGAAAAAAAAAAAAAAAAGTGCTTTCAGATTTCCAGGGGAGTAAATCACAGTAGCAAGTGTGTTCTGCATGGCTGGATGCTGGGCTTCCTTCTAGTTCTGTGGTTTGTTCCTTTCTTTCAGCGTGACGTATGAGGATCCACAGGCTGTCAAAGGACTGGCGTCTGCCCTGGACGTTCGAAAACAGAACACAGGAGGGGTAGGTCCTTGCTCTGCATTTTGTTATCTGAAGCTCTAGGCAGCTCCTTTGACCAAGACTTCTCATTCTGTATTCCAGCAACATGCTAGTACTGGCTATTTTTGAAACTGATATCAAGCAGCAGGTACTTGCTCAGTAATGATCTCTAAAGAGCTGCTATTTAGCAGGGAAGCCAAAAAGACTTCAAAGCCATAGTGGGTAAATTCTCCTGTGTTCTTGCAGCTTGCCTGGGGGACCCAACTCTTTGCCTAGAATTACTGCTGAAATGAATAAGTGGGAAACATCTTGTCAACACTGGTGTGCACTGGTTTAATTTGGTTTTGCTTATGAATGTTGATGCAATCTTAATCTACTAGACTTTGCTCTAAGTGCATGGATAGAATGATAGAATCATAGAATACAGAATCATAGGATACACGAGCAAGTGACAGGGAGAGGAATTAGGCAGCCTGGTAATGGTTCGTGTGCCTTGCTGTAAACCACCCCTGCCTGCAGCCTCTTCCCTCTGTCCCAGGGCAGGCTCCTGCTATCCTGGGTGGGCAGAAGAGGCCCAGGTGCTGTCACCTCACAGCAGCTGACATTAGAAACAAGTTTGAGAGAGCGAGCTTGTCCATCTTGGTCTGCATAGGTCAGGAAAGGCAGAAGCAAAAAGAGCTTTCAGATTGTCTCTCGACTCCTTTTGACCAGCCTGCTTTTTAAAACTCTCCTGCTCTTTTCTGCTCAGCTGTGTGTAAGTTTTTTAGATGCCAGAGCAAGTCGAGAGCCTTTTCCCAGTCTAATTTTGGTGTGCGCTGACCACTAGGGAGCATGGCAGAGCCAGTGCAGCAGGCACACACCTCCCTCCCTGGAGAATTGCCTCCCCATGCCTTGGCTGTTCCTGCCCTGGTTCTTTCATAAGTTGAAATGGGAGCACCCAGGGCAGCTGGCATGCCTGGCAGCTTGTGCTGTGAGCCAGGGAGAATTTGTGTTTGGAGCCAGCTGGGGTCAGAGCACAGCTGCCTGCTTGCCTGGGCTGCATCTCAGTGGTAACAGGGCTTCAGCAGTGATTTCTTATGGAGCATCCCCCCCACCTCACAAATCTATCTGCTTGTTCCTGTCCTCCTGCAAAAAGGGTAATTTATCACCCAGGTCATCCCTGTGACCAGTTTCAAGGTCAGCTCCCCAAAAACTCATGCCAGCAGTACTGAGGGAACAGGGGGCAGCAGGAGGAGACAGGGGCAGAGGTGCATTACAGGAGTGAGAGAGGAATTGCTGAGGTCAGTGAGACAGCTCAAGCCCTCAGTATCACTGAGCTGTGTTTTTGGCAAGACCTGGGACAAGATTTGAGGTTCTTCTCTTTGTTCCTGGCTAACCAAACACAAGGGGCTTGCATTTAGCTACTGGTCAAGGGGGCTGTATTCCCCTTTGTGACCAGGGGGTCACGTCCTTATTTATTAACACTTTTGTTTTCAGCCAATTCCTCTTGAGGGATGGATGTGACATGTCAGTCACACCAGGACAGCTGCTGCTCTGCCCCAAGTGTTGTCAGCTCAAAGGGCTGTGTCTAAACTAATCTGACGGTCAAAGTTTTTCTGGAGCAAACACTTGATGGGTTGTGGAACTTTGGGCTCTGAGATGTTGTAGAGACTTTCAGCCTCTTTTCAAAGGTCCTGATGACTGTATCAGGCAATCAGAATAGCTTGTTTTGAAATGCAGCCTTTCCGTAATTGGTAAACACTACTTTTTGTCAAGTGTTGTGAGGCTCGTGGGTGTCTCTTCTTACAGGAAATCAAAATTAACCTCTCCTAAAGTTACCAGCCGTGGCATGTGTAGGAAAAAACTGGCAGTGCTCTGTAAATGAAAGACAAGTGTTAATTTGGGTAGAGAGCTAATTTAAGAACAGCTCTAGGGAGGAGCCAAAAGTTTTGCACCACATTCTTCACACACATCTTGTTCCAGCACAGTTGTCCAGTGGTAAAATTCAGCACATCCGACGTTTCGAATGCAGTCATTCTCAGAATGGTCTGTAGAGAGATGGCTGGTCACGTGGCATTAGCTGTCTTTTAATATGATTTAGCAGCTGGAAACAAGATGAGCTAAAAATACACTGTTTTCTTAATATTGCTTTTCCATGTTGGGAATTGCTTTTGTTACCACAGAGTTCTTGCGTGATCACAACTGGGAGAAGAAGTGTCCAAGAAACAATTCTCTAGTGTTACACAGATAGTAGATGAAGGTGGAGTGATTTTTCCCTTTGTTTTTTTTCCTTTCAGCACAAGTACTGAAATGAGACATAAAGGATTACAGATGATTCTCTGTTATCTGTGATAATGGGGACAAGAAGAGGTGCCCCATGTGTATGGGTGTCTGGATGGAGGCACAAAATCACACCAGGGCTGAGCTAGCCCAGTTCTGGCAGGGTTGGTGGGATGGAACTGCTGTTCTCTGCCTGTCCTGAGCAAGCCCCTCCAGAGCTAGAGCTGGCTCTGCATCCAGGCCCTGACTCAGGGATGAGATGCTGAAAGACAAGAAGCCATCTTGAGAGTCTTTGTGTTGCTGTGCCACGCAGGCTACAACCTGCTCAGAGGAGCTGGATGCATCAGTGATCCTTTTAACCTCTGCCACTTGTCAAGAGTGGCAGGTTGAAAGGCTGCCAAACCACTGCAGCAAAGTGCCAGTACTTACCCTCCTGCTCAGTGCTGTCGTTAGAGCTATCGTGATGTTTGAGGCAGAGTTTGTCTGCTGAGGTCAAGGAGGTAAGGAGAGTGTGCTGCAACTCACAGCTTCATAAACAAGGGAAGCTCCACAGCCCATTGTACTGGTGTTTCTAATGAAGTCTGACTGATTTTTAGTAGGTCATATGGCCAACACTTGGCTTCTTCTAAGAAGGTGACAAACATCAGCCTCACTACTAGTCAGTGATCTTTATTTTTTTAATATCAGCGTTGAAGAAGTGCTAAAATTCTGTGAAACTGCCCATCAGAAGTGCAGAGGTTGGGTGAGGTCTGTCCCTCCACAGAGGGGATGCAGCTGCTGCCAGGAGCTGCTGTAGGCAATTCTCTGTCTGTCTGTGTGTATGTGAAGTTTTTAACTTGATGCTGTTATATTACTTTATCACGGGTTGTTGCTGTGGTTTCTCTCTTTATGGACCTTTTTGTTCTCAACACAGAGGAGAGGTAAAGGTGGGAACTCAGACATGGAGCCCATAGACAAGTGGCTAATTACACAAGGAATGGTGAGGACTTCACCAGTGAAACAATTCCTATTGCCCACCCGTCCTTTTTTCCTAGAATAACCATCTTCCATTCTCCTCTTGTCCTGCCCTACTCAACCACTTGAAATCAGACAGTACAAGGAGTTTATTTCCCACCTATGTCATTACCTGGGGCAAAGGGAAAGATTTGCACCAATTTCTGATTTATGCAGCAGAAAGGCCTGTAACCAACCAAATAATTTGTAGGATCCCACATCACCCTTGGAGGAGGCTTGGAGATCCCATTGGTTCCTTATACTGTCTTGATTTATTTATGCAGTATCCACTTTTTCAGGGATAAACACAAGTCTCATGAATCTTGCTCATAAAGAGGACACTTTCTGTGTGTCTTTAAAGCAGCCTTTGCTGGTTGTTCTTAGCTTCATGGTCTGGAATAACCATACAGACACTGTAGGATAATAACCTAATTGAAATGAGGAATGGAGGGATAATTCTGTAAGAAAGGAAGGGAATAGGAGAACTGCTATCCAGGGTGACATCTTTCATCCCTCTGGCATTAGGATTCAGACTCCAGAAGGTACAGTAGTTTTTCCTGGCTTTAAGGCTTGAATTCCCACGTCTAGAGAGGCCAGTGCTCTGATAAAAATGAGCTTCTGAAGATCACTGAGTCTGTGCACGTTTTGACCATGTTTGAAGTTGTTCTTCATCAACAAGTTCAAAAGCTTTCTTTAAGAGCAGAAGTCAGGGGTAGGTAAAAATAGCCTCAGCTATGCCTTAGAACCAAGTTCTTGGAAAATTTTTGTGTTTTTGGGCAATGTAATCCATCACTTTAAGTGTTTGAGATTAGTACCAATAATATGCCCTGGCTGCAGAAAGCTCTTCTGAGGCAGTCCTGCCTGCAGTTGAGTTCAGAATGGTGGAGAGCAGAATTCCCTTTGGGCAGGGGTGCTCTGCCAGTGCAGCATGTGGGGCTGGGCATCAGGAGGTCCATGGAGCAAGAACACCTCACTCCAGGGAGAGCCTTGGAAATCCCTGACTCAGCTGCCCAGTGCTTAAGAAGAGAATTTAAGGTTGAGAAAATCATAAATCATAGAAAGATAAAAAATCCAGTGTGCTATATCAAAGTGCATCAACTCTGTGAAAACACTTTGTGTTTCGTTTTCTAGGCTAACCCAGATTATTTCTGAGGGCCAGTTTGTGAGTTTGCCAGGAGTTTGCACGGATGATGCACGCACAGTGATAGGGGTCAGGCACATACACTGCCACACAGCCTGTGCAAGCACCCAGAAATGGTTCTGTGTCTGCTAGCACAGAGCAAGGGGTAAACCCAGCTGTAGATACCTGTCCTTGGGAGCCAGAGTTTGATGTCAGAGCTTGTCAGAGACCCCCAGCTCCTAAGAGGAGAGTGAGAAGCCATAAAGTGGGACTTCCTTTGTCTCTGGTACTGCTGACTGCAGCTCAGAGAGGCTCTTGCTGTTCAGTGGCTCCACTGCAACAAGAGATGTGCTCTGCCACTGTTAGATGTTCATCCATAATGAATACTCCAGTGATTGAGTTAGTTCCTCATCTTTGCCTTTCCACTGTTTACAGGAGCAGGGAAGCATGAAATCAGCACCCCTGCTGTTCATGCCACTCACATCACTGCTTTATTAAAAAACCAAACACAATATTCCTTCATTGGCTTGTGGTTATCCAGTCTGGAAAAAGGATACTGCAGCATTCATGGAGACATAAGGATTTGGGGAGGGAAGGGGATCTGGCTGTCCAGCCAGTTGCTGCTCTTGCAAGCCTGTCACCTTGTTTGTATGCTAAATATGAGAGAGAAATACCTAAAATAAAACTAAACTAATCATTAACTCAGTTTCTCTCTTAACTGGCTGTAGTTCTTAACTATATTTATTAATGCAACTTTGTAGCATTTGCAAAACCAGTGGAATAACTAGCATCCCAGGTAGGAACTCCATGTTTTGGTGACTTTTTGTATTTAGGAGATGAGGAGGGAAAGAGGGGTGAGCTGACATCACCCTTACCTGTGCCTGTACAACACTGAGGCCACCAGCAGGGCCTTCTCCACCTGCCAGAGTGGTTTCCACATCCCTCATCACCCAATGTTGTTCTTTCCAGACTGCAATAGTTATTCCAGCATTGAGTTCTTCCATTTCTGTGCACCCTGGTTCACTGACACACCTTTGCAGAGGGAGGCTCATTCTGGGCCCCACGTCTGCTCTCCCAGTGAAATTTTGCAGCATTGTTTCTGCTTCAACTTAATCTGAAGCTGAGCTCTGGTGTCAAAATGATCCCAGGACTGTGGAGACACAAACCACATTCTGGTGATGCCTACAAAACAAAGGTAGACAAAATGATACCTGCAGGAAATCTTCCTGGTTCACACATCACTTGGAGAGGGTAGCTGAGCTGTTGCAGTACTGGATCTGTTTGCAGTGCAGGATCTGGGTTTTTGCAAGGAGTCGTTCAGGGTCTGTATCAGCAGCTCTGAGACACAGACTTTAGCATAAGGCCACCATGGTTTAGTGCAGGCAATTCCAGTTCCCTTCACGTGGGTTTGGGCAGCTGTTGAGTTTTGCATAATCACATACTCATTTGTTTGAATATATCACCCCACACAGATGCCAAGGGGGTGTTTGTTATGAAAGTGAGGAGCAGGTGTTGCTTAAGCTACCACATCAGGGCAGATACTGATTGGGACAGTGGCAGGGGAAGAATGAAACTGAACCAGAATTCACAGAAAGGGGTATCAGCAGCTTTCATCATTGCATCCTGACCACCAGCAGCATGCCTGGCTGGGGAGGAGATTCCTCTCAGTCATAAAGATATGTGAGTAAAGATTAGATGAAACCTTGGCTGAGATGTCATTAATTAGCAACAAAGTGGGATACCACCACGTGTGCCTTCAATAGAGAGATGTAGAAATGACTTGGGTGACATGAGACTGATGAAATATATCATCTGCTTGGAGACTAAAGTCAATTGTGAACAAACTGAGGAAAAGCTGTGTGAAGATCTCATTTCTCCCCTGTAGCAGGACCCCTCTCCCTTTTGAAGGCAAGCAGGCGTGTTCACTTGCTCTGAAGGCCACATGGCTTTCATTACCTGTCCAGTCATGGCATTTTTCAGAGGGCTGTACACAGAGAATGTGATACCCCATGTGAGTGAAGGCTTTGGATGTCTGGACATTCCTGTTGGATCCAGACTGGCCAGTTGTTTGTACAGGCACAACAGGCTGTGTTGGGCAACACGCTGCTCCTCAGCTCTTGCCTTCCCCATCTACACAGTGTGTAAACATGGTTAGAAATAATCACGTAGCTAATTAAATCCTTAACATGTGAAGTCCAACGTGTTCCAATATTGAGGCCAGGCAGCTATTTCAAGATCACAGCAGCTTTAAATAGATGGTAAGAGTGTAGTAGTAAGCTGGAGTAGATGCTAGCATGGCTCTTAGTGCTCTAGTTCTGCTGCCCTAGGAATGACAGACCTTCCTTTACTCTTACTAACTATTGGGGGGGGAAATGAGTAGCAGCTAACCAAGTATTGGTGTCAGCTTATTTTAAACATGTAGAAAGAAGTGGAATTAACTAAGCTACTACAAGGCAGTAGTCTAGCAACAATTAGCATGAGCCTTGTTAAACATTTTAAGAACATTAATGAGCTCACCTAGAGACCTGAATTGTCATTTCATACCTGCTTCTTTTCCAGTGGGATCATTTTTCATAGAAATAAAATGTGGTAATAATAACCTCAAACTGTCTTTTTAAGGGTAGAATATTGGATTCTATGACTTCTGAAGAAATGTATTGGCAATACTCCTTGGCTTTTGATTGCTAGTGAGAACACCAACACAATCTAACTTTGATAAGCATGAACTTGAATTCCAGGTTCCTGTGGGCTGTGTGGGATTGAACTCAGCCTTCCTTTTCCATTTCCCTTTTAGGCCTGTTGAGATGATCCCATTTGTAGGATTTTCCAAAGACTGACTAAAAAAGGAATTTGAACAATGAGCCCAACTTTTAATTAAAGCCAGTTACTTAAAGTACCCCAAAATATTTGGTGACTTAATTTCCATTGACTTTGAGTGTAGACTTTTTAAAAAGAAATCACAATATCATTAGAAAAACAGCTCTTGCAGCCAACTCTGACTATCTAGGGAGCTGTCTTGCCAAGACTGACAGCTTCACTAGACCGTGTATGTTTGCATAACCAAAGTATTAACAAGTATCCCATTCTGGAGCCATTCCTCTGTTCCATTCTCGAACCATTGCCATGCAGTCTGTGGCTGCCACTGCTGTTTGTTCCCAGAAACTGTTGTCTGTTTTTTTTTTTTTTTATAATGTGTAAACTAGCTAATTTATTTTTACATCGCTTCTGTTGTGTTTTAGGGGATTAGTTTAACAAAATTCCCCTCCACATTCTTCAGTGTTGGGCCCTGCAAGGGGGAGACTTGCCAAATACACAACTGGCTGGCAAAAAAAAAGAAAAAAGAACTGTGTGTGGTCACTTTTCAATGAAATATAAATGGTACAACATTATAGTTAAAATATTTTAAAACTTCCAGTTACTCTTGAGAGTTTTCTTGAACAAATTAAACCTGACACATTAACCCATGCTTTATGGAGAAAATGGGGCTCAGAGTCTGAGGAAAGGAAACTGGAAGCTTGAGGATGGAAGGAGCAATAGATGCAAACCCTTAGTGCTTCTTCAAGTGTCTTGGAAGGTGGAGGAAGCTTTTTTTAAAAGGTCAGTGCTGAACAGCAAGTGTTTGACATGCTCAAATGTTTATCTTGCATCTCATTCTGCTTCTTATATATGACCAGTTAGATGTGTTTCTGTGCTTCTGAGTTTTTTTTATTTTTTTTTGATATATGAAGTAGGTCTCTCTGAAAGTAGAAGTTTTTTTTTTCTTCTTTTTTCTTTTTTTTCTTTTTTTATATTCCTCCTTCCTGTTGCAAACTAGCCAACAGCTCTGAAGGCTGCACCTTCCAAAGCTTTACTTATTATGTGAAGTATTAAGCAAGACAGGAGAGAGACAGCAGGGAAACTTCTGCCATAAATTTTAGGTTGCTGTAGGCTGAATAAATTCATTGCTTTGTATCTCTGAAGTGTCTTCCAAAGCTGTTACACCAACAAGCTAGTTTTACAAGATGCAACTTGTCCTTGGAAAGGAACGTGTTGGAAGGTGTCTGCAGAGCCCTCCTCTGGTTACTGGCTGTCTGGGCCAGCTCCCAGCAGTTTTGGCACACTGCATGTGTGATTCAGCTCTCCATTGCAAATTAAAAAGGGGCAATTACACTGAACCTGGCCCATTTAAAGGGAACTTATTTTCTGTTTGGGATCTTTGTGTATTAGCTGAAGGCAAAATGATGGCTTGCACCCCTGGCTCTTCTTGGATCTGTCACATGCAGTTTGTCCAGCAACCTGCAGAGTGGGAGCCAAGCCATCTTCTTGGTGCCTGTCTTGGTGGGAGATGCTTTGGATTGAGCCCTGGATTTCCAGTCCTTTGACACCGCTAACCTCTTAGCAGACCTCACCAACTCGAGCAAGGGCAACTGACCTCCTATTGCAAAGGGCTACTTGATTAGAAGAAAAAAAATCTTGAGCTCAGCTAAACAGCATCAGCTGCTGCCCCTGTAGTTCAGCATCTGCCTGTCCTCCTCCATGAGAAGTCCATGAGAAAGCTCCATCTCCCAGGGAATTCATGCACAAAGCTTCTGTCAGCTCTTCTCCCCATGAGAGGTTTCAGTCAAAGCTGTGGACAGCCCCTTCCTAGGACCTCTTCCTAGGAGAGCCTCCAGCACTGCCAGCTCTGTTCCACTGCCATGCTCTGACCTGCAACCTGTCTGACACTGCTCTCCCAGTGTTTTTCAGGTTGTCCTTATGAGATCTTACTGTGGTGTTTTCCTGTTTACTCCTGCACACCCTTCTATAGTAATGAAGCAGGGCAGTTAAATCAGGAAATCCTACACCTATAATAATGGTCATTTCCCATCACTGACCCAATTGCTGCAGCACTCAGTGCTGTGCCTGCACAGCATAAGGTGAGCAGGTTTATGGCAGGGAGAGAGGCAAACCTGCCCTGCCTTTTGGTTAAACCATCCCTGGAGGCCTGACAGGCAGACACAGGAAGCCTTGCTGCAGCACTGCAAGGCATCACCAGGACCAGAGCTGAGAGGAATCAGACTCAGAATCACAGAATGTGAGGGTTTGGAAGGCACCTCTGGAGATCATCTAGTCCAACTCCCCTGCCAGAGCAGGTTCACCTAGAGCAGGTTGCACAGGATGAGTGGGTGCTGTGTACCATGCTCTCCTCCTCTGCCCATGACGGATTTGGCCCCATCCTCCTTTTCACCCTCACCTTTGAGACTCTGCACTTCAGCAGACGTTGGGTTCTGCTGCCTCTGCTGCAAGAGAGTCACTTTTGGCAGAGGAGATGGGCCAGGGAACTGGGGTGATTCTGCTTTAAACTGATGTGCGGAGGCTTGCCAAGGTTGGGTGGTATGGTGGGAGGAGGATGGGGAAGGAAACACCACTGTGTACCCTGGGCTCTGACTGCCTCCACCTGTGAGGAAAATCAGATTGTTTTCATTGGAGTGTTGCCTGAAGACTTTGAGCCCCCCTTTTTGCTAATGCTTCACTGTGGTTAATACCCATTTAAAAAAAAAAAAAAGAAGGTGGAAATTCAGCATTTCAAAACCTATCTGATATCCAGTATTCTACCCTTAAAAGCTTTCCACGATCAAGATTAGAATCATCAGCCCATCTTGATGGTTTTAATGTGTGGTCGAGAAGTTACCCGGCTTATGCTGGCATCGAGTCATGTCACTCCCCATAATCTTTCTCTTGTTTTTTTTTAGCCTTGTTGTTCATAATTTCCTTTCCAAGTGTTTCTTTATTTGAAATGCCGTTTATATTTTGTTGCCTTTTTATTTTTTTTTTTTGCCTTTTTTTTTCAGCACATCTTACATCTTTGTTTTTGTTTTGTTTTCAATCTTATTTCTGGCGTTTTCCATCGCTCTCTGGCCATGATTGTGGATGTGTTTTGGTTTTTGCCTGCCTTGCTGTTCTCTCGCTGCACTCCCTAGATCCCTGTTGCACAGTCCTCTGTCATGGATGACATTGAGGAGTGGCTCAGTACCGACTTGGTGAGACTCTTTATATTTTCATTTTCCACACGGGCAATAGCACTTGTACAGATAACTTCCAATGCATTGCTGAGTTGCTGGTGCTTCTCATCACAGGAGACACTAAAACTTCCCAGTCATATCCCTGTGAAGGGAATATCTGAGCAGGAGGAGATAGGGTGGTGTTCAGCAATTCAGTCAAAACATTTTTTTTTCCTGAGTTGTTTTATTTTCACTTCTCCATGTTAACATCACAGAACAGCATGTGTTTCTGGTCCCCGTTCAGGAAAGCATTTAAACATGTGCTGAAGGTTTCCTGTGTTCTTCACCAGGCTTAAAAGCCCATGTTTAAAGCTGCATTAGCTTTCACAGGATGTAAGTACATGCTTATGCTGAGGCATGCTTTTAAGAGATGCTGGATCAGGGCTTAGATTCCTTTCTAATCGAGATGTCTTCATTAAATTGGCAAGCAACCTTGACATGTTTCATAATAGTAATAATAAAAATTTATAACAGTCTCTTTTCAATGTTTATAACTTTCAGTTTCTCCTAAATGATAATGTCTGGTAATTATTACACAAACAAACAGAAGACATAGAACTCAAAGCCTCCTTTTCTTCATTCTGGAGTTTGTTCTGCTGTACCAATACACATTTGGTTTAAGAGGTGGTGCAGCCAGGATGCATTTATTCCAGTCTCCTTTTTTTTTAATGTGAGCATCTGACTCCAATTAGCCAAGTGCATTCTGGGGGTGAGCAGTGGGTTACGTTTCAGACTGTTCTTCTAAAAACTACTTCAGTGAACTGAACTGTATCACCGTATCCCTAAGAATCATCTTCCATTCTTCCAACATCAGAGATTCTCCCTAGATTTTTCCCTACTCCTTGAGGTCTCCCTCAGCCCTTTGCTGTTGCCTGCTGAGCTCCTAGCTGAGAGCTGCAGGGTTCAGGCTCCACTCCCCAGCTCTGGCTCTGCTTCAGGCACAATCCAGCACATCAGCCCCCTGCTCCAGCACCAGAGGATCCAACTACTGAGAGGAAGAAAATGTTTCTGCTCTCCAAAGCTGCCTGAAGTGCTTAAACAGATTCTGGGTTCCAGTATTTGAGTATGGCAGACTTCCTGGCTGTCTTTGAAATGTCACTGCTTTTCAGCTGCAGGTAGTGTTTTCAGGCCTTGGTACAGGCAGTCATTTTCAAATTTAATTACACAACTGGCCTCATTTCGTTAAAGAAATACAGTAAAAGTAGCATGTCCCCTCTGCTTGAACAATAGACTTTTGTCTTTGCCATTTAAATTAATTTAGCAAGAGAGAAGATCTTAGGGAGAGATATTGAGGTAGCTCTGTACATCTGTCATCCCTGAGACAGTCTTGCTCAAAAAGAGCAAAGCAGAGAAGTGCTGTGTCAATGCCTGAACAAGCCCAGGGATCTCACACCCTCTGGTTGTGACCACACCAGGTCCCTTTCTCCCTGGTCCCTGGATCTCCATGCTAACCAGATGTGTGTGCAGCATCAAGATGCCCTCTCATAAAGTTTGGATTGGATTTGTGTTTTTCACTTTGGCTTCTGCACCTTCTTTTTTTCTTCTTTTTTCTTTCTTTTTATTTTTTTAATGGTTCATTTCAATTTTCTGCTTCCCAGCCAGCCAAGGAAGTTACAGATCAGGTTAGCTCATCATTATTTGGTTCCCTGCCTATCTGGGGTACATGAGAGCAAGCAGTACCTCTGTGTGGCTGCTGTCCCCTCTGTCCCCTTTGGAAACCTCCACACAGCAGGAAGTTAGGACATGCTAAGTGGCATTTAAAAACCTTTGTGAGGCCAAGCAATATGTTCCCATTCTCCTGGTGAAGAAGCCAGGGCATGGACAAACACTTCTTTTTGTTTTGTTTTGTTTTGTTTTGTTCCAAAGCAGGTTCAACATGAGGTTTTCAAGTAGAGTTTTTTGGTCCATTTTTAACACCCTGATAGATTGACAAGGATGCCACATCCTTGGACTTCCAATTCCCCTACTGAAGCACTGTTGGAAATCCGTGTGTTGGAATGCATCCAGCTGGCATCCTGCCCTCTGTACCCCATGGACAGGCACCAGCTGTCCATCAGTGTCCTTCATCCTGCCCACCCTACTGTAATCTTTGTACAGCACCAACACCAGGGAAGCTTCTTGATTTTTGTATGAAATCTAAAATGATCTTTCAAGGGAAGCTGCTTTGAAGTGTGTGTCCCTTAGCAGATAAAAGTCCATTTTTTTTGAAGACACAACACAAAATGCAGTCCTGACTTTTTAAAGGCCTGTGGGACAGAAGATGGCATCTTACACAGTGGTTGTGTGACTGGCACAGCTCTGGTTTTGACCAGGCCTGCTGCCTGAAGTGGAAACAGCACCCAGCTGCTGTTTGGGTCTGGCTGGGAAAGTTTACCCCCATCCACCAGCAATCCTCACGAGCATCTCTAGTGCTTGTCCTCTTGCCCTGCAGCTCAGTGAAATGTCTGTCACCACTGCCCCCCAGTGTGATTTCTCTAGGTTGGCCTCCTCAAACAGTTAGCACGTGGAAAATATCTGCTTGCATTAAACATATGTAGAGGGTGAAGCTCTGCCTGTGTGCTCACATGCTTTCTTGTTCCAATTGCAGAAAGGAGATGAACTGGAAGAAGGAGTGACCAGTGAAGGTAAGCAGAGATGCTTATGGCTATGAACCATTCCCAGGTTGGTGCACTGACTGAATTATCTGCTGAGATGCTGACTTCTTGGGGCCCCTCAGTTCAGGAAGGAGAAGGAGGGCAGCTAGGCTGGTAAAGGGATGCAAGCACAAGTCTTATGAGGTGAGGCTGAGGGAGCTGGGGGTGTTCAGGCTGGAAAAGAGGAGGCTCAGGGGAGACCTCATCACTCTCTCCAATTCCCTGAAAGGAGGTTGGAGCCAGGGGGGGGTTGGGCTCTTTTCCCAGGCAACTCTCAGCAAGACAAGAGGGCACAAAGGGTCTCAAGTTGTGCCAGGGGAGGTTTAGGTTGGAGATGAGAAAGAATTTCTTTCTGGAGAGGGTGATCAGGCATTGGAATGGGCTGCCCAGGGAAGTAGTGGATTCTCCGTGTCTGGAGATCTTTCCAAAGAGCCTGGATGTGGCACTGAGTGCCATGGGCTGGGAACTGCAGCAGGAGTGGATCAAGGGTTGGACTTGATGATCTCTGAGGTCCCTTCCAACCCAGCCAATTCTATGATTCTATGATTCTCCCAGCCTGGTATTCCCCAGCAAAAGCTTCTGCTCTCAGAAAGGCTGGAGAAGAGCAAAAAGTTAGTATTTATGATGTGAGGAGCCCTCCCGGCTGGAAGTGCCTTCCTGACATCTTCTTGGCTGTGCCCTGTGTTTGTGCCAGCAGGAATATGTCCCCGAGCTGTTCAGCCCTTTGGAATGATGTTTCCCTGCTTCTGTCATGGCCAATGGCATAGCGTGGGTTTGATTCCCTCTGCTGCCTGAGCAAGGGTGTCTCTGAGGATGTCTTTACCCTTTCCTGAGGAATTCAGGCTGTACAAATATGTGTGCCTGCAAACACAGCCTGATGGGACACCAGGCACTGGGATTTCAGGCCCTGCTAATCTCTGTCCCCTGAGCTAAACATAGCAGCTCCAGTCCTTCCCTTCTTCCTTTTTATTTATTTTTATTTTTTCACATTCCAGAGTTCGACAAATTTTTAGAAGAGCGAGCCAAAGCGGCGGAGATGGTTCCCAATCTGCCATCCCCTCCCCTGGAAGCCCCAACCCCTCTGACAAACCCTGCCAGCAGGAAAAAGCAGGAGCGTTCGGAGGATGCCCTCTTTGCACTGTGAAGTTTGCTCCTGCCCACCCCCTGCTCTGCAGCCCAACCTCGCTGTACAGCCTCTTGGTCCTCTCACAGTACTTGGCTAACAACGACCCCCATCCCCTCAATTCCATAGATTCCTTCTCCTTCCCCCCCAAACAATCCACCCCCACAAGCTGACTCTTTCTATTTAAGTCCAACACTGTTCCTGCCAGACCACGATTCTCCAGCACTCACTTAATCCCCTCCTTCCTATCCCAGCTGCACAAAACCAGCTCTTGATGCTGAAAACCCCTTTAGAATGCATGAGTACATCACACTGTGTTGAAACAAAAGCCCGGAGGGGAGAGAGCAGCCTTGCCCTTCAGTTTCTGTAGGGATCATCCTCTTCTGTAGGCAGGTCCTGCCAAGTAGGCTGCTCTGTCGATCAGCATGTAATTGACTGAGCTGGAATGTTCAGGGGGAGTGTGTCTTTATTTTTAGGTAAAATGGTAATGCATTGGCTTCCGTGTCGGATTCGACAGCAAGGAACAACTGTTCCCCTTTCAACGTGTGCTTCACAAGTTAAAATCCTTTCCTCTCCCACTCACACATCTCCTGGTACCATATGGTGGTCGCTTTTCCCCATTTTGTGCAGTTCCTCATATTCTAAATCTCACAGGGTATTTTTTTCCTTGTGTTTTATCAGGGCTTGCTCTAGTTTGAAAGCAGTCTGCTGGCCATGTCCAGTAGCTCTGGCAGTTGACAGGAATTAAAAACTCTGAGCTAAATGGATGCTGTAACATTAGTGCATGAAGCATTTTGCTCTTTGGGAGAGCATTCTCACGTGAGGATTTTTTTTTTCTAGCGTGTTTGCCTTTTAAATAGCTGGGTTATTTTTTTCCTTACCTTACATTCCTTCTTCAGTGACTGCATTTGTCTCAGCTGTTGTAAATAACATCTGTGCAGATGGATGGGACTTGCTCATGGACCGGGTGTGATCTGAGGTTCCTGGATTCCCCGCCGTGCCGGGTAGGATTGACGTGTGCTGCTTCTTGGTGGTAGGGCTGAGAAAAAGAGGCAAACCTCACAGAGGCTTGTCAGAAAATGATGAGGGTTACCAAGGAGGGATTAGCCATGCTTGCCTGGGCTGGAGGTGAAGCTCCCCATTTCCATCTAGGTTTGGGCCTGAGAAAGTGTCAGATGATTGTGGCTGTGCAATGTGTCATGTTCAGAGTGTCCTGTGATACCTCTGCCCCTTCTTTAACTCCCAGCTCCTATGGGGCTGCACTCTCCCTCCTGCCTGTGCAAACAAGCATGTTCCCTTGCTTGCCAGAGGCATGGCTGAGAGTGCTGCTCCTTCTGGAGCTGCCAGAAGAGATTCCAGTGTGTGTGCCTGTCTGGCTGAGCTGACAAGCAGAGCTGGAGCAGGCAGCTCCAGCCATTGCTGCATTCCCCAGCATGTTCCTTGGTAGGAAGCCAGTAGCACAAGATGGCAGGATCAAAGAGTGAGCTGAACATGGTGTGGCTGGGAGAAGCTCCTGTCCTGGCAGAGAGTCACCATCTCAGATGAACGCCCATGCAGGCAGCAGTGCTCCAGTTCCTCTTCCTTGGGGCGCTCGTTGTCTGAGGTAACCAGACACTTGGTTCTGATTTGGAAAGTTGGAGCTCCCCTGGATGCTGATGTGTGTTGAGCTTTCTCAGAAGTTGTTCTAGACCAAGAAGCTGTGCTATAAACAGCTGATGTGAAAGTGATAGAAGCTTTTATCCCAGCGTAGTTATTTTGGCTCTTAACATACTCTCTAGGGTACGTCATGCCTTGGTAGGCTGTGACACATAAAACCTTTTCCCAAATGGCCCCACGGCAGCACTGATGGTCTTTGAGAGCGGTCACACTGATCTTTAGAGGGAAGTGTTGTTTGGTGCAGGATTTCCAGGCTGTCCCAGATCAGATGTCACTTTGTGCTGTCCCTGCTCATCCTCTCGTCTGTCTTGCTTTCATCCTCTGCCAGGATCCCTCCCTGTGTAGCTGAGCCCAGGCCAGGCTGCCCATCCACCCCTCAGTGCTGGCACCTCCAGGCTGCTCTGTAGCTCACTGCTCCTGCCAGCTCTTCACCTTACAGAAAGTAGCAGAGCTTGCAAATGGAAGGGGAAAATCAGTGTGGGTAATGGCAGGTGCTAGGACCGGCTGCCATGGCTGCATGTGTGCAGCCCAGCTGCTCTCACCCACTGCTCTCAGCATTTAACACAAGCTGAGCCCCTGCTGCCAGCTCTTGCCAGACCCTGCCTTGCTGCAACACATCAGATGTGGCCACCAGTTCCCAGAAACCTTGAGGAGGCTTCTGTTGTGGTGCTGATTTGATTTCAGACAATGTCTGGTGATTGCCTGAGCAGCCTTGCCAGCGCGGAATGAATTGTTGGTATTCCTGTCGATGCAAAAAGCTCTGTGGGTGTTTTAAGTGTGTATTTTCTCTTCTAAATCCTTGAAACACATTGACCCTGTAAATGGCCACATCAGGTGATTCTGAGCATGTTAATCCAGCTTCCCTGCCAAGCCAGAGGAGATAATCGCATTGCTGAAGCGCGGGGACTTTGTCAAATGATGCTGAGTGGCAAGGATATCACCAGCACTGTCACTGAGCCCCCCTGCAGGGTCGGATTTGCTGGTCCTCTTCCCCCACCCCTTAGCAAAAAGCAGTAGGAGGGGGTGTGTGTGTGTGCTGTTAACACTTCTTTCTGTCATGCTAAACCTCTCCTGGGACTTGCAAGTTGTTGCTTTAGAGAGAAGCTGGTCCCTTTCCGGAGGATTTTGCAGAGCTGTCAGTGACTGCTCCTTCCAGCCAGGGAGGAAAAGAGATGGAAGAAGAAGGCTGGGGCCAAGGGGAGATAAGGAGCCTGTGTTGACAGGACTGGAGGGATTCTCTCCTGTGCTTGCAGCCTCAGGCACTGAGTGGTCCTCACTGGCAGCCGTGGTACCCACTGGGGAGCCAGGGCACTGCATGCAGGGGGTGACAGGCGGTGTGGGCACAAGTGGTGGCTTTGCTGGAAGTAGGGCAGGGCTCAGGAGATGCCTTCTCTGGAAGGAAACGCCTGCTCAGGGGGCCCTTGGTGGGCCTGGTGAAAGCAAAGCCCTGCTGGGAGTTACATTTGGAGCCTGAATCCACCAGACCTGGCTCTCCAGGCTGATCACACTGGGGCTGGGAGCAGCAACAGGGTCAGAACCGTGTGGCAGAGCTGATGGTTTAGCCCAGACCTTCTTTAACAAATTTAAGAGCTACACTAGAGCTTCCCTAATGTCCTGTATCAGGATCTCTCATCTTCCCCATCCTCTTGTGGTCTGCAGAAAACCTGAGCGGTGGAAACGGGGGGAAAGGGAAGGGGGTTTTGTGACTTCATGATTTACTCTTCCTTTGCTTTCACTCTTAAGTGCTTCCTCTGTGCAGGTGGGCAGAGGACTTGTGTGGCTCTGATGCTTGTGAGAAGCCTGATCAGCTTTCCATAAGAAATAACATCCCGATGCTCTCTAGGCCTATTAGGAATTGCAGCTTGACACTCAATGACACTAAATTATTACTGGGGTCCTTTGTAAGTTCTAATGATACACTATTCTAGGTTAAACTATTTATTTTGTCAATATTTTTTCCTTCCAGTGTGTTTTTTAACCTCTTCTGTTAACCCGTCATGTGCTGAGATGTAAGAAATGAATGGTTTCTATTTAAATATATCCTTTCTGTTTGTTTTTGTTTTGTTTTTGTTTTTTTTAAATTGCTATGTGTAGATTTCAGCTGCATCTTTAGCAGGTGTCATAGGTAATAACAATGTGCTGTACAGACATTTAGGGTGTTAGGATGTAAGTAAGGCTCATAGGAGAACTGCTCATAAAAACGTAACGTGGTGTCTCTTAAAGGGAACAGCATAAAGGTCCTTACAGGACCCTCATGTAGCCTCCAACATACTTTTCCCCTTCCAATCACCACAGCCCCTGTCTCAGCTCCACCCTTTCCAGGGCTGTTTTTACACCTCCAAGCTGAAGAAGGATTTTAGTGGGGTTTCTGTTGATTTGACTTTGTTCAGGGTACTTTTGTTTGGTTTATTTTTTAATCCATTGACCATTTCCACTTCTCAACAGAGGACTTGGTGGGGCTGGCTGTGGTGGCCAGATGTTTCTTTCCAGTGATGGAAGAACAGACCTGGGTGGTGGTTTCAGCCCTGGGGCTGAGGTGGTGGTCTCACTCCTGTGGCAACCTGGCCAACCCAGCCTATTCCTGTTCCTGTTCCTCTCTGCTTGATGCTCTCCTGGTGTCAGCTCTGAGGATGGGACATGCAGACCAGGGGAGCAAACACAGCAGGATTTTCAGCAGGATTTTCCATCCCATGACTACTCAAGTCTTTTTTTGTAGCTGCTGGGAGTTCTGTGGAGGGGGAACTGCTTGTGCTATCTCCATCCCCAGGTCTGCCTCATCCAGCTCAGTCATTGTTTACCTCCTAAATGCTAACCACAAGGTTTGCTGAGCCCACCCTGGAAAAAAAAAACAGCTCAGGACAGTTATTTTTATGGAAATAATGGAGCAGGCAATCAGTGAGTGGATTTATAACCTTCTTGGAGGTAACCCTTCAGCTGCTGGGGGCACCCCTCTGCCCTTGCCCACCAGCAGAGGACAGGAGGCAGGAATCCCCTTCCCAGTGCCCAAAGGCATTGATGGTGCCCTCAGAGCACCTTCCACTCATCCCTCCCAAACAGCAGCCCCCGGAGTGGGTTGCACCTTCCCACTCCATGCCCCGGGTTGCTCTTCCATCCAGGAGAGAGGTGAGGTGGCATCTCACTGGCTCTCAAGCCGTGCTGAGCCCAGGGCTGGTTCTCTTTAGCCTATGGCAAACCTATGCCAAACTCCCCACCCTGCTCTGTCTTTTTATGAGTACAAGCTCCTCATTCTGTATATGTTATTATGAGCTGTCGTTAACCCTACAAATGTAACCTGTGTAATAGCTTCTCTGTATATTACAGCTGTAGGCTTTCCAGATAAAAGTGGATAATATTTATTTACTGAAGATACTGGATATTTTTCTCTTTGGGAATGGGGTAGGGGGAGAATGGGGGACATAACTGTTTAAAGCGATGGACTGTGTAAAGAGAAACAAAATACACAACAAACAGAGAAACCCAACACTAAACTGTTGCTGTATTCACGTGGGAATTGTTTCCATTCAGGACAATACAACTGTATTAATCTGCCATTGTTTAACTTGCTCCAGAAATCATCTCAACTTTGGTTCCTGCATGTGAGATACTCCAATAAATACACTACTAGTGTGACCTGGAGGAGGGTATCTGTCTGTCTCTCCGGTGCTGTCATGCTCTGTGGCTGCCTTGGTTGCCAAAACACAACACAAAATGATGAAGGACCAGGAATTCCCACCAGGAGAAGGGTTTTCCACAGCAGATGTTCTCAGCATCTTCCCGTGGTGCTTGCTGTGCACAGAGATGTGTTGCCACTGCTGGTAAATTTATTCCCTGCTAAATCTCTAGCACATCTTTTGGGGCTGACAGCAGGCAAGCATAGTGGTGACAAGCTCAGTGCTTGGGGGGACACCAAGGTGCTTGCAGGGCTTGGTAGCTGGTCCTCGGGCGTGGGGGAGAGGTAAATTTGGATCAGCTGCCTTGCTGACCTAGAAAGTGGTGGGTATGCAGTTGTGCACTGCAGTGCCAGGGATGTTCCCTGCCTCTGGGCCACTTTTCCTGACTCATCAGCCAGGACTTTGCTCCAACATCCTCATTTGTGACAGCAGTTTTGAGAAGGAAGAGCAGCCATCGAGGCACTCAGGAGAAGTGACAGTGTCGCTTCAGCCAAAGATGAACTGAGTTGTCAGCGTGGTGCCCTCAGTCTCACAGAACGAAGATCAAAACTAATGGTCTGTGTTTTAAAAGCTGCTTTGGGGAAGGGGTGTGTGTGGAACAGCCTGAAAGTTGGGTTTCCCCTCCTTGGAGCCGCAGATCAGCATGAATTAATTCCAGCTCTGCCCCAGCTTGTTTACCGTGGTGCTGATCATGTGCCTGTCTCTGTCGGAAATATTCGGGTAGGTTCATGGCCCGGCTCTGCTGAGAAAGGTGCAGAGCTCCCACTGCCCTGACTGAGCAGAAACGGCACCAAAAAAAAACAAGAAAAAAAGGTACCAGGTGATGAATTTCCAGCGCTGTGCAGGGAGAAAGCTGCCAGAACCACGGGGCTGTTGCAGCACAGGAGTGTGTGTAAGGCACAGCTCCTCCTGCCCCCAAATTCTGACTGTTTCCAGCAGGGGCCAAAGTGTGTGCAAAGGGAAGGGGATGAGAGAAGGACAAGCAGGTGAGGATGTTTCCCACGCGTCCCAGGGTGTGTGTTGCTGCTTCTCAGCAGACAGTTTGGCTCCCGGTGGGAATGGGAAGTGACCAGGTGTACATTTGCTTTTTCCCCGTTTCACCTTGGGGTAAATAAACCCCGAGCAGGGGCTGTGCAGCACCCAGGAGTGGCAGCGGGCCCGGCTGCCTGTGTACCCAAGCCATAGCTCAGGCAAGGGACAGTTGACAAAGCCGGGTTACAGGTAGTGAAGGAGAGAAGAGGCTTTGAATCTGTTTGCAGCACATATTAATGATTAACAACACCTTCTGCCACAGCAAAACAAACCCCAGGGCAGGAGGGATGCCACGGGCTGCTTTCAGCTCAGCCTTCAGACACCAAACGTCCGGGGGGTTCAGGTTTTTAGGGGAGCAGCAGGGTGGGGGGATTCTCCTTGAGGACCTGCCACGTTTGGGCTCTGCAGCTGAAGCTACAGCCCAACCCGGTGCCTGTTGCTGCCCGGGACGATGCTCCACGCTGCCGGCAAGACCTCAGCAACCGCATGAGCCTGCCCGGCCGGCTCAGTGGCCAGAACCCAACAACCGATTTTTTTTTTGGGGGGGGGGGAGGAAGGAGGGCGGGTTTGTTTTCAGTCTCATCACTGTGGTTGAGCTCTCAGGAAAAAAAAAGAAAAGAGTCTCAGCGACTCCGGAGCGACCACGTGGCCCCACTGCCATCCCCGCAGGACCAACATGATGTAATCGCGGGCCCTGAGCCGTGATGCAGAATCACTCCACTCCGGGCCGCCTCGCTTATTGGCTGCGTGGCCCTGGTCCTACAGGCGGGGTTTTCCCTACCCCGCAAACCCAGCTTACCCCGGGGAGCCCCACCCCTCCTGGCACCCATCGGCCTCCAAACCCACCCCAGCCCACCCAGCTGCCCCCGGTCCTTCCTCCTTTCCCCTGACACGGAGGATGCTGCTTGTTTGCTTTGGTCCCCCGGAGCAGGGGAAAGCATCGCAAGGGGGGGTGGGGGTGGCTGGGGTGTAGGGAAAGCATCGCATGGGAGGCACTGGATGGGGGAGGCAGGGAAAGGGGTCCTGCAAAATGCAGCTTTGCCTGCAGCTTGTGGGAGAATAAAACTCTGTTTGTGCGTGTGGTTTCCCTTCCCCTCCTCCGTGGCTCGCGGGAAAGGTTGAGCCCTGGGTCTCCCATGGGTTATTAAAGGTGGGTGACCCTGCCCTAGAGCCTCATGGGGCCATGGCACGTCCAGCGCCCCAGCCCTGGAAACTTGACCCCTCCTCCTGTGGCACTGTCCTGAAAGCAAAGGGAAAGCGGGAAACCTCGCAGCACCACCGGGCCGGCTTTTCCCCGAATAAAGAAGTGGGGGGCAGGCACTCCCCCCCACTGAGAATCTCCCAAGGGCTTCTTTTTCCTCAGCAGTGTTTGCAGTGGGCAAGAGATGTCCCAGTGTGTGGGTGAGGCTGCCCCAGCCCTCAGCACGGAGCTGAGCCAGGGCTCCCTGGGCTTGTCCCCAGCTCGGGCACAGGTTAATATCCCCAGTGCAAGGAGGCTCCGGAGGGGGTGATGGTGCAGAGAGAGCAGCTGGGTTCTGCAGCCGTGGCTGTCACCTGCCACCTGCACTCACAGGGTGCTCTGGGTGGTCCCCGGTGAGCCCCAGGTTGCCCCGTGGTGCCCTGTGCTGCACAGGGGTGCCCCTGTGCCACCGCATGGAAGCCACCAAAGCTGGGGGAGGTTTCCATGGCTCAGCCACATCTAATTAATTCACAGGTAGCTTCAGATCATGCTTGGTGGTGCAGAAGAGGGAAAGACAAACTTTCTGGAGGCTTATGTTGCAGTGCAATTTCTTTTCCAGAGGTAAGACAACCCATGTGCAAGTGCAAGGCATAGTTGCACGGCCTTGCCCTGGCATGGGACCCCCACCCTGAGAGCCACCTCCTTTTGGGCAGCCACGGGGCTGATGTTCCCCAGTTTTGGGAACTGCAGGTACCTTGGGAGGTGACATGGTGGCTTTGGTATGTGGCCTCCATTAGATCTTGGCTATTTCTGCAGCCACGGCCACCACCTTCTCCCCATGCCAGCCCTCCTGCTCCCACACATGCCCCGATCCGAGGCCAAGTGATGTTTAATGCCCAGCCCAGGTATTTGGTGCCTGTGCCCAGGGCTCGGTGACTGTCCCCAAGTGTCAGTGACATCCCGACGGGACAGTTACTTCCCCAGGTAGTAACTGATGCCCGGTTCAGGGGCTGCAGCCGGTCTTACTCCCTTCTCCGGTCCTGGAGCACCAGGTTCCCGCCCGGTGCCATCTCCGGAGGTCCCCATCCGGTGCCTCCGGGGGTCCCCCCCCAGGTGGCTCCTAGGGGGGTCCCTACCCGGTACCCCGGGGCAGCCGATCCCGGGGCCGGCGATGCGGGGCGGGGAGGCGGCAGCGGGGCGGGACACGGCGGGGGATCCGCCTCCGTCCCCTCCCTCCCTCCTTGCCCGCCCGGTAGCAGGTCTGGGCACGGTTCGCCGGAGCAACTTGGCGGCGCGTCCCCTTCCTCCCTCTCCCCGGGCCAGCGCGGCCATGGCGGGCGGGCGGCCCCGCCGCTCCTAAAGCCCCCGCTGCCGGGGTGGGCACGGTTGATGTCGGTCACTGACCATGAGCACCCTCGCCTTCGACGATGCGGCCCTGGAGGGGCTGGCGCCGTCCCTCGGCCTCTCCGGGGCCAACGACATCGACATGGCCCTTCTCAGCGACATCGACGGTGCGTCCCGAACCGGGTTGCGGCGAACGGGGTCGGGCTGGGGCATAAGCGGGACCGGGCTGGGGGAATAAACGGAGCTCGGTGCACGGCCGGGACCGAGCTGGAGATACAGCCGCGGCTCGGGGCATAACAGGACCGGGCTGGAGGAGTAACCGGGGCTCGGTGCGCGGCCGGACCGGACTGAGGGTATAACCGGGGCTCAGTGCGTTTCAGAGAACCGAGGCTCGGGACATGGCCGGCGGGAGCGGGTTCGGTGCATAACCGGCCTCGGTGAATAACCAGGGCTCGGTGCATTGCCGGGCTGAAGTTACCGGGCTCGGTGCCGGTGCCGGCGTGGGGGAACGCAAGGAGCTGCTGGAGCTGGTGCTGGAGCTGGGCGGTTCGAGCTGGCTCCGTTACCAGCGGCCGGCTCGGGAGGGGGGTTCGGGGCGGGGAACAGGACAGCGGGACCCCCAAGCTGAAGGTCCCGGTGCCGGGACAGCCCCGACGGGGCCCCCACCGACCGCAACATCGTGTCGCCTCTAGCCCCGCCCCCTCCGTGACGTCACCTCTGGGGGGTTACTCCCGGTCATTCCCTCCAGGACTCCTGGGTTTCCTGAGCCAACCCAGCCGGGATGGGGTGAAGCGGGAGGAGGCTCTACACCGCCCCCCCGGGGGTTGGCACCCAGCAGCACCCACCGTCCCGCCGAGATGGATGGGGGGGTCTGTGGGATGGGGGTGCTGCCGAGGGGACCCTGCTTCACGGGGGGACGCGCTCCCCACCGAGCTCTTACCGATGCGGGGTGCAGCATTATCATGTTTTTAGCCAAAAATTCGGTTTACTGGCCCTCAGCCATCCTCGTGACCACCGAACCCTCCAGCACCTGCTGCACGGTGGGGCCCAAGGTGATTTCTTCTGCACTCTGGCTGGAGGTGGCATCCCTGGGCTGGTGGCTCATCCAGGGGCAATCTGGGCAGATCCAGGTGCCACCTGCCTCCCCGGCTGAGGTTCTGGTCAAGGATGATCCTTCCCCAGTGTGGGATTTTTTTTGCCGCGGGGCCGTCTGAGCCACTACGTGCCCCATGGGCCCATGGTTCCATGCCCAGCAGTCCCTGGGTGATGGCAGGTTGTCACTCGTCCCCACGCCCACCCTGGGATGGCTGTGGGATGCGCACCCATGGGTGGGTGTGCCCTGTGCCCACCAGGACCCAGAGCCATGTGGCTCTGCCCCACGGGCTCCCATGGCCTGGAGCAGTGGGGTGGGGACAGCCATGGCACCGCCAGGTGATGGTGTGGGTGGCAGAGGGTGCCACAGGGTGGAATATCTGATGGGGGCTGGGAGAGCTATTCCTACCGCTGTGATGGGGGGCAGGAAGGAGCAACCCCCTCTCTGCACCCCCAAGATTTGCTGTGTCACCTCTGCACCTCGAGGGAGCTTTGGGAGGGGGTGTCTGTTGAGCCAGGAGGGTCCAGGTGGAGACATCCCCTCCCCGGGAGGAAACCCTCCCTGTGCAGAGAGGAGTGCCGAGGGCTGGATGGATTTTGGGGGAAAATGGGGTTGCCCAAAGACCCCGGTCCTTGTGGGGCGTCTCCAGGTGCTGGGCATGGAGTGAGAAGCGTCGTGGGGCTGGAGAGACACGGGGGGGGGAGGCAGTGGGCAAAGGGGTTAGTGGTGGGTGACCCTGAGTAACACCGTCTGGTGACAGCGGGGTGTCCGGCAGTGACCCAGTGCCGGGCTCACCTTGGCTGTGCCACGGGGCTGTCTGGGGGCGGCCGGCGGCGATTGGTGGAGTCACATCACCCCATGGCTGCAGGGGGGGGGCACGGGGAGGAGGCCACAACATGGCTTGGAAATATCCCTGTGCCTTAGCGTGGGGCTGAGCAGGGGCCAGAGCTTGGTCCTGGGGACATGGAGAGAGCCTTGGAAGGTACCCCCTCCCCGCCATCCTTCTCCTGCCCACCTGGGGGGGGTCACCACTGGGGACCTCTCAGGGTGCTGCACCCCCTTATTGGGGGTGTCTGGGGCTGTGCAGCTCGGTGGGGGCACCTTGGGGGGGGCTATGCACATAGAGGTATCACTGAAGGGGTACTCTGGGTCTGTGTGGGGGGGTACAACTGTGGGGTCTGTGTGCATGGGGGTACCATGGCAGGGGCACCTTGTGCATGGGGGTGGCACTGTGGGAGCACCCCGGGGGCTGTGTGTCTGGGGGCATCACCGTGGGGGACATCCTGGGGTGCTTTGGTGGGAGCATCCCAGGACATCTGTGGGTACCCCAGTGGGGAGACATGGGGGTACCCTGGGACACCCAGATCCTATCAGTCAGGGAAGACCCCTCCCAACCTCGAGGTTCTTTAGCCCTGGGGGGGTGTTGTGGGCAGGCGTGCCTGTCACCAGGGGATGTCCCAGCCCGAGATCTCTCCTGATGCAGGGGCTGTTTGGGGGATTGTCAGGGTTTTCAGCTCTGCTCCCCTTGATCTTAGGGGCAGGCTGAGATCTGCCCTGACATCCCCAGAACTGGGCTGCAGCCTCTACCAGTACAAGTAACCAGAGCCCGGCCACCCATCTTGTGAGTGCTGTGCCTCAGTTTCCCCACTAGCAGCGTGGCTGGGAGGCTGCAGGGAGCAGGGCACAGCAGATTCCTGGGCTCTCAGGCAATTTTGCATCTGAATTGGGAGGATCTTTCCCCAGAGATCGGTGGGGTGGGCAGCATGGGGCCAGCCGGGGGACTTCTAGGGCCTTAGTGTCCCCTTGGAGCTGACAGCATGGCTGGGGGGGATGTTTTGCAGACATGCTCCAGTTGATCAACACACCGGACAATGACTTCTCGGGGCTGTTTGACTCCTCGTTCAGTGCCCCCGACAGCGCCGTGGCCCCGGGGCTCCCCCCAGCCCCGGGCACCCTTGGCACTTACCTGGGGCCCAGCAAGCCACCCCCCACCTCCCCCACCAGCGGCGGCGTCTACCCAGGACCCTCCGGGATGGCAACCTTCACCCCACAGCCCCCAGCCCTGCTCCAGCCGGCACCAGTACCAGCACCGGGTGTCAAGGAGGAGCCGGTGGCTGTGGCCAGCAGCCAGCCCCAGCCCCAGCCCGGCATGATGGTGGCCTCCAGCTTCGTCCCCGCGTCCCCCACTGGCCAGTTCAACCCCCAGCCCTTGGTGGGCTACCAGAACCAGCACACCTTCTCTGGTGAGGATTTGGGGGTACAGGAGGTGGGGTCAGGCCTCGCTGGGTGGGGAATGGGCTCATTGTGGGGGACTCCCATGGGGTGTGTGTGTGGAGGGGATGTTCTTTTGGGATGGAGGTGTCCAGGGTGGGCTGGTGCTGGGGGGTCCAATAACACTGTTCTCTGCTCCATGCCCAGCTGTGCAGCCTGGGGGTGCAGGGCAAACCCTACCCAGCTCCCTGCCCACCCCACAGCCGGGCCAGCCCGTGACACTGCCTGGCCCTGTGCAGAGCGTGGCTCCCCCGCAGCTCCTGGCCCCCGCTGCCCCCCAGCCCGTCTCATCCCAGATCCAGCCGGTGCCGGTAAGCCCAGAACCAGGGGTTGGGGGGTCCTGGTGCTCCCTTTCCCCAGCTCCACTCACCCCTCCCTTTCCCCCCAGGTCCTCCTGCAGCCCCATTTCATCAAGGCTGACTCCCTGCTGCTGACAGCCGTCAAGACAGACGCTGGCAGTGCCAAGACCTCCACCATCACCTCCCTGGCCACCAGCGCCAGCGGTTCTGCCACCCCCCTGCAGGTGCCGGTAGGTCCTAGTACCGGAGTTCTGGGGTGGGGGAGATGCTCAGGAACCCCCACCGATGCCACCCCGCATCCACACACAGGCGCTGGTGAGCGGAGGGACCATCCTGGCCACGGTGCCGCTGGTGGTGGACGCCGAGAAGTTGCCCATCAACCGTTTGGCACCCAGCGGGAAGGCGGCGCTGGTGCAGAGCCGGGGGGAGAAGCGCACGGCCCACAACGCCATCGAGAAACGCTACCGCTCCTCCATCAACGACAAGATCGTGGAGCTCAAGGACCTGGTGGTGGGCACTGAGGCCAAGGTGGGAGCCTGGGGGGGTTTGGCGGGGCAAAAGTGGAGGGGCTTCGCCCCAGAGTTTGGTCTGAGCCATCCTTGCCCACCGGCAGCTCAACAAGTCGGCAATCCTGAGGAAGGCGATCGAGTACATCCGCTTCCTGCAGCAGAGCAACCAGAAGCTGAAGCAGGAGAACCTCACCCTGAAGATGGCCATGCAGAAGAACCGTGAGTGGAAGGGCAGGCCTCAGGGAGGTTTTGGGGAGCTGCCATTCCCCCAAGCACCCCTCAGCTCATTCCACTCCCCACAGAGTCCCTGAAGGACCTGGTGTCCTCCTGCAGAGGAGGGTCCAAGGCAGAGGCCCCCACGGAGGTAGTGAAGGCGGAGGTGATGGAGATGCTGACGCCACCGCCCTCAGACGTGGGCTCTCCGTCCCACAGCAGCCCACTGTCACTCAGCGGGGGCAGCAGCAACAGCAGCAGTGACTCAGAGCCTGACAGCCCCCTCTGTGACCATGGCAAGGTAGGGGGTGGCTGCAGGGAGGGATCCCCCCTTCCCCAGCGAGGTGGGGCATCCACCACAGAGTCCACCAAGAGTTTCTGGTAAAGGAGTTGGGAGCGCTGAGCTTGAGCTCTGAGGCTGCTCCTTGCCCAGTTTGGGGCTGGAGGAAGGGATGCTGGGCTGTTGTGGAGTGCAGTGGTCTGCTGCCCCCTGCTCTGCCCCAAAATGTGCTGTGACCCGTGCTCCATGCCCTGAGTCCCATAGCTGTGCCTCATCACCATGTGCTAGGCCTGTACCTGTGTCCTATATCCCATACCCTAAATCTTAGCCCTGTGCCCATGTCTCAGTGCTCATGGCAGCTTTGTCCACCCAGGTGAAGCAGGAGCACAGACCACCACCCTCACCCAGCAGCCAGGGCATGCTGGACCGGTCCCGCATGGCCCTCTGCGCCTTCGTCCTCCTCTGCCTCTCCTTCAATCCCCTGTCCTCCCTCCTCCGAGGATCTGGTGCCTCAGCATCTGTGGGGAGTGCAGGCACTGCCGGCCCTGGCAGGACCATCATGGCTGAGTCTGGCACCGTGGGTGAGCTCTGGCATGGGGTGGGGGTTCTTGGGGTGGAGGACATAGGGATGGAGGCTCTTGGAGTAGAGACCATGGAGATGGAAGCTGTCAGGCTGTTGGGATGAGCCCTTGGGATGGACACCGCTGGGATGGAGGCTGTTGGGATAGTTATTTGGGAGACCATCAAAGAGCGTGTGATGCAAAGGCTGTTGGGATGGGGCTGCTGAGGTGAAGACCATCAGGATGCAAGATATTGGGGTGGGTGGGCAGTAGGAGCTACCTGGGTCGAGGCTGTTGGGATGGAGCCCATTAGGATGGGCACTGTTGGATGGGAGACCATTGGGGTGGAGGTGGTCATGGTGAGTATGGGGTGAAAGCCATCAGGAGGTGGGCAGTCTCAAGGTGGTCCTGAACTGGGAGATGATGGGGTGGAGGATGAACACGGGTCAGAAGCCATTGGGATGGAGGCTGTTGGGGTCCGTGGGGTGGGCGTGGGTTGGTGGTGACACTGATTTCCCCTCCTCCTCACGCAGAGGAGCCGTGGGGGTGGTCGCAGTGGCTGTGGCCCACCCTGGCCTTCTGGGTGCTGAACACCGGGCTGGTGCTGGGGGCGGTGGTGCGGCTCTTCGTCTGCGGGGAGCCCGTCACCCGCCCCCACTCCGAGCCCTCCATTCTCTTCTGGAGACACCGCCGCCAGGCAGACCTCGACCTCCACCGGGTAAGCCCCGCCCCCTTTTCACACCCTGCACGGTGTCATGTGATGCACAGGCCACACCCCTAAGCACGTGCTCAATAATTTAGCCCCACCCATGTCACCCATTGCCCCATTGCAACCCGTCTGACCCCACCCACTTGCCCCACCCACATTGGCCACGCCCCATTTGCAATGGCAGCTGCTCTCAGGGTTTGCTCGGTTCACAATGCATTAGCCCCACCCACCTCACCTGGCACTGCCCCTGCACCAGGTCTGGCCACACCCTCCTTGGCCCCGCCCCTTTGCCCAGCACCAGTCCTGCCGTAGCACAGCCCACCTCACCACGGCCCGCCCCTTTCTGTTGTAATTATTAAGTATTAATTCTGTTGTAATTAGCTCCACCCAACTGCACAGTTCCCGCCCCTCCCCCCTCCCCTGCCCCACCCACTCTGACCACGCCCCCATTGCACACAACACCTTCTCTCTGGCTTAGCCCCGCCCCTTTTGGGGGGTTCAGCCCCGCCCCATGCCCAAGCCCCGCCCCTGACCCGCCCCCCCGGGGGTCGCAGGGGGACTTTGCGCAGGGGGCTCAGCACCTCCGGACGGCGCTGGGGGCCCTGGGTCGGCCCCTGCCCGCCTCCCACGGGGACCTGGCCTGCAGCCTGCTCTGGAGCCTCCTCCGACACCTGCTGCAGCGCCTCTGGGTGGGCCGGTGGCTGGCTGCCCGTGCCGGGGGGCTGCGCCCCGACCCCCCGACCCGCGACCACGTCCGACAGAGCGCCCGCGATGCTGCCATGGCTTACCACCGCCTGCACCAGCTGCACCTCGCTGGTATGGACCCCTGAGCCCCCCTCCCCTGAGCTCCTCGTGTCCCCTCGATCCCTGTGCATCCCTCCCTGAGCCCCTCACATCCCCTCTGAGCACCCTGTGTCCTGCCTGATCCCCTCACATCGCTCCTGAGACCGCCACATCCCCATGGACAGCTCCTTGAACTTCCCATGTCCCCCCTGAGCACCCTAACCTCCCCACCTCTCCTTCCTATGTCCCTTCTGAACCCTACATGTCCCCCATGAACCCCTCATATCCCACCTGAACCTCCCTAACCTCTCTGCATCCACAATGATCCCCCCACATCCTCCTTGAACCCCTTTGACCTCCCCACATCCCTCCTGACCTCCCTATATCCCCCTGAACCTCACGTATCCTCCCTGAGTCCCCCACATCCTCCCTGAACCCCTTTGACCTCCCCACAGCCCTCCTGACCTCCCTATATCCCCCTGAACCTCACGTATCCTCCCTGACTCCCCCACATCTTCCCTGAACCCTTCCTGACCTCCCTGCATCCCCAACGATCCCTCCCCTCACCCCCCCCTGAACCCCCCCACCTGTGTACCCCCGCAGGGAAGCAGGCAGGGGGGCACCTCTTGGCCATCAACCTGGCCCTCAGCGCTGTCAACCTTGCTGAGTGCGCCGGTGACGCCGTCTCTGTGGCCGCCCTGGCTGAGATCTACGTGGCAGCCGCCCTGCGGGTCAAGGCCAGCCTGCACCGCTGCTTCCACTTCTTGGCTGTGAGTGAGGGGGGACAAAGAGGGTCCCGCGTGTCCCCTGGGATCCAACCCCTGACACCCCTTCTTCCCCTTCCTTTCTCCCCGCAGCGCCCTTTCCTCTGCAGCGCCCGCCGCGTGGCCCTGTCCCACGGTGGGGCCGTGCCCCCCGCCATGCAGTGGCTCTGCCACCCCTTGGGCCACCGGTTCTTTGTCGATGGGGACTGGGCCGTCAAGGGTGTGCCAAGGGAGACCATCTACAGCTCCACCGGCAACCCAGGTAACAACCCCCCTACACACAACCCCTCAGCCCCACGTTTTGGGGTGACAGCGTGCCCGCTCACCCCCCCTCTGTGCCGCAGTGGACCCTCTGGCACAGGTGACCCAGCTCTTCCGTGAACACCTCCTGGAGAAGGCGTTGTGCTGCGTGGCCATGCCCGAGCCCGGCCGCCCCGCTGCCCAGGGAGAAGGGTAAGTGCCAGGGTGGACACCCTGCTCCCCCCACCAGCCTAGGGTTGGCCTTGCTCAGTCCTTGGGTTCATGTTTGAGTCCCTCGTGACAAGGACACTCAGGGGGACTGGAGCTGGGAGAGGGTCTGGAGCACAAGGAAAAGGGTCTGGAGATCTTAATGAGGAGCAGCTGAGAGAATTTGCGGATGTTCAGCCTGGAGAAGAGGAAGCTGAGGACTGACCTTGTTCTCTGCAACTCTCTGAAAGGTGGTTGGAGCATGGGCTTTAGGTCTCCCAAGTAACAAGAGGAAAAGTCCTTAGATTGTGTCAGAGGAGGTTTTGATTGGAGATTAGGAACAATTTCTTCATGGAAGAGGTTGTCAAGCCCTGGCACAGGCTGCCCAGGGTAGTGGTGGAGTCAAAACCATGGGGATGTGGTGCTGAGGGACATGGTCTGGGCAGTGCTGGGTTAAAGGTTGGACTGGATGATCTCAAGGGTCTTTTCCAGCCAAAACAATTCGATGATCATATGGCCCCTCTCCCAGCAGGCGTTTCTCCGATGCTCTGGAGTACCTCCAGCTGCTCAATGGCTGCTCTGATGCCAGCAGTGAGCCTGGCCCTGCACCCTCCATCAGCTCTGGCTTGGCTGCCATCACAGGTGAGGCTGGCATCTCCCCTACCTGGGGACACTTCATGTGGGGGGGCCATGGAGGTGGTGGACATCCTGCTCTTGTGTCCCTCTTGCTCTGCAGGCACCGACCCTGTGTCCAAGTGGTGGGCATCCATCATCACCACGGTTATTCACTGGCTGCAGGGAGATGAGGAGGGGGCTGAACGCCTCTACCCACTGGTGGAGACCATGCCCCGGGCACTGCAGAGCTCTGAGTGAGTCCTGGGGACATCGGGGACAGGGGGAAGGGTGACAGCTTATCGCATGCATCCATCTCTTTTGGGTCGGGTTGCTAACACACTCCGTGCTGCCTGCTGGTGGGGGGCACTGGAGGGGGACACAGCCATGCTCAGCAAGGGGCCTGCAGTCACCATGTCCCCCCTGCGTTGCAGGAGGCCCCTTCCCCGCGCCGCCCTGCACTCCTTCCGCGCCGTCCGCGCCATGCTGAGCAAACAGGACAGCCTGAGCCACTGCGAGAAGGCCAGCAGCTGCCTGCGGGAGAGCCTGGAGCTGGGCAACCCTCCCAAGGGCAACATCGACAAGGTGAGCCGGGGGCTTTGGGGGGAGGGGGGGGGAGGCAGCAAGGTGGCCACCCAGCCCTTGTGGGTAGCCCCCATCCCTGTCGGGAGGTGCCCCCGGCCCTCGCGGGGGTGCATTGTAGTTGCATTGCATGTGTCAGACCGGAGTGCAATGCCCCTGCCGTGCAGCCCGGCGGGGGACCCCGCGCAGCACCGCCTGCCCACAGGGACCTCCTCGGAACCCACCCCCCCAAGTCCATCTGTCCATCCCTCCCCAGCTCACCCAGCTCCCCTTGCTCCCTCCCTGCCTCACCTCCAGGCTGTCCAGCTCCTGCTGTGTGACTTGCTCCTGGTCACCCGCACCAACCTGTGGCAGCAGCAGATGACCGCCAGCCAGCAGCGCAGCTGCCTCTACCAGGCCTCTGCCCTCGAGCTCCGTGGCTTCCAGCAGGACCTCAGCAGCTTGCGCCGCCTGGCCCAGACCCTTCGCCCCGCCATGCGCCGGGTGAGCCCCCCAAACCCTCCTCCTAGAGGGTCCCCTCGTCTGCTGCCTCCCCGGCCACACTCATTGTCCCCCCACCTTCCAGGTGTTCCTGCATGAAGCCACCGCCAGGCTCATGGCTCGGGCCAGCCCCACGAGGACCCATCAGCTGCTGGACCGCAGCCTGCGGAGGAGAGGGGTGCAGGGCAGCAAAACAGGTGGGACATGGGGTGGGAAGCCCCCCCCTTGGGTGCCATATCCTCAGGGGAAACCCCTCCCCGCACACATAGCACCACAGCAGCACTGGGTGATGGGACATGAGGTCTTCCTGCCCCTGTGGTGGCACCTGCTCTGGGGTGGGTGGGAGGTCCTCATATCATGAGAGAGCACCCCAGGGAGGGTTGGTGGCTTTGTGGGGCACGTTTAGGACTGGCACCTGCTCTGGGTAGGGCAGACAGCTCTGTCACCATACCAGAGCACCCAAGGGAGTGTTGGTGGCTTTGTGGGGCACCCGTAGGGCTCACACCTGCTCTCCCCCTGTGCAGCTGGTGAGCCCGAGAGCCACCCCACGCCGCGGGAGCACGCCGAGGCTCTGCTGCTGGCCTGCTGCTACCTCCCACCCAGCTTTCTCTCGGGTCCGGGCCAGCGGGTGGGCATGCTGGCCGAGGCTGCCCGCACCCTGGAGAAGCTGGGGGACAAAAGGACGCTGCACGACTGCCAGCAGATGATCATCAAGCTGGGCAGTGGCACCACTGTCACATCGGGCTAAGCCGGGAAAGGAGGGGGGGGCACGCTGCCAACCCCCCCCCGCCAGCCCCCCACCGCTCTAGGATGTTGGGATGGGGGTGGCTGAGGGTGGTGGGGAGGCGTATGCCTCAGTTTCCCCCCTGGGTTGTGAGCTGCTTCTGCGGGAGCAGTTTTTAAGGTGATGGGGAGGTTGGGGAGGGGCAGGTTGGTGCCCAGTGGCACCGGTGGTGGGTGTGTGTGGGGGTCTCGGTTTGGGATAGCCACGCGTGGGGCACCCCAAGTGGGCTCAGCCACCCCCATGGCGCTGCCCTGTCCTCCGCCTGCTTGGGTGACGGGACGTGGGGACCTCTAGTGACACTGTCGCAGTATTGCATGGCATTGGGATGCTCGGCCAGCCTGGCCCAGTGCCGCCCAGTGCCACCCACAGCCCTGGCACTGCGTGGGGACCCGGCATCCCTGGTGTCCCCTCCCTGACCTCCCCCCCTCCTTGGGTCCCTCTGCCACAGGGGAGGTAGGGGGGGACTGGGGTTGTGTTGGGGTGCCCTGGCCTTGCTCCCATTGTAGGGGGAGGGGATTTGGCCCCAGAGTGGTGGCTCAGGGCCCCCTCCACCACCATGCCCCAGGTAGGCAGGAGGCCCCCCCAGCACTGAGCAGTACCCCCCAGCACTGACCCCCCCCCTTCCAGTCCGTGAGGAGCTGCCACTGCCCCCCAGCATGGCCAGGCCTGAGCACTGTTGAAGGGGTGGCACAGGGCTCCCAGGGGACTGGTGGGTGCCCCCCATTCCCTTGCTGCACCCCCTCCCCTTGTACATAGCCCCCCCCACCCCCAGCCTCTTCCCTCCCCCCCCCCCTTGCCTTTTTAAACGGTATTTTCATAGTTGGAGAGTTTTGTACAGACCATTAAAGCTGATTATTTATACTGGTGTGTCCTGGACTGGAGGGGTGGGGACAGACACCAAATCTGGGGGGGCATACAGAGCCTGGATGGGGCAAGGGGGACCCCACACCCCCCAAGCTGGGCATCTCCTGCCTTCACCCCACAGGGGAGGGTTGCATAGGATGTGAGGGGACAAGGGTGGCAGGGACGGGGACACTGGGTGCCAAGGGACCCCAAACACACCCTCCTCACCCCAGGATGACCTGATGGGGTTGTTCCCCCACTCCATCCCCCAGCCCTACAGCTGGACCCTGGGTGGAGGTGGCACCTGGGGAGAAAGGTGCCAAGCAGGGGCTGACAGAGCCCTGAGGGGACCCCTGGTAACCAAGCCCCAGGATAAAGAGAGGCCACGAGCAGGGCGCCACGTACTTCCAAAACAATCGTTGTATCTTTATTGACGCTCTGAATGCAATGACCTGTTTTTTACTCTTAAGGAAAATAAACATCTTTTAGAAACAGCTTGTTACACACAATCTTCAGTGTGAAGCAATATACTAATAAGAACACTAGTCTTAACATTTACAGTCTTCATATATATTATATATATGTATATGTATACATATATATACACTATATAATGAGGCAATATATAATACACACGGTTTACCATTTTACAGTCATATGTACAAGATGTCACTAAAAATAGCCAGATTTCAGGCAACACTGCCAGGGACACTGGGATTTTAAATTTTTTTTCTTTAAATTAATTATTTTTATTATCTTTTTTTTCCCCCCTTTTTTAATATTATTTTTAATGTATGTTTTTCACTCCCGTGTCCGAGGCAAGCTGCTGAAATGACAGACATTTTGTGGCCAGCAAACCTTGAGGGTGAGGGCTGGGTGGGACGGAGGGGAGGCGACAGCTGGAGGGGACACGGGGCGCTGGCTCTGCAGGGACAGAGTAGGGGAATGGATGGGGCCAGAGCCCCCCCCCCCTTCTTTGCAGGACACAGGTGGGGGTGGTTGGCAGCTTTTTTTTTTTTTTTTTAATGGGATTCAGGGTGAATTCACCCTGGTTTGGTTATTTTCTACCTATGCTGGGGTGGGGTGGTCCAAGGTGTGTAGGGTGCAGGGACTGGGGAGTCATGCAGGGCACCCTGCAGGGGTATGGGCAGGGGGTGATCCCAGTGCTGGGCAGCCCCCCCAGCTCCACCAAAGGTGGATGGGAAGGGAAACAAAAGCTGAGGGATCCCAGGGCAGCAAGGAGCAAGTCAGGGCCATGCAGAGGGAGGAAGCCAATGCCGCCTCCTCCTCCAGCAAGGACCCAGTTGCTGTCACCTGGGAGCCATTTTTGGGCTGCTTGCACCCTCTCTTGCACCAGGAGAAAACCCTGGGGTCTGCACCCAGAGATTGAGGTTTACTCCCAGAGCCAGGGGGTTTGCACAAGTGCAAAAGCCTGTGCCCGACGAGAGGAGCCACAGAGGTGCTCTAGGAGGAGGGTGGGTTTTGGGGTCCCCGGGTGTCTCCAGCCCAGCAGTGCCAGTGCCCCATGGAGCAGGAGGGGGGTGGGTGGGTGGGTGGGTGTGATGGGCCAGGGTGAGGGAGTGGGGCTGGAGCAGCCAAAAATCCCAAGCTCCAGTGGGGTACCTGGTCCCCAGGGATGGGCAGGGTGGGAGCAGACAGGAGGTGGAAGAACGAAACAGAAAAAGCAGAGTGGTGTTCCAAACAGCAGGCCGTTGTTTTTTCTTTTTTTTTTTTCTTTTTTTTTTTTTTTTTTCCTTTTTGTTCTTTTTTTTTCCTCTTTTTTTTTTGTTCTTTTTTTTTTGTTCTTTTTTTTTTTTTCCCTTTTCTCCGCCGCACATATATACAGACAGACACCATGAGGTTTGCTGAAGGCAACATCTCAGATCAGATCAGTGTGAGATATGGAGAGCCAGGACCCACGGGGGGGGGGTCTCCGACAGCCCCACAATAAGACAACATCGCCGGGACCCCTGTGGACACGGTTCCCCGGATTCCCCCCCCCCCATCCCGGCCCCCCCTGAGCAGCGATCCCGGGGGTCCAGATCCACCTCTCCAGGGAGCCCGGTGGGGAAAACCCAGCGCTGGTTCTGCCCCCCCCGAAATGGGCTCGGGCAGGGGGCAGACGGGGAGGGGGGCGGCAGCGCTGCGCCCACCTGCAGTGGGGGGGGCCGGTACAGCCCCTCTCTGCTCTCGGGGCGCTGCCTCCTCCGCCGGTCCCTCACTGGTGGGTGCCCGTGGGGGCTACAGCGGCTGCCTCTGCAGGAAGAAAGGGGGTGTCAGGGCTGCGGGGTGTCCTCTGGGGTCTGGTCACCCGGGGGTGTCACCATCAGCAGCCACCCTGCCCACCCGCAAGTCACTGGGCGCCCACCCCAGATGCAGAGCTTTTAGCAAGAGTTTAATTATCACCCAATACCTGATCAGCAAGCAGGGAAAGGGGATTAAACCCACCCACTCCCCTTCTTGCAGCCCAGCTGGGGGTCCCCACAACAGAGGTGCCACCCAGAGATGTGATGCCCCTCTGCAACACCCTGTGCCACAGGGGGACACAGTCAGCAGATAGGTTCCCCTACCCCAGGGACTGCAAAACACTCTGGGGGGGGATGGGGACAGGGGGTCTTACCTTATGTTTAGGACATTTGAGAGAGAAGCTCTCTTCAGTTAATAAGCAACCTGCAAGGAGAGGAGATGGTGTCAGGGGAGTCCCCACATGCTAGGATGGCTGTCCTCTAGCAAAGGGGACACAGCATCCTCCATGGCCTCCTGCCAGCACCATGACCACGAAGGTTCATGGTCTGGATGGTGGTGGGTGCATCTACATGAAGGGTTCAGCTAAGGCCAGCTAAATGCAGGACACCAGATAGCACTGCTAGGGCAGAGGACACTGCCATCCCAGCTGGCAGAGAGCCACAAGCCCTTGGCTCTCTGGTGGGCTCAGGCCTCACGGAGCAGCTGGCCCATGGCCCATGCCCAGCTGGGTTGGAGGGAGCTGGGGGTCCCCACAGCCCTGTCCCTGTGGCCCAGACTCACCTGTGTCGATGGCACACGTGTAGTGGTAGGTGTGGGGACACCCCTTCTGGCAGCAGCTCACTGTGGCTCCTGCTTGCTGGCAGCTCGAGCACTTCTTTAAATGGAGCCAGGGATGCAGAGCAGGGAAGGAGAGACGCAGAGAGACAGAGAGACCCCATCAGAACCCTGGGTGAGAGCAAAGCACCCCAAAAGCATCCTCCCCCCCGTACTGGCACACTGCAGGCAGTGCCGTGCCTCTCAAACAGCCATCTGCAGCCATACACGAGGTTTCTACCTGCCATACTGTTCCCCTAGATGGCACCGAGCCTGCAGCCACACTCTATGGGGCAGGAGGTGAGGGGACATGGCCTGGACCATGCAGTGGCAGAGAACTGCAGTGTTCCCTGTCTTCTGCCCCATCCCCAGTGTGTGCTGCAGGGATGGGAACAGCCACACGGCAAGCATGGACACCTGGGGATGAGAGATCTGATGGGTCCAGCCCCAAACCTGTTGTAGGGGGCTTGACAGGGGCCCCCTGCCTGTGGCTGTCCACTTCCTCTCCCCAGCACAAAAGCTCCGTGTCCCCATGGTGAGCTTCCAGCAGCATCTTCGTGTTTTCCTCACTCAGTGCATCCATGCTCCTCTCACTCTGAGAAAGGAGCAGGGCAGGGCTGTCCCCTCTCTTCAGCTCCCCTTCCCCTGCTGCCCATCAGACCACGTCACACCCGTTTTCCTCTCCCATCCTTCCTTTGCCAGGCTGTGTCTGTCCTGCTCTGAGCCACCCCCTGACACGCACAAATGCGACCCACCAGGCTCAGAATCCTCATGGTCCTGGGGGGTTCCTCCCACCCTTCCAAAACATAACAAAGCAAACACGCTTATATGCCTGAAAGTGTGGGGATGGGAGTTGGGTGCTATCAGGCATGGCAGCACAAAGCACATGGAAAGGCAGTGGGGTTCATGGTGTCTGCTCCCCCAGGACACCCTGCTATACCCAGATGCTCATGGGCCAACCCTATTAATTTTTATCCCGGCCAGAGGTGCAGCCATGGCAATGGCTTTGGCTGAAGGAGGCTGGCAGGAGATACCGGCCTGTGGTGCCACACCAGCCAGGTGGGCAGCCGAGCTCTTACCAGGTCAGCAGCCGCCTTGACGGCCTCCTGCAGCCCGTAGAGCTTCCCCGCCACCAGGAAAACCCCAGCGGTCCATACGGCACAAGCCTCGTGCAGCCAGTGCTCCTGCGTGTCACCTGCCGGCTCCTGCGGCAGGGACTCGGCCTTGTGACATTCGTGCCGCCGGGGCTTTTCGGCCACCTCCTCGCCCTCTGTCCTCTCGTCACAGCAGTAGCAGCTCTGCAGCCTACGGAACATGCCCCGTGGGCTGGAACGTAGCGAGCTCTGCTTGGCTGCCTCACCAGAACCCTCCGGCCGAGCCATCTTGCTGCCAGCACTGCAGCCGCCCTCCGTCCCTCGGGCTGCCCGCTCAGACGCGGCGACAGGGGGAGCGGCGTCCTCGCCCGGCCCCTCTGTCCGCACCTTCTCCTTGAGCCGCGACTTCTTCTTGGGCAGGCAGTCCTCGGGGTAGTAGGGCCCACAGAGGTCCCCCAGGTCCTTGTAGTTGGCGGGGTTGCGGCACAGGCAGCAGACCAGGCAGGCGGCACTCAGCGCCTTCGACACCACCGGCCCCATGTGCATGGTGGAGGAGGCGGGCAGGGCTGCCTGCGGCGGGGGTGCTGGCCCCGACGGTCCCCGCTGCAGCCGGGCCTCCTCGAGGGGCGAGTTGATGACGGTGCAGGTGGTGGTGAACTCGCCACGCCGCTCCACGTGGATGTACGGGGCGAAGTGGGGAGCCCGGCTGTCAGCACGCAGCCGCTTGCAGGAGATGTACTTCAGACGGATCTCGGGCTCGGCAGGCTGCAGCAGCGGGGCCTGCTGGGACTGCTGCCTCCGCCGTTTGCCGCGGCTCTTGCACCGCGCCGGCACTGCTTTGGCCTTGCCATGGGCCAGCCGCTTCCGCTGGCGCTTGGAGTAGCCATTGTAGTTGGAGTGGTTGGCCCGCGGCTTGGGCCCCCGTGCTGGCCCAGCAGTGGGGCGTCCCTCTGGGGGACTCTCTCCACTCCCTGCCTCCTTCTCCTCGCTCTTTGGTTTCTTCCCCTCCCACGCTGCCTCCTCCCCACCACCACCAGCCCCAGCCACACGCTCCCGGGGCAGTGTTGGCAGCGGTGTGGAGCCCATGGGTGCTTTAGCCATGCCCAGCGCCGCCGCTTTGCCCTTTCGGTTCCTCTTCTTGGGCAGAAGCCCCAGGCTCTTGGCCGTGATGGTGGAGCCAGGCTGCACCCCCAGGGCCGAGGCACAGGCCTCGCCCTGGCAGCCCTCAGCAGAGACCTTCTTTCCACCACTCAGCTTCCCCTTTGGTGCCCGGCCATTGGGGTTTCGACAGAGCTGCTCGGCCATCGGCGTAGCGGGCATCTTCTGTGCTGCCACCGGTTTGTGCAGCCGCATATCACCTGGGGCCACCCCGCTGTGCTTCACCGCTCGCTCCCTCTCTGCCCCTGCTGGGCCCAGGGTGGTGCCATAAGTGGCCATTGTGGCCGCTGCTGCTGTGGCCACAGGTTTGCAAGCAAACTTCTTCAGGTTGGGAGAGGTGATCTTCTGGACAATGGCCTCCAGCTTGAGGCCGCGGCCCTTGCGGGGAGGCAGCACTTTGGTCTTGGTGGCCTCCTGGAAGGCTGCCCGGGAGGTGATCTTGATGCAGACGTCAGGGGCCTCCTTCGGCAGGGGGGGCTTTGGGATGGCTTCGCTGGAGCTCTTGGGGGGCAGCTTGGCTTTCACCTTCTTGGCCACTGGCATCTTCTTGAAGAGGCTAGGGGTGGCTTCCTGCTTCTCCTCCTTCACGCCGCCACTGTTGCTCCGCAGGACCAGGTTCCTCTTCTTAGCAGGGATGGGGGAGATGAAGGTAGACTTCCTCTTCAGTGAGTGCAGGGACCGCTCAGATATCTTGCCCCCCACACCTGGCCCTGCTTTGGGGAGCTTCATCCTGGCACCCACTTTGCCCTCCTTATGGGGGCTGCCCGGGGCTGCCAGCTTGAAGGCAGGTGGGAGGTGGTTATTGGAGATGAGCTTTTTGGGCACCTTGCAGTTCTTTAGCCGGACATCAGCTGCCCGCTTGCCTCGCCGCCTCTTGGTGTAGAAAACCTCCTGCGTCTTCGTCCGGGAGCGCAGGATCATAGACCGCTGGTCCCTCTCCCCAGCCTCTACCATGTCCCCCTCTGGTGGTGTTGGCCCTGCCGCCTCCTCCACTGTCACCAAGCCTGGCACTAAGAGGGTGGCATCGCCAGCATTTTGGACCACCTTGGGGGCTGACCGGCCACTGCGTTTCCTGGCTTTGAAAGCCACACGCTGCTTCACTCCGCAGCCCGGCTTCTTCCCCAGCTTCTCCTGGTGTGAGGGGGCCTTCAGCCCCTCCAGCAGTGCTGGGGCACGGGGCTCAGCGAGGGCGGTGAAGGAGCGAGTGCACATGCGTGCCGGCAGACCCTCAGATGGAAACCGGGGTGTTTGGCTCTGGGCATTCTTGCTTGGCATCTCCACCTGGCTATCTGGCCTGAGGCAGGCACTGGCCATGCCACCAGCAGCTGGCAAGTCACTGAAGGGGCTGGGCACAGCGCTGCCAGGGCCATCTTCCTCCGGCAGCCGGCAGTGGACCCTCTTGTTGCGGAGGCTCTTTCCCCGCGAGACCGGTTCCGCCTTGCCCAGCGTGCTCTCAGGGGCGAGCGGCTGCTTCACCATGACCAACGGGGCAGATTCAGCATTGGCCACCTCTGGGTGGGACGTCTCCCCCTCACCACTCTCGTCCTCCGCCTGGATGTGGGGCAGGGAGGACTTGAACCAGCTCTTCACCTTTGTCTCTGTGCCCACAGCAGGGCCCAGCAGGATGATGGACTGGCCAGAGAGGCGTGGGGTGGGAGCCGAGCTCTCCTTTTCCACCGTGCTGACGGTTTCCTCAGCAGACATGGGCACCTCACTGGAGGACAGCACAGGAGGCATCTCTGTGGGCTTTGGTGACGAGGCATCGTATGTCACCGACTTCTGCTCTGAGCCAGGCAGCTCACAGAGTGAGGAGTACTCCTCTGCCTCCAGGTCCGACTCCTTCAGCTCTGGTGAGGAAATGATGGGGATCTCGCTGAAATCCCCGGCTGAGCAGCAGTGCCGGGTGTCCTGCAGCCACCTCTCACTGTCTGCTTTCGTGGCCTCATCATAGGTCAGTGTCTCTTCCTCTTCCTCCTCCATCGCCTGCTGGCTGAAGTCCTGAGCTGGCTCGCTCTTGGCTGGCTGCTCACCATCACACAGATCCAAGTCACAGGCATTTTTTTTCTCCTTGCAGGAGCCCCCCAATTTGCTGGGGAACAAGCCCTTTGGGAGGTCAGTGGCTTGCAGCTCCTTCCACCGCAGGCACGCCTCACCCAGGCTCTCCTCTGGCCACTCAAAGTGCTCCATGGTGTTCTCGGACCCCACCGAGTTGGCAGTGGTGTTCGAGTAGCAGCTGTATCCGGCAGCTCCGGCGCTTGACGTGGCTGCCGGGATGCTGGACTTGGAGTTGAAGGCCAGAGGGGTAGCATCCTTCAGTGCGTCCTTGGTCTCGGTGGCAGCAAACTCCACCTGGGGACCTTCATACACCTCCTCACCAAAGTCCTTCCCTGTGCTTGCCCCTGAAGCCTTGTCCAGCTTGAGAGGCTCAGTGAGTGTGCTGGAGTCGCCCTGGCTGGGCCAGGCACCCTTTACCATGGAGTCCAGGCAGGGATGGTGGTTCTCCATTTGGAAAGGGGACTTGGTGGCCTCCTTGCTCAACATGGGTGAGTTGGCCCAGGCTTTGTCTGCCTTCTCGCTGATGGCGTCCTGTAGGACAATGATCTCAGAAGCCAGCTCCTCCTGGGATAGGGCGCTGAGGAGCAGACGGGGGCAGTCCCGCTCGTTGGTCACGTACTTGGTGAAGGTCTCCAGGGGCAGGCTGGCGTGGATGCTCTGGAAGGAGTCATCTGATTTGGTGGACATGTCATCTGGGGAGGTCACAGAGCAGGTAGACACTGACTCGGGCTTCGCCTTGGAGTTGCTGTTGACACGGGCAGGGCTGCGGTTCTGGTTGCAGAAGAGGAAACTCCTCTCCAGCTGGTCCTCTGACCCACTCAGATAATCAGTGTCCTGTGTCTCGGCATGGACGGACTGGGGGGTGCTCAGTGGGTCAGACAGGGGGGTCCCCACCTGCTCTGCCGAGTAGGTGCTGCTCTCAGGGCTGCAGTGCTGCCCCTTGAGCTGCTCAGGGGTCCTTGATGGGGTCTTGATGCCCTTTTTCTGGGGCACAGTCGCTTTGGAGAGCAGCAGCTGCTGGACAGTGTTGGAGATGTTCTCCACTTGGGAGGTGAGCGCCGTCAGGCTCTGCAGGCTCAGGTCTGACAGCAGATTTTCAGGCAGTTTCTCCTTCTGCAAATTTTTGCAGTTCCCAGACTGAGCATCAGGGCTCGTCCCGTCGGTGGGAGAAGGGTTCAGCAGCGGCATGAAGTGACTGTGGTCGGTGATGCTGGCAGGGAAGGTGCCGGTGCTCAGTGGCTGCTGGCTGTACTGGAAGTTCTCCAGGTTGGGCATCAGCGGGGAGGGAGTGGAGCTGTAGGACGGGGACCTGCCAACGGAGCGGGCCGGCGAGTGGCTGGCGCTGGGGCTGAAGGTCTGGTAGTACTGCTCTGGGGTCCGGACGGGCGGCGCATCGCCCTGGCAGTAGGTCTGACCTGGCTGGTTATAATGTTGATACTTGGCCAGGTTTTGGTAGTGGAGGGTCTCCGGGCCGTGATGCCGCCCTTGCAAGGACTGTGGAGGCTGCGGGGCTTGCGGGGGCTGCGGGGGCTGCGGCGGCGGCGGTGGCTGCGGGGGCTGTGGTGGGGGCTGCGGGGGCTGCTCGTAGCCGATGCGGTTGGGCTGGTAGCCATGCAGGTTGGGCACGCGGGGGCCAGGGGCCAGACTGGCAGCGCTGCTCAGGGGCCGCTCCAGCGGTGGCTGCCCCGAGGGTGCCGTGCAGCTCTTGTAGGAGTGCGCCGGTGGCGAGGAGTAGGTGGAGGAGGCAGGGAAGGACTGTGAGTGCTGCCCAAAGTGAGGGCTCTGCGAGAAGGGCATGGGTGAGGAGACGTCGTTCGGCAGCTTCTGCCGCTGCAGCTTGGGGTAGGGGAGTGCAGGCGGCTGCTGCTGTGGTGCCTGCTGCTGCTGCTGTTGCTGCTGCTGGAAGTGAGTCCGGAAGGGCAGCGGGGTGGTCGCAGGCTCGTGGTACGGCCGCCCGCCCGCCAGCGCTGCCGCCGCCGCCGTCTTCTTCATCAGGCTGTCCTCATACTTGGCCACGCCGCCCGGCAGCGCCTGCGCTTGGCTGCCCCAGCCCTGCAGGCTCTCGTCCCCCGAGTAACGGGCCGGGTAAGGGCTGTTCTCCTGCACGGCGTAATTGGAAAAGGCTGGCCTGCCTTGCAGCTGCTGCCCTGCTAATTGCTTGTTCCCCCGGTGGTATTTCTCCACCGCGCTGTTCTCGTAGCCTGGGTAAGGCAGTTGCTGCTGACTGTAGTACTCCTTTGCCACCAGCCTCTGCCGCTCGCAGTTCGGCCCTGCCTGACTTTGATGCCTGTAATTCTCCAGGCGTGATGCATCTTGTGAAGTCGGCTGGTAGCTCTGCTGGTTGCCATGGAAACCACACCTTTCTCGAAAGGACTGCATGGCGCGGGCTTGTTATCTGCGAAGAGAGAGAGGCGAGAATTCAAATGAAGCCTCGGCCACCGCGGCGGGGCTGGGGAGCACGGCCGGGCATGGAGAGAGGCTGTGTCACCTGCACCGCAGGAGCGTCACCCTGCTCACCATGGCATCACCCTGCCGGCACTGCATCGCCCTGGCTGGCACCCTGGAGCATGGCACCCTGCGCTGCATCACCTCGCACTGCCTTGCAGCACGTTGCTTTGCATCGCGTTGCCCTGCACAGCATCGTATTGCATCGCCTGGCATCGCATCGCATTGCTCTGCATCGCCCTGCATCTTGTCACCTTGCATCACATCACCCTGCATCACATCACCTTGCAGCCCGCTGCCCTGTTGGTGCCCTAGATCGCAGCAGCTGGCTTTGCATCACCTCACACTGCCTGCCATGGCAGCGTGTCACCCCGCATCTCATCGCCTGGCCTTGTGTCACCTCTCCTTGCATCTCCCTGCTCCACAGCAGGTGTCTGCAGCCCTGGGGGTCCCCAAGTCTCCCTCCAGCTGAGACCTTCCCCACCTCTGTAGCCCACCCCGCTCTGCAAACCTCCTCCCTGCCTGCCCCATGCCTCTCTGGGACCCCCTGCACCATGTCAGGGTCCCCCAGCCCCCTTTTTTTCACCCCCCATCCTCCCACACCCCCCCCCCCCAGGGACACCGGGATCCCATCAGGCCCTTTGAACACCCTGCTTATCACCATTCTTTTTTAATTATTGGGCTAATTACTGGGAGCAGCACCGGGAAGGGCCAGAACCGCAGGCTCTGCTGAAAAAGAAAAAAGTCATTTAAACTTGCTGGCTTTGCCTGTCTCTGCCTGCTGCTGCCTCCTGCAGCCCCCAGCCAATCTCCCCTGTCCCAGTGCGATCCCATCTGGAAACTGATCCCCCCACCGTCGGCATTAAACATCCCAATTTCCCAGCCCTGCTTGTGGTAGGTGCTGGGAAGCATCTGGGTCACCCGTTTGAGCTCGGAGGCAGAGGAGTGGCTCAGTGGCAGGGGGAACACATCCTTCCTGTCACATGCTGCCCTCTGGCACCGCTGGTGCTGGCTTTGCTGCCACCCGTTTCAGCCCAGCACCATGCCCCCTCGGTGCCCCATCCCCATTTTTGGTTGCTTTCCATGCCCACATCTCACAAGCTGCACAAGCCACGGGATGCAGTCAAAGCCTCAGTCCCAGGGAAAAGAGGAGTCAGTGAGAAACCCGGTACCGCGGCGCAGTGCTGCCCTGTCCTGTGCCGGGGCTGATGGAACAAAGGCAGCAAAATCAAAGCCAGGCCTCTGGGGCTGCCCCGGGCGGCAGCGAGAAAATTAAAGGCAGAAAAGGGCCCCTCGCTCCACGTGGAGCAGGTTTGGAAAATGAAATCAGCTTGAGACGACCCCCGCCTGGTGCTTTTAAGGGGAGGTTCCCCACCACACCCCCCTTTCTCTTTTATTATTAATTACTGTTATTAATTAATTATTGCTCATTTTCCAAACAGCTGAGACAGTTCCAGGCTGCGCAAAAGCACGCGGTGCGAGGGGACGGGCTGCTCACCGGCACGGAGAGGAGGGGATGCACCGAGGGGACCGTACGTGCAGGGTGCCAATGCATGCAGGCTGTGCACACATGCAGGGTTTGCTCACTTGCAGGCTGTGCACACATGCAGGGTTTGCACACTTGCAGGCTCTGCACACATGCAGGGTTTGCACACTTGCAGGCTGAGCTTGCCCACAGGGTTGGCAGAGTTGCAGGCTGTGCATGCATGCAAGGTTTCCATACTTGCGGGCTGTGATCCATGCAGGGTTTGCAGAGCTGCTGGCTGTGCATGCCCCAGAGTTCCTGCAGCCCCCACACCGGGCTGTGCCGGGGGGAGCGGCCGCTGCTGTTGGGGGCCGGGAGGGGACACACACATCACCAGCAGCAGCCGGAGGCCAGCTCTGCCCTCAGCTCAGCCGCGGCTTTGCCGGAGAAGGGCTGTAACAGATGTTGCCGCCTGATGTAGGCTGTTTCCGAGCAAACGCTTTAATGGCATCAAATCAAGCTGTCGACAGCAACGAGGTTACGGCCCTTCCCCGCGTCCCGGGGGCCCTGCACATTCGCTCCCCCCTCCACTCCCCTGCTGGATGTGTTCTCCTGGCTCTGAAGAAGTTTCCAGCCCAGCTCCTGCTGCCCCCACGATGGGAATCGATGACGGAGCCATCGGACATGGCTGCAGGAAGACGCTCGCCCTTGGTGGCCCTTGCAAAGCTACCACGACTGCAGGCAGGGCTCACGGCCCGGGTCCCCAAGGCATCTGTGGGAGGAGGCGGGGACTTGGGGACATCATGGTGCCCGCAGCCAGCATCACCCTGTGCCCCAGCACAAGGAGCTGCGCTCACCTCTGGCTACGGCCACTCGGGAGCATCCCGTCCTCAGGGACGTGTGGACAGCCCAGCCAGCCCCGCGGCTCCCAGCACAGCGCTGGTGTCACCCTTAAGGGACACGCCAGGACCCGCTGCATCACCCTGCAGCATGACCCGGGGCCGTGCTGCAGAGCCCGGGGCTGATCCGGATCCCCGTGTGGCACTGCCAGGCTGGCACAGCCCCGTCGCCACTCACACCCCTTGCAGGGTGGCTCTCAGCCCGCCTGCTGCTGAGGAGGATTTGTGCTGCGCGGCTGAGTTTGGTGTTCCTTTCCTCCCCCTCCAATCCCTCCTTCCTTCCTTCCCTGCTTGCTTTCCATTCCTCCCCCTTCCCTTGGGCTGGCCAGGGACGCGGCAGGATGATATCCAGAGCCCTCTGAAGGCAGGCCAGGATCTTCCGTGCCTGGGGACCCTCGGTAAGCACTCAAGACCCCCAACACCCGGTCCCGGTGGGCAGCGGGCATCTCCCCATGCTCTCTGCATCCCCTCGTCTCCCGCATTCCGGCCTCGCTTCCCAGCTGCTGCTCATCCCGGGAGGGACTTATCCGGACCCCCCCACACCCCCCCGCTCCCAGCCCGGCTGCTCCCTGGCCACTGCGCCATCAACAAGCAAGGACTCGACGGCTAAAAATAGCAGCAGGGATGATGCTGCTTCGCCATGGACCTCGGACCCCCGCTCCCTCTATCCCCCAACCCTCGCCCCACCACCAAGGGGTGACTCGAGGTGGCACTGGGTGGGAGGGGAGCAAAGGGATGGACACCCCTTCCCCCTTGGTAGCTGTCGTGAGGGGATAAGTGCCTATCAAGGAGCGTCAGCCCTGGATTTGTTTAATTGCGAGCTGGTGGAGTTTAAAGAAACCCTTTCTGGCCGGCTGCCACACCGCAAACTGCTCCGGAGGATTTGGTTATTAAGGGAGGAGAGAAAAGGGGAGCTGAGGGGGAAGCTGGGGGGGGGGGGGAAGCGTACAGCCCAGGAAAAGGCATCCTGCCTCAGGAGCTGGGAATGAGAGGAGTTGGAGGGAGAACAGACAAGACAGACCGACCAACCTCCCCCCTCCGGCGGTGCAGAGGGACCCGCAGGCTTGCCCGGGGCAGCGGGTAACCCTCATCCACCCTCTGCCTGTCCCTGTGCCCCACGGACACCCCCGCGGTGCCTGGCACGGGGCAGTGGCACCCAGCTTGGGGGGGCAATGCACCCTCTTGGGTGCACCCCCTGTCAACACACTCCCTAAACCCCTTGTTCAAACACCTTCTTCACTGTGTAACCCTTTAATGCACCCTTTTCCCTGTGAACCCCTTTAATACACCCTCCTTCACATGAACCCCTTTAATACAGTCTCCAGTGCACCCCATTAATACACACTCTCCCCACTGAACCCCTTTAATAAGCCCCCTCTAATGCACCCTTTCTCCAATACACCTCATTAATACACCCTCTCTCCAGAGCACAGTGCACCCCATTACTGCATCCCCCCCTGCTGAGCCCCTTTAATGCCTCCTCTTGCCGGCGCACCCCATTAATACACCCTCTCCCCAATAAACCCCTTTCAGACCCAGCTCCCCCCCCCTCCAAATGCACCATTAACACACCCAGTCCCCTCCCACAACCCCATCCCACTCCATCCCCATTTGGGGGGGGAGGGTGGGGGAGGGCGTTACCCACAAGGCCAGCCCCCCCCTCCCCGGCTCTCCCTCCTTCCCTCCATCACCCCGATCCATTCCCCCCCCCTTTTTTCGGCGCTCAGCCGACCGGAGCAGCTGTTCCCTCCACACTTCACTTGCCCACAGATGATGATAAATGGAGCTGGGGCCGCGCCGCCCATTACACAGGGGTGGGCAGACGTGGGTAGTGAGGAGGAGGGATGGGGGTCCCCATCTCCTGCAACCCCTACATATAAGGCTACTCCTCCCAGACAGCAACGGGGGGAATTCCCCAGGCGGGTACCCCCTCCCAAAAACCCTCTCCGAGGAGGGGTACCTACCTAGGGAATTCCCCCTTGCCACGGGGTGCATCCCACCAGCATGAGGTTAATGCCTTATTTGTGGGGCACAATCCTTCATCCCCACCAGCTCTGCTCCTCCCCAGTGAGGAATTTCACTCTGGGAAAAAAAAACACAAAAAAAAACAAAAAAGAAAAAAAAAAACAGAAAAAAAAACCAACAAAAAAACCCCAACAAACCCAACGCCTGCGAACCACACTCATGACTCAACGTTTCTGCTGGCCCCAGTTTCTCCTGTGCTTGCCAGGGGAAGCCCGTGGCCTCCCCAACCTCATCCCCTTGCATGGAAATCCGGCTCATCCGCCAGCTCCATCCTCTCACCCTCTGGGTTTGTTGTTTTTTTTTTTTATATTTCTCCTTTATTTTTGGAGGAAGGCAGGGAGGGGTTTGGGTCCCTGATGTCAGGGCTGGGAGGTTGGCAGAGGGTTGGGTTAAGGGAGGATGGGGAGGTTCTGGGAGTCAGAGCAAGTTGCTGTTTTGTTTTTTGGTTTTTTTTTTTTTTTCCTTGCTGCTGGCAAATGCCAGCTGGCAGGAAAGGATTTGAAAAGGGAGGGGGAAAAAAAGGAGGGGAGGGGGGGAAGGGAAAAAGCAGGAAAGAAAGGGGGAGGAAAGGAGAAAAGGAAAAGGAGAGAAAAAAAACCCAAACAAAAAAGGCTAAAGAATGAAAAAAGATGAAAAAAATAAGAAAAAAAGGAAGAAAAGGAAAAAAAGGAAAAAAGAAATAGAGAAAAGGGGAAAAATAAAATAAAAAAGGGGAAAACAAAAAAAAGGGAAATAAAGGCTGGACGCTTGCTGCTCAGTCTGAACCCTCCTAAACAAATAAATTTACTCCCCGTTGGGGCAGCACGCTCTGGAGCAAAATCCACCCGTTTTTCTTTACTTATTTTCCTCCTGATGGTCCCAAACCTCCTGCCCTGCGGAGTGTCTCCATCCCCAGCAGCTCTGCAGAGCCCAAAAGGTCCCCTGAGACATTTCCAGCTCTCCCAGCTGTGCCACTGGGTTCATCCCCTCCAGATCCATCAGGCTGGGCTCTGTCCCAGCCACAGCCAGGTTTTTCTGCCATGAAAACCTTCAGCAAATTCACACTGTGACAGCCAAAACCAGGAGGCATGAGGCCACTGCAGGCTGGCCAGACCCTGGCATTGGGCTCTGCCCCCTCCAGCACTCCAGCTCCCTCTTTTAGAGGACACAGAGCTTTGCCACCGCTGCCACTGTGTCCCCACCACGTCCCTTCCCCACTGGTTAGCACAGGGGGACGTTTATACCCATGTTTTAGAGCCCTCCCCCCATAGTGGGACCCATGGTTAGGGGGGGCATTACCCCCCTTCACCTTCCCCAGCAATCTCCAGCCTCTGCTTTCGGGGCAGCCGTTCCCCTGTGCTGAACTGCACCAACCCAGCGACCACATTGCAAACCCCCCCTGCCCCACCATGTCATGGGCATCCTCCCCTTCCTCCCCCCCCCCAGATGCTGTGCCCTGGTGTCTGCCCACAGATGGGTCTGTTCAATGGAGATGAGTTCAGTTGTGCTGCTGCCAGGTTCTGCCCTCTAAGTCATCTCCTGCCAGCAGCAGACAGCTCGGTAATGAAGCGTAATGCTCCGACACTCCCCTGAGTGACAGTGGCCAGAACCGGCTGCGTCCCCCTGGCTCGGCACAGCCTCCTCCGCCTGCCAAAGGGGGGAAAAAAAGGGGAAAAAATGAGCACTCCCGTGCCGTGTCTCCCCCACCAGCATGGCCGGAGCCTGGTACCCCTGGCAGGATCTTGGCTGGGGGATGCTGAGTAGGAATCCCCTGAGAAAAAGGGGAAATAAAAGGAGGTTGGAAAAAAAAAAAATCATGGTTAAAAAAAAAAAGAATAAGAGGGCATTGAAAATAATAAATCAAGGTTCAACGTTGTGTGATAAATGATTTTGGTGTTATACATTTCCCGTCTCCAAATCCTGAAGACAAATTCAGAGGCAGGTGAGTGGGGGAAGCTGATTTCCAAACGCCTCATGGTTCCTGGTTATTGACTCTGTCAATCACCACAGGCATCGTCCCAACCTTTTGCACCCCCCCAAAATCTGCTCCTTTTGTTCCTGCTCCAAAACCACAGGGGGGGTGGATGAAAAGGGGAGGAGAGAGGAATTTGGGGCAGGGAACTTCCGAAAGGGATGATTAAGGAGTTAATCTGCCTGAAATAGATAAGGAGCTTAGAGCTGCTGGTATTTGACTGTCCAAGTTTGGATTCAGCATGTCTTAAACACTGGCTGGAATGTACTTAGATATGACCAAAGTACACGTCCCCCTGAGGAATTACCAGGTTGCCAATTAGATTTGCTTCCCAGATTCACTCAAACCTTCACAAGATTCTCCAGAGCAGGAAAATTGTTGCCTGTCCCCAGGGAGGTGGCAGCCAGCACGGCAGAGATCCCAGAGGCAGCCACCAGAATTTACAGGAAGGGTGACAGCCAGGCCAGGATGTCCATGGTGGGTGTGGGTGGCACCTGGCATGGCCTGGAGCATGCTGCCCGGGGGTTTGGTTGCTTGAAGATGAGGGTGTGAGCCTCAGCTTGGCACTGGGGATACTGGTGTGCCAGCTCAGCTCGCACTGAGTCACTTTCAGGTGCAGAACTAGGGCTCTCTCCTCCTCCAGTCACACTCCTGCTGATGCCACACAGCCAAATCTGCCCCAAACTACCCCAACATGGCTCCCCCTAAGCTGGCAGCAGACAGAACCGGATCAGCCTGTGGGCACAGGGATGACACAGAGCAGTGATGCCATGTGAGGAACACGAACAAGCACCAGTGGCTAATGCCCATCTCCCGGTCCCTGCTGGCACCCAGCACACCACAAGCTCACCACAACCCTGATGCTCAGAGCAGAGAGATCCACCAGGGTGGGGGACACCACAACTACAACAACATTCCCTGCAAAAACATTTCTGCTGCATTCCCAGCCTCATCATTTACAGTGCTCCGTAAGGTGATGGTGAAAGTCAGGAAGTATGGGGGTTATGTGTCCATCGTGGAGGTAGGGTAGGGCCATAATCCTGGACCCCCACCACCATCTCCTGCAGGCAGACAAGCAGGCATCAAGCTCCTTTCCTGTCCTAGCGATGTGAAGTTCAAACTGGGCTCCCAATCCCAGGGCAAGGTGTTGGGAGCAGCAGGGTGTCTCCTTGGACCGGTCTTGGCATTAGGTGTGATGGAAAGTTGCTCAGCTTCAGATGCTGAGTCCTGGTAACAGTTGCTATGTGAAACATTCAGAGGTGGAATTTACTGTCACAGTTAATAATAGATGAAGGTTTTAGAATTCTTGATGCTTTACATTTTAAGCCGTTTGATTTATAATGTTTCAGAAAAGGAGTTGGGGGGAGAAAGGCAAGACCCAAATGGCAGTGTGTGGTAAACATGCCAAGGGGGGAGGTGAGTGAGGGCTCCATCCAGCCTCCTGCCCATACTGGGGACTTGTCAAGCACCCCTAACAACAGCCATGGGATGGGGTCTCCCCACCAAGCAGGGAGCATCCCTGTAGAAGACTGGAACCAAGCCCTCGATCACCAGATCCCACTTCATGTTCTCTTTTCTTTCCCCTTAAATCCCTGCCTCTCTTCTCATTCTGCCCGCGTGCCCCCGCTGGTGTTTTTATTCCAGCGGGTTGCTGGGTTATTTACTTGCTGGTGCTCCTCTCCCCTCTTGCAGGTGGATTTCAAGTAGGCTCCTTAAATAGCAGCGAGCCGCGCACCCGCGGCGGTGCACGCCGTGTTGTGCTGATGAGAAACGTGCTGCCAAACACCAGGAGGGTCTTATTGCCCTCCATGCTGCTGCCAAGACCTCCCCTGGCACAGGGGGGATCCTGTAGCTGGATCTGGGGGGTCCCTTGATGTCCATCAGTGTCTCTTGATGGGCTCCAAAGCTGCCTGATGCTTGGGATGGCTGCTGCTCTGGCACCTTCCTCTGGCTTCTCTCAAACCCTGGAGCATCCCAACATCCTGACTGTGTGTGGAGCATCCCAGCATCTCAAACGTGTGTCCTCAGGAGGATTTAATCCCAGCTCAGTGAGACTGCAGGTCAGGAGTGGGGCAGAGGAGGACCCCAGAACTCCACTACCATGCCTGGGCACATAGCGATGTCTGGATGAATTTGGGAGGTTGAGTGGATGAGAGGGGGCTTCCCCTCTGCTCCTCCAAACCAAGAGAGGTGCTGCTGTGCAGAGAGCAGAAGCTGCTGTCAGGAGTGCTGTCAGGAGGACTCAAAGCAGAAATGGGGCTGGAGACTGCATGCTGGACCCTTCTCCTTCCAAAACCCAGAGGCATCCCAGCCTGAAGCAGCTCTGTGGCTCCTGCCAGGGCCACATGTGGACAGAGAATCTGAGAATTGCTCAGGATGGAAAAGACCTTAAGATCATTGAGTCCAACCTCATCCTAACCCTATTATCCTATTTCTGACCACCCACCACTACCCCATGTCCCCAAGCACTATATCCAGATGATTTTTAAACACATTCAGGGATGGAGTCACAAGCACCTCGATGGGAAGCCTGTTCCAGTGCTTAACAACCCTTTTGGTAAAGAAGTTTCTCTTGATATCCAACATAAATCTCCCCTGATGCAACTTGAAGCCATTTCCTCTTGTCCTGTCATCTGTCACCTGTGAGAAGAGACCAACCCCACTCTCACTACAACCTCCTTTCAGGTATTTGTAAAGAGTGATAAGGTCTCTCCTCAGCCTCATTTTCCCCAGACTAAACAGTCCCAACACCCTCAGTCACTCCTCAGAAGGGACATTTTTCAAACCCTTCACCAGCTTTGTTGCCCTTCTTTGGTCTTGCTCCAACACCTCAATAAAAAAACTTTTGTATTGAGGTGCCCAAAACTAAACACAGACACGGGAGCTGCCAGACCCTGGGAAGTGGCTGGGGATCATCCCCCACCTCTGGCATTCCCCAGGCCTTCCAAAGCCCCCTGCTCCCCACCCATATTGGGGATTCCTGGGGGTCTGGGGCTGAGCTGCCCCATGATATCTCAATCCAGGCTTCTGTATCACCCCATTTCCATATTAGCAGCCCAGCCAGAGCTGAGTATTGTTTCTTTCTGAAGAGGCTTTGCCACACAGGGTAGCTCACCTGGATGAGCAGGATTATTCTACAAAGATCCATAACTAATGGGCTTGGGGGCTGGAAGCGCCCGCGTGCAGGCACCTGAGGCTAAAACCAGCCCCATGAGGATGTGCCTGGCTCTCCCTGGTCATGGGGACCCTTCTGGATGTGCACCCAGCGGTGAGCTCCTACCCAGGTCCTAACAAGATCTTCACATCCCCACATCTCTGTGATAAAAAACACTTGAAGGTCCAAAAATGCAGCCACGCGGTGTGTCTCGGTGTGGAAACCATTTCACCCTTCCCAAAAAGCAGCTCTGGGGAGGCAGACTGAGGACAGCATGGCTCCAGAATCCTGCTTAAGACACCAAACCCCTGAATATCCCCATGCTGTGGGCACCCACTCTCCACCACGGCCCCAACCACCGACACAGCTCAACCACCGCTGCAGCTGCCGGTGCTCAGCCCCTCATTACCAAAACCACCTGATTAAAGAACATTAAAAAAAAAAAAGACTTTAAAACCCACGAGCAAGTCCCTCCCTGCAGAGCCTGGACAAATGCAGAGCAATGGTTCAACTCTCCCACTTCCCCTGCCACATTCCTCCCTGGAGACCCCCGTTAGTGGCGGGTGCCTCGTTAGCCAGCGCCGTGCTGGCGATTGGCTGGAAACTCGTTTGTGGCATCAAGAGGCTCTGCCCCAGACACCTTCTCATCCGACCAGCAGCATGGTACGTCCCAGGGCACTGTCACTGGATATTAAGACACGGTGCTAAAAATAAGCAACAGCAAAAGAAAAAAAAAAAGGAAAATAATAAGCAAAGAAAATCGCAGCCCCCGTTCATTTGCTCCTGCTGGCGAGCAGGGAAACACGGCAGGACACAGAGGGCTTTGCTGGGGTCTAGTAAAATGAGGTGTTTTTTTCCCCTTCTGTGTGCCGGCATCTCCAGCCTCAACAGGAGGTGAGTCCTGTGGTGACACACAGGACTTGGTGACAAAGCATCCCGAGGGGAGTTTCTCTGGACACTGGTGGTTTAGGGCTGCAGCAGATCCCTCACCCACTCCGCGCAGCCCAGGATGGAGCTTCCACCAGAGCCACCTCCAGGGCTGCTGTGGGCACAGCCCCATGTGCCTGGCCCTGGTTTGCTGTCGATGGCTGGATGGTTTGGCCAGATCCATCACCCAGGCTACCCCCATCCCAGCTCCAAACATGCCATTTTCCATGCTCACTGCTACGCAGGCACAGCCAGAGGGATGGGAGCAGGGAGCACCCCTCCCCTGGGGACGCGTTTTTCACCAGAGCACCTAGGGGAAGGGGCAGATGCAGGCAAGATGTTGCCTGCACCCATCCCGCTGCCTGCACCCATCCCACTACCTGTGCCCATGGGGTCTCATCCTCTGTGCCAGGTCCCACAGGGACATCAGAGGGACACAGTCCCTGAGATAAAAGGGCAGGACTGCTCCATGCCTCCAGCTGAAGGCGTGCGGCCGCCCCGCTGCCTCGGCTGCGGCTGAACGAATGCAGGCACATACCTCTGCCCCAGCACCTGGTGTTTGCTCTTCTCTTCCGTGGCTGTGATTGATTAAAGGATCAGGGACATCTGAGAATGGAGGCAGCAGCAGCAGCAGCAGAAGCAGCTCCCTTTGGACTTGGAGAGCTTCCTTGCCTGCTGCTTGCTGCTGCCGTTGCCTGTCAGGCAGCTTTTAATCAAGGTTTGCTTATATCTGCAAAGGCCTTTCCCAGAGGGATGAAGGGAGGAAAAGAGGGGGGGAGAGTATATTAACATGCCAGCCACCCTCCCTCTCCCTCTCCTTTGTTTATGGAGAGGGTCAGTGCTTGGAAATTGCTGGCAGGGACAGGGGCTTAGGGGGTGCTGGGGGTGCTGAGTGTGCAGTGCAGCTCACAGCGGGTACCATGGTGTGGCTGAGGGTAGGAAAGGCATCAGCACCCAGCAGGGATGTGTGCTGTGATGGCAACAGTGTGTGAAGGGAGCAGGACCCAACACCCCAAGGATTGGTGTCTTCCTTCTGGGTGGCCTTGGATATGTGGCATGTCCCCACAGGGGATAGGTGCTGCAGGGGGCACAGTGGGGACACAGGGACCAACCTGGACACCCCCAAATCAGGATCTCAGCCCAGACAGAACAACAGCATCCATACACTGAGACCAGAACCATCCATACACCAAGACCAGCACTATCCATACACCAAGAGTAGCACTGTCCTTACTCCAAGACCAGCACCATACACAAGCCAAGAGCAGACAGGCAGAGGGAAACCAGGACCCTCCATCCTTCCCACAGCCCCACAGAAGGTCAGGGTCTGCCATCCTACAGCAGTATCAGGGCTGCAAATGGGAATCCTGGGGTGGCCTTCTCACAATGTCCCATCTCCCTTCTGTGGTAGGGACTTGGACAGTGACACAGGGAAACAGAGGGACTGATGCCAGCCCCAAAGCTGTCCCAAAGCACCCCAGGGTTGGGTTTGCTCTGAGACACTGGGAATCTGACACATCACAGCCAGGCTGGAGCTGGTGATGGTGGCAAGGAGGACACCTCACCACTGTCACCACCTCCAGCCACCACTGGAGCCCATGCACCTCCATGTAAGCAGTGCAGGAGGGTGGGTGACCCCCAGCCCCATGTCCCCCCCAGCGGGTGACGTGTCTGCCTCTGCTGCCACTCGTGTGCATCACGTCGGCTCTGTGCATTATCTTATTGCTCAGCTAATGACCTGCTAAAAGTATTATGTGAAAAACCACACTCTTAGCCAGCCATTAAACTGGTGAGGACCAGCGGGTCATGCTTTATTGCTTTAATAACTGAGTTTACGAAAGGTCGTCTCATAACTGATAACATGCATAATTTTTGTAACTTAATTAATGCTGCTAATATACTGGAGTCTCCATCAGCTGCTGGTGCAACCCATGTGCAGTTTGCATCCAGAGTGGGGCTGGGTCCTTGTCAGGTGGCACCCGTGGTGGGAAAAAGGTGGGAACCCATGTGGGAACCCTGCCATGTTGCTTTTCTGCATAGGAGCATCCTGCTGGGAAATGCAGCAGCTGGGAAGAGGATGCTGTGAGTGGGCACAGGGGGATCAGGGCCAGATCCTAGCTCCAAATCCAGCAAGGCAGATGCAAGACCCACAATCAGGGTGAGTTTTGCCCAGGGAATGTAGGATGGCAGTTGCTCTGGCAACCCCACACTACCTTGCCTGGAGTTAAAACTGAGCAAAGGAGCTTTGCCCTGAGCAGGGATTTGGGGCTGTGGGTTTCCCACAGGAGCCCTGGGACTCATCCTGCTCCTCCCATAAATGGCACAGGGCAGGCTCCCAGGTACTGCACATCAATCATGGCTCTGCAGAGGTATCACAGACTGAGCCACCTTTCTTCCCAGCGCTTTGTTTTTTAAAGATAACCTCCTGGACAAGAACATATTTTTCTCATTAAAGAGGGAGAAAAAACACCTTCTCCCCACCAGCCCTAGTGCAGACGTGGGGGGCTGAGTGTTCAAAAACCAGAGGCATTTTCCAGGCAGCTAAACCAGGCACTTCCCTTGGAAAAAAAAAAAAAAAATTAGAAAAAAAAATGTAAATAGGAGCCCAGGTGCATGCGGTGTGCAGGGCCCTGATATGCTGCCACCAGCAAATCTGGTGAGCTGCGAATCCTCAGCACTGTGCAGCCAGCACTGCAAATCCGAGCTGCTCCAGTTGCCTGCTTAGTTTTGCAAATTCTTTCCTGCTGGCTGAGAAAAGCCAATATGTCTGCTGCTCCCGCTCCAGCGCAATAATTGTTCAGCACTGGTTATCATCCTGCCAGAAAGGCACGAGCTACCGCTGGGGCACTCTGCTTGCTGTAAATGCAGCGAGATGATTTCCTAGCAAATGCAAGTTTTCCAAGGAAGTGGGTGGAATCTGCTTGTCTCTGATTAGACAGCTTGGGTTTTTGTTTTCCTGGTGCTTTGGAGAGAGAGAGAGAGAGAGAGAAAAAAAAAAAGGCATAAAATATGTGGCTTTTCATCCCCTCTGCCCTGAAACACAGGCTCACACGCATCCTGGTGATGGTCCCCCTGGGACGTGCAGCTTTGCCCACACTCAGAGCAATGATCCTGTGGAATGAGGCTATGATCTTTCATCTATCATCACTGAGAGCTTCTCCCTCCTGCGCCCACTCCCTGGGCCATGCTTTCCCTCCTCACCTCCAAAAATTAAAGGGTGGGGGATTAGACCCCTCCACCAGTGTTCATCAAGCCAGGATCCTGCTAGGGGCTGGGTCCTGAGCTGGATGCTGGCTCAGCAGTACTAAGGGATGCTTGGGAGGGAATGTGGGACACCAGGAAGCCCTTCCACAAAGAGAAGCTTGCTCCTAGGCAGGATGAATCCCGAATCCCAGGGCAGCAGCCAGGCTAACTGCGATGCTGCAAGGGAGGTGGGATCAGGACAAGCCCTGAGGCTGCAGAGAGGCAGGTCTGCCTCTCCCCGCCCTTGCCAGGGGAGGAAAAATGACTTGAAATTAAGATTTCCTGATGTTTGGGGGCTTGGAGACCTTGACACCCCCTGCGTCCATCTGGCTCTTCCCCTCTCATGGCAGCTCGCTCCTGTGTCCCTGTCTATCCGTGAATACCAATTATGGTTTAGGAGAATGTACATCTGAGATGTGCAAATACAAAAGGCAGGAAATAAAAGTCATCTCTTACTGAAGAGGAGAGGTAACCATGACTACCTGGGACCTCATTTAAAACTGTGCCGGCCGCAGGCTAAAAGGCAACGCTTCCTATTGTTACACACGTTTACGGAAAGCTTTGAAAACCCCTTTTCCCCCCCAAAACCAGCTGGGAAGTAAGAATGAAAATGAGGACTGGGGCAATGGGAGAGGTTGTGGAAGATATTTATTGGTGTTTGCGTGCTGGCTTTCTGTCCTCCCTGTGCCAAAACAACCGGCGAGCTGAAACTTCAAATGAGCAACTCGGAGGGAGAGGCAGCGCCGGCGGTTGCGGCATCGCGGCTCCGGCGCCACGTGGCAGCCGGACGGGATCGTATGCAGCAAAGGCAGGGCCACGGCTCCAGTGCTTGGACAGAAAGGTACCCTGGGAAGCATGAGGGAGCAAGCAGGATTCCCAAGGGATTCCTATAGCACCAGCTGGGATGTGCCAAGGACATGGGAGGAGATGGTGGCTCTTGGTGCCAGCCCCAGCCGTGCTGCACCGCTGCTGCCCGGCACCCTGACACATGGGTGGTGGAGCTGCCCCGGGCAGCTGGTTGGGCATATCAGAGACCGGGAAAGCTGTCCCCCTGCCACCAGCCTGGTCAGGACCTCACACCACTCTCGAGCTCACTGTTACAAGGCCAAAAATGGGGCAATTCAGTTCCCTGGTCTTTGGTTCAAGAGATGTCCCACCTGCCACACTAGCAGTGACGCGTGTCCCTTGCCAAGGTGACACCATTGGGAAATAAGACTGTGCCAGTGCTCATCCTTCCTTGCCACGCTATGAGCAGCAATCAGATCCCTGGGATTCTGGGGACAGCTTTCCCCACGAAGGACCAGGATGGCCACCCTGCATCAACCACAGCCAGGGAAGGATGTCTGCAGTCAGTGCGTGGCATCACCATGATGGCAAACAATCGCTCACCTTCACCCCCGGCACAATCAGGTTGCTGCCATGAGCTCCCACCAGCAAAGCTTGTGGCCCCCCGTGCCCCGCTGCCACTACACCAGAACCACACCTTGGACCACACAACAAGGCTGCAGGCAGGAACACAAGCCAGGAATTATGGTCTGTACAAAAGACAATGACAGTGAATCTTGTTACTGGCTTTTCAGCAAACGTAATTCCTTTTTATTAGAAAATTAAAGGGTATGAAAAGCTTTCCAAGGCTGAAGAGCTGAAATGTGCTTTCATAAAATACGCGGCGTCTGATAAAACGGATTTGCTTGTCTGCCTTCCCTGGCCCTCTCTCCCTCCTGGTTATTATTCCTACCAGCAAGGTGATGCCTTTTGCCAAAACACCGATCCTGACACAGCTGGCTCTGGCCCATGGGGACCCATGGGGACCAGCACTGCTCCCTGCCACCCCGGCCATCCTGCTGCGAGGCACCATACAGCTTGTGCCTGTTTGAGGGTTAGTTTGGGGTGTTTCTTAACTAAATAAAACTCAGAAGGGCAGTTTTTTCCCTCCAGGGTTGCAGGTAAAGGCTGGTGACAATCCAAACCATAACCACGAGGTCTGAGTCACCCTCCCAGGTTTGTGAAGTTTAAAGTTCCTTGCTCTCTTCTGCTCGGGATGGTGGCACAGCTACAGGGACTGTGGCACCAAGGAGCAATGCTGATGGGCAGTGCAACATCTTCCACTTTTTGGGGACAGAACATCTCTTACTAGCACTCCACAGACAAGGACCATGATGGCAGAACCCAGTTTGACCCCCCAGGTTCTGTATTTCAGTTTTGCCTCTGCAATTCCCCGGGTATAAACGACAGTGGGACACATCTGTCCCCATGCAGAGATTACCATGGCCCTGGGGAGGTGAACAGGGACCTTGCCATGACCACTGGGCTGGCACCCTCGCACAGTTTGTCACCCTTCTCCCGAGGGAGACTGGGTAGGTGAAACAATGTCCCCTGGGTGCCATCAGAGAGCTGACACCTTGGCTGGGAGAGGACCTGGAAGCCCTGGCCATTGTCCCCAAATGACTCCATCCCTAGTGATGTGACACAGGGGCAGGTCACAAGGGGACAGCAGCATGGCCATAACACACTGGACAAAGCTGCCAGACACCGGGCTAGCACGGGTGGGGACAGGTGACACCCGGCCAACTCACCACCACCCTGCCAGACACCAACACCACTGCCATGGGGAGAAGTAATCCCCGGGACCGTGTGTCCCCACCTGTTCTTTCCCTCTCCAGAGGGACCCAGATCTGACAGCTTCTCCTTCCCACTCCACCCAATGGCCATGGCCTCCGGTGCCACCGGCAGCACCGTGCGTGTGCCGCCGGGCCGGCTGCTACCGCAGGCAGAGCTGTGCCGCCGCAGCAAACCTCCCCGCTCAGCCCCGCTACAAATCAGGGTCAGGCGGCAGCGCTGTTAGACAGAGCCTGCTGCTACGTGCTCCTGCTCCTAATGTCCTCCCCGGCTCACTCTGTGGGGACACGGAGCCTTCATCAGACACTGCCTCAGCCCATCCAGGGGTTTTTGCCCTCCGATCCGGCTCCTCTGTAGTCATCCTGGGGCTGGCAGCTCTTGGAGGGTTAACGCTGGGGGTGGTTTTCTCTCTGGCTTTACCTTTAACATCTGCAAATGTGGTTAAAAGTTTGCTGAGCCTATTTTTAGAGCCGCTCACCACATGCGATTTCTCCATCGTGAGACAGGAAACGCTGATGAGGTTGCTCGCCACGGAGCTGCTTTCTCCTCCCCGGATGGCCTCCAAGCTCCTGCCACGCCGCCAGCTCCCACCTCCCCACGAGAAGACCATGTCCTGTGCCAGCAGCTATGGCAAACACCAAGGCCAGGAAGACTGCCTGTGTGCCACCAGCTCAGTTTCCACAAAGCAATAGCATTTTTCTTTGCTGCCCACCCCGGCACAGTGCTAAGGGATGCATCTTCTCAACCATGGGATGCACTGATGTGTTGGCACCAGAGATGGCAGCTGCCAGCCAAGGGATCTCAGTGGGGATGCCCACCCAACCAAAAATAGCCCAGGCTGGTCAGTGTGTCCCTGCTGTCATGCTTAATATGAGAAGCTCAACATGAGGCATCAATGTGTGCTGGCATCCCAGAAACCCACATCCTGGGCTGCATCTCCAGCAGTGTGACCAGCAGGGCAAGGGAGAGGATTGTCCCCCTCTGCTTCACTCTGGTGGGACCCCTGTGCAGTGCTGAGTCCAGTTCTGGGGTACTCAAGAAGGACACAGAGCTGTTGGAGCAAGTCCAGAGGAGGCTACAGATATGACCAGAGGCTGAAGCATCCCTGCTCTGGACCCAGGCTGAGATAGTTGGGGTTTTTCAGCCTGGAGAAGACTCCAGGGAGACCTTAGAGCACCTTCCAGTGCCTGAAAGGGTTCCAGGAAAGCTGGGGAGGGTCTCTGGTTAAGGGCCTGGAGGGATGAGGCAAGGGGGTTTCAAGTTGAAAGAGAGGAGATTGAGACGCGATTTGAGGGAGAAATCCTTTGGGGTGAGGGTGCTGAGCCCCTGGTTGCCCAGGTTGCCCAGAGAAGCTGTGGCTGCCCCATCCCTGGCAGTGTTGCTCCAGGTGGGATGGAGCTTGGAGCACCCTGGGCTGGTGGGAGGTGTCCCTGCCCATGGCAGGGGGGTTGCACTGAGTGAGATTTAAGCTTCCTCCCAACCTAAACCAGCCTGGGATCCTGTGCTTTGGAGCCAAAGTGGATCCCGGTTGCCCTGTTGGGCTCTGGCCCTTCCAGCTCTTGTCAGGGCCCCATCTCTGGGAAGGCGGCGTGGGCTCGGCAGCCTGCGAGCGCGGCTGCGGCCGGGCGGTGGCGGGTACCTGCTGTTTGAATGTCAACACCTCATTTATACATCTTGATTGGCTCTCATCAGCCATGCTGCGTTACACCTGATTGCTCCGAGCCGGCGCGGGGTGCCAGACTGCAGCGCGTAATTTCATTTAATTGGCCCTCCATCCGAAGCAAAACAGAAATAGAGGAATAATGAAACAATAAAGCACCCTCCCCCTCCCTAAAAAAAAAAAATCTCTGCGCTTTTTAAGGGTTGTTTTTATTTTTGCAGCCATGAGCAGGCTGTGGGCTGTGGGAATCCCTTCCTGGTGGTGCCATGAGATGCTTTGCCACCCTGGTGTCCTCTTGCTCCCCCTCAGCCCACGCCCTGAGCATCGTCCTCCTGTCACGCTCGCCTTGTGCTCCTTCTCCCGCCCTCTCCCTCAAACCACTGAGGCTGAAATTTCAATTAAAAAAGAGAATCACCCGGCGCTCCGCATTTCCTCTAAAATGGTAGCCAGTGCCAGCAGGCCCAGTCACCGCCTCCCGCCGCGTCCTGGCGCTCACCAGCAGGGCTGGCGTTTGGGGACACTTCCAGGATAAAGCTGGCCCAGGCACTGCTCACCAGTGGCCACCACCACAGCCAGGAGGCCAAGGTCTGGAGGAATTGTTTGCATGGTGAGAGCCAGGCTGCCACCAGCCTGATGCTCGTCCCCGATGGCCTCCATGCATGGGGACAGGGAGCACGGGAGGCAGGAACAAGGACAGGCAGCACCGTGGCACCACTGGTGTGTGGGGCAGCTCAGAGAGGGCAGATGGACCCACCCTTGGGACACGTCCCCAGCCTGGGGACACCAGTGGTGTGGCTGTACCAGCCTCCCCCACTGGCGCTGCTCTGGGGCACCTCAGGCCTGCCCACAGCCCCCAAGAGCAGCTCTGCTTGTCCTCCTGATGATGTTCCAAAAATCTGTTTTTTTTAATTGTTTTATTTGAGCATGGCCAGAAGTAAAACAGGAACAAACCTCACTGAGGCTGGAAAGGGCACAAAGCCCCTTTGAAAGATGGTGCAGCGTCCCACAACTGCTCCTGCAGCTTCTCCTTGAGAGCCATGATGAGGATGATGAAGATCAGGATGAGGAAAGGTGGAGTATGATGCACAGAGCTGGCCTTGGGCTTTATGTACCTCACAGGGCTGCAGTTCCCACAGAGAGCTGCACCTTGAGTGAATAGGAATTATGCTCCTACAGCCCTGGCTGCCCAGGGAGCTCTATGGGTGCTGCAGGGACCCACACTGCTGCAGAACAAGCCGGTGACACAGCGTGTCCCCCACACCAGACTCTCTGCAATCATCTGGGATGGAATTTTGGTTTTTTTTTGGATGTTTTCCCATTCCTCTTCCCGTAAGCCAAGGCTGCGAGTCCCGTGACACTGATGGCAGGAGATGCGGGAGCCCCGGGGCAGCGATCACAAGAACAGGGAAAGCAGCAACCTCAGGTTGCAGATTAGCTTCACTTTATAGCCAGGGAGGCAGAAACCACCCATGGTTCAGCATCTCGTTGGAGACCACACAGGGAGCCCTGGAAAAGCCAGGGAGAGGTCACAGGTTTCTGTGAAGAGAGAGCATCCTCTCCCCGGGGAGGGAGGAAGGGAGGGAGCTCACAGTCAGCAGGACCCCACAGCTCCTCGAAACTAGCACAGCACCCCAAACTTCAAACGGGGCCATGCCTTGCACCCTTCTCCTTACAATCCCAAACACCCCTTGCTGTGATACCGGCAGGGGCTGCAGAAACCAGTTCGGTGGTGAGAGGCTCTTTAACCAAGTTGCAATGCACTTCCCTTGACTCAGTTCCCAGTTCAGTGTAGAGGAGACCCAGCTTGGCCAGCAGCCATGGCTCAGCTCTGCACGTCCCTGCCGAGAGACACATTCCTCAGCACTGCAGCTAAGTGCAGCACAGCCTGTGAGGCCTTCACCCCTCCTTCAATGATAATTTATGCCCTCTGACCCAACTCCCTCTTTTAAATCAGGCTGATCAATAGAGAAACCAGACAATCCTTTTAAGAAACTATCTCATCTGATCCTTCCAGCTAATGATCCCTGCTCTTCCTACAGCTGTTTGCAGATATGTAGCTGGGGGATGTGGGAGGAAGAAAAGCCACTGGGCCAAATATCTCTTTTCCCAGTCCCAGCAGGCGTGGTGGCGGTGCTCCCAGTTTACACAGGAGTGAAATGGGAGACACCAAACTCCTGTCTTTCAGAAAACTGGACTGTGAGCTCCCAGCTAATGGCTGCTCCACCAACACCACAACCAATGCTCGCTGCAGGGAAGCACAAGGTCAGAAAATCTACCCCCTCGTTCGTCTTGCTGGCAAATGTTTCCTTCTCCCAGCTCAGGAGCCCTTTGAGGATGTTCACCGTGCTCTTCTTGCAGGCTCCAGCCTCCCAGCATGGTTTTGCATCCTGCCAGAAAGCACAGCAACATCAAGCACCAACCCTGAATCTGACTCCTGGCTGAGCTGCTGTCACCCGCACCCTGTGCCATGCACAATCGCAGCTCCTGGCTCCTTTTTGGAGGGCACCAGGGATCTCCAGCACCTGGCCCTCCCTCCTTGTGGGACCCTCACTTTGCCACAGAAGCAAAAGCTCACAGGTACAACGACTTTCTGCCCAGGGTGGAGCCAACCTGGAGTGGTGGCAGAGGGAGTGATGTCTGGCGTGGCACCTCAGCGGGGAGAAGGGCACAGCAAATGTTCACAGTGAAGCCTCCAGAAGGGCTTTGTTGATGGCAGATGCATTTCTATTTAACTGGGAAAGGAACAGGGTTAACCAGCAGAGAGGGAAACATCGAAGAGTCTTTTAAGTTTTCAGAGTAAATCAGCTCCTGGCACAAACATGCTCAGTAGCCAAATGTCCCCTTCTCCTTTGTGTGCGCTGGGCTCTTGACATTTATTGTGCTGCCTGAGAACCACTTGGAGGAAAGATGTTTTCCTGGCATCTCTGGGCCATTTCTCACCTCAACACAGCCAGGTGGGGATTTCTCCCCTGCCTGGGCAAGGTCTGGCTCCCAGCACCCTCTCCCCAAGGAGACCTCCCCCTTGCAAACCCCCCAGAAGGCAGGATGGGACCATGTCCTAGGAATGCTCAGCACTGTCCCCATGCTCACTGGGAGCAGGGTCCAAGCCTGGAGCACCTCCAGGGTCCCCATGCTACCTGTCCTTTCCCACCCAGCCCTGGCTTGAAAGCCAGGAAGCGGATGCAGAAGCTGAAGGGTGTGAAGGGCTGCAGCAGCACAGCACGGTGCAGGTCCTGCCACAGCAGTCACAGTGAATTACAAGGTATTAAACCCCCGCGCCACCGTGCCCCTCACGCAGCAGCAGTCACGGTGAAGGACATGCTATGATAGGACTAGAGTCTCCTCTGGAGGATCCAGTCACCGTCCTGGTGAAGAGGCCAGCCCTGTTCCATAGATCATACGGCGTGGTGAAGGACACGTGGTGACAGGACGAGGCAGTGTGGGGGTTTGCCCAGACACAGCCAAGATGAAGGACGTGGTGTTTGGGAGGGGAAAGCTGTGCCTCGCTGGAGCAGGGAACGTCCACACCTTTGTGAGCCACCATCCGTGAACGTTTTTAATTATTCTATCCTACTATATTGAGCATCTCGTTCTATTTACATGCCAGCCACCTCCACCTGTGAAAGTGGCTGGTCCTGCTCCTTTCCAGCACTGTGCCTGTATCCCCTCCTGGCACGAGCTGGATGGGTCCCAGCAGAGCTGGAGGTCCTTCCCCAGCACGGGAGACCCATCCGGTGACCAACCTGCCCTGCAGCCCCCCCTGCACACCCCACATGATGTCGAGGACCATAAACAGAGCTGGGCAGAGCCTCCCTGATGCTCAGTGTCCCTCCCCGCCGGAGCACAAGCACCGACAGCCAATTTTAGTGGCTGCCATAAATGCAGCAGGAGCAGTGTCCCCTGGTGAGGCATCGAGCGGTGACTAAGAACGGAGATGACAATAAAGCAGAGGAAGCAAGGTCTGACTGCAAAGCAGCAAACCAACCCCCTGACTCCAGCTGGGAAGCACTGCCTGAGGATGTTCCCTCAAACCAGAACGGAGCCTGAGCCCTGCATGGGTATGAGCCAGCAATCAGGACCAGGGCTTGCTTGGGCTCAGACTGAGCCCGGTCCTGGCAGAGGTGGAAATCCCATAAGCAGAAGGGGAGGAAGGATTCTCCACATCAGGAAGCTAGGAGGGAGTTCAAGCCTCCTTAGCAAAAGCACAGAGAGACTTATGCACAGCCCCTACATATATAAATCTACTCCCCTAACACATTCCTGGTGGTAAACGTGGTAGAGATCACACACGACTTGACAGTTCAACGCGTATTTATGGTGCTCTGGCACCAGGGATACAACCAGTTGGGATTTTTGCTCAGCTCTACCACTTGAGCATAGCGCAGCCACAACAAACCCATTTGAATAACTCTTGTTTCAACCAAGGCAGAGATCCAGCCTATTCCCCGTAGAGAAAGCACAGACCTTGGGCCAAATTAATCTCCGATGGATCTCCATCAACTTCATGGAGTTACAACCACAATTTGGCCCAGACATGACATGTAAATCTGTTCATTTTTCTTCCAAATCGGCCAAATACCGCAGCATTTGTTAGCACGGGAGAGAGACGCATCCTCCGGGAGAGATCTCTTTGGATACAGTGCCAGCCCTTTCCTTTTTTTATTTCCTTTGCTGCCTGGGATAAAAGGCGAATGAGACAGTCCATAGTACATCTCTGAGCTGCTTGGGAAAGAAACAGGAATTTCCTTCTGCCATTCCCAGTCTTTTGATAGGCAGGTGGGATGCAAGCAGGAATAACTCAATCAAGACAGTGCAGTTTTTAATTAATTTGTGGATCCCTTTGCTGGCTGATCGCCTTGGAGACAAAAGGGAAGCCTCTCCTTTAACACTTGTGTGTGCCTGGTACTCTGAGCCTCCCCTTTTCACCGGCACATCTTTGGTCTTGAAAGCTGCACAAAAGGAAGAATTCCTTGATCTTTTCCCTCAGCTTTTGCTAAGACACACGTGAGGGGGAGCTGGGTTGGGGTTTTCTTTTTGTTTTGGGGGGGGGTTCTTTCTTATTTTGAGGAGAATATTAGAGCCCAAAATGGGGGAGGAAAAAAAAAAAGTGGAGAAAAAAAGAGCCTCAATATAAGAAAGCAGAGCATCTTCCTCTTGACACCTTCTGCCCAGCCTGCTCCATCCCCAAGGGGAATGAGTTGAAAGGTTCAAGCTACATCAAGTGGTGAGTAATGCAGCGGGAGGCTCCTGCTCAGGGCTGAGCTCTCACCCTCGGCCATTGCTCCCTGCCCCATGCCCAATGTTGTGTGGGGCAGAGCCCAGCCCTCCCCTTCCCCCCGCTCCCCACCAGCCCCAGTGGGGATGCGGGAACTTCCTAGGCAGTGACTGACACTACAATTATCGATTGCTGGCTGCAAAGGCTTGCTCTTGCCTTCCCCCCCTCTCTTCTCACTTGTTTTCTTCTGTGCAGCAAAGTGCCAGCCTTCAGAGACTGCTGCTGGAAAAGGCTGGGATTGACAGGGTGTCAAGATATCTGCTGCCCCCGGCTTTTAATGTTCCATTGCAGGGGGGAGCGGGAAGAGCCCCCACACCAGTGAGGGGAAGCTCTGCTAGCTGCAAAAGAAAGGGAGTAATGAAAAGCCTTCCTCTCTCCTCTGTCGAGGAGATGCTCTTGAACCACAAGCAGCTTTTTCAGCCTCAGCTTGGCTGAGTGTGTCTCAGAAAGCTCCAGATGCTGGGAAGGAGGAGAGGAGGAGTGTCAGCCCAAAAATCAAAGCGACCTCCCCACCAGGTCTCCACGGGGGGACACGCACACATGATGGCACACGTCCATCAGACTTGGCTGTGGCCATTTCAGAGGAGGGAAGGGCAAGAGGCATCCTGGCCAGACAAATGTTAATGAAGACTCTGGGAATGTCTATCTGCAAGCAAGCCCAATTTTAATCCCCAAAACCAAGGCTACCCAGCAAAGGCTGCAGAAGGACCAGGATTCCCCAGCCCGGCTCCATTCTCTGCTTCTTGTCACCTACAGCACGATAGGTCCAAACCAGAGGGATTTCCTAGCAAAGATCAACAAAGCAGGAGTGCCAGCTACCTCCTGGGGTCCTCCACCAAAAGCTGCACTGCCACCTCAGGAGAGCACCCTGCCTGATGGCCCAGGCTCCAGGGCTCTCCACAAGCCCCATCCTCAGCTCAACTGGCCACCCCTGGCAAATGCCATCCCTGCCACAAGCCACGATGGCAACCTGCCCATGGAGGTGTTTGCAAAGCCTGGTGGCACCTTGGGACCATGGCTAAGTGTTACGTGCTGGAGCCAGGGGCCTGAAATTAAAGCCATTTTCACAACCGTCGGTGTCAACACCTGGTGATGGGAGGAGAGGGATCGATGATGGAGAGTCTGTCGCTTCTGATGCATCCCTGTCAGGGTCAATACACAATTCTCAAGGAGATCAGATGTCCAGGTTAACTGCTCTGCCTCCAGTGTAAGTTGTGCTGGTGCAACCCCATCCTGCTCACACATCCTCTTCCAGACTCAGCCCCACAGACACGAAATGTTACTGAGAGCATCCATCCCAAGGGCTCTTGGCTCCTGTTTTCATCCATAAGTGTATCTGCAAAAGGTGTCCAGGACTGGGAGAGGGACCTGCCCCCCAGGAGCTTTTTGGATGTGCCAAACCAGCCTGGTGCCACATGCAGCATCGCTGTGGGACCACATGGGGACAGGTACCACCTCCCTGTGGTCATAGAGACACTGACCATCTAAGGGGATCTCAGAGGGGAAGTAGGGTGATGAGACACCCATGGAGGGGAGCCCTATCTGCTGGTGCCCCTGCCTATTCCTTTCCCTAATTCCTGAGCAATAAAAAAGGTCCTGCAGCCTTGGTGGCTGTGTGCCCATTGGCACCCTGGGTGGGCAGAGGATCCATGTGGCTTTGACATGACACCTGTCCCCTCCAGGTGACATTCTGGCTGCAGAGAGCCACCCTGGACCCTTGTGGGCCAGGAGAGGTGTGACAGCATTGTCCCCTCTGCACCAAGTGAGCTTGTGGCACCCCGTGGCACCCCATGTGGGTTCCCTGCTACTACAGCAAGCCCAGGCAGAAGGCACCAGCCCCGCTTTACCCCCTCATCACTGGCTAGGTGGGCAGGGTCCACCTCACAGCCCTGGGGTGTCCAGTGAGGACAAGACTCCCCTGCAGGATTTCACCCCAACAGCTCCCAGAGAAGGATTAAGTCAAACATCTCCTCCAGTGTGGCACAACCCTCCCCAGGGAGGTAACCAGGGGGTCTTACCTGCCAGCAACCCACCAAGCCAGCCTAGGAGGGGGACACAGCATCTCCCCCCCTATCCCCAGCACAGCCAGACTTGCACCAGCACCCCCCAAAAAAAAGCCAAGAAAACAGAGCAGGGCATGAATAACAAAAGCAGCGATCAGTAAAGACTCTCCCAAGAGGCTGCAAGTTCTTCAATTAGAGCTCTCATTATAGGAACGAGAAACTCCACGCCGTCTTCTGTGCGGGTAACACTTTCTCCCCCCACCACCCCTTTTAAAGAAAAAAGGGAGGGAGGGAGAGGAAGGCTGCATCTCTAATGCAACAGACAGGTCTGCTGAGATTCACTTTGGCTCTTATTTTGACTTTCATCTAAAAGAGCTGCCCTGGGAATCCATTAAGTCCAATTTAAATCGGCTCTCCGCCCTCACGGCTTCTCCCCGCCTTCGTGCCCCCCCCCTTCCCCCTGGCTCCCTTCTCTCCCCCCCCTCTTTGGAAGCAAACAAACACAAAAGCAAGGCCAGGCAGGGCAGGCAGTGAAGGGCAGGCAGCAAAGGGCAGCACAGAGGGGGTGGTTCGGAGCCATTCCCGGGGGGATTACAGCCCTCCCTGGGGCAGTTGCTCCATCTTTAATTCTACCCAAATAAACACAATCCGGCCACATTTGGATAATGCCCCAATATCCCCCCCCCCCCAGTATCAGTGGTGCTTTTGGGGGGGGGGGAGGACTAATGGGGTTTTGGGACCTGCTTCTGCTCCCCATACATCTCCCCCTGCTCCACAAGCCGGGGTGTTTTCCTCCAATTTTATTATTTTCTAACACAATTAGCTCCATTAACGCCGGCAAACTCGGATGGGCTATAATCACCTACTTCACTCCAGGTTTGTTTCGTTGTGTTTGGTATCCTTTTTTTCCCCCCTTTCACCCCCAGATCATTCCTCTGCCTTTGGGAATTGTCTCCCAGCTTCCCCCCAAGACAGCCTCACAACCAGGCAAGGGACAGACCCCTTGCCTTTCATCTCACCACAGTCATTCAAGCTCTGCTTCTGTCGTATAAGCAGTTTTCCAGCTCTTCCCCCCCCCCGTAACACACCCGCTCTGCATTGCATCCTATTCATATGTTTTCAATCATCGCCGTTTCGTTATTTAAAACAAAAGCCCATGGGCCCCCCCCTTCCCGCCCCTGCCCCCCCTCATCCCCAACAGCAGGCTCCGAGCCCCCTCACCAGGCTCCTCGGTTATTCCCTTGGTTTGTTTGTTTATTAATGTCAACGGAGGATTTTGGAGCAAAAATTTGCCGTGGGAGAAAGGGAGAGGGAGGTGAAAGTCCCACCGAGGGGCTTTCCAAAGGCGCAGCCAGATGTGCAAACCCCGCGGTTCCTTGGGTTATCTGCTAGATCCATTTTTTTTTTTTTTATCATCTTTTTCTTTTTTTTTTTTTTCCCTGCCCCACCAGCCACCAAATAAAAGAAAGAAAATCCATCAAATCAGCGTTCTCACGTGAAGACAACGGCAAGGATAGCCAGGCACCCAACCGCGGCACCACCGCAACTTTTGTAAGTATAAAACCATGCACACAGATAACTCCTAAATGAAATAAGCCTCCCCGGGAAGATTTCTCTCTGCAAAGGCTTTCACAGCCCCATGCCCCGTTATTATTTTAACTTTGAAAAAGTATGGAGTCAGGACAAGCAAAAGGAATCCATCCCTTACACACACAAATACTCCAAGTCTCAGCTGTATCTTTGTTCAGACACCCATCAATCGGCAAGTCAGGAGGATTTTTGGACTGGTTGCAAATTTCTTTATTACTTCCAGAAAAGCAAAACACCACCAACACCACCCCCTTCCTCTGCCGCTGCTGCAAATAGGACACACACACACACACACACACACACACAACCCCCCCAAACTCTGCGATGCCGGCGCTGTGCATCCATTCAATCGCAGCAGCACACGAGTTGCACAAGAGAAAAAATAAATCCAGGAAAAGCTCCGTCTCCACATTACACACACACCCCCACCCCAGCCCCGGCCCCCCTCCAGTTCTGCTGTGGCTTCAATTAACAAACAAACAAACAAAAAAAAAGACAGAAAAAAAAAAAAAGGAAAAAGGAAAAAAAAAAGCACAAAGATGTAGCTTGCAACAATACCTGCGATGGTCCTCGCTCTCTCCTCTCTCTCCTGCTGGCTCGCTCTCCTCCTCTTCCAGAGCACAGTAGCCAGATTAGATCCTTAGAAAAAAAAATGTGAGAAATAGCACAATTCTCCTCTTTTTTTTTTTTTTTTTTTTTTTTTTTTTTTCCTTCCCTTCTCAGCAGCCCTTCTGAGCTCCTTCACTAACCATTATTCATAGACCACTAGGGGATATAAGGTAATTAGAAACGGCCCTATAGCATCCAGCCTGAAAATGTAATGCCAGCGGTAGGAGTGGTGGAGGGTCTGGCTGCGGGCGGCTCCGGCAGAAAGTGCTCGGTGGAGCTGGGGACGAGGTGAGAAGAAGTGGGGTGGAGGCGAGGGTGAGCGGCAGCGGCTGCCGGTGGCTCTTCCTGCAGAGAGCAGGGTGGCCAAGGGACATCAAGGGACACCGGCTTGGGTTGGGGATGGTTGGGTTGAGGGTTTTTTTTTGGAGGAATTTTTTTTTATTATTATTTTTTTTGAGTGGGCTCGCCGTGCCCGTGTTGAGCCGTGCTGGGGCTGTGTGTGTGTGTGTGTGTGTGTGTGTGTGTGTTTGTGCCAGGAATAGCAATCAGCAGAGGCAGCACACAGAGCGCAAAAATGCCATCATGCAGGGTCAACAGAAAGCTGCAGACATTTTTTTTTTTTTTTTTTTTTTTTTTTTTTTTTTGTAGGCTTAATCCTCTGGAGCGGGGGGAGGAGGAAAAGGAGGAGGCTGCTGCCTCCTTTATAGTTTTGATTTTTAATTTTTTATTTTTTTTTTTTCCCCAGCCTCATAAGATGAAGATTAACCCCCCTCCCCTCCACGCACACACACACACACACACCAGCCCCAGAGATCCCAGCCCTCCTCCAGCGTTGCACCGGGGAGATGCCGGAGCCGGCGCGGGGTGGGATGTGGGGTCTCGTCACCACGATAAGATGGGTGGGATGAGCCGGGTGGGATGAGCCGGGTGGGATGAGCCGGGTGGGCTCGCACGGTGGTGGGGAAGGGGAAGCAGGAGGGACTGGGGGGGGTGGGGGGTGAAGGCGGGGAGGCAAAAATGAACAAATCACACCTGCAGCTTTCTGCACACCGTAGCCAGCTGCAACCCAGGCAGGGACCAGCAGGAAAAATACAGACACATGAGCTCCCAGCACCCTGCATCCGTGGGGATTTAGGTGCACGGTGAGCTGATGACAGCTCATCACCGTGAGCGGTTGCTTTTGGGGGTTTGTTTTAAGAAGGAGGGGGGGAGAAAAGAGACGGTAACAAAGAGCAATCCTTCCCTGCACACTGCTTTTTTTTTGGTAAGGGTAAATAAAATCCAGCTCGGAGGCGAGGAGCTGGTTCCCCAGCAAAAGGAAGCAAGGTGCTTTGGTGGCCTTGGCACACAGGGACACCAGTGGTGCCTGGGTGTGCAAACGCCCATCCCTACCTCCTCCCACCACTCTGCTCTGAGCTGCTCTTTAATTGAACTAAAGCTGTTCACCTTGATAACGCAGCACGGCAGCAAGTTTCCAAGCCGTATGCGGGGGGCTGGAGAGCTATTTGATCCACTTCCAAGGTGCTGCCTTTCAATTCAACCCCCTTGCTCTTGAAGGATGGATAACCAGGCCCTCTCTTTTCCCTGTTAATTACTCCAGATAGTAGGCATCGAGCTGCAAAACAGAGCAACCCTCAGAAGGGGACCCAGCGTCTGCCAAAGCAAACTGCTTGCATCTCCCCTGTCCCCTTTCTCCTCATCCTCATCCCTGACCCCATCCCAACCCCAGCCTGGATGTTTCTAGCTAATACACCACAGCAAGCTTGCAACCACCTCCCAACTTCACAACGTGCTTCTCTGCAGAATGGTAAACTGGGCCAGGACCTCACAGCTCTCCTGGGACTCAGTATTTATCCCCATAACCATATATTCCCCCTGTCCTTCATGAGGAAAAGCTCCTTCACCATTTGGCACCACAGGCTGTGACTGCCACCCTAGGGAATCCAACTGGGCATCAGCCCCAGCTTCTCCTCTGGACCTGAGAGAACACTAAAATATTTGTTATTTTTACACTACAATACCATAAATTCATTGATCTGGTCCATCTGGGTCATTTCAAAGCTCTGGTATGTTTGAAATCCCCACCTTCAGGAGTGCTGTGATTTAAGGAGAACCTCAGCCCTGCTCTCCTTAAACCCTGACCTCACCCTGACGAGGAGGAAGGTTGAAGCCACAAGCCCCAAGAGCCCCATATGCAAATTAAATCACTACCTGACACTTTGTATTTTAAATGCTGTGATTCTTCCCGCAGCTTCATAGATCTGGGACTCCCATTTGTGAGTTCACAAAGGCCAATTTCAGTGACTTCTGAGGTGCCAGCACCCACGTCACCTCCATTTGAGTAACATGGCTTTATCTGTCTCAGCCCAAGCACCAGCTGGGTGGGAGACCATCACCTACCCCAGAAATTAACTTCAAAGCCTCTGAGCATGTAAGAGGTGGTGATGCACACTTGTGTGGATGGGAAAGTTTCCATCCTCTTGCTGAAGTCCAGCTCTGTGTGGCCCACAGCCCCCACCAGAGATGCAGATACAGCCACATACCCAATGTGTTCTCCAGCTGCAGAGCAGATCTCACCCACACCTACCACAAACCCAGTGGGACCAGCATCAAAAAGCCTCTTCCCTGTCATGAAGGCAGAGCTCACCTTGCTGATCAAAGTCATAATCATAGATTCCCAGATCGGTTTGGGCTGGAACAGACTTTAAAGATCACCCAGTTCCAACTCCCTGCCATGGTCAGGGACACCTCCCACCAGCGCAGGGTGCTCCAAGCCCCATCCAACCTGGAGCAACACTGCCAGGGATGGGGCAGCCACAGCTTCTCTGGGCAACCTGGGACAGGGTCTCACCACCCTCACAGGGAAGATTTTCTCCCTCAGATTGCACCTCAATCTCCCCTCTTTCAGCTTGAAACCATTCCCCTTTGTCCCATCCCTCCCTGCCCTTGTCCCAAGTCCCCTCCCAGCTTTCCTGGAGCCCCTTCAGGCACTGAAACTTGGAGCCTTCTCCAGGCTGAACAACCCCAACTCTATCAGCCTGACTCCAGAGCTGCTCCAGCCTCTGATCAGTCAGAGGCTTCCCTGGAAATACTCACACACACTCCACCAACCTCCTGCCCTGGGGAGGGGGGAACTAAAAAACAATGATTCATTGCAATGTCATTTCTGGAGCTGCTAAAACAAAGGCACTCCAGCTCCCTCAGTGTCTCACCACTGCAACCTACAAAGATAAAGCTTCTTCCTCTGTGCTGACAAGAATAAGCTTTCCAAACCCAGCCTCCCTTTTTGCCTGGCCTGGGATCCCAGGGACATCCCTGGCACCTATGTGGGATGCTGTGAACTGGCTGTTTCTCCTTCCTCATCTCTCATTCCTCTTTTTGGATAATTTTCCCCCAACCCTTCTCCCTATGATCCTGATGGATTGCTCTGGTGACATGGCCCAGGAGACAATCTGGGACTCTGTGCAGGCAGGGAGCAGGCAGCTCTGTCCCAGCTCCCATTAAACTCTGCGCACCGGCTCCAAGCGGATCGGATGGATTTTCATTTTCTAACTTTGCCCTTCAGGCTATTTCTAACAAGCTTCCTTGTGCTTTAAAAAAAAAACAAAAACAAAAACAGAAAAAAACCCAGAAAAAAAAGAAATCCTTCATCTCGCAGTGCTGGAGCAACACTTGGGACAATTGTGCCTGTGAGGAAGCTCAAAATTAATTATATTGCGGTCACTTCAGGTAGGAGGGTCATGGCACTGACCCGACTCCCATGTGGGCACAGCCAGAACCCCCTGTCCCAGAGCAAACAGGCTTTATTTGGCCTTGAGAAATGTATTTGCTTGGTGTCATGTTTGGCTGGTGCAGCACAACCCCGGGCAAGGAGCCACCGATGTCCTCCCACAACCCCGTCCCCTCCTCGCACCCCATGTGTCCCCCCCCCCCAGAGCCTCTGCCTGCAGCACTGGGTCCATCCAACCTCCTGGACTCATCTCTCCCATCAAGAGAGAGGAATCAGTCCTGGTCGCCTTCATTTCCACTAATCAGATGTTTTAATGAGTTTCTCAACACTCAGCACATCACTGCCACCCCCGAGGCTGGCCCCGCTCCCGTGGCGTGCCCAGGCCCCCGCCATCTCAGAGGCTTTCCTTGGTGGGAGAGCAGTGATTATTTCTCTCAAAAGGTCTCTTATAATGGAAACCATCTCTCCATCCCTCCTTGGTCTCCTCCTGCCGTGACCCAGGCTCCGTCGAGAGGAGCTCTGCTCCGAGGCAGCGCCGTGTTTCCATGGAAAGAGTGAATAGCTGAGTCTTCCCAGCGGTTTATTAGAATTCCTTTTACTTCGATGGAGAGTTTTAGAGCAAAGTAAAAAGGCTTTAATGTGGGGCTAATGGAGCCCCTGGGAAGTCCAGGAAGGAAATCTCCCCTGGAGAAGAGGAGGCGTGAGGAGAGGGAGGGCAACTTCCAAGACAAATTCCTGGACAGGTTGAAATTTTTTTGCAGAAGCCATCTCAGGCAGCGAGAAATGGAAATGAATGTTTGTTTTAGTTTTAACAGATGTTACAAAAGACCTGCCAGGAATTCAGCATACGATGCAAAACCTAAATCCCACTCACTTTTCCTGCATCCCCTCCTTCTCCTGCTTGGTAAGAAATGCTTATTTGCATTTAGCATATCATATTTTAAAAAATAAATAAATAACACAATAAAATAACAATTGCAAGCCACTTCATTTCCTCCCTCCCTAAGGCTTTGGTTTCAGTTTAAATCCTTGCTTGTAGCAGCTATTAATTGTTTTTAATAAACTCTTCTGTCTCCTCACATTTCCCAAGCCTATCTACTTGCCTGCTTTGGGGTTCCCCCCTTTTCCCATCCCCCCATCCAGATCTCCCCCTGCTGTTCCCCCAAGGGACAAGGCAGCTCTTGACTCTGCTAAATGTTTGGAACTCAACGATGGCTGCTCTCTGCCTGGGGATGCCCTGGTGTGAAGCACAGCCTGCAGCCTCCCCTTTGGGGGAAAATACGGGAATATGGCTGCACTTACGAGATGGAGAAACAGAAAGGGGAGAAGGTACGATGGAGGGGTCTTAAAACCAGTCAGCCTGAAACAGGAGTTAAGAGTCTGGTCCTCTGAAAAATGAGATGCAGAGGTAGTACCTGGCCAATCAGTGGGCAACATCGAAGTCAACCTAAAACTGACCCTGATGCCAGAGAGGTATTTGGGGTGAGACGTGACACTTGGGAGTGTCACACACAAAAACCAGACCTGGGAGGCTGATGACATCCTGGGCAGAGGAACCCTGAGGCCCACAGAAGCCAGACCTCCTGAAAATGAGCAAGTTTGGCAATTCTTGGTTTAACCCTTGCTGGCAAAACACAAGTCACAATGGCTCCCCCTCTTCACATCTAACCACGGAAAACCACTGTTATCCTCCTGATACTCAGCTTTCCAAACAGCAAGGTCCCACACAAACCTGGACCAGCCGAATCAACGTGCAAGTCCCAAACAAGAGCACCTGGGTGAGGCCACGGCTTTTTTTTGTGCAAAGGAAGATGCCCTTCTTAGCTCAGACTGATGAGATGGAGGGCAGGAAATACAGGGGGATTTTCTGCCTCTTTTCTTGTTAGCACCGCTGCATGCACAGCCCCAAGCAGGGCACGCTCTGCAGCCCATCATCCCACACATGAGCACAGCTTGTGCCAGACTCATGCTGCATCCCTGCCTTGTTTGCTGGATCCCCAGCTGGAAAGGAAGGGACGGGTTCTGGAGAGCAGCTGCAGGGCAGCACTGCTACAAACGGGGTGTCCCCATGCCCTGTAGAATTCCTAAGCCCTGTCTGAATTTCAGGCAGAAAATGGCATCCGCGTGCGTTTCCAGGTGATGGAGGAAAACTGGCTGTTTCCACCCAGCTTTCTCCTCTTCCTGTTGCAATCCTGCACCTGGTTAGCAACTGTCGGAAAGAGGTTAATCACAGTCCTTAAATCAGGAACCTCATTGCAGTATGCTCGGGATGCACATCTGTGCTCTCTACAGCTCATCTCCAGCGGCATTTGGGAGCAGGCACTACGCCAAAATAAAACAAACAACAATCCCCAAGAAGCCAAATTCCACCCCCGGAATGAGCAATAAGCATCCCAGGGTGGTGGGACCCCGCTAATTCCTTCGGTGAGTCCTGTGCCATATGTGAAACACTCATTGTGCCCCCCACCCAGCCATGGCATCTTGGTTAAGGTAGTGTTGGCACAGCTGTTACATTGCAGAAAAGGGGCTTTAAGGGTTCAGCTTTTGCTTGCTGGCCAACCTTGTGATGGAGGGGAGAAGGTGTCACCTCGAAACACCTGGGGAACAGGAAGCAATCTGCAGGGACAATTATTTTTCTCAGCCCCTGACCCTGACACAGAGCTCAGCTCCAGCACTGGGTCAGCCCTTGGCAGAGGAAAGGTTGGAGCTCCAGCAACCAACTGTGCAGCTTTGTTTCTGTTTTTCAAGCACTGCAAAGCTTGGCCTTGCTATTTCTAGGCTTATCCCAGGTGATCACCCTTCTTCCCCTATTTTGGGAAAAAGAAGCATTTCAGAGCACTGGAGCTCTTTGGGGAAGGGCCTGGTTGGTGCTCAGTGGGGTATCCTGGGCTGCTCATGCTGCAGAGCTGGTAGCACAGAAGGAGGCTGTTAGGCGTGTGCATGCACAGGCAGCCCAGAAAATGGAGAGGAATTGATCCCGGAGGCAATTCTCTTTTGTTCTAACCCCGTTGCTGTAACTGGATCTCCCCAGGTTCTCAGCTCAGGAGGCGCAGTGGATCACATCCCTTTCATGCCTTCTCCCACTGCCAGCTTGTCACATCCTCCCGTCGCCGACGGCGGGGAGAGGATGAGGGAGAAGGGGAGGCATCACTCACAGCACTTGTTTACCTCACTGCCACGCACGAGGGGTGTGTGGCAGCAACAAGCAAAAAACCTGAGCGGGAGCAGATTGCAGAACCACCCCACGAGACCACCCTGGACTCACAGGCTGCCCCTTTTTAACCAGGTCCCCTCTCCATCCTCCTCCCTGTGCCCCAGCAGCCTCCTGCCTCTCCCCGCCGTTGCCTTTCGGCTGCAGAAATGCTGATTCACAGAGCCCAGCGCGGGAGGGGATGGGGAGGCAGAGAGAGGAGTGAGTGAGCTGCGCTGCCTCTGTGCATCGCTACCCCAAAGCACCCGACCTCCCCGGGCGCTCTGACGGTGGTGATGAGAGGCAACCCAGTGGCTGCTTAATCCACTCTCTGTGCTTATTCCAGCATCTCTTTACCCAGAGACTCCCTCACCTCTCAGCAAGGTGAATTCATCCCTCCCCGCTTCCCCGGGAGAGCTCGCACGCTGGTTTTTTTCCTCCCCTTTCCACGCAGGGGAAAGCAAGGTGAAAGATTTCACACTGTGTGCCCAGCACCAGGCAGTGGGATGTGGAGAGAGCCAGGATGGCAGGGATGGAGAGGGAGGTGGGTGGGTGGCACATGTGTCCCCAAGGAAGCACTTGGCTTTCCAAGCCATGGAGCAAAGCAAAGAGCACCCTGACCTGCTGCTGTGTCAGAGCCCTTGCTCACGGATGCTTTATTAAATCCCAGTGATCCCTTCTTCCCACTGGAAGAAGGGAAATCCCAGTGATCCCCAGTGTCTCTTCTAGGACAGCAAAACCTGCCTGCCTGGAATAGCCTTGCCTCCTCTCTCCTGCTAGTGTGGTGCATCTGGTGTGGTTCCACTTCTTCAAAGTCGAGGTCCCTTCTCCCTGGGAGAACCACTCAGGTAAATACATCTGACCATCTGACCTGTTTTACTCCACCCTGCATGTTCAGTGACCCCCCTCACTTCTCTTCCCTGAGGCCACCCTTTACCCCAAAGCCACCTGCAGTGCCACAGTGGATACAAACGCTCTGGGATCTCACAAGCACATAAGACACACATCTTCCCATCACCCTCACATTACTCCCTGGGCCATATTCTTCTGGACAGATTAAACCAGGTAGGATCCATCCTAGACTGGGCCTGGGGACACCATCAGCAGAACATTCCTCACCACCACCATGCTGCTGCACCTACAACCTTTGAAGCTCAAAAAACAAACCCACCTTTTACTTTATTCCTCTAATTTTTCTTGCAGGGCTGTATCTAAGTGGTGCTGGTCTCCTGATCCCTTCTGTCTGCCTGCAGCTCGTGGGGTGAGGAGCTGGGCCTGTTCATCTGGGCTCACTGAAAAAGCCACGGGGCATCTGAATATCTGCCCACCATGCAAATATAACAGCCCCAGCAGGGTTGAATAGGAGCTCTTGGGGTATTATCTTAGCAGTGCCTCGAGGCAACCACCTGAATCCTTCTGTGACTGCTGCATAAGCCCAGAATGTCTCCAGCAGCTGGGGATGAAGGACAGACCATGCAGAGGAGCACCCAGGTCACTGCAGCCTGCAGTGTCACTTCTCAGATGTCCCCACGTGTGCCCAACCCTCAAAAAACAAGGCACGGTGATGCTAAGATGACTGAGGCCCAGATGCTAAGGCAGGAAACCAAGCTAAAGTTTTCACATTAATCATATCAAGCTCTATTCTTTTTCATCTATTTCAAGGCAAGTCAAAAAGAGGTTCACACTCTCCCCTGGCAAGCCACAGAGGATGACGTGAGCCTGTCTCCTGCATTGCAAGTAGAGTGTGTCAAGCAATTAGCAAGTAATCAGGAATTCAGATAGGGTGGGCAGGATATGATCCCTCAAAGCTCTGGCAGGAGCAAAACCAATCCTGGAGTTTCCCATCAGGCAGGGAAGGCAGCAGAGGGAGCAGGGGCTGCTGGTGAGCTCTGGGTGAGCAGAGTTGAGCAGCTCCTGTGCCAGCAGAGCCCAGAGCCATAAACCATCCTGCATTTAGTGTGTGCTGTAGCTAAAAGGCCCCAGGCGTTCAAGTACAGATTTTCCTTCATTCATCCCCAACCTCAGCGAGGTGATCAGAGCAATTCAAAGCACTGGTCTTCAGGGATCCTGCAGAACTGCAGGGTCACCTGAGCACCCTGGTGCAGTCCTGTCTGTCCCTGGGTGTTCTGGCATTGCATTAACTCTTGCTGCTGTTACCCGTTTTACTCCCTGACCATGCCGGTTTCTGCTCAGCATCCTCCCAGCAGCCCAGACCCTCTTCTCCTGGAAGTCAGTGGGCAAAAGTCATATGGGAGCAGGAGCCAACCTCTGTGCTCACTTTGGGAAGCCATTTCCACTTTGGTCCCCTGGCTCTGCCAAAACCATGTCACACAAAGCCCTGGCACAGCACACAAGCACTACAGAACCATCTCACTGCGGTGGGCTCTGTCGGTGTGGTGGCAGAGCACCTTGGAGGGGGGACAGGCCTGCTCGTAGACCCTCCAGACACCTTGCTGGTCCCCAGCTCTGCAAGAAGGGAAGGGGGGGATTACCCCTTGGGGTAACCAACCTGGGTGCACACCTCTCTCCAGAAATGGGGCCTGGGTCGCAGAAGGAGTGGGCGCGACGGGTGGGTTGCAAAGGGGATGCCTAATGTGCCACCCGCCCTTTCTCCTCTCCATTGCCAAGGTAGCAGCAGACAATGCTATCTGCTGGGTTGTCAGCCATCCCTCCTCCCGCCGTCTCTTTAGCCAGAAAACTCTCCATCTGTCTCCAGATGGGGTGTTTCTACCACTCCAGTCAAACTGATTCAGAGTGGAACAATGATGCTTTGTTAACAAAACAATTTTTGTGTGTCAAGCCCTCCTTCTTGCGTTTCTTTCCCCCCCCACAAGTCCCCAGTGGGTCAGCTTTGTGTGGCGTCCTACATTTTGTTGTTTCTTTCACATTTTAAAGGCTCCGTATTTTAGTACAAAAGGTGCCTGCGGAGCAGCTTTTATCTGCAAGGCAAGATTTGACACATACGCAGATCACAATTGCGACAGGAGGTTCGTGATGTGGTGGTTAAGGATGGTGTCAGGACCTTCATAGTGATGAAGTGTTATTTCCAGTGATTTTTGCCTCCAGGATAAAAAGCTGGTCCTGTGCTGCTTATAGGACTTCTGTAAGATGGAATCCCCCAAGAGTTCATGGAGGGAGCAGTGAGAGAAACTTTGAGGTCATTTTGGTGCAGGGCAGACATCAGCCGTGTCCACCTGTCCTTCTCGCATCCTCCTGTCCTTCTCCCGTCCTCCCGTGCAGGACACAGCATCTCTCTCAGCTTGTGAGGGGAAGGGACAAGCACACAGAGCAAATCTGAGTGCCTGTGAGTAAACCACATCCCTCTCCCCAGCACAAACTTCAGGGTGGTCAGGAAGGCAAAACCTGCCGTGCTCAACCATGCTGTAGCCAGAGCATTTTGAGCCAAGATCCTGGGATGTGTTTGACTTCCCCCCAGCTACCTGGGCTTGGATTATCTCCCTCAACCCATTCCCTCAGCCAGCAGAGGAAGGAGATCTCTCTTTTCTCTTCCAAAGCCACCTCCACTGCACAGACCTCCAAGAAAATCAGCTCTTCCTTTTTTTTTTTTTATTTTTTTTTTCCCCTGAAGCAACAAGCACACAAACCACCTTCTGCTCTGCACATAACCAGCAACTCGCAGCAAATAACCAACTCGCTGGCTCCAAAGCAAACAGCTTTGTGTTCCTAAGCAGGCTGGCAATTTCTACACAAGTGGGACTTCTTCTTCCAGCTCCCCCCACGTTTGCAGGGAAGTTCCCTCCTCCCTCCTGTCCTCAGGTAACAGCGTCTTCATGGAAACACCAATATTTTTATGAGTCACCCTCTTTCTTTCCCCCCGCCTCCTGCTCCGTGGCCAACACCCCTTTGCTTTCGGGATCAAAGCCGAAGGGGACCAGCTGTGTCGTGTCCTTTCCTCTCCAGCCCTTTTCCATCTCCATTTGCAGCCGTTGCCAGCGTGAGCCCCTGCTGTTCTGACAGCGCCGCAGCTCCGTGCCCACCGTCTGCTCCCCCTCCATCCCACTCCTGCCATCCCTGCTCCAGCCACATCGGGAACATCGGGAACAATCCAGAGCTCTGGGATCAGTGCCCTCCAGGGCACAAGGGAGCTGCCCCACCGGCCACTTTGGCTGCTTCCCTGCCTTGTTATGCGCTGCTTGGGAGGAAGAGATGTGCTCAGAGAAGGGAGAAACGGGATAATCCACTTCCACTCAAATCTCATCCTAATTCCTCACATTTGGAAACTCTTCTGCAGACCAGAGCCTGTGTCTCCCTTCCAAAACAGTTCTGCGAGGACCTCTGATCCAGGCTTGTATCAGCCCGGGTGCAACTTCAGCTGGAAAAGTCCAGGAGCCTCTGAGCAAACAGCCAAGAGAACAGAAATCTCCCTCCATCTTCAAATGCTGTTGAACATCTCACACAGCCCTCCAAGCTGCAGCAGGGATTTGCAATGCAACGGGGGATAATTAGTGCCAGAGATGTGCTTCTTGCTGTGTCCAGGAAAACCTGCCCATTTTTGGCCTCTGAGGGAGCGCAGCTTGTGCATGCTTGATGGAATCATTGAATAATTCTGGTTGGAAAAGACCCTTAAGATCATCAAGTCCAACCGCTAACCCAGCACTGCCAAGTCCACCACTAAACCATGTCCCTCAGCACCACATCTACACGGCTTTTAAATACCTCCAGGGATGATGATGACTCAAAGCTACTTCCAAACAGCTTGGAAGCCACTTTCGTCGCCAACGACTCACAGGTCTGATGGGTCCACCTAAGGGCAGAGCACCCTGACCTTTGTGGCTTCTCATTTTGAGCACACCACCTGCATCCCCCAGGTGCTGTGATCATACGGTGAGCAGTGTTGCAGTCCTCACTTCCCAACACCTCGCTGTAACTCTTAGCCAAAATCCAACTTGGAGTTGTCTCTTCTCCAAGGACTACACAGAAAGCATCGTGCAGAATTAAGTCTCAGTGCTTTTTATATGTAAAATGCTGAATTTAGCTTCTAATGGCAATTCCCAGCAGAAAAGGATGGTTAGCAGTGGAGGGTGTATTTATGAAGACTTCTTAAGTAAATGCTACAAGGCGGGAAATCTTATCAGTCCTTGTGGTAAGCTCCCTGGTTTGCTGCTGCATCTAAATGCAAAGTTTCAACATGGCTTTTGTGTATTGTGCTCTGCTACACACAGCCCTCTCGAATCCCTTCTCTCAGGAACAGTTTCTCAGCCTCTCTCCCACGGTCATGCGTGTGTCACCGTGACCTGCCCGGCTCAAGGAGGGAGGCAGCATCTCTGTCCCTCACTCCACTGATTTGTTGGTAGATAAAAGTCAGGGGATCTACTTGACTGGTCTCCTCAGCTGCTCTCTCCAAAGTGGTAAAGGGCTGACACATAAAATACCCATGTCCTGGATTTCTGGGAGGTTTTCACTAAGAGTTCATTGTTTTTCCCCAGCAAAGCCAGGGAAGAATTTACAATCGGTCAGCACAGCGAGGCTGCTCTGCTTTCTCTTCCCTGGGACAGAAACCCAGTTTGAAACACATTGCTAGCAGCTAGATGCAAGTTCCTTAGCAGCTTCCAGGGTGAAAATATTCCCTCTCCAGATCTCCATTTATGTCCACAACACATTATTCCGGTGGAGGGCTCTCTTGCTAAGAAAAGCTCTGAAAACTCCCAGCCCGGTCTCCAAAGTGCTTCAGGTACGGGAGCCAGATCCCTGCCACGCATCTCTTGGTCCTACTGCCCAGCTGAGATGTCCTTAATTCCTCCATCTGTCCCCTCCAGGCTGTGGCTGGCTCAGCTCTCAGACAGTGAATACATACAGCAGGCTGCAGGGCTGTTTCTCCTAAATATACTATGCTTTTCCAGACGTTTCAGAAGAAACCATGTCTGCTGTGTCCCCCAGACCACTCCTGGGTGCTCCTGGAGCTTTCCATGCTAAGCTGCCTTTGTCCCGCACACCTCATGTGGACAGACAGGAGGTTCACACCAACATCCACCTCTCCTCTCTGCTTTTAACTGAACCAAAACAAAAAACAGATGGAAAAAGCAAATGCTGGCAGCATGAAGCATGTGGGCTGCACTTGCATCAGCTCTCCTGGAGCTGTGGAGTGTATTCCCTCCTGCTCCAGGGTCCCAGGGCAAAGTCAGCCTTCCCAAAAAGGTTACTGCTGGGGGGAGGGTCCCACTACTCCCCCCTGCCAACCACCGAGCAGCACAGAGGTGGAGGAGACAGAGGGAAGGAAGGAAAAGCAAGAGCCAAGAGAAGACTTAGAATTTTGGTATAGTCCAGGAGGAACAATTTTGTCCTCCAAGCAGAATTTGCACGATGCCCAGTGAGTGGGGCACCGGGGCTGCCCCAAAGTGTCACCAAGCTCCATCCATCCCACACGCTCCAGAAGGAGTTTGTGGCCACAGAATTAAGCCTACACCCTACTGAAAACATACTGCTCTGCCAGGCACAAGCCCCTCACGTGTCTTTAATACTGGGATTTCTTACAGGGTCAGCACCTAACTTTGTAACTTTACTCATGTATTTTTTCAGTGCCATTTTTGTTTACAGGAGCTTATCATCTTTTACCGCAGCCTCTTTCCATCTTTCCATGGATGGCCTTTTTCCATCACCATCTTCCTAAGTGCAAACAACACCCACTCTTCCATGTCTCTCCCTGGGAGCACATCAGTGCCCCAAAAACTCCCTGAGCACTCCCTCAACTTTGTGATTGCCCCTCGGAACCGGGGTGAGCCGTGCAGTGTGGGCAACAGGGATGTCTCAGACTCAACTCCAGCTCCTGCTGGAGCCTTTCTGGTCCACTGATGCTGGGAGGTCTGTGCTACACGTGGATACGTGCTCGATAACCCCCTTGCCACCCCAACACTGGTCGAGCGGCACGGCGGCAGGAAGAGGGGGAGTGGAGAGAGGCTGTGGTGGGGGCAGGGGCTGACAGCAGTGTTTGTGGAGAAACGCTCAAACTGCCGTAACTGATTGCCTTGTTTACACTGGGCCCAGGGAAAACCACTCTGGGGATGGAGATGGAGAAGCATCCAGAAGCCCCTGAGAGCAGAAGAAGCTCCGCAGCCTCCCGCCTCTCACTTTGGCTTTCAAAACCAACCCTCTTGCGTCGCTGTCAAGGCGCAGAAGCTTTAAAATCACTGTCACAAGCACAAAAGGGACGAGGGGAGGAAAGGAAAAAGAGTCTGATGGGAATGTGGCTCCTCTGTGGCAGCACAGGTTTCTCCTTGCTATGAGGAGCTTTTGGTACCCAAGGATGCACCAAGAAGAGTTGCTGAACCGGGAGGTGCCACGAGGAGTTACCATGACATGCTGGGAGAGAGGGAGAAGGAGAAATAGGAACCACCTTAAGGGAGGGGAGCCACCGTCAAAACAGTTAAAAATGACTAAATACTTTCCCAATATCACTTCTCCACGTAAGCACTGCTGTAATTGCCCTTGGGATGTTGCACAATTGTGAGAGGGAGGGGCAGGTGCTGGCAGGGCCAGCCACAGGACCAAAAAGCATGCAAACATCCATCCCGGAGCTGCTGTCATTGAGGAGAGATGCTCAGAATTGCCATAAGGATATCTCTGACACCCCGGGGCCCTGCTGCTGGATTTAGCCCCCCTGAGGGGCCATTCCTCACAGGAGCTGGAGGACTCCTGGGAGGACTCACTCCTCACGCCTCTGAGACACAGCGGGGCTGCCCCAGGGAGCAAGAGCAAAAGAGGAGGAAGAACAGAGCCCAGGCAGCACTGTGTGGCAAAGAAAAAAAAAAAAAGGCAAAAGAAAAAGAGGGAGATATAAGGGCTTCATTCAAGCACTCTCTCTCTCTCTAGAAGTCTCACACAGAGCAGCTGGTCTTTCAGACAGTCGCAAGCACGACATGCAAGCACAGAGCGGTTACATTTCTGGGTGCTTTCATTAGTGGCACTCAGACAGGGGCATCCACTCGACCCCCATGAGAAGGAAAACAGCTGACTCATTCCTCCAGCGAGGCTGGAGAGCAGGACACAGAGCTCTGCAGCAGCAGAATGGGTCCTCTCCAGCTTCCCAAGCCAGATCACCAGATCCGAGCTGGGACACCAGGCATGCACACACACACACCAATCTGAGGCCTGGTCCCTGGATAGAGCAGCCGCAGCAGTTGCTTCCAAGAGCAGCCCACTGATGCTCAAGTCAAAAGGGAAACCTCGGAGAGCTTTAAAACCTGAGGTTTAAAACATCTATGGGCCACCAGCCATTAAATAGGATGCTATGCAGGTTTGCTGCTATCAGGTCTTACGCCAGGTTGATCGCTGTGCTGGCTGGGTACCGTCCAGCAATGCATTAAGTGATGTGACTATTTCTGTTCTCATCACATGTTTGTTCTCATCCTCTCCAGGGTGTGCGTGGAGGGAAAAAAACACATATTCATTATGGAGTGTCTTATTTTGGTAAGGCTTTTCCTTTCCCAGTTGTTGGCAAAGGAGAATATCCACGCTAATATCCATGTACTCAGGTATTTTTGTTAGAGGAGGCAAAGTCAAAGAAATGCTAATCAAATATCCAGGAGTGCACAGTGCTGACATCTGCACCTTGCTACTATATGGCCTTTCATTAGCATTACCTAAATGTACAACCATACAAAGAGCAGATTTCCTTAGCAACAGGGCTGCCTTCATATTTCCTCCCCACTACCCCCTGCCCTTAGAAGAAAAATGACTTCAGCTCTTTTGCAGAGCAGTGCTTGCAGCCACTCTGCGATGCAGCAGTGCTGTACAGCACTGCCTGGCTTACTATATGCTGCATCTGGGACATTTCCCTCCCTACACTGGGATCCGCCAGCCATAAAGCAACCTCTTGACTTAGCTCTTCCTTACAGCCACAATAAAACTCCTTTCCTAACAGAGCGTATGCAAAACAGCCCCATAACAGCAGAGCAGGGGATCCTCTCCTCCAGATGACTTACAGCTCCCCTCTCTGAGGGCATCCAGCATGCGTGGCAGTGCTGGCATCACCAGCCTCCCTGCCACCTGGTCACAGCGTGCCAGCTTGTCCCCAAACCTAAGCCACCTTTGCTTTGGGTAGGGAACTGCCAGCCCTCCTTCTCTCTGAATCTGGGACAGAAAGACTGGATGCTTCATCCTCTGCGCTCTCCCCTGGTGCCACAGCGTGCTGGGCTATTTTAAGAGCTCGGCTGGGAGACTGGCACACGCACCGTGCTGCCGGGAACTCCCTGCTTCTGTTTCATAAAAAAAAAAAAAAAGCTGGAGGCTGGAAGCCTGCTGGGACTCACCCCTGTGATTCCCAAGGTCTGACCCTCCTCTCGCTGGGACTGGCGCTAACGCTGCTGAGTCAAATGGAATTAGTCCCAATTAGCACGGGTGAAATGGGAGAAGAGTCGTGCCCTCCCTGGCATCTCAACACCCCCCGGCCAGAGGCTGTGCCCGCAAAAACCTTCCCTTCCAGCTATGCCCCTGCTTTTCATCTCCCTGCTCCCAAACCCGTTCATTGCCTGTCGCCATTCCACACAGATCCTCTCTCCCTTTCCCATTCTGATAGGTTCTTTGATTGCACGATCGCATAACTATAATGAGACAAATATTTATTTTGCAGATATGGGTTAATCAGACCGAAGGTATAGAAATATTTCATGCGCTAATCAGAGTACCTTCAGCAATCAGTATAGTAAATAACTCAGGTAAATTAACATAGGAGAGTTCCCTTATCAGGTTTTAGTCTAAGATATATGTGCATTAAGGACTAATTTGCCCTCCCCCCTCAGATTTGGGCTGGAGCCCAGGATGAGGTTCAAACCAAGGTTCCCTCCCACCAGCTTTCACAGGAGCTGTGGCGGGCTTTGCTCCCGGCAGGATCAGACACTGGGACTGAATATTCAGCAGAGCGACCGCCTCGCCTTTTGTTTTCTGTGCTCTGCACCTTTAAATTTCCAAGGGCTCTGCTGTTTCCAGCCCAGACAGCCTTTTTGCATTCAGTTCGCTGCAAGCTGACACAGAAGACACGATGGAGCAGGTTGTGTCTCCGTCTCTGAGCCCTTCACGCTGCTCTGGCAGTATTCAGGGGCCATATTAAGAGTCGTGAGTAATTAGTGAATTCCCCCTGCCCCGGCGCGGTGCGAAGCGGCCGCCAGCAGCACCCTGTGGCAGGCTGGCGATGGCCAGTGAGCCATTCGTGGTGCCAAGAGTGATGTACGGTGATGGCTGTGGGGACACTGGGTTCCCGTGTGGGTCAACAGGGACCAAGAGTGGGACAAGCCAAGGGAGAGGCCAAGAAGGGCTCTTTGCTGCACCCAGCCTTCCCGGAGTGCTTGCCCAAATCAGTGGTTCCAGGAGGTACCTTATGTGTGAGCCAGAGCTGCCTAGATCCCTTGGTGTCAGTGTCTCTTGCTCCAGCATCCCCAAACCAGAAGTGGCTGCACTCCTGCCCCAAAGCAGCTCCTACAATAGCATTTTCTCAGTTTTTCCCCCCCCAAAAAAGCTCTCGCCTGAGGAAACACGGCAGACCTGGGGATTCTGCCCTTGCTCCTGTTGTGTTTTGGGATCCCTGAGAACAAAAAAGCACTGGAGGAATGGCAGGCATTATAGTAACGATGGTGACAAATTTAATTAGAGCAGGAAGCTCTGGAGTGGATTTCAAATGGCAACACAGCATTTTTGTGTGAAAGCATTGCCTTGCTCCCCCCCGGGTCCCCTCCCCGCCTCCACCCCGCGGCTCCATCCAAACCCACCCCACCCCGCGGGATGCATCCCTTTAATTTTCCCACATGTCATCCCCTTCATCCCCCCCTCACCCCAAAGGACCGCCACACATTCCCGCGGTCTGGAAAACGCAACCGTAGAGCAATTCAATAATCCAGCGGCCAGATGTGCAACAGTATATCCAACGTGTCATTCAAAGGACCCCTTCAGTGGAGCCGAGACATGCTATCCCGCAATCTTAACCAATACATCCTGGGGCCCTGGAGGAGTTGATGGATGTATACAATTCCCTTTCCTACAGCTGTGGTCCCTTTTAGAGGGGGCATCCAGACTCAACAATAGGCCCGCTGTTGCTTTCAAGACAGAACCCCTTCAGATAAACCAGGGGCTTAATCCTGACCCCTTCTTACGCCCGCCTGGACTCTGCTGGGGTTGGGAAGGGGGAGGGGGGTTCAGAACCAAGGGCTGGGGGCAGGATCCAGCCTCACGGAGATGCTGTCTGCAGTTTCACCTTGTGCTACAGCCTCTGAGATACCTTGGTAACTGGTTGGAATATAACCACCTTGGGGAAAAGGCAAGCGGAGAGGAGCAGGTAATAAGATTTCTAACTGGTGCTGGTAGAAAGAAGGAAGTAATATAACAGTTTAATTAATCTATGCCTATTAGCGTTATTAAAGAAAACAGGGAGCTATTGGAGATTTACCTCAGAGAATATCATCAAACGGGGACCTTCTGCAGGGAATTTTATGTCTCTGTGCCCAATTTATAACCAGCACGGAGGTGTGGTGTTAGTGACAGCCAGTGCTGAAATGTCACAGTGCTTAGAAGTCATTAGCTGGGGACACAGGGAGAGAGAAAGAGAGGATGGAGGAGGGGACAAGGGAGAAATGGGGAAGGAAGGAAAAGGAATTAATTTAATTAAAAATATCTTTAGAGCCTGTCTCTTGATTTGTGTGGTTTTGGGGCTTGGCAGAGCTGCTGAGAACGGTGTGGAAGGAAAATCAAGGTTGCTGGGGCTTTTTGAAGCTGATAAAAAAAAATAAGCACACTTTTCATGTTCAGGAAGATAAATCCCCATTTTCTCAGTCTCAAGACAATCCAGTTATTTACTGACAGTTTTACTGTGAAATAAAAAGGGCTTTAAGCTTCTTTCTACTTGATGTCTCCATAGCCTGAATATTATTAGATCCCAGCCTGGTGCAGCTGGAGTTTTGGTTAATAAATTTAACGTCATTAGACAGAAAAGCCTTCTACTGAATGTTGCAATTCTTTTTTTTTTTTCCTTTTTTTTTTTTTTTTTTTTTTTTTTGTCATTGCAGTCAGACTGTATGTAGGTGGTAAGAATCAAAAGAAAGGAAGTACACTTGGCAAATAGGGGAATGCTAAAAAAAGGTTTCACTTGGGCTTGGGTTCGGCACGAGGGTGTTTCAGACACAGCAGGGCTGACCCCCCCTGGGCAGATGCACCCCACCACCCCAGGGTGACAGTCTCACAGCATCTCTCTACAAAACACTCCTGTTTTCACAGCAATGGGGTGTCCCGGGGTGTTCAGCCCACCCGAGGGGACGGCACAGGTCTCCGGTGGCCGCTTTACACTGGGGCAGGGAGCAGCAATGCCACAACGCTCAGAGGCTGCCTTGGTATGGCCACCACGGGTTTGTGCTCGGGGTGGCTTTTTTGAGAGAAAAAGTCTTCTTTTCTGCCTGCAGTCTGCCTTGGGGCCATAACGAAACCAAGGGCTGGCACTGCCCACCATGCCTGGGTGGGACACGGGGGGGAACAGCGGTGATGGAGCGGGTGAGGAGCAGGCAGATGGTGGTGGGGCCTCCATCTTCCCCCATGGGGAAGACCCAGGCAGCTGCAGCCCCTCAGAGTGGGGCTCACTCCCATGGAGGGAGAGCTGCCACCCCGCAGCAGGCAGGGCCCCGTTCTACCCTCAGGGTAAGCCACCATCTTGTGTCTCCCTCTGCCACCCTCTCTCCTCAGCTGCTGTCCTCCTGCTGCCACCCCCGCCATGGCCGCATGCCTTCTCCTGCCAGGAAACACACTGACTGGGAGGAAGACACTGAGGGAGATGCTGAGGAAGACATCGCAGCACTCTCATTCCCCTTCTACACACCTACCCTGCTTCTTCCCCAGATCCTGCCCTGTTGCTATCCCACCAGAAGCTGAAGGGTGCCACAGTCAGGCTCTCCTTCCCCGCCAACCAGCCTGAAGCATGGCAGGGGTGGGGGGATGCTTAATTTGGGGGAATTGGTCCCTGAGGGTTGGCTTAAAACATGTTCCATGTAGTGGGTTTCTACCCCGTGGGTGTTGTGGACACCAGGAGAGGGCTCTGGTGGCTGGAACAGAGCTGTGAGTCACCTCCCACCCCTTCACCCCATGCAGAAAGAACCTCCTCGTTTGAGATAAGCCCTTTTACAAAATAAATAGTGGTGGCTGTAAGTGGAGAAGCAGAAGAGGAGGCTCAGGGAGATAGTGAGGGGCCAGGGCTGGTCAGGGCCGGGAAGGAGTTGTGGAGCCAGGGGCTGCCGGGACGGGAAGGAAGTGGTTGTTGTGGGAGTAACGTCAGGAAGAGCCTCTGCTGGGGCCCGGGTGGGCAGGGAGAGGAGAAGAGCAGAGAGTTCATGGGACCGGGATGGGGAGGAAGCACTCGAGGGAGAGGATGATGGAGGCGAGCTCCCGGACAAAGGAGGGATGGAGGACGCCTGTCCCGGGAGCCCAACCAACCCCAAAGTGCTACTGGGTTGGGTTTAGTCCCCTCCCCAAACTGATTACTGGTGAAGAAAAGCAAAACCAATAACGGCAAGAAGCGAGGCAGGGTCATGAGCAGCAGATGGCTGGCAGTGACAGGCACCTTGGTACCTGCATACCCCTACTCAACAGCCTTGGCACTTGGAGGTGCTCCCAGAACCCCTTCTCCCACCATCTGAACAATCCCAGCCCGGCTCCAGGCACCGGTACCGGAGCGCAGAGAGCAGTGCCCTGAGCTGCTTTAGGGAAATCCAGTTTCGAGCCAAGGCAATGCATGCAGAGTCATTAATCTAGGTCTAGTGCCAATAGGGATGGCTTTGCATTAGCACCGGGGCCCCTTTGTAGTTCAGACAATCAGTCGTATTCAAACAGCACGAGATAATACTGCAGAAAGCTGAGACCATCGCAGCTCATTCCTCCTGTAAGGGGCGGGGGGAGAGGATTTACAGGCAAAATAGCATTGCATTAATGGGACTGCTCAGTATTCTGCACAGACGCTGGCGGATAATGTCTTTGCAAACTAACTGCAATAAATTAATTAAATTAATCTACTATGCCGTGCTTGTCCCCACCCAACATCAAATTCAAGGATGATCAGGGCTTGCCTGATCCTCCATAGCCTACGAAAGAATCTGATCTCACTTGCTCTAGAGTTTCTGAGGCACTGAATTGCAAAGTACCACCTGCCTCACTAAACTAATCACCAGCCTGGTGGTTTAGATCACATCAGTTTTACATGTAATTAAGACTGTCCAGGAGGGCATGCAGCTGCTTACATGGTCGTTCCCTCTTATACAGCAACGTGCCTCCTGCTCAGATAGGTGCAATTAAACAAGCCTGTTCACAGTCATTAAGCATTAATGCACCTCATTAGCATAAGAACTGGAAGAAGCTTTGATGCAGGGAACCCCGCAGGAGAAGGAGATAGAGAGAGATGTACATACAGACAGGAAGGCAAAGGGCTGGGCCACCACCTCCTCCTGGCCCCATCCAACCGTTCCAGCTCCATTTCTCCAAAGCAATGAGCCATGCCATGCCCTCCTCCCCAGAAATGGGACTGGGTTATCTTTCTCTCCTCCCTTCCCCCTCACCCCCCTTTCTAAATTATGCTGGTGGAAAAAAAATAAAAAAACAAAACAAAAACGCACACACACACAAAAAAAACACCCAACCCAAACTGTTGGGATATTAACCTAGCCAATCCATTAATAAGCTGCACTCTCTGTTGGCTTTGACACAGCACACTAAAGCTTTAAAGAGACAGGGCCCCAGACACTGGAGATAGGGGCAGAGACAACAGCGCTAACAAAGAGCCACTGTTGCCACGGCCGTGGCCATCTCGGGTAGGTCCAGCTGTCTTTGGTGTTCTGTTTTCCAGACACAAAGAGCAGACTGAACCGTTTTGGTCTGAATGGCTTTCATTTGATGGTAGAGAAAATGAGAGGGAAGAAAGAACCTAAGTAAAGTGTCCAGGAGAGAGGGGGAGGAAAAAAAATAAAATAAATAAAAAAAAAACAAAACACACACACACACACACAAAAAAAAAAAACCTGCCTGGTGTGCTGTGCTGCAGGTCTTCAGTGAGAAAGGAGCACAAAATGGGGCTGTTTCAGGGTGTAAAGACGTCGTGATTTTGGAGCAGCACACACCACCACCAGCGAGGAACTGTGGGAAAGCAGGGATGCAAGCTCCAGGAAAGCTGGGACAGACACTCCTGTGAGCTTGCCCAATGCTCTGCACAGGTCTCTCAGCACTGTCAGAGCACAGACAATAAACAGCTTGTCTAACTTGGTTTTAATCTCAAGGGAACAACCTGTGTTTGTCCAGCTCCTGGCACCACCACACTCAGAGCCTCTTAGGAGTCTCCAGCACGGACCACTGTGAGTTTGTGTGCAGTGCTCCAGCCAGCTTTCCTCTCAGCACAGCAAGAAATGGGCTTGCATCAGGAACATGAATCAGCTGGAAAAAGTGAACCTTCCAGTGAAATGGCTTCAAGGAATTGCCAGGCTCCCGTGGTACCACAAAGCTGCTCCAAATCCACACCCCAGCCCAAAATGTACCCCAGGGTTCCATCCCAGGGTGGGAAGGGGATATGTGCACCCCAAACAACTCTTCTGCTGCAGTCTCAGGATGCCCAAGTCATGCCCTTGCATCTCTGCCAGAAGCCAAACCTGCATCCCATAAGAAAAAAAAAAACAAAAGAAGGTCTGAAACGTCCAGCCCAGATTCCTCTATGATAAAGCACAGCTCTGAAAGACAGAAATGGAAGCTGAGACCTCTTAAATCCATAGAGCCACCCACTGGAGAGCCATGCAAGCTCATCCCTACAGCCCACACTCTGGCCCTCCACCTAAGTCCAGTTCACAAGTGATAAAAGTGTCCATGAATGCAGCTCTCATCTGGGAAGCAGAACAAACAACCCAAGCAGATCTTAACCACTGGGAAATGGTTTCTAAGGGTCTCCAGAGATACCCTCTCTCCTATGCTCATTCCATTAGTGCTGTGCATGCTCCATTGTCCCATTCTTTCCCTCCTTAGTGGTTACATCCTCCAAATACAAACAGATTTCAAATCCCCTGTAGCTATTTGGCCCACGTTGCCAATAATTTTCCCTCCTTGAGCACCTTTTATCTAGAGATCTGGAAGCATCTCCCTGGCATGAACAGTTACTAGCTTCTCCACCATCACAAAACACAGGTTTAGCACCATCACGTTTTACAGCTGAGGGGAACTCGGGCACGGCATGATCTGAGACTCAGCCCTGCCAAGTGGTGCATCCTCTTGTGCCCTATCAAATGGCACAGGGGTGGCAATGTTCCACCCCTTGCTGAATTGGGCCCTAAATGGTTTGCCAACAGCATCAGAGAGGGGGAAGAGATCCTAGGTTTGCACCCGAGTCACCAAGCCCTCTGTTTTCCTTTCTGCACTTGGAGAAGCCACTGGAAAGTCTCCCATGGATGGTGATGGGATATTCATGTTTTTGGAGTCAGATAAAACAGCTATTTTTTAACGTTTTTCTTTTTCTTTTGGGGGGTGGGGGGAAGAGGCTTTTTACCATGCAGCCATTTTGATAAACCACAGAGCTGGGCTTTTACCCAGCAACAGGCTGGGAGAATGACTGATGGAGACCATGACCCCAGTGAACCGCAGCCCTGCTCCCCCAGTCCCTTCCCATTTGCCTTTTGTGATTACAATTAGCAGTGGGGGCTGGTAGGTGGGGGGTATAAAATAAAATAAAAATCCCCCCCACACACACACCCTGCTCCTGCCCTGCTCCCACCCCCCCATTGTCTGGATGAAGCTGGCTGAGCCTCTGCACACTGCAGTCCTCTGCCCATTGTACTGCTGAGAACATGCGAACAGACGCTCTCGGGCGATGGGTTTTATTGAACGCAACTTCAATGGCAAATGGAGAGAGAAGGAGGGGGGGGAAAAAGAGAGAGGGGAGAAAAAAAAAAAAAAAAAGAAAAGGAAAAGAAAAAAAGCCTTGAAAATCCATGCCAAAAAAAAAAAAAAAAAAAAAAAGAGAGAGGTGGGGAGGGTGTTTTTTAATGCAATCAATGGCTCCTTCCTATAACTCTGCCTGTTGTGAGGAAATTTCTTTCCAGTAGCAGCCAGCAGCAGTCCCAAGGCTGTGACATTGCTGTAACGCTTGGAGCTCAGCTCTCTATCTCTGGCAGCAGCCCCGTCTTTTTTGTCATTATTGGCTGTGATTGCAGGGGGTGCACGCCAGCTCGCTGAGTGCTGAGATATTGCTGTCTTCCCCTCCCTCTGGACAACCTACCCTCGGAGAGGAGTTTGGGAGGGCGGTGGGGAGGAGATGGGGGTGAAAGAGGGAGCTGGATTCTCACTGCCTCCCCTGGGTAAGCTCCTATCCAAACCCACATGGATAGGTAGGGGTCCCCAAGGTCCTTTCGGAAAGCTCATTAGGAAAGTAGTGACAGATGCATTAGCTATTAAATAAAAGGGGGGGGGGGGAAAGCTATCATAGAACTTAGAAAAAAAAGAAGCAGCAGCAGCCGCCCGACAGTTTTATTGCTGTCAGATCCTTTTTTCTGCTGGGCACACTGCAAACCAAGAGAGGTTTGGGGAAATATCTGACACATGCACGCTCTCTCAGTGCATGGACTGTCAATAATCCAACAAGGGTACTTCTCACACCCAGGAGGGAACTGCCAGCTCTGCCCAATGCCACTGCAGCCACTCACCCTCTTTATCCACCCCAGCACCTCCCAGAGAGGAGTTTTTGGAACGGGCTTGTCTGGCTGCGGGAAGAATCTGCCAGGATTCCACAGGGGGCCAAAAAACCTGGGAGTCAGCTGCTGCCATCGCCAGCTACAAGCTGCAGCCTGGGGAGGACAGGTCTTGGCATGAGATGTTCCCTCCTGATCTAAGCAGAGGCCGCTGAGACGAGGATGGAGTCCTGCATGCTGGGACCTGCTGTCCCTGCAAGCTCCAGCAAGGCACTCAGTGGAAGGATGGGCACAGGTCACATTGTGCAACTCCAGGGGATGAGCAGGAAGGCTCCCAGCCCTGGTTCCTCATCACAAGGTTGCCACTTGAAGCCCTCAGAGCTTGGGGAAGGAGTGTGCGCAGCTGCTAGCAGGGTGCACATCGCAGGAGCAGTCACCTCGCCACAGGGAGGGTGAGCAACACATCTGGCAACAGCTGGAAGCCACAGGGTCCCCCAGACAAGGGGCAGGGTGGGAGATGGGGGATGAAGACTGACTGGATGGTCTGGATGGTGAGCTGGGCTGGTGAGCTGTGGTGGGCAGCTGATGGGAAGGCAGGATCAAGGTGATGGTGTGGGGGGTTTGGTCCCACCTCCCACCCTATGAGCCGAAAAGGCCACCAGTGCTCTTCCACCTGCCTGACGAGCAGAGCCCAGGTAATAACAGGAGCACAACAGATGTTGCACCTGCGTGACGGCTCCCGAACAGTGCCAGATGAGCTGGAATTCACATCTGAGCCACAACAGCAAAGCTCTTCCCACAGACAACAGCGGGAAGCAGGGATCAAAACACCACTTCCACAACCACGCTCCCAGCACCAGGTCCTGCCTCCGTGCACCATCCCCATCACTACAGCATGCTTGTGCCAGGCATGAGCTGGCCCCCTCCGAGACCTCCGCACCCCTCAAGAAGGGGGATTCAGCTAATTCAAAAGCAACCAGGGGGGTACTGGAGGCAGCCATCAGCCTGTGCCTCCCCAGCTCCCCTCCCTCTGCCTCCCGACCGCAGTCAGGAGGCAGAAACCTCACCAGAGAAAAACAACAGCAGGAGAAACCGTCCCCCTCGGTCGAGTTTTAAATGGCTCTTGGATCCCTTCAAACAAATCTAAATGCACCGATCCTATTGTGTGCATAAATCTTTGCACCGGGCCTGCACGCCTCCACACTATTGATAAAGAGAAACGAGTCTTAAATATTTAATGAGCGAATAAACCCGTTAAGAGGATATGATTAACTGCACGCCACAGCTCTGCATTTAAGGTGTCCCTGCTGTACCTTTAGAGGGGTTTTATTTTTAAGGGAAATCGGCAGCAGCAGCTGGTGGAAGCCAACAGCCGGGGCGTGCGGGTGCTGCACCAACAGGAACACCGGCGCAACGCTCCACTTCGGAGGCATAAATATGCCCTGGGAGCCCGGGGTATTACAGGGGTGGGGGGGGCCCCACTGCCTCAGCCTGATGGCAGGGAGCAGCAAATAGAGCCCAGGAGGTTTTACAAGAGGTGGCAGGAGCCAAGCTGTCGGTTAAAGAAAACATGTGAACTCTGCACCTTTCTGTCTCGCCTCGCAGCAGGAGGGGGCTGCTGGGGGGGGAATCAGGAGACCTTGGAGCTATTTCCAGCTGAACCAGGGAGCTGGAGTGCGACCTTGGGCAAGTCACTTACGGTCACCCTCTACCTGGAGTCGAGCTCTGAGCAGACAACCGGAGTCTTGTCTGCTGCAGGTGAGGATCAAGGCAGTACATGGAGCCAGGCTGGTGGCACATTCCTTCCCTCCACCTCCACTGAGCCAGCTGCAGGCTCAAGCAGAACCATGGTACCGACTCACTGCTGCACACCAGCCAGCCCACAGGATGTTTCTCAGGCAGGCAGAGAGCCATTGATGGAAGATTTTATGAAACCAAATGCTATAAATGTCCCCTCGCTATGTGACTTTTTATGTTTCTAAATTATTTTGATCATTATTTTTACCAGAGTGAGGCGAATAATACAAAACAAACCACTGTGAATCATCACTTCAGTTTTTAGATACGTTAAATTTAGCTGTTTTGGTGCCACCTTTTTGTTTATATTCTCCAAGTGTTTCTTGCCAACAAGTTACCGGCAGGGATTTTTGGCCAGGAAGGAGGGGAAAAAAAAACCAGACAAGACAGACGGTTAATTTTAAGCAGCAACTGAAGATATTGGAAGAAAGTGAATTTCAAATTCTTAATTGTAACCGTTCCCTCCCCAAACCTCAAGTCTAAAAATTAATCCTGCCCAATGGGGAAGCCAAAATCCATCATGTGATGGAAGATCCCAATTAAAACGACTCTCATTCTGGAGACTGAGTATTCACAAAAGAGCAAAGACCGAGAATTATTTGCAGAAATTACCTGGAGAACAATTTTGAATAATGAATACGATGGGGGGAATCGCAGCCGCTTTGAATACTTAATGCCAGCTACAAAAAAAACAAAAACCAAAAAAACCACAAACAACCAAACCAAAAAACAAAAAATCGTGAACAATTTGTGAACAGTAAAGAGGTGAAACGCGTGGAATAGATCATTTATCACAGTCCTGCCACCATCAGTGATCATTACACCCGAACAATGCCCCTGGTAAGGCTGTAAGTGCTGCAGAAATTAGCTATAGCGACTGACAGACAGATGGAAGTCATGCTTGGAAATACACCTAATCGAAGAGGCTGTGCTACCATGGCCAAGTAAGGGACCACATCAGTGACCTGGTATAAATCAGAGGGAAATAACTTGGGCAACAGGATGTACAAAGCAACCCCGGGCAGGAGGAAAGGATGTTCTGGGTGCAGGGAGCAGCTGGAGAGGAAGAGGTGCCTGGTCCTGACACACACTGGCCAAATCCCAAGAGGTACCTGTGCAGAGGAACACCGAGGATGAGCTTCTGGATTGTGTGACTGAAACTGGTAGAAGGGGTGGGAGATGCCTGCTCCTCTCCTGGGCATGCTGCTGCCAGGATGGACTGTGAGGAGGGAAAGGAGGGGCTCCAGGGAGGTCTGGATAAAACACGGGTGGATGCTGCTTCACCAAACGCTGGCTCTGCAATGAAAAATTAACACCCCACCAACTAAAGACTGTGAGCATCCAGGCATCTGCAGGGTCTGAAGCTGAAAGCCAGAGCTTCATCAGATTCCACCCTGTCTCAGCCAGCTCTCCTCAAGCCCTAGGCTGAGCCAAACTCTGGCTTCACCTGAAGAGCTGTTCCTATGGCCACCTTTGATGCTCAAGAGTATACAGGGCCAGGGAAGCAGGTGTATGCTAAAAACTGAATGGTCTTTCTTCCCTGGGAGCCAAACCTCACATCTTTGTTAGATTTACTTTATCCCAGCATTAGATTTGCATTGCATCTACCACCACTGGGAGTGGAGGACAAATCCTCACTGGGCTTTTTCTGCCAGTGGGGTTCAGCTGAGAAGAGATGCTGAAGGAAGAAAGCAACAGGAGTTTTGGGAGGCAGGAGGAAGTAAAGAAGGAGAGAGGATTCTGGGGGATTTTGGGGGAACCACAGCAAAGCAGGGAGGTGCTGGGAGAAGGCACCATGGCAGGTGGCTGCAGAGGACACAGCATGATGGTGACACTGCTGAGATGGAAGGGAACAAGTGCCCCCAAGCAGCAGTGTCTTCAATACCTTCAGTACTTCAATAACACTGGGGTTTTTTTTCCTCTCTGGTGCACAAACTTTCTTCAAACTGCCCATGGCAGCAAAGACCTCTTCCTCCTAGGCTGGGAACCCACCCTGAAGGGTGCTTCCACCCCCTCCAACAAGGGCAAAACCTGCTCTTGCAATCACTGCCTTGCTCTTCCCTGCAGAGCACGAACTGCCCTCACACTGGGCAAAGTCAACATCGCTGAGGCGAGGAGATGCTGGGCCTCTTCCTGCCCAAATCATGTGTGCAAGGCAGTGCAGCAACGGTCTGGTAGAGATGGAGGTTTTTTAACATCCCAGCCTGGTCCGCTGACGTTTATCAGGGTAACAAAAGGTTACAGCCCGATCACAAGACAGGCTGACAATGCATCTTCCCCTTCTGGGGAGGAAAGTCAAGAGACAAAGTTGTGAAAGGAGTCCAGACATCTTGTGTCTCTTCTTCTGCCTGCAGTTTGAGGTGTGGGGAGATGGTTCCTAGCACCTTCCTTTGAAAGAGGGAAGGAAAATGCTGCATTTAGATGCAGGAATTAAAAAAAAAATAATAATAAAAAGTAAATCAAATTATTCTAATGTTCCAAGTCAAATATTCCCCAAAGCTTCTGTTGTGATACTCTAAGAAAGCAGAGGCTGGATTCTTGAATTCAGGATGTTGCTATCAATTCATTCCAGCACTTCAAGGAGCCTGGCTGCATATGCAGAGGAAAGCCTGGCTGTTATATGTCTGGAATGAGGCATTGAGAGAGAATCACTTGGGAATGGAGAGTAATTATTTGTAATTAATTCACCTGGAATCTATGTTTTCTTACACATTATTTCTCTGCTGGGCAGCAGAGTGAAACAACTCAAAATAAACCCAAACAACAACCCAGCAAGATAAATCAAATCATCCACCAATGCAGGACCATCTTCCCAGGGCACTCCAGCAGGTCACCAGCAACCTGGATCAAAAGCAATTCAGACTGTTCAGGGCTTTCTTCTTCTGCCCCTTTACTGTAGATTCCCTCTGTGGCAACACTAACCATCTCCTGCAGAGATCACCCTGCTCCAGCCTCCTGCTTTTCCAAGCTTCAGGCAGGTGCTGGGTATTGCACTCATCTGTTTTTGGAGTGTGGGTGTTTGCTTCACGTGTTCCCACTGAGCAGAGTCCCCTTGGAAGGCTTTTCCAAGCAGGAAACTGCTGCTGCTTCTGGCCAGGGAATTGCATTGGAAAAATGAGTTGCTCTTTCTTTTAAAAAAGCCTCCTAGTGAGGAGTTTGTTCTGGTAAGATGGAGAACTGCTGAGATCCCATGGGCTCTGCTCCTGCCTGTCTGATGGATTCCCCCCAGCACCAATTTGGCGAGTGCGGTGGTTGCCGTAATGATTTTTTTAAGGAATAACGATTTGTTGGGATAACAACTTGCTGGGATAATGACTTAAGGTGCACAGGGCACTTCTATGCCCCAGCTCTCTTCCAGCACTTGCCTGTTATCTTGCTGACTTTGCAGATTGGGAAACCAAGGCAAGGAGCTGACTTTGGAGATGGCCAAGGTTCCAGCAGTATCTCCAGTTGCAGCTCTTGGGGGCTCCAACGATGCTGTCCATGTCCTGCAACATCAGCTTTTTGCCCACAACCCAACAAAACTTCCCCACAGTTCCCTGACAAGGGATCCCCTGCATCCCTAACTCAGCCACCACAAGCCACCAGCCTTGGTTCCTCTCTCCTGAGCACCAATTTTTGTCTCTGACACCCAGCAGGGACCTCTTCCAGCCCCACTGATGCTCAGGGTACCACCTTTCCCCCTACCATCCCCAGGAGGGCATCATGGCAGGGCTTGTGCATCTCCACCACAGCTGGTGACAGCAGGGCAGACAATGACATTTGCTGCAGGAGCTTGACATTGAACCCAGCCAGTCAGAACGGTGGGTGTTTGCTGGCAAGGGCAGCAGCTCCACTCCAACACCATCAGCAAGGGGACAGGAGAGGGAGGGGAAAGGAAAAAAACAGAAGCAGCAGCCAGACAGCTGCCTCTTCCTCCTCCTCCTTTTGTGCAGAAATGTGTTTTTGTTTGTCAGTCAAACAGATTGTTTTCTCCTTCTTTGCAGGCCAATTGTTTCTGCTCCTGCAAGATAAGGGATTGAAAAGGGCTATATTTTTATGGCACTGAATCTAGGCCCTCTGAATTGGAGGGGAGACATCAAGTGGGAGGAGATTCCTGTTCAAACCAACACTCCTCTCCCCAGTTCCACTCTCCAATCCTATTTCCACCCCCATTTTCCTTTTTTCTCCTTCCTTCTCCTGCCTGGAGCTGCTTCTCAGCCCTCTCGCTATTTAATCTCCATCTCTCTGGTGGACTCAGGAGGTTTATGCAGCTTCGTCCTCTTTGTACCATCTGCTGAAAAGAATCCAGCTGTCCAGTGGCTTCTCCTGCCATCCTCCCCCCTAAAAAAGGAAGAACAGAGCTTGTACCACTGCATGGATATGTCCAGATGAACAAAACTCCCCCAGAGGGGATTTTCCTTTTCTGTGAAGGTGTTGGCCAGAAAGCACCGTGGAGAGCCAAATCCCAGCATGGGGCAGGAGTAGGAAGCAAAGACAAGGAAAGAAAAGGATAAATAAGAGCAAGATACAATAGCAGGTTCCTTTCCTGGCTTCCAGATCAAGTTCAAGGAGCCTGTGACCAACCTTCTTCCTTTCTCACGTTGGACTCCCCCCAAATCTACAATCCAGGTGGGATGCCATGACTGATGGAGATGGTGGAGAGCAGAAACGCCGGAGCAGTGACCACTGAGCGATGGTCAGTGTCATATCTGTGCCATCAGAGCAGGCCCTCACACCAAGGGATCTAGGAATGTCCTTGCTCTGGGAGCCCTCAGGGCTGGAGGCAATCCCAGCCTCTCAAGCAATGGGGATGCCTGTATCCCAAGCATGAGTCCTTTTGCTCCTTGGCTGTGATCACATCAGCACCGAGGACCGGAGGGAGGTTTTGCCTCACCCCCTTAGGGAAGAAGAGCCTGGAAGGGGACAGCGTGGTTCATATCCAACTCATAAGCCTCTCAGAGCTCAGGCTTGAGGACTGAGATTCACTCAATTAATTTTGCTTTGGCAAAAAGTCCATTTTTATTGCTATTTCATGCCTTCAGTATAGATTTTCCCTGCTCGTCTCAAAGGGATAATAAAACCCGACTCGTTCTTTTTATAAAAGTCTCACACTCCTTCTCTCACCAGGCTCTGTGTTCCCCAGCTAGAGATGTAAATTTAAAGGGGAAACGCTGTCATTTAAAACAAAACAAAACCAAAAAAAGCAACTCAGAAAGCCCATCTTTGAGCATATTCCAGCTCTCAAAACTAGGCCGTGCAACCCAAGCAAAAAATCCAAGCATCTGCCTTCCCGCAGCCATGCCCACCTTCCCACCAGGGACAGGGTGTGACCTCAGCCCTGGGAAGTCACTCTCCATTTTGCATGTCTGGTGGTGGCCCTGGATTTGCTGGGATGTGTAGTTTTTGCTGGCTGGGTGCTGGCGAGTGCAGGTGGCAACTGCTGCTTGGAGGTGGCTCCTTGTGCTTGGCCGTGACACCGGCTCCCCAGCGCCTGCACCTGCCTCCCTCCTCCTCCTCTTTCTCCACAAGCCCAGGGTGAAAGCCTCGCTGCTGCCAGCCCCCAGCAGCTGTATGAACTCTTCTGGGGCAAATCCCAAATCCAAGCAAATGATGAGCAGGTGGGATTTGGTGACGTTTCCACGCGGGCAGCGGGGCAGGACACCAGCAGGATGATGCGCAGGATCTACTCCCTACACCCCAGTTGGGATGCATCCGTATCCATCTCTGGAAGGGCTGCAGCTGCAGAGTATCCCTCTGGGAGGTAAAGAAGGGAAAGGGAAACTGCCTTTCCTCTGCCTCGTGCCCTGCAGCTGCGTTGCATGAGGCCTGTAATTAGCGAGTGGCAGAAAACGCTGGGGGACAGGGTGGGGACCCCAGCACCCGCGGTTTTTAGGAGTGCCTTAGACCCAGGTATCCGCCAGGCACGGCCTGAGGATGACCTCAAGACCGTTTCCTCCTGCCCAGGCCACGTGTCTGATTGGTTGATGTGTATAAATCCGCTGTCACTGAGGCTTCTCCCTGCCTCGACAGAAACCAGGAGCAAATCCAAAGCAGAGCGAAGCCGCGCGAGGCAAGAGGAGGCGTGCGTGTGGCTGTGCGGTGCCAGCCCGCGTGCTGCTGCCCACCAGCCCAGTGCTCAGCCCCAAACCACAGCACCACACCAGCCAGGAACAGGCCAAGGGGTGACAGATGAGCCCTTTGTGTGCAAATATTTTTTCTTCTCCCCATCCTTTTCCCTTTGCCCCACTGCGAGGCTGCCTGCACACCTCGGCTGCCAGGAACTCAAAGCCCTGCCTGCATGTGGCAGGGCAGGCAGAGCCCAGGGTGAGAGGAAACCCAGTTCCTGCAGGCAGGCCTCCAACAGACCAAAGTTTTAGGGCAACTCGCACTGGGATAGGCAGGAGAGCAAAGATGAGGGTGAGGAAACCCCCTGTGACACCATGGGTTAACCAGTGGCCCGTCACCTCCTGGCTCAGCTCACAGTGCCCCCGGTGAGGCTCCATCGGTTAAACCCAAGTTGTGCCGTTTCCTCTGATGGCAGAACAAACCCTCCTTCCCCACCACCAGCTGCCAAGCCTGAGGGATGCTACAGGAAAGAATTCTGCAGCTCCCCCATTTCTGAAGAAATCAGTTGGGGTCCCTAGATTTTCCTGCAGAGCCCTCACAAGACCCGACCCTCCGGGCTGGAAAATCCCTAGCGAGCTGTGACAACCTCTGCAGTTCAGGCAGAGGCGAGAGATGATTAAGACTGGCTGAAATCTCACAGGACTCTGACGTCTGAAGAGGCCCCAAGTAAGGCAGAGAAACGCCCTGGGCTGCTCCTCGCAACCCGCGACTCCCCTAACCTTAGAACTGGGCCGAAGTGAGAGCAGAGACTGAACAAGGCCAGGAACCAGGTCACTGCTGCTGGTTTCCAGGCAGCAAAGATTTGGAAGAGCAGAGGATCATTTAGCAGAGCAACAGTGAAGGTTCAGAGCAGAGCCTTCAAATTACACGCTACAGAGCACTTTTCCTGCCTAAAAGGTCCCTGAAATGACGGTGGCGGCTCTGAAACGAAGCACTCTGTATGCAATTGTTCCCTGGGGCTTGCAGAGGAGACAGAGCTGGGAGAGGTGGGTCTGCGGTCCCTGGCATGTGCAGCTCCCCCTCAGAAAAGGATACATGCTTCTTCAGCTGTGCTGTTTTCCTAAATCTCCCCAGCAGTTTCTGTCAGTCGTGGTATTTGTTTTGTTTGGTTTGGTTTTTTGCTTTTTTTTTACTTTCGCACTTCCTGCCTTGAACTTCACACACACAGCTGCCAGCCCCAGGCTGCAGAGCTGTTGCTCAGGGTGCTGCTGCTCTGAACCCCATACACAGACCCACACTGAACCTCCCATCATCATCACGCTCGTCGTGTCTCAAAGGAACACCTCGATCCCACTGGGAACACGGAGGGAAGAGTGCTCGAGAGGAACGTGTCCCTTTCTCCATCTCATTTAGCTCCTTCCCATCCTTCTCCACTCCATAACCCAGCAGCTCGAGGTCCATTTTCATCAGCCAGTGACAGACACCAGGAGACATGGTCTCCACACCAGCTGGGCACCTCTGCCTCACCCCCTGAGGGTCCCCCCACCCCTCTCCCGCCAACACACAGGTGACAGCACCAGTATCAGAGCCACTGCTCACCCATGTGAGGGACACAAGCTGCCACCTCAGGAAAGGTGGCTGCACCATTCTGGAAGCCGTGGGATAGAAGAAAGTCCTGGCATCCATCAGAAAACCACTTCTGGAACCTGCAGGAGGCTCTGGTGATGCTCAAGAGCTGGGGCATCCGGAGTTAAGCTGTGAGAACACTCTAAAGGTGTTGGCACCATCAGAGATGCCTCTCCTCCAGCTTGCATAGAGCTGTGGGAGCCATCCCCCATGCAAATCCCTTCCTGATAGTTTTGTTCCTCCAGTACATCACTTTGGGAGGTCACCTGAGGGCAGTCACCCCAGGGCGCTGCTCGCAAGCCAAAAGGAGAGCAGGCAGGTGGCCACAAGAGCTTTTGCAAAGCCAAATATGCACACATCCAAGGGACAAAGCACCATGCTCCCACAAAGGTGGATGGGGAACAAACACCAGCAGCCCAGCAGCTCCCCGCTCTGACGTCAATAACAACGTCCGGCAAGCCTGTGACGTCAACCACGATGTTTCACCACCGGCTGGAGAGCCCTTGGGATGCCGACCCCCGGGATGCCGACCCCCGCGGTCCGGAGGGAAGAGGCCGGTCGGCATCTCCCCGTGGATCCCCGGTGGTGCAGACACCAGCGTGCTAAGACTGCTGTTCCAGCTGCACATTGCCAGGGGGGGTGGGAATGGGACACACACACACTGGGATTTAGCTGGAATTTAGCAGCTTAAAAGCAGCTGCACCAGAAGGGCCGGGGGGGAGGGGGCGAAAGGGAAGAGGCAAAGAGTTTCAAGCCCAGCGTCCTCCAGGGCGGCTTCGAATGCTCCAAGTGCCTCCTGCGCATCCCCACGGCCACCCCTGGGGCCGGGGAGCTCCCGGATGTCCCCCCGTGATGTCACCGAGGGGGGGACCAGACCCGTGGGGGGTTTTGTTGTTTAGGAGGGGGTCAAGGCGGGGGGGGTCGAGCGGAACCGGCTGTGGTTGCAAATGGGAGTGCGGTGGGAGCGCGGGTGGAATGCAGCGGGGAGGGAAGAGGGGAAGGGAAGGGAAGGGAAGGGAAGGGAAGGGAAGGAAGGGAAGGGAAGGGAAGGGAAGGGAAGGGAAGGGAAGGGAAGGGAAGGGAAGGGAAGGGAAGGGAAGGGAAGGGAAGATGCCGGGGAACGCGGTGCCACCGCCACTCCAGAGTGGAACGCAATGGGCTCGGCGGGAGCTGCGGCTGCCGCCGCCGTTGCGACGCGAAGCCAGCGGGACGGTAAGGCCGGGGGAAAAGCAGCGAGCAGCCCCCCACCCCCCCCAGCCCCGCACACCGGCACCGCACCGGGGCTACGGCCCCCGCCCGCCCGGCCCCTCTCCCTCATCCACACCAAACAACAGCCGCCTCCACACATCCCCTCCTCCGCCCTCCCCGGGCCCGCCTGGGCGGCGGGGCAGAGCCCGAGGCCCGCCCGGACTCTTCCCCCCCCCACCACCCCCCTTCGTCCCCCCGCCCGTAGCCGCAGCCGTTCCTTACCTGCCGGGCCGTGGCCCCGCTGAGTCTCAGCAGCGGCGGCGCTGGGCGGGGGCGGCCCCGGCGGCCATCCCCGGGCGGCCCCGCCGCTCTCGGCCGCGCCGTGCGAGCCGCCTCAGCGGTGTCAGCGGGCGGGAGCCCCGCGCGGCGCCGGGAGGGAGCGGGGGGGGAGCGGGGGGGGAGGGAGGGAAGCCGGGGGCATGACCGAGCGCCGCCGGGAGTGCACGCGCGCCCGCCGCCCTGCCCGCGACGGTGGCGACACCTACCGGCCGCGCGGGGGAACGCCGGGCACCGGCAGCGCGCGGCGCCGGTAGCGGCGGGCGGGGCGGCCCGGGGAGGAGGCGATGGGGGGCGATGGGCGCTGAGCGCGGCGCCCCGGGGAACACACGGCAGGCGCTGGGCACGGTGAGCCGGGTACCGGGACTCGGCACCGGGCAGCTGTTAGTGTGCACCGGGTGGTAGCAGCAAGCATCGTACGGCTGCTACTAGCAGCGGGTACCGGGCACGGGGTGGTGGGCACCGGTACTGGGTACAGGGCACCCCCCCGCGCTTGGCGGAACCCGCCGCGGGATGGTGCTGGGCACTGCGGGTTGCGTGGCGGGGTGAGGTCCCGGCACCGCGCGATGGCACCGGGGACCTCGCACTGGGGACCGCACGCCAGACCCTGGGACAGGGCTGAGACCCGGATTCGGCTGCGGGTCTTTGTCTGGGTTTGAGTCCCCATTTTGGATCAGGCTTGGGCCACATGTAGGGCTGCGCTTGGATCTAGGGCTGGGTTTGGATCAAGGGTTTGGATCAGGATTCGGATACACATCTGCATCCGCATTTGGAGACGGATTCAGATCCCTGTCTGGATCCGGATCCTCGTCTGAATGTGGAACTCCTCTCCTTTGCAAAGGATGGAGGTGACGTGTCTGAGCATCCCACAGCAACCCCAGCGGGTGCAGCGGCACGGCACGGGGTGTTCTTCCCCCCGAGGGTGCTCCCCCCTCAAGGGTGCTCCCCACTCACCCTGCCCCAGGCAGCCTGGGGAGCCCCAGGGGGGACAGTGGGGTCTGCAGCAGCCCTGGCCACCCAGCCGAGGAGAGGGACAAAATGGCAGCAATCCCGCTGGCCTTGGCTGTGGCTCAGCGGTGCGTCGGGGGCTGAACGTGCTCCAAGGAGGAGCTGAGGTCAGGGAGGGGAACGAGTGCAGGAAACATATTAAGCGAGGAAAATTGGCTGCAGCCAGCGCTGCTGCCTGACGCTTGCTTGGGATTTTCCTCGCCCTCAGTTATCTGCTTGTAAGCTCTGGCTGTTCAGCCGTCGCAGCTGGTTAAGCGCTTTGCAGCTCAGATGTGCCACCACCACCCCGCTCTGCACCAAGAGAGGTGACACTCAGGACCCCTCTTTGCTCGTGTCCCCGGTGCAGACACCCGGCTTTTGGCCACGTGCAGGTATTTTTAACGGGAAGACTCCCGGGCTCTCGCAGCCTGGCTGCTCATTTATAATCTTGTTTTCCTATTAAAATAAAAGCTTCTCTCTTATTCCTGAACGTGAGAGCCAAAGCGAAGCTCTGAGGAAGTGCCCTGTCTGCAGAACACGCTGTGAAAGGCACAAAGGAAACGAGGCGAAAACAGCATTTTGCACGTTTTTAGCCTCATTTTAGCTGGGACTTGGAACTGCAGAAGGGAAATTTTTCCAGCAGGATGTGCACAGCAGGGAGGAAGAGGGGATGCATCCAGCTGCTGATGTCCCTACGGAGCAGGGCCACTTATCTGCCGAGGAACAGCCACCTCCGTGGGTCCCTGCTGCGTCCCCGAGGGCTGTGGGGTCCCCTGGGGGTCTCAGGGATGTGGGCTGGAGCAGCGTATCCCTCGTGGGGGTGGCCAGGCGGGGGTGGCGGCCGATGGCAGGAAATACCTGCTGCTCCACCACTTCCCCGGCCAAAGTGAACAAGAGGGAAAGTGTTCAGAGGGTGGCTGCGGCCGCCTGGGGCAGGAGGAGCCTCCGAGGGACACATGGGCCATTGTTCCTTGAGAGCACAGGGCGGAAATTTGGATGGACTCGTTGTGTGCCACCCTCCCAGCAATGCTGGGGGGCTCATCCTGGGCTGGGACTCAGAAGCTGAAGCGGGTCAGGTTGGGAATTCATCAAACCCAACCTCCGGTGCCAGCAGTGGGACAGCCAGTTTGAGAGGGCCCTCCTGGTCCTCAGGGCTGGAGTGTGGCACTTTGAGCCTTTCCAGAGCTCTTACTGACATCTATCATGGTCCTGCTCTCTGCTCCTGCTCCCACCCTTCAGCAGCCTTCCAGTCACCTGGAAAGACATTTAATGTGGTCTAGGTTTGACCCGTACTTTGCCATTTCTTTAAGCACTCCCTGGTGTTTTCCTTTTACTTTCACAGTGCCTTTTACCACCAGCGCTCCCCCGCATCTTAAAAAAAAGAATAAAAAAAGAAAAAAAAAAAGGAAAAAAAGGAAGAAAAACACTAAGAGAATATGACTAGCTTTGCAAATCCCTAATTACCCTCTGCATGTCCTAGCAAAGGGGCTGCAGTCCTCCCCCTTGTCTTCACACAGAGCAGAGAGAGTTTAGTTTCCAGAGCTGAAGAGGAGGGTTTTTGTTTGGTGTTTTTTTTTTGGGGGGGGAGGAGGTGGAAAGCTGAAAAAGGGAGGAGAGAAGAAATCATGCTGCTCTCCTTCCTGGCCTCCATGCTTTGCCCTTCCTCAGGAACCAAGCAGATTGTTTCCATTAGGAGAAGCTGAGGATCCAAGTATTTGTCAATGGCTGGGAGAAGATTTGCTGATCGCGACTGCCGTGCCTGAGAATAATGTTGAGTGAGGTGCTTGGCGTGTAACCATCCTTTTATGGTAAAATTAGGGAGAAACGCTTGGTGGATTTGCATTTGAAGTTGATGGATCCATGGCATTAGTGCACGCGGGGATAATTTTGTATTTCGAGCTTGCTGAGCAAGGAATAATTTTTATTTTGGGTCGAAGATAAGGGCATTGTGTTGTGATGAAATATGCAGGGGTTTTGATCAGTGTCACAGGCGGTGCATTTCTCTGCTGGGTGAGGTGATGGCAGGCCTGCATTTGCCTGTCCTGCCCTTGATTTTAAGTGCTTTGGGTCTGTGCCTGATGCAAAGAGTTATCCCCTGCTGTCACTTAACACTAGGACATGGTTCCAACTTTCTGAGCTTTGGAGTTTCCCATTATTAAAAAAAAACAACAACCCACAAAAAACCACCAACAGCAAAGAAACAGAAGAAACCTCTGGTTTATTTATTTTTGTGCAGGCAGAAGGCTGTGCCCCTGAGAAACATTACAGCTGTACAGCTCCATCATTATGGGAAAGGTGCAGACAGGGTTATTTCCAAGCTGGCAATGCCTTTCAAACCCACCTTGGGCAACCTGGGCTGATGCCATCAATAGCCCCCTAGCCCTCCCAGCTGCCCAGTGCCAGTCCCTGCCCTTGTGCCAGCCCTCACGGCAGGAACTGGCTCAAGTAGCATGACCAGTGTGTGCCAGGAGATGCATGGGGCTGTTCATCCTCTCACATTGCTTGAGTTCTCCCAGTTGCTGCATGCTGAATGCCATCAGACTTTTGAGGAGCTGGAGGCTGGGATCTGCACATCCCAGCCAGGCACCTCTTCCCTTTGTAGTAAGGACACGAGCACTTGGTGGAAGAGGAGAGGGGTTCCCCTTTGGTCCCCAAGCTGTGAGGGACAAAGAACTAGGGGCTGCTTTGTTATCTGTCAAATCTGGGTATCACCTCCAGACATAAGAGGTCATCCATCCATCAATCATTCTTCCATCCATCCATCCATCCATCCATCCATCCATCCATCCATCCATCCATCTCCCAGGAGGGTGGCTTCCAGCTGGAGCACATGGGCTGTTTCAGCAGGAGGAAGCAGCAGGAGGCAATGCCGAGGAGGAGCCTTGCCGACATTAATTAGGCAGGCAGAGAGATCCTCAGGTGCAGATAACTCAGCAAAAGCACTGAGCCATTTGCATGCAGAAGATGGCAAACGATCTCATCACACAGATATGAAACAAATCCCCCAGCATCCCTCCCAGCCCCTTTGGTTGGGTGCCAGGACCCCCACAGCCAGTGCGGCAGGGGCTGGTGGTGGGGGGCTGCGTGGCAAACCCTCTCGTCCTCCCCCAGATGTGGTGGGAGTCAAAAAAGGAAGGGGAAGGAGGAGGGAACAAAGCTGTAGAGCAGAATAAGCTGTTACAAAGTGCTCGGAGCAGGTACTTGTGCTTGGGGCCATCTGTGGCCAAGTGGCATTTTCCAGGCCTGTCAGGAGAAGCCTGGAGGGGTGGAAAGGGGGACGAGGGTGAGGGAAGGGGATGGCCCTGGCGGAGTCGATGTGCATTCCAGCCTCAGTGGATTTCAGAGGCCACGGCATGTTCCGGGGATGAAAGCTGCCCTGGGGCCCCTCCCAGCGAGCAGCAACGCCGCAAGTCAGCTGCGGGCATCGCATTTGTCTGGCTGGTGACTGCCTTGTTCCGCCGCAAATGGTATTAAGAAAGAAAAAAAGGAAAAAGGAAAAAAAAGGCAAAACCTACAACAACAAAATATATAGCCCCAGTCATCGTTCCCCCCCCCCCCTCCGTCCGTCTCCACCCCCCAACAACAACCAAGAAAGGCAAAATCTTTCATAAGCCCGGAAGATGTCACCATAGAAACAGAAATCAGACCCACTCCAAGGATCCTGCCGCCTGGGAAGGCGATAAAATGTTTTCTATCGATTGCTGTCGGGAAAGTCACTGCTGATAAGCCATCCGAGGAGAAATGGAGCAGGGAAGCAGGGACGCTGGAGCTCTTCAAATGAGCTTCCAGATGGTCCCTCGGCTGCCCCCATGCCATGGTTGGGGACCAGGCTGTCCCGGGGGTGGCTGCTCTGCCCCACGCTGCTGCCTGTGTCTGTGTGCTTAGAAGAGGAGGTGCAAGTGTTTGATGTTTGCTGGGGCGACGTGTGCCTGCCCTGGCTGGTGTAAAGCACCAAGTGGAAAGCCCTCTCTCTGCTTTCCCCTTCACTTTTCCAGCCCAGCAGCTGATCCCGGAGAAAATGCTTTGTCCTGGAGTGCCACTGCCAGGGTTTGGGGTTCTCTTGCCTTCCCTCAGTACCAGTAGTAGTGCGGGCATGACTGGGCAGCACTGTACCACCAGCTTTGTGCCTTCGCAGGGTCCCCTGTTCCCATTTGCAGGCAGCTGGGAGCATCCCTGAGATGCGGGATCTTCCCGGCAGCTCTTCCCAGGGTGCTACAGAGCGCTGGGGCCCGGCTCCCTCGCCCTTTGAAGAGACAGCAAATCCTATTATCTGCTCATTCTTCTCGCAGCGTGAAGCCTCAGAGCATTCAGCAGCAGCCGAGGGTGGGCTGCTGCCCGCAGCCCTGCCATGCCTTTGCTCCCACCCGCATGGAAAGGTCTCCAGGTCATGGGCACCACCCTTGCAGCCCTGATTCCTAAATTTCCCACCCCCACCCCAGTGGCCATCACCCTCGCACCCCTGATCCCCTGACCTCCCAGTCCGTGCCCAGCAGGCAGCTCTCCTTGCAGTAACATTCCCATTATCCAGCGGTGGGGAGCAGAGGAGGGGTGTGCTGGGGAAGCAGGGTGGGGGCTGATCCCTTATCCTCCTTCTTAGGGAGCTGAGGCTGCCTCTGCCGCCTGCAAAGCCTCACGTTATTTGGGCTGGAGAGGTGGTTAACCCATCCCCCGGGCTCCGTCCCTGCCACATCCTTGCAGCCAGTAACTGGCAGCAATAAAAGATGTGGTTAATCCCAGGAAGTGTGGGACACAGGCACACGGATGGCTGCGGTGAAAATCACCCTGGCATAGAGGAGGTGGGGAAAAATACGCTCCTGGGCACGATTTGCAGCCCTGGAGAGGTGGTTGGATGCCACAGGGAGCATTTGCTGGGGATTTTGTTAATGATGCAGGCACAGGCTTCCCAGCTTGGCCTGTGCTGAAGCCCTGGCTCAGGCAAGCTGAGGCTGTTTGGCTTGAACTTAGACCAGCTGCTTTCCACTGCCTGGTGGATTTTTCTCTTGTTACTGGGTGGTTCCGAGTGGGAGATGAACAAAGGAGCAGTTAGTGGGTGATTTCACCTTGGGGTAAGGGGAGTTTAAAGGGGGAAGGAAGAGTTAAACCAGGTCTTGCGACTCAGTTGTTTTAAGATGGCAGCGCTGCAGAGGATTTCTCTTCACAGGAGAAGGTGGAATTTAATCAATATTGACAAAAGCCACTCACCAAAACAGGCTCATTCACTAATGAAAGCCAGATCTGGTGACTCCCTAGGGCAGGACAGCTTTGGGAAAAAGGGGAAGGAGGTTCTGGGAAAGCCAGGGCTCTCTCTCCCATGCTTCTGGTTCTCATTAAATCAGGCAGTGCATTTGAGGTTGGTTTTCCCAGCTTGGAAAATCTTTGGCTTGTCTGTCTCGTAGGTGCAGGATGCTCAGGAGCAGCCCTCACAGGAGCAAAGGCATGGCCCCATCCCCACCTGGGGACCTGGGTCTGTGTCACCCCACGGGCACCCACATCCCAGTGTCAGGCAGAGGCTGCAACACTTGCGGTGACAGCAAAGCCACCCCACAGCGGTGCCATGGTGTGGGGTACAGCAGGGCAGGATGGTGGCATGGGGCTTTGTCCTCCAGCTCAGACCACAGCCAGTGTCCCTGTGCAGTGACGTCTCCTCCTGCAAGCAGAGATGTTTCTATCCAAGCCGTGTCATCTGCTGGGTTTTCAACTCAAACATCCACTGATGCGGTGCCAGAAGAATCAGAGTTCTGTCTTTTCCCCTCCATCCTTGCAATTAAAAGTAGAAAACAGCCAGGACACCTCTGAGACCAGCCCCTTCTGACAACACAGGACATGGAGAAGCAGCCTAATTTCTGTGGCTGGCAGCTGGTGTTTCCCAGGGCTGCTGGCTCCATGCCCCGGAGCCAAACTGAGCTCCTGATCAGCTGGGGGCTGCCCAAAACCCTGCAGGCACAGCTGGGGGCTCGGGCATTGCCCAGGGACAGCAGGGACAGCAGGGACAGCAGGGACAGGACCTGCCTGGGGATTTCCATGGGCACCCAGGGGACTGCCACAGGGCTAAGCCAGCTGGCAAGAGTTACCCTGCAGGCACCCTGGTACCTGTAGCTGCCTCCAGAATCACTGGTCTGGGTTTATCAGGCTTTAAACATGGCTCTGAGGTTTAGAGTTGGACAAAAAAGTCCAGCTGCTTACCACCAGTGTCTACCCCATGGTGGAAAGCCATGGCAGCTGCTGAGCCTGAGCATCTTCCTGCTCCATCACTTCATGGGTGCAGCACAGTGACCCATCCCCACCCTAGCGAGGGGTCAGCTTAATTTGGCTTAATTTGTTGGGTGTTTGTTTTTTTTTTTATATTTCCTTCTCAAAAAACAGCACCATGTCCCTGAGCCTTCTGGTGTGGCCATGGGGCTGTTCCCGGAGTTGGGGGGGAGCTGAGCAGGATGGAATTGGAAAGAAGGAAGATTTTGATCCCCTGCCAAGCCTGCACAATCCCATCCAAGATCACACTGGCAGATAATGAGCTTTAATAAGCAGGCCACACTAATTGGTAAGTGATCCCAGAACTGTCTGTGGGAGAGGCGAGGGAAGAGCAGTGGCAGCTTCGGGTGAGGAGGGGGATGAGGCTGTGCAGCTCCCAGTGATCCAGAGGGCAGGGGCTGATGGAGCAAGGGATGCCTGAAGCAAGGGCTCTGGAGCTGCCTGGAGAAAGGGCTCTGCCCAACTGCTGGGCTGCAGTTGGAGGTTGCAAGCAGGACCATGAGTGGGGCTTGCAAGCAAGAGCTTGAGCAGGATTTGGAAGCAGCACCATGAAAAGATTTGGAAACGAGACCATGAGGGTCTGGAAGGGTTTGGAAGCAGAACCATGAGCAGGAACTGGAAGCAGGGCCACAAGTGGGATTTGGAAGCAGGACTATGATCAGGATTTGGAAGCAGAACTATCATCAGGATTTGGAAGCAGGACCACAAACAGTGTTTGCAATATCTCACCCCTGGTGCCCAGCTGGCTTTGCCAACATCACCTGGGTGAGATGCGTGGGCAAAACCAGCCATGAGAACATGTGGGTTTTGGGACTCTTCAGCAGGTGAAAAATGGGGCCCAGAGAAACGGAGGCTTTTCACTGCAGGGTGATGGGTGGCTGGAAACCTTTTTGCACCCACAGCCTTTGAAGCTGGAGCTGGGCAGGGTGGGCTGGGGTGGCCATCCTGAGCAGGCAGCTGTATGCTGCTGCCAAGGCAGTCCTAATCGGAGATCATTGTAAATTCCCCTCTCAAATGGAGTGGAAAAATGCTATTAAGCTAATAGAACATCACAGCGGAAGGAAGTTCTGCTGCCACAGTCTCCAGGGAATTGGGGTGTAATGAGGGGAAGGAGCAGGAGGTGACAGCAGCCCGTGTGCTCAGGGTGGTGGGAGACCCAACCAGCTCAGCACCAGCCAGCCCCTGTTTTCCTGTGCCCTGCCTCAGTTTCTCCATGTGGCCAAGGGACAGGAAGCTCCGCTGCCAGGAGACCCTGGGAGCTGGGCGTAACTTGCCATTACAGCTTGGGGAAACTGAGGCACAGGCAAGCTTGCCAGAATCACCCAGGCACTCGAAACCAGCAGCAGGATCCTGCATTCCCTGAGTGCCTCGGTGCCACCTTTCCTAGGAAAAAGCTATAGGAGGCACCTTGTTTAAACATGACCAACCCTGGGCATCCCGTAAGAAGCAGAGCCCCAGCCACAGCTGCTCTGCCAGGTCCCTGCAGCAGCCGTGCTCCCTTCCCAACACTAAGTGGCAGCCTCTGCCTGGCTTTGGGGCATCCTTCCCGAGGGGGTATCAGGGCCAGGGCAGCAGCATCCTGGGTTTTTGGGGGGCTGCAGCATCCTCCAGGTCTCAGGACTCCCAGCCTGGCTGCAAACAACACTGAAGGTCCTGCCAGGGGATTGTCCTCACCCAAAGAGCCATGGATATCAGGCTGAGCTCCATTTGGGGTTAGATGGGGTCAATTCTGCCTGCTAGGAAGGAGATAAGAAGCAGGGTTGGCAGCTGTTGGTACCATCTGCTGAATTAGAATGGCAACGTGCTAAAAAAGCCAGTATCTTGGGATGAAAATGGGCTGCTTAAGGCAAGGAGGTGTTTCTGCTGCAGGTATTGCTGGGAGCTGCTCTGCCCAGTGTGGGGATTTGCAGTGCCCTAAAGAAATGTAAAGGAGTTCTGGAATTGTCCTGTCTGGGTCTTGTGATGACAGTTTGGAGAATTGCTGCTCTGGATTTTCTGCAGCAAAGGATGGGGAAAAAAAAACCAAAAAAACCCCACCTGTAAAATCATAGAATGGTTTGGGTGGGAAGGGACCTTAAAGACCATCGAGTCCCAACCCCCTGCCATGGGCAGGGACACCTCCCACCAGACCAGGTTGCTCCAAGCCCCATCCAACCTGGCAAATGTCATTAAAAATAAACACCAAGCCCCTAAAACCACACCTTAATATTTGGTCAGCCCTGAAGTGGCCTGGCACATGGACTAGATGAACCTTGTAGAGCCCTTCCATCTGTAAATACTCTATTTATTCTATTCTAATTTTGGAACTCACTCCCACAGCCACCTCAGAACCTCTTTGGCTTTACATATCTCCTCATCCCCACACCCAAACTTGGGCTGCTGAGTTATTTTCAGCACCACCAGATGATTTGTGGCCACTTCTCAGAGGACAGGGATGCTCAGATGAACCATCCAGCATCTCCCTTCTCCTCCCTGGTGTAAATCAGCTGCTGATTTACGCCAGCAGAAGGACACTCCAAAGCACTGCTGTGATTTAGCGATCCCACGAGGACCTTGCCACTTCTGCAGAAGAGGTACAGTGGGTCTGTTTGTTTTCTCCTCCCAAGGAGAAAGCTTCAGTGATGAGAGGTGATGGCTGTGGCAGCTGACTGTGCTTCTCCTCCTGGCCAGGATGGGAGCTCCAAGAGCACAGCTTCATCCCAGGAAGGGAAAACATCCGCTGTGATTTATAGGAGGCAGGAGGAACCAGTCCCATCTGCTACCCCAGGCACCTACTCCTTTTTATTGGTTTTTTTAGAGCATGAAAACTAACTGAGAGAGACAACAGAGCTGCAGGGAAAGTGGCTTTCATGGTCATGGTTCTTGGGGAGGGAAAAGCTGCGACGCAGCTGGAGCTCAATTTACCTCCATGGGAGCCCTGGAGAAGATGAGCAACGTTTTGCAACCAGGAGAGTGAGGCAGACAAGCCAAAAAAGTCTCCCAGAGAAATGAGAACCTTCCCTCGGGGCTTTCTCACCCTCATTTCCTGACCCTTCCTCTCACCCTGCACACACTAAAGACATTTTCCCCTGTGTGGAGCTCTGCAGTGGTCCTGGTGCCCACCAGCAGAGCGTGGCCATGCAAACCACCCCTTGGCCAGGCTAACAAATGGCTAAACAACTGCAAAAGCACTTTGCAGCATCATTTTTTTTTTCAACAGACTTCGCAGCAGATTGGCTTTTACAGCACAGCTCTCCCTTCAGTCTCTTTATCCATCCTCCATCATGTACCACCCCCTCAAGAAAGGAAAAAAAAAAAAAAGGAGAAAAGCAGTTTAAAAACCCAGGCCATTTCAGAGAAACAGCACCCACGTACAAAATGGCTCCACAAGGGCTGCAGCAGCCCTCCATGCACTGATTTAAAGGCCAAGGAATCAACAGAACAAGCTGGGAAAGCTCGTGGGCTGGAGGTTTGCTGCTATTTTGGGGTGCTGAAGCTAGCAGCAGGCAGTGCTCAGGTTGGTGTGAGGGTCAGGAGGAGGTTTGCAGGTCCCACCAGTGTGAAAGTGTTGCTGAAGATGAGGAAGACCTGTCTGGTGGATGAAGCTGGAGGAGATGAGCAGAGGTCCTGGGCAGTCTGGTTGAAGCAGCACCTTCTGGGTGCAGGGTGGTGAGGGCTGGCACAGGTAACACCAGCCCAGTGAGCAGAAGGGTGTTGTTAGGCTTCCCACAGGTAAAATCTCTCTCTTTTCTGGCTCTGACAGTTTTCTGCTTGTTCCTTGGTCATCTCAGTGGTGGCCTCAGCGTTCTGGGTTTCTCCACACATTTGTATGGGAAGGTTAGAACCAGACAATTGTTTTTCTTGGAGAAGATCTTTAAGATCATTGAGTCCAACCATTAATCCCAGGGAAAAAGGCTTTCCCATGGAAGTGTTAATTGAGACTAATTGAGCCGTGGGGAAATCATTTGCATCCTCCAAGTCCATCACTTGCTGCTCATCACCCCTGCTTGCATTTTGCTCATGAGCCATTACTGGACCCGGGCAAATGGCCAACATTGAGTTACACCCCAAAACACGATCCCATTCCCCTCCCTGTGGCTGTCACCCCGTCCCAAACACCCCCAGGACCTCTGCTGGGCAGATGTTTCAGTTCCTGGCTGGAGCTGTTTGCTTTCCCAGCCCTCCCCTTGGCTTCTGCCCGCAGTGCCTTGTGGCTTTGGGGTCCCCCTCACCCCCATCCCCCTTCCTCAGGAACTCATTGGCGTTACTGCCAAATCCCTGCCATAGGTTGGGGTGGCCATGGTGCTGCCTCCTGTCAATCTCTTTTTGGGGCAATTTAGCAAAATGTTGGTTCATTGTGGCAAATGTCCTTTTAAGTGCTTTTTTTTTTTTTTTTTTTTTTTTAATAGCTTAAACACGTTCTATATGTGCTGGCATGCTGGGGTAATGCTGTGCCTGCAACCACAGCCTTGGAGAGCTGAGGACGTGCTGTTCCTCCGGGTAAACTCCTGGAAAAGTCAAGGGCAGGCTGGCACCGTGTCCCGTGTCCTCGAAGGGGACTGGGTCTGCTTCTGGCCATGATCATCATCTAACGCCACAGCCTTGCTGGGTGCCCTTGGTCACATCCCTCGGTGCCGGTGTTCCCCAGCCAGGATGATGCTGTTGGTGGCAGTGGGTGAAAATCCGAGGGGGCTGGAGGAGGGAGGGAGCAGGAGGCTGCTGGCCACACGCTGTGCTCTGGCAGGGCTGGGAGCTTCTCCCTGGGCTGTCCCTAGGATTAGTTTAATAGCGCGGGGAAATAACAGGATAAGGAAAAAAAAAATCACTCCCCTCCGAGCACTAAAAGCCAAGTCTCAAGGTTAATTGTCTGCCCTGTAGGAATCGCTTTTGCGTGCGGCTTCATTAGCATCCTTACAGCCAAGCAGAGAGAGCAAGCCCGGGCCCCGGACCCCACGGCCCCCCCGCCTGCTTCCCTCTCCACGTGTGGGGTGCAGGAATGATGGATCGCAGGAAGCTTTTCCCCACCAGCGGGGCCGGATTCGGGGCTGATGATGAACCCCTGAGCTGCTCCTTGGCAGCTGCTGCTGTGGCCTCAAGCCCCATCCCTGCGCCCTGGGTCCTTGCTGGGGTTGTCCCATCGCACTGTGAGCTGATGGAGCAGGGGGAAAGCATCCAGAAATGGGAATTCCCACCATGGGGCGGATAAAAAGCAGTTGCATGTCCTGCCGTGGGGCTGTGACTGAGGGGTGCAGGGTCTCCCCTGTGCGCCCAGCCTTCCTCCAGCCTCTGTTCCTTCCTCTTCTGCCCTTGGGATTTAGTTTCTCCCTCAGCAGCCAACATCCCCAGGGGCTCCCCACCAGCAACAACAAACCTTCTCCTTCTTCCTATAAATCACAGAGGAGGTTTCCTTTCCCATCCTGATGGCTGGGAGTATGAAGCCTGCCCAGGAAGTGAGCTGCAACCCAGCTGCTTGCCCTTTTATGGGGATCTACAAAAAAATCCCATATTTTGGCAAGTGGGAGATGCAGTGGGCAGGCACTCTGGCAAAGGGGGTGTCTGGGTTTGGGTGCTTCCAGGTGGTTTCTGGCTTCTACAGGTGTGGGAAGGAGGAGGGATGTGTGGAGGAGGGAGAGGAGACAGCAACTTGACTTCAGCAATAAGGGGATTAAACATCTTAAACCCCAAACAAGGTAAACAGTCTGCTTTGGTTTAGGTGGGGAAACCTCAGGCTTTTAGTTTCAGGCTGTGTTTTCTACAAAGCAAGGTCAGCTTGTGCTCCAGGTTCTTCATCTTGCTGAAAAGGTAAAGGCTGCAGCCAAATAAGTTGGCTCCAGCTGCTTCTTTCTGCTGAAACAACCCGAATCCTCACCCAGCAGTAGCACCCAGCTCCCAGTCTGCCTGCGAGGAGGATTGTGGCAGCAAAACCTTGTTGCTTGATTTTTCAGGGTCCAAGTGCCAAGGCAGGAGCCCCCTGACCCATTGCTGGGTGGGGAAGGGGTTGGTGGGGCTGCCCTCCCCTTCCTGCCACTGCCATTCAGGGCTTGGGGCTCCTGGTGGAGAGGAGTAATGGATTTTTAATTTGTTTAAGGGAATTAAGCTCTTGTCTGACTACTCACATCACTTCCACTTTCATTAATTTCTGAGCTGCTTGCCTGGTTTCCTTTGGCTCTGGCAGGGGGGTGGCATGGCAGGGAGGGCAATTCCCTGCAAATCCAACAAATGCTGGTGGCTGAGGAGAAGCAGGACACCCCCTTAGCCCCATCCCCGTGGTGGGGGATGCTTTTGGTCACCCACTGCATTAGTCTCATGGGCACTGGTGAGCAGCAGGGACTGATGGAGATAGGGCATGGGGAGCTGGCAGAGCTTGGGACCCATCTGCAGCTGAGCAGGGCCATTTCATCCTGATAGAGGAAAGTGTCTGCCCAAAGGATGGGTGGAAGTAGAGCAGAAAGTCCCTGGGATGCACCAGGGAGAAGGTGGGAAAGGCTCTGCTGGGCTTCCACACCCCTCCAGCTTTTAATATCAGTTCAGCCTGGGGTGAGTGGGATGCCTGGTGCTTGCTGGCCATGGGCTGTCCTGGGGTTCCCAACCTTCTTTCCAGGGTTCTTGACTTTCTTCCAGGGGTCCCTGACCATCTTTGCATCTTCCTTTTGAGATGCTTCTGCAATATAGCTCATAAACAACTGCAAAAGCAGAGGGTAAAACAGAGAAGACAAAAATAACAGCAGCAGGAGTGGGCTTGAAGTAAATAACAGCAAAACATCAAAGAGGAGGAGGAGTGAGGCTCTGAGGAGGTATTTATAGCCAGGTTCTGTGGTTCCTCTGGATAAATCTGCATGCCCCCCATGGAATCTTCTTCCCTGGCCTCCAGAAGGATGTGTTTGTGTCTGAGACATCAGCCCTTCCCTGGGGGGGTTAAGCCCAGCAGAGCAAATCCCTGCAGCTTCCAGAGACTGCCTGGGGAAGAGCTGATGCCCTCAACAAGCTCTGAGCCCAGCTCTCTGCAGTGCTGAGCACTGGGGCTGTTACACATGACACAAAGCAGCCCCCACCACCAGGCTCTGCCTCCTGATGAGGCCTTAACAAGATTGGGTTTTTTTTCTCTCTGTATCCCTCCTGGGTCTCACATCTGGAGCAAGGCTGATAGCCTGGGAAAACCTGGCTGCCAGCAGAGAGAGGGATGAGAGGTGGCTGTGGAGGTGATGCTGAGTGCTGGGGTCGTTGGACTTGATGAGCTTAAAAGTTCTTTCCAACCCAAATGACCCTGTGATTCCTCAGCTGCCTCCTTCATCCCTGCTGCGGTGAGCATTAGGTGCTGGCAGCCAAAATGTGGCTGCTTGGCTAATGGGGACACCCTCATCATACCTGTCTGGAGCTGATGATCTGCAGGGAAGGTTTTTGGAAGCTGGTTGTGTCCTCTGCAGCTTGCACCCTATGGGGAAAGGTTTGTAGGTGCAGAAAGGACTGGGAAGAATAGGCAGCCTTAGGAAAAGTTGCTCAGTCTCCTTGGGTGGACCCTGGGGGGCAGTGGGGGCTGTTTCCCCCCTTAAAAGTGGGACATGTTTGTGGCCAGGGGATGTGGGGGCAGTGACCTTTCCAGCTGCCTCCTGCTTTGTGAAGCTTCTGCTTCTCTTAAAGCATCTGTTCCCATGAAAGGCACTTTGGAAGGATTTAAAGGGTTTTGGGGGATTTAGGACTTTGGAACAGAGCAGACAGGCAATAAACCCTTCAGCCAGCTGTGCAGCCAGGACCTTTTGGAGAAGAGAAAGCTGGGGGCATTTCCACCTGCCTGGAGCCCCAAAATATCCTCCCTCCTTGCAGCCATCTCCCAAGCTGTGGGAGCAGGAGGGGCTGGTGACTTCTGCATGCCTGGGCTGCTGCTGCTCTCTAATGAGACATGGGGTTTGCAATTAAGCATTAGGGAGTACCCTGGGGACAGAGTCTGCTGTTGGAGCCCAGCTCAGATGAGTTCAGGGAGGGAGAGACCTGATCTCCCACTTAGCAGATGGGTCACGAACAGGAGATTCATTGATCCCTAGAAAAGTAAAGCCTCTGCTTCATTATTGACATGCTGGGGATGAACATGGCCACGGGGAGCAGGGAAGCTGCTGTGAATCCTTCCCTAAATGTTGTCTGTGGCAGACTCAGAGAGCAGATGATCATCTCCACCAGCACGGATTCAATGGGAAGGAACCTGCTCCTTCCCCCAGTGCCCATCACACCCACGGCTCCTGGGGCACTGGAAATAGGCTGGGGGCTGGAAAGCTGCAGCTTGGTGCTGCTGTGTCCATCCCCTCCTTCTGCAGGTTGAGGCACAGCTGCATGATGAGGACACGATGCTCTGGGTTAAAGCAAAGAGAGGGCCAGGGCAGAGCACCCAGGCAGGAGCCATGGGGCTGCTCCCCAGCTCTGGGCTGCCCACGGAGGAGGTAGCTGGGGGTGATGCCAGGCTCTGGGGTGCTCACCAGGGCTGTTTGTGCAGAAGCATAGACTTGGTGAGTCCCCAGAGAGCTGGTTTGGGTGCAGGGAAGGTAGAGAAGAGGCAGCCTCAGGCAACAGGAGCACAAGACCTTTGTGCAAGGTCTTGGACACTCTGCTCCCCAAAGAGGACCTTGAGTACATCAAATGTTTTGACTGTAAAAGCCATGGGGCTGCTGTTCCTCCCCTCTGCCTGCAGGAAGGACAGATCCTGCTCTGTCCTCTGCTGCATTTCTGATTTGCCCTCCCCAGATCTGCTCTCCCTGGGGGGAGGTTTTCCTCACTGGCTCCTGCCAAGAGTTGCTGGCAATAACTTCCCGGTGCCCTTCAATGCAGCTGCTCGGCACAGCAGATGGGGACGTGGGCTGTAGCTGTGCCAGGCCAGTTGCACTGCAAGCCTGGTTCAGGTTAAGCTGTGCCTATGCAAGTAGCTCCTTTTACACCCAAAGTTCCCACTCCTTCCTGAAGATACCTACTGAGATCCTGGTGTGGTTATTGGGAGCATAACCCACGAGCTGGAGCACGACTGCACAGAAGCCAGCATGGTAACAACACCCACAGGAGAAAAAGCAAGAGAAGGACTGTCTGTCCCCCACGTGGAAATCCTGGAGGTTTTCCTGGCTCTCTACATGAGCAGAGCCATGCAGGGGACGTGGCTTTTGAGGTTCCTTCTCCAGGGAATCACACTGAGCTTCTTCTGGTTCAGGGCAGGGATGTGTCATCCTGCTCAAGTGGGTGTTGGAACTTCTGGGTGCTGATTCTTTCTTTCAGGAAAGCATCTCCTGCGGGCAAACCTGCCTGGCAGGGTGCCCCTGACGCCAACACAGACATCCTCAGCTTTCAGCAGTGAACAAACCTGCCCCGTGACACGGCCCCTTTGCTCAACAGCTGCTCCAGGGGCAGATTTTGAGCTCCCAAAAGCCTTTGGCTGAGATTTCTGGGTGCTGCCAACACATGGAGGAGCTGGGAGCAAAGCATCCTCCTCCCAGCCTGGCTTTCAGTTTGGGATCACCTGAGGCTTTTGGAGAGTTCAGGAAGAAGGTGTCGATCCTTGCTTGGTTGCTGCACCCCTGGGCCTTTAAGGGAATGCCAGGAGCAGTTGGGACACGGGAAGAAGGAAAGGAGCAGCTGCTTCCCTGGATTTAAAGGGATCAGCAGCCGAGCGAGTCCCCGGCGTTACCCAGGGTGTAACGGGGAGCAGAGTCTGACTCACATTCCATATGTTCCCAATCCACCACATTCAATCAAGCCTAATAAAATTGATAGGGGAGCATTGAAAATCTCGTGATTAATTCTTTATGATCTGTAATAGGGGAGCTGTGTGCCAATTACTCGAGTAAATCATTCATCAGAATATAAATAGAGCTAACCTCCAGCACAAACACCAGAGGATTTCCACTCGGATTGCAGGGCTGGATTGCAGCACTGCATGGCTGGTGACAATGTGTTATCTGATGGAGGACAGAAGAGGTTCTGCAACTTTGCTGCTTCTGCCCAAGGTTTTAGCTCCGTGCTCCAGTGTTCTTTGCTTCTCCCCAGGCTTGCAATGCCATCCTTTCCAATGTGTTTTGATGCTCCATCCTTGATCTCCAGCACACATCAATCCCTGAGGGATTTGCCAAGGTTAAACCCACGGGGGTCAGCTTGATTTCAGGGCAGGTTTGGAGATGTGGACAGTGACACAGCCCTTGGGGAAGGGGACACAAAGGATTGGGAAGAAAGGCCCAGCCCCACGCTGCACCCATGGGACCTCTATCAGCAAGGGAGGTGGCTGAGGTGGGGCCAGGTGGATTGCAAGCTCAGATACGAGAAAGCAAGGTCACTGGCAGAAAGCAACCTCTCCTGGTGACCACCAAGGCTCACGGAGGACAACCATAAGGTCTGGTTCACACAGCAGGAGCAATGGGAAAGAGGGGGTTAGGGGAGCTGTGGGCAAGCAGTGGAGTTGAAGAGCTTGTCCTGCTTCACAGAGGGTGGCAGCAAGAGTCACCTGTGGAGAGCAGAAGTGCTGAGTGCCTTACATCTCCTTTTTCTCAACAAGAAAACCCATCTTTTGGCCCCAAAACTTTCTCCTGGACTCATAAGGAGAGATGTCCCTTTTTGCTGAGGTTGACCTGGCTGCAGCTTCCCAACTCATGTCCTGTTTCTAAGGGAAACCTGCAGGACAGCACCCCCTGCCCTGGACCTCCACGTGCTGGGAGTCTCCTGGTGCTTGAAACACCCCAGAGCAACCCCCTGCTTCCAGTGAGCATCCCTCACAGGGCTGGGGCTCTTACAAGTGACTCTGTTCCAGTGCCTCCTGCCCACGCAGGCGTCTGCAGCTCCACATCCATCTGTGACCTCTCGGGGCTGTGGTGGGATTTCAAAGGGCATCGAGGGGGCTTCAAGCTGAGAAGGGAGTTGGGAAAGCAGAGAGCAGTGTGCTTGGAAACGGAGAGCTGGATCAAAGGCATGCCACGGGGAGAAGGGGAGGGATGGGGACACAAAGAAAAATCCAGCCCTGCAGAAAGCCCTCTTTGTCTCCCTCACAGCTGCAGGGATGTGTCTGAGGCAGGATGGAGGCCGATGCAAAGGGGCCCCACTGCCACAAACACCTCCCGACCCTCCTGTGTGGAAAATGTTCCCTAGACAGGAAAATGGTCAGCAGGAGCAGCGTGGGGGCTCCAGTGTGATTCCCTGCCCCAGACACAGCTGAGCTGGTGGAAGAGCAGCAGGTCCTGCAGCACAAACCTTCCCTGGGTGCCCCCCCAGTGTGAAGTGACAGGACAGCCATGTCCTCAAGCAAGAAGCCAGCAGGACAGCTCAACCCTCTGCACATCCTCACTGTCCATCCCTCCCCAGACCCACTGCTCCTCCAAGCCTGCCACAGCATCCTTGTCCTGTCCCAGCTGGCAGTGATGGCAGCATTGGAATGGGCCCCCCCTTGCAGCAGGGAGGATGGTTGGGAGGTTTCTCCTCCCTAATTCCCCCCTCTGGGGGGACATTTGCTCCTCTCTGAACACAGCCACCACTGCTTTCCCCACCTCATCCCCTTCCCTGCTGCCCCCAGCACCCAGCTGGTGGGACTTGCAAAATAAACATCTTCCCATCTGCTCCTGCACCCCAGCCTGGGAGATGAGAGAGGTGATAATCACACACACAGCCCAGCAAAATTACCCTGCGTGAGGGAGAAGCTGGAAGCAGCTGGAGATCACCCCTGAGGAATGCTGCTCCCACCCACGGTGCCTTCCTGCACGCCTCACCCCAAACCATCCCAGTGCTGCAATTTGTACTGTGAATCCTAAAATGGTTTGGGTTGGAAGGGACCTTGAAGACCAACTCGTTCCAACTCCCTGCCATGGGGACACCTCCCAGTAGACTCCAAGCCCCAGCCAGCCGGGTCTTGAACGCTTCCAGCCACAGCTTCTCTGGGCAACCTGGGCCAGGGTCTCACCAACCTCAATGTAAAAACCAAAAATTTCTTCCTAATCTCCAGTCTAAATGCAGCCTCTAGATCTGCTCGTCCCTGAGGACCCTGAGAGTAGAAGCTGCCCCTGGAGGTGGGCAGGGGAGGACATGCTGCTGCAGCGAGGGGTTTAGAGCAGCAGAACTGAGGAACTTGGGTTTCCTCTGGGACCCAGACTCATAGCTGGGGTCCCCTGGGTCTCCCAAAGCGATTCCATTTTTCCAGGGAGGGTTTAACGTGAGCCATCATCACTCGTGCACATGTGAGGCACAAGTGCTTGGACATCCTGTCCCTTCCCCACTCCTGTGAGAGCTCCAGGAAGGACACTCATGAGGCTTCCTCCACATTTGAACTCCTTCTTGAAGAACATTTATTTCCCCTCACAGGAGGGTCTGCAAAAGAGGTTGATCCACACAGAGGGTCTTCAAATGACATTATTCCCGTTGCCAGAGGCAGGTGCAGGACTGCAGTTCTTGAGGCTGCAACAACCCGAAACATCCTAGAGAGAAGAAAAACAACATTAGCAGGAATAATAACAGCAATACAAACACTACACCTGCTGCAAGGAGCAAGCTGCAATCAACTGTTATGCAGTGCCCTTAAAATACACCCAGCCTCCATGGCTTTACATTTTGCTCTGGAAATGCGTAATATTGAGCATGTAATACTTAATGTTCACATTTTTTTTATTTTTTTTTCAGCAGCAGCCACAACCCGGGAGGGGTGGGGAGGGTGATGGGGGGGCCGACCCTGTGCCTCGGGTTGCTTCACCGAGGTCGAAGTCCAGACGCCCGCAGGCTACGAGCTCCCGCCCTCCACACCGCAGCCACGGCCGGACACAACTCTTCGCAAGCCACGACAGAGGCGGCCGAGCCCGCGGCGAGGTCAGTGATTCCCCGGCGCCATAGCCCGCGCCGCTAGGCCGCACTAGGCCGCACCGCTAGGCCCCACTAGGCCGCGCTCCTAGGCCCAACTAGGCCTCGGCGCTCGTAGTCCCGCCTCCGCCGCCGACAGCGGCAAGGCCCCGGCACGGCGTACCCGCCGTGCCGGGGCCTTGCCGCTGTCGGCGGCGGAGGCGGGACTAAACGCTCGTCCAGCCCTGGGCGGAGGGGGGAGCCGACCCCATCCCCGCGGCATGGCGGGGCCTGGCAGTGGGAAGCGTGCGGCCACAGCGGCGGGCGGGGAGCGGCCTTTCCCGCGGGAGTGCTGCGAAGGGCTGGGAGGGCTGGATTACGGGCAGGTACCGGCGGGGCTGGGGGTGGAGGGGAGAGAGGGCGGGGAAGGGACTGGTGTGAGGCGGTGAGGACCGCCCCGCAGCCATCCGCGGAGATGGTGGCAATAACCCCCCCGGGTGGTGGCTGCGGCTCCGGCCCCTGTGTCCGTGCAGCTGTCACAGCGCTTGTCAGGTATTTATTTATACGCTTAGGAAGAGAAACTGCTTTTCCTCAGTGCTGTGAGGGAGTGACTTAAGAGGTCTGGTGGTGGCTCTCGTGCTTAACACTTGTAGCAGGAAACACTGAAAGGTCGCTGACAAGTGGCAGAGGTTTTAGCTGAGCTGTCCTCCAGCTTGGTTTTATGCAAAATAATTTCTTGCTGTGTTTACTTGATGTTGGCTATGTCATGTTTTACCCACAGTCTACCTGGCTGTGGCTGAGCTGTCAAACACGACTCCAAAGCGAGCTCATTCAGTTACTTCATGAAGACGTTTTACCTATAGCAGTAGTGCTGATTTACAAGCGGTGATGATTTAAAAACCAGAGCGGTTCTGGCCGAGGTGCAGCTCTCACCCCATTGCCCCTGCAGCCCTCACCTTCCCTGACTTTTGGGCTGTGGGTAAGTGGGCAACGTTTGCCACCATCACCACCCGTTGGGGATGAAGAAGCAAAGCTGGACGTTCTGTGCCCATGAGATGGGCACAGCCCTGAGCCTGCAAGGACAGCTCCTGGGCTCCCCTTTTATCCTTAAAAGCACACGCCAGGCACAGGGCAATCTGCCTCCCACTGGCAGCGGTGAATTTGGTTGCTGAGGAAGAGAAAAGAAGGTGAGTGAGATGTTCAGGATGTTGCCAGCCAGGAGTTTGTAGGTCAAGAAGCTTTTGTTCAGGCTGTTTGCTCTGGGCCGTACCAGACAAGAGGAAAGAAGCTGTCCTGGTCCCACAGGTTTGCAACTGAAGAGGGAGCAGACCATTCCCCAGTGGCTGCCTGGGTGTGAGGGTTGCAGCTTCACAGCTCTCAGCCTGCAGGGACTGATGGTGAAGGGCTGCTCAGGCATGAGGGGAAGCGAGGTGGGAATAAGGGGAGATGGGTCAGGATCAGGCCCTGGGGGCTCTTTGCCATCATTCCTTGGCAGCACTCCTGTCCCAAGGGTGGAGGAGCCCAGGGGGAGCTGGGGTGGTTTGAAGGCAGCCACGGACCCCAAGGATCCCCCTGTTTTCCTGGAGGGATAAGGGGCTTTGCTTGTGCACTTTGCAGCACGAGTGGGCATGGCTGTGCAGGAGGCAGCTGGGTGTGCTGTGAGCTGTTCCCAGGGCCTTTTTATCTTGGCTACAAGCTGTGGCAGGTTTAGCAGCCCCTTTCCATGAATCCCACTGCAGCCCTGGTGCCTTCGAAGAACCCATGAGGAGCCGGTGGGATTCTCTCTCCTGGATGGGCAAGGTGGAGCTGTTGCCTTTTTAAGCCTTTCCTGTCCCCAGGCGTCTGAAGGACTTGCAAACACAGCTGTGTTTGGGAAGCAAAAACCTTCCACATCTCCTTGTCCTGATTTTGATTCAAGTGAGGGAAGGGCTTGGGCTGGGCTATTTTGTCTTTTGTTTTCAAAGTTTTTTTGGGGGGAAGAAAAAAAAAAAAAAGGTGGCACTGGATGTTTTTCATCCAAATACCACTGCAGGGAGAAGGGGTGGGGAGGGAGAAGCAGCGTGATGTGGTGCACGTAGAAATGCTGACAATGTCAGGGAGATGTCCTGGGAAAAATGTGTCTTTCTTAAGGGTTTTGTTGTCATTAAGTAGACCAGGAAGGTCTTCTGCAGCTTCTTCCCATCCAAACTCAACCCTCCTTGCTGTGGAGGGGATTTGCATCACTCTTACTTTATGGAAAGCAAGTTTGAGGCTGACACAGTGACACAGTCCATTGCTTGGAATTCCCAGATCCCTGGGGCAGTCTCCCACCCCTGGGGATGCCGGGGGCTGTGACACGCTGCTCCTCTTCCTCCAGCTTGGAGAGACACTTGGGTTGTCTGGTGCTCATCCTCACAGTGCCTGTGTCCTTCTGGGCCCAGCTGCAGTTGTGGGGCTCCTGAGAGGCCATTGCCCACCGGGTGTTGGGGTGTTGGGGTGGGGGTGGACTGGAAGCCCCCCCATCCCTCCTCTTGGCCTTTACACCCTGACACAGCACTTGACAAAGCAGAACAGCACCTTGCTTGGGGCTGTTGAAAAATTCATCCAGTTTTGCAGGGCAGCTGATGGCATTTGTTTTCAGGTGAAGTGCCCCATGTTTGGGTGCAAGGCCCAGTGCCCCCCAAAAGAATCTGCACCCCCAAAAGGAATCTGCACCCCCAGTAACTGGCTCTCCCCCCCTCCTCCTCCCCAGGTGGATGTGACAGCCATGGCGCGGCTCTTCGGCTACGTGGACGTGACTGACTCTGGCTTCATTGCTGCTGCCCTCTCCATCGCCTTCAATCCACTCTTCTGGAATGTGGTAAGAGCCACCCACGTGCTGGGCACCCCCATACCTTTAGCCTTCCTTTGCCTGCTACAGGGGGATGGCCTTTGAGCCACACTGGAGGAAAAAACACTTTTGGGGAGGACTGCTGAGCCAGGGGAGTGAATGGTGCTCAGTTACTGGGTGTTAGAAGTGGGTGAGCAGGGAGCTGTGCTGCAGGGAAAGCTCCTGGGGCTGAGGGTGGCTCTGATGAGTGTCACAGAGGAGCTGGAGTCAGTGTGAAGTGCAGAAAGAGTCTGGAACTGAGCTTGGGAGAGGGGAGCAGAGCAATCAGACCTGTCCTTCAGACACTTTCCACCCCAGCAGCTAGGCACTGGTTACTACTGGGACTGAGCACAAATGGCTTTAACCCCCAGTGTGGGAGTTGCACTGGAGACACTGCCCTCTGCTTTCCCCTTGGAATACGTTGGCAGTGGGTTGTGTGGATGGCAGGAAGCAAAACCAGTCAGCCAGAAGTTAACCTGAAGAAAAACTCCCTCTATCATACTGCAAAATCTTGGCAAAGAGCTGCAGAACTGGCAGCAGGAGAGGGGGATACCTGTGCACAGGGGATGCTCAGTGTCACTGTGGGTGCCATAGCATTTCAGGAGCTGAGACTGGTAGAGTCTCCACTGCCCTTTACCACTGCAGTTCACTCCTCCCTTCAAGAGCATCAGGAATCATTGCCAGCCCCACTGTGGAGTGTTGCAGAGCCAGTGTGCCAAGAGGGGGGCCCAGGTGGGCTGTGAGATGACTCCCACCCCACAGCACCCTCAGCAGCACAGGAGAGGTGTGGGGTGAAACCTTCTCCCCACGAGCCCTCGTGGGAACAGGATGTCATCTCAGCCAACATTCCCCAAACTCCCTGCAGGGGTTCTCACCCTGGGGAAGTCTTCTGAAAAAGGTCTTATTTTTCCAGAGAGGGAGGACTCAGCTCTCTCTGAGCATGGGGGCTCTTGAGATTGTCTCATGCTGGGCTTTGGAAATGTGAGGCTCTCCTGGCTGTGAGTCACTTTGGAAACCTCCATTGGAGCTCTTTGTTGCAGCCTCCCTAATTTTTCATGCAACTCCTTATTAAAAAGCCTCACGGTGTCTGAAATCCGAACTGGAATATGCCACGTTTATTTCCACTGTGGAGTCATCATGTAGCATAAAAGAATCAATGAACAAGAAGATTCAGGATGTGGTCTCTGGGGGGAGAGCCCAGCTCCAGCGAGAAGCTGCATAAAAGGCAACGAAAAAAGTATTTTTTTTAGCAGCTGCTGCTATGCCTGCGACTCGTGGAACGCCCACAGCTTGGGAAATAGCGTTGCTTTGTGGATCAAGAGTTTGGCTGCTGTTAAAGGACAGGGAAAGCTGATGTAACAGCGGGAAATTCACTGCTCTGCGTTGCTGTTGTCCCCTTTCAGTGTCTGAAGAACGTTGCCGTTGGCAGCAGGTGGCACTGCAAGCAAGACCTGCAGGGCCAGCGCCTGGGAGCAGAAGGCATCTCTGCATGGGTGTGCAGGGAGCAACCTGAGCTGGTGTGTTGGTGGAAAGCTCTGGGGAGGTGAGCCTGGCTCTGGATGTTTCCCCGGCTGGAATGGCTCTCGCAGTCCGTCTGCCCCTATCCATACGCTTGCTCAGCCCGGGTCCCCAAGCATCTCCCTGGTGTTTTCAGGCTCTGCCCATCCCAGTGTAGGGCTCACACCAGGCACTGCTGGAAGGCTTCTGCAGGGAGGCTGTGGGACCTGTAGCCACGAGCAGGCCCCCTCTCTCAGGTGCATTTTAGCAAGACTGGCCCCAGCCATCCCTGGATTTTCCCTGACCTGCTTCCTTTACCTCCTGCCCATCCTCTTTTCCATGTGATCAGTGCCTGCACTTAGCCAGCAGCTCTTCTTTCTTTCTCTGCACCCCTGCACAGGCTCCTTTTGTCTTTTGCTGTTTGGGTTCCTTCCCAGAAGCAGAAATGACTCCTGCATCTGAATTACTTTGGGCTCACAGGAGCTTTAGTGGAAAGGCTGGGCTTCCACACAGTGCCAGGCGCTCTCTGTGCTTAAAAAGTAACGTGGGACCCTGATCAAATCCCCTCCTGTGCATGAAATTCCTGATTTGGGTAGAAATTGGGTGGGGAGGCATTGATTTAGTTCAGTGTCTTAATTTCCCCTTTCTGCTGAGCTCTGGCCAGCTCTGCCTCTTGCAAAGTTTGGCGCCGGGTTGTCCTTGTCATGCGGCGCCTCTGAATAAATCTGTGATGGAGGAAGCCCAGCTCCATGCAGTGCTCAGCTGGTGGAGAGGCACATCTCCAGGCCTTGAAGCATTTACCTTGGTAAGCACCAGACATGTTTCTTTAGAGCAAAATCTGCAGGGTTTGGGGATGAAGAACAAGCTCCAAAGGCTGTCAGGGAGAGTGGCTCTGGAGAAAACCCTGATGCTTGCTGAGTCGATTTCTGTCCTTTGGTTAAGAGAGAGCAATTTGAAGGACCAGAGCCTAAGTGGAGCAATTTGCAGGACTCCAACTGGGCTGTGCTGATGCTCCCTCTGGTTCTCCACAGGGGAGAAAAACTCTCCAAAACCAGCCCCAGGACTCCCAGTTCCCACTCTCCTCCCTGCAGGCATGTGCTGGGGGTTCAATTATTGTTACCCCAGCATCTCTCCCTGTGTTACCCCATCAAACCCCAGGCTCACACTCCATCTTGTGCTTCCCTCCCTTGGTGCAAATTAAAATCCCACTCCTTCCCAGACAACCTCCAGTTTATGTTATCAATGGCACAGCTTAGATGTGTTCCTGCACTATTCTCTGCCTTTTTTTTTTTTTTTTTTCTATTTTTTTCCTCTCTCCTCTTTGTGCTGTCTCTGCTTTCCCACCCGCTGTGGCTGTTATGAAAGGCACTGCTGGGAGCCGTGGTCCCACACGAGGCAGGTGAAGTTTTGAGAGGCAGCAGCAGAACTGTTTTGGGGATAAAGTCACTTAAAATTTCCCAAGAGTGTTCAAGGTGGCTGAGAGACCCGAGTTGCAGCAGGGCTGCCGAGGGGCACCTGGCGAGGAGGAGGCGTGGCACTGGAGCCCTGCTGTAAAGTGTTAATGAGGTCAGAGCAGCAGAAACTTCAATAAATCCCATCTGTGTTTGGAAACTGCAGAACGAGGGGAGAAACTTCCCATCCCTCGGTAACTAGGGAAAGTATTAAATAACAACTCCTCTGGGACAAACACTTTCAAGCCAGGAGAAGGAGATGACCTGCAGGCAGGAGGCTTTAAAGAGCTCGCTGAGGCTTGGCACACAAGGAGTTTCTAGAAAGCTGGACAGTTTCTGTCACTTTCAGTAGCAAACAGGCAAGTGGCATAGCCCTGAGCCAGGTAGTCTGACGTCTGTCACCACGCAAGTGAGTTTCAAGTGGGGACCATATCCATCAGCAATCCTTTCCTTGATTTGAGCCTCTTAAAAATTTATGGCTGGCGTCATGGCCAGATTTAGAAATGGCACATCTTCAACTGCCACTCAAGAGCTTCCTTCTCCTGTCACCTCCTCTGACCCCCTCAGGACACTCCTGCATCTCACAGGAATCTGCAGGGCAAAACCTCAGATGTCACAGGTAGGAACAGGCTCAGTGTGATTTGGCATGATTTTAAAGAAAATAGAGGCCGTTAGACAAGTGTGATTTTATTCTTCAAGGTTGCAGCTTTGCCTGCTGAGGGTAACCAGATCTCTGTTCTAGACTTCTGTCAAGTGTTTGAACTTCATGAGGTTTTGATTAAAGAAGCAGTTGCACAGGGACCTGGGCTAACAACGCCTGGCTCCTGATGGATGTGTATCTCTTGGTTCATTTATTTTTAATTTCCCATCCTCTTATCCTTTGGAGACTGGAATAATCTGCCAAGTGGATAAGAAGTGCTTGTGCCAGCTGTGAGGGGGGTGTTTTGCAGGCACTGGCAGCCCCGTTTCACCTACCTCTGACCACTTCTTGCTAAACTCGGAGGAAGGTGCCTGGCCCAAAACCTCCCCACACTGCTGGGAAGCAGCCAGGAGCTCGGGAGCTGTCAGGATACAGAACTCAATGAGCCAAGCTTCCAGAAACCTTCTGGGGGCAGGAGAAAAACGCCTGGTGCTGGGGGTTTTCAGCAGCTCTCACTGCCTTTTTTTATTTTTAACAAAAGGCAAGGAGTGAGCCGCGGCTGGAGGGCAGTGTGTGTTAGCACCTGGGTGGGGAGAGGGAACTGCAGAGTGTGAAATGGCTGTGCCAGGGCTGGAGAAGAGGCAGAGCAGGGAGTGCACCTCCAGGTAGCTGAAGTTTGCAGGGGTGGGAGATGAACGAGTCAGAGTGATTTAATGGTCTTTTCTGACCCTCAGATTGTACAAACCTGCGAGAGCTTTCCTGGGCTCCCCCGTGAACCTCTGCCTGCCTGGAGCTGCGGGCGAGAGCAGACAAAACAGCCCTCAACCATCTTCTGAAAAGTGCTTTTAGATCCCGTTGTGGAAGCCAGGGCACAGCAACGATGATTATCTGCTTATAACAGATGCTAGATCAATAGCGGGGCTTCAAGCGACGCTGCAAGGCAATTGACTGCACAAAGTGTTTCTTTCTTGAGGTAAAGCTGGGCTTGCAGCGAGGCTTGGATTTGCTCTTACATCTCTGGTCTTAAAATGTCACCACCAGCTCTGATGCCTTTCATCCTTTGTGCGGGGAGAGAACACACATTATTCGTAATTGGACTCTCTACCAGGCAGCAATAGCCGTTTTCGTTTCCTACAATGCCTGAGAAAGAGCGAGAATTTGCTTTTCTTTTCTTTTTCTCCCCCATTTAGTGGCAATTTTATTCCGAGTGACTTGGTAACGCCTCCCGCTCCCCGGGCTTCGCGGCGATGCTGTAACAGTGAGCGGATGGCATCGATTCTCCAGCTGTCTCCTAATGGAGTGAGTGCTGGCTGGGTCTGTAACACTCTGCCTGTTTGCTTCCTAAATTTACCTTTTCCAGCACTGCTGGGAGACTCGTAACAGGCACCAAAACTGGGTCACCTCCTCTGGCCTGCTGGCTGGAGTGACACAATTAGGAGCGCTGTCACCTTGAGGGAGAGCCACATCCTTCATCCCAACACCACTTCCCTGCAGCCTCCCAGCTAGGGGTGGTGGTGTTTTTATCTAAATCCTCTTTAAGAAGCTGTGCAGTGTCTTTTTACCACGTCCTTGCAGGCTGAGCTGCCTGAAGCACTGGGGATCGTGGAGCCCAGCCTGGCATCTGTGAGCTGAGATGTTTCATCTCTGTGTCAAGCCAGGCAAGGTCTCAGCCCTTGGGGGTTCCCAGCAACTGCCCAGTCCCTGTGCACAGGTACCTGCCAAGGCAGGGTGTGCTGGGGTGGCTGAGCCCTTTGTGTGCCCATTCCTAGAGTGAATTTGGGACCCAGCTAGTGTGCAGCCTGCCTGCTCAGCACTTCTCTCAGCCGAGGTCAGAATCTCTCACTTCACAGTCCCCTGTGGATCATGGCCAAGATGACCTAAAAAACAACCTCCTTTTTTTAGCTTCTGTAGAATGCCTCTAGAAACCCAGGGGTTTTGTTGTCTATACTGGACTTTTCTTGTTTAGTGTTTTAAAAATAAACTGCAAGCTGCTGGCAGCCCTGCTGGAAGAAGTCTGCACACACACAAAAGATGAAAAAAAATATTTAAGCCAATAGTCTTGTTTCCATATGCATCAGAGGATGGTCTGCAGGCCCTGGAAGTTGGGAGAGGCCTTTTCCTCTCTGGCTCACTCCATCCTATCCTGATAAACATTTTCTCCTGCTTGTAAGGTTCTGCTCAGATGTTAATCTGTATTAATATAAGTTACTCTACAACCACCTACATCCAATGGGACAAGGCAAAAAATGCAGCTGGATTCAAGAAATAAAGTAGTATGACCTAAACAGGCAGGGAGGCATGGAAGATGGAGGGTCCTGGGTTGTGGCAGCATCTGTGCCTAGGGCTGGGATCTGCTGGAGCCCTGAGTAGGGGAAGCTGTTGCCTCCCCTGGGAGGTGGATGGAGGCTTCCAGTGTTGCCTCTCCCTGCCACAAGCCCAGATGTGAGCTGGGTGTTTTCTTGCTGGTCCATGGCACAGTCTGTTTAGCAGAAGCCTGCCCAGTTCCCAGAAGGATGGGATCTCCCAAAATAGGGCTGCTTTGACGAAGAAATGCAGAGACACAGAGTCTGCTTGGTGCTCTGGGGAGGGCATTTCTGTGAGATCTGCTGCCCAGTTTCCATCACGATGCACTTACGTCTCCTGTGTCCCTGGAGGTTCATGTTGGGGAAGGAAGTGTTGGGGTGTCATCAGGGGGGTGCTGGATCTGGCTTGTGTCAGGCTGGTGGCACGCAGAGTTGGCACCCCAAAGAAAATGCTTCCTTGTTTTATTTCATAGAATCATAGAATTGGCTGGGTTGGAAGGGACCTCAGAGATCATCAAGTCCAACCAATTTTCTCCTTGATGAGCTCCCAGGGGACACTTGTCTCCGGTTGCTCACGTGGGAGTAGCAAATGGGTAGTAAAGTAGGTTAGTAAATCAGTAAAGCAAAATCTTCCTTCTCTTTTACATCCATATTGTGTCCCAGATGACATGAGTAGCTGGGAATGGCTCTCAGGAGGAGCATCCCACATCCCTGCTCTCCTGAGTGTGAAACCAGATAGTTCAGCACCCAGCACAGCAGTGCTTGGTGGGCACCAGTTCCTGGTAGGTATTAGGAGCCTCATCTCAGTTACAGCAATGAGTATCTGCACTCCCCTGGAGTTGCCCACCTGCCTTGACTCCCTTCCATTCCCCTTTCTAAGGCATCCTGACACAGCTTTAAACCCCTTCCCAAGAAGAAGGAGTTGGTGTTTGGAAGCTGGTGTTGATGTATGACATTGATGGGCAGCATGAACTACGGACACAGAGCGTACCTGGGTGGTGGCTTTGGTTGGAGTGTTGCAGAGGGACTATCTGAGCAGGGGGCTCTGATGGCTGAGGGTGGCCCCAGCACTCAGGGCACGGTTTTCCTTTTCCTCACCAAGCCATGTGCAGAGAAAGAGCAAGAAAATTAAATACTTGGTTGTCAGAGAAGCTGGAAGCCCCAAGGCTTGTCCGCCTGCATGAGGCTTCATCAAACTTCCCTCATCTCCCAGCAAACATCGGGGTCAGGGAGAGGAAGGCTGTCAGGAGCTCTTGATTTTCTCAAGTGTCATTGAAATCACAAACCTTTGTGGTTCATTACCACGTCCTTTGGATGTGTCAATATCTTTTTCCCCCTTTTTATTTCCCTTTCCCATTTTGTTCCTCCTCTTTACTCCAGACCAGGGATGATGCAGCCATGGACTTGTTCTGCAGGTCACAACGTGGGAGCTGCTGCATTGTCTGGCTGAAGGCTTTTCACTCACTGTCTGTGTAGGCACAATCATTTTTTTTTAATGTGATCCTTTTTTTTTTTTTTTTTTGTGCTTTTGGGAAGAAAAAAGCAGTCTGTGAGCAGCTCACACCCCTGAAGTGGGCAAAATGGAGATGGGTTTGGGCAATTTTCTTTCAGTGGTGTTGGGGAAGCCTGACCGTCAGGGCTGACAGAACACCTTCATTGCCTCCTTTGTGCAGTGGGAGGTTTGCTCATTATCTGGCTTGTGCTCTGCTCATAAAAGTAAGCTGCTTTTACAGCAAGGAGCTGCCATAAAAGCACAAAGATATTTTCAGGGAAGGAAAATGTACGTGTGCTTTTATGATCCTTTCAGTACTCCTTCTGCCTACTTTTCTCACCTCCTGCCCTTTCTGCAGCATCAGCTCTGTGCCTCTCTGGTCCTCAGCGTGACCACCTCTGGCTCCAGCCTCTCCTTTGCTATAGAAATGCCCGTTTTAGAAACAAGAAGTTGAACATGTTCCTTGTCAGTCTTGTTGGGTGAAGAGAGGCCCCAAATCCTCCCCGTGTAGTCAGATGTTCCTATTGCTGCCTCCTCCCTCAGAGCTGTGTTTTCTGCAGTGAATCCCACAGCAGATACTGAGTCTGCAAAAGAATCCCTGTCCATCCTCCAGTGTGTGCCCGTGACAGGGCTGGAGTGATCCCAGATCCGATCACCTCGGGGCACACGTGCTGTTCCTGTTAAAAACCAGATGACCTCAGGCGGGATACCATATTTTTAACTACGAAGCATTCCTCTTAAGTGCCCTTTCCTGTTTATTTTTACCAGGATATTGTTCTAATGACTGTGGAGTTACTCATCTGGTTCCCAAGGCTGGAGAGCAGCAATGAATTAGTTTCATTCTGAGACTTTGTCGTGCAATCATTTTCCAGAGATTGATGCACTCGGAAGCCATTGCCCAACAGAGGACCATTTCTTTCTGGTCTGTACCCGTCAGGCTTTGGTCCCTGATGCAAATGTGTGGGAATTCTTGGCTGGAAGGACTTGCTCAGCCTCCTCCATCCACCTCCATGCAGGGCTCAGAGGCAAATCCATGGAGCAAAAGGCTGTGAGAGGGTTTGAGTGCTGCGTGCCAGGCTGGTCTGTGCATTGCAGCATTGTGCTTTGAGGCTGCAGAAGAGGGAAGGAGCTCCTCTGGTGTGCAGATCACTGGCTCTGGGGATGACTGATTCTTCACTGAGTTTTTGGGCTACTTTTCTTGCATTGAACAAATACCATAGGACATGTGGTTACACCCATCAGCACCTACAGTGCTAACAACCCCGAGGGGGTTTGATGATGGTATTTAACCCTTCCGACTGTTGTTACTCCCTGTGCCGGTTGGGTTGAACATCTCATCCCTGAGCAGAGGGGAACAGAGCAGCCAGCTGCCTGCCTTTCATAAAGATCAAATTGTCCCTCTCTATTGTTGGCCTCTGGGATGACAGCAGCATCACAAACATGCGTGTCCTCGGCGCCGTGGGAAATGTTCCCAGGGGAGGCTTAACACAGAACATGATCCAGAGGGGATGGGAGGCCCTACAGCCGAAACTGGTGCTCTGCTGAGTGCAGCCAGTGCATCCAGTACCTCTTTTCCAAGGAACTCTCACTCCTCTGTGAAGGGGTGTTGGGTTTCTCTTGCATTTTGTGCTCCACAAGGCGCATTTGGTTTTTTTTTCCCTCCCCCCCTTCCTCTCACAGCCCCTGAGGGAGCGATGAGCGAGTACACGCTGTCCAGAGGATGGGTGTGTTGGGAGTCTTTGTTAGCAGACTTATTCCAGAGAATTAAACCCTAATTTCACAAAAGGGCAGCAAGAGAGCATCTACAGCTCTGAGAGCAGCCGAGCTGGCTTTGTGTATGGTTTGCAAATGGCACAAGAAGTCCTGGTCTGACTGAGGCTGTCAGTCCTGGTCACTGGGGTATTAGGACCAAAAGAATGATTGTTGTGTCTCTTCACTATTTAAAACAAAAATGATAAAGTAGTGTACAAGGAAACCAGCCATGTCTCCTCCACCATGCTGTCAGTTGTGCCTCCACTTGTTTTGTTTTCAGTTTTAGGCAAGCCTTTAAAATGTTCCTAATCATCTTCCACTTCACTTTTTCACAACCCCACTGCAAAATGTGCCTCTGCAACACCCGTCATTGTTTCTCCCTGAATTAATTGTTGTGTGTAATTACGACCTGCCGCAGGATGCTGTCTTTGCTCTATTTAAAAGAGAGATGCTAATGAAGAACATTGGGTACCATATTACAGGAGAGCAAGGCTCGACTCGCTGGGACGTGTACTTGGTGTACTGTTATTGCCAGCCCGGGCAGAAATGGTGCTTCTGTCTCTCATCAGTCACTGGCTAATGATTGTAATTTTTACTTGCTGAGAAACTCTGGATATAATGGACTTCATTAACAGATACATGAGATGCTACCAGACCTGCATTAGGTGAAGAGAGGAAGAAAACAACCCCTGCGTGGAGGCAATTTTATTATTTATTTGTAGCAATAAGAGTGATCCACAATTAGTGTTGGGTTCGGCGGTGTGGCTAATGAGCTGGGCTGAGCTGGAATCCAAGCAAACCTATTAACAAGAGCAAATGGCATGGACCATGCTTGGGTCTGAAAAGTTATGTTTGATGTGATCAAATACAAACTCCCAGACAGTGCCAGGGTGGCTCAGCTGCCCCTCTGCGCGGGGCTGAGTGGTTGTGTCTTGGTGTCTTTGGGTCTCGAGAAGCTTCTGCTTGTTGATCACCCCCAGCCTTTGCCTGTTCCCTTCACTCCTGCCAGCTCCTTCTTGCCCATAAGAACTGGAGTTTCTGATTTAATCTTTAAGACAAGAAAGTCAAAGCATTTCCACTGCCGTGGGTCTGACCAGCTTAAGGAATTGCCTGATGTGAAATACCTCAGCATCCAGCCCCAGTTTTCGGTGGCACAGCTGCGAGGTCAGGGTGTCTGGGGACAGAGTGACAGAGCTGGGTGCTCACACGAATGTGTATCAGAGCTGCAACTAAATGTGGGTGATAAGGGAGAGCAAGAAAAAGCACTTGAATTAGCTGATATCTTCGGTAGAGCTTTGCAATGAATCAAAGGCAGCAAGAAATGTCAGAGTCGTTAGGTGACCTCAATCTCCTTTTACCTGGAGCCAGTGAAGACTTGTCTCTGCTCAGTAAGAGCATATTTCTTACATAGGATGCCCTCACTGAAGGTTGCCCATTTTTATTCCAGCTAGAATAACTGTTTTTTAATCAGCCTGACCTTATTTCAACAGCGAGAGCAATTTGAACCAGAGGTTTTCAGCAGTTGTTGGAAAGCTTTGAAGAACAGGAGAGATGCTTTGTGAGGAAGACAGAAAGCTTTGTCCCTGCATTTAAAACCAAACTCAAGGCATTGAAGTAAAATTCAGAGGGACTTGACCTCAGAACTGTGAATCTGCTGGGGATCCAGGGCCTGATTTGGAAATAAGACAACAGAGCAGAGGCACGAAAATAGAAGGGAAGAGTTTAAAAAAAGGAGAGAGGTGTTTTGTGTGTTTTGTCTTGTAACGTGGCATTTGTACTGAGTGCTGGCTGACAGCGTGCTGCAGCAAAGAGCTTGCCTGTCTAAATAGATGCCAGTTCAAACATCATCAGTGCTATTGTTGGATCACTTTGTCTAAAGATGGGTCTTTTGGGTAGATGGCCTGTTTTGGTAGAGCGGCTGTGAGTGGAACACTTGAGGCACTTTCCCCAGCTTTGCTTCATTCAGTAGTGGATGAGTAACAGGGTAAAAAAACCCAACTATCAACAAATACAGGATATGAGATGGGTGAGAACAGTCTCATTCACCTGAGAGATTGACAAACACCTTTGCCTGCTGTGGACTGCCAGAGCAAAATCAGACCTCTTTCCCTCTGAGAAAATGTTCCAAGCGTCAGAAAAGTCTAGAAAACACGAGGTTTGGGGTTTTCTGCATGGGAGCTGGGTGCAGTGGGAAGCTGAGTGTGAGCCAAGTCATCCGGGCATGGAAGATGAGGAAGAGAAGTCCAGCAAAACACTGGGGAAAACGCTTTCCTGTCCTGTGCATGAGTTGCTCAGATGGCAGCACTTGCCTTCTCTGTGGGCTTTGCACAGGGGCAGGCTCTGCCTTTCCCTGATTTTGTCAGATGATGTTGTTAGGTTTTGTTACTGGATTAGGGGAGCTGGGTGGGTCCTGGCTGCTCCCCATCCCCCCACACAGCCTGTGCTTGGCTGTCCCCACCACGTCCCAGCCTGGGGCTGGAAAGATCCTTCCCCATCCCGTGCTGCGATCTGGAGAAATCATTATTTCACAAATCCATTTTCCGTGGGTTTTGTTGGCTGGGAGATTCAGTTTGGGCTGTGCAGGCTGATTCCCTGTAGCTGGAGCTTGTCTCCCTTCCCCTGCTCAGTCCTGGGCAGCTTATGAAAGCTCCCATTGCCCACTCTCAAAATTAATTAACACACTTTGTTCTGGGTGACTCAAAAAATCACCTGCCTTCAGCTTCCAGCTTTTCGGGCATAAATCATGAGCTCCTTGCCTTTAGGAGAAGCTGTTCAGATTTTGTGTTGGAAATTGCTAGCAAATCCAGCCCATATTCCATGTCATTTTTGTTTTTATTGAAGAGGAGAGGATGTGGCTCATGGAACATCACAGACCCGGGCTGCCTTGGCGTATGTTAAGCAGGGGCTTGTTGTTTTTTTTGCAACCAGCTATTGAGATGGTACTTTGACAAATCACATAAACACTATTAGAGAAATGAAATTTATTATCTAACTGTTTATCATGAGTGGATTCAAGGTAAAGACCTGTGTGGAGGTAATCTCAAGGGATGGCCTTGAGGCAAAGTGTACCTGGTCCTTATGAAACCCTTATCTGTTTACCTGCCAGCTTGCCTTGTTTCCCCAACTCAAGGCTGTTATCTGAGGTGACCTGTGCCATTTCAGTCCAATTACTTTCCCTGGGGATGGATTTGAGGAGATTTAGGTTTTTTAGGCTAAACTGGTACACATGGTGGAGGCAAGCTGGGTTTCTTTAACAGTAATCTTTCCGCTTCTTAAGAAGTGAAGCGACCTCATTATTCTCACTCTGTTGAGGTGCTCAGACTGGACCCTGTTGACCCCTTTGGTGGTGGTGTTTGTCAGGAAGAGTCACTAGAAGAGGCATTCCAGCTTGGGTTTTGTCCTCTTACCCTGCTCTTTTGGGCAGTGCAGGCAGTGAGGGTTTGTGGTGCCGGCTCATCTCAGCACGGCAGCTCCACAACCAGCCCTTTGGTTTGGGAGAGGAGCCCACCCTGCTTTCTACTTGTAGATAGTTCTCTTCTTCAACCCCTTGGATATTCTGGGGTTTTTGCAGCCTTTTGTGCTTTCCAAGCCTTTGGTTCCACTGCGTGAGCCTGCAGACGTGTTTTTTTCCCTCCATGAGGTCTCTGTTCCAGCTGGCTGTTCCATGCTGCAGCAGCCTTGCCTTGCCAGTCTGCAAACTCTCCCATCTCTCCCAATCCCCACTGCTGTTTCTTTTGGCTGGAAAGAACAACAAACCCCTGATGCACAGCCCGTGGAAGGCAATGGAAAACTCTTCCTTGAGTCAAATCAATGCCTTCCTTTCCAAACTGAAAGCCCTTGGCAGACACGGATGAGCTAAGCTGTCCCTCTTGGCTGAAGCTTGCTGGCAGCTGCTTTTGCCATCGTACCACTGGGGAGATAGGAAAAACTAACTGGTGTAGCCTCCTGGGGAGACCTTTCGTGGCTGAGCCAGCCCTTCCCCATCTCTTGGGACATGTGTCAGGACTCTGCCCATCAGGTTGAGGTGCCCAGAGTCTCCAGGCTTCAACAGGAGTCTTTGTCTTGCTCTGGTTCCAGGCTGGCACCTATTGTCCCCAGTGCCCATTGATCATCAGCAGTCCCTCTCTGGGTGCATCTTTTCTTGGTGCATTAACATAAAAAAGACCTTTATAAGCACAGTCTATCCTGCATTGCCTTACAGCTCATGTGAAGCCACTAGGACAGTGCCTGTCTCTTCCAATATCTCTTCAGTGCTTTTAATTGCATGAACTTGAAGCTGCTGCTCCAGTACTTAGTGGGAGAATTTTGCAGGGCTTTAATAATTTGCTAAAAAGCTTTCAGGCTCCATTACTGTCTCGTGGCTCTCAGTAATTGAGTGCTGGTGAGTTGAGAAGCCTTCAGAGGAGTAACTCCATCTCTAGATTGCATAGTCCAGAGCCACTGTGGCTTTCTCCAGTGCAGGCAGGGGGCAATTAAACACAGTTGAGCTTTTTGGGGTGCTGGCAGGAGCTCCCTTGGGAGCTGGGCTGGCAGGAGGGACAGAAGGTGGTTTCATGGTCACCCCAAGTGTCAGCTTCTTCTCCTTCCTCTGGAAAATGTCTGGTGGGACAGAGGGGCTGCAGTGGCCAGGGCTGGGTGGTATGAGGGCTGGAGGAAGGCTGGGTGACAGCTCTGATGGGCAGAGGTGATGCTCCCACCCTGCCAAAGGGATGGCAGGCAATGGCACATGGGATTCAGGCTGCTGCATGGTCAGCCAGCCCTGGTGGTGGTGTGCAGCTGAGAACTGGTGGCTCACAGCTTGTGTGAGATGGCAGATGCACGAGGGACTGGTCAGCTAAAGGCTGGAGGATGGAAGACATCCATGGGCTGCCCTGTGCTGGGAATCCCCATGGATGCACGTGCCCTGGGAAGGTGACAGGTACCACGGCGGGTGTGAGGATGTCACCACATCCCAGAACACTGCTGTCTGTCTGCCAAGCCACAGCCACAGGTTAATCCCTCTGGGTTTAGGGCACCCTCCAGGGCAGCTCTGCTTCCAAATGGTGGCCTCGTGCTCACTGGTGGTGCAGGGAAGGAGTTGTGCTGGGAGACACTTCCTATGGCTGCTGCACGGGGAGGGTGACTGTGGGGAGGTGATGGCTAATTGCTGCAGCGAGTCAAGGACTGTTTAAGCAGCTAATTAATTCCTCCTAATCAGCCCTTGATCTGTTGAAAACTGCATGGCATTATCTGCTCTGCTGCAACACCTTGATAATTCCTGTCTGAATGGCCTTCACGGAGAACATATTTAAATAAACTCAATAGAGATTTCAGACAGATAGCAACCATAATTACCAGCTTGTACAAATTAAACCGTGGTTTGTTCTGTTCTTTTTCTCCTGCCTTGCTGCCCAGAGCTCCTGCTAATCATGTTCCTGCTGCCAGTGGCACACTGGTCCCTGGGGTGTTTTCTGCACATGCCTTTGGAAAGCCTGTGCTGGTTTCCAGTGCTGGGCTGATGCTTCAGATGAGGCTGCACATGGGCTGCTGGTGCTGTTCCTGTCCCGTACCAGCGAGCTGTGGTACCAGCTCCAGCACACAGTTGTCCTCAGGACCAGCCCTCCTCACTGTCCCCCCACTTCAGTCTCTCCTGACATTTGCAGTCTCCTGGAAAAGCAGATTTTTTCTCACCTAGAAGCAGCATGAGCACTCAGATACTTGCCTGGAGCAGCCACTGGAGCTCTCAGCCTGGCCACGGTGTTCAACCAGCACCATCAGCACTGCTCCACTGGCACTGCTGCTGCAGAGGGGCTTGGTCAGTGTTCTTTAGAAGGGATAATGTCAGGCTACACTGATTTCCTCCACAATCACTCAAGGCAGCTATAGAGCCTGGTTTCTCTGGCATTCAGCAAAGCCCATCTCACAGCTGGCCGGTGGATTTGCATTTCCATCACAGCCTGCTCTGCTGTGGCTCCTCTGCCTTGGCTCTGCTCACCCCTGGGAGAGCCACAGGCAGAGTGGGGGTGCTCAGGTGTATCTTTTTCCTCCTTGGCTTTTAGATAAACGTAGTAGCTGCAAGCAGGGTTGTTTTCCAGCATGCAGGCAGTGACAGAGAGCAGAGAATGTCATTACCCTTTAACAAGGATTCCAGAAAGGAAAAATGGATTTTTCAGAGCAGGGTAATTGGTCGATTCCTCTGGTCTCCATAGGTGAAATTAGGGTAGCATCAGGTTTCCTGCACTTTCATCACATTATGAGCCATCTGAGGCACTTCTGCAGTGGGAGATGTTCGCATTGAGCCGCCTAAACCCAGAGTTGGGTTTTCTCCAGCCCCAGTATCCAGAGGAGGATGCATGCCCACAGCTGGCCCAGGAGAGACCAGACTGAAGGATTAGTTTTAAAACTTTGCTCAGGTCAGTTTTGTGTGAAGAGGCTTTTTTTGAGTTAGAGTTGAACCATCTGTGCATCCAGGGCTCACCCTTTTGCATGTGCATCCTCTCAGGACCAGTGTGCAGGCGTGCCCTGGGAGTTGATTGTTCTTTCTCTGGGATTTCCATGGAATCTCTGACTTCTGGGTTCCTCAGCAGGCTGCTTCCTAAAACCCACACGATGGGGCAGAATCCTTCTTGCTGGCAGATACTGTCTTCTTCAGATACTAAGGCAATGGGGCTATGTGAGGACATAAACCAGCTGATTAGCATTGAGATGCAAAATGTCCCTTAGACCTCAGGCTTTGGGCTATCTGGTTTCGTTCCACAGCTCTGGGACAAGCCAGATATAGAACTGGAATCATGCAAAACAGCACCAGAACAGCACAGTCTCTATTTCAGAGCTGAGGCTGAGCAAATTAAAATGTAGAGTGCTCAGAAGTCAGCTTCCCTGGGTGGCTGACAAAAATAATCAATTTCCTTGAAACAAACACTAAATATTAATGAGGAGCAATGGTCTGCCATGCACACAGAGCTGGAAAGAGCATTTCCCGTTGTTCAGCTGTGGGGACAGGTCTGTGAGATGAAATTGCTTTTCAAATGGTTAATTGTGGTGCTTCCCGAGGTGGCTGGGAGAGGTTTGCCTGTCCAAAAAAAAAAAAAAAAGAAGAAGAAAACTCAGAGCATTTCCATTTTTCATCAGGGCAGCCACTGAGGATGAGTGTTGGTGCTTTGATTTTTGTTTACACACTTACCCAAGCGGCTGGGGAGGTGGCTCAGTTCAGTTATGTAGAAATCAGCCCTGAATTTATGTTGAGAAGGAGACAATTCCTTGGGAACGTCAGCTGGCTGTGCCTGCCCCCATCGAGCACCAAAACAGCTGCCAAAAGCAGAACATTGGACCCCAGAGCACTCCTGGGCGTTGCAGCCACATCCGCTCGTTGATTTATTTCAAATAACGAGCATTGGGGGAAACATCAGGAGATTTACAGCCCTCACCAAGTACCCTGCACTGAAAGCAGACGTCTGGGAGCTTTGGAAAAAGAGTCTTGAATTTTGCTATTGCTTTGACCCTTGGGTGAGTCAGGAAGCTTTGTATTAACTCTGTTTCCAAACTCGGAGGTTGGAAGGAAAATAAACATGCTCCTTTCCCTCCCTCTCCGGGACAAACAGCCATAGCCTGGGGCTTCTTCCCTCCCATGCCGTGCTTACCTGTGGGCAGTATGGTACCAGCCTTGGCTGGAAGAGCAAACAGCACACCAGGAATAGCCACAACCCTCCCCAGGAGGCTGCTGGTCTCAGCCCCGCTGTGTCCCTCCACATGGCTGTGGAGGATGCTGGAAGCATTTTGCTTCCCTCATGCAGTAAATAATAACCCTTCAGCTCATGATTTTATAAAATCATTAAGCCAGTTGCGTAGCCATGGGTCAAACCAGAGCTAATAGTAGCTAGAAACCACTAAAATTAGAAAATTTGAACCATGCCAGAACTAATTAGCTGTTCAAGGAATAGAACCAGAACCGGAACAAATTAATTGTTGCAGAAAGATTGTGGTGGGGCTTGGTGGGTGCTGCCACTTCCAGCCCCATGCTGGCTCAGGATGACTCTGTCGGGCTCAGGAAGGAGCCCAGAGTCCCATCTGAAGGCTGTGACAGCTAAATAAAAGTTGGCATCTCTGTCCCAGGTGGGGAGTCAGCAGCAGCAGGAGCTGGGGCGGTGCTGGGAGTGATCCCAACCTCAGCCAAACCAGCTGCTGCCTTGAAGGGCTCAGAAATGTGTCCCCTGGCCCCCTAAATGTGGCTTTTTCTAAAGGTGATGGTAACTCCAAGGCTGCCTCAATGTCTCTCCTCTGATCCCAGCAGTGCTGCCTTCCCTTTCAGCTTCAGCTCTGCCTGATGTGTTTGGTGAAGCTCTCCAAAGGAGCCAGGAGTTGCCATCCGTGCAAATGCCACCAGAAAAATGTGAATTAGGAAGGGAATTAGGAGTTGGTACAGTAACTGCCACATGGCTGGTTTTTTCCATCCGTGACTCAGTCACCTATGTGGTCACTTCTTTCAACTTCCCAAAGGTGGTAACTCACCCTATACATTTCTTTCTCTCCCAGCACTCAACCAGCAGCTCCCATTTTAGCAGCAGCATGACGCAGAGTGTTTTAAATTCAATTTCGAATACAAACTATTTATACCAGCCAGAAAAAAAGGCAGTGAAGCAGCTCTTTCTGTCATGAGTGGATTTGTAATTTCAGAGCAATCATTGCATAACTAATTGAATCAGCTCTCAGCATGTGAAATCAGTGCCCTGCTTATCAGAGTTTTCCATCTCTCTCCCCTCCCCAAGCCAGCAATCCCCCTCTGCCAGCAGTGCTTTGTGCTTCTCCAGCAGCCTCAGGAAGAAAGCAGGACCTGCAAAGCTGCCTTTTGCTCCTCTAATCAAACCAATAAATGACCAAATGCATCCAGAGCAGATGAAGAGCTGAGCTGCAGGTGCCTCCCCAAACCTGCCCAGGTTCCATGTGAGGGAGTGAAGTGCACTCAGAGCTAATGAAGTGCCAGCCATGTCTGAGAAGCAAATTAGTGGCGAGATGTTCTGCTGACTCCCACCCACCTCATTGCCCAGGCGTGCTCTGCATGGCTTGAATTTAGGGTCTGATCCAAACCCCAAGCTTGGCACCTGAAAATAAAGCCTAAAAGAGGTGATGAACACAGTGACAGCTTTCTGAGGGATAGAAGGAAGGTAGGAGATAGAGTAGCTCTAAGGGTTTTCATTGGCTTGGGAGTGAAGATCCTGGGGTAGATGTGTCCTGCAGATTTTGGGAGTATCTCCATCCTGTGAGGTGTTTTGGGCAGGGGCCCATCAGGTTCTAAGGAACATGGAGTTTCAGACTACACCCAGAGAAAAGTGTGCTGTAGAGGATGCTGATGGTTTTCTGGAGATGCTGTCTGTGCCCATGGGAGACCTGAGCTGTCTGACATGCTGGATGGCCTTGAGATAGCTGTGCAGAGATGGGTGAGGACTGCAGATGAGCCCTTAATGACTGTAATTGCTGAGTGCTAATGAAGGCTGGCTGGTTCAGCCTACATAAGTGGAAGCAGTTCTCTAGGCCCAGCTGGTAGGGCTGAGCTGAGGGGACTTGGGAGGACCACTTGCAAACCTTTCTGGAAGTGAGCATAGAAGGACTTCTCCTGCCAGGTATGATCCCTGTGGCTGGATGTAGGACATGACAGAGTCCAGAAAATTACAGAAACATAGAATAGATTGGGTTGGAAGGGACCTGTAAAGATCATCTAGCCCAACCTCCCAACAATAGGCAGGGGCATCTTCAACTAGATCAGGTTGCTCAGAGCCCCCACCAAACCTTGAATGTTTCCAGGGAAGGGACACTTATGACCTCTCTGGGCAACCTAGGCAGTGTCCCACCAGCCTCATTGTAAAACATTTCTTTTTCTCTAATCTCAATCTCCCCTCTTTTAGTTTAGAACCATTAGCCCTTGTCCCATCACTACAGACTAAGAAGTTTGTCCATCTCTGTTACTGAGAGCTGGGGGTCCCCATGGCCTGTCTCCTACTCAGGGATTTGTTTTCCTTCCAGGAGAGCAACACTAGAGTGCAACGTGCAGGGGTTGTGTGGGCTGTGGTGGCTTGGGGACCACCAAATGAGCTGCTTTGTTTTCTGTTGTCTCTTCAGGTAGCCAGATGGGAGCACAAAACCCAAGCCCTCAGCCAAATCTTCGGCTCTCCACGTGCTGCCTGCTACTGTCTGGGTGCCATTATCCTGTTCCTTAATGGTGTGAGGAGTCACTGGTAAGGAGCAAACCCCTCTGCTATGCAGCCATGCAAAGAAATGCCCCTGCAGGCTGGGGGGGGGTGAGGGATATTTACTCTGCAGCACTGGATCCAGCCCCAGCCTCTTGTTTCTATGTGGCTGGATAACTTCAGCCAGCAGCAGGTTTAGTCCTGAAGTTGCCACAAAGATGAGGGACAGAGCAGCCTGGCCAAAATCATCAGAGCTGATTGCCATTGAGTGTGGCATCTTTCCTTGCTCTGCTTCTTGGGGGTGCTTGCCAGCCCAGGGGAAGGGAGGGCTGTTTGCACAGGATGGATCATAAGCAACAGCAGACTTTAAAAAAAAAATTATTTTCTCTTTATAGTTATAAACACAATTAAACCTATTTTTAAGAAGCTGCAGCTTCCTGTGTGGAAGAGGAGGATTATATGTGCACTTAGCAAGCAGTCTCTCTAAACTCTTATCTGTAATCTCTTTAAATACCACCTGTGCTAGCTAATAGTATTGTCTGCCTGATACATCATACACCACGGGAATATGTCCTTTGACATTCTGAGTGCTGCAGAGAGGTTTACAGCAGCAGATTTCCTCAATGCCAGCAATTTATCTGTGATCTGGTAGGCTTTATCTTCAGTGCTGCTTGGAGAGAGACTCTCTTACTGAATTCCCAGATTCAATTATGCCAGGGTCAGAGCTAATGGGTTGTTTAGTACTTGGGGTAATTTCCCAGGTGCAGAGATCTCAGGTTGGAATTCACACATGTATTTAAGAGCTTTGCCTTCCTGGAAGTGACACCAAGATCTGCCCTCGTCCTTCTGTGTTTCTCCCAGCTGCTGCTTATTGCAGAAACTGTAAGAAAACTTGCAATGAATGGGGCTGTAATTGAATGCAGGCAATGCAGAGGGCATGAGCATGCTCTGCTGATGTCTCAGTGACACAGCAGGCTTGAATTTCACTTGGGAATGTCTCGACAGCCTCTTGCACAAATGACACAGTCACTTGTTGTCTGGGAAGCAGTGCATAGCCTTGTCTCTGTCTTTAATTAAAGCCACAGCTGATGGAGGGATAGTCTCTGTTCCTAGTGGTCCTGTTGGCTTCTGGTTCAGTGAAGCAGGGATAGGGAACTGCTGGGAGCACCACGGAGACCTCATCTGCCCCAGCACTGTGATTTTCCCCTGCCAGTGCTGGCATAGCTGGCTGTGCTGGCTCTGCCCTATGTCATGAGTTTCAGTGCTGTGGGGCTTGAGGATGGCTCTGCCTGCAAAGTCTGTGAGCTGGGCCCTGAAGGAAACAGTAAAGTCAAGCCCAGTAAGGGCTGGAAAAGCCCTGTTTGGACCTTGGATTTAGAGGAGAGGCTCCTAGAAGATAGGGCAGCATGCCCCCAGCAGAACACAGATGAGAGATCAGCCCGCCCTGATGGGAAAAGGCCCTTTCAGATGCTTGCAGTGTGAAGCTTATTTTGCCCAGGTGTTTCAATGTGGTTGGCTTATTCCCTTGCCTTTCCTTGGGGATGAATTTGGCTTGAGTGATGGCCGGCAGGCTCTGGAGGCTGTTAAGCAAGAAAAGCTCCTACCTGTGGGAGTGATGAGATGATTTCAGGGTGGTCATCAGAGCAGCAACTGCTGGAGAGACTGTTTGCCTCCATTCCCAGCTCAGTGTACTCTCCAGGGCTGCCTGGGGCTTATTGCTCAAGCCTGGCGAGGTATTAATGTTTCTGAAGGATTCATCCTGCCCCTTGCATAAAAATATTGGCCAGGTCCAAGCTGGGGTTTGGTTGGTTGTGTGAGTCACACAACATGGGAACTAATCAGAGTGGCCAGCGATGTCGGGAGGAACATGTCTCATCTGCTCTGGCTGTTTTGCTTTTATCTTGATTTTATTTTCTGAGTCACACCTGCCCAAGTGTTGGGGTGAAAGCAGACTTCTCACTCCCCAGCCCTGCAGAGGCAATCCAGCAGCAGAGCCTGAGCTGTGCTTCGTGCTGGGGTCACTTGGGCAGGGCGTGCAAGCTGCTGATAGAGAGGGGAAAGGCAGCCTCGGGGGTCCTTCCACCTCCAGTGCTGTAATCCAGCCTTTAAAACTCCTCTCTGCATTCTTTGGGGACTTTCTCTGTGGGCGTGGGGGAGCGATTGAAGAGCCCACGGGATGTCTCTTTTGTTTTTTAAAAACCCTCCTTCCTTTTTCCCAGCTGGGCTTTTGAAAGGCTCCAAGCTGGGGGCGGAAGAGGGGAGGGCAGATCAGACAGAAACTCTGGGAGTGGGTTGGGATTTTGGTTGAAAGGAGACAGGAGCTGAGCTGTGAGGCTGCTCCACCACCCACCCCATGCAGGGCTCTGCCATGGTCCTGTTCCTAGCTCAGCACCATGATGTCCTCATGCAAACTTTGCTCTGAAGGGACACCTTGGGTGGAAAAAGAGGAATGTCTCTACTCATATTAGCAATCAGGTGCTTCCCAACTCTGAGCTTCATTGTAAGCCTTGTTTGGCTTTTGAGAAGCAACCCAGAGTGACCTGTGACCAGGGGGGGACCTGCTTAGTTGACTGCACAAGACAAGCATCCTTAATCTCTTTGGTGCAGTGATTATTTTCATTACAGCCCTGTTCTTTCTGCAAGAAGCAGGGAAGTTCCATCACTGAGGCTCTTATCTGCCAAAAACAATTCCTGAACCTTTGAACTGTCAGCACTCTGTGGGTTACCCCAATGGTTTATGACTGTTATCTGTGTGACACGGGACATGACAACCTTGGCTGTCCTCCAGGCTTCCAGCCAGTGTCACTTTCTCCTGCCCTGCCTTGTTGCTGAGATCTTTCCCTCCTTGCAGCAGCTCTACAGTGAGCCATCTGTGCTGCTTCCAAGCCCTCCTGCCCTCCCTTTTGCACAGCCTGGCAAACTTCCCCCTGCCCTGAGATGGGTTTTGTATATGAGGAGCTTCTGAATTTCCCACCTTAAGGGACTTGGAGTGTTTGAGCAGTAAAGGTAACACCCAGATGCACATCCTGCATGGGAGGGCTTGCATATCACAGGATGATGAATGGTTTGGATTGGAAGGGACCTTCAGAGGTCATCTAATCCACCATGAGGGTGCCCAGGGCTGTGGTGCTTCGGGTGGAAGTGAGCCCTGGAGATGCTGAGGGAGAGCAGCACCTTTGGCAATGTGCTCCTACTGCTGTGAAGTCCTTTATGGATGCCACCTGCTGGGTATTGCCTCCAGCATAGCTGGGCTTCTGGCTTGGAGCTGATGCTTCCAAGAAAATCCACCCTGGGATGGGATTTTGCACAGGGAAGGGATTGATTGTCATTGCCTGGGAGTTCTTCTTGCCTTTATGCTCAGTGCTCTTTATTTTTGTGAGCTTGTGCCATGAACAAGCATGGTGTGAATGATATCAGTCTGACAACCACGTAGCCTTTTGTGCAGAAACGGCCAATTTTGATGCTGGGAATTGAGACTGTCCTGAAGGAGCCACTGACCCCTCTAAGCTGCCAGGAATCTGATGGCTGGCTGGGAAAAGCCCCAGGCAGCCCCAGCACCTCCTGTCCCTGCTGGCGTGGCTGCTGGGCATTGGGATGAGAAAACCAGGTAGCTGAGATGCAAGGCAGGGGGAGAGCCAGCCACAGCCCCCAGCTGACCTAAATAACACCTACTCTGTAGCTGGCAGAAAAGCAAAGTCATTATTGGCAGAAGAAGCTGTGAAGATGATGATTGGGCTAACAACTGCTGGTGGTCTCGGCAGGATGGTTTTAGTGTCATTGCTGGAGCTTTTTTCAAAAGAACAAGATCTTTTGTTGTAATATGTGCTGCTGGGCACCCCCAAACAGTTTTAGCCCCGTTGCCTCCTTTTGCTGTAGAGGAACAAAACCTCAGGTGTGTGAAGGACAGACGGATGTCCCCTATGGGACAGCAATCCCAGGCCCTGGCTGCCTGCCCCACTGCTGCTTGCCCAGCTGCTGGCCCAATTCTCCCCCATTTGCATTTGCCAGCCCCAATTTCTGGGCTAGTATTTGGGATCAGGTGAAGGGAGCACTGCTGGGCTGCTCCCAGCAGTGACCCAGTTTGCTGGATGAGTTCTTTGCCCTCCTTTGTGAAAAAGGGATTACAAAATACTCTTGCTGTGGACCTCTGAGACAGTCCCAGAGACCTAAAAATCTCAGTTTTTGCTTAGTACGATGTTTTCAAGTTTGCTTCATGCAGCCTTTGGGGGTATGTTTTGGGGTTGGTAAGTTTTCTGGTGTTGCAATCACTGTTGTCTGGTTGAATGAATCAGTGCCTGTTTGTGCCAGCTTGGTCCTGTGTCCCTGTGGGAGGACCAGCAGCTGATTTCCCCCACTCCTGGTGTTCTTCTGCAAGCCCACTTCATGACATCTCCATCCCCATGCTTCATTAGCAGTTTGAGTAGTTTTCCAGTTCATGTTGTAGACCAAGAGAGAGTGGATTCAGATTCTAAGGGAGCAGTTTTTACCATGAGTGTGGTGAAACACTGGCTCAGGTTGTCCAGAGGGCTTTGAGATGCCCTATCCCTTGAAATATTCAAGGTGAGGTTAGAGCAGCTGGAGCTAGTTGAAAATGTCCCTGCTCTCTGCAGGGATGTTGGACGTGATGCTCTTCAAAGGTCCTTTCCATTCCAAACCATTCCAAGATCCCCATAAAGAAGTGCAGTGGGAGCTGAGTGTCTGAGCAAGCACATCTCTGCTCTGGGAAGGATGAAGCAGAATGTGACCCCCTGCCTTGGCCTCCCCATGCAAAACCCCCCCGTGGCTGCTCCCCAGAAGCTGGCCAGATTGGCAGAACCCAGAGCATGGATGGATTGGGTTCTTTTTCCCAGCTGAGATGGAAAACTAGGTGCCTGTAGTGTCATGTTTCACCCTGGCATGTCTGGAAAAATATCTGGGGAGGTCCCATTTTCTCAGTTCCCATTTGCCAAAACTGGGGGCACCTTCCAGGCCCCCCTGATGGCCAACATCCTTGTGATAGCAGCTGGCTATGTGGGTAAAGTAGGTCGCAGCCCACCCAGCCCTCCCCTGCACTGGTACAAGGGATGCTCCTCACCATGGCAATCGCTCTGCTCAGCACATAAAAGCAGTTCCAGGTACTGGGACAAAGAGTGGCTTTAATTGGTGTCCTCTTGGGTGTCGAGCTGGGCCACTGCCTTGTTGTGCAGCCAGAAATAAATTCTGTAACCAACGTGATTTGAGAGCACATGGTGGAAGGGACTGGTTTCATGACAGACTGGTTGTACAATGAGCTCCCTTAGCAAGGGAGATGGAAGACACCTTGTCCTCCCTCTGCCAGGGAGGAGGAGGAGGAGGCTCCCCCCATCACTAAGGAGCAGTCACGGGTGCCAGAATAATTGATGACTTTGTGCTGCTTGTCATGGCCCAGCATCATAAATGCTTAAAAGGTTTATTTACCAATTCTGAAAACTCCTGTGTGCATCATGTTTAATGCAAATAGAGAGTGTGTTTAGGAAGATATAAAACATTACTAGAGGGAAAGGCAGTCCATTATCTCCGTGCAAACACCTCCTTTTCTAGCTGTAAGCCAAACAGCAGGGGACCAAGTGAGACATGCTGATGAGGATAACTAATGCTGGCCTATCCAACCATGAAAAGGAAGGATGGGATCATCTGGAACAGGGGAGATGGCTTTGCCAAAACAAACCACATCAGGTGCCAGTTGAAAACTTGGAGGCTGTTTCACAGTCAGCCAGTTCATATTCTTGAAGCCACCTTTGTTGTTCTCCTGCTCCAAGGCCAAGTCAGGTCACTCAGCGTAGGATAGAGGAGCCTCAAGGACATAAGAGATCATGAACACAGTTTATCTGGAGCAGGCAGCAGCTTCTGTGCTTCAGCTGTCCCTCTCTGCTCTCCTGCCCCTTTGCTGAGTGCTGGGATCCAGGCAGGTTCCAGCTCAGTGCAGTTCTCCCAGCCCAGTGGAAATCTTATTAAAACAGGCTCCAAGGAAAACAAAATATCATCCAGGTCTCTCAACTATGGGGTTTCAGAATCCTGGACTTTCCTTGCTGCACGTAACTTGCCATCTCATCTTTGAGCCTTTGAAAGGTGTGTTTCCAGCTGCTTGTCCATCAGCCAGCCAGGCTGGATTGTCTCTCACAGCTTTCATTTGGGCAACAGAGAAAATTCAGGGATTTGCAGAGCTTGGGCAAACTGGACATCAGGGGATAAAAAAACTACCCCAAGCCCTGCAGGTGATGTCATGGAAGCACTTTCCTAGATGAGGAGCCTGGGAGTATGGGCAGGAGCAGCTCTTCTGGCCTGGCCCTGGCAGGCAGCATGGCTGGGGGTGCAGGAGAGCTGTTATTCTACTTGAATTCCAGCCTCCAGGGTGCTCATTAAAAAAAGTCTCCAAGTTTCCTACCTCATGTGTCAGCAGCATGTGGAGAAGCAGTGTGTACGGCTCTGCGGGTGTGTTATCTCCTCTTGCTTTTATTAATGGGGATTTTTTTTTTTTAATCGTGGTGTTGTCCCCTTCACAGTCATACATTTGTGTCAGAGATATTCAAGATGCTGAGCATGCCAATCCCTGCTCTGGGCAAAGTGCAGGGGGCTGGAGGGAGAGGTCACAATCATTCCACTGCCAAACAAGTATTTGGAAAGTCATATCTGAAATGCCTGAACAAGCCCAGAGTAGAGAAGCTGAGTTCTCACTTGAAAATATGTGTCCCTAGTATTTTCCTTTCAGCCTCCTAATCCTCCCCCTGGCTGTCAGGCTTCAGCCAGGAATCACTCCTGGGCACGTGGCTAACACATGAAAGCTGCAAAATATTTTGATGGAGAATAAGGGGGGTGGGCACAGGAGAACCCAGCTGATTGTTCCCAGCCCTCCAAGTCCTGTGTTGAGGCATTGCAGCCTCCAGCATTTCCAAAGGCATCTTTCCCAGACCTCCAGGTCATGATGAAACCTGAGGTTTGGTGAGCAGGGCCAGGCTTTTGATATTGCAGTTTAGTGGGGTTGTTTTTTCCAGCAGTGGGCAAGGGTTGCACATAGAAGTAGCTGCTCCAGGTCAAGCCCTGGCTGCTCACAAGGCTTTGGCTCCTTGCTTCTTCTGCTGGCAGGTTGAGTAGTTCCAGGTGGAAAAAGGGACCCAGTGGAGGGTCCTCCTCAGCAGCATTCTTTCCCAGAGCTCCGAATCTCCCCGGGAGAGTTGGGTGATGTTGGTAATGAGTCACTGCTTTTAACAGCCTTTGTTTTTTCTCTGACAGCTTCACAGAAGCCATGAAGAGCCAGCCAAAGCTGGAGGGTTTGGACTGCCACTGGGCCTATTATTCAGGTTTGGCCATCTTGGCTGTAGGGACCTTGTTTGTCGTCTCCAGCTTCTTAGCACTGGGATTCATTGGAACATTCCTAGGTAAGCACCAGAAATTCAACAGCTTAACCAGAAAGTGCATTTAATCCTTGCAGGGGTCCTTTGTTAGGGCAAAGTCCTCATCCTTGTCTTCAGGGCTGTTAGATTTGGTCTTGGTTTTCTGATACTAAAGTGTGACTTAACCATGCTTTTACCTCTCAAGGAGAAGATGGTGCAGTGGTTTTAGAGTCTCATCCCCTTCAGCTTCAAGCCTGAAGTTTTGGAAGGCAGTTGATCCATGTGAAAGTCCAAATGCCCTCCAGCAAAGGGACCCCAAGTGCAGACCCCACAAGCAGGTTGGCACCAGGTGCAAGCTGTCTGGCAGCCTTGCTCTGAGCCCCCCACCCATGCACTGATATCTCCTTTTCTCCTCCCTCTGCAATAAACCTGATGTTCGTTGACAGATTCTTTTATTTGCTGCTTTATGGCAGAAGGCATTTTCCACTGTGCCTGCTTTCACATTTAGAGAGTAATTCTGTTAGCCCTGTTGGCTTTAAAAACATGCTGGTATGCATGGAATTCATAAAAATAAAATAGAGACAGAAACAATAAATAACTAAGGAAAGGGGCAGCTCCTGCTGGCTGGAATAATCACAGCCCCAGCTCTGACACTCTGTTTAGGCTGTGCTTTTGCAAGGGCTTTACAAACCAAATTCAATTAGTTCCTGCAGTGTCAGGAGGAAGAAGAGAGGGAGGTAATAAGCCTTCCTGGTTTCAAGTGGAGTTGCAAAGAAACGTGTTGAGTTGGCCAAGATCCTGCCACCAGAAATAGAGCTCAGCACTCCTGAATGTGTGCCCCCAACCTTCATCTCTACACCCCCAGTTCCTGACCTCCTGGCACACCCCTGGCATCCTCCAAAATCACCTGCAGCCCCCAGAAAGGATGCAGTGCCTGGGGAGGTGTGTCTGGGGAGGCTGGGCAGAGCAGCACCCGCCAGCAAGAGCTGCTTGAATGCTCCTGAAGTTGAGCCAGGTCGGGGGTTGATTACGTAAAGCCTGATTCATCCCACCAGGAGGATCCACTGGGCTTGAACCACTGGGGAACAGCAAACAAGTGAGTCAGGCTGAGCGTAAGGACTGTGAGTGGCCCTGTCCCCCTCCTGCATCCCCCGGGGCTGGGGAGAGGCAGGTGTTAGTGGTCCTTGTTGGGCTCTTCTGCTCCATCTTCTCTGCCAGCAGAGGCTCTTGGCTTGATGCAGCAGTGAGTGCAGCCAGCTCTCTGCTGGGCACCAGGGCAGAGCTCAGGGTGGGAGATGCCAAGCCCATGTGCTGGTGCAACCAGACTGGCTTGGGACCACTGCTGCCACACAGGCATGGTCCAGTTGGAGCCCAGCAGAGCATCCATCCTTGCTTCTCAGCTTCATGTGTCCAAGTGATGGAGAATACTGTTCAGCATGGTTTCTTTCCCAGCTGTGGGGAAGATGAAGGGTCCGCAGGTCTCTGAGATTCTCACCTGAGATGTTCTCTAGCTCAGGGCTCACTGGGGACTTCCAGCACTGTCCTACAGGGTTGTAGTGAGGTGCTGACTCTGTGATGGGAAGGGTCCCCAGGAATGACTGCACTTCTGACTGCAGGCAGCAAAGGGCTGCACTGCTTTGGCAAGAAGGGGGGCATTCAGCTTCTTCTCAGTGTCAGTATCTGACCTCAAGAGAAGTTTTGAGAGAGCCTCTGACACCTGAGCACTTCAAAAACTTCCTGGAATGGTGTTTGGCTCTTCCCTTTTGGGTTTTCCTACAGCTGTGAGGGATGAACCAGCCTGTTAGCTTCCTCTTTAGCATCACATTGAAGCTCTGGAGCAGCTGCAGAGCACTTTGTCTCTTGAAGATGGACTAAACAGTGTAGCAGCAGCCTCTCTGTGCCACCCCACCTCCTGCCCAGCAGCACCCACCCCACCCCAGCCTCTGTGTGCAGCAGCAGGATGCAGCCCCACACCCTGCCAGCCTCCTCCCCTGCCCAGTGATCCTCCCTGAGCCCTCCCAGGGATCCAGGCATTGGCTCAGCACCATCTGCCTGCCCTGTTTGTCCTATTTCCCCAGAAGTGAGGGCTCGAGGGCACCAAGCAGTGGCTTTGCCTGTCTGAGCCCATCTCTCTGGTACCCGAGCGCAGCCGCTTCCAGCACTGACCAAGATTTCAAGTAAATCTGATGTGACTGGAGCCTGTTAGTGGGCTGTGGGGTGAAGCTGGTGGCACAGGAGATGCCCAGGCTGGTGCTGTGCAAACCAGTGGACGGGCCCTTCCCTCAATGCCTGCTTGAACTTGAAGTGTTGCAGGTCCTCTCCGGTGGTCATCTTTTATCTGCCTGTGTTTAGAGGTAGTGTTTACATCACCAAAGCTGTCTGCTCCCCCAGCTGCTCTGTGCTCCTGCTTGCTGAGAGCCTTCCTGGAGGGTCCCACAGCCCCCACCAGTGCCAGGCACAGATAGACCCCTGCCAGCCCCATGGAGCCAGGACTTCGTGTGAACCTCCGGTGCCCTTTGGGGAGCGAAGTGTTCCTCTCCCAAAGGCCAGCAGGGTATAATGAAGCATTTTGACACGTAAGAAATCACAGAAATGGGTTGTGGTGGGGGGTGATGTGTTCTTTCTACCAGAACAATCTCGGAGATGTATTGCCAAGTAACTCTGAGAACATATAGTGTGAATACCAGGCAATTATCTCACTTAGTGGCCTGTAGTTAAAGCCCAAAAGCATTGTCTAATTGGGCAGGCACTATTTATCCATAGAAATAAATGTTATTGCACCATGTGAGGTCAAAGAAATTATGCTACGATCCAGGTAATAATAATAACCTTGAATAGTTTGCACTCCTGTAATGCCTTTTATCTGGATTTCCAAGCACTTTCTCACCATACATTATTCCTCACCACCCTCTGCGCTATAAGAAAGACTGATATGGTTGGTGCACAATAACACTGGGAGGGATGGAGGAGACTTGCCCAAGGTCAGGGAACAGGCTGGCAGCAAAGCTGGGAACACAACCTAGGGTGGTGGCAGCTCCTGGGGCCAGTGGACCGTTAACTGCTCCCTGATGATTGATGCTGAGTCCTCTGCAGTGGATGTGGAGCAAAATCCTTGCTGGGCTTCGTGATCTTGCAAGTAAGACCATCAGGAATCAGAACTTGGCATCTCAGCCCTTTCCCCCTCCCCGCCCCCTTGAAATGCAGCTGACAAGCTGCACAACATCTCCTTGCTTGTCATTTCTCTTCCTTGCAGGAGGGTGGAAGGGTTACTTGGAGGTAGATAGGAAGCTGGTTGGATGCTGACAGTTCTGAAAGCTTTCCTCGTTACAGATGACAATCACCTGTTATCATCATGATGCTGATAATTGAGTGTTTTGTAGGCAGAGGTGCTATTTTCTGAAATGCTGAGAAATTCTCTGAACTATGAGTTAAGGGTGACACTGAAAGAGCATTTGGTGGTGGCAGTCGTGATAATAACATCTCGACAACACCATTATGGTGCACTGAGCTTATTTCCCCATTAAATGGATTTCATCCTATGCACTTGCATTCTCCACACATGGCATTAGACAGGCATTTTTCAATTGAAAAGCCAGTCAGGACCTCAAGAGCTGCCTGCTGATGAGGGACGTGGCTGCTGTAGCTTCATTGCAATGCATAAACCTTCCTTGTGGGCAAAGAGCCATGCCCGGAAAAACTGCTTGATATGGAGTAAACAGCCAACTAATTGTTGCTGTTTTCTCAGTGTGGAAGTCAAAGGGAAACCCTTCATTTGCCTTTGCTCTGCCTCCCTGGCAGAGGTGCCCCTGGGAGGGAAGGTGCCAGCGTGCCAAAGCCCCTGCAAACCCCAGCTTCGTGGACTTCAAGCAAAAACCTTCTGTTTGCTTTGCAGGTGATTACTTTGGTATCCTGATGGAGGCAAAAGTGACCAGCTTCCCCTTCAATGTCCTGGATAATCCCATGTACTGGGGCAGTACAGCTGTCTACCTGGGCTGGTCCCTCATGTGAGTACATGGTCCTGCCAACAGCACTGGTGTGGGGCAAGTGGAAGGTGCCAGGCTACATCAGGGCCCAAAAAAACCCTCTTGGTGATGGCAGCCAGGAAAAAAAAAAAAAAAGAAAAAAAGAAAGAAGGGAATGGTTTCTTGCTTCCTGACTATTTTTATGCATGCAAAATCTTCAGCATTAATGGTAGAAAAATAACAGCCAAGTGCTGGGGAGATGGAGCATCAGCAAATGCTCTGCAGCTGAATGAGGTCCTTGGCAGGCTCCACATGTGGAAAAATCAACAGTCAAGGCTGAATTCATGCTGGGTGTCACTCAGCAGGAGTGGGACACTGATATTGGGGATCAGTGTGACCCTGTAATTACCTCTGAAAAAATCAAAACAAAGCAACACACCCTTTCCCCCACTGCAGGGTGATAACACTTCCGAAACACTCCTGTGTGATACAATACAGCTTAATAGCCTGCTTAGGAGGAAATGAATAGGCTGTAATTTAGCAGTAAATGAGCAATATACTCCATTCCATGTAACAAATTTTATGTGGTTTTCATTTAATATCACAACTTATTTATTCACCCAAGAGGTGAATAAATAAGGAGGAAAAATAAAGCTGGCTGTGTTACACCAGGAGCCTGTAGGGTATTGTGAGCCTTTACCACTGGGGATTTTGCACTTATGCTCCTGAGTGTGACCACCTCTCTTCTACTTAGTGGGTGAAATTAAGTGCTTTGCCACTTTCTGATCACTTCTTCAGCCATTTGTGCAGCACTTCATGGACCCTGGTAATAAGTAAAGCCTGTCTCCATTGAGCTAACTGCATGTTGCCATTCACCTGCCTGGCAGGTACACAGCACTGAATCAGGTGCAGCTCCTGGGAAAAGGTTCACAAGAGATGGGGAGAGTTCCTGCAGCAATGCCAGGCAGGAGAACCAGCCACAGGTTTGTCGGGGACATGGTGACAGTGTGAGGCAGAGCTGGGGCAGGATGAGCCCTTCTGGACCACAATTGCCCAGCACCACCACACTACAGAAGGAAGAATTTGACCCAGATGAATTATAAGGAGATTTTTATTTAATTAAGGTCAGCATCCAACTATTTCCTGGAACCTTTTGGAGAACCCTCCTGAGCTGTTTCTGTCACAGAAGTCCTTCTTTGCCCCCACGGGGCAGCAACCTTGCACTGGGTACATGTCTTTTGGCCTTTTACCTCCATCCTGAGCAAAAGCAGCTCGAGGAGGCTCCAGACAACATTATGATTGCCTCCTTTTTCTTGTTAAAGGGTTTGCCACCATAAAGGGCAGTGAGGCATGACAAATAATTGCTGTTAACAAATTGCTGGAGCTGTGCAAAGCGGCACCAGGACACCGCCTGCCTGCCCTGGGGAAGCTCTGCACAACCCTTTCCATCAGGATTTTGACTGTTTTTCTTCCCTGAGGTCTCAGCTCAGGTTGCTGAGGTTTTTTGGGGAGGTCCCAAGGCTTTCAGAAGATATTGAGTGTCTGCCCTTTGAGGCCAGAGTGAAGGTCCCAGCTCCATGGCGGCGAGATGGATGCCGCAGGAATGTGTCTGCTGTCTGCTTCTGATTTCAGACCAAAAATGTAGAGCATATTTCTGTCCTCCCTTGGTGATGTATCACGCTCCATATCATGGCATCAGAGCCTGAAGGACTGATTCATTTTCATCTCTAAGGGCACATACCACGTCACGTAAGTGAGCCTGGCAGCACTCCAGCCAGCTTGCCTCCTGACTCCAGCCCGACCGTGACAGCATCGTGCAGGGCCAGAGCTGCTTTCTCCCTTGCAGGATAGTGCAGCTGTCCCCAGCTCAACTAATGGCAGCCAAAGACACTGGTCACCATGAAAACAGGAGCTCCAGGAGGAAAGGGCAAAGCAGGTGTCCCAGCACCGTGAGGCTGGCGGGGAAGGACGTGAGTCCCCAGCCATGGGGAGCTGCAGTGAGGGTTGGGGACAGACAGACTTCCTAGCCCAAAAAAGTCCTGCCAGGACTACAAAATCCTTCTGGCTGACTCATTGTCAGCCCTGCAACAGCATGAACCAAATAAGTTGGTCAGGCTCACAAGAGGAGAGAAACAACTCACCCAAATGCTTCTCATCACCTCGAGCAGCCACGTTTCTCCTAGAAGACAAATGGGGCATTAGTTATTTGGGGACAGCTTTGTCTGTCTCTGGTAGGGAAGTGTTTTAACTCAAGGCAACAGGCTGTGTAAATCAGAGCTGGAGCTGCAGCCAAATGATGCAATTAGAGGTCTTGCTGTCAACAAACAATCATGCAAATTTGTTCTCTCTGATAGGAATCAAGGAGGAGACATGACTAAGCATGTAATAGCAGGGGGCTGGGAAAGGAAGAAGTTGCCTGATGCTTCCTAATGAGGGAAAAACTTATTGCAAAATGTAAAGAGTGAAAAGGTGAAGATATGTGTGTGTCTCTCCAGGAACTGATTAGGCCAGGCAGTACCTGAAATTGGCTTCAGCACCAGGTTTAGGTAGTGTATCTCTCCTCTGAAGGCATGTTCTCCCAACAGCCCAAGGCTTGAGGGATGTTAATCCTCACCAAGGACCAGTTAAGTACTTTTTTTTTTGCTGACAGCCAGCTCCTACCCCTCTCAGAGCTGAGCTTCGACCAGCAATTACAGGTGATCAGCAGTGTCCTAATTAAGGGCAACACTTAAAGCCATGGGGAAAGAGGGGGCCAGACCTCCTGGATGCTGGCTTAGCAGGTGGGAAGTGGCTGCTGGTGTGGCCACTCTCACCTGGGGGAATTTTCACACAATGGGATGGTGTTGACACCTGGGTTAAGGTCTGTGACCCACTGGCTGAAATCCTGGTGTCTTAGCAATGCCCCTGCTGCCTTGGCCAGCATCTGCTTCAGATGCTTTTGAGCCAAACATCAAAGAACTGTTCTTACACGAGCAGTGCAGATTTGCAGCCTATGTTGGCAGTTTTCTTTAGAGCAGAAGATTTGGGGGATTTTTTGGCCCTAATTCTTTAGCCTTAGAGCAGTAAGGCCATCCCCATTGTATTCACAGTCCTCAGGCAGCTCTGCCCTTAACCAGACAATGCAGTGAGTGGCACTGGTCCCCTGTGCTGTGCCTGGTGACCCCTTACTGAAGGACAGTGTTCAGTTGGGCTGTGGAAGGTGAAAAGATTTGGACCAGAAACATCTTGAAATGGGTTTAAATGTGAACTGAACCCCCAGCACCCAGCCCTAGTGTAGTATTCATCCACCTGACACCCTTTGCAGGGCAGGCATGGGCTTCTCCATCCCTCTCCTTTCTTCCCCATCCCTCCCTATCCCCATCCTGCATGGCTCAGCCCCTGTTTTCATCTCTCTGGTACCATCCACTGCTCCATCTGCTAGGTCTTCTTCACCCTGGTGGCCCATCTCTCCATGCACATCAGGCATTTCCTGGGAGCCATGGCTGTACCTCAGCAGCTGCTCAGCAGCTATTGAGCAACTTTATAATCTCAGGACTTAGCATCAAAGCAGCAGCTCTCTGAGCAGAGACGTGCAGGGATCAGACTTAAAAGAAGTCACCGAAGTAGGTTGGGGAAGAATCTTTGCCAAGTAACATCTGTCTAAGACAGTTAACACTAAGTACAAAAAAAAAAAAAAAAGAAAAGCAAAAAAACCCCAAACCCAAGCCCTTTTGTTGGCTTCTGTCTAATGAGCAAGAAAGTGCTCTTGTGGAGCCCAGCGTCTCATTTCACTTTCTAAATCAGGTCTTGCATAAGCCCATGTACTTACCTGCTCTTTTCCTTCTCTTTCAAAACAGGCATGCAAGCCCAGCTGGCCTTTTGCTGACAGCAGTAGTGGCAATTTCCTACACAATTGCAATGCTTTATGAAGGGTGAGTAGCTCTGCAAAATTGGAGAGCTTCTAATTATTTCTAGCAGCTTTAATTCCCGAGGTTTCAGGGAACTGCAGAAGTAGATGGTTTTTCCAATTAATTCAGCAGGGAAGAAGGAAAACAGAGGATTGTTTTTTAGGTGTTTTGATAATGGGCAGATTCCTCTCTGAAACTATTTGCTGAGTTCTAGGAACATTTATGCATTTGTTTATTTTTATCAAAATGAGATTATTTTTCTTTCCTCTTTCCATTTGTTCTGTCTATACAAGAGTAATAAGGAAGTCAGTGAGAGGACATAGTGTATCACCTAAAGAGACCCTTCAGGAAGAGCTTGCATTTTGTCATTTCTTGGATGGGCTTCTCTGGTGTTTTGCACCTGGCAGCCTGGGACAGAACAGCCCAGGATTATTCCCAGAAGGAGCAGTTACACTTCAGCAGTGGAAGGACTTTTGTGTTTGCACGGGAGGAGGAGATGCAAGGAGAGCTGAGGCTGGCCTGTGTGCAGGGAAAGTCTGAGCATGTCTTGAGCCTCATCCTGCTCAGCATAGGGATGGTCCTGAGTGGGAGCAGCTTGGTTGGAGCTGCTCCATGGTCCAGAGAGACCAAGCCAAGGGCTATCATGGCACAGGAATAGCCAGGTTGTGCCAGCCTGGGAAGGACAGAGTTTCTGGGCCCAAAGGAGAGCACACAATAGTCTTGATTTTAATCCTTCCCCCCTTCTTTTGCTCCTCTCTTATGTCTCTGCCCCATCTCTCCCCAAATTCCCATCCTCCCAACCACAGGCCTTTCACAGAGGAAATCTATCGGCAGAAACAGAAGGGAGTGAAGAAGAAGTAGCCACAGGTATGTTTGCCTGTGGGTGTTTTGGCAAGAGGGGCTGCTTTGCTGGGCTCCCCCACCTCTAAGCACGTTAGATGGAGCTGGGAGCACCACCTGCCCCTGCCTGTCCCTGCTCCTCCTCCAGAGCCCTTCCTGCACTTCTCAAGTGATTTGAGCTTCAAATCTCTACAAAAACCCAGGCAGGAAGGCTTCATACAGCAGCAGTTTTGTCTTGGCACAACCCCCAAATTGTTTTGAACGTCAGTGCGAGGGAAGATTGCTGGGGAGCTTCAAGCCTCCAGGCTTGGCCTAAAGTGGGCAGAAAAAAAGCAGCTATTAGCCATGGCAGGTGCTCCAGTGAGTGGCAGGGATGATGCAGGAGGCTGTGTGTGCCCCACCAACCCTCAGGGAAATGGGACATCCCTGCTCCAGGCAGCTGCATGCCCCAGCCACGAGCATACTGCACATGGGCTTGTGCCCGCTCACCCCCAGCCTGGTATGGCTTTTTGGAACCAAAGGTTTCTGCAGAAGTGTATGTTCCTGCCCAGGCTCCTTTCCTTGGGGGTAAATGCTCCCCTGGAATCCCCCAGAGCATCGGTTGGAGAGGCTGGAGGAGCAGACAGTGCTGAGGAGGCTTTGGCAGCACAACGATGCTGTGACCCCCGTGAGGTCCCCAGCAGGCTCATGTCTCTTTGTCTTTTGCAGAGCAGTGTCTTGGCTCCCTTGGCACGGTGTCTTTCCAGTCCCCACACTGCCCAAATTGCCCCTTTTCCTACTGAGATGTATCCTACTAATTAGCCTGGCAACCCTTAATGAGCCAACTGAGCACCATGCAGGACTGGAAGCAATCAGAGAACCAACCCAAGTGTGGTGGCACCTCCTCACTGCAACCTGCAGGAGCTGGAGGTCCCTGTCCCCAGGTTTCTGTCCCCATTGCCCAGGTTACTGCAGCTCCTGCCATGAAGGCAATGGTGTCCCAAGAGCCACATGGCACGGGACCTCTCAACCTCTTCTTGGCCACCAATTATTAGAAATCTGCAGTAATTCAATGCCAGCCCTGGACTGGCAGGTAAACAGAGTAACAATTGAGACACCGGGGGCCTTTTGTAAGCAAGCTCTGAACACAGGGAAGCTCCAGCTGGTCCTGAAGATCACCTAAAATGCTGCTGAAGAGCCACAAGAAGCAAACAAAAACCTGGAGAAGGCAAAGGAGCCCCTGAAGTCTTTGGACACAGCTAGAGAAGGAGGAAAGGAAACTACTGCAAACTCAAAAACAACAAAACCTGCTGTGAACCCAACACTACCCTTCCTCTTTTCCAGAAGAATGAAACTTTCCCAAGCCAGAGCTGTGGTTTCTCACCTGTGCATGTTTCCCTGCAGCCTCTCTGTACTGTTTGCAAAGACTCCAAGAAAGGTGCCTGAAACCTAAACCACCACCTGATGGGATGGAGGGGTGGCAGCTGTCCCGTGGAGGAACCCCATCATGGAGAAGACCAAGGAGAAGACTCAGTCCTCATCCTCACCCTGCAGCTAGCCCATCCTTGGCCATATCAATGTCCCAGCCCCCTCCACACCCACCCAGCCCCTTCTTTTCCCCAGGAGCCACGTGAGTGTCCTACTTTCCCCACCACCCGGTGCCTTCCAGCTATTTTTCACTGCCTGACAGGGTGGTGGGTGGGAAGGAGGGAAAGGGGCTGCTCCTGCTTTCTGCACTTGGCAGCAGCCAGGTACAGATCTGCCCCCCTGCCACCAGCTTTGGAGAGTCCCAGTGCTGGATCCTGCCCCAAACGGGAAGATCCCAAGGATGATGCTTCAAACCCAGGCTCAGTGTTTATGGATTCCCAGACAGTTTTGAGAAATAAACTGCAAAGGCCCCCCCAAAAAAGGCAGTGTGGAGCCCCTGGAACGCGGCTCCACATCTCAGCATCGCATCATCCCCTCCACAGGAAAGGATCCTCCCTTTTCTCAGTGTCACCTCCACGAAACGGTTCAATTTCCTTTTACTTTTGCATGTTGTAATTCACCCTTGGAGCTTTGCTCACCAGGAATTAAAAGTGTTGGTTTCTTTTCAGTCCAACCTCCCCCTGTCCTTCGTCTGGGCTCACAGATGCCATGTTTGTGTTTCCCTTCTTCAGAACCACTGCATGAGGATTTTTTTTTTTTTTATTGCCATCTCAACTACCTTTTTCTTAAAGTCTTGGGCATCGTATTTTATTTTTAGATAAGTTTCCACATCCCCTTCACAGTTAATGTTTAGAGAAGGAGGCTAAAACAGTCCAGTACCCATAGCAACCGCCAAGGAGAGGATACATTGCATTATTCAGTTTATGTCAGAGTTGCCAGTCCTGGCTCAAAGTCTCTGATGTCAATAAATTCAGATTTGTTGATAGATGAAATCAGTATTTACCAAAGAGACACGTGCTTCTTTGGGAAGCATTACTCTTAACAGGAACGCAGCGTGGGCTTTATTAGTGCCATCTTGTTCCCAGTCTGGGGAACATGTACCCTTTTCCCTGTCCCCACCACGAGGCTGGGGGGACCTCAGTTGTATCACACCCATCCCCACCATCAGCCCCCCCAAAATGGGTGTACAGAGCTGCTTCCCCTCCTGCAGCATCCCAGAAGCCCAGGGGTTTGGTGCTGTTGCCAAGACCACCTTCCCAAACTTTCCCCCTGGATCCTCCATTTCAAACCTGACCTTTCTCACTTCCCCACTGCTCCATGTCCCCTTTGTACTGCACAAGGGGTTTTCTGGGGCCATGCCAGATTTATCCCCAGTTTTAGCAGCTCTTCCTGCAGCAGCCAGCACAGATTAACGTGTGGCTGTGTTCACAGAGCTGGTTCTGGCTGCCTTAAAGCTGCATTTTGACGTTTCTGAGGTGTCTGCTCTGTTCCCTAAAGCAAAGCTGAGAGCTGGAAGGGGATGTTCAAGGCAATCTCATGAGGCCCAAGCCTTCCTTTCTCCCTCTGGCAGGAGGGTTGGCCCTGGACAGGACCAGTTCCCAGCAGTGCTGTGCTGCTCACCGGAGCTGCAGGGGGAACATGGAGAGACAATTATTTATATTGGTTTTTTTAGTGTTTAACAACAAGGGATTAAGAGATCCTGACTGGCTGTAAGGAAAAAAAATTGGATTCCTCTCCAGTTACCTAATATTTCTAAGAATTTGAGATTATAGAGAGTGGGGACAGGACCTTCAGGCTGAGCACAAAGCATTGGTGATGTTGGAGCTATTTCTCCTCATCCCCAGGGCCAGCTCCTGGCTGTGGATGGGTCTTATCCTGCACTGATGCAGGAATGGATCCCATGGGCTCCAGGTCAGGACATGGGACTTGTGCTGTCTCCAAAGGAGAGACCTGCACCCTCAGACCCCCAGCCAGTTGCAGCCCCAGCACTGTGCCCATGTGGATAGGCACATCTCTCTGGCTCTCAGAGGGAGGCTCAGCACCAAGTGGCATCCCTGGAAATGTGGTCATGGGTCCACTTTCAGAACTTCATGACTTCAAAATCCAGTGTGGGGCTTGCTGGGCCCATCTGAGCTTGGCAGGGGGGTTTGTTTGCAGCCTTGGGAAATGCCTCACATTAGGCTGAGTGCAGATGCCACAGATAACACCTCCCTTGATGTTCTGGATGGGTCTCCAGAGCAAACACCAGGAAAGGAGAAACTGGTTAAATCTCAACCCCTGGCTGGTAGGGACAGCCAGGTCACCAAGTCCATTGCACCCTGCTGCCTCTGGTCACCCTGTCCTTCCACACAGCCCCCAGCAGTGCCTGTGCCAACCCTCATTCTCCACATGGGATTTCTCCGTGTGGCCTCATCTGGATTCCCAGCACATGGATCTCCCCCCCTGAAGCTGCACAGGACTTTTTTTGGAGGTGGGGGAGTCATCCATACAAACCCAAACTGCTCCAGCGATGGGCACAGGACATGGGATCAGCTCCATACCCATGGGAGGCTTCATCTAGAGAATTGCCTAAGTTCCCTGATGGCAATGGGATGTCGGGGACATCAGGGCCAAGAACACATCCCCAGAGGCTTTGCCTTCCATTTTGACCATCTGTAACCCCACACCCATGTTTGCTTTGGCCCAGCAAAGCTGCCCTGCCTTCCCCCAGGGGCAGGACAGCCACCAGCCCTTACGTGGCAAACAAACACTGTTAACCAGGAACAGAGAATAAACACACAATCCAGGCAATGGTGGAGTCACAGTTCCCGTTGGGATCCTGCCAGGTCCAGCTTGCTGAGTCTGCACTTTTCCAGTTTGGGAATAGGGAGAGAAACGGGGCTTGGGGCTTTGGTGGCTTTCAGTGGTCACAAAGAAATGAAAGTGCTGGAGCCCAAGGCAGGAGCAGGATCCATCCCATCCCTGCAGAGCCCTTTGAGCTGCATGAGAACTGCTGGGAGGCTCCTGTCGGGCACGGGGGGTTGGGGACCTGTGTGTGCAGATAGCCCCTTCTTGGGGTTGCCCAGGAAATGCCCCAAAATTACCCCAGGGCTGGGAGATCAGCAGCCCCCCTGTCCCACCGTGTCCCCTGCCCTTCACATCACCTCTGCCGGGGACAGCAAGGAGACGGCATCCAACCCACCCCGTCCCTCCCACCGGCGGGGGGGCTTTACGCACGGAGCCCCCGCCATGTGCCAGAGGACAAAGCGACGAGGCTGTTTCCTTTCATCTCCGTGCTAAAAAATTAAAAACTAAAAAAAATAAAATAATTTAAAAAATGCCCCGGGACAGCCCGGAGTGTTGGCCACGCAGCACTGCATCCTCCTTGGATCTTATTTCCAAAACAAACAAACAAAAACATCAATTAAAGGCTGGTAGGAATGTGCTGCTTCTTTCCATGTTGCGTTCTCCTCGGAGGGGAACTGTTCCCTGATGGATGGCTCCTGGCTGAACCGGGATGGCAGGAGAGGGGCGGAGCTGCCAGAGCTCCCCGGGAAGGCGCTGCCGGAGCCGGGCTCTGCTCTGCTTCTGCGCCGGGGACTCAGCATCCTCCGGAACCTCCGGGAGCCTGGGTTCGGGCACCGAGCGGGGCTCAGCCCTTGCCTACCCCAACCCTCCCAACACCCCTCAGCCCATGCCTCAGCCCCCTCCCCACCTCGCGGCCGAAGCAGCCGGGACGGGTGCAGGATCCAAACACAAAACGTCTCCGGGCTCCAAGCCCTGACACCGGCTGCAATTCCCTCTGCCAGCTCCGGCTCCCCGTCTCCTCTTGGGTTCGTATTTTTGTCCTACAGCCCCGTCGGCTGCCGCTATTTCCATGGGAACCCTCCTGAAATCTGTCGCGGTGTCCGCTGGGGTCACCCCGCTTCCCTCTCCCCCGTGCCCTATATTCCAAGCCCCGTCGCTCTCCGGTTACAGGTGACATTTGTCTCTAATCCCAGCGACGCTGCCGCTCTATGGAAAGGAGCAGAAAGTGCTGGACTTCGGGGACACGTCCAGGACAAGTAAATAAATTATTTTGTCCATGCAGGTTGCTGGCTGCTGCCTCTGAGCCAGCCGCAGGCAAGAGGATGGTGTGAGGTGGGATGGAAACCGGGAGTGGAGGATTACCAAGGTGCCCTCATCTTGGGGAACCCCAGTTCTACACAGACTTCCTGGCCCAGATACACCTTGGGGTTATCTCTGATGGGTTCATGTCACCTTGGCCCATCCAACACATGTTTTTGCTACCAGTAAGGAAAGCAACAGCACTGAGCAAATCTCCACTTCCCCAGCTTTGATCCACGATCCAGGTGCTCAGCCCTGTTCCTCTTTATTTGGCAAGTTTATTCCAGCAATCAAACACCAAAGATGGGAAAAGGAACAGATGGAGGAGGTTTGGAGGCCACGGCATGGCACAAGGCTGCCCCTGGAGCTGCATCCAGGGTTTGGGGATGGCATCACCAAGGGAACTCTCACCATCCCTTGCCTGGATGTCTCAAGGAACTGGGGATTTGAGACATTTCTCAGGCTTTCAAAGTCTCTGTTAATCAAATCCCAAATGCTAAAAGGAATCAAGACATTAAAAGTGTTGCAAAAGAAGTAGGGGGTGGAGGAAGGAAACAAATAAACCCACCCCCTCTGCTCCCCAGTGACAGAGCAGCCGCTTCTGCATCACATCTCATCTGGGAAAAATTATACGTTGTGAATTATGTGCTCCTTTTGAAAAGCCTTAAAGGGGATTTAATAAAATGAGACAAGCTAATAATATAGAGAATGAATAGCAACCCTGGATGCTGCATCTTGATTTAATCAGATACTTTCCCCCCAGGGGACAAGCAAGAGCTATATCTGAAGCCTCCGTTCCCTACCTAATGCTCCCCTCTTCCTCCAGCCCCTTGATCCTTCTCCCACTCCAGAGGAGCAGTCAGGGCAGGATTTGGGGTCTCACAAGACCCCAGCAGCTGCTGGAAAAGGCAGAGTCCTCACTGCTTATTAGTGAGAGGGGCTAACGAGCAGCACCCAGGGGGCTGTTTCGCTGTCAGAAGAACAGGTCCCTATTCTGGGGTAGAAAAGTAGGAATTGGGGAGCCAGGAAAGCCAGGCTGGGGAGCAGACTTGGCTCCCTGTGTGTAGTTGCTCCAGAGCCAGGGAATGCTGCATGCAGCTGAGCAGGGAACAAGCCCTTGGTGAGACACAAAGCATTTTAGTGGCAAAGATAAGGAGCTGGTGTTGGGTGTGCTCCTCTCCGTGGCCTGGGACATGCCGTGGGGTCTGTGTGTGCTGGGCAGGTGTGGAAAGGCACAAATGGCTCTTCCAGTCTTGGCTTTTTTACCACTTGGACCCGGAGCACCCAGCTGTGAACTGAGACCAGCTCAGCCCTGGGGGGATGATGCTTCCCAGCTCCACAGCATGCTCAGAAATCAAAGACATGTTCTGATGTAATTGTTCTTTTCCAAGTACCCCCCAGATCACCTGTCCCCAGGCTGGGTGGCACCGTGCACCCTCCTGCCTCCTGGTACATTTTGCTTCCTACATTTTTGCAGAGGCTGATGCTGCTGTGAGCTTTATTTTGCTGCTTGCACAGTTCGTCCAAGGCAAACCCTGGGGAGCTGCATGTTCTGTTGCCGGGATGTTTGTGTGACTTTCGTGGAATTTCTTTTTCCTCAGACACTTGCTCATGGCCGCTGAGTGGGTTTTGTTCCTTGGCAGGTGGCTGGTAAGATGGGGAGGGGGGCAAATAGGGAGTGAAATAGCAAGAAATGGGAGATGAATCTGTGCTGAAGACATTCGATTTCCATTAAAGGTGTCTGTGGTCACTGTATTTCGTGCACAGCAGCCTGCCTGGGGCTCTGACTGTGCTGAGCAGCTGCATGAGCAAGAGGCTGTATCCTCCAAAATTGGGAGGATCCATGGCAGGGTCAAACCCTGCGCAGGCGGAACGACAGCCATGGGGGGAAATGCTGATTTACCTGCCCCTGCTCCAGACTCAGGCTATTCTGAGTCAGGTCAGAAATAGATGGTGATTTTTCACAGAGTCATAACCGTGGGAAGGCTTTGCCTTGGAGTGAGGTGGATCCTTTATCATCCATCACTGGCAGCCGCAAACGTGCTCTTCTTTTGCCAGAAGGTGACTTTCCTGAGGGGTCTCAGCCTAATGCCTCATCACGCTCCACTCCGGAGACTCTGTGACTCTGTGAGGAGCTGAGACAGCTCAGGCAGCACCCACATCCTCACCCCGGAGCTTCTGTAGCCATCAGCTCTCCTCCACCCACCCCAGGATCCCCGTCTTTGCTCCTTGGGGGTGGCTCCCCCACACCCCTGAACCAAGCCACAGGATCACAGCATCATCTGCCTCATGGTCTGCTCTGCCTTCACTGTCACCAACAATCCTTTTGGAGGGAGCAAATGGCTTTACCTGCTCACCAGGCTTCAAGCTGGCTATTTTTACCCATTCCTGGCACTATTAATAGTCTTATGGTTAACAATAAACACCAGTCGGGATACTTGATTTTTCTGTCCCCTAGAGGTTGGTGCTTCCCATTCTTGCTGTTGTTTTCCGTCAAACGCTCTGATTAAATGATCTTTTTTGTTTTGTTTTGTTTCATTATTTTGGGGTGATACATTTGTGCTTTGTAACCTGCTGTTCAGCCTCTTCACCATCTCGCACACACAGATCAATAGATACGGGAAACTGTCCCACTTTCTCTCCCTGAAGTGTCCTTGTGTCTCCGTTGCTGGGAAAGATGCTTTCCTGCAGAGGCAGGGATGTTTAAACCCCTGCTCCCTCCTGCCCCACAGCTGCAATCCCTCCATAAACCTTTGGGAAGTGTTTAAATTGATGTCCAAGGGTGACACCACACTTGGGGGGAGACAAAAAGTTCAGCAGGACCCGTTTCCTAAGCAGTGCTGACAAAACACTCCACGCTGCACCAGTCTGTGTGCCCAGGCTGGCCCCGTGGTGCCTCTGGGTGCTGCAGGTGAAGCTTCAGCTCCCCTGAACCTTATTCAAGCATCACCTTGATCCAAGTTGTGTTATATTTTCCTAGTAAATCCTCAGAGGCTTTTTTTTGATTCAGACTTTCTCATCAGCATCTGAAGTGGCACCATGAACCCTGCCTGCCCCAGAAGCAGCCCTGCTGCCTGTGCTGCTGCCTGCATCCCTGCTCAGCATCCTTCCTCCTCCTCCTGTGGGCAGCCCCAACAGGGGCATGAGGGTCCTGAGCTGCCCCTCATGCCCCCAGGCCCGGAGTCCCCATGGTGGTTTTGCAGGTGTCCTGCCTCTCCCTGCCTCTCCCTGCTTCTCCCTGCCCATCCCTGCCTCTTCCTGCCTCTCCCTGCCCATCCCTGCCCGACCCTCCGGCTGTGCCCTCGCCTGCCCCCTTGCGGAGAGCCCCCCGAGGCTGAGGTCGGGGCTGGGGGTCCTGCCTGGTTTGGGGTCGGGGCTGGTGGCCCTGCCTGGTCTGGGTTTGGGGTAGGGGCTTGAATGGGGTCAGGGCTGATGTGGAGTCGGGTCATGCCCGGGCTGGGGTCGGGGTCAGGGCTGGAGCTGGGCTGGGGTCTTGCCTAAACTGGGGTCTGTGCTCGGCTGGGGCTGGGGTCGTGGCTGGGGTTAAGGGACAAGCATCCCCCCCTTCAAGGGGGAACCGAGCAGCCCCCAGCCCGCTCTGCAGAGCCCGGTGGTACCGGGATTTCTCTCTATTCTCCCCTGCCCCGCGTACGGCTGCACCCATTGTCCTGTTCTCGGGGTCTTTCTGCGGGACGGGCGCCCGCACAGCCGCTCCCGCACAGGCAGTTAGTGTAAAACAGAGCACAAAACACACCGGGACGCGGGCTGGGACAGCGGCCGCAGCACCGGGAGTACAAACGGGGCTGCGAACGGGACCGCGAACGGGACCGGGAGCCCGACCCGGGCTGTGGACGGGACGAACCAGCTGCAGGCGACCGCAGCCCCGGAGCCCCGAACCCGCCTGCTGAGGAAAGGGTACAAAGCACCGGGAGCCCGGGCTGAACCGCAGAGCGGCCGGATCGGGAACGGGACCGGGAGCCCGAACAGGGCTGTAAATGTAAGCGGGCTGTGCAGCACCAGGAGTACAAACTGGGCTGCTAACGGGACCGGACTGCCAAGCGCTAGAACTGCGAAACGGGCTGCAAGGGGCACCGAGCTGCGGAGCCCCGGAGGCGCGAACGGGACTGCGAACGGAACCGGGAGCCCGAGCCAGGCTGTGAAGGGGACCGGGCTGCGAAGGAGAGCGGGCTGTGCAGCCCCGGGAACCCGACTCGGGCTGCGGAGGGTGGGTCCGGCAGCGCCGGGAGCGGGGCCGGGCCCTGACTCAGCCGCCGCCGCTGCCGCCCCGGGCCGTGACGCGCCGAAGGGGCGGTCGCTGCCGCCTCCATATAACGCGGCGTCGGCCGTGCAGAGCTTACACGGACTTTTCCTGCCGGGCGAGAAGGGCTGAGCAGCCGGGCAGACATCTCCTTTGCTGTCCTCTGGGTGCCAGCTGCCCCTTCGCCGGCTTCAATGAAACTGGCAGCGATGATCAAGAAGATGTGTCCCAGCGAGGCCGAGCTGAGCATCCCCGCCAAGAACTGCTACCGCATGGTCATCCTGGGCTCCTCCAAGGTGGGCAAGACCGCCATCGTCTCCCGCTTCCTCACCGGCCGCTTCGAGGAGCAGTACACGCCCACCATCGAGGACTTCCACCGCAAGTTCTACAGCATCCGTGGCGAGGTCTACCAGCTCGACATCCTGGACACCTCGGGCAACCACCCTTTCCCAGCCATGCGCCGGCTCTCCATCCTCACAGGTACTTGTCTTGGGAGAACCAGGAGGAAGTGGTGGTGTGGGGGGGTGTTCCTTGGCAGGTTTCAGGCTTTCTTAGCCAGTTTGGAGATGTTTCTCCAGTCCTTAAAGGAGGGAGATGGGATTATGTGTGTGCACGGAGTGGGCAACTTTCCTCCCTGCACGGGGTGGACAGGAGGATGCAGGACCCTGGTGCTGCCTGGTCCATTCTCTCCCCGGGGCTCTTTATGACTTAGGCAGTGGGTCTTTGTGTGTCCCCATCCCTGCAGCCATCTCACGGTCCCTCTTTGTCCCCAGGAGATGTATTCATCCTTGTGTTCAGCCTGGACAACCGAGACTCCTTTGAGGAGGTGCAGCGCCTCAAGCAGCAAATCCTGGAGACTAAGTCGTGCCTGAAGAACAAAACCAAGGAGAACATAGAGGTTCCCCTGGTCATCTGCGGCAACAAAGGTGACCGAGACTTTTACCGAGAGGTGCAACCCCGGGAGATCGAGCAGCTGGTGGGAGGGGACCCCAAAAAATGTGCCTACTTCGAGATCTCAGCCAAGAAGAACAGCAGCCTGGACCAGATGTTCCAAGCGCTCTTCGCCATGGCCAAGCTGCCCAGCGAGATGAGCCCTGACCTGCACCGCAAGGTCTCGGTCCAGTACTGTGACATCCTGCACAAGAAGGCACTGAAAGGCAAAAAGCTGCTGAAAGATGGGGGCAGGGGCAGCACGGAGGAGGCGTACGGCATCGTGGCCCCCTTCGCCCGGCGACCCAGCGTTCACAGTGACCTCATGTACATCCGTCAGAAAGCCATCGGCGGTGGCCACGGCAAGGAGAAGGATCGCTGTGTGATCAGCTAGAAGCCCCCCACCAGGAAGGGGGGAAGGACAGAAGGAAGGAAGGAAAGAAGGGAGGGGGGAAAGATGCTCGTTTCTGAACTGACTTTGGGCAGGTGGCCACCTGGGCAGAGAGGGGGTCACCTCTTCCCCAGCCTCCCTCCTCCTGAGGGATCACTTTCACAGGCTTCACCCCTCCAGAGGGAGAACTTTGGGAGGGAGGGATGTGAAGGGGGAGGATTTAGAGCGGGTGTTGCTGGGCCCAACCTCCTCCAGGCAGAGAGACAGGGGAACAGTGAGCTGCTGGGCAGCCAGGTGGGAGGATGAGCATGAAAGGCAACAGACCTTGGTGTTGCTGTCCCTCCCAAAACACCCAGCTTTGGGCATTGCCTTCAGGAGGAAGGGCAGAGGCCTGCCAGCACCTGCTTTGGGGTTGGTTTTTGTTTGGTTTGCTTCATTTTAACTTGAGAAGCTGTGCACGGGCTCTGGTTCTGTGTTGTGTGTTCATCTGTGTCTGCAAACCACGTGCAGAAGACACTCCTGTTGCAAAGACATTGCAGAGTTACAGCCCCAATGGACCAAAAAACTGATTCTTGTTTACATTTGTCTTGTCTGACTTGCAAGATTTGGGGAAGGTGGGAGGGAGTGGGAAGGGTTTTTTAAATAAGAAAACAATAGGCACTTTATGTAGGTATCGTTTGTCATCGACATGAACAACAACAAAAAAAATCTTCAAGTGTTTCTACCGTGGGTGAAACTTGATGTTTTATTTTTTCTACAAATAAATAAAATCTTTTTAAAACAACACCTCTGGCTTTGCCTTCACTTCCTCCCCTGACCCTGCAGCCAAATCGAATCCCATTAAAACAAGACTCAAGCCCAGCTCTGAGGTGCTAAAAACATCCTCCAGACTCAGCCCCCTCGTTACCCCATCCTCCCCGACTCCTGGTGCAAAGGTTTCTGTCTCTGCAAGCAGCCGACCCCTTGCCACACGGGGTAAAGCAGGGGCCACGCTCAGAGTTACTCAAACTGCTCACCCAGCCAAGACTCTTTCCTCACTCCAGTGACACTGAGTGACGATCCTGCCAGCCCCATGACACGCTGGGCACTGGCTTGTCACTCCCAGCAGAAACCCAGCAAACTGACATCATTTCGTTATAAAAGGGGCTGATTGTGTTTTGTGCTTTCTTCCTGATGAGCTAAGCAGATTCTAGTGATGTCAACAGAGAGTGATTCACTGGGGGTCTGGCTGGGATATTGTTTTTATTTTGCAATATGAGTAGAGGAAGTACTTTGCTTGAAAGGTCACCTATGCATTTGATGGTTTTTAATCTCTGCCTCATAACAAGCTGCAGTAACCACTGCCAGAAGTGAAAGGGAAAGGGCAAAGCTCTTCAAAGAACAGCTCACCCTGGCTCCAGCTTCTGTTTCGGTTCAGTTTCAGCCCCTGTTCCCTCCTCCCTTCCCACGTGGCAGAACAAATCTCCTTTTGATATGTATTAATGGAGAAAAAAAAAAAAAGCCTCTATCAAAGCTACAAAACTAAGGTGGGTGAGTGAGTGAGGCAGCAAACCAAACCACTTTGGTTTTATTTGAAACTTGGATTCAAGCTGAGAGTTAACTTCTTCCTCTACTAAGTGCCAGACATTTCTCTGGAAAAACACTGTTTCTTCCAACTCCACATATGCCCTGATTTCACAGGAACAGCAACTGGCAAAACAAAACCAAAAAAAAAGGGAAACAAGCATCCAGACATGAGACACAGGAATTTATTGAGCTGGGATAGGCAATGGCTGGCAGAAAGGTAATTTCAGTAATAAAAAGAGTGCACATTGTGCTTTGTTTATCTTGGTGCTCTGCTTTATTCAGTTTACACACTGGCACCTTCCCAAAGAAAGTACTAGTAACGTATTCCAGTCAGGAGAGAGCACTCTCCAGGTTACAGGTGAGTCACAGCCAGCCTAGCACCCAACAAGCAGAATCATTTGGGTTAGGAAAGGGAAATCCTACCCAAACAGACCTTGCTTCTCTCCTTTTGAAGGCACAAATGCTGCCTGCCCTTGGATGTTGGTTTTCTGAGGATATTGTGTTTCACTGACTGGTTTTCACCTCTCCCACCACTTACCTGCACAATCTTTCAGCCCAGTGCAGACAACCATGAGACTCAAGGTCCCATCCCAGCAGGACAGAGGACAGGGAGTCCCTGGATCCCTCTGAATGCCACACAACATTCAAGACCCTTCCAGCAGACAAATGTTCAAGCCAGCCAAATGCTTGTGCTTGTGGGAAGCACCCAGAGGACTTTGGATGTGGAAACATCCCATCCTGTTGAGCCTGACTTGTCACGTATGGGAGAACTAAAAGCTTTTTTTATTTATGCCCTGGGATTCTGCTTGCCCTTCCTTTCTTTTAAGAACAAGACACCCAACATACTGCTCAGAAGCTGCACTCATCTGAAGAGAGTTATGCACCCAAAGCCTACAGAAATCCACACCCCTCACAGCCCCTGCTTTGCTCTCCCAAGTCCCCCTGTTTCAAAAAAGGCCACGGAGCTGGGCCCAGGCTGCACAAATCCCCTGTGCTGCCAACATCCCACTCCTGCTCAACCCACATCCACCAGGGAATACACAAGAGGGACGATTTAAGTCTCAAAATCTTTACTCGTCTCAGACACAACCATCACTTGGTTAAAACGAGGGAGAGAAATACAAAAGTAATTGAAAACAAGCATTCCTCTTTTGACACACACAGACTGGAAATTGCCCCAGAGACCCTTCCCAGGAGAAGGCCAAACAGCTCGTGCTTCCCTCTTATGTTCCCTTTTGATGTCTGGGCAGTTTTCAGTGAAAAAAATTGCAGAAAAGCCCCCCCCCCCCTTTTGTTGCTGAAGATAACCAGCTGGTACTTTGACCCTTAGCAAGGAGAAAACACAACGTCTCCTGCTTGCTTGAACATGAAAAAAACCCAAACCACCCCACCCTGAGAAAACAGAAGAGATGCATACATTAATGCAGAGTCCTACAGCAGATTGAAGGGAACCACTGCTGTAACCATCCTATGTCAAGCACACGGTGTCCTGGTTCAGTGCCACGTGCCTGCAGTCCCACACAGACACCGTTTCAGAGCAAACACTACCAAAAAAAAAAAAAAAAAGCATAAAAGTAAACTTCTGCCACCTTTTTTTCTCTCCTGTTCAGCCAAGAGAGGAGGTATGTCAGACCCAGAGAGCAGAGCTGCTCCCTTCCTACTCCTTGGGGATTTCAAACATGCAAAGGCTCTTGTATTTCTGCAGCAGTTCATTTTTGGTCCTGACCTGCTCCCGCAGGTTCTGCAGCTGCTGCTGCTGCTGTTCTGGGCTCACACTGATGCCAGGCATGGAGCTGATCAGCTTCCTCATCTCCTGGAACTTGTTCTTGAGCTCATTCAGCACCTGGTGAACATCTTGGCTGTCCTTGTCCATGCTGCAGAGGAGAAAAAATGGAGACACTGTTCAGTTCTCCTGCTGGGAAGTCAACAATCTGCTGGGGTAATCGTCATTTCCAGTGCAACCAGAGCTTTAACTGGAATTCAGTGGGAAGTTTTTCCTCGCTATCTAACTACCTATTCTGATAAAACAGGCACAGAGAGATATACAGACTGAGCAGTCTCTGGGGCAAACTGGTTTCCAACATACAACCTAGTCACCTCAGGACACATCAATCATGCTAGGAGACAGTCTACAGCTCTAAAACACAACCATGGAGCAGGCTGAATTCTCCCTCTGTTTGAACTGCCATATCTCTCCTTGGGGAAGGTAAGATTACATATGTGTGTTGTGTGGAGAAACCTGGGGAAAAGGATGTCAGATTCACCCGTGACCTGTTGCTGCTGCTGTAATACAAAAACTCAATGCAGTCAAAAGAGTCTGACAGAGGAAAATAGAAACTGCTCCCCAAAGTCTCAGAGAGTATCCGATGGAAGAGAAAATGGCACTTTGGAGCTTTACAGTGACACTCTGGGGATATATAGCTAATAAAAGAGAGGCGACAGCTTTTTTTCTTTTTCCTTTTCTTTTTTTTTCTTTTTTTTTTTAAGAGCAGCACAATTGGTTCTGCAGCCAGCTCTGTGCTTGTCAAGGATCAGTGTTGTCTGAGGCAGTGTCTGACCTCAAATCCTCATTAGTATCTGCCTCAGCTTTGTTAGTACCAGCAAGAAGTTTTACTGATTCCAGGCAAAAGCAAATCCTGGCTTCCAGGGTGCCTGATAATAACAAGAGCAGGATTCTAATGGTCTTTGAAAACCAGGAGCCCGTTCAATAGCCAGACCTAAAAATAAATCTCCTTGGCATGACCATGGCACAGAGGTGCTTGATTATAACTTTGGGGAATCGTGACACATCTCAGAGCAAAACTTTTAACCAGATGGTCAGCAACGTTTCAAAAACCTGTTGGAACAAAATATTCATTATTTCCCTCTAAATAAAACTGCAGCTGGTTCTATAATGTATCCCCATTATGCAGGCATTCAGTCAGGTCATCAGTGGAAAAACACAGGGACTCACACAACCCCATGAAATCTGGAGAAGGAAAGGCTGACACTGCCTGTAATGCAGCCAGCAGGATGGCTTTGGAGAGGGACATCCTCCCCACTCCAGATCCCCCCAAGTCTTGTTCCCTTCCCCACACAGAGAGCTGACAGCTGCCTGTCCAGCTGGTTGATCCAAAGGAGTCATTACGTCAGGTTTGGGCTCGTTGTTTTTTGGTATTTTTTTTTATGTGTGGTTTTCCTGCTGGATGGAGCCACTCAAGCTGCTCTGTTTTGTGAGGGCACAGACAGGCAGGGGTGAGGAGGCCTTGGGACAGCAACACAGGACCCAACCCAAGGTCCAGCCCCAGCCCATGCTGATGGACTCCACAGAAGAGCTCTCTTCAGGCCCAGCACTCCTCATCCCACCAGCAAAACCCACTATGGGTGGAGGCCATGCACTGGGACAGCAACCCTGTACCAGGGGGAGAATATGAGCAAGCCCAGCCTGGGAAAACTTTCTTGGGAAGGGGAAGTGCACGTAACGCTCTTGGATGTAAACAAATATACACACTGCATCCCTGCCCCTGAGCAGAGTCACCTTGGAGAAGTGTCTGCATGGCTGAGTCAGTGTCAAAACAGCAGGGCTGGGCTCTGTGAGCAGCAGCTGTGTTAGAGGACAATGTGCTTCCCATCTGGCAGGAACAGGAGGCAACAGATCCCACTGCCTGCCTCGGTGGTCCTACCCACCTGCAGCACTGCTCAGAGTACCCACGTCTGCTCCAGCCACCCAGGAAATGCCATGTGTGAAGCTGAGGGAGGTGGCTGGGTGGTGGGAGTGGGTGGCTCAGTGGGACAGGGCACAAGATATCCTAGGACTGTCATCTGTGGGTCACCATGACCTGCTTGGTGGCATAAAGGAATCTGGGAGGTCTCAGCCTGTGGTCACTGCCCACTTTGCTGATGTAGATGTATGAACCTGGCAATGGGCTCAGCCTCACATCTGTGGTCTGGACAGATCAGGCAGAACCAAGGCTGGGGACAGCTGCCCACCTCCAGCACAACGGGGACACTGAGGGACACCCCAAGGGTTGTGTTCTCATCCTGTTCTGTGCCCAGACTGGTGTGTCAGGGGGTGTTCAGTCCTCCTGTGCCAGGCTGCAGAAGGTGAAGGGTGAACCTCTCTCACCTTCCAGATGTGTTTGATATGAGTGAAACATCAGCAGGACACAAACCTAAGCAAGCACATAGGGAAAGGGCAGCCAGGACTACACCCACAACAAGGGAGTTCTGCTTCCCATGCCCTCTGCCTCACCACACAGCATACCCAGGTGAAAGGATGGACCTGGTCTGGATGGATGTTCACGGACCAGGACCTCAGACAAGCATCTCTGAACAGTTTATCCTGGGACAGAAACATCCCAGCTCTCAGGACACTTGTACAATTACCTTTTACCCCTATGGTACTGATCTTGAACTGGGAAAAGAGACAGTTAATCCATACCACTGCAGAAGCCATCCCTCCTTTTGACAGCTCCCCAGAAATGAGCTGCATTCCTGCCCCAGCACTGCCTGTGTTTTCTGAGGCTGTTATCAGCCAAATGAATGAGTTATTGGGAGCAATTACCCAGCACAAGTACAATGCTCCTGCTCCTGGGTGTGAATGGTGAGTAGGGCAGTGTACCCAGGCCATGGCAGCACCTGCACTGCCTGGGACACCCAAACACCACCCAGATATTGGTGTGACCCCGAGTGCAGATGCACTTGGGGCTGTGCCAGCTTCCTCTGACACTCCTCCCACGAACTGCCTCTGGGAGAAAAAAGGCAAAGGAGATGCTGGGGAGCTGGAGAGCATCACTACAGGGGCAACCCCATTGCCCTCCTGCCCCATCCAGAGCACTCCAGGGATGCTGGTGGTTGGAGAACATCATTAGGAGGCCCCTTCTGTCCTGCTCCCCATCCAGGCATGTTGGGAGTGGGAGAGCATCCTTAGGAGGGGATCCCAGTGCCCCACTCCCCATCCAGAGCACCCCTGGGGATGCTGAGGGTGGGTGAGCACCATTTGACGGGGTCCCTGCTCCCCACCCAGGGCTCCCTGAAGGTGCTGCGGGACGGACAACAACGTTAGAGGGGGATCCCACTTCCCCTTCCCTGACCGAGGCCACGCTGAGGGTGGGCCCTCAGCCCTGCTCCGCACCCGGGGCACTCCGGGGAGGCCGCGGTCAGGCGGCAGCACCGGGAGGAGGAGGACGGAGCCGGGATGAGGTACCGGGGCCGGCGGGGCGGCGGTTCGGGACACACGGGGGTCGGTGCCCGCCGTTACCATTTGATGATGTCGTGGACGAGCGGCAGGAAGGAAAACTCCTCCTGGGCGGGCAGCGGCGGCGGCGGAGGAGGCGGCAGCAGCGGCGGCGGCTTCTGCTCGGCGGGAGGCTCCGGCGCCGCCGGTTCCTCGGCGGGGCGGGCGGCAGCGGCCCCCGAGGCCATGGCGGACCCCGGCGCCGCTCAGTGACGGAGCGGGGCGGAGCAGTGACGGAGCTCGGCCGCCTGACACCACCTGACACCGCCCCGCCTGACACCTCCCCGCACCGCCTGACACCGCACCGCCCCGCACCGCCTGACACCTCCCCGCACCGCCTGACACCGCCCCGCCCCACACCGCCTGACACCGCCCCGCACCGCCTGACACCGCACCGCCCCGCACCGCCTGACACCGCTCCGCACCGCCTGACACCTCCCCGAACAGCCTGATACCGCCCCGCCCCGCACCGCCTGACACCGCACCGCACCGCCTGACACCGCACCGCCCCGCACCGCCCCTCAGCCTGAGCCCCCTGAGCTTAGCGCTGGGTCTGGGCTTTTCTCCGCGCTGGGGCCCGGCCTGGGCTTTTCCTGGAGCTTGTGCCCGGGCCCTGCGCTGCCCCTGCGGCAGGGCTGGGGTTGGGTCTGCGCTGGGGCCTGGGCTGGGGATTTCTCCTAAATCTGGGTCTGAGCTAAGCCTGAGATTCAGCCCTGGGTTGGGCCATGCCCTGCACCCCTCAGTAATCCCCGGAGCCTCCGCAGCCGCTGGTGGTTGGGGCAGGGAGGGCAGAGTGTGGGGTCCCGCAAGCGAAGGGCAGGGTAAGGAGAAAGTGTCCCAGGAATCATCCTGCACTGGTTCCCACCCCCTGGGAGAACTCAGGCTCTGTGTCCCATGGCTGTGTGTATCCCTCCCTCTTTATGAGCCAACACGAGGGGGAAAACGGGGAATATTATCCTGCGTTAAATCGGTGACCACAGCAGGGTTTCACAGTCTCTCAGATCCCAGCTTCCCACCATGGTTTTTTCATTAGTTGGATTCCGTAGTTTGGACTTTACTCAGCTGAGGACAATTGTCAAGGGGGCTGAGTGAGTGTCATGGTATCTGTAACACCTTAGAGACAGGATGCTTACACAGGACCAGGCTTTCTGCCCGAGGGAGGAAGCGTGGCTGACATCAGCCTCAGCTGGAGCTGGGAGCCTGGGCTGGGAACTGGAGGAATCCAGAGGAAGAAAGACAGAAAGCTGGTGCCAGGGTTGGGAAACTGGGAGAGAGGAAGACACGGGGTCTGAGGTGCAGGTGGAAGGTGGTTCAGGATGGCACCTGGTCGAGGCAGGGAGATGGGCAGTGATGTCCTCCTGTACCAAGGGGCCTAAGAGTTTGGTTCAGCTGTGTTTCAACCCCTCTATCTGCACAAAGGATGGTGGTGCTGATACTACAGGGGAGGTTTAGGTTAGATATTAGGAAGAATTTCTTCATGGAGAGGGTGATCAGGCTATGGAATGGACTGCCCAGTGAGGTGGTAGATTCTCCGTCCCTGGAGACATTTAAAAAAAGACTGGATGTGGCACTCAGTGCCATGGTCTAGCAACTGCTCCGGTGGGTCAAGGGTTGGACTAGGTGATCTCTGAGGTCCCTTCCAACCCGGCTAATTCTATGATTCTATGATTCTATACCAGCCACAGAAAAACCTCTAAGGTTTTTTCTTCCTGGGTTGGCTTACAGAAAATGTGTAATTTAATTTTTCATTGGAAATAGGCTCCCTTACTCAGCAGTTACGGGATGAGGATAACTGGGAAGGCAGTTATTTCTTTTTTAAATCAATTTTTTTCAAAAGGCAGACAGTGCCTACTGATATATCCATGGAGAGTGCTGGTAACCATTTAAACGTGGAGTATTGACTGTTTGTTCTAAATACAGCAGATGCAATCACTCATTTTGTTCCTACTGTCAGGAATAGGTCCTGGCTTGGGCGCCAATGCCGGAATGTGCAAAGGAGCACAGGGGAGCCCAAGGTCCCATCGAGCAGATCCTGGTGGGGAGGAGGCTGATGGTATTTATGGTCCTTGACTGAGTCAAGCAGGAGGTACAAGATGGTCCTTTGAGTGGAGCTGACCCCAGAGGTTCATTTCTGTCACTTTTTATGGGCTCTTTCTAAAGTGTGGCAATGCAGGCTCCATGGGGGACACTTCCCTCTGTGCTCACCTGGTTTTAACTCTCCATTTGATGGAGGGGGATGGCTAATTGCCAGGCTGCTGGACCCCTGCCTCTGATGGGTGAGTCAAGCAGTAGTTAGAGCAGGTGACAATATACAGGTGCCATCCAGCCATACCAGAAGTGCTGTCCATCTGCATTTCTGGGTGCCATGTAGCTCCCACAGCAGCTGGAACACACAGCTTTATCTCCTTGGTGTTCCTCCCTCTCCCTGCCTCTCCCCTTCCTTGTGGGAACAGCTCCTCCAGCTCCCTCAGGTGACCCACTTCTGTCTTCTGGGGCTTGTCCTGTTTCTCCAGGGGACAGCAAAGATGTTTTGTGGTTTCAGAGGCTCCTCCAGCACTGCAGATGCTGGTGAACTGGTTGGATGAGACTGTGGTCACCCTTTGAGTGTCAGCCCATGTGAGGGGCACAGCAGAGATGCCCCTCACCTTAAAGCCATCACATACATTCATTGCTCACCCATTATCCTAAAAAGCAGCTGATCAAATAATCCCTATCCAGAGCCTCTTCTGTTACTGCCTGTTTCCTTTACAATACCAATGTTATTTTCCCCCCTGTCATTTCTATACAAATTGCACTTTGTAGAGAAACAAGATAAACCAGGTGCCTCGAGTTGCCAAAGAGTGGGTGTGAGTCCACCTGTGCCTGGTTAGGACAGGCCCCTATTGGGCATGAGCAAGACCAGGGGGCCAATAAAGGTGGGACACACACCCACAGAGCAGAGCTCACTCTTGTGTGAGGCAATGGAGAAGCTAGCAGCTTGTTGAGCCTCAGGAGCAAGAAAGGCTCTTCCCACTACAGCACTTCTTGTCTGCTTCCAAAGGTAACTTTTGAGGTATTCACCACCAGTTATTTAATTCAGCACCTGGTGACTCTTTGCCTTTCACTGCTCCCTTACAATGACTTGATGTTTTCATATAGATGGTCTGGCATTTCACCAGGCTCTGCTTCTTTGCTGGACCATCTGGAACCTGTTGTGCTGTTGCCACCAGCTCTGTTATCATTTTTTACTATGTGGCTATCACCAGGTTGAGCTTTATCTCTTCCTCTGGCTCCTGCACTGCATTGTCAGCCTGAATTTTCTATTTGAGTCCTGCTAAGCTGCCATGGTAGGATAAGTCTGTATTGCTAAGTCAGGAAGGTGTTGTCAGGGTTGTGGCCACCTGGCATGGAGTGATAGGAATGAGAAATCACAGCTCCAGCCCTTGGCTGTGGTCAGCAGCACTGGAACCTTGTCCCTTTTCATTTAGCCATGTCTGTGATCCTGTAACTGCTCAGCTCCCCGGCCAAGATCCCCCCTAATTTTGACCAGATGGGAATTTGATCTCAGGCTCTGTCCTGTCTTCAGTTCTGGTGTCATTCCGGGACCATTTCAGGGCCCTGATATCCCTGGCTTCTCAGAGCTGCTGCTGGGAATGGGAAGGGGTTAAGCTGAGCTTCATTCTTTGAAGCAGTGTTTTAGCCAGAGGGATTTTGGAGGTCTGGCTGCCCCCAGCCCTGCACCACCCTGTGCTCCCAAAGCTGCTGGTGCTCTGGGTACCCTCAGGGTTTAGGATCCAGTTGGAGTTCAGTCCATGGTTCCATACCCCAGGAGATGCCAGCCCCAAGGAGAGAGGCTCCTGTCTCACCAGGGAGTCTGGCATCAGGGGCAGAGCTCGGGACAAGAGGTGGCACAGGAGGTTTGGCCACGGTGTTTGTAGCTCTGGGCTGGGTGCTGGAGCCACAGAGCTTCAGTGCACTGAGCCTGGAGAATGGGGATGACTGAAGGGCACAGGGAGCATCCGGTGATAGAGTGATGTTCATTGATGCCACCCAACCACTGAGCAAACACAGGGGCTGTCCTGGGCTCCCTGCCACTCCCGGGGAGGCACCCGAGCCAGTGCGTAGGCAAGGGGAGCAGGGAGGGCTTCTTGCACAAGGGCAGCTACGCAGAAACATAGATCCAGGAAAACACGCAGCTGAGCAGTGGCAACCACCAGCCTGGCCCTTCTCCAGGCTCACTGCTTCCATCAGGCAGTGCTGTGCCCTTGGGGCATCCCGGGATGGTGGGTTCTGGGAGCTGCTGGTCCCCACAGGAGCCCACTGGGAAAGAGCCCTCCCCAGCCTCAGTTTCCACCCAAGGCAAAGGGGTGAAACTCACCTCACAGGAACAAGGAGCTCGGCATGTGACTTTGGGGTGTCCCTAAGGAACACCTGCCCCTGCAGAGGGACGTGCCCTTGTTAGAGCTGGGCCAGCCCAGCCCCGGATCCCTGCTGGCTCTGGCTCGGAGCGAGGTGACTCAGCTACAGCCCCACCATTACTTACAAAAAATGAGTTAGCCAGAAAACACGTGCCACCAGACTCATGAGGCAGCAGAGATTGCCCTCTCAGTGTGCAATCACAGCCTTGAAGCAATGCTGCAGGAGCCTGCACCAGGGCCCAGCTTCCAGCCCAGGCAAGGATTTGCTTCCCTCATCCCCCTGGAGACAGATCCTGCACGTCAGGAAGGTGATGGAGTGGGACAGCATCCCCCTCTGTGTGTGCATCCCCCTCTGTGTGTGCATCCCCCTCTGTGTGTGCATCCCCCTCTGTGTGTGCATCCCCCTCTGTGTGTGCATCCCCCTCTGTGTGTGCATCCCCCTCTGTGTGTGCATCCCCCTCTGTGTGTGCATCCCTTGTGCTCCTGCATCCATGGATCCTGGAGCAGCACTGCCCTGGGTGTGGGCAGGGTGCAGGTTTCACCCCTTGCTCTGTTCAGGACAGAGCTGTCCACATAATTTTTCTAGATGGGAAGCAGGGACTTGCTAATTGGGCTCCATTAGGACTCCCATGAAATCCCTGCTCCCTTTCTTGGTTTTGTTCTTTCTGCCAATGTGGGTCAGGCTTTGTTTGTGTGGCCGTGAGGTTCCCTTCAAGTGGGGCAGGAAAAGCCATTACCTGATGTTGGAGTACTTCAAAATGTTGCTCTTTGGTTACTTATCACAGGGGGAGAGGAAAGGAGCTTCGCTTGGACTTTGTTTTGGCACTGCTGAAAAGATGTCAGGTTAAGATTTTAGCCTTTTGCTGGAGTTGCAAATACCATTGGCCTGATTACAGAAAACAGACAAATTTTACATGAGCTGTGCAAGATGAATCAGGTGTCCTTGAAGAATACAGTGCCACAGCAGTGGGTTTCTGGGGCAGAGTTGCCGTGGTGGGAGACACAGCTCTCGCAAACCAAGGTTCTGGAAAGTGGAGAAGTCTCCATCCAGCTACAGTGAGAAACCAGTCAGAAATTTCATCCTTCTCCTGAGCTGGGAAAGGTGCCTTTCTGCAGGGCCACAGCCACTCTGAAAGCAGCATTAGGGTCAGCCTTCTGTCTTTCCCCTGCCCTAGGCTCCCTTTGGCAACCATAGCTGAGCCCAGGGCCTTGGGGTGCTGCTGTCCCCACACCTGGAGCAGCCTGTCCCCCCTTCTTGCTCTGTCAGCTCTCAGTTTGGGTGCTTGGAACCCACAAAGAGGCTTTTCACAGTCCCTTGTCCCTGGCCCCCAGGAGCCCTGTTTGCCAGGGGTTTAATGTTTAGCCACTAATAAACAAAGCATATCAGAGAGGTTTTGCTGAACTTTGCTGGGAATTTTTCTGGCTCTTCCAGCACAAAGAGGGCCAAGATGGGGTGGCATGTTTGCCTCAGATAAAGCTGAACATGGGCTGGGTTTTCCTAGAGCAGGTTTCCCACATCCCTCCAGCTCTTGCTTCCTTGCTCCTGGCTGCTCCTTGGCCACGGCTGTTGATCAGGTGCTCAGCCACATCCCATCCAAAAACCTTTTATCATTTATCAGGCTGGGACTGGTTTGGGGCTTTGGCTCCCAGCAGGGCTTGCTTCATTCTAGCAGCATCAAAATAAGGTTTTCAAACAATGCCAAGGGGGAAAAAACCCCTCTTAGTTCAGACTTGAGGCACGAGTGAAGTTGTCTTTTATGCGTTTCCCCCATGGGTATTTCTCAGCCAGAAGCCTGACTTTTTCCCCCAAAATAATATGCCCTAAAGCCCAGCTCAGCAGCCACTGCCCAATGTAGTGATCATTGGGTCCTCATGACTCGATCCAACCTGGAGCCAGCTTTGGCCCATTCCAACCTTCCAGATAAAGCTGAGCCCAGCCTGGCTTCTCCTGCAATGGCATCCGGCAGAGCATCCCGGGAAGCATTTGGGTCTGTAACAGCATCTTCTTAACCCAGCGTGCCTCAGTCCGTTTCATCATTACCCTGAATGCAAACAAATGGCATCAGAGAGGGGCATTTGGCTCTCAGAGAAGCATTTGCCTGTCCTTGCTCTTGGTCCTGCACAAACCCAGCACTGTGGGTGCTCCTGCTGCCTTTTGCTCTTCCTCCATGGCAATGGCAGCTCCTGGTGAGGCCACATCTCTCCTGCCTGGGGATTACAGTGGGAGCTGGCTGCTGGCTGGCCCGTTCCAGCAACTCTCAGCAACAGCAGAGATAATTGCCATAAGTCTAATTGCTCCTGCTGGATAACGAGCATTCTGCATCATCATCCGCAGCAGCTGAGAGCATCATCTGAGCTGCTATTTCAGGGGTGGAAAGCAGATCCTCCAGGACAGAAGAGGCTGGTCCAGGCTGGATCTGGCCACTCGGATCTCTGAGGTCCCTCTTTGCCTCCTGTTACTAAGTCTTGTAATGTTTTAAACTAACAATTGCAGGAGGGAGCTGGCAGATGAGCAGACAGAAACCTTCTCCCTTTATAAACGAAGCTGGGAAGGAGCCACCTTTGCAGTGCAGAGTTGCTGCTCGGTGTAACAAGCTGTGTGTGTTCTCTAACACCCCACAATGCTCTCAGGCCAGTTGGTGCCCCTCATTTGGGGCGATGCCATTGCAGACAGGAGGGCTTGCTGCAGCCCCCCCCAGGTGTCACCCTCCTTCCCCCTGAGTGGGGGTGGATGAACAAACCATGCAGCAGAAACCCTGACTGGGCATTGGTTTCTTCTCCACAAACAAACACTCTGCAAGACCTGGGGACTTGACACCTCTTGGGGCTGCTCTGATGCAGGAGGCTCACTTGGCAGCAGGAGTGAGTGTTTGAGCAAGCTGAGAGCACAGAGCTTTGCTCCTCACACCCTGACAGTGTGCAGCATGGCTGCTGGGAGCTGCTGGGTGCCCCAGGGTGGGCTGAGCTGCAGGATCCCTGCTCCACTCATGCTTACAAATGTGGGGTTTTGGGGCTGTGTCAGTGGAGGCTGTCCAGCCTGTTTGTCCCATCCCATCCAACTCCCAGCCCAGCCTTGGGCTCCACACCTCACTTGTGTTTTCATGATTCTCCACAAACCAGGAGGCTGCAGCCCACGGTCAAGTTCAAAGTCTGTTCCCAGAGCAGCATGCCTCAAATTAACCCTCTGGGCTCCTCAAGCTTGCAGAAACTTTCAAACACTGTTTTTCCTTCCCCTGCTCTGGAGGTTTGCATGGTCCAAGCAACATGGAGGCAATGCTGGATGTTGGGGTCCACGTTCTGCTGCCTATGCCCTGTGGCTGCTGCCAAGCTGCCTGTGCCAATCCCTGCCTTGGCTCTTGGAAGGGGTTTAGGGACAGCAACCTGGCATGAAGACTTGGGGCAAAAGGGTTTTCCAGCCTTATTATCTCTTGTGTCGTTAATGCCACAGATGAGCTTCTGGAAATGCATTTGCAATGGATGTTGCTGGGCATGCCTTGGGAAAGGGTGATTCGGAGCTTGAGATAAGTCCTATGAGCTGGGTGGGAAATGAGAGAGAGGGAAAAAATGTCTCAGGGCAAGAGAGGGAAGAGATAAGTGGGACATCTGTGCTGGGAGCATGAAGCCATCAGCCTCCCTGGTGCCGTGGGATGGCCAGATCCAGGTCAAGACAGCCTTGGATGGAGCTGGCCATGAGGCAGTGCCTGCCTGCTGGCAGAGCTTGGGGACAGCCCTCTGCCAAAACCCACCCCAGCATTACTGCCTGGGGACCTGCTGCAGCTCCCAGGGAAGGGGAGATGGGGATGGATCCCCCCGATTCTGTGTATCCCACACACTGTTCCCTGCCCCACAGGCTGCTGGGGTTGCCATCCCATGGCACAGGGTTTGGTGCCATGACACAGGTGACATTTGGGGGAGGAAGATGCCAATTTAGCAGCATGAGCTTGTTGTGATGTTACACCTGTGGGACCTGCAACCCCTCTGCCTTTCTGACCAGCTGGAGCTTTTGGGGCTGGGGTTAGTTTTGTACTGAAACAGCCTCTGCCCAGAGGGGGTGTCTGGGGGGCCAGGAGGGAAGGCCCCATCCCTGTGATCCAGCTGGGCCCTCCTGGCAGGTTTGTGCATATTGCTTCCTAATTGCAGTTCTTCATGTTCTCTGGGAGCAAAAGGCATAATTAGCCAGTGGATGGGAAATGTGGGGAGCTGGGAGCAGCTTCCAGAGCTGGAGGGGAGTGGGAGGCTGCTGGAGGGCTGGGCAAGTCCCCCTCACCAAACCATTGGCATTTCTCCTGCCACCATCCCTCTCCTTGTCTCTTGGTGTGTGGCATCCACTCGGGCACCCTGGCAGGGAAACCAGGGGCTGGCAAGAGCTCCTCACCCTCATCCCACCACTGCCACACCCCTGCAAGCACACAAACACACTTCTCTTTTGCCAGCTTCGTATTTGCAGCCGCTGTATATACAGTATAATCCACCCACAGGGTATCCAGGCTGTACTTGGCCAGGAAGGACAGAACATCCTTGTGATTTGAAAGGTCAAAGCGAATGTCAATACACTGTTGGCTTGAGTCGGGGAGAATGCCAAAGCTGCCTTGGGGACACCAGGTCCTCGGAGGGAGAGGGACAGCTGTCAGGCACAGGGTCCCCCAAAGTGCTCTGCTTGCTGTCTGGAAAGGCAGGGCAAGTGTCCATAGTAACAATAATAATAATAATAATAATAATAATAATATCTTGGTGTGCAAACAGCTTTGCCTACTCAGCCCAGAGGTCCCTGTGCCCCTTCTCCACTCCTGAAGACTGAGGGGGTGAACAGGTCGTGATGTCTCCCCACAGCATCCACCCAGCCTCCAGTTTCTGGCTCTGAAGCCCAGCTCTGCCTCTTCCGATGCAGAATTTTCTCCCTAGAGCTCAGCCAACTCCCAGCTGGTCCTGGTCCATGGACAAAACACAGCTGTTTGCTCTGGGATCCAGAGGGCAGTGAATCCTGCAGAGCAGGAGCAGCCACCCAGGGCTCAAGGCTGGAGCAGAACCAGCATCTGTCCCATCGGACCTTCTCCTCTTCCCCAGTGGTGAGCTTCAAGCTGGGCTGGAGGAAACTTGGCTTGAATGAAAGGCTGGGGTTGATTTCCAAGGGACAGAGGAGCTTGCGTGTCCCTTGAGCTCCCAGCACTCTGCATAATGATTTTTTCTGCTAATAATCTCTGCTGAGCAGGCAGCAGCACACGCAGACACGGAGCACGGGGACGAGGGGGATAGTTCAGAGCCTGGCATGGCCACAGCAGGGTCACTGCTGTCCCTGCCATGGGGACTCTTTGCATCATTCCCTCACCCATCCCTCTAATGATGGTCCTGTCTAATGAGAGTGAGACTTCTTGGAGCAGGTTTGGAGGTGTGTTAGGAAATCCTTTCACAGTGGCAGGGGAGATCCAGGGAGCTGATGGGGTTTTGGGGCCATGCTGGGCAAAGGGGGTCAAACACCACATTCCCCTGTGTATCCCTTCCCTCCAGCACACCTGGGCCGTGTGGGGAGCAGGAATGAGAGCAAGATTCTCCAAAGCTGGGTTGTTGGGGAAACTTCTGGCTCTCTCCAGCCCAGCACTGGTGGCAGGGAGCTGGGTGGCTGGGCTGGAGCAGCAGCACGCGTTGGTCCCCGCATGTGTCGAGGAGCTGGCAGGAGCTGGCAGTGCTGCCCAGCCTGGCAGGGCTCTTGCAGCCCTGACCTTTCCAGCTTTGAAAGCAGGACGAGAACAAGACGCACTTTTGTTTTCACTTTGGGAGCTGGAACGGGACCTTCGGGCTGTTCCTGGGAAGTTACAGCATCCCAGAGGATTGGGGGGGGGCCATATGAACACAGCTCTGACACCCTGGGGCTCTGTTCCTATTTTGTCCTTCAGTGGCAGATCCCAAAGCTCTCCCTGACCTCTCCTGATGCCAGGCAGGCTGGGAGTGCTCCCCCAGGGCCACCAGGGAAGGGACAGCCTTCAGCTGCAAACCCCACGGGCTCTCATCACAGCTGGGTGAGCCCCGGGGAGGTCAGGGAGTTTGTGTTTGATGCAAAACGTGACTGTTGCCCTCAGTGGCACAGAGCACTCAACTAGAAAACCAAAGTATGAGGAATGCGGGTGCCCCTACCTTGTCTTACCCCTAAAACTCAACCTGTGGCCACCAAGCAGCCCCTGGCTGGTGACCTCAGCCCGTGCTGTGAGTGCTTAGCCAGGGACAGAGGAGCAGGGAGCAGCTGTGGCTTGCAGCAGGATCTATTGTAAGGGAAAAAATGGGGTTGAGCCCCACATCCAGCCATGAACAGAGTCAGCTGGTCCTTACCAGGGGACATGGAGACTTCTAAGTCACAGAAATCAGGAACATGATAATCCTGCCCCAGCAAAATCTGGGGAGCATCTCCTTGCACTGGGCTGGCACCAGTTTGCTTCTTGATTTATCGGCCACAAGGTGAGCAGGCAGCTGATGATATTTTTTTCCTCTGGTGTGGAAAGGGCTATTCCTAGAAGAGAAAATCCAATGACCACATCCCCCCCATAGCCAGAGAGGACCTGGCACCTCACTGTCACACCCACCACCTGCCCTGGAGCAGCTCCAAGGACAAAAAAACCTCAGCAGCTCCCTGATTCCTGTCCCAGCTCCTTATCAATGTCCCACACCCATAAATGGAGAAATAACCTGCTGGGTTCCTTCCTGTATACGTGGTTGTGGAGTTGGTGATGAGAAGTGACACAGGCCCTGCCAGGTCACTTGCCTGGGGCAGTCACTGCCAGCACAGAGCCTCCTCTAGCACTTCCAGCACATCCCTGGGATGTGTCCAGGGATTCCCTGGGAGCCACTTGTGCTCTCCCACCAGGGTCTCCTGCCCCTCTTGTGTGCCAAGATCCCATTTAATCACTTTGGGTGTCAAACTCACAGCACCCTTCACAGCCTCAGGCTTCTTGTGACAGCAATCACAGCAGGAAAACATGGGGTTTTTCCAAGAAAATAATGATTTCCAGGTAATCTCAGCACTGGGAGGGGATAACCTGGATAACCTTAGGAGTTATCCAGGAAAAAACGAAGCCTGTGTCACAGAAAGCTGATGTGAGGCTTTTTGAGTGTCCTCAGGGATTTGGTCCAAAATCTCCCCAAATCTCCCCAGATTCTTCTGCTGTCAGAGCTCAGCCAGGGCTGGGTAAGGATGGGTTCCCATGGGTTTAGAGCCACTATAGGGCTGAAAGCAGGAGGGTTTGTAAAGCAAAGGGCTGGAAAAGGTGCTGGGGAAGGAGCAGGGACCCTCTGGGGCAGCTCTGGCCCTGTCTCCTTTGGCCACAGCCCCTCAGCAGCACAGTGACCCCCAGAATCCCTTCAAACCCCCCAACACTGCGTGTTCCTGCCCCACGTGTTCCCTGAGTTTTCCTTTTCCCTCGTGCTGGCACGAGGGTTCACCCAGGGTCAGGGACTGGATCCAGCTGGAAGCATCTGCCCTGCCAAAGGCTTTGTGCCCCCCAGTCCTTGCACTGCTCCAGCAGGATGGGTGCTGTCCCAAGGTGCTGTGCTGCCAACACCTCCTGTCTCTGGGCTCTTGTTTGTGCTGGTGGGTAATGCTGTCCTCTTGAAAAACATGATCTTTGTGTTTTGCTGTCTCAGGGCTGAACCATTGCCCTCCCCGGGGATGGGTCCCTGGAGGCTGGTAGGGATTTATAGCTTGCCATGATTTATGCCAGAGGTGGAGCTGGCGCAGAAGGGAGCCAGCAGCAGGACTGTCCTGGTGTGACCATCAGGGGCAAAGCCCTGGGGACAGCAGACAAGCATCCTCTAAGGACAGAGGTAGCATCCACAGGATGGTGCACATGTTCAGTCACCTCTCCCCCTCCTGGGAAAAAACCCACAGAGTTGTTAAGGTGGGAGATTTCAAAAATGGAAATTTTTTTTTTTGCCTCTCTTTCAGGGTTTTGCTCTTCTGTCCCTGTCCAGGAGGGGCAAGGTGGGAGCTGGCAATGCCAGGAGTGATACCAGGTGACCTGAAGTCAACGTTAAGTGAGAGGAGTGGTGGCTGAAGTGGTGCTGATTGCAGGAAAATCATCTGAGCAACAAAGCAAAGCAAAAGGGCTGTGGAAATAAGGGGCTACTGAGTAACCATGGCCTGGGGACCTTGCCTGGCACCTCTTCTCCCTCCTCTGCAGAGGCTGCGAGGGGGAGCGGGGAGGGAAGAGGGCAAAGAAGCCCAAGAGCCGACCCCAAACCCCAACCACTGCCCCTCAGCCTTGGCTACTGCTGCCCCTTCCCTCCCAGCCCCTCCTGATCAGCCCAGGGCTCAGGGGACAGACCCCCAGCACCCGTCTGGGCTGCACGTGGGGAGCATTGGAGCCCAGACGATTCACCAGAAGCATCTTGTCTTCTGCAGGGTGTTGAAATCCAACCCTGGGTGCCCCCGGGTGTCTCAGCTTCCCCTCCTCTCCTGGGTGAGAGGTCTGCAGTTGCTCAGCTCTGTTTACTGACCATGGATTTTTCCCCCCTCCAGCTGTTTCTCTATTTTCCCTGCAAAGTGATGCAGAACCACCTTGGGCAAGAGCAGGTGAAAGCCCAGCACTGATGCCTGTGCCAGTTCAGACCAGCATGGAGCTGGGCATCCTGCCAGGGGTGGGAAAGGGATGTGAGGGGACATGGGGACGTCCCTGCAGCAGGATCTGAGCACAGGTTTGGGGCTGCCATGAGCTGGGGGACACCTGAGGTGTTGGGGCATGTGCAGTCACCCCCAAACCAGTGCTGGCTGGGGGACAGCTTGGGGACCATCATCCTCCAGGGCATCTCATGAGGGTCCTGGAATCATCAGGACAGGGCTGTCCCCCTTCTAAACTAGGGTGAAGGTGTCCCCCTGCCTCCTGCATCACCAGTATCCCTCCTGGGACAGATGGGGACAGTGGCTGGCTGTCCAGACAGAGGCTTTGGTGATGAAATGCCTCTCGAGCAGCTCTGTGCCTGTGTGGCCAGACACACAACCAGCCTGCACCAAGGTTTTGCTCTTCCTGCTTGTTTTTTAACAACCAGTGAGTTTTTGCAGGAGAAAAAAGATGATTTAGCCTTCATTTATCTCTGCTGCTAAAAGCTGGGCATCTTTCCTCATGGACTCAAGCCTGAACATGTCCAGGGAGGTGGTGCCCATCCCCTGTTCCCCTGTGCACTCCTTGCTCCCAGCTGCAAACTGCTTCCAACAAACTTCCCACTCACTGGAACCTTTCAGGGACTTGGGCAGACCCCAGACCAGCCCTGTTTTGGGTCCTCCTTAGGTCTCCACCTGTCCCTGGTGCCCAGCCTGCCCTAGAGAGAAGGAAAGCAAAGAGTTCCAGCATCTGAGACCTCAATGCTGAGAAACACCCCGGTGAACCCTCACGGTTGTACTCCCAGGAGTATTACCCAATCACTGCTGTTGGTAACAACCTTTTACAGCTCTACCTGGGCTCTCCAGGAGAGGTGAATGGGTTCAGCCTCCCACAGCCTGAAGAAGAGGGCAAGGAGGCACGAAGAGGTAAAAATGAGTTTTTGGGGAGAGCCAGGGCCAGGTGGTACCAAGCTCTTTTGCCTTCCCAGTGGGTATTGAGGCAGGCATCACGCCCTGGGAGAGCCCATTTACCTGCCACTCACCCCCTGCCAAGATTTTCCAGCTCTGGTGCTCATTTTCACCCCAATTGCACACAGGGGTACAAGTCTAGAGGCTGTTTCTGTGCACGGCAGGAGAATTGCTGATGGAGAGAACAGGCAGCTCCTGCTGAGAAAAACGCTGCAGCGGGAGCCCAGCCCTTTACTAGACATCAGAGCAGCCACCAAGTGGCAAAACTTCAGGGGAAATTTTGGCTTTTCTTGGGCTGGCTGCTTGCGGCGTGGCTGGGTTTGTTTTGTTCTGGGCTTGAAATACTGGTCTGGCAAAAAGAATGCTTTGTAAGTGTTGAATTAAAAGCCTGATGCAAAAGCTGCAGGGTGCTGGGGCTGGAAAACGTGAGCGGTTTGCAGTCGGCCCCGGCGAGGCTCAGGCTGTTTGGAGAACGTGGGGTTCCTGTGATTAGCCTGCTCATGTGACTCAATATATAACCACCAGTTACACAGTAGATTTAATCTTGGGTCAGAAGTCATGGATAATTCAAACCATGCAGAAAATGTCCATCGCATGCCTGCCGGAGCTGTTTGGGGTTTTCTTCTGCTACGCTTTGTTCGGCCCAAACAACCTCTGCAAAACACGGGGTGGTGTTACCTGTCCTGGCTTCTGCCCTGGCTGGAGGGAGTTCTGCTCTTCCTGCATCCCACATCCCACTTTCTGAGCCTCGTTTCATCTCTGGGACTTGCTATGGTCAAAAAATCCCAGAGGCTGATGCTCTAAACCTCCTATCTGAAGCACAGCATCCTTCCTCAGTCCGGGTATTTTGCAGGTGCCTGCAGAGGGGGTGCCCCTCATCACCCCAAACTGGCAGGGCTCTGGATACTTCCCCTTGCCCCTCTGGTAGGTTTGGTACCCAGCTCAGCATCTTCTCTATTTCCATCACTCCCTCTTGAGAGCTGCCTCAGATTCTTCTCTCAGGCAGTTTCTTTCCTGACTGAGTCATCAAAACCACTCTGGTATCAGGAAGATGCCATGGGGATGCTGAGGACTGTCCTGCCTGGTTATGGTAATTGAGCAAAGGATTTCAAAGCAGTGCCTTGGAAATACTGATCAGGGGAAAGAGCTTTTGCTCTGAAGTTTGAGCACAGGCAGTGGGGAGCACTGACTGCTCCTTGCCCCCACCAGCAGATTGTTGCCCCCTCGCTGCCTTCTGGAGGCAGCAGCCACGGTTTCTTGTGAGCTGCTTCTCTGACAAAGGCTTCACTGGAGGGAGAAGCCAGGCTGCAGTTTGGCAGAATCCTGTATTGCAAGGGTGGGTATCCATAGGGGCTGCGTTGTTCCATCTGCTGGTGGCAGCAGACGTCACTGCCCCCTTGTTGCATGGGGACAATGGCCTGTCATGGGCCATGGCTGAGCTCATCCATCACTGCACCTCCTCTGTGCCTCCCTCTCCTCACAGGTCATTAGGAAGGATGAGTGATCCCTCCCTTCTCTTGCAGCTCAGAGACAGAGAGGAGGATGCAAATGGTCCCTGTGAGCACAGCAAAGCTTTTCCCTGCAGGAACACGGAGCAGCCTCATGTCTGCTTTGCAGTCAGGAGAGGCAGCAGGACAGCAAACTCATGCCCACGGGTGGGTGTGACAATGCTAAGCCCCATCTCCAGGCAGCCCCTCCTGCCCTGCTCCAGCCCCAGGGTGACAGCACAGCTGGAGAGTTTGGCAGAAAAACTGAGGATCTGAGCCTGGGCTACAGCCAGACAGAACCTGAGAGGGCTGATTCCTCTTCCCAGCCTTGGTACATCTGTACAGGGAAGAGGAAAAGCCCTTTGGGACAAGGAAGAGAAAGCACTGGAACAGGCATAAATAGCTTAGTAATAATACTAATGATAGCACTTAGCACGTAGGCAGCAGTTTGCAGAGCAGAGCGCTTTGCAAACATTAATTAGTGCTGGTAGACAGTTCAGTGATATGGTTCCCATTTTGCCAACTACAAAGAGCAGAGAACCAACCATCTGTTTAAATCCCTTTTAATTTAATCTTGGGGCATTCATAGGAAAATCCTGAGCCTATTTCAGCATCAGATGAAACCTCCCGAGCACCCTTGGACCCTTCAGACCCTTTCGGGGGGGCAGCAGGCACCAAGCATCTTGGGAGAGGGATGTTTTGAAAGGTGTTGGTGGTACAGAGGGGGAAAACAGGGTGGCTGTTTCCCCTGTCAATAAATACACACGGTGTGGCCAGGGCACTGGTGGTTTCCCTGCAGACCGGTTGTGTTCCTGGAGCCTTTGGGGTTTTCCAGCTGGGGATGGAGGGCTTGATGGGCTCCTCTCCTCCTGTTGCTGGTCTCTGCTTGACCTCTGGCAGTTTTTATGACCTCTCGGGACACCCAGTTCACCAGCAAAAATCCCAGCAGCTGCCACGAACAAATGGAAGAGTTGGTTAAAGCTGTACCCGGGGCTCAGCCCTGTGGGGTGGCTGTGCTGGCCTTGGGGACATGTGTGGCTGACACTGCAGGCACCAGACACTGCAGCTGAGGATGCCTGGTACTGGGATAAGCTAAAACTGCTTCAGTTAGGGTATTCAGGGCTTTTTTTTTTTTTCTTTAAACATACCTGCTTTGTATTGCACAGCAAGAAACACCCCTGCAACACGCTCTGCAAGGAGGGTTTGCTAAGGCTGGGGGCTCAGACAAAGGGCTGGAAACAAGTTGAATATCACCACTAGCCAGAAAGAGGAGCAGCACCCCCAAAAGTTCTGCAGGAAATGCAGATATTGCCAAGGGCAGAGCCAGGAGGGTGAGTGGCTGCAGGCAGCAGCCAGCCAGGGCTGGCACAGCCAGGTTGGAAGCAAAGCTGCTCTCACACCTTGAGCCCTGCCTGGTGTTTTCCTGCAGCTTTTCCTCTCCCCATGAATAATTTGCAGGCAGGGAAAGGAGTGGATTGAAAACACGGGGGAGAGGAAAGGCCAACCCTCCTGCAAGGAGATTCCCCTTCCACTTCAGCAACAGAAAACATGTTTCCCTGCTCTTTAAGCTCCTATTGAAACCCCCAGCCCTTTCCCAAACGTTGCGTTCTCAATTTCTGACTGCATCTGAACTCATCAACCCTACAGATGGAAAACCAGGCTTGGCTACAGCACTGGCTAGTTTCCTCAGGCTGATTTATAAGGATTAGTGGTTTTTAAAAATTATTATCAGGTATGGATTTTAAAGCCTGGAACGATGGAATTTTTCTTCCTCAGGTAGACGGCTTCTAACACAGAGCATAGAGGAAAGGGTCAAGCAGAGCTTACAATGAATTTTATTTCCTCTCCACACAAAAGTGCTCCCAAATAACTTTGTCCCTGACTGAGCACACCGAGCAGCTCGCTGAAATCCCTTGCTGAGCTGAGCTGGACTTCCAGCTACATTGCAATTATGCAGCTGCTTAAGTGCTTGGCTAAATCAGAGCCTCCCACCCACTCCTCATCTCCAGGGCATTTCCGAATTATCCCCCAGCCTGGCCACATTTTGGGGCTGGGAGGGTGCAAACAACCCAGATTAGTCTGATTTCAGCAAGATCCTCCAGGCTCAGGCTCAAGTTGGCCCCGCACAGCTCCAGCTCTTGCTGGGTTTTGCCTTGTGGATGCCTTCCCCAGGCACCTCCCAGGTCCCCTCTCCACACCAGGTTGCCTCGTTAAGTGTCTGCTTTTAATTTCTCTCAGTCAAGAGCTGGGCCCAAGCAATTACATAATAACGAGCTATTCATCCAGAGGGAGAGCACGGATCTAGGTTAATTGGTCTGACAATTGAACCCAATCCTTTCTGGTTTTGCCCAGTTTTCCTTGTTTTTTTTCTCTCCTTCTGCAGGGTATCCGCAAAGCTCCCAGCCTCGTTAATTAAGAAGGTGATTTCACCCCGAGGGCTGTGTTGTTCTCCTCTCCTTCCTTCAAAAGCAAGACTAGAATAAAAGCAGCAAGAATTAGCTCGTTTGGGATGAAGCAACCACCTCTGAGCAGGACTAAGCTGGTTGGGTCTGACTGGGGTCAGATGGCATTGAGCTGCTGCCTTTCTCCTGGGGCTTGGGGACACAATGCTGCCCGGTGAAAGCAGGTGCTGGACCAGAAATGCTGCTCCTGGCATGTTCAAGGTATTCGATAGACACATTGCAAAGCTGGAGCTGGGAAGCACAGAGAAACTGCAGAGTCCCAAGGGCTGGTTGGGTGCTGGGTCATGGCTGGGGCTGCAAAGCTGCAAATTTGAGGGGGAGAAATGAAAAAGGATTTATGGCTGCTTGGGAATATACAGCCCTAAAGGTTTGGGTGCTTCTGAAACCCTTTTAACCAACAAGCACTGCTGCAAACCCCCAGGCACAGGGTCTGATGACAGAGGGATGCTGCAGCCTGGCATTGTGCCCCACGCCAGGCGGAGCAGAAATGAAGCTTTGCCCTTTTTTTCTGGGCCCTTTGTGGTCTCTATATATGAGCATCCAAAAGCAGGGACCCCAGACCTTAACCCATGCTGACCAGGGTGTGATGTTCTCCCAGGTTTCCTATCACCCAGAAGTGTGGGCAGTCCCAGCCTCACTGTATGTGAAGGCAATGTAATGTATTTCATTCCTCTGTTTTCATAATCTGAAAAGTCCTGGGTAACCCAGCGATCAGTTTTGGACCAAGGAGATGCTGGAGTGGCAAGCTGATAGTCAAATGTGTTTTCTTGCAGGCTGGCATGTTTTGCAGAGGAAGAACCTGTCTGGTATGAGCTGGTCCCTATCCTGGTGGAACCCCCAGTTCACAAGGTGAGGATCCCCCTCACCTCCCCATTGCTGGGCAGAAGGCAGATTCCAGCATCCACAGCTGCCCCTGCTGCATCTCTCAGCAGCTTTGGGAGTTTTCCTGAGTCTGCTGGCACTTTGAGGCCATTCCTGGGAGCTGCTGGGTGACTGCCCACCACTAGCAGACAATCAGGTGCTTCCCAACTGGGGTTTCCACGGGGTTGGCATGATGGAAATGCACCATGGGCACCAAGCAGAGTTCCTGTGGGGCTTGGGGACAGCCAGCTATGTTTCCACAGCCCCTCAAGTGCTCTCATCTGATGCCCCACCAACAGCCTTTCAGTTGCTGCTGTTAATCTCCCTTTTCTGGATCTTGAGAGACAAACTGTGGTTCCAGCCCTGCTGCCTGGGGATGCTGAACACTGACTCTGGGACGTGGAGGACTGGGTTGAGCTTGACCCAGGTGCAGCCAAGGCAAGTTTCCCCCCAAAATCTGGCAAGTTCAAGTGGTATATATTGAGGGTGGGTCAGTTCTGGGAGAGGAACAGCACCATGTTCCCATGGCACCCTCTCCATCCTGGGAGCATCACCAACATCCAGCAGCCAAGGAGAGACAGGCAGGTGAGGGAGGTGGGGATGAGCTCAGACCCATCGAGGTGTCCATGGAAGTGGGGTGTGCAAGCTCAGCACCACAGGTGTCTGCCCAAAGAGGGTTCTGAGACCAGTGGCCTCTTCTATGGTGTATATTTATGGAGCTGGAGTCCTTGTGTCTGGGTCAGTGGCTACAGGACACCAGGGCTGTAGGAGGTTGTGGTCAGACCCTTCCCCTGGCTCCAGGACCATGAGCTTGGAACCTCCAGGAAAGAGTTGCAGGAGGGGCATTGGAGGTTTGGGGTTTGGTGGGAAGAGCAGGCAAGGCAGCCTCATGCTGGGGGTTGCCAGTCCCAGTGGTGCAGCAGCAGCAGCATCTGTGAGCCCTGGCCCAGTAGCACCCATGGGCCTGGCCCCAAGGAGGGAGGCAGGGAGAGGGTGGCACACTCACGTCTAAACACAACATGTTCCTTAAGCATGTTTGTTGTTAACAGTCACAAACATTTTGTGGGATCTCTGCCAGGAGGATGGGCTTAATGTGTGTGGAGGACACGAGAAAGCTCATTCAGCCCATCACCGTGGGCTCTGATCTGGCCACCCCAGCACTGCTGGGGCAAGGGAAGCTTTATTGCTCTCAGGGGGCTGCATTACGGATGTCCTTGGGTAGAAACAGAGAAGCAAAGCCAGGAGAGAAACCATTTTATGGTGCTGGGGCAGAAGGGAAGGGCGAGAGGAAAGCACCAGAACTGGCCCAGTTCTGCCCCCTTTCTGCCTCCTGTAACTGCCTCCAACTTCAGGGTGAGTGGGAACAAAAACCACAGTAATGGCACAGGTCCTTGGGGGATTTGGGGTTTGCAGGGACAGGAGGAAATGTCCCAGCCGTGGGAGAGCTGAGGGGTCTCAGGAGGGAGCAGGGCAGAGCTGAGCAGGGAGCCACGGAGGGGGAATGCCCTGGGCTGCTGGGGGTCTGCAGCCTGCATTTTTTCCAGGGATATTTTTTATGGGGACCCTACAGATCCCCAGCTCATCTTATGACTCAGAAGCTTCTTATCCTTTTGCTGATTCTCTGCCCCATCCCTTGGGGGGGGGGGAGTGAGCAGCTGGGTGAGCACGTTGCATTTCCCCAGCACCTGCAGCTGCTTTCTTGGTACCCCGGGGTGCTCCGGGTGGCCCTGGGCAATCTCGGTCCCCCCGACACTGCTGTGCCCGGTGGGAGGGATGCGGAGGGAGGTGAGAGCCCAGGATGGGTTACCCAGGAGGGCTGAGGGCTGGAGGGAGGCTTTGGAGGAGCCGAATCTCGCTCTGCAGCCGGGCTGGTTGCTGGGCTCTCACAGACGATCGCACAGTCCCCTCTAGTGGATATTTCTCCTTCATCGACACGGACTGTCCTGTGCTGTGCTCCAGAGCCTGGCCCTGAGCGATGAGCCCCAAGCACCATCCTGCTCCTCCTCCCAAATCAAGCAGCCCTGCCCAAAGGAAATGTCCGTCCAGCTGCACCGTGGGCTGAGCCATTGCTGCCTCCACTCCTTCCCCTCCTGTGGATTTGGGTGACATCTTCCCCCAGTCCTTTCCAGCCCATGACAGCCCCAGGCCCTTCTATTGTTTCTCCTAATGGGAGACATACTTTATGCCTTTACTTATTAGAAGAGATCTTTAGGAAGCCAATACCTAAACCCACCCCTATTTCTGCCCTCAGGGACTCTGTCACTGGGGGTAATGGCACTGCTGGGGGCTGGTTTCAGGCTTTTTGGACACTGGGAACCCCTCCTCCCCCTCCATCCCCATGCAGAGGGCAGAGCAAAACTGCAAAACCCAAATGCTATTTTGCTATTTTTAGGAAGCTGGGTGCCAATAAAACCCAGTGTTTATTCCAGTGCTCCTCATTGGCCTCAGTTTTATAGATGTGCATTTAAAAATCAAAGCATCTTCGCAGGCCACAGAAGGGCTCAAAGGTTGAAAGGACTGATCCACAGGGTGATGGAAGCCACCTTCCAGCCATGAGCTTGGCAGGTGCAAAGAGACCACCAACCTACATGGGATTTCTGTGCGTCGAGTCAGAGCCTTATGCATGAGAATCTCTAGCTCTGCTTTCAAGTATATGTGGAGTGAGGCCACACGGTCATTCCAGCATCATACATCCCACCAAAGAGGAAAGATCTGACCTCTGGGGAGCCACGTCCACCCCAGCTTTGGGAGAAGATGGTTGGTTTGAGGAGCTGCTGTACTGATGTGCTGGCTCCAGTTTGGGCTTGAGGATGGGCTGCAAGAAGGCTCTGGAGAACTTGGGCAACGGATGTTTAAATGGTGCTGCTGGGAATGAAAACAGCTTGGACCCCATGAAGCCACCCTGGCTGCATGAAGGGGCTGGCACTGGGGGGGGCCAAGGGGTATAGGGTGCTCTGCAGCCACAGCAGCTGCCCCTGGTGCTCACTCACTGTCCCAGCTCCTCACCTGCAAACTCTCCAGCCAAGGAGGCTCCTGGCCAGGTTGCTGCATCCCCAGTGGTTGTACATTGGAAATGGCTCCTCCAAATGCACCCCACCAACCCAACCCACCACCAAAGAAGCACACAGTGATATCAACAGGAAAAAACCACATCCTTGTGGTGTGTAACACCCCCAAACCATGCTGTCTTTGTGCAGTCAAGCCAGTCCAAGTGATGGGGAAGCTTTCAGAAAGACCCCAGGAGACCTGGGCTACATCCCTGGCTCTGCAGCAGCCGGGGAAGGCACAAGTTCAAAAGCAGCAACTTCAGAAGCCCCTCCAGGTTCTGGACACAGCAGAGGGACAGCTGCTGCTGCTGCTGCAATGGATTATTTGTTGGCTGTGTAGCTGTGAGCTCACATTATTTTTTTTTTTGCTGATGGGGGAGAGAGGGAAGGTAAGTCAAAGGCATGAACACGCCATGCAGAGTGGCTGACACTGGCCAAGCCCTGGCTACCACCCCTGGCCATGGGGCTACATGTCCCAGTGGGGAATTACTCCTGCAGCCAGCAAGTCCTCAGGCTCAGAGAGCAAGTGCTGGGACACTGGACAGTGTGGGAGCAGGCAGGGGCCAGGGCTGGTCAGCAATGGCTCTGCTGAAGGCAGGGAGGGATGTCCAGCTCTCCCCAGCAGCTGGGATGTCTCTTCAGACAGAGATGTTCTGGTGCTGCTGCTGGTGACAGATGGGTCACTGCAGTTCAAGGTTGGGGCTGGTGCAGGGTCCAGGCAGTAGGAACGAGCCAAGCAGGGGAGAAAGAGTTTGTGGGCACATCCATGCAAAAGGCATTATCCCTCTTGGAGCTGGGCCTGGGCCCAAACGCTCCCTTTTTGGGTGCCCGGGTGCAGGTTCCCAGCAGCACTGGCCACTGGCAGAGCTCAGCAACCCCATCAGGGTTGTCTGGTTACAACCAAACTAAACCTGTGGTACAGCCTCTTGGGCAATTCTGGTGGGCTCCAACAGTCTTTAACAGCAACATTCCCCCCAGCTTCCTCCCCTGTGGTATGTGAGGATGGAAAACAGCATCCATGGCTGCAGCCGTGTCAATCCTTCACCAACACAACCCTCAGCATGACCTTGGGACACCTGTGGTGCTTTACCCACTTCTCAGCAGTGCTGTAGCTTCTCCACCCAGCAGCATCTTCATGGGCAGCTGTGCACTGAAGGTTTTAGGATGCTCTGTGGCATCGACCATTCCAGTGCCTGACCATGGTGGGATCCAGCACCTAGGATCTGTGTGGAAGCAGGGTGTCTGGCAGATGAACACTCAGAGCTTTCCCAGCAGGCTGATGTCAGACACTACAAAGAGGGAGATGGGGTGCCAGGCTGGCCTCACAGTGGGTGCAGACACAGCAGAGATGGTGGGAATTGTCCCCAGTCCTGCTTCTTGTCCCTTGTGGGCTGGGAGCAGCTCCCTGGGTCCAAGTGGCTGTTGCACTCTAGGTCCCCCTCTTCTTCCTCTCTCCAGTAGGAACAGCATCTGTCTGTTTGTCCATCCATGGTTTCAGCCTTCAGGAGGACTCTGCAGGGACACAGGCAGGTGGCCACAGCCCTGGTGGCCTCAGGAGAGCAGGGTTTAGGTGTCCTGGCTGGGTGGCAGGCGTTTGCTGTCCAGAATGGCTTTCCAGTCATCAGTCCAGGACTGCAGCCGGCGGCTGGGGGGCTTCAGCTGCAGGTGCTTGTTGTGGCAGGCTGTGAAGAGCACATGCTCCCAGGTGGGGTTCAACTCAGCCCCTGCAAAGCAAGGAGAGAGGTCGGCTCTCAGCACAACATCTCGAGATGCAGAGGTTGACTTTACTCCAACCCGAGCACCCTGCAGACACAAACGCCCTGACCAGAGCGTAATCATCTGGGCAGGGACCAGCAGCCACCACCCCTGATGCCATCTGCCCCTTGGGGCTGTGTCTGGTCACTCCTGCCATGCTGCACTTACCAACTATATCAGGTCTGTCATCTATGAGCAGATCAGCAGAAACCACTGTCTTGTCTCGTGTCAAAACGATCTGCTCGAGAAACTCGGGGCCAAAATGCTTCTCCACCCAGGCATACTGGAAGGTGAGAGACAAGTGGTGAGCACGGGCACGGAAGGGTGATGGATGGGGGCAGGAGCCCTGACCCTCACACAGGGAGGACACCTCACTCAGTAGGTTCATCACTGGGAAGGATTTGGGTGCTGCTGGAGCACGAGCTCTCTAAAAGCCGAAAAAGCTTTTGACATCATGATGTAAGTTTAAGGCATCAATTTTAAGCACCACAGTGCGAAGCTGGGGCTTTAGAGCTGATTTGGGATGAAGAGTGGGGGGCTCTTCTCCCACCTGCTTATTCCTGGTGGGTTGCTTGTCCAGGGCATCTCAGGAGCAGTGAGCAGGGCAGCTCCAAGCACCGCAGCTCCATTGGTGGCAGAGCTACAGCTCTGTGGAGATGCTCAGGAGCAGAATTTTGGAGCAAGGCAGTATCTCTGCTGTTTTACAGCTGGAGGCATGCATCAGGCAGCTGTCAGCAGGCAGTGTGGTGTGGGAGGGGGAGCTGGGGCTTCGGACCTGCTCACCTTCTCATAGGGGCAGTACCGGTACTTCTTGATGGGGCTTGTGCAGATGAACACATCGGTGCTGCCAGGAGGAGAGAAAGAGGGGCAGAGTGTCATGCCATGGCCAAACACACTGACCAGACCCTCAAGATGCCCCTGGCTGTCTGCAAGACCCAGCTCAGTGCCTGAGCAGACTCCCAGCCACACACAGGTCAAGCCAGGCTGATTTATGGTATTAATCCCTCATCTTGCAGGACCCCCCACCCACAGCACACGCCTGTCCCCCCTGCCTGGCTGCAGAGAGCTGAAGGGAAGGGGCTGAACATGGCTGATTTCTTTGGAAACTGCTCTGGGAGTCAAAGCCCTCTCTTTCCTCCCATGCTTGGTGGGCTGGTAGGTATTTTTACCACTGATGCTGTATTCAGCATTTCTGAAGAGAGGAGGATAAGCAAAGCCACTGCTGCTCCCCTGTTCATTCCCCAGTGCCACGAGCAGGTTCCTACTCACTCTGCCAAATTTGCCATTTGCTTCACAGCTTCCACAGCCCCAGGGAGTGGGTCCAGCTCGATGAAGAAGTTTTTGGATTCCCAGATGCTGATGGCTTTCTCCTGTAAGGAGAAAGAGAGCAGTTACTGCACAGAGCTTCTGGCTACTCTTCCCCTTTGCATCTGCATCTTCCCCTTGCTTTGCTTATCTTTGCTGGATTGAAGGCAAAACCCAAGAGGTTTTCCAGAACTGAATCAAACTCATCAAACTGATGCACATCTAGCACTTCCACATGGATCTAGCTGACACGGCCTGGCAGAGCCCTGCTGTAACAGGCTGCTCTGCAGCCACGGATGCTGCCTGGCCTATTTGTCTCAATCAGATCACTTAAAATAGCAGCTGGGATGCTCTCACAGGAGACAATGTATTATAGGATGAAGTACACGTCAGGATGAATGCAGATGATCTTCCTCAGGGATACCTGGGCAAGGTCTGCCAGGTAAATAGAGCATCTCCTCCAGGCAAGGGTTTGAAATACTGAGCATCCAGGTCAACAGCCAGGGTGCACTGGGAATGCAGAGGGAGCAAAACCCTGGGACAGGGGCCGAGTCCAGGAGCTGCCTGTGAAGGGTCCAGCACTGCTTTAAGGAACAGCATCCCCTGCACTCCCTCCAACAGGTAACACTTCTCAGCCACTAAGGAAAGAAATTGTTTTGCATGGCTGGCTTTCCAGAGGATAAGGGAAACATTCCAGCTCCAGCTGCTCTGCCTCACATCAGTGGGCAATGATGTTTTATTTTTAAGGTACTGACTGTAGTTGCACAAGAGGCATCTGAGAAAGGTGGCCTGATGCAGCAAAGCACTTGAAACTCTGCTGAAGTGTTTTCTTCCAGCAAGGACTTCCGTAGCTATTCTGCTTCCACTTATGTCAAAAAGCATTTTGCAATCAAGCTCAATGGGAGAAGAACTGAGCTCATCTGGAAGCTCCCAGCACCAGAATAACTCCCTGCAGCTCTGCAGCCAGCACGATCTGCCCAGCAGATAGAAAAATCCCCCACCCCAGGAATCCCATGTGCCAGGCAAGACAGACCCTCGACTTCTCTCTTCATATCTCTCCCCATGAGCAATTTCCTTGCCCATCCTGGGTTCCCCATCCTTCCAGGTCTGTGTGCTTGCCATATTGCTGAGCAGTTGTTCTCTCTTTCAGAGCTGGGAGCTTCAGCTTCTTGGACTCTTTGGCTCCTATTTTCTGGTGTGCTGCAGCAGGCTGCTGGTGCTCTCTGACTAAGGGACAATGCCCATGTGGCCACTGTCACAGAGTGACTCCTACTCTCTGTCCCTGGGCTGAAACCATGGGTGAAATTGGGGCTGCCCTGAGGTCAGTTTGTGAAAGTTTTGCTACTTGTTCAGCCCAAGTTTGTGGTGGGTTTATGTGATGGCTGCAGAGAAGATGAGCTCACTCAATTTAACCCATCCAAAAACCTGTCATGCATCACCCCTGCCAGACTGTGAGCAGGAATAACATCCTCCATTTCCCTTTCATCAGCCCCAGCTGGAGAGGACACATTGTTCCTTCAGTGGGAAGCCCCTGGACATTCTTCACTCTGACTTCCTTGTTGCCATCATATCACTAATGACAAGAGTGCTTTTATTTGCTGTAACACCTTTCACCTAGCACAACTGCAACCCCCAGATAAGACCACAGGCATCCCAGCAAGATGGGAAACTTGTAGAAGCAGAAACTGACTTTCTGCAGCACTCAGCCTTTTGCTGAATGATAAAGTACAACAGAAAGGGAGCTTCTGGTTTTTTTGGCTTTAATTTTAAAATTAATACTATAGTTTTCAGGCATGGGAGGGCTTGGGGTTGTTTCAGTTTTAAGTAAGCCTTTCCATGAACCATCAATTGCAACTTCTCTGCTGCATCCCACCCCTCAAGTTGCTGCTGAGGAAGGAACAACATCAATCCATGCAGCTTGGCTAAACTCGAGCTAGAAAAACCCAGATATGCAATTTGGGGTATTTTAAAAAAGATGTTCTGAAAGATCCCCTTTCCTTACATCTATCCCCATCCATGCATGCAGGGAAAAAGAGATGTGCATGGAAAATGATGGATTTCTGGGGGGTGAAACACGGCTTGGAAGCCCTCCTGCATGCAGACCTCCACCTGGGTTTTGGTGGGAGCTCCAGCCAGCACCCACAGCCCTCCCCAGCGCTGCACCCACGAGCTCAGGGGCCAGTGGGTCCCTCAGGGCCGGATGGAGGTCCGGCTGCAGGGTTCCGAGTGAATGAGCCCCACGGGGGATGCGGACAGACTCACACGCAGCTCGGGTCCCAGGCGCCCGTATTGCTCCGACACCCAGAAGCCCCTCCGGTCCTCCAGGGCAATGTAGGGTTTGTCTGGGTACCTGGCCCTGAACTTCTTGAGGAAGCCTCCCTCGAAGTCAGCCAGCACCCCGTCCATGTCCACCAGCACCCGCAAAGCCCTGCGGGACCCCGCCGGGGGGCTGCCCACCCTGCCCAGCCCTGCCAAGGGGCTGCAGCGCCGAGGCCGGAGGTGCAAGAAGCAGCTCAGGAAAATCATGGTGGAGGGGGGACCAGGGGATGGATTGGGGGGGGGTTTGGGAGGGGGGATGTCTGAAGGCTTGCGAGGGGTAGGGGGGGGCTTTATTTCAAGCAGGCAAGCGCGTCCCCTGGCAGCAGCGGGAAGGAGCTGGGGGGGATGCAAAGGGGATGCAAAGGGGGGCAGGGGGGATGCAAAGACCCTTCCTCGTCCCCAGCGCCTCCTCCCCCTCCCCGCCCCATCCCTCCCTTGCAGCGAGCGCGGAGCGAAGCGGCGGCAGCAGCGAGAGGGAAAGGGGGAACCGGAGCTGGCCGGGACACGGCGGTTCGCTCGCCCCGACCCGGCAGTGCAAAGCCCAGTTCCTCTTCCCGGTGCCTGAGAGAGCCCGGAACGGCGGCACCGCCTTAAAGCGGCACAAACACCCTGAGACAAGGCTGGGTGGGGGATGCTCCGTGTCCGCTCCATCCCCGCAGCTGGGGGCTCCGAGCCCCTGCCTCAGTTTCCCTGGTTCCCCCCTCCTGCTGGCCCCGTCTCTGCCTGGAGCAGGGTGGGGTTTTGGGGGTGCAGATGTAAGAGGGTGATTTTTGGCGTCATATCCCCCCATTTCCAGCCGTTCGCGGGGAAGGGGAACGCTCAGCGCGGGGGTGTTTTCACTCCCAGGTGACAGCTCGGTCCCCACGGGTGATGGGAACCCTTAGAAGACAATTCCCGGAGTCAAAAGAAGCGCTGAGAGCACGGGGTGAAGGTCTGCACGTTCAGACAGGATCAAAGAGCCCTCGGGTCAACAAAGGATGCGGGGATTAAAGCAATGGAAGGGAGGCCCCCGAGGGGGGGAACTAACGGGATTAACCAAGAGCCGAGCTGGGAGAGAGCAGACTTTTGCTCGACAGTAATAAATACGTCTTTCTGGGTACCAAAATACTTCATCTTTCCCTTCCAGGATGTTTTGCAGTTGAATACGTATCGTCCTTGTGTTCACCCAAAGGGCAAGTGGAGATGTGGTGATTTGGAGGGGGTCTGGAGGAAGGAGCAGAGCTGGCAGCCCAGGCTCTACGTGATGGGAAATGTAAAAGTGATGTGAGGAGGGAAAAAGCTGTGAAGTTGCGAGCCTGTAGTGTGCTTTGAGGTGCACTGGAGGCAGGATTGGGAATTCAGAGGAACTTGACGCTTCCCACCCACAGCAAGGGAGTAAAGCCATCACATTCATGCGAGAGGCAGAAACGTTTCCTTCTTTTCATGATTTATTGATCAATTCTCGGACTGCAGCAGCAGTGAATTTCTCCCCACTTTATAAATTCACCTCAAATAAACGCTGCTATTTATTTAAAGCCACTTCAGGTGAGTGAAGGATGCAAATCCTATTCCTTGAGATTAGGGCGGATATGACACAGAATACGGTCCGGCCACTTTACCATCCCCTTCCAAGGGGAATAAAAGGACTGAAGCCTCGTACAACGCAGCCCTTCGGGGCCCTATGGGGCGGGGCTGTGCGATGACGTTCTCATGACACCATCAGAGCCTCCCCTTACTCCTCAAACCCTGCTGAGTCACCGCTTCTCCCGCTCTCTCCGAGAGGGCCCCTCCGCTTGCGCGCTGTAAACGCGGGAGGCAGCGCTGCTTCCGGGAGGGCTGCGGCGGTTACCATAGCGACGGGCGGCTCTTCTCGCGAGAGGAGGAGGAGGAGGGGGCCTCCTGATTGGCTGGCGGGATGTTTCCCGCGCACCGCCCCTCCCACCTCTCGCCCCGCCCCTCAGCGCGCGCGGCCGCGGCGCCAGCCGCCAAGATGGCGTCGGCCCTGGAGCAGTTCGTCAACAGCGTCCGGCAGCTCTCGGCCCAAGGTGACCGTGAGGGAAAGGAGACAAAGGGAGAACGGCGTCCAAGGGCCGGGCGGTGGTTGGGGAGACAGCGGGGTTTGAAGGGGAGGCGGCCGGGGCGAGGGCGGAAGGCCAGCCGTGCGGCTGGGGAGGGCGGGCCGGGGCCTGCCCCCTCATAGCGCTCTCCCTCAGGCGCGGGTTCTGCGAGTCCTGGGGCGCCGGTTTGGGGCTCGTAGTGGGCTTTCTCGGTTGGGGTTTGGCTACCGCTGGGCTGACGGGGTCATGGGGTGGCTGTGCCCTTCACGGTGCTCCTCGCTTCATCCCGCAGGGCAGAGGCCAGGGAGTGGGTTTCTCGGGTCAGTGGAGTGAAGCCGGCCAAAATCTGAGCCTTGGAAATGAGAGGGGAGGAGCGGGCATCACAGGGACCTGAACTGGCGTTACAGAGCTCTGCCTGTCCCCTGACTGACGAGCCTGCAAGTTGTGGCATGGGTGTTTTAAAATACGTTTCAGAAATGCTGGTTCTTGGGGACAGAGTAGACCAGAGGCAGAAGAGTCCTGCCTTACCGTGGAAGTGTGTGATGGGAGACCTGAGCTGTCAGAACCGAGTGTTTTAATAACGAAATTTAGGATTTCTCACTTTCATTGCCAAGCTCTTAATTTTCCCGTGTGTGGCCACAGGATTTCCCAGTTCTTGGACTTTCTACCGTGATGCTCCTTAAAATGTGTCATGAGTGTTTCTCTGCATGGGATGTTCACTCCCTGGAACTGATAAGAAGTTGATGTTTTTCTCTGTGGCTCCAGGCTTTATCTCTGGCAGTTAATTTTGGGTGAAGTTGCAGCTTGCTATGGTTCAACTTAGTAAATCCAGAGTATTTTTACTGGAGGTAGCAGATACAGGAGACAAATTACACCTGCAAGGTGTGGGTTCCAACCAGATGAAAGGTGACTCTTTGTATGCATGTCAAGCTGGAGAACCTTTTTATTACATGGTTTTGTGATTGCAGAAGGTTGAAGGGGAGACTGGGTGACTTCGTGGAAATTCTCCCTTTAGGGAAGAGCCAGCCAGACATTTTCTGTGGGAAAAGAAATCCAGACACCAGACAGACTGCTGGAGGTTGGGAGAGCACGTGGTGGTGGTGCTGGTCTCTGAGGATCAGAATCTGGCTGCGTGGGAGGTTACACAAATGGACATTTAGTTGGTCCTCAGGGGGGCTTTTCTACTTCGAGTTTAGGCTGTTCAGTGGGGTTTGTGGGGTTGTTTGGGGGGGATTTTGCACTATTTTGGGGGGGGATTGCTAAGTGGTAGCTGGACAGTGGATGGATTTCTTGACAAAAGGGATTGCAGTGCTTGAATCAAACCACAGATGATTTTACAAGTCTGTTTGCTTTCCACCTAGAGCTTTAATTCTGTGTGGAGAGAACAGTTTTGGGGACAGGTTTCTGGAGTTCCCCATTTGGAGCTTGTGATGCTGCTGTTACTTCCAAGCTAAAGTTTCATTTCAAGGCTTCTTTTTTTCAAAGGCAAAGGTCAGAGAGTTGGAGTAGTGGTGATCAGAGCCACAGGTTTTCATTTTCTGAAGATTTTTGTGAGGCTGAGAGAACCTCTGTTGGGTTTCCCTCTAACCTGCAAGGATTGAACATCAAACCAATACTCTGTGTCAGAAGGACATAGTTTTAATTAAAGTAATTGCAGAGGGAAGACTTTGAAAGCAGTTTGTGCTAATCAGTCTGCTTTCTTTAAGGCTTTTTGGCCTTACTGTGTGTTTGTAATTCAAGATAGGTGCTTTTCATGCTGTGTTCATGGCTCATGACAAGGAGAATAACGTGGGAGTTCTGGTTGCACCAAGTAAATTTAAAAGCAGATTTTAAAAATCCTTTTAAAAATCCTTAAAATGTCATCTTAAAAAAATACATACAAGGAGACCTGAAAAGTGGACAAGACACTTGAAATGCAGCAGAGAGGTAAATTCTCTGGATGATACAACTTTTTTCCTCAGATTATGAAGTGTGGGAATGCAGGAGTGTTCTCTACTGAGGGATTGCCAACCCTGTTTTGTATTTCAGGGCAAATGACCCAGCTTTGTGAGCTGATCAATAAAAGTGGAGAACTCCTAGCAAAAAATCTTTCCCATCTGGATACAGTGCTCGGAGCCCTGGATGTGCAGGAACACTCCTTAGGTGTTCTTGCTGTCTTGTAAGTGTTGCTTTCTTTTAATTAAATGTTAGTTAATACTTCAGGCAGCGTGCTGAATTGTCAACCAGATGTTTTTCTTTTGGACATAAATGTTTTCAATCTGCATTTCTTAGGTTGATGAGTAATTTTCTTCATATCCTTATTGTGGTTGTTGGGTATAATACAGATAATACAGAACTGCCTAGGTAGGGGCAGGAGATTTGGCCCTGAGGCTCAGACTTGTTTCTAGCTTGTACCTAACCCCAAGTTAAGAGTCCACAGGTTCTGCTGTTACTTTAAAGTTCTCCTTTGGAGGAGATACTAGAGTTCTACTATTTGTTCTCCTACTCTTTTGGGAAAAAACCCCACCAAACTAATATATAAGGGACTTCATACTATGATTCTCTAGCATCTCATGAGAAAGCAGTGTGGAATTTGCAAAAAGCAGGGCATCAGTACTGTGTTAGCAGGAGAATCCTATCATGGGGTACATGAAAGCAGTCATTCTAACAGGTGAAGGAAGGAAGTTAACTTTATAGGAAATTACATGTAAAATGTATTATTTGAGAGGATGTTACCAGTGGAGTATACAGGAAAATTCTCCTGACTGAAACGTGGCCTGGCAAACTCTTACACTGGCAGAGAAAGACTCTGAGGAGAGAAGGAGGTGCTGGCAGCACTTGGGCAGAACCAAGCCTAGAGGGTAAGGACAGCTCCTGATCTGGGTGGGATGTCTCCTGTCATGAGATGCAAGTCTGAGAATTTAATTAATGGTTGAATTAATGGCTGACAAAACTCGAGCACATTCCAGCAAAAGGTGGCTGCAGGAGGGGTGACAGTGTCCAGAGAAGGTGTGTAGCTGAGTGTTATCCTTGTTAGCCAGTGTTTCTGTTATGCTTGTAACTGTTGTATCAGATGAAATGATCTTTAGTCATAGATGGTTCTAAATGGAGCTTTGCACTTGAGTGAGAGTGTGGAGGGAAGGAATATTTCCAAATGTTGTGCAGCTCCTGAGGAAACTGCACACCATCTGTCATAAACACATCAGGTTTGTTTGCAAGCATCCACACAAATCTGCAGAGACTTCCCAATAAAGATGGAGCTTTTTTATTAAACCCCAAATGTTAAGTGCTAAACCTTTTGTTTGTTTGGCTTTTTTTGTTTTAGGTTTGTGAAGTTTTCCATGCCCAGCATCCCTGACTTCGAAACGTTATTCTCACAGGTGCAGCTCTTTATCAGCACTTGTAATGGGGAACACATTAGATATGCAACAGACACTTGTAAGTTCAGCTTATGATCAGAATTTATGGTCTGGGGTTTTTTTAATAATTTGATATTGAGTTTTCATTGTGCTGTTTTTTACTTCCTTTAGTTGCTGGCCTGTGCCACCAGTTAACAAATGCCCTTGTGGAGAGAAAACAGGTAAGCAAGTGCCATCTAGCACAAATGAGCTCCCTGCATATTCATGCTCTTAAAAGGGGGACATATCCAGGCTCTTACTCACTTTGTAAATATTTGCCACTAACTTCAAGTTAGGTATTTTTGTGCAGCTTCTTACTTTTTAAATTTACTGACAGGTAATGTACCTAAACCAAGATCTTAAGATTTCTTTAAGGCAAATGTAAGGAAGATAAATTCACTGGGAGGAGAGTCACCTGGAAATGTGCTCTCTCACACAGCCTAGAAAATCTGTAGTACCAGGAGTGTTCTTCAGGCAATGTGTGTGTGAGGAGGAGAGAGCTGCAGAAAGTTACTAGCTCTGATGAGTCAGTGATACTAATTTCAGTGTTATTCTCACCAGTCTTATATAACGTTCTTCATGAACTGCTTTAAAATGTAAAATATTTGACCAATCTTTTTGTTCCTAAGACACTGACTTTTTCAGGCCATTTTAGTGAAATCCAGCCTGAAATAGAAATAGAGCTCAAGTCTGGTCTAAGTAGAGGAAGGTGAGAACTTTGTTTGGTGGGAGTTTAAATGGCCTCATGGAGCCAAGAAGGTTTTCATGTTGATACAGATTCCTGAGCAGGCTGGCTTTGTGCAGCAGCATTGATAACTTTATTTAGATTATCAGGAGGAAATGTATAGCCAAGGGTAATTTGGTTTTCTGAGGGACTGCAACATCCTGCAAAAAGGGAACCTCAAGTTAACCATTACTTAATGGAACCTGTCAATTAGTGTTATTTTTCATTTGTAAGTGTCAACATAAGATCCAATGTGCTGCCATCTATGAGAAATTATCTGAAAGAGATGTAATTTCTGACAGCCCCTGCGAGGAATTAGCATTCTCAGACAAGCCATAGACAAGATGCAGATGAACACAAACCAGCTGACCTCAATACACGCAGATCTCTGCCAGGTAAGAGGAGCAGAAGGACTTTTATATGAGAGAAAAAAGCTTATAAAACACCTATAACCCTTTGAGGAAATGCAGATTCACCTTGCAGTGTGGACATGGTTTTAGCTGTTTTTTAAAGTAATAACATAGACTGAAGTGAAAGCCTCTCCTGATGATTGTAAAGGCTTGGTGCATGTCCCCAGATCTTTGGTTTTGTTGATGACTTCTCAAAGTCCTTTGACATCCCTTCTCTCTGGGCTGAAAGTCACACACAGCTTCTCTTAGGCAGTCTGAGTGTAATGTCCAGACACTGTTTGCTCAAGTTTGACAAAAGGCAAGTTTGTCTCAGTGTCTTTGGCCTGATCTTGCACTTCTGTCTCGTTCTTGGCTCCTGGGAGTTCGGGCTGGACAGGAATGTTAGTGCAATGTTATTTAGTTCTGCCAGCACAGTAGTGTGGAAGGTCTGGAGTTCCCAGCAGCTTTGTCAGAACCTCATTTCTGTAGGGTTCAGATAACTTACAACACTTTGCAATCAGTGATAAAGGTTTTCCAAACATCATTATACAACAAACAATCCTTGTTACAGCACTGCTGGCATCCACTGGTTGTTTGTTTGTTTGTTTGTTTCCTCTGGGGGAGGGAGGTGTGTGAATAGTGCTGGATGTACTTAGTTTCAACTTCATGATGGAAATGCAAATGCAAGTGGCTAATTTATGACAATTTGGTTTATTTTCTTGATTTTCTTGCAGCTCTGTTTGTTAGCAAAATGCTTTAAACCTGCCCTCCCCTATCTAGACGTGGACATGATGGATATTTGTAAAGAGAATGGGGCATATGATGCAAAGCACTTTTTATGTTACTACTACTATGGTGGGATGATATACACTGGGCTAAAGAACTTTGAAAGAGCACTCTACTTTTATGAACAGGTAACTTGAAATAAAACAGTAACTCTGAAGTGTGGTCAGTTGAAAGGCCACAATAATGTGTGACAGTGCTTGGAGAACATCTATCTCAGCTTGGAATTGCCACCAAGGGTAGCACTAAATGCTGTGCAACTAACCAAGTACAGACAGCCTCCAATTATTTTCATCCTTAACTGTGTAATTCTCCTGATATCACTCTCCTAACAGACCTTCAGGGCTGCTCATCATTCCTGGAGGTTTTGCTTTAGCACATGTTCAGCATGGTGATACTTAAAACCTGATTTGTGTTCTGGATTTGCTCTTCTATGAAAGGTGCAGCCTGAACGCTGCTCCTTAGTGTATGAAGTGAAATAGGAAGCCAGCAATCTTTAGAGGTGTTTTCCTTTAAGAATATCTGTAACTGTTGGATCATGAAGCTGTGCAATGCAAAGGTTGATGTTAAATTTATCTGGCTATAAATATTTTTCAGATGCCTGCTGATTACTGCTGGCCTAGAAACAGTCTGCAGGCTGGTACTCACACACTGGGTGTCCTTCAAGAAAAAAACTCAGTGGTTTTGCAAAGACCTTTGCTGATTTGATGAGAGAGGTTACACTCCCTCGAGTTCATGACAATATTTACTGCTTTTACTTTCTCTGTGGAAGAAGATTGCAAAATTGGGAGAACTTTATAGGAGGAGAAATGGTGTCAAAAGTGCAGAAAAACTGCTGCAGCTTTTTTGTTTTCTTTAACCAAACCTGACCTCTTGAGTAACAAGTGGTATCACAGTAAACAAACATTCCTCTGCCCTGTTCTGCAGACCCATTTCAGCATACTTAAATCCTGGATCTGATGATGTAGTAGCTTTATAAAATCTCTTTAAGGATCTGTATAAATCCAGGTTCTACAGAGCTGTATAATCATTCCTGGTAACAAGTGGGTAGAGGTGCTTTCTAGCACAACTTTTGATATATACCAAGGAAAGAAGTTTTGATCTTAACAGGGTTATTTTAAGGAAGATGTCACTGTTACAGGATGTGTTTTGAGTAGCTTGCATAGAGTTTATTTTTTAGGACCTTTTTTCATAATTCATTTTGACACAAGTTAGGTAAGCTTTAGATGCTCACAGGTGAGTTTCAGGTGTCATTGTATCATTTCTGCATGCAGATGTAGACTGAGAATTTTGTTAATGCAGTAGCTACCAGGAGCTACAAGTAAGTATACTAAATTTCTGTTCCATTTCTTTCTTGCTCAGGCAATAACTACTCCAGCCATGGCAGTCAGTCACATTATGTTGGAATCCTATAAAAAATATATTCTAGTTTCTTTGATACTACTTGGCAAAGTCCAGCAGCTACCAAAATACACTTCCCAGATAGTTGGTAGATTCATTAAGGTAAGTCTTGTGTACACAGCTAAACAACAGAAGAACAAAGCAGAATTTGTAAGTTGTTTTGTTGTACTCTCACTCAGTGGTACTGTTTAACACTGCAGATCCTGGGGAATAATGCACAATGTGTCAGAGTGCAAATCTCTTGCTGCCTTTCTGGTGTACAATAGCTGAAGATTGTGTGGCAACTTCTGCATCTCTGACAAACAAACTGGATTTTTAAGACTGGAGACAAAGATTTTTAAAATTAAATTTGAAAAAACCCTTCAGGGCTAATTAGTGCTGACCAGTATTTTCTGTTCATTGATCCTGCACATCTCTTGACAGAATTTTATTTTAGAAATCAAGCAAAACTCACATCTCCCCATGGCTTCCCACATGCAGTGTCCTTCTTTATCAGGGAGGGAGATTAGTAGACAGCATCTGTCATTTGTATTAAACTGTGACCCTTTGTAAAAACATTCAACCTGTAACTTCATTTAGTTGAAATACAAAATGCTAAATTGTTTTGGAACAAACTCTGGCTTGGTAAAGAATAAAAGTTTCTGGAAAAGCTGCAAGTTTGGAGTCCACAGGCATTGTGATTAGGAAGTGTGGGCTGGGAGATAAAACTGCTGGCTAGAGTTCTGCTCCTAGGTAAATAACACACTTTTAAAAGTTCTAACTTCACACAGAGTTTGTTGATTTGTGATGAAGATCTTTAAGAATCAAAAAAAAAATCTTACAGTTTCCCATAGCAACAGGCAAACTCAGACATGGCCATTTTAAACCAGTTTGGCTGAACTGGTCACCATTGCTGTGTGGGCATCACGGAATTTTTTATGAGAAATGCTTGAGCTACTCAAATCTGCAGCTTTTAATATTGACATGGTGAATAGGATTAGTGAGGCTGGTTGAACACTGTGTTCTTTAAAAAGGGTTCTCATTTTTCTGCTTGCAGCCCCTTAGCAATGCCTACCATGAATTAGCACAAGTTTATTCAACCAATAAACCTTCAGAGCTTCGAAATCTGGTGAACAAACACAGTGAAACATTCACAAGGGATAACAACATGGGGCTGGTGAAGCAGTGCTTGTCATCTCTCTACAAAAAGAATATTCAGAGGCTAACCAAGGTAAGAGTGTCAGGGGCTTGTTTTGCTGAGAAACTGGGATGAGTTTTTTCTCCAAAGAGTGTCTCTGAAGTGGATGCAGTTCAGTGCAAAACCATGTCACAGAGAAATGCCTGAAGCTGAGATTTGTCTCCCTGAAACAAGTGAGACTCAAATGCTCTGTACAGAAAACCAACTCAGTTGGCTACTTCTGCATTGTTTAAAAGGTGGATCAATACCTCTGTCTGTCAGAGGGGTTTGCCTGGGAGGTTTTCCTTCATGGTCAAAGTTGTTAGCAGGGCTGCCCAATGATCTTCATTTTTCATTCAGAAAACAAGAGACCTGAACTTTACAGGCTTCTTCATCAGAGAAGAGTGAGTAGGGCAGGTTTTGCAAGTGTCTGAAGAAAGAGGAAAACCAGAAGCAGTGGACTGACTTGCTCCTTCAGCTGAGAGTTTCAGTGTAATCCTTAAAGATCATCAGTGGGAAGCTCTTTTTTGGCAAGCTCGAATTATATCTGTTGCAGCAGAACCAACCTTAGAAAGAATGCAGGACATCCATCTCCTGAAGGAAACTCAAGGAATTTGAGGTCATCTTATTAGTGTACAAAGGTGGGGGGAAAAGTTGGACACAGGTCTGTTTTGGGGGTAAAAAAGGCATTTGCAGAAGGGGAGCAGATGTGCAGTGTAACAAATCAGTGTCTGTGGAGGAAGAACTGACTCCACTGTCATGCTGCTGTTATAAGTAAGAAGCAAGTGTTCTGCTTGTGTCTTCCTGTTGGACTCCAAAATTAAGAGTGCATAGGTCATGTAGGGCTGATGGGGAAAGTTCCTGGCATCTGGTCTTAATTGTTGAATACTTTCTAAATTTCAGACATTTTTAACATTGTCATTACAAGACATGGCGAGTCGAGTGCAGTTATCTGGGCCCCAAGAAGCAGAAAAATATGTCCTTCACATGGTAAGATTTGCTAAACTGTCCTAATTTAAAACCTGACACAGTGTAACTGACCCAGCTGAGCCTCTCTGGAGTTCTGGGGTTGGCACTGCGTGTTCTGAATGGCTGAAGAATTGTTTGGAGGTACTGTCACTCTGGTTTGGTGTTTAGGCTGTCCTCAGAAAAAGAAATCTTAAAGGATATTCTCTGCCTGCAATAAGGCATCCTGGAACAGCTTGCCCAGAGAGGTTATGGTTGCCTCAGCCCTGGAAGTGTTGAAGACCAGATTGGATGGGGTTGGAACTAGGTGATCTTTAAGGTGCCTTCCAGCCCAAACCATCCTGTGATTCTGTGGTCATTTGTCTTTGGGAAGCTGTTAGGAAATAAAAGGCAAACAAAGATGATTCCACGAGGAGTCTGTGTTGTAGTTACCTGAAATTCTCTTCTCAGTGATTCTTTACATTAAATCTTCTTTCATTGCAGATAGAAGATGGTGAGATCTTTGCAAGTATTAATCAGAAAGATGGTATGGTCTGTTTCCATGATAATCCTGAAAAATACAACAATCCAGCTATGCTTCATAACATTGATCAGGAGGTACATTTTTTAAAGATATTAACTGCATTTGGAATTCCTACCTCAGTCTGTAATCAGAGAGGTGCTGGGAGAAGCCAGTACAGAGAATGCAAATGTAGAGATTTAGGACTATGAATCATTATTGAATTGTTTCACAGTCCTGGTATTTAAAGGTTTTAGTATCTTCTGTACAGCTTGAGATCTTTCACTGGAATGACTGCTTGAGGATGATGATGATGATGATGATGGTGATGATGATGATGATGATGATGATGATGATGGGGAGGTTCCTTGAATGAGCAGCTCTGGGTTTTGGGCTTGAGGTTCACTTCCACTGTCTGTCAGTAACCTGCCTGTAGCTGGAGGTGTTTGTTCCACATGGGACTGTCTGTTGGTGACATGAGAGGGTTCTTAGGAAGACATGGATGCAGATAAGGAAATAAAAGAATGGTCTGACACTTCTGCTTGGGAGATGAGGGAAGAGAACATTTGTGATGGGAGAAGTTACAGGTTCTATGTAGCACAGCTGTGAAATACACTGAAGATCAGGTTCAAGCTGGACAAAGTAATCAATTTCATCTCTGTTTTTAAGATGCTGAAATGTATAGAGCTTGATGAACGACTGAAAGCCATGGATCAGGAGATCACTGTGAACCCTCAGTTTGTGCAGAAGGTGGGTGGTTCAGTGTCTTGTAGGAGATCCAGTGGGGTGAGGATGTGTTGCACTGCCTGTCAGTATTCACACTTAACAACTGCATGGTGGTGCAGTACATGCACAGACATGCTCTAAACCCAAAAGGAAGTGCATGTGATTCCATATGCACTTGATTTTCCTACTTGCTAGCTTCAAAGAACTGTCTCAAAGGTAAACCTGCTTTTGAAAAGAACTAACTCTCTCCCTTACAGAGTATGGGCTCTCAAGAAGATGACTCAGGGACCAAACCATCCAGTTATTCCTGAAATTTATGTTGTTCACCACTCCGCTTTCAAGTAAAAGCTTACGAAAGAGTCACGCCTGGAACAGGGCATTGAGGAGTTCCACGAAGAGAGCAGAGAGAACTGAGCTTTGCTTTTCACCTGGACATTAAGAAAATAAAAGAACACCCTCTCAGTACTGTATAATATCAGAAATATTCTCTGCAAAGAAAAAGGAAATCTCAAAAGAAACTTAAGTCTGTTGTGGATTTATTTATCTTCAGATTAACATCGTTAAGGCATTAAATAATCTACCTTTTGTTCTGAAGGGTTTGAATGTTGCTGTGTTTCTGTAGCAGTCCTTTTTTCTTTTCTGCAAAAACAAAAGTGTTATTCAGGGAAGAGTACAAACGAGAGTTGGTTCACTCAAAGGATAATTACTGGTTCATTATTGTGTGTTTAAAGTTGGCTCACAGTGCAGATTTATCATATGTGTGGTGCAAGGAGAGGGGTGGAGTGTCAGTAAATTCTGATTTGCATATGCCCATTAACTAATGAAATGAGAACTCTGCCCTTCCCAGAAGGATGAGCAGCTCTGCTGAAAAGCAGAAATCACTGTAGGGAATCCATATGTGACAGCTATTTATTATTTTAAGTTTCTGGTACAAAATATTGCCTAGTAACATTTGCTATTAGATCAAAAGTTGAGTAGACCTAAATAAAAGGTTATTTGGAAGATCATAGTATTCTGGAGAGTCCTAGATAGGAGGTTGTTTACACTGAAAGAAATGTTAATATTTGTCCTTCTATAACTGGCATGAAGTGTTCAACAGGCTAATACTCTTCTGTGGTGGAAATCAGTTTAAGTGAAGGCCATGCTATAGAATTTGGTTTCTGAAGCAAATAATTCAACATGAAACATAAGTAGAATTCTGTACAGCTATCAAAATGCAGGACTTTATTTGGAGACAATGTGCTGGAATGCTGCCTGGGTTTTAATTCACTATTTTAAACATAAAAACTGTGTTGTTGGATTTATTTTTTTTTTTTCAGTGCTTCACTCCTTGAATCCAATGGGCTCTTTAATTTTTTTCCTGTAACTCTCATGTACCTGAAGATTCTCACTGTTCAAACACCTTTGAAACACTTCATGTCAATGCAAATCTGTTGCTATCAGGCATAAATAATCCTGTTCTGGAGTCAGAATGCAAGAAGCTCAGCATTCAGTGCTTCCTACTTAAACACCTGACCAGGAGCTGCTTGCTGCTGCCAACCTGGCAGCTTTTCTTCAGGAGCCTAGGTGGGAGTTGTGTTTCTGGCTCTTTCTGTGTCCAGTTTGTACGTGTTGAGGTCAGCTGAAAATTCTCCATTTGTGCTTCCAGTGCTGGTTACAGAGCTGCTGGTGTTTTCACTTCAGATTGGTGTCTTGATTCTCCTGTGACAGCACTGTGCTTTCTAGGAGGAGGGAAGTGTCTCCAGGTTGTTCTCCAGGTGGTGAGTGACATCTTTAGATGTATAAATCAGTTGTGTTGGACACAGGTCCATAGTGTTGGTATTTCACCACTGAGTGTTTGTGCTTCCTCTCAGAGACTTCCAGATCTGCAGGCAACTTTTACACCCGATCTCACAGCAAAATCCTGAGGGTTTTGTTGTTGTTTCCTTTATTTTTTCCATAACTTGCCTTAGCACTCTTGTCATTAAAGACGTTTTTTTCCCCTAGCTAATCCTGCAGTGATTTCAATGCTGAATGTGTTTTCCTCTGGTTCTGTGGAAGTGTTTCAGCAGTAGCTCAGCAGTGCTGTGGGCTCAGGCACAAAGCTGGGCTGTCCAAGTGTTCACAGCCATTTGTGACTGAAATGAGTAACCCCAAACTGCCACCTCTGCAGAAATGTGGCTGGCTTGCCTTTCCTTGCTGAGAGGGGAGTGTGTGCAGGATGCTTTCATGAAGCTGGAGAAGAACCAGAGGTTCTGTTTCACAGTGGCTGAGCTTTCACACCACGGGGGATTGTGGACTTGACTGCTGGGAGCTGCAGGATGGTTTTGTATCCCTAGGGTTGGAAACACACAGGTGCAGCAGGCAAACAGCTACGTTTTCTCTCCTCTTTGGCCTAAAGTAGATAAAACAAATCCATGCTACACATCAAAAGGATGGTGGAAATAGCTGTGTTCTAAGTGATGTAAATACACTGCTTCTCATAATCTGATTTTGAAGAGGGCAGATGCTTTAGAAGAGCTGCTAAGGTTCCTGTTCTGATGTGGATGGCTGTGCTGTTGAACTCCAGTTTGCTGTTGAATATTTAAAGTCGTGTCCCACCCGTAGCATCATACAGAGATCAGGTGTTCACTGAGAGGGCCTCAGGGAAGGACTTCCATGTAATAATTTGATGAATACCTAGAGTCTGGCATCTGCATGTCTTGAGATACTGTTGGAGCCAGATTTTTAATGAAGTAGCTCCTTCAAGTCTTGGAAATAATTGCATGGGCTGTGCTCAGCTGAGCAGCTCTGAGCTTTCTGGTTTCTATGGATCTCCTGCATGGGAGGGAGGACTTCTGAGCAAAATACCAGAATGCTGCCTGCTCTGCTCCTCCAGACTCGGGTTCTGTGAGGTCCTGTGGTGACTTCTCCTCTCACGCATGGCCACAAGATGTGTTCACCTGCTGCTTGGAAATCTCACTCCTATTTCCATGCCTCTCAATTAGCAAAGACCCAAACCGCAGTTCTGGAGGCAGCAGTAGAGGTGCAGCTGCACTGCTTAGCCACAGGAGGGGCCTCGAGTTCAGTTATTAACAAGTATTAAAAACATTTCCAAGGAGGAAGGGTTGGAAGCTGCTTGTGTCCACCCTCCCCTCCTGGGTCTGTGCCCCTTTCCCTCACCAGTGGCACTGCCATTGTGTCACCTGCTTCTGTGTGACTCCAGCTGCCTCCTCTACAGCCTGCACTGTGACTCCTGGTGTGTGTTGTCACCAGCGACCTGTGGTGTAACCTTGGGAATGCTTTCTGCATGGCCAGACCCGCTGAGGAGGTTGGTCCTGAGAAGTTGTTTCAATGTACTGTTGGAAAATAAAGATGAGAAACGAGTTGTTCTTAGTTTGTCTTAAATGAGATGGTAAGGCTGTTGTGTTTGGCTTTTTCTTAGTTGTTTTTTAATTTAACAATAATAATTATTATTATTTATTATTATTGGAGGGGGGGGAAGGGAAATCTGGCTGGCTGGTGGTTGGCTGCTGCATGTGGCAGTGCTGGAGTTGGTTCCAAACTCTGCTGGTGCCTCCTTGGAGCTCTTCTGAACCACCTCGAGTAGAAATCGTTCTTTTGTCACACAAACTCTTGTCTTCCTTGGAAAGTGCTGCTGAGAGTCGATGTCTGAGTAAGTTCCAGGATTAAATGAGATCCAGGGCTTTGGATCAAACGCGTGTGTTCACACCTGGTCTTTGTGTTACAGTAATTGTGTCTCACCCTCTGAGTATCGTGTTGTGCAGAGGTGTCATTAAACCTGCTCAGGTATTACAGTGGTATCCATTCTGCACAAACTCTACTCCCATGATCTGTGCTGGTACCCTGGGGAGAACTTTACTACTTTTGGGGTATTTTTAACTCTAGAAGGGTCAACTCCCGTGTAAAGGGGTGCAGGGGAGAGAGGAACCCAGTGCTTTGTTGCTCTGAAGCCGGAAAGGCCTGGAAACCACACGGAGTGAGGTTACCAAGCACGAGGTCCCCGCTGGGTCCCCGCTGCCCCACCCGCGCACGGCGCCTGCGCAAGGCTCTCCTCCTGATCACGTGACTCGCAGTGCGGCCAGCACCACCTCCGGGATGGGGGGGAACGGAGCGGAGCCCGTCCCGCCTGCAGCGCCTGCGGGTCGCAGGTGGCGGCGCGTCCGCTGTCGGCTCTCCGATAGACCCCAGTTGTTCGCTCTCGGAGGTGGCACAAGGATAGAGAGGGAACGAAAGAAGGAGGTGTCTTCCGGACCTTCTCATCTTCCCCCTCTCGTGCTGAGGTAATGGCTCTGCCCAGCCCCTGTGGACAGGGCGGCCGTGGGCCGACTCATTGCCTCACCCGGGGAGGGGGAGGCTGCGGATCCGCTGGAGAGCGGCGGGAAGGACCGGCTCGGTACCGCGGTACGAACGGCCGCCTGCTCCCTCTCTGTAGCTTTCGTCTCCTTCTTCTCGCCGCGGCGGCGGGGTTGGGCAGCCGGGAAGGTGTCTGTCCCCACCCCGCCAGCACTTCCCCCCCAGGTGCCGGTAGGGATGGTGCTGGCCCGTGGGTCAGTCTGTGTCAGGCGCCCGCTGACACGGGACGGGCCGGGGCGGGGGTGCCCGGAGCCGCGGTGAGCGGGGTTGGGACGGGCAGCGGGGGGACCGAGACCAGGGAACACGGGATGGGCCGTTCTCGGAACGGGGATTCCGGGATCCGGAGGGGTGGGCAGGCCCGGGTCCGGCAGGGCCTGAGGAGTTCGGGTCCGGGGGCGCTGAGCAGGGCCGGTCCGGAACCGTCCCGGTCTGACGCCTCCGGGGAAGCTGCGCCAGGCCCGGCAGGGCCCCGGGTGTCCGGGGGTCAGGTCTGGCAGCCCCCAGCCTTGGTGAGACCGGAGGTGCCCGGTCCAGTCCCGTTGCAGCTCGGGGGGCCTGAGGTGTCCCGGTTCAGTCACGGGGTGGATCCGCTCCGGTCCCGTCAGGGCACGAAGGGTCGGTCCTTGTCCGTCACCCCACAGCAAGGTTCTGCGGGTCCCTCAGGCTGAGCTTCTCCTGGCGGGATCCAGAGCAGGACTCGCACCCGTCAGGCCCCCAGAACGCTTTAATTCCCGTCGTGCTGATCCCCGGTGCTTCCTCCCTTGCCTGCAGGAGCCCTGACGGATGTCCTGAGCTCTCACTATGAACGCTATTGTTGCCCTCTGCCATTTCTGTGAGCTCCACGGTCCTCGCACCCTCTTTTGCACTGAGGTTCTGCATTCGCCGCTTCCCCAAGGCGCCAGCAGCGGGGACATCTCCGGGCAGAATGAGCAGGCAGAAGAGGAGGAAGGTGGCATCCAGATGAGCAGCCGGATCCGCTCGCACAGCCCAGCAGAAGGTGCCAGTGCTGACTCCAGCAGCCCAGGGCCAAAGAAGTCAGACATGTGTGAGGCAAGTGTGGAGATCTCCCCTCATTTATTTCATTTACATCAGCTCTGGTCACTTAGTAATTTTAAGAGCAGTATTGATTAGGAATCCAGGAAAATATGCTAAAGGTTGCAAACCAGTGGAGGAAATGTGTGTTCTTGTGCTTGTCTGCTTCAGTACTTGTTCTGAGATACTTGTTATTCTCTTCTCTTTATGCTAGGACCACATTTTTGAGGCCAGTTGGTTTCCCTGATGCTCTTAATTGATTTTTACCAGTTGCAGAGCCAGCAGCAGGTTCAAAATCAAATCAAGTGGTGGAAAGTGAACATAAGAGCAGAGGAAATACATCAGACAGAGTTTTATGGGAGGAGCTGACCCCGGCTCTTACTTCTTGTTTTCTGAATATTTCTGTTCTTGTCTATAAGTCTATAATAAGGTTTTTGAAGGGAATATGAGATGACCTGTGGAAACTTTAGGTAACTGCATGCTCATTTATGGCTGGATTTGCTTTTCTGTCTTCAGGGTTGCCGCTCTCTTGCAGGAGGACACCCTGGGTATGTCAGCCACGACAAGGAGACATCCATCAAGTATGTCAGTCACCAACACCCCAACCACCCCCAGCTCTTCAGCATCGTGCGCCAGGCCTGTGTCCGCAGCCTGAGCTGTGAGGTAACTGCCTGGGAGCAGGGTGAGAAAAACAGCTCGTGGCCTCATTTATGCATCATTTCAAATCCCAAGGCAGTGCCTTGCTGATCCTGGCTGCTGGAAAAAAGGCAGGGAGTGAAGGTGGAAAGGCAGATACACGAGTCTGTTCAGTCCAGGTTTGGTGGGAACTTTTAAGGTTGTGTTTTGGTGACCTTCAGGGTTCCTTCCTCTCACCTTGTGGCACCAGAAATTTCCCTTTCTTGTTTCTGCTCTTAAGTGTTTACTGTTTTTCTTTGTAAGATCAGTGTTTTTGCAAAAACAGTTTATCATTTAAATCTGTTGTTTAGTGCCAAGAAACATTTGATCTTTTCAGACCATTAATATTCAGCATCTCATGGAAGCAAAGGGAGAACCTTACACATTAATGAGTACTTGAGTGCCAGGATCAGCAAAATCCTTTGGGCATTCTCAACAGTATTGTAGCTGAATTGAGCCACAGTCTTCAAATACTTTAAAATAAAGGTTTTGTAGTGTTTGTAGAATACCTCTTGAGGTCTGTTTGACCCTGGGTTTTGGTAGCTTTAAGTAGTCTTGTTTTATTCACCAGGTGTGCATTGAAGAGCTGGGAGCTTTGTTCAGTTTATTACTGTTCTGTGTGATGTGCTTAGCTCCTTTGGTGTGTGTGTCCCACCCCTTCAGGTCTGCCCAGGACGTGAGGGCCCTATATTTTTTGGAGATGAACAGCATGGATTTGTGTTCAGCCACACTTTCTTCATCAAAGACAGCCTGGCTCGAGGCTTCCAGCGCTGGTACAGCATCATCACTATCATGATGGACCGGATTTACCTCATCAACTCCTGGCCTTTCTTGTTGGGAAAAATCAGAGGCATCATTGATGAGCTTCAGGGCAAAGCTCTTAAGGTAGGTCAGTGCACAGAGTGAGTCTGTTTGACTGTGAGAGTCACTGTGAGAGTTGGTGTACAGCTGAGCCAAGAAGCTGATCCAGACCCTTGCAGGGGGGTGGTCACTGAGGTTAGGACAGTGCTCGTCTGAGTGTGTAGGAGAGGAGGATCAGGCTGCCTCTCTCACTTGAAGACCTAACTGCTAAACAGGAGCTCTGTTGGAAAGTTAAGAAACTGAAGCTGTGGAGGACAGTGGTATTGGGAAGCAAGTGTTCCTTAATGGTCATTTGATTCAATCTCATGCTGTCCCTTTCCTCTCTTTTCCTGTAAGTTCTGCTGCGTTTTGGCTGATTGCGTGATGCGCTCTTCTTCTGGTTTTGTTGGTTTTTTTTTTTCTCCTTGTCTCAGCTTTATGTAAGTGTTTTACCCTTTTCAGGGGTACCTTTTTTTCCTTACACTGCTCTTCTCCTGTGGTGCAGGTGTTTGAAGCAGAGCAGTATGGGTGCCCTCAGCGTGCCCAGCGGATGAACACGGCCTTCACCCCCTTCCTGCACCAGCGGAACGGCAACGCCGCGCGCTCCCTGACCTCCCTCACCAATGATGAAAACCTCTGGGCATGTTTGCACACTTCCTTTGCTTGGTAATGCCACTTGTGTCTCGTCTCCAGCTTCTACAGCTCCTTCATGAAGAGAAAACATTCTCATGTTCTGAACGGGTGGGAACGTGGTTTGAGTTTTTGGATATTGAGTTGGGCTTTGCTGAGTAGGCTCTGAGCATCAGCACAGAAAGACAGCTGATGGCTTTAGGACAGAAAGGCTTCTTGCTGCTCTAAAATAAACTATTCAAGTGTCTGCTAATGGAAACCATCCCTACCTAGATGGAAAGGCTCTGCAGTATGAAAGTAGGTATGGAAGAAAGCAAGAAAAGATGTTCCTGTCTCCAGCTTGTACCTCAGATTCACACTTCAGTAGGGTGGTTGTTCACCTGGAAGTGCTGGTGTGTTGTGACAGGCAGCGTGGGAAGTGCAACCATTTGGCACCATGGTCTGGCTGTGGGAGTCCAGTTCCAGTCCAGTGCCTGACTGGGTCATCAGACTTCCCTGGAAAGGTGCCACTGAGAGGGTTGCAACACTGGCACGTGACTTGGATGGGGGCACAAGTGTGTTGCAGAAAGCAGTTGCAAAACAATAATCCTTTTGGTGACTGAGTGGCAGCAGCTGTAAGATGTGTTGATAGTTATCACGTGGAGGAAAGTGTGGAGATGTGCTGAAAGGAAACACAGATTGATTAGTAGTTGGATTTTTTTTTTGTTCAGCTCATTGCACCAAATTTCTAACTTGATTCTTGTCCCTAGCAAGCAGACTTTATGAGTGCTGCTTCTGTTTCTTCCCATGTCTCCAGGCTTTTGAAAGCTTGTGGCAGCCGACTTACAGAGAAGCTTCTGGAGGGAGCACCAACAGAAGACACTCTTGTTCAGATGGAAAAACTTGCAGGTGAGATAGAAGCTTCCAGAGTTGGAAGAGCCTCTGAACAGTGTTTGGGTGGTGAAGCACCAAGTCAGCACTTGGACTTCACCTCGGTGGCAGTCTCTGCAGTAGCTGCCCATGTGCTCTCCCATGTGAAGGTGACTGGGACAAGAATGTGAAATGAAGGCCCTTGGCCTTGCAGGCTCTCTGCACACACATGTGGTGTTTGTTTGTTTGTAGGAGTGTTGCATCATCATGATTACTGTTCTCTCTGTCTGGGTTTGCACTCACAGTATATGGGCTTCTTGCTCCTTTTGCTACAGAATTTCTAAAATAATTATTTTATATTCAATTCATTTTTTTCATCCATTTAGATGAATGTACAAAACCTGCCCCAAAGCTTTGGCCACGACCTTTAAACCATGAACTGAGACCATGTAGCTGGTCAAAAGATGTGACTTTGTGTCCTGGAGAAGACAAAAACTCCTTCATGACTCTTCAGTGGTTATTGTGTATTTGAATTAAGAAACATGATTCACACCTCCAGTGTGTCTGTGACTCTGACACTTGCATATTCTGTATTTTGAACTCTTATCTCCCCACTTAGCACCAAAGTCAGTTGGCTGCAGTGTGTAGGGACTTAGGAAGTTCCCAGTCTAGAGAGCAGCAGTTTTTGTGACCATAACCTTTTTTTTTTTTGCTAGACCTGAAAGAAGAGTCAGAAGGCTGGGATGGTTCTGAGGAGGAAGTGAAGCCTTCTTCCCAGCCAGATGTTGTGGAAGGGCAGGAGCTGTCTAAATGCTCTCCTGAAACATCTTTGATGCCAGACTGCAACAGCTGGAATGTAGCTCACAGAAGGTTGTCAGTCTTTCGCTCTCTCAGGCACATGAGACAGGTAAGGGAGGAGCACAGCTCCTCTGTTGCTGAATTCACAAGCTATTAAGTTCTTTTCTCCTGATAATGTTGGGGTTTTGTTTTGTTTTGTTTTTTAAAAAAGACATGATTATTTCCTGCAGTCTGCATTTCTTTCCTGGTTGTGTTCTCTGCACCCAGTAACGAGGAGTTAACTGCAGCTCTGAGGACACTCCCTCTGAGATCACAGAGCCTCTGGTGGTGATCATCTGTCATGTGGGGTGGGATCATGCAATTTCTCTCAAATCCTGCACTTTTTCTTCTTCCCAAGAGCACCGAGAGTAATTTAATACAGAGGTCGTGAAGCATCTTCAAAGCTGAATATTATTTCCTTAAAACAAAAGTGTTTCAGAAGGGGAAAAAAATAATTTATAAGCAAAGCAAAGGGTTCTGTACAGATCCAGCTTTTATCCAGTGTCTCCAGTGACCTGGTTGAGGGGGAAGGTTCCCTGTGTGGGTCCATCTTAACAAAACCACTGATTTGGCCAGTGAGTGGGCTGGTGGATGCTGTCTGGCACTGAAGAATTTGGAGCAACCTAGAAATGAAACTATTGTTCTTTTAGTGTGCTTGATACCAAATGAGATCATCGATTAGGCATGGAAATTTGCTGCTGTTCTTGAAACCATAAATGGGGGCAAATACAGATTTGGGTGGCAGGGCAATGCCTTTCACACCTGTCAAAGAAATACTGGAGCTTGGTGCTGTGGTTTGGAGTTACTGCTCTGTGCACAAGACCTGCTCAGTTTTCATGCTCATTTCTGCTGTGGTGTTGTAGCCATTTTCCTGTGTGGCAGGCATGGTTTTGACATGGCAAAGTGGACCTCTCACTGGTTTTCATACCCAATGCAATGTCTGGTTTTTTTGTTTGTTTTTTTCTCAGGTTCTGGGGGCATCAGCATTCCGCATGCTGGCCTGGCATGTTCTGATGGGGAACCAGGTTATTTGGAAAGCTAGAGACATGGATCTTGTCCAGTCAGCTTTTGATGTGCTACGGGTAGAAATCTTTTCCTTTGTATTTTTTACATCTTTTCCATGTATTGTTTTACATCTATTCCCTGTAGTAGCCCAGGCTGCCTCTGACATGTAATCTTGTGGAGAATGCATGTTAAAAGACATGCTTTTGTGGCAGGGAGACAGACACACACACACAAAAAAACCCCACACAACAAAACCCCACAAAAAACAACAAACCAAACCAGCTTTTGGATGTCTTAATTGTCCTCAGTAACCACATAGTTTTCCAAGCTGAATAAGATACTTTTGCTCCCCTAAATCAGAAGCATCTGCCTGAGCCGTGCTCCAAGTCTCGTGCTCCCTGGAACTCAGGGAGAAGATTGTGCTTCACTGGTTTAGCTCTGGTGTGTTTCTTGACATGTTTCCTTCCTTCTTTAGACCATGCTGCCTGTTGGTTGTGTGAGGATCATCCCCTACAGTGAGCAGTATGAAGAGGCCTACCGGTGTAACTTCCTGGGGCTTAGCCCACACGTCCAGATCCCATCCCACATATTATCATCTGGTAAGAACCTGTTACAGAATCCTCTCCTTTCCCTCCTCTGTTAAAGGACAGAAGATTTTCTAATTATCATCATTATTAAGTATTGGCAGGTAGTCTAACAGTGCTACATGAACTCAAACCTATACCACTTTGGGGTTTTTTTCCACATACCCTTCCCCATCAGTAGTTGCAAGGTGTGACACCTGCTTGAGCTGACACTCCTGCTTTCTACTGAGGAACTGTTAAAGCTCAGCCAGATTTTGTAAGCTGCCAGATCTCTTCTTTCTTGGAGCAGGGTGTGTAGCTGCATTTTAGAACCTGGGCTAGTACAATTAATGTTGGGTTTTGGCCTCCTTTTGCTCTAGAGTTTGCAGTGCTTGTGGAAGTTCGTGCTGCTGCCCGCTCCAGTCTCTACCCAACTCTGTTTGATGATGAGCAGTCCCTCAACAAGTATGAGTTTGTTGTCACCAGTGGTAGCCCTGTTGCAGCAGACAGAGGTGGGTGATTTGAAAGCAGAAAGAACCTGTGTCACTGAGGCTGAAGGAGCATCTTGTCTTTAACTCATTTTCATGCTGTTTCTGTACTGGCCCTTAAGGAAGTCTGAGTAGAAAGCAAGGTCAGTCTACAACTGGGGTGCTGCTTTCTGAGGTGAAGCTACCTACAGTCTGTTTAAATAGAAAGGGTTTGCTTTACCTCATCAGTCTTTTGCTTTTTAACTTTCAGAAATGAGAAAAGAATTCTGGTACATGGGTGTAGTAGCAATTGCAGGGAAATTCTTTTGGAACCCACAGTGAACATTTTCTATCCTGCAATACCTGTGTGTTTGTTTTGAGTAAGTCTAGCTTAAAAGGACCAAGACATTGCTCATCCTCCATGTTCCTCCTGATAAACAAACAGGAATGATACAGAAATGCCCAGATGCTTTATTGTATATTTTATTTTATTCTGCCTGCTTTGCTCTAGGGCTTGAACACTTGCACCTAGGTGTGGTTTTAGCCAGGTCTGTCAGTGTCATGTTTAGGGAAACCCTTATTTTAAGTGAATTGGCCTCACTGACTGTCTCAAAACACTTGGCTGATGGTTACTGCTTCCTGCTCTGCCCTCTGAAGATAGAAGTGCAAAGCAAACCAGAGACTTACTCACACTGTAGTGTTCTTGTTTTAGGTCCCATATGAGTAATTGCAGTAATCTACGTTTCATCCAACCAGTGGCAAAAATAGTCCTGGAAAGGTGTCTTTTCCACCACAGCATCAAACTTATTAGGCCATGGACTACAGGGAATATATCCCAAAAAGTGATCCAGGAAAGGAATGCCTTGGGCAGGTTGTCAGTTTGTTTTCATACTATATCCTGGAACTGCCCTTAGCAAGAGGTACATTAAATCAAGAGACTGTGCAATTTATTGCAAAATATGTTGCAAAATAAACTTTGCAGTATATTTTTCATATAAATATTTTTATATTGTACAAAACATGAAGGTTTTCCATAACTTTGTATTTTTAATGAGCTTTTGATATGCGACTAGAAACAACAGAATCTAAACAACTTTGGTTTAGAAGTGGGTCTGAAGAAAGCAAAGCCCCCTGAGCCTGTGGGCCTGTCCTGGAATCCTTCACAAAATGCCATGTTGCTTCTTGCATCAGATATTTTCCTAGTGGGCTGATCTTTAGCTCCTCTTCCATGAGAGGGACATCAAGGCAGGCCACTGGGGGGGATATTTTTCCATCTTGTAGAATAGGTAGGTTTCTTTCAGGTAAGATTCTTGTCTGTGAACTAATGAAGCCAAATTCTACGTTGAAATTGGCTGTGCTGTTACTGATAGTGATCTTTTTCTCATCCTGTAGTTGGCCCCACAATCTTGAACAAAATTGAAGCAGCCCTGACCAACCAGAACCTTTCTGTAGATGTTGTGGATCAGTGCCTTGTCTGCCTGAAGGAGGAGTGGATGAAGTAAGTCTGACTGCCTTGCTTTCACAGGAACAAACAGCTCTGGCATGAATCCTGGCACAGTTACAGCATACTACAGGACAGACTGCAGCACACAGCTGCTGTGGTACTGTCAGCATTTGGCTTTGCTGTTGAGAGCTAAGAATGTCAGAGTCTGCTGCACTGGTCCTAACTCTCTTTTTTACTTTCAGCAGTTCTTAACCTTTTTGCTTGAGTTCAGGCAGCTGTAGGTTACCTACATGACAATACTTGTGTGCATTATAGACATGATGAGGATTAAGTATGCAAATACCTCTGTGGCTGTCAGGGTGTGCTGTGTCCCAGTGCAGGTAACATGCCAAGTGGATGTCATGGTTGTGCCTTCAGGCACTGCATTTCAAAGGTGCAAGTAGTTCTGAAGAAAGACAAATCAGTCATGTGAAATCATTCATGGGATGTTGGGGTTTTGTGAATTTACCTGCAGGCCAGGTGGGCATTAGATGTGTCTTGCAGGGAGTTGCCCAGCTGTCACAATTAATTGTTTCACATTTTTTGCTAGAATGAAAAAAACCAGGTTAGAGTTATGGATATGACTACTAAAAATGAGTAATGCCCCTAATTACCCCTTCCCCTTTTCTTTTCTTCTTATTCCCTCCACCTTCTTCATTCAAAGCATGAGAACAGTTTCCACAGGATGATTTTGCAAGGTTTCATTAACATTTAGTTGCAGTAGGTGTCAAGAGAAGCTACAGGCACTGCTCATTCCCTGTTTGATGTGTGCAAGTCCGTTGTAGTAGTGATGGGAGTTTCTTGTTTCTGCAGCAAAGTGAAGGTCCTCTTTAAATTCACTAAAGTGGACAGCAGACCCAAGGAGGACACCCAGAAACTGCTGAGCATTCTGGGGGCTGCAGAGGAGGACAATGTCAAGCTGCTCAAGTTCTGGATGACTGGGCTGAGCAAGACTTACAAATCCCACCTGATGTCAACAGTTCGCAGCCCAACCTCCTCGGAGTCCCGGAACTAAAAGGTGCCCAAACCTCACTTTCTGCCTTCAGATAACCACAGGGAACCCCGAGTTACCACTGCTGAGCCTGCAGCATGTGCTTTAGGAGGATAGTGAAACATCATCACTGTTCTTCTGGTCCTCAGACTAACTTGAAGAGTGACTTGAGTCTTTTCTAATTGCTGTGAGACTGGACTAATAAGTGCTAATCAATAGTGCTGCTGTCTGTCCTGAAACTCAGCTCTAAATCTAGACCTCCACACTCAAGACTAAAATACAGCAATGCTCAAAGAATCCGTGTGAAATAATTGAAGTCCCATCCTGTCCTCATTAAGCATGATGGTGTGGCAGGACACCTCAGTTTTAGATTTCATTGGCAAGACTCAAATACCTGGTGGCAACATCTGGAACTCCTAGGAGCTGATACGGTTACCAAATCCCACACGAAGTCATCCAGGTGCTTGAGAGAATAAGCACCAAAACCAAGTGACATGTCAGGGTATGGATCACCTGTAAATTATTTCAAACCACTTTACACTCGGATTTAAGAGACTGTTTTCTGCTGTAGCATATGACAGGATATCCTATCAGAGTCCTGTCACTCCACTTTATTTATTTATATCCTAACTTGAGACAGTTTTAGCATTAGCTTTGGAAATCTTGTCTTGGGAGGGAGAATTGTAAATGTAAGAAGTCTCAAAGTGCATCCTGCTTGCCTCTCAAGAGAGAAGGTAAAATGCTCACCTTGTTTTGCCTGTGGCTGCAAAACTTGAAGGTGATGAAGACAACCTCACCAGGATAAGTGTTCCTTGGTCTTCAGAAATAATTTTCTAGCTTCCTAATTAAGTTAAGCAGAAAAGATCCAACCTGTAGGTGCTCCCTTCTTATCTAACTCTCTAGTAGCCATTTTTGCTTAATAGTTAATGGAAACATTGGTGCATTTTTTTAATTACCTGAACAGACATTCCTTACCTGTATTGTAAGGAATTCCTGTTTGTTGTGAAGTCTTTTTTCTGGATCATTGTTGGGAAGACTTGATGCTACCGTGGACGTTTTTAACAAGCTTGAGGCAGGTTTTACCCAGGTGACCTTCTACACTCATTCAAACAAGACTCAAGCTCAGAAGGGGATGTTCCAGCTTGTCACGAGTTCTGTTCTTCTGTATAAAGTATGCAGGTTGGTTTTTGTCTTGGAACATCTGTAAAATGGTGACAGGCATTAAATCTCAAGAGCTATTTTTGTAAAATGGACAAAGCCTGATTTTGTGTTGGTTTTATTTAAAAACATGCCCATTGTGCTGGGGTGGGGGAAACAGCAGTTGATCCACGAGGTAATTCCTGCAGCTTAGCCTTGCTCATAGTTTACACCATTTAACAGGTCTTTTCTTCAACTTTGTGTGCATTAGTTTATTGTACACATGGAGCAAGAGCTGTTTAGATATATTAATTGGAACTGCTTCACTGGATATAAACAGCCACAGGAGATTCAAAGAGCAAACATGCCTGGAGAAAGGCAGCACTCTGTCACTTCAAAAACCAGAGAATTTCTTTAATTTCAGGGCTTGCAAACAGGCTTGGCTTTCCCAATTCTCAAACAGGAGACTGAAGAGGTGCTTGAGCTCTATCCACAGGAAAGGGAGCATTCAATAATGAGTGCATCTTGCTTCCTATGTGCTTGGTGCTTGTCATGAGGGAAAAACAAAGCCCAGTGGTGGTGGCAGATAAAAGTGACAGAAGTACTTAGAAAAGCAGGGACTGGTGAGTCAGAATTTCCAGTGCTAGGTCTGTGCTTGCTCTTGTACCCTTTTATTTTTCTACCTGAAAGCCCTTCTGGCCCAGTATATTCATGCATGAAACACCAGGTAAGACATTAATTAGCATTTAGATCTTCTCAGTCACTGAACCGTTTTTATCTTTTAAAGGAGAGCTCTCCCAAGCAATCCCACATTAAAACCTCCTCTCAGTCTAACCTGCAGTTGGTGCATGAGCACCTGCTAGCAAAGCCCATGTTTCTTCCAAACTCTGGTTCCTTGCAAAACAGCCAGAGAGTGGTCACCAGATCAAGCTTGAGGCTTCTTCCTCTTTGTGCTTTGTTCTGTCCTCATCTGAAACTGGGCTGTGTCACAGACAACCAGACCCCGGATATAATGTGTTTTTGAGCAAGGAAACCACTAATTTAACACCTTTAAAATACCCACAGGAAAGAAGGGGGAGAGGAGAGTTGCTGAAGGCTGTGACCCCATAAAACCAGATTGTGCTTTCCTGTCAGGACAGATCCCTGCGTGGGATTACCAAATTATTGCCTGGGCAGGTTTCCACAGTTTGCTTCCAGCCATAGCTGGAATGCACCGAGTGCTCTTAGCACATCTTAATTAACAAAAAAACCCATGTCTGCAGACATCTTTCACCACCTGCCTTCCCCTGAACCCTGGACAAACTGATTCAAGCAGGATGGTTCTTTTTTCTGCTGTGATTCCCTTTTCCTTGTGGCTGAGCAGTGTGTGCAGCAAGAGCTGCAACCTGGCAGAGCCCCGCTGCTGGGGATGCAGAAAGGCTTTTTTCAGCAGTACAGGCTCATTGGAGCTGGAAAAAGACCTTTTTATGATCACCAAGTCCATCTCTTAACCTTCCACCACTAAACCACATCCTGCAGCACCACATCCACGTGGCTTTTCAATCCCTCCAGGGGAAAATGGAAGAGGTGTCCCAGGGAGGTGGTTGAGGCCCCAACCCTGGGGATATTTGAGGTGAGGATTGAGGAGGCTGTGAGCAACCTGATCTAGCTGAGGGTCTCCCTGCTTGCTGCAGGGGGGATTGTGTGGACTAAATGACTTCTATTTTTCTACTTGAAAGCTCTTCTGGTCCAATATATTCCTGTGTGAAACACCAGGTAAGACATGTATTAGATCTTCTCAGTCACTGAACTGTTTTTATCTTTTAAAGGAGAGCTCTCCCAAGCAATCCCACATTAAAACCTCCTCTCATCCTGACCTCCCTGACCGTGGTGCCGGAGCAATGTCCAGCCACAGCAGCACATCAGAACCGTTAATGAACGTTATGAATAGTTCTGTTTCTGAACAAAACGGTGGTTTCTTCCAGAACACCAAAAGGGTGCTCACCAGGTCACGCTTGAGGCTTCATCCTCCTTTTCTCTGTCCCAAATGGTTCTGTGGGGACCCCAGCACTGCCCTGGCCCAGCTGGTGCCAGTGCTGGCAGCCCAGGAGCAGGCAGGGGTGGGTTGCAGGCTCTGCTCAGCGCAGCTCCCGCCGCTTCCCAGAACCCCGAGGAGGATTTTGTTTTCATTTTCATTTTCAGCAGAGTTTGACCCAGGTGAGGGGAGCGACCCGAACCAGCCCGAACTCCTCCCCAGGCAGCCCTAACCGAGAAGGGGGCGGCTCGGGGGTCTAAAAGGCGGTTCGGTTCGGCTCATCTTGGTTCGGTTCGGTTCAGTTCCGTTCCGTTCTGTTCCGTTCGGTTCAGTTCGGTTCGGTTTGGCTCCGTTCGGTTCGGTTCGGTTCGGTTTGGCTCCGTTCGGGTCGGCTCGGTTTGGTTCACGTTCCGTTCCGTTCCGTTCCGTTCGGCTCGGTTCGGTTCGGTTTGGCTCCGTTCCGTTCCGTTCCGTTCCGTTCCGTTCCGTTCCGTTCCGTTCCGTTCCGTTCGGTTCTGCGGGGCTCCCCGCCCTGACAGACCCCACCGCCCCCGCTCTCTCCCGCCCGGAGCCGCTGCGCATGCGCGGGGCGGCTCTGCGGGGCCATGGGTGCGGCGGGCGGGCCGGGGCGGGCGGGAGTGGCGCTGGGTCTGGCGCTGGGTTCTGCGGGACTGGTGCTGGTGCTGGCGCTGGCGGCGTGGCGGAGGCGGCGGCGGCCGATGCGGGAGGTGCTTTTCTTCCCCTCGCTGCCCAGCTGCACCGAGGGGCTCCTGGCCCAGGCGGCGGGGCCCGAGGCGGCGGCCCGGCCCTGCCCCTGCCCGCTGCCGCAGCGGGACTGCTCCCTCAGCCGCCTCCTGCGGCTCCTGCTCTCCGCCCGCCGCTCCCTCGATCTCTGCCTCTTCTCCTTCTCCAACCCGCAGCTGGGCCGAGCCGTTCAGCTCCTCCACCGCCGCGGTGTCCGCGTCCGCGTTATCACCGACGAGCAGTACATGGGGCTGCGGGGCTCCCAGATCGGGTTCCTCCGGCACGCCGGTGAGGCGGCTGCCCCGGGGCCGGTGGTGGTGGCCTGGGGGGCAACCATGGGCACTGCTGGGTCCAGAGGAGGCCATGGAGATAGGAGACTGGAGCCAGGCTGAGGGAGTTGGGGGTGTTCAGGCTGGAGAAGAGAAGGGTGCAATGGGGAGACCTCAGAGCACCTTCCAGTGCCTGAAGGGGCTCCAGGAAAGCTGGGGAGGGACTGGGGACAAGGGCAGGGAGGGATGGGATGAGGGGGAATGGCTTTAGACTGAAATAGAGAAGGTTGAGGTGAGATTTTAGGAAGACATTCTTCCCTGTGAGGGTGCTGAGCCACTGGTTGCCCAGGTTGCCCAAAGAAGCTGTGGCTGCCCCATCCCTGGCAGTGTTGCTCCAGGTTGGATGGGGCTTGGAGCCCCCTGGGCTGGTGGGAGGTGTCCCTGCCCATGGCAGGGAGTGGCACTGGATGAGCTTTAAGGTCTCTTCCAACCCAAACCAGTTGGATTCTATTACAATTGTGTCTTTGTAGGGATCCAGGTGCGCCATGACCAGGACACAGGTTACATGCACCACAAATTTGCTATTGTGGACCAGAGGATTCTCATCACAGGCTCCCTCAACTGGACCACCCAAGCTATCCAGAACAACCGGGAGAACTTGCTGGTCATGGAAGATGCTGAGTATGTGAAGCCTTTTCTGGATGAGTTTGAAAGGATTTGGGAAGAGTACAATCCCATCAACTACAAATTTTTTTCCAGAGATAGTAAATGATTGAGCTGCCCCACAGGGCTGGTAGAACACTTAACAGCAGCATTCATGGACATGTGTAGAAGTGGTCGAATTGTCCATCTGGGTGTAATTTAGACAAGCTCTTCTGGAGAAGCAAAATGCTCTCTACCCCAGAGTGCCACAGGTCCTGTGCCGTGGGTCATTCCCATGCTAGAGGGAATAACCCACCTGTTTGGTGACTTTGTTTTGTGGGGGCAGCTGTGATAGGACTGGATTCCTAGATCTTTAAACAATGGGCAGGCTCGTTGCAGTGTCCTGATGCAGATGAGATACATTTATGGTGGGTGTTCAGTGGAGAAACAGATGTTTTCCCAACTTGGGATAGTGCAGAATGGAATTGCAGCCCCCTGACTCCTTTCCATCTGTGAGCCTTAAAAGCTAAGAGATACAGCAAAGCTACAGTGTGTATAGAGAGACTCAGACCCTTAGTTATGGTTCTTGTTGGCATTAATTGTTGAAAGTTTGCAAAAGGAAATAAGAAGGCAGATGTTTTGGTTGTGTACATAGTTCCTTTTGTTGAAGAGAAGCAGATTTCCAGCATGAGCACAGACACTAATGACAGCTCATCTTCCAGCTAGCAGGAGTAGGGAAGTCTGGAAAATGAGAGAAACTGTTCTTTGGGATCAGTTGGTCTTATCTAGAGAGCAGAATGGCCAAGTCACCAACTTCAGAGTGCAGTGGTGGAAGGAAACCCCAGTTCCCAGTCCTGGTTTGGTGGCTGCCTGTGTTGGCAGCAGTGGGGTGAGGGATGAAAAGCAGGAGGGAGGTAAGATCTGTTCCTACAGCTCAGAGGGGGGGGAAAAAAAAAGATGGGTTCCAGCTTAAGATTTTCAGAAGTCTAAATAGTGGCTGTGTAAGAATTACTTTCTATTGAGTATAAAGTGCTGCAAAATGAAAAAAGGTCTTTGCATTTTTTTACCAGTTTTGCTTGATGCAGTAGTGCTCTGATTGCCACTACTAAATAAAACCTTTTCACAGAAAAGCTTAACATCATGGTCTGTGTTCTTCATTCCAGGCAGCCCTCATGGGTTGGTTGTTCCCAAGATCCACATCATTAAAAACTCCTGTAGATCTTTAGGTGTTATTTAGGATGCATGGAGCAGCATCAACAGATTGCAGATTCACTCTGTCCTGTTTGAGAAAGTTGGCATGGATCTGGGGAAAAAAAACCCAGCATTTTTGTTATTTTGAAGGTTATTCTCCAGGAAATAGTGTTCAGTAGCACTAAACAATTTCCACCACGTTATTGCCATTAAAATGGGACCTGTTGCATTTTCTTTGTGAATTGTGACAATAAAAGCAAAGGGCTTCCTGGGCTTCAGGCTCCATTCTTCCTGTAAGCAAAGTCTGTGCTGAAAGAACCAGCTGGCCACACAGCATGCAAAGGGTGGTGCAAAAATAGTTTATTACCATATAGTTAATGTAAAGTTAGGTAATTATATTTACAAAATAAAAACGATCAGCTACATCCATGGGAACCTAGCATGTCACACAAGGTTTTGTAAGGAATAAATACTGTGAGAAAAGGTGATGCTTCTAGTACAGTGAGCATTTGATTGGGAATGGTGGCTCTTAAAATAAGCACAGAAATAAAGTGGAGTGGGAGGGAGAAGGGAAGGAGAGAGGAACTTGCACGTACTGAGAAACAGGAGCCTCCAATACCCATTCCCCTTCGCAGAGGGGAAAATCAAGTGAGACATCATTTCCTCAATTAATTTCTATGAAAACACTCCTCAGAAGAGGCTCTTCTGCCCTATGGATGGAGAGGGCTTGAGGACAGCTGTGCTGCCTCCTCCTCCTCCTCCTTCCCACCACCCCTCTGGGATCATTCCTGGCTTTGAGCTGCAGGGACTTCCAGTCCCTGGAGGCTGCAGCATCCCAGCCCTGTCCCTGCCCCACTGCTGCTTGGCCACTCAGGTTGGAGGAGGAGGGCTGGGAAAGAAAAAAAACCCAAACCAACCAACTCCTGCAGCCTCATTTCTCACAATTCCTTTGGGTCATGTCCTGAGTACAAGTGGGTTTAATTCAGAACAAGTCCCTTTGGTTACAGGTCAGTCCTCAGCTAAAGGTGTGCCAGATAATTAAGGCAGAGCTTCTGGTCTCGTTAGGACAGTGGAGGAAAGCTGACCATTAGCACCTGCACAGCCTCTTCAGACACCACCCAGAGGCTGGCAGAGCTTCCTTCTTTCTCCCCCAAACTTCACCTTTCAAAGAAACAATTCTTTAAAATCTGGAGTCATCCAGAGCTCCCTCTCCCAGGAGGTTGGACACGGGTCAAAGGCAGCGCATTTGTGTCTTGCTTCCTACTTACATCATCTGTAGTATTTTACAACATACTTTGCTGTCTCTGGTTCAGAACAAAGATCAAGTGTTCTTGCCAGCCTTGCATGCAGGCAGCGTGTGAAGGAAGCACGAGGAGAGCAATTGTGATTGCACTCATTATTTACGAGCTCAGCTGGCTTCCTCCTCTTGGTACCCACTCGTCCAGCTCGTCAGCTTTCTGCTAGGAAATCCCAACCCCTCAAACTACAGCAGGGACAGCTGGGCCCAACCCCTGCACTGTTCCCAGCCTGGTGCTCCCTGCTCTTCAGCCAAACCTTTATATCCTCCTGTAAGAAATACTTCGTACTACAGGCTCATCCAACCTCAACGTGGTGGTAACTACGTTGTAGTGGAAGCTATGATGAAGCAATTATCTGCTCTGTGGTACAGCATCCTGTAGGATGTAGAGCAGGGTCTGTAGTTCCCTTGTAAAGTCCACGAGCATCTTAAATGTGCTGCACGAGTGAGTTTCTGCTCACTGCTCTGCAACAGCCCCGACCCCCCCATGCTGTGTGTTCACAGGATGCTCTGTGTAAGCACAGGCAGCAGTCTGCACACACTCGGGGTTAATGCCACCAACAAACCCAGAATTACTGAGTTCTCCAGGTGGATAAAACCCCCGACAACCCCAAGTTGATAGCACAGTGAGGTTACAGATCTCAATCAGACTGTGAACAATCTCTGGACAGGTGTCTTCAAAACTAAAGGTTTTTAGGTCAGCAGAAAAGGTTTGGAAATAGATTTATAAGTGTTACCAAAACCAACAGAAGCGTTTATCAGGGCAGAGGAGGGGAGGACACTTTATACTCAGCACTGCTCTCCCAGCCCCCACCTGGGACATCTGTGTTAGAATAAGATTTAAAAAAAAAATCAAACCCACAACTCAGTCACAAAAAGACAACTCTCCACTAATTTCTGAGTAATAAATATTTACATTGCGTGCTTTGAATACTATACAAGTTTTAAATTACATTTTTTTTAAAAGAGAATAAGAAAGTATAACCCAAAAACCAACCCCAAAAGCTAACTCAGTATTGTGTTCAGACTGTGAAAAAAACGTAAGGGTGTAGTGGAAGTGCATCAAGTACAGAGTTGGTACAAAGTGCCACATTTGAAGACGTGGGGGCAGCAATGTTACTGCATCTGGTAGAGAAAAAAATTCTAGTTTTGAGGCAAATGAACACAATTTGATTCTTTTTATCTATGCAGATAAAGCAAAGGTCACATTTAAAGAAGGATTCAGGGTCCAAATGGCAGGAAAATTTTATGCAGGAAGAGAACTGATACTTGGAGCCAATTAGCAGGCAGCTGTGTCTGCACCTTTGTGGCACTTGGCTTTTCCCAGACCTCACATTTCAGTTCTGCCAGGACTGTGTGAAAGGCAGCAGCTTGTGTTACACCGTGCCCATATGGAGCCCTGGAAAGGGTCTGATGTGGGATAGCTGCAAGGATACTCCAAGCAAAGCCTGGACCAGCTGTCAGTATTCCACAGCATCTTCCCTCCTCCTCCTGGTCCTCCAGAACTCAGAGCTATGGCTCATTAAGATACCTTTTAATTCAGGGCCCATTAGGACACCATCTTCAGTGTTCCCACTCAGTGAATTGCTGACCCAAAGGCTGAGGCTGATCCTGAGGATGCCAAGAGGTGTGTCTTGGTTTTCATGTTCAGAGGACCCTTAACTCCCTGGTGGCAGATGGCTGCTCCTGCAGGCTACAGCATAGGAGCTCACCACCACCACTAAGTTCAGGAAAAACTTCTTTGCTTAGCCAGAAATACTTTCACAAAAGCTCAGCACTCAGGTGAACTGGTTTGGCTTATGAAGCCATGCCAAGGGTGGCCAGGCCCACCCATCCCTCTGCACACTGTGTTCCTGCTCTGTCCTTCTGCCAGCCAACACGTTTGATTTCAGCTACACCTCTAGTTAGTGCCAGGGTTCTATTTTTTTAATTATTTTTTTCCCCCATAGCAAACCTGCCTGTTTTGCTTTCCTCAGCTATTTGAAGGCCCAGAGAAGATGCTCAATATCTGTTAAATGAAAGCTCCCTGCTAGCAAACCTCTGAGCAGCCAATCCCTGGGGCTGATCCTGAACCTCAATGAAAAATCTCCATCCCCTCCTTCCCCCTAAAAGGGGGGGTGATGCCAGCACTGACATTTTCTGTACAATCAAGTAAAAAAACGAATTAGAAGAAAGGAGAAGAAAATCCAGCCTCATTTGTGCTGCACCCCCTGGCAGTGCCTCACTGGAGAGAAGCAAACCCTGTGCATTGCTGAGGGCAGGGAACTGCCAGGGGTGGCCCAGAAGTTATTTCCAATCCCTTGCCCAGCACATGGGCTACAGAAAAGGAGCCAGAGCTCTGCAGATGTTCCTGGGTAACTTTTCCCCACCACTAAGCACCAGTAAATTTATTATGTGTGTATAAATAAGAATATTCCCCCTCCCCAGCCTCTCTTCACAGGTCATTTGGAGCCAAAGGCAAACAGAAAGCAAATCTCTGGGCCCTCCCTGTCCTCACATCCTCACAGCACCCCATGCCACTGCATGTTTATCACACCTTCTTCTACCCACCACCAAAGTGCTGCCACCTCTGCCACCACACTGCAGTGCTTTTCTGCCCAGCCTCACCCCTTTTTAGATAAAAAACAACCAAACGTTAACTTGTTCACAAGTGCTGAGGCTGATCCTCACCCGTTTGCTCCTGGGTGTCTCCTCTACTTATGCAGCTGTCCTCTACAAGAAGAAGTAAGGCTGGAAGCAGTGGCACTGGCAAAGACATCAAATGCTCTTACTTGCCAAGCTCAGTACCATGTCCCAGGCAGAACAACAAGCTGCAAGAGAAGATTTCTTGGTATAATCAAGCACACAGCAAAAACATCCCTCCCTGGGGAGCCTCGAGATGCTCAGAGGGATGATCTGGTCTCAGGAAGGGTCCATCTTGTGTCCTTTACACCACCAACACAACAATGCAGACAGCAACGTACATAACTTTAGTGCTCCTGAGTGAATGAAGCAAGCAAAGAACAAGCAGGGTTTGCTGGGGTGTGTAAGAAAGGTCAGGGTCCACTCAGGGTCCACCCGGTGAGGAGCCCAGCGGGCGTTCTGCTTGGCTGGCTAAAAAGGACAAAGCCCCAGGATATGTCTTGAGAGAAGAGGAGGAGGAGGGTGTTCTCCTGGAACCCCTGAAGTCTTCTAAAATAAGAGCAATGACAGCGACAAGGCCTCTGTACCATCCTAATGCTGTGTCCCAAGGCCCCTGCCACATCACAGCTGCCAGAGAGCAGAGCTCACCACGGACGGGGAGCAGCCAGGGATAAGTTCACAACAAAACATCTTAGAAACCATGAGCCTGCTGATGAGGGAAAAGCCTCTGTATCCGAGCAGTTGTCCATCTTTTGTATCTCCAGGACTTCCTTGTACTCCCAGGAACAGGTCACAGAACATCCCTGTGTGGGCTCTGCCCACTGCATGGTGCTGGCATCTTGGCTGAGACGAGTGGGGCTCCAAGAGGCAGGACAGGACGGGCACCAAGCACTGCTGCAAGGGCCCGGGCAGGTGTCCAGCTGAGCACTTGGCCATGACAAAGCCACCCAAGCTGGGTGAGAGGCTGATTCACGCTGTGGTTAGAAGATGTCACCTCCTCCTGGGGGTCTGGTGGCTCAAACAGATTTGATGTTCCAAGCAGGAGGATGAGGGTGAACTCCATCACCCGCTCTGGTCCAGCCTGGCAGGACTGGAGCTGATTGTCACCAGGCCCTGGTGCTCACCACTCCAGAGCTGCCTAACTCAGCCACGAAAGCACAGAGCTGCCTGCTTCAGCCATGTGTGAGGCACCCGAAAGAAAAGAGGAAGCTTTACTCCACATGAAGGCCATTTTTAACAGCCCAGACGGGTCACTTGGTGGCTAAACAGGGCTGGGAATGTGCTGGAGAGCTGCTTCAGCCCTGCTCCCAGCCAGGGCCATCCGGGAAGCAGGATCTGGGGTCTATACAGGCAGCATCTTGACATTTAGCCCAGGATGAAGGCACCATGCCTGCGAGCCTTGGGGCTCAGAAGCAGCACAGGCTTCTTCTAGGAAGAGAGCTCAGCTGCTGTGTGCTGCACCTAGTGCTACCAGCTCCCTCACCTCAGTTTTAGTTTGTTTCTTTTCCTCATGGTGCTAACATCGTATGCTTTAAATACCAAAGCTGTTAGGACTGAGAAGGTCTGAAGCACATACTGGTTTTGAGATCTTTATTTCAGGAAAAGATTAAAGAATTAAAATAGGAGCTGCCCTGCTGACAAGAAGAGTTGAATTCAAGAAGCTGATAAAAAAGGAGCATTATATGCATTGAGCACTGTGCATTTTCAGTCAATATTGGCTCTACTTTCTACTCTACTTTCCTTTGACTAGGAAAAGGGAGTTTCACATGCGCACAGACCCTGGGATTACACGGGACTCAATGAGAGGAAGGGAGTAACAGCAAAAACAAACCAAAACAAAAACCAAAACAAAAAAAAACAAAAACAAAGAGAGTGCTGGGCTTGATCTTTCAGTGGCAAGAAAGTGATCTTACAACTCAGCCCCCAAAACACCAACTCCGACCACCACCAAGACCGGAGGCAAAGGCCCCGATGGGCCGGGCTCGATGGTGCCTGTGAGAGTATCCACAGCTCCCTATCCATAACCACCTGGGCAGCCCCCAGAGCTCACCGGGCTCTGGGATCACCTACATTCAGGATACAGCACAGTCCCGGGGCAGGAGAATCATTTCTTGCATCCTTCTCCAGCAAGTTATCAGTGTTGTACCTCCAGGCTGCGTACGCCGGCGCGGACTCGCGCTCCCCGATAGCTTCCCCCAGGTTCTTCCTCCCCCCCTTGCAGGTGCAAGTAATGCAATCAGATCAATGGTTAATTAGGCTCCTGGCGTGCTCTGAGCACTGGGTCTCTTGACAGCAGTAAAAGCTCGGTATGGTTGATACCACCCAGGCCCTGCTTGCATACCAAAAGGGTTGGTACGCAGAGCTAGCTTATTGACAGGCTACTGAGCCTTAATACTGACACTTAGTGTAATGGTTTACAGTAAAGGAAGGATTCTCCTACAAAGCGCCAAAGAGAAGGGGGGGGGAGGGAAAAAAAAACCAAACAACCCCACCCCAATCCCTTCCTCTCCTTTTCAGAGTCTCTGGAGCATCTCACAAGCAGGGAAAGGTGCTGGGGAGGTGAAGGGGAGGCACCGGGTCCCAGAGGGGGCGTCAAGACGAACGACAGCAAGGACAGTGGTGAGGAACGAGAGACAAACGGTGCTGGTGCTGTGCTGCCTCAAGCTGGGAGGTGCGCGTGGTCAAGCGGAGCGGGGAGAACTACTCATTCTTCAAGTCCCTGGATTCAAAAAGCTTCAGGCGTTCTTGCACAGTCAGGCCTTCCTTCAGACTCTGGGAGAGAGAAAAAGACAGAGAGGGTCGGACAGGGAGGCGAGCGCGGCGCACACGGGAGGGGGTGAAGATGCTCAGGCAAAGGAGACGAGGTCAGCGGGAAGATGGGCTCCTTGGTGGGGAGATTAGTGGGACATGCTAAGAGAAAACACATGGTTATGGAAGGTGGTTACTGGTGAATGGTGCCTAGAGAGAGGGTGAGATTGCAAACAAACCAGGAGACGTACCAGAAGCAAATGAGAGGCACACCCATGCGGCAAGCGGGATGAGCTCGACTTGGAAAATGATCCCCAGAGCCTGCAGTGCAGTGGTGGCAACTTCAGGGGAGCTCCAGCAATGCAGGAGCCCTGGCCAGGTCAGCTCAGATGTGCTATACTAAAGCACCACGCTGATGAGCAGGACCTCCATGCTGGTCCTCCTCGCCTGACTGAACATGACTGAACATCTGGGATGTTCCCAGCTTCGGGCAATGTGCAGGCTTTGCTCAAACAGCTCTGTAAACTGCCTTTTTTTGTTGCCAGAGACAATCCCACCCTGTCTCTAACCCCAGCCTGGGGGCTCTCCCAAGCCAAAGCTGCCTCTACTGCACAGGGTTAGACAGAGGACTGGCTAAATGCTTGCTGCAGGTCCAGCAGGATCTGATGGCTGATCCAATTCAGATGCAGCATCCAGATTTCAAGGCACGACACACAGCTGGCCAGCAGAAAAGCCCACCCTGCTAGCCCTTGGCATTTGGATTTGTGAAATCTCTCACCTACACGTGGGGAACCAGAAGAACAGCAGCTTGAGGGGTACAAACCCAGAAGCAAATTGCTTGCCCCCTGTATGACAGCTTTAACCTGAAACCAGCCCAAAGAGAAACATGAGCCTCAAGCCAGCCTTCCCTCCTGCCTGCAGCCCCAAAGCTGTGCTCTAAGAGCTTTAAGGAAGCAGGACAGCAGTGAGATGTCCCTGCTTGCTGCTGCTGAAGAGGCACCAACATCTCCCTAACCAAGGCACTGGTGGCTCTGTCCCTGGGCAGGGACAGTTGTCACTGCTCAGCTGTAGGACTCTGGGCCAGGCAGCCCTGTGAGGAATCCCTTGCAATGAATTCATTCTGCAGCTGGAACATTCTTTTGCTTTGCAGATCAAGATGTGGCAGCTTCAAAAGGCACAGACCTGACCACAAAGCCTCTGAACAAGCAGCCATCCCCCTTTTGCTTTGACCCTGAGCGTGGTGCCAGAGGACTGTACAACCACAGCAGCACATTAGATTTTTGGGCTGGGTTTTCTTTAAGGCATGTTTCTCGAGGCAGGATTCCATGATAAACTTGCCCTGAGGCTGTGCAGACTCCCACGGTTATTGGATTTCTTCAAATGTTTCTCCTCCTCCCACAGAGCCACAAACACAGCCCAGCTTTGCAAAGCAGCACGGAAATGAAAGCACTACGAGGGATGGGTTTGAATTTACAAGTGCTGGATGCTTGTCTTTCAGTGGGCAGCAGAGTCTCTTGGGATGAGAGCCTCTGAGCATACACTTCCTCCAGGAAGTTTACTTTGGGCCTCTTTAAATGGGCAGCAACCCATGCACTCCAGTTTGGACATCCCATTCCTCATCAGATGCAAGGAGACAACAGAAATCATTAAACTGTTCTGCCTGGCAGTACAAATTCCAGCAAATTCACCCCACAGGAAGTCTCACAACCCAATGGAGGTCCTGATGAGGGGTGCCTGATGAAGACAGACTAATGTAGGATGAAATCTGTGGTCAAGTCTTCCTGGGGCTCTCCAGTCACCTCTCTGCCATAATTCTGGGGAGTTCACTAATCTGCAAGGTGCTCCAACCTCAGTCTTTCCACAGGTCAGTAAATTACCTATTGCTCCAGTCACTCCAGATATTTGGGTCATTAGGATGGGCCTCGTTTCTCATCAGCTCCCTCCTTTTTGCTGGCTGAGCTCAGAAGCCTCAGGCCAGTGTGTGGAATGGAGACACAGTGCCAAAGGATGGAGAGCAGCAGGGAGGACACCGGGGAGCTGGAAGAAGCCTGGAGGAGGTTACTGGGCAAGGAGGACTTGCTCAAGCATGGACCAAACTAAAGAAGCAGCAATTATGGGTAAAGGACATTTAGGGCATCCCCTCTGCAGCTGAGATGGGGCCCCCACCATTTTAGATGCCAGAGGCCATTGTGGGAATTGCATTTTCAGGCATCACTGACCCAATCCTCAGCCTGGCTAGGAGCAAAAGGGCTGTTTTTCCTACAAGACCTTGGCTGCTGCTGCAGTTTAGTCTGAGGCATGCAGAGTCAGTCAAGCACACACACACTCAGTGTCCCACACTCCCAACACAGCAAGCAGGAAAACATCTCCCCACTGTGTCCCAATCCTCTCAGCCACGGTTAGCTGTGTTGGGAAGGGTGGGAGGAACAGGAAGACAAGAAAGTCATATTCCTCAGGGAAGAGGCCACAGAGACTGCATTTCACATGGATCTTGGGTACGCTGACTTCTCCCCTGCCCTTCCCCCAGTGAAATAATTAGCCACAAATAAACCAGTCAGTCATTAAGAAGAAGAAAGGCTCTCGTTTGCCACGGAGGGGTGAGCAGTGCATGCAAAAGTGGGTGCTCCAGGGGGCAGCTGCCTCGCTTGGTGGGTGCTGGTTTGTTTACCTACGTGGCAGGGAACCTGGACACGGGTTCATTTCAGTTATCCCATGAGACCTGCTCAATAACGGACTGTTGGAGGAAAAAGCAAAATAAAGAAAAACAAAACAAAACAAAACAAAACAAGAAGCTCATAAATCCTAAATGCACTGGTGTTTGCACAGCCCCAGTCCCCCCATCCCAGCAGTGATGTGAGCAGGCAGAGCTCATGCTTGCTCTCCTCTCCTCTCCTCTCCTCCTTCCCCACCAAGCAACACACACGAGGGACCACACAATAAATGGTCTGGGTTGAAGTGGTGAAGGGAAACCCAACATCAGACCTGACCCAGCAGGTCTGGGCTGTCCCTGAAATGCTCTCTGTATTTACTGGGAGCAGCATGGACACCCAAGCTGATGACCTGACCACACCACCCAAGATGGTGACTGTTTCTCCAGCATGGCCACTGAGCTAGAAGCCTTCTGCCTGCTCAGCTTCTTGCTCTGCCCAAAGTCCCAACCACTTCAAACATCAGCATGAGACACCAGGTAACCAGTGGTGAGAGGCAAAGCAGGTCTTGCCCATGCTGCTCATCCTTCCAGCTGACCTGTGTCACATGGTGACTTCCCAGAAGCTTTCTTTGCTCTTTTTATCCCTGTGGTCCCACAGGAACAGCCCACGTGTAACGTGGTGGTCAGCAGGCCAAGCAAGTGAGCTTGGCACAGCACCACTGGACTTTGGGACCAAGAGAAAGTACAGAAAGGCTGGACAAACACGAGCCATCTGCACCATGTTAACACACAGAAATATGTTAAATATGCCCAGGACCAAGACACCACTGCTCCACATAAAGACTAAAAATCATGCAGTGATGAACACTGTAAAACCCAGCATGACCTGCACACTCCCACTTATTGACACCAGGGAAATTTCAACTGAAAACAGGGAGGCACTTCTGGGAGAGTCCTCCTGTGGAAGACCAAAGAACAGGGTGAACCTCATCCTTTTTTTAAGTGGAGAGCAGCTTGATGCCTGGATCTCAGCATGGTTAGGAGGGTGTTAGCCCCATTGGGCATGGCGGGGGGAGCAGGTCCTTTGGTGCACCACTGAAAATTCAACTTTTCTCTCCAGCACCCTCAGATCAGCAATACTGACCAGGAAATTTTCTTCTCCTACCAATTTTTTTCCCACTTGGATCCCCTCCTGGAAAGCAATGCTGGGCATTTTCATCATGGGGGAAAGGAGGTCTGAGCTCACCTTTGACCTGATATTCCTTAGTTGCCGGCTAACACTGGATCTGTCTTTCTTCAAGAAGTCAGGGTTGCTTTTTGATTTCATAATATCTGGGGAGAAGCAAAAGAAACTGTATTAAGTGTGGTGCCCATTGTCTTCCTGGACAAAGCTGGGCTGGGGCTCTTCCTGCTCTCCCAGCCTGGACAAACTGCCTGATGAGCCAGGGATGAGGGGCAGAGGGGACTTTTGGGGGTCTCTGCTTTCCCACACCACATGTAGCAGAAGTTTTCCCAATGCCAGAAAGCTTTCAAAGCCCACCAGCTTCCCATCTGTGGGGCTGGAAGGAGAAACTGCTATGGGAGGGCAGTTGGGGTCTGCTTGGTCCCTGCTATCTCCGAGGAGTCTGTCTGCATGGAGCAGAGGTGGGAAGCAGTAGGAAACGAGCTAAAAAAGCACCAATCAGTCAAGTTACTGTGCAAGGGCTCGTGGGCCAGGATGCACACATTAGCTCAGGAACCCCACGTTTGATCAGAGCTGCTGGAGGAGGACTGACCATATCCTGATACAGTGGTGTTCACAGGGGATTTCTCTCCCTGAGCTTCTGTGGCTGCTTTCAGCTGCTCTTTCAACCTGCTGATATCACAGTCTGCCTTGGCCTTCACGATGCTCAGCTCTGTGTAGATGTCTTTGTACTTGTCACTGGCGTATTTCTTATCCTGGCAAAGGAAGAAGAACAACCCAACAGAGTCAGAGAAACAGCTGGAGCTGAGGAGGTGGAGAATGCAGGTAAAGAGGAGCTTGGCAAACACTGCTGGAAGAATATCCGGGGAGGAATGCTGGGGCAAGGCTCACATTTGGTACAGGCTCCCAAAGTTGGGTCTGACAGCAGGATGAGACGTGAGGTGTGAGCCCAGCACTGAGCACACAGCCCCTTCCTTACAGGAGTGCTTGTGTGGGGGCCTCATTTTAGCAAAGACATGAAATTCAAGCAGAATTCCCAGAAACTGCCCTGGCAAAGAAGCTTTCTGGATCAAACCAGATCTGATGCTGGGAGGCTGGGCAGATCTCTTAACTTCAGAGATCTCTTACCAACTTTTGCTACTTCAAACCTGATCTGAAATGACAAGGAACAGGGAAAAAGATTGAAGGGCATGTTTTCCCACAAGAAGGGGTAATTCCTGGGCTGATACAGTCGTGGAGTGCTTTACTGAGGACCCCCAACTGGGTATTCAATTCCATTGTGGGTGAAATTTCAAATCTTGTTTCAAATGTGGGGATGAGAGAGCTGAAACCTAAGCTCCACACACACACACACACACAGAGGAGCAGAGCACAGCCTGTGCGAGGATTTGCAGAAGTGTCCCTGGGCATTACCCTCAGTGCTGTCTGCAGCTCATCTTTGAGGGAGCTGATTTCCTGCTTCAGGTACTGGATTTCTGATTCCTTGACCCGCAGCAGGACCTGTGGGAACAGAAGCAGTGAGTGTTCATACCTGAGCAGGTGCAGCTTGATCCCGAGATGCTCACCCACTGCACCCACTGACAACTGAGCCAGGGCTGGAGGCTCAGCCCTCCACCAGCTCCACACCAGCACCACAGAGCTGCTGGTTTGTGTCTCCTGGTTCATGCAAGCAAATGCTTCCTGGGTCTGGTGGGATCTTGCCTAAGCTGCCACAGCTGACATGTGCTCCCTCCACACCCCCTTGGTTTCTGCTTATCCCCACTGCTTGGTGGGGACTGGATCCCAGGGGACAAGCAGGGGATGGAGAAGGAAGAGCAGATGCCCAACTAGACACAGCAAGAAATTAGGACTCTGAAAGCTCCTGACCCCACTGCACCCAAGGCTGCTGCACAGTGCTGACCAGCCCCAACGTGTGGAGGGATGGGTGGCTGTGACATGCTCCTGGGCTCCACAGGCCCTTGTGCCCATCAGTGCTGCCCCTACAGCAGGGCAGAGCTCACCTCCAGCTCGTAGGCATCCTTGCCCTGCGTGAGAGGCGACCCAGCAGCCTCTCCCCCGCCCTCCCCGGTCAGCAGGGTCCGCAATCGCGTGATCTCCGCAGCCAGGCGGTTATTCAGCTCCTGGGAAAGGGAGGAGAGATGTTGGGGAAGGGGCAACCACACCACTCACCCCCACCCTGGGTGCCCCTTGGCCACTGGGGGGGGACCCTCACCTGGTTGTGGGCGTTGAGCTCCTGGTTCTCCCGCTGGCACTGGCGGAGGGCCTGCCTCTCAGCCTCCAGCGCCTGCGCCAGGTGCGCGTTCTCCAAACATTTCTGGGAATACTGCTCTGAAAGCACCTCCAGCTCCCTCTGCACTGACTGCAGCTCCTCCCTGGAGAGACACACACTGGGGAGTGACCTCCTCCTGGTTTCAACTTCCAGCCCCTCTCAGCAGATGAAGAGGACAAAGGGACTTGGTGGACTGTGACACCCCCTGTGCCCACTCTTTTCTTCAGCCCCCCCAGGACAACCGAAGGGAAAGAATCACACAGTCCCTTTGGGAAAAGCCTCAGGTACAGTCAGTCAGCCCTTCCATCTCCTGGGTACCAAAGGGGAGGAGAGGTCGTTCTCTAGGAGGATTAATGGCAGGATTTCCTCAGGTTTCCAAAATCTGAGCTGAGCTCTATCAAATTTGCTCTGGACACTCAGGACCAGGTGTATTTGCACACCTACACATCTTACACAGCTTCATCCAAGTTAATAAAGCTGTTTTGCTCAGGTTCCATGTGGATGGAGCTTTAAACAACATGGTCTAGTGGAAGGTGTCCCTGCCCATGGCAGGATGCTAGCAGTAGATCTTTAAGGTCCCTTCCAACCCAAACCAGTCTGGAATTCTGTAATTCTATGATAGCCTCGCCACAAAAAGCTTTCTCCTTGCCTGGTTAGATTTGGTTGAGCAACTCTCCTGCTGCAGCTGCAAGAAAAGCAGCACTGTATTTGCACGTTTGCTCCTTCTGGTGACCATAAAGCAGCTGAACTCCAGCAGTGGAGTTCACTGACCTGGAGCCTGAAAAATCAGAGGCACCGAGGAGCCTCCAATGGGCGCAGCTGGGTCAGGACCAAAAGGACCCTACAGTGACAGGTCTGCCCCTAACATATTGCTGAAACCAAAGGGGAAAACGGTCTCCCACACGTGTGACATCCCTGTGAGATGCAGTGGCAGATGGAAGATGACAATGATCTTACAGGTATTGCCTTCGGAGGGCCTCGATGTCGGCGTTGACGCTGCTGATCTGGGAGCGCTGGGACTTCTCCAGCTCCCGCTCCAGCTCCTCCCGGTGTGCGTTCTTCATGGCTTCAATGGCTGTGTGGGACAGCACAGGATTAGCACCCAGCCCTGCTCCACCCAAGGGCAAGGTTTTTTGAGTTTTTGTTTAGTCTGAAGTCATCCCAGCAAACCTCACACTGCTTCACAGCCCCGCCAGCCGGTGTCCCGGCTGCAAAGCAGCAAAGGGGCTGCTGCAAATCCCAGCTTTTAGTAAAGTCCAAACGATTGCCCAGTTCACATGCTGCTTCCTGGCTTGTGGGACTCCTAATGCAGAGACCCCGGCTCCAGCACTTTAAAACTCCCTGGGGCACTGAGGAATGAATTCAGTGTGGAATTGGCAATCAATTAACCACAAGAATGACTAAAGCCTGAGATGGAACTGAAAACAGATCAGACCATGTTTCAGCCAAGGAGAGGGGTACCAAATTCGAAGGAAGATCCCCAAGATGGACCTCAACCCAAAATGTATGTTCCACCACAAAATCATGAAGAGAAATTAAGGTTGCAAAAGACCTTTGAGATCAAGTCCAATCGTAACTCAACCACCCTCTCCCCATTTCCCTGTGATCCCCACCAAGCCTTCATCCCATCCATGCTCTGCTCTTCCACACCGGAGCAAACACCATCGCCATCAACACGGAGCTGCCCCAGCACCAGGAACCCACTGGCATTGTCTCCATACCTGAAATGGTGGCAGCTGTTTCTTCTGCCAGCAGGCGATCTTTCTCCTCCCGCAGCTTCTCCAGCTCCCGCTGGTGCTGCCTCTGCAGGTCCTCGATCTTTTTCTGGTGTGTCTCCTCCATGGCTGCAAAGCCCCTTTCACATGTTGCCTGCAAAAGGGATGAGGGGAAGGGGTTGACCCAGAAGCAGTGGTGAGCCTGCCAGAAGCCATGTGCCAGCAGGTAGGTGGGTGCTGAGCTTCCATCATGGGGATCTTCTGCCTCCCCAGCCATGGAGGAGCCATGGACAAGGATGGACCTCATAAAGTCAGAGCTTGTCCTGCAGTTGCTTGACTCCTGACAGCTCCAGTGAAAAGGACAGGGTAGGTCTAGGGTCAGACCTGACTGAGCAGTGCACATATATGTTGAAAACAACCAGAAAAAAAAGTTTCCAGTCCCCCTTCTGCTCTCTTGAACAATGCCTGATTTTATGTGGCTGCCTCTGGGGTGGAAGGTAGATGACTCGTGACAGCAACAGGACCTGAATTTCCAACTGGGTATTATTGCTTCAAATGCTGCACAAGCAAGTATTTGAAAATTTAATTACTAGGAGTGAACTTAGGCCAGGAGATGGGAGCAGAGCTCTGGGGATTCAGGAGTCACCACTAGTGAGATCCTGAATTCCAGCTCAGTCCTGCCCCAGGCACAGCACCTGCCCCTGCCTCTGCAGTGGGACAAATCCAAACGCCTGTTTACAATTCAGCCACCAGCCCAGCCACCCCACCAAGCACCTCAAGATCCCAGATGGATACAAGGCTGGAGGACAGAGGCAGGACAGCAAACCCACAGGCAGGCTCGAGCCATGACCAGGAAGGGGAATGCACCAGGGATGCACAAACCCCATCAGACATCTGGGGGCAACCCTGATGCACTGCACCCAGGTTATCTCCCTCTTAATGGTACAAGCTGTTTCGGGTTTGGTTTTTTTCCTTGATTTCAACATATTTCTTCTTGATTCCCACGCAGGTTTACCACGGGAAGTGAGAAATGTCACCCAGGGACCACAGGGACCCCATGGGAAATTTAAGAGGAACAAACTCACTCCCCTGTGACAATAATGCTCATGGCAGTCTAACACCTGCTGACCTACCCTCATTCCACAGCATCACATCCTTGTCTAATGCTCTTTAACCTGGGCCACTCACATTCCCAATTTTCAGCTCTGGTGCTTTCATTCCTCCCCTTTAAGTCTGAATCCTGAGGCACTCTCAGTTTTCTCAGCCTTTTTTTTTTTTTCTTCTTTTTTTTGTGTGTGTGTGTGTGTGAAACTCAGTGCCAGAACCTGTCCAGACTTGGCTGACTATGGAGAGGCATGAAGCAGCCTTGCAGGATTCTTCATTACACCTCGAAGGCTGGAAGAAAATGGTGACTGCTCCTCCAGAGGTCTGGCTGTAGATTCAGTAGTTAATGCATTGTAAATGGATTGCCATAAATCCAGGACATGTGAACATGTACAAACCAGCAGCTCGTGTTACTGACGTTACATTTTCCATCAGGTTCAGAAGAAAGGAATTGAGCACATTTCAACCTGGCAATCAGACAGGTCTGCAACTGCCTGCTCAGCTTTCTCACCCAGGGAAGTGTCTTACTTTGTTGTCTGTCCCTCTCCTTCCTACAGAGGTGCAGAGAGAGCTCAGATCACCCTGCTCTCCCAGATCTCTGCCCAAAAGATGCTGCTTGACTTCCCACCAGGAAAACAAGTTTTGGCAAAGCAGAGCTAAAAACAGAGGCAGGAGGTCAGGCTCACTGCTTGCTGGTATTTTTCAGCCTCTGTTTTGGTTCTGGAGCTTTTGTTTCTTCCAAAGAGGAACATCCTCTGGTAGGAGCAACCCCTGTTTGCTGCCCACTCACAGGGCAAGGTGTTACCTGGACAGGAGGTTCAAGGATTTTTCCTTCCTGAAGCATTCAGATGGAGGAGATAGCATTCACTGAACGTCAATCCATCACAACCACCTCCCCTGCACCCCTCCTTTCCCTGGACACTTGGTTCACATGATGGGACACAGCAGAACCATTGCTCTCCCCAGGCTAAAACCAGCTCTTGGCTTGTGTTGTGTCACTTTACCCTCAGCCCAAATGTGTGCCAAGGATCTCACGGATAGAAGGAATCTTTCCCACATCTTTGCCGACTCTGGAAAACAACTGCTCCAAGAAAGCCTGGCCAAGTCACCCTGGAATCCCCCTGGGGTGCTGCCAGGAGCCCTCTCCTGCCCTACACTAACTTCCTAAATTCTCTCTGATCAAAAGGAAAACACCAGACCCAAGAGATTGGTCGGTTGTGGTTTTCGGTTTTGGTTTTTGTTTTTTTTTTTCACACTCTGTACCACCTCAGGCTAATTTCACAGCCAGTCCTGGCCAGTGGAGCAATCTGAACGATGGCATCTTATTGCCACTGGGGTGTCCTGCACCTCACCTGGGTTTCCTACAACTGTGCACTGTTTGTTGTGTGAAGAATCATTGGTGTTCAACACCAGGGTGGTTCCCCCCGCAGCCCCGTGCAGAGGAGCTTGGCTTTCCAAGGGAATTTGGCTCCATTTGCAGCTACTTTCCCTGGGAATGTACATTTTGGGAGCATCAAGTTTCCATTTCATCTAACATTTCTGAGGTCAGCAGAGACAGACTGGAGGTTTGATCAGACTGGGAAAGACAGAGAGTTGAGGAACGCTTTCGAACGGAAGTCAGGAACAAAACGAACGCCTGGGGTATGAGGCTCCATAGTGAAGGATACTGTGACGTTATCCAGCTAAATCCAAACCTTCCCTCCCTCTACACCTGGAGATTGCTTGCAACAATCAACCCTCCCGCTGAGCCCCAGCCTCAGCAATGCATTTAGAACACCCCAGTCTGGAGAGCAGGGAATTGCCATGCTGCAAAGAGGTCCTTGCTAACACCTTGGGGCTCGCTGCGGTGTGCTGGCTCTTTCAGGGGACAGCCCTTAGCTCAGCAAGCAAAGCCCAGACCCAAACACACCCTCCCAAACACTCAGCAGCAGAAAAGTGGAAAGCATTAAATGTATCAAGACCTTTAAGTTTTCAAAGTCTTTCTGGTATTTTTCCCTCAAGGTGGAAGCGTTCCCCTCCAGATGTTTGTTCTCCAGCTCATCCCTCATGACATTCATCTGGGCCTCCAGCTCCTGGATGCGCTCCCTCAGGCCGTGCATGGAGTCCAGGTCACCACCAGGACCCTGCCCAGTGCCATCTGCCTCATCGGCCACCCAGGTGTCCCCACCACCTGGCCCTGCCGCGGGGGACACCTCAGGGTGCTGCCTCTGGTACTCGTCCAGAGTCTCCTGCAGGTGCTGTAGGTTCTGGCTGTAGTGCTCCTGCAGAGCCTGCAGCTCCTCGCCGTGGATGACCTGCAGCTCCTTGATCTTGGCCTGGAACTTGTCCTCCAGCATTTGCATCTGCTCCAGGTGATACTGCTCCATGTTCTGCTTGTCACGGACGATGGCATCCAGCTGGTTGAGGCCCTCGGTCCTCTCGGCCTTCAGAGCATCCTCCGTCCTGTTTAGCTGCTCTATCACGTTGCGAATCTCCTCCTCGTACCGTCCTTGCAGCTCACTCAAGCTCTTGCTGTGTTTGTGCTCTTCTTCCTCCAAGAGCCTTCGCTGACTCTCAAGCTGGGAGACCTTGGCTTTGAGGTCGGCGTTCTCCCTCTCCAGCATGGCGATCACCTCCCCGTACTCACCCTGCTGCTTCCTCAGCAACTCTTCGTACTCATCCCGAAGCAGAGACACCGTCTTCACACGCTCCTGGCACAGCACATCCATGCTCTGCAGGGACTCCCTGTAGGACTTCAGCTCCCTCTCGTACTCCAGGCGGACTTTGCAAGCAGCGTAACAAACCTGAGCCTGAATAATTGCATCTTGGACTAACAAGGAGGAATAGCGTTCAAGATCTCCCATGCACGCGTGGTATGAAAGACTCTGAGATATCTTCAGGAGCTTCTGACAGTCCCTCATCGCCTCCTCAGGAGGCAGAGAGAGTAAGGCAACAGATATCTCCTTCAGAACATTCGATTTGTCCTTCAGTTGTTGGGCAAGGTCTTCCTGAATGGAAACAAGAGCTTCACTACTACTGTCCGGCAGGCTGCCAATCTCCTCTGTCTTGGCTAACTCCTGACCTGGCACCACCTGGAGATGGCTCCTGTCCCAGGAGATTTGGGTTCTTTCTGAAGCATCTTTCTGAATTTCAAGAGCTTCAGAAATCTGGTGCATAACTCTGTCAAAATCGGGAGTTCTGTACACTTTGATGATCTCCTCCAGCATGCATTTATGCTGCTGGAGAGCTGTTTTGGTATTATGGAGGTCTTCTTCAATTGTTTTCAATCTCTGATGGAAAGATTCTCTCATTTTCTGTGCAACAAAACCAAGTTCTGCCTTGATCAGCGTAGCGTCTGCCACAGTACTGAGAAAACACGGAGAAAAGCCCAAACCTGTGGTTTCTGTTTTACCCTCAGCTTCTCCTTCTCTGGTGCTCAAGTGCACTCTCAGCTCCTCCACCTGGCTCCAGAACTCCCCTTCCAGCAGCAGCTTCTTAGATAGGACACTGGCCAAGTCGACTGCTGTAGGAGAAACATTTGCTGGCTCCAACAAAGCCATCTCAGCCGTTCCCTGGATCTCTCTCAGAAGCTGAGATATCTCAGAGCTCGCATTTTTCAAAGACTCTGCTATTTGGTTGATGAGAGAGGCCTCAAATGCCACTCTCTCAGAAAGCCATCTCAGCTGGCCAGCATCAAACCCTTCTGCTTGCTGCTCCTTGGAGACGTGCTCCTCTTCTCCTAAAAAACCTCCTTCTGGAGTGGGGCTTTCTGAGATAAGACTTTCACTCTGCTGATACTCCGACGGGTCTGGCGCCCCTCTCAAGGCTTGGATTGCATTTGATAAGGTTGTTTCCATGCTGGAGAGAGTAACAAGGAACAAATCACCCTCTTTCTCCTCGTCTGATTTGGGCAAAGATCTCAGTTGCTCCCTGCACTTCTCTAAGCAAGTCAGCGCTTGATCATTTTTCATTTGGAAACCTCCCAACTCGCTAACGTGATTTTCTATGAGCTTGAACTTTTCCTGCCTCTCACTCTCCAGCTGTGAGATCAAAGCACTGACTTGGGACAAGCTGGTTTGAAGCTGTTCCCGCAGCTGAGACTCTGTGCTGGCCCACTGGTGGTGGAGGGCAATGAGTGTCTCCTGATTATGGCCGTGTTGGCTTTCCAGCTTCATCGTTACATCTTTGAGTTTTTCCTCTGTAATATAAAGCTTGGTTTCCAGAGAATGGATGATTGAGAGATAGGTCTCAGAGTCACTCGTCCCTGTTGAGGGGTAACCAGGAGCTGGCTCTGAGGACATGCTTTCTTCAGACAGCGATCTGTCCTGGCTCGTGTCTGAAGAGGTGCTGCTTGTCCAGTTTTTCTCTGATCCATCTGGGTGGATGTATTTTTGGCACTGGATGCTCGAGAAACGGATTCTTTGCCTCTTGGCCCCCATGATGCCTACATCAGGCTTTGCTAAGGCTTTCTGAACTAACTCTTGGTCCTGGAGCTCTACACCTTTGGATGGGGACCCAAACTCCTCTGCTTGTCTCTGGCTGGGCTCAAGAACCTCCTCTTCCTCCTCCTCCTCCTCCTTCAGTGCATAAGTCAGAGCTGGGAGGACATCCTGAGTTTGCAGAGGCTGCCCCAGTTGATTTTCGTCAGCCTCGAGATTGAGGCCAAGGTCTTCTGCCTCCTCAGCACAAGGACCTGTACCTGCACAAGATAATTTCTTTAAAGCCTCCTCCTTGGCCTTTAGCTTTACTTTAGCCTCCTCTAAACTGCTATCTAAAGCAACCATTTTAACCAAAGCCTCACTGAGATCTTGATCTTTCTTCTCCACAATTCTCAAGTGCATTTCCTTAACGTGTCTCAGCTCTTCTTCTTTTTCTTTCAGCACCTTCTGCACGCCCTGGAACTGATCTGACACCTCCTCGAACGACTGCTCCAGATTGTGGTAGTTGGCCTCCTCCATCTTCAACTTTGCCTGCAGCTTTGCGACTTCGTTATCCGACTCAGCAACCTGATTCATGAGCTCATGGAACCGACACTTGATCTGATCTCTCTCTCTTTCCAGCTCCTTGATGTGCTCTGCGAGTTTCTGGATGCTGGCCTCCTTCATCACCAGCTGCTCCTCCAGCTGGTGGACAAGCTCACTCCCTTCAAACTTCGCACTCAGCTTCTCCTTCTGCAGGATCTCCATTTGCTGCTCGTTATTTTGCAGCTGGTTCTCATACTCGTTGGCCTTATCCTCCACCTCCTTCAGACTCCGTAACAAAACCTGCTTTTCCCTCTCGCAGCTCTCCAGCAGAGCCTCGTAATTCTTCTGCAGCTTCTCCTCCATGAGGATCCGTGTTTGCTCGCTAGCATTCAGCTGCCTGCCCAGGTCTGCAATCCTGTCTTGGAGCCTCTGCACCTCCTTCTGATGGTCCCTCTGCAGTGCCTGCTGCATCTCCAGGTTCCTCAGCTCCTGGGTCTTCTCCAGGAGCAGAGCCTCCGCGTTCTTCAGCTTCTGCTCGCTGGCCTTCAGCTGGGAGCTGAGGGCGGCCTCGCCGTGCTGCCACTCCTCCAGCTGCTCTTTGGCTTTCACCTTTTCACTCCTCAGGTCGTTCTTGAGCTTGGCCAGGGTCTGCTCCTTGATGGAGAGCTCGGCAGCCGCGTTACTGAGCCTCGCCTGCAGGCTCTGAATCTCGGCCTCGTGGTGCCGGATCACGTCCTTGGCCTCGGCGTAGCTGCGCTTCAGAGACTGAATCTGCTGATTGATCAGCTCTTGACGCTGGCATTGGGCTTCCAGCTCGCTTTGGAGGTCTTGGTTGACTTTGTGGAGCCTCTGCCAGGCACCTGATGGCGAGGCGGCCACCTCGGTCTTAAAAAAATCGATTAAATACTAATTAGTAACACTCTTGGCTCTCCCTGCTGAGTGTCACACCTCTGGCCAGACAGGCCATGGAAAAGCTCCTCACAGCGATTTGGCTGCTACCCACATGCTCCAATTGGGATGATTTGTTCTCAGCACTTTTTTTTTTTTTTTTAGTACATTTTAACCAACTTTTTTTTTTTTTTTTTGATGTTTTTGGTTTTTGGTTTTTGAATGAGCAACAACTGCTTTCCAGTAACAGAAAACATGGACCACAACATCAAAACAGCTGTACAGTAACAGGCTAAAAGGAAAAAAAAAAACCAAACCAAACTCAAACAGAACCAAAAAGAAAACCAAAACAATGAAAAAGAAACACCAGCAGTAAAACAGAGACCGACAGACAAGAGCGGAACGGGAAAGGTGAGAAGGAGGAAGGAGTGGGGAGGGGTCGAAGAGAAAGCAACTGCTTGTTTTAGCAGGTTTGTTCATTTTGTCATGAAACAAAAAGTGCACAGTTCAGGTAACACAGTCCTACCGACCAAAAGCAACAACAGAAAGTGAGGTAACAGCAAATGACATCACATCCCACCCAAACGCAGGGAGACAGGACAGCCGGCGTGGCGATGTCATTTCTGTGACTGCCAAACAGGACTTAGTGGCTGCTGATCACATTAAAGAGGTGTGGTTATGCAAAAAGTTTAAAGACTAGGGAGGATCTAATTTCTCTACCTGCAAAATAAATAAATAAATAAAACAGACCCAAACAAAGGACAAAATAAAAAGCCCGACAAGTGAAGGGAGGGGGAAAGGTGTGATGAGGATGTAAAATAAAAGAAACCAACCTTTGTGAGTTTCAAACCAAAGCAATGTAGCATGCAAAGAGAAAACTCACAGAAAGAGTCATGCAAAAGGCGACAGAAATTATGTATCTTTAAAAAAAAATACACAGAGAGGAAGAGGTGAGAGAAGCACAGCGTTAAGCCTAGGAATTTGGCCTGCCTTGCTGTACTCTGGTTGCTGATAAGGAAAGCCCACAGATGTGACACTCAGTTATGTTAAGTTAAATTTCATGCTTTACACCAAAAAACATGCAAGAACATCTGCCCAGGACAGGTTAGTACGTGACCCCTCCCACCCACCGTGTCCGGAGCTGGGGGATGTCTCTGCTCCGTTTGCAAGGGGCAGGAGCCCCCCGTGTTTCTCCTGGTAGGGTTTAAAATTGGGGTGTCCCATCCCCAAGGAAGCTCAGAGCAAGAGAGGGGTTACACAAGGCCAGAGAGGCTTCAGTGCATGGCACATGCATGGGGGTGGCTATCTCAGCAGCTGCCTTACGAAACGTGCAGCATCTTTTATGTTGGGGCAGCATCTGGGGGGTCCCTTTGGGACCTTTCATGCTGCCAAGGAGAGGTTGGTGTCCCCCAGGAAGCTCAGGAGGGATGGGCTGGCAGCAGTCTGGCTCCTCCTTTGTCCCTCCCCATGGGCAATGTAGGAACCTCTCCGACATTAGGCGTGGTGGAGGTGGAGGGCACATGAAATTCAGAGGGTCAGCTCAAAAAAATGCTGTGATGTTTGCCTGAAGTCTGGGGCTGCAGAACATGGCCCCAGGTGATTCCACTCCCTCCACCCCAGCAGGCTTTGGTGGGGTTACTCCCGTCTGCAACAGGACTTTATGTTTCCCTGGGAGTTGAGGGATTAAGGGAAATCCCCAGAACAATCGACTGGAGCAAGGATCATCCTCCAACCCTTCCCAAAAACCCTCCCCAACTTCTAAAGTTTGTATCACTTCTCACTGCAGCCATGACTTGCTCAACCCTTCTGCAGGCTTCCCCTCTTCCTGTTATCAAGACACCAGGGCCAACTTCAACACAGCCAATCTGACAGTGGATTCAACATCCAGCTTTCAGCATTTAAGGAAGTCAGATGCCTTTGCCCCAGGGAAATGGGAGTTATTTTCTCTTCCAACACTGCCAAGTGGAAATGGAATTCCTCCAAGCAAGCACTGTCAGCTCGGGGACTCCAGAAATAAATGAATTAGTAACTCCTCCAAGGAGACCATCAACAAAGAAGGCAAGATGCCCTCCTACCTGGGCTGCCACCCCTGCCTGGGCAGCTTCTTTGGGGAGCTTCTCCCAGGAGAAGTAAGGATGCAAGGTTCAGCCTTGACATGGGGTTGCTGCTATGGGAGCAGAGCTTGTGGCCATTTCAATCCAGACCCCATCTGGCCAAAATGCTGCCTCTGTACAAAACAGGACTATTGGACCCATGACAGCAGCCAGAAGCTGTCCTGCAGGTGCCACAGCTCCTCCAGGAATAAAGGGGGGGTGAAAAGCTTCCATAGGAAGCTTTGTTTGGAGGAGGGGAGGAAAGGCTTTCCAAGAGACTCTCCCATCTCTTTTGCCAGAACCTCCAAAACACACTTTAAGGCTTTGCTGAGGAAAGGCATCTTGTAACAGAAGAATCCACCAAAGTGATCCAAGCCAATAGGTTGTGTCCCCATGCAACTCCTGCTTTGGCTGCAAGGAACAAGCCCTGGGAGATACATTTCTTTGTGTGTGCTGTGTTTGCCCATGTCACTGCCACTCAAACTGCCCAGCCAGGAGCAACTGCTGGGCTACTTGGTGCTTAGAAAGCCTTATGTGCAGCCCCACTGTCTGAGGGGAATATCTGGGGCACAGAAAGGGGGAAATAGCTGTTGCATAGGCAAACACAGTATAGGGTGGATCAGAGGTGGATCTTACTGAGGTCCCACCTGTCTACCATGGCTGTGTTTATGTTTCTCCTCAGGGACACCACTATGTAATGCTATTTTCTGCCTACTGCACCCCACACCAAAGGTTTTGTTAAGCAGATGATCCTGATAAGTCTATTTGAATTAGCAATATTTGCAAGAAGGTCAAATCTCTTGGAGCTCACTCCTTTCTGAGGCAACCAGGATGCTCCCAAAACCAGCCTGGACTGAAGCCCACCAGGGTCCCCCTTGGGCATGGAGGAAGATGGGTTTCTCTCTCCTCCCTGCTCTCCTACCTGCAACACGTAGCCCTCCCGGGCGCTCTGCTCCCGGCCCAGTGCCACTTTCAGCTGGTCCTGCAGGTGCCGGTTCTGCTCCAGGAGATCCAGGGCCTCCTTCTGCTTTTGCTCCAGCTGGGGGGAGATGAACAGAGACAGTGCCCAGGGAGTGAGCAGAGGGTCAGCCATAAGGAGGAAGTGGCTTAGAGGGGACGTAGAGCAGAATGAACAGGGCTTTTGATGCCACCGCTGCTTTGTTCTCCTCTGGGATCTGGATTTCATTTTGCCAGGAGAAATCCCTCCCCCCTGAAACAACTAAATTGGGCAATAGTTTAACTCATAAAGCTCACTGCAGCAAAGGATGAACAGCACCAGCTCGTGCCAGGCATGACCCAGGCAAATCCCAGCCTGGTTCAGCCTGGCGATACTCCTGGTTACTCCACGCCTGCACCCCTTTCATTCCTGCTAATACACCTTAATCCCAACCAACAACAACCCCTGTTATCCCAGGCATGGACCTCTTCCAAGTGAGCTGAGTCTCCACCTTTCTTTCCCTAAAATCTTAAGAGTGCTTAAAGAAGGCTCCACAGAAAAGGAACCTCTGTGGCGTGCACAGGAATTCCAACCAGTTTATAGCCTTGTAGATAAACTGCAGGCACCAACTTCTACAGCTGCAGGATAATCCTCACAGAAGGATCAGCTTCATTTCAGAGCCTGGTTGATACACATCAGTTGTACCCACCTCATCAGGGGGCAGGCTGGCTAACAAACAACAAAAGGGTGGGCTGTGCTAAATGGCAGGGGTAACAAAATGCCACCCTTGCAAAACCAGTTCTTTCTATAGCTGTGGGAATGTGAAAGCTGCAAGCAGAGCTGAAGGGGAAAGGACACAGACCTGTGGCTCTGCCAGCCTCCCAGGGGACCCTGCAGCATCCCGACTTGTTGCGATTGCAAAACATCTTTAAAGGCAGATTTTTAAGCCTTATTGAGGCTTCCTCCAGTTCCCGCAGTGGCCTGAAGGCTGTTCTGGCAGGCAGCCTGTGCCCCGCACCCCCTGCTTTACCTCCTTCTCCAGCAGTGTGGTCAAGTGCTGCTTGGCCAGCCCCTCCTCCCGCTCCTCGGCGTGGGCGAGGTGCAGGGGTGTGATGGGGATCTGCTTCTCCTCCCGCAGCGGGGTGGTCTCCACCTGGTGCCAGCGCTGCTCGATCTCCACGTGGACGTTCTGGGGTTTGATGTCCCCCGGGACGGGCAGGATCCGGTCCACTTCCATCCTTAGTGCCTCTTCCGTGCCTGCTCCGTCCACGGTATCGATCATCTCGAAACGCTTCCGCCGCTCCTCCCGCCGCCGGGCCCGCTCCCGCTCCAGCTCTCCCGAGTCGGCGTCGGTGGCACCGGTGTCCCTGGAGAAGGTGGCAGAGGTGTTCCTGGAGGAGTCCGCAGCGTTCGCACGCTCCTGCGCCAGGGCTTGCTGGATGGGGCGGAATTCAGCCCAGTCAAAGGTCTTGGAGCGTCCTTCTCGCCGGCGTTCCCGGGCACGGCTCCGCTTCTGCTCCGGGTCCAGCTCGGCTTGCTCTGCATCTGGCTTCTCACTTGGCTTTGGAGCGGTCTCGAAGGAAGAGCTTGTTTTGCTTTTCTCTTCCGGCAAGGAGCTGTGAGGACAGAGAGAGGGTGAAGGAAAGTGTCAGTGGGTGCTGGAGACACCTAGGCGCTCCCACGCATGCCTCCAAGAGCCGGGTGGAAAGGGGCTGCTGGAAGCCCAAGCCAATGCCATGTGGGTGCCCCCCCTTGTTCCTCCATCTCCTGTCACCTCTCAGGCACAGGAGTCACTGCTGCCCTTCCCTGGGGTCGTGCTGGTGCGCAAAGCCTTGGTGCAAGTGGCTCCAGCTTCTCCTGGGCACCCCCCAGCACCCCAAGAGCAACAGATCCCAACCTTGCATCTCCTTGACAGCCACCCTGGGGATGGTGACCATGACCCAGCAGTAGCCCATGGAGAAGGCAGTGATCTCAAACTGTCCTGTCAGGTTGGGAAGAGGCTTTGAAAGCTCCTCTGACACCAACTGTGGGGCTCCGTGCACACACACACGGGTAGACAGGGCCATCCATAATCACATGCTTGCAGAGAGGATGTCACCAGGGCCACCAAAGTCAGTCTGGCTTCAGAGCTGCAGGGTGAAGAAGCACCGAGCAGCTCCCAAAGGTCTTGGATAAGAACAGGGGGAAGGTTTTCCTCGAGCTTGGCAAAGTCAGGGTATAAATAGGTTGAAAACTTCTCCGTGCCACCACCTGCACTGAAGGCACTGATCTCCCCTGGGGAAACCAGCCTTGCAGGCAGCCACCCCAGCACGGGGCTGTGTGCCATGTGTGCAGTTGTCAATGCAGCAAGGAGAGCAAGTTAATTCAATACAGAAGTCACTGAAAAAGCTGATTTCTCAAGCAAGGAAGGATTTTTAGTGCTGAGTTAGAGCGTGGTGGGTTGAGAGGGGAGGCATAAACTTGTCAAGCAGGGAAAGTTAACAGGGGAAGGCAATACTGTTTCCAGCCTATGGATAATCCATAATGCAGTATTAGCTTAATAAACGTAGACATGCCAGCCTCGTTAACATGCAGATCAAACTAAAAAGGAAAATAGCAGTATGCTGTTTGCAGAGGAAGCCCATCTTGATGGAGTAGCAGGTGTTTGCTGAGCCCTCTTTGCTATCAGAAGCCCCTGAGATGCCTCTCAAGGCAAAGCCCTGCTCCTCAGGCTGACTCCTGGCCCTCCCTCCTTGCAGTACAACCACAGTTTCCCCCTGGGCTCCTGCCTCCAGCAAAGCCTCAACAAGATTTCCAAACGGGCACAGTAGGAAGAGACTGGGAAGCATCTCCCCAGATTCTCCTCCACCCTTGGAAACAAACCCCAGCTCCCACAGCCAACAACCTCACGTATGTGCATGTGCCCAAAACAAAGCATGGAGCAGAAGAGATGACTCTGCATGGGTCCAGGGCTAGTATCTTCCGATGCACTTTCATCCATGATAAAACTGCAGGCTTGGTAGAGCTGGGTCTCAAGAAATTCTGGCAGCTACAAGTTAAAACCAGCTCGGAGAGAATGCCCTTCTTCAGCTCTGTCCCTTGCAGCTCATAAAGTAAAAGCCAAAAGGCACCAGGATGAAAAGTCTGTGCTCCTCAGCCATTAGAAGATACTGCATGGCTCCAAAGCCAGGCACTGTCTGGGGTCAGTTAGTGACTACAGCTGCATTAAAGTAAGAAAAAGCAGGATGAGGTGGACCCTTAAAATGGAGAAGATGGCTAGGGAAAAAGGGGGTCCTCAGATATTGTTGAGGGACAGAAATTACACTGCTCTAAATACCACGTGGAAGGATCTGGGCATTTCTAGAGGTGACATCTCTCGTGAGCTCGTTTCTCCTCTGCTGCTTTCCACAAGGCATGGGATGCGTGTCAGGGAGCAGAGGGATGGCCGCTGGGAACAGAGCAAAGAGACTCAAAAGACTGACCTGAAGTTCCTCGTTTCATCTCCCACAAGTACCTCATGGCTATTAACTCTGCTGAAGCATTTCACATCTCCTCCATCTCAGGGGTGTGTGTGTGTCTCTGCCTTGCAATGATATTTATAGGTTAAAGCAAAAAGTGGGGTTGTTTTGATACTGGCAAGGTATGAGCCAAGCGTGCTGCCCCAGAGTGCAAGAAGAACAGGAAGGCTGCAGGGACCTGGGGGGACACTGGGGAACCCAACCTCACCAAGATGGACAAGGACTCAGTGCTGAAGCAGCCATCTTCTTCCTTGTAGGTATTTTCTATCTGCATGGTCATCGTTAGCAGAGTGTAATTAGTGCCTCTGCAGACTGCAGGGCACTGCCCCCTCCCTGGGTGCTGACACACACAGCAGTATAAAGAGCAATTAGGACTTGAGTAACTGAGAAAATGTGTGTTTGGCTTGGTGGAGACAGAGCAGAGAGGTAAGGAGACATGGCTGCAGAAATGTGTGGACTCAGATCAGCCCAAGGATGGTGTGAACACTGCTGCCCTCCCAGCACAGCTGAGCACCCAGACTGACATCTCTCCCACATCCCAGCCACACAGTGCAGATGTTTGCCACCTCTCCATCACAAGCCTTCAGTAGTTTGTCCTTCAGTTTTCCAGCAGCTCCACCCAACAAACCACGGATGCTAACAAGGTGCAGGCAGGACAGGCTGGGATACCCCACGTGCTGTGGCATGGCCCTTCAGCTCACAGCTACATCTCAGCAATGTGACCAATCCATGCCAGATTCTATACCACCCAAAACCAGCTTTACAGAAAAGGACAGAAGTGCACTTATAATTCCTTCTTCCCCAGCTCCAGATTGTGATTCCCACTCTATTTATGCAGTGTAGCAAGTTACTGCCCAACCAATACCTGTGCTTGGACCCCTCTCCCTGGGGTAACCCAAGTCAAACCCCTTTGTGTGGGCTCAGAGCAGATACAGTGCACATGACTATGGTGCTGCAGTAACCTGTGAGGCTATAAAAGTATCTGGCTCTTTAAAGGCAGAGAGGTCCCTTCAAATTTCCTTGGTCTTCATCTTCACATTTAGTCACATCGGAAGATACCAGTGTAGGGAAATCAAGTGTCAAGATCAGGTTGCTTCGTCCCTTCTCTCTGGCTTTTATTTAAAGGGAAAAAAAGAAAAAGAAAAAAAAAAAAAGAGGGGGAAAAAAAAGAAAGGAAAATAAATGGAAACTGCAGGACTTCCCATCCGAGGTGCAGAAAAGGAGGAGCATGCAGTGAATCACAAGATATACAAACCACAAAACGTTAATACAGGAGAGAACACAGTTTTCCAACCTGGGCTTCAGCACGGATAGTTTCAAAGAGAAGTTTTTCCTGGGATTGCATGGAAATCAAACACACACAGGAGTGAGGAGAAAGGTGGGTTCCCCAGAAACCTCATGAGATCCACCAGCGCTTGGGCAGGGCTGAGAAATGGTGGCTGAGTGCCAAGCATGATGGGGAAGGAGAGGCTGGAGCATCCCCAGGCCAACAGTACCAGGTGAGAAGAGCCATTCCACCAATGCAGGGACAAACCTGGCAAAAACCTGATCACTGCAGCTACAGTAAGGACAGGAGATTAAGTTAATGGTGAGGCTGTGTCCACAAAGCCTGTAAGAGGTGGCCTGTAGGAGTGTGGCTGGCATGGTTAGCTGTGAGGAGGTCGAACACCCTTTATCCCCAGCCACAAGCACTCACAAAAAGTACTCTGTGAAGAAGGGTGTCCCTTCCTCTGGCACTGAGGGCAGGAGGAGAGGCCAGCAGTACTAACAAGTAAGGGGAATGAGCTGCAGCAGCTATCTGAGATCAAAAGAAGAGGGAAGATGATTTGCTGGCTGGAGTTTTAAATATATCAGAGCCAAACAGCTTCTAAATTGAACCCTGGGCTCGTGCTGCCATGACCCGTGGAGGGGATGGGCAGCTCGTGCTGAACAGTAGCCAGAGGAAAGGGGGAACCCAGCACAACTGAATCCAAGTGGTTTCACAATACCTGGTAGGAATCCAGAGGAGCCTTGATATAGAAACAGTATTTCATACTCCTATGCACAAATTAAAGCCACATTTTCAACTCTCTTTGAAACCTGGACGTGTAAGAGTAACTCAGCATAACAGCTTCCTTACAAAGTGTAACCAGATTAAGCCCAGAGAGAATGACGTGAGAAAGAGCTTCCAGGAATGGACAGGCTCAGAAAGAAGAAAGAAAGGTGACAAGGGAAGAGTTACTCCTGCACAGGAAGCCAGACATCTGCAGGGGCTGCTAAACTCTCTCCTTTACCTTGTGACATCAGGAGCAGTAGTGGGGCGAACGTGCTTCATGATGGTCTGGATCCAGTTGCGGCGAATGCCCGATGTCATGGCAGAGAGGGTGAATTCCCCTTCCTTTGTCTAGGGAAAGAGGAGGATGGGCTCAGAGCAGCTGATTGCACCCACCAGCACTTTCCCACCCTGCCAACACCACCAACAAAACAAATGGCTCTCAAACCCAAAGCCAGAGCTCTCTGGAGTACTGCAGGGGATGCTGGAGGGTCTTTTAGGTGTTTGGGGAGATGTTTCTCTTGCCACAGATGAACATCCCCAGGTAGTGGCACAGCATGAGAAGCCCTGTTGGCCATCCCCCAGCTGGACTCCTCCTCCTCCCTACATTTTCCTTACGTGGATCTGGAAGCCGTAGTTGCGCTGCACTGGGTACTCAGTAACATCATAGCAGGTGGATAAATCGATTTCTCCATCCAGGTCAGCTGCCTGGGGAGGGAAGAGGGCAAATCAGCCAGAATGCTCTGCAACCCCAAAGCTTGGTGGGCTCAGAAGGAGCCACGCAGAAGGTGCTTGAGAAGCACAAAGCCCTGAGGAGCGATGCTCCAGGACCTCAGCATCTGGGAATGCATGGGAATCCATGGGAATGCAGCCTGCCCAGGGTCAGTCTGGGAGCACCTGGGGCTCCCTGGGTGCAGAGCAATGGGTCCAACGCTGATGGGGAGGACACAAGGCAGGACACTCACCTCCTCTGCCACTGAATCCCGGTAGTATCTCAGGCTCTGGTCAGTCAGCACAAACCAATGCTTTTTCCACTAGAAAACAACCAAGACAGGGCAGTGACAATCCTGTTCTTTCTCCACTAGCAGAGCCTGGGCTGCTTTTCACAGGTCGCCCGGCAGAGATGCCCCATGGGGAGGCAGCTCACAGCCTCTCCTGTCACAGTTTTGCTGAGAGGCTCTCCGAGGATGAAGGGATGACCTGAACAGGCAGGAACTCAAGGGACACGGTGATGGTTTGTAGCACCAGGACCCTGATTACTCCAGCACACTGGCAGAGTGCTGGAACCAGCCCTGCATGTGATGGTGAAACACAGCAGGAGCCATGGATGCAGTCAGAGCCTTTCCATTAGCTCCACTGGCAAGACAATGCTTCTAGTGGCTGCTCTTAAAGCCTTGAAGGGAAATCACTCTTTCAAGAAAGAGAAAAAGGCAGTAAAACATTCATGTTTTATCTGCAGTAGCTAGAAATTGAGTGGCAGCCTATTCCTGGCCCTTGTGCTATCCAAATACTCCTCCTGCATGCTCCCAGTGAGGCACAAGTGTACCCGAGGCAGTTTTCAATCAATACAACATTGCTCCAGCAGCCAAATCCTCCTCCAGCTGCCTACAGATGTGCCCTCAGCCCCAGCACACCAGTGGGTACCCGCAGCAGAGCCCAGGCCATGGCACTTACAGCCATGGGTGAGTTGCCCTCATATTCCCTCAACAGGCTGAGCAGGAGGGAAAGAAATCCATGGAAGGAGTGGTCTGCCACCAGCCAGGGCACCCACGCTGCCTGAGCATCAGCACCTGTCTCTAAGGCTCCAGCAGAGCAGCATGTCCTGCATCCCTCTGGGGATGGACAGGAGGAAAGTGTCAGTAGCTGCTTCCCTCAGTGCCAACCCAGAGGCATTTATTTATTTATTGGCCTTGCCAAGGTGCTCAAGAGACCTTATCTGAGCCTCATTACTGATGCCAAAGAGGTTGCTGGGTCGCAAGGGAGATGAGACTAATTGAGAACAGGAACACGAAACCAGCACTGCTATTCAAGCTGCCCCAGAGCTCCCCAGAAACCCACACCACAACACCCAGCTGCTGGGCTTTGAAACCTCCAAAGGACCAAGCACCAGCTATTCCTGCTTCAAGACAAACACTGTTTGCACAGGGCTCTCTCACAACCATTGCTGCCTGGGCTCCAGAGTTGTACAAACCCCCTGTTGCTGCTCTTGCCCAAGTGCCTACATCTGGTTTCTCCCATGGCCCAAGACTGATCTGCCCTTCAAGGACATCAGGGCTTTGTCAGTTTGCATAGCTGGGAGGTTGGAATGAGTGTTGTCTGCTACAAACTGTGACTGCTGGTGGCACCAAAGACCAGTATGAAGGACAGAGCTTCCTCCAGACTCACCTGCCCATCCTCATACTGCTTTGTCAACCAGCCCTTCTTGAAGTTCAGCAGATCAGGCTGCAAGAAAGGAGAGAGGCGATCAGAAGGGAGGGAAGAGGTATCTGTGCTCAGAAGGCAATGGCAGCAGCTTGATAAAACACAGGGCAGCAGTCACAGAGACCAGCAACACTTCAATTGGATTACACTGCAGGGTGGATAAACATTTCCTCCCAGGAGGAACAGACTTGCTGTGTGGTTTATTTGGGTTGTTTTCCTCCTAGCACTTCTCTTGCGATTTCTGTTACACCAGCATTAGAGAAGAAGGAAAAGCAAGGGATTAGCAAGACTTTTGTCCCTCTATTATACATTACAAAGGACAAACTATGTGCCATTGATACAAGGCTGCAGGGTTTAAAATAAGACTGAGTTCCCAAGGCTGGAAATGGAGGGAAACCCAGCACTGCCCCAAATGACACCTTCTCTTTTCTCCAACGTGGGGTGCACTACTGGGATGTTGAAGCTCTGAGACAGCGTGGGACAACTCCTGCCAGCCCTTCCTCCCAGCCCTGCCCGTGCACAGGAAAGGATGTGGTGGAAATGCTTTTGCTCCCTGGAGGCTGAGCTCCTCCAGCTGCTCCACGTGCTGCAGAGTGGAGGAGGAAAGGACAGCAGTGTGTGAAACACAGCTGTAGTATCTGAAACAGGCTATAGAGAGGGAAGAAATGGAAAACTGGGGTCTGAAAGCCCATTTCAATCAAATCTATGCTGTGAGGTGGCACACCTCACATTTGAGTGCTCCCACAGCAGTGGGAACCCATCCCTGCTCCACATAAACACACGCCACCTTGCCTTTCCTGAATCCCTAGGGAACTGGAGGAGGGAGCAGCCAGATGCCAGCCTGTCCAGCCCTGGCTGTGATGTGGCTGCAGGCAACAAACCCGCCAAGCTCCCTCCCCAGGACCTGCTGAGGAGGCAGAGATAAACCCTGAACAAATTATAGAGAAAATGGCATTTGCAATGGCTCCATCCATCTCTGCAGCAGGCTATGAGAGCTGGGCACCCTCATCTCAGCCCTAATTCACCCTCACAGAACAACAGCACCACCAGCCTGCTGCTTCTTTTTTACTGAAGCTGTAAATCTGCTGAAGCACATGAAGCTTGGGACCCGCTGCCACTGATCGGTGCAGACATCAGAAATCAAAAATAGATGAAGCAGTTGATGGAAGAGATACTCTTGCAGCATAAGCCACAGCTCTGCTGTAACTCACCAAGCCTAACAAGGGATGAACTCTCCCTCAATTTTATCCTCATGGGATCTGACACAGCAAACCCCACGGCAAAGGGGAGAGTCTTGCAATAAGAGTCTCAAGCCAGCAGGTCTGCAGGTTTTACTGTATTGCTACTTTTATAGCAGGAGTGGCACAATAAAGGCATTTTTAAAGCAAGGAAAAGGTTTTCGTCCCACTGACTGCATGATTTTCTTGCCTTCACCAGATAACGTGCACTTTTTGCACCTTTTTATTACCACCAAGGATTTAAAAGTCACTCTTGTGGCTGCACAGACCTACAGGAAAAGCTACTACAGAAAGGCTAAGCTACTGCATCCTCCTGAAAAGTCCTTCAACAGAAGCTGTCCATCCATGAAAAATGCAGCTCGTATTTACAATGTCTGTGTAATCTTTTTGAGAGATTAGCAAGTGTATTTATTTTGTTCCTACAGAAGGGTGGTGAGTGAAAGGAGAGCATTTTGTGTTTGTTTTGTACTGTTTGCCTCCAGGTCTGGTGAGCATTTGAAATATGCAAAGGGAGGAAAAGCCAGGGAGAGCTGGTTCAGCCCTTCCTCGCAGCCTTCATCCCACTCACACCCACTTGCAACTGCATAAACATCCAGAAGTGTCATTAAAAAACTAGGCCATGTGTTAACTTCCCTTACACACACCAAGTGTGAAGCCAAGTCACTGAACCCTGCTCCAAATCCAAGCGTATCCTATGTGCTGGCTACAGGGAAAGTTTTCACCAAAACCTGCCTGGGAAGAGCCTCTTCCATCCTGCCCCAAGGCAGAGGACACAGCCCTGCTTGCTCACCGTCATAGAGGACTCCGTGGACCTCCTGTCCAGTGACTTTGCCCGGCGGTGTGGGGACAGAGGAGATGCAGAGACATCCAGGATGGAGCCCACAGCTGCACCTTCAGAAGTGAAGTCCTGTGTAAACAGTGATAGCCCAGATCAGTGCAGGAACTAGGACAGCTGGTCCCACTCTCTTGGCTCGTGGCATAAAAATCCAAATATTGAAGGGGCATGTCAGGCTCAGAACAAGTGTCATTTCACTGCCAATACATTTTCTTTGTCCTCTCAAGCATTAACTTGTTCCCAATATATCTAAGTGTATCTGGGACTCTCAAGACCGCCTCTTTCTTTTGTTACTTCACCCCATCCTGATCTGTCCTGCCACGACAGATCTGAAGTTTCTCTCTTTCTTTTTTGGAGGGAGGAGAAAAGACAACCTGATTTTCTCCTCTGATCTGCAGCCAGGCCAAGGAAGCAGAGCAGCAGGCAGCAAACCTGCCTTGAGTGAGCACACACAGCGTTTTGGCTCCTCCACGAGCCTGCCTGTGACTCCAGATCCCCTGCAAACCCTCAGTCCCAGGCTGCAGGATCCCAGATGCCATCCTCCAAATGCCACCACCAGACCTTGGCTGAGCAGCTCACCCGTTTCCGAGGGAAAACCCTCTTCTCACTCCTGCCCTGCCGCGTCTCGCTGGAAAGGGACGCGCCGCCTGACGTGTTGGTTTCCATGTGCTCTGCGTTCTCAATATCTAATGCCTCAAATTTTTCAATTACCTGGGATCGCCTGGAAAAGAGAGAGAAAGGGGAAACCAGAGCCAGTTAAAACACAAGAACAAGCAACTGTGTCGAGCTGAATAAACCCACAAATCTAAGTCTGCAGAATCGCTCGACCCAGTGTTCACGCACACCTGGCTTTCAGTCCTGGTTTCTCTGGAACCTCCAGTGTGCCCAAGTCCAGGGCAAAACGCCCCAAATCTGACATGGACCATTTTTACCTGCAGTCAAAGTGGGGGAAACAACCTCATACTGCTCAACCCTACAAATAATAACTGTTTAAATATCTAGAAAACTCCTGAAAATCCAGCAATAACTTTATAGTTGGGAATTCTACAGCCTTTTGGGATTGAGTACCTTTGTCTTGAACTTAATCTTTATTTTCTAGCACTGCAGCTGCTGCTGATGGCCTCCCCAGACACATCAGACCAAGCTGAGTACAGAGGTAACAGATACCTGAGGGTCACCCAGAGTGTTCACTGCCATAGACACCCTGTAAAAACTCAGCCCCACATGGGAAACCTCCACAGTATTGCACCAAGTGAGAAGAACCCACGGGTGCCTCCAGACAACAGGTCTGGATTGAAGGCTGTGCAAAACCTTGGGGCTCTGCCCCTCCTTTCAAACAGGTCTGCAAATCCCCTATGGCCACCAGGGAGCACAGCCTGGGCTCTCAGACACCTCCTTGGTGGCCCACCACACCAGGGCAGAAGAAACATGGATGGAGCAGGAGCTAACCTCAGACCAAACCCAAATGGGATGTTCCTAAGAATTAATCCTTTGCAGGTGAATTAAAAGCACTATTTCAGCATAAAAAGCTGCTCACTGACCACAGGTGAGGGAGTACTGGAATTTTCAAAGGACCTGCTGGTGTCTAAATTTGAATTCCTGGGGGTTTGGGCAATTATCAACATCAGGTCCTTAATCACAACCTGGCAATGTGAAGCAATAACCCATCACCAACACACACATCAGCTGAGCTCCAAGCTGAGAGGTTTAAAGCTCAGTTTCCAAATTCCCACAGAAGCTCAGTCTGGGTGGGTTCCTGACAGAAAATTTGGATCTGCATGTGATGCATCAAAACTGGGAGCTGCTCACGCTGTGTGAGCCTCGAATCTGTATGAAAATCACAATGGCAACCACATGAGGGGAAACAGGTTATCCAAAGAAAAAAACCATAATTTTAACACTTCCCACAGAAAGGAACAGCAGGTTAAGAACTCAAAAAAACATGAGATGTTCAGTTTTCAACCAACATTTGCACCAAATTCCATAAATGAGACAAACAGTCTGGGCACATCACATCCCCTGGCGGGCTGAGGGCCCCCCACTGCTACTCAGAGCCAGGCTGCCAGGACCAGGCACTGAAGCCCATAACCAAAGAGGAAGGGACAAAATCAGTGGGGAAGACTTTGCTTTGGAAATTCAAATGTGTCTAATGTTTTTGTGGGACATCTGTTCATCCCGGGCTGCCTCCCAGTCTGCAGAGTGGGAGCAGGCAGATCCCAGGCTCATGCAGAGCTCCCAGTCCCTCTGGGATGTTCTGCTCATGAGATGTCCATTCACTTCAGCCAACTGATGGAGAATAAATCCACATCCTCTGTTCACCAGCAGACATGGAACTGTTTTGGACTTTCAATTTTTTAACCCTTTTTCCACTGGCCCAGCCTTCTCTGAGTCTCAGTTTAGGATGGAGTAAGAGGTCCATGAATTAACATTGTCTGTGACCCATTAGGTGAAGGCCTGAAGGAAAACAAATCAGGAGAAATTAAAAAAAAACCAAAACAAAAAACCAAAAAACCAAAAGCAAAACAACCAACCCAACCAAAGAAACATAAGACAAAATCAAAAGTTGATTTCTCATGAAAGGGGCTGCACCACCAGGTTGTTCTACGGCTTGAGATTGAGATGAGATGGTAGCGAAGCAGGCGAGGTAAAGGCGGACACGTCACACAGCAACACAGCAGGAGAAGGTGGAGAGCAACAAGACCTGGAAGAAAACAAGGCTGGAAAATGAATGAACAGAAGAGGAAATTATATATCTGCACCTACATACAAAACAAAATCAAAATCATTCCAGTCATTCGTCATTGGAAAAGGGAGGAGAAAAACAAATCACTGCAACCAAATCACAGCCCCAAGGGTTAATATCATCCAGATTACAGGAAAGAATCATTTTTTTTTCTCATTAGCTCAACATTTCAGAGAAATAACTGCTAAAGATCCTGGGGAGGGTGAGGAGGGGAAGGGCTCTCCTCTCCTTCCCCAACGTGCTGAGGAGAGAGCTGCTCCCTCCAAACAGCAGCTCTGTCTTGGCAAAATCAGGCTGCAGATGAAGAAGCATTTTAAAAGCTGCAGTGCCATTTAGTGCTTTCTCAGCTACCAAGCTCATCCCAAGGAGCTCCTTGGCCATGCAGGCTGTTAATCTTTTCCAGGCCACTAAATCCAAGCTGCAGATCTCAGCTGTTAGGTGGAGGGTGTGTGCGGTGGGAAGAAAAGCTCTCAAGACCAGCACGAGCTATGGTTAAAGTGATTTTCTTTGATTGGAAGAAAGGGCTCGGTTTTATTGGATTCATTAATTGTTTAGCAGGAAGACAAGACAGTATCAGGAAAAGGAAGAATTTCCCCCAAAAGGCCCACAAAAACAAAGAGGATAGTCTTACAAGAAAAAAAAACAAGCTATACTTGGGAGAGCAGGGAGCAGGCACTCCTCTCTAGGGGTAGAAGCAGCATTCAGAGCAGAGCCTTACATCTCAAGAAGCTCCAGAGAAGGAATTTGAAACAGAGAAGTCTTTTAAGTGATTTCAGGCAGCTCTGCTATTTATTTGGGACAGAAACACCCCTCAGCCCCTCGTACAGCTGATCCGGCAGACACCATAAGGGACTCTTGCCAGTGTGAGCAGAACATGGGGTCAACCAGGAGAGCTGTGGTTTTAGAGGCTGCATCCCTGGAATCGGGCAAGAAAAGGCAAAAGGTTTTCAATCAGAAATCCCAATGTTTCCCAGGGAGCTGCTGGAGGTAGGTATGCCTGCAGCTGGACAAAGGGGATCCAGGTCTCTGCACCCCAAGGACTCCCCACCAAGGTTGCCTCCTTCCCACAAGTGCTGACACCTTCCTGAGATGTCAGGATTTACCCCTGCAGCTGCAGAGCTCCACTGGGATATGTGGAGCAGCCTCCAAGGTTGTCCCTGCAGCCCACTCCTCTGTGATTCTGTGTGCAAAACAAGGTTCCAGATTTTTCCATGTTGTTCCCAAAGAGCCACTCCTGCTTTTTTGCCCGTGGGATGGGTCTGAGATAGGAGATCAGAGCCACAGCTCAAGCTCTCTGGACACAGACCTGGTGGAGCCTCCTTGTGTGGTGCTGGCAGCCCTGTCCTGCCACGTGCCAGCAGAGGGAACTCGCACTCCTCCACTCCTGTGCCAAAATCAGGGAGATTATCCCCTGCTTTCTGATTCATGTCTCTGAGCAGCTGTGAGCTCAGACACCGGCATGGGGTGTGGAGCCAGTGTCAGGTATGAATGGTCATTACGGAAAACTTCCTGCACAGTCCTGGGCATAAGTCATGTCATCTCTCTTAGTATAAGGAAACACCAAGAAGCCTGAAAAATAGCTTCATCTGGAGCTAAATCCACAGGTGTGTCACTCAAGAGGCAGCACTGGCTACCTAAAATAATTCTTTTTCCATCCCCAGCCCTGACATTCACACTTATTCATGGTGGGTATACAGAAAACAGGAGGAAGAGCTGAAAATACCAACAGAATCTGAGCAAGTTGGTCTGGCTGCACTGAGATGGAAGGGCTGATCTGAACCATGCCAGGCTGGAACCTACGGGGATGGCATGTAGGCAAGCAGTTTCAGGCAAGTGTTCCCAGACATGTTAGTGGGTTACTGAGAAAGATTATTAGAAACAGTGTTAAACCCAAGGGAAAAAGCTGACCCCACAGCATGGAAATGAGTTCTGGTATTTGCTCAACCTCCAACAGCACAGCCCAAGCTTGGAGGAGAAAACCAAGAGTGGAGTAGGACTAGGTAAACTAAAATATAAAAAGCAGCCAAGTTGAGCAGGGTGCTGGTGAATGTTACATTCTCTGGGGTGATGCTGGACTGCCTCTCTGTGCCTTGCCAAGTCCACCTTCCCACCCACACAGACCAATTCCCAGGTTACCAGAGGAGACCATGAACGTGCCTGTCCCTAAAGACTGCCACTGAGCTGCCCCTGCTCAGGGCACACTGATTTACTGATCAGGTGGGGACCCCTTGCCCTCTGCCATCTCCCAAACACTGCACTGGGGTCAGCCCTGCATGCAGCAAGAGCTCTGTGCCTGGTGCAGCACCCGCTCCCCTCCCTGCACCCATCCTGCTCTGATAAAGGCCCTGCTGACATGGGAGAATTTGTGCCAGTACTGATAAAGCAATAAAAACCTGCTAGCAGCCCCAGAAGCACAGCTGGGCTGGGAAAAACTGTTTTTCCCTGGAAAAAGGCACCTGTCAGCAGGCAAGGAGTGGGGCTGACATTAAAAAGGGTCAGTCTCTGGCAGCAGCATCCTCTCCCAGGCTCTGTTATCTGGCTGTAAATCTGTTTCTCCTCCCTATCCTGGCACATCCCAGCTCAGTGCAGCCCCAGGTGCTGCATGATAACCCTGGGGCTGGAGGAAACGATGGTCAAGCACTGGAGGAATGTGCTGTCCTCTCACGTGGAGAAGGTGCTGGCCAGGGCACCCCGTGCAAGAAAACCCAGACTGGGGACCCAATCTAAACCCATACACGAGACAACACACACCAGCTCAGCCTGCAAACCAGCAGCCACCAGCCTTATCCCCAGGCTGAGGGGACCTGCGTGGCATCCTTCTCCTCCCACCCAACTCCTGAGGCACAGAAAGCCAAACCCATCTTCTTCTCCTTCATCCCCAGAGCCTGGCACTCGCTGCGCATGCTGCCGAGGCAGGGCTGGGTTTGGCATCCTCCTGCCAAGTGGTGGCACAGCCACAAACCTGTGCCACCCTCCCCAGCCCAGCTCCCAGTGTGAGGAAGCCAGGCTGGAAAACAATCCTTTAGGGGCCGGGAAGGAAGAGAGAAGAAGCACCTGCTGAAACCGTGCGAGAGAGAACATGCCTGGAGGAAAACCAGGGCAAGAAAATCAGACTGGCAGGCGGCCCTCTTGCCCGGGGCTCGTCTCCTGGTTTGCTCTGCTGCCCTCCCAGCACAAATGTCTCTCTCCCAGGGCAAGTCGAGCCCATCCTTTGCCTCGCCCAGTGAGCACCCAGCACGCCGGGGCGGACACCCTTCCCGTCCTCCTCCACACTAAAGCTGTTTTTCAGCCTTGCCTCGGCACTGCACCCGCCTCTCCTCTCCCAGATTAATGCCCTGACATTTTGAAACCTCTCTCAGCTCATTAGGCAGTTGCATAACACACCCAGATGGATCTCACACCGTTGAGAGAGCAAACCTAATTAATGGTGCCAGCTGCCAGCGTGTGCCACCCGGGGTAGGGACGGCGGCCTTGCTCACAAACACGGCCACCAAACATCACCCACCCCAGCTGGCTGTCCCCAGAACAGCCAGGCAGGGTGACACCTGCCCGCTGGCACTACTAAGGACATCCCGTTGCCTGGTTGGAGTGCTCGGGCATCCCTCAAGCTGGGAGGGGTGTCACACAAAGGGGTTTCACCCAGCCTGCTCCATCCAGGGCTGCGGCAGGGACTCGCTGGTGCTTCAAGCATGCAAGGAGGAGATGAGCCACCCATCCCTTACCTTCTCTCATTGCCAAAGAGCCGGGCCACTTCTTCTCTCCCAGGGCTACGGGCCCGGGTTTTCCGTTCTAGCCGCTTCCTCTCCACCTGGAAGGCCTCACGATTACTGATCCTAATGGCCTTGGGGACGTCGGCCAGGGTGGTGTACTGCCGGCTGGCTTTAAAAGAAAGGGGACGCCCCGATTTTTCAGCTCCCCTTCCTACATCTCTGCTGCTGGAGTCCTTGTGCATGGAGCTACTGCTCTTCGAGTCCAAGGAGTTCAGAGAGAAGCTGTGAATCATTCGGTCGCCTGATCGGGTACCTGGGGAAGGAAAGGGCTGGGCATGCTCCTGCGAGGGCGATTTGGGATAACTGTACCTGTTGTTTGGGGTGCTGGGGCTGGGTGGGCTCGGGGGGGGTGGCAGCTGCTGTTCTTCCAGCTTCGAGTCTTGCTTGGTCTTCTCCAAGGAAAAGTACCCACTCTCCACTCGAGTCTTCCGCCCACAGTCTATCCGGTCTCCGTTCATGGAGCTCTCCTCTAAAGAACACACAGAAAAGTCACCATGTGCAAGTTCTTCTTTTAATGAAAAACACCCTGATTCCATCCAGGAAAGAAGAAGAAAACGGGAACAGAGATGGTCTGGGCCTCAGCCCCATGCTGTCATCTCTTGCACCCCAGGCTTTTCCACTCTGACCACCCATCATGTCCATGGAGATGGTGACACCATGTGCAGGGAGCTGGGGACTCCAGTCCAACCCCCTTGGGCTGGTCTTGCACCACTGAAAGACCCAAACCTTCAAACCAAGAAATGGATGGCTGCAGTCACCATTCTGCATTCAATTCCATCCCTGTTCTTCCCCACCAGGTGTGGGCCACAGCTTTGCAGGCACAAGATGATGGACACCTCACTCCTGGTAGTGAGGAGCAGGTGGAAAACATTCCCCATACAAGTGGGCAGTAAAGGAAATGGCTGTAGTGCCAGCCCAGCAGGAAAAGTCCCCAGCCCCTATTGCTTCAGGGAGAACAATGCCACAGTTCTGGTGCCTTCCAGGGACTCATCAGGGAGACCAAATGTAAACAAGGCCCTGATACAGGGGCTGCAGGAGGAAGCAATGATCAGGGCTTGGCAGCCTCAACAGCCACGCTGAGTGCAGGGTGGCCCCACACCCTCAGAGTGTCTGAAAAGGGGATGTGGAGGGGATAGAAAAGTCATTTTCCCCCTCGTTTTTCCCCCAGCACGAGGGCAAACCCTGCCTGTGAGGCCAGGCATTCACCTGGGCCAGGATTAGGCCCCATCCTGTATAGTTTTCCAGCATGTGATGCAAATTTTTTGCCCTACCTCCAGCCTGTAAGGTCTCACTTGGGTCCTTGGACAACACAACAGGGACAGAAGCTGCCTCCCCCTCCATACTGGGATACTCCACGAACCAAACCCATGGAAAACTTTCCCCTCTAGAATGTTTTTTTGCTGGCTCAGCTACCTGAACCAGGTTATTGGAGTGTCACATCAGTGCTGGCACCCCATCCCTCACCTTCTTTGCTGTCCAGGACAGGATCCTTCAGGGAGCTGGCAGACCCAGCCTGGCCTTGCACTGGGCTCTGCGTCGAGCTGATGCCACTGCCCCCATCCGCTTGGTCTTTGCCCCTCATTTCTTCCTGCCAAAGTGTGGACTTGGTGGCAGGGACCTTCTCTGCACTGGGGATGTTGCTGCTGGTCACAGCCATCTTAGCAGGACCAGGCTCCTAAAGAGAACAGGAGAGAGAGCAGGGTTAGAGGGGTTTAGGTCCAGCTCCACACCCTAGGTCCATGTGGTACCATTCCTGGAGGTGTGGGTTCTTGGGAGGTGGGACAGCTTGGGTGCTGCCCTGACAGGACAGGGCTGCTCAGCCATGTGCCATCACCACCTTCCCAAGGAGACAAGGTTGCAGGTGGAAACCCTTCCTCAGGGCAGAGTGCTGGGGTAATGGTTCAAGGCTTCCTTAGCCAAAGGGACAATGCTGCTCTTGCAGTCAGATAGGAAACATCCCTCACTGTCCCTCCCCAGGAAGGATCCTAAAACCAGTTGCATGTCCCCACACATCCAGCTAGGAAAAGATCCAGAGCACAGGCAAGCTGGAGAAGGAGACCTTTGGCAGTGGAGGAACTTACTAGGCTTTGGTTTTAGACAGGAGCTGCCCCTCCTGCTGCAGCACACAGGACACTGTGGCCAGCAGCAGTGAAAAGCTCATCTCTAGATCTCATTTCTTCCAGAGAAACAGGTCTGTTGGTCCTGACATTGCATCCTCTGCAACTGATGCACATAAACACAGCACCCCTTGTTCCCTCTGCATGTCCCCTGGTCCTTCTACATGTCCCAGGTCCATCTGTGCATCCTTGATCCCTCTGTGGGCTGGCTCCTGAGCAGCCACTGCCTTTCTGAAATACAAGCCAAGACCCAGCTTCTCCTGAGTCCCATTTGCCAGGATTGATTTTTCTCAGTGTTACAAACTAATGTCAAAAGAAAAAAAAAAAAAAAAAAAAAAAAGAAAAAGAAATCAAGCTAAAGGACAGGGGATGGAGGAGAAAAGGAATTCCCTGCCACCAGCAGCTACGTGGTTTGTTTGTCACAGCTGGTTTGCTGTGGGCCACTGATGAAAATAAACCCCATCCAGAGCTGCACTCCTCCTGGTGCTAGCAGGCTCTCTTTTAGAGAAAATACAACAACTGCCTTGACTTTTACCCAAGATCTGAAATGTTTCTCTAGCTAACAAGGGCTCTAGAGTCCATCGGATGATGATGCCATTTTGGTGGTCCCAGCCCAGGTTCAGCTCACGCCGCAGAAGAGGCAGCAGCTTTCAAAACTCATTTAGGGCTTGGTTTTGTTCACTAGCAGATGTTTTGCTGCTGCCATATTAAAACTTCAACATTAGGAGATTATTTTCCTTAAAGCCACCAATAAATCAATGACAATTAACCTCCCCTCCAAAGTCTCTGGATTGTGGAAAATTTCCCAGCTGCTTCTTCCCTTTCCACAGGGCTGGGAGAATCCAGGAGCACCCAAAGCAGCAGTTACAGGCTGGGGATAGGGGCTGCAAAGAGCATCCCCTCTGTCTCCCTCTCCCATGCCAGCAGAGCCACTGGTGGGTTTTTGGCCCTGCACCTGGAAATTGTCATTTTCAGGAGGGATCTCTACCGGGGGGGTCTCCCAGGAAGAAGGTCCTGGCTCTGAGCACAAGCAGCAAATGACCTCAATTTAAACAAAAACAAAATTAAAAAGTCCCCTTGGAAATTTCACTGTCAAGGAATGCAGTGCTGGAGGTAAACGATTCAGAGTTCACCAGCATCCTGCTCAAGGGGATGCTGCTTGAGCAGGGGGTGGGAGCAGCCAACTTCCAAAGGCCCTTCCAACCTCAAACCACTCTCACATTCACTGATCCAGAAGCCCAAAGTGAACTGCCAGCTCAGGATATATATTTTTATACAATTCCTTACAGACACCCCCATATAATTATTTGTAGATATGTATTTAATTAGACAGAGAGATGAGGGCCAAAAAACAGTCTGTAAGCAACCAGAGAAATTAACTCTTTCCTACTCAGTGTTACAAACAGACCCAAAAAAGAGCAAGCACCAAAATCAGCAAAATCTGCTTCCAGTTGCATGGAGTATGTCTGGGCATGCTCTGCTCACCCGAGCTGCCACACCCCTCTGCAAACCCATCCTGCAGCAGAGGGCAGTGCCTCGAATCCCAGATTTCAGCCCCAAATCTGGTCTCAATTTCCCAGGGATGGAGGAAGAGCAGCCCTGCCCGCTGGAGCATGGCAAAAGCTGCAAGAGGAACTTGCCCTTCTTACCCCAAGACTTGCTTGCAAGGCAATGGCAAAAATACCTCTAGGACTGCACCCAAGAGCTCCAAAAATCTGCAGCTGGAGCAATATTCCCATTTTTGCCTGTGTTGCTCCTGGATGGAGAAGATACAAGATGATGGGGGGAGCTGAAAACAGCCCTGATGCCCCAGAAGCACTTGGCTGCAGCTGAGCTCTGCTCTAGCACAGACAAGGAAAAACTAGATGGCAAGCAGAAAAAGTAGAAATATCAATTTCTTTTTTTTTTTTCTTTTAAAATCACAAAGGTGACCATCCCTTCCCAAGTGGCTCTTAGACATGATCTGCTTCTGGATTAGTGGGCAGCTGCCTTTAGAAAGAAATCAAGCTTTCTCCACTGGCACACAGAGAGCAAGCTGAACAGCAGCCAACTTCAGGAGAAGCCATTTCACAGAGGAGGATTTGCTGCTGATTTTCTCCCCAGCATCCTCTCTCCTTCCCTGGATCAGCTGCCTGCATTGACACCATTTGGAAGACAGAGGAAAGGTGCTGTTTCTGCCTATGCTGTTGAGTGCTCCACAGCATCTGCCTGGCAGCAGGTCCTACATGGAGCCTGGTTTTGCAGAAGTGAATTTGAGTCTTTTTCTGTTGCCATGGGGATGGGAGTGATGGCATGGAGAGGATGGAAGGAAGGTAGCAAGCAGGGTGGTCTGCCCCTAAACAAGGGGTTCAAAAGTGCCACCAGGCTCCATGCTCACCCCATCCCCAAGCACCTGGGGAGCCCGTCCTCCCACAGGGAGCCAGCATCCCTCCTGCAACCACTTCCCTTATTTGGTGCTCAGGAGCTTGGATCCTGTAAGGTTTCCAAGAAGTTGCCATGGTGATGAAATGTAACCCAGAGTGATGTTTTTCTGGCTCTGTGCCTCCTTCTCCTCTCTGCCCCGTCCCCCTCTTGAACCCAGCCTGGATTTAGTCTTGTGCCAGGGATGGGATAAGCATCCCTGCCCTGTTTCAACAGCTTCCTGGGGTGCCCCGAATGTGGCACCCCACCCTTCTCTGGGGCCTGAGGACAGGCAACTCGTAACGTGTCAGCTCTTGGCCATGGAGGGAGAAGACATCTTCCTTGGAGCATCACCAGAGCCAGCACTCAAGGAGTGTAACAACCCCAGCCTTTGGCAGGGGGTGGCTTGGTGTCCAAAAAAAGCATCTTTTTCCCCTGAATGTTTTTTTCTCCCATTGCCCAGACCCTTTTTAACTGGTGGTGTGGTGGAAGCTTGACTCAAACAAACACTATACAAACCCCAGTTTGCTCGAGGACCCTCCTGGGGACTTCATTGAAGAGGACCTGAAAACTGGGGCTCTGGGGAGCCCTGATATTGTTTTCAGTCCCCTGATGCCACGGGCTGGCTCGGATGGAGGAGCCCTCCCAGCCAGTCCCCTGCAGTGGTGGGACGAGTGACCAGAGGTCACACAGCCACAGGGACACGGCTGTTCTCAGCCCCAGCGAGGGACGAGAGTGGCCTCGGGGTCACGTTCCCCATCTGTGGGATTTTCCCCCACTCTGGCCACGTGGGAGCCCAGCAGGAACGAGTGAGTCACGGCCATCCCTGCTTTTTACCATTTATAGTCAAAGTGAGCACGAAGCCACCGCCGGGTCCCTGGAGAGCCCAGCTCCGGCCCCCGGAGCTCCCAGTCTGGCCCTGGCCTTTACTGTTTTCCTTTCGTTCCCATTATCTCTGGGGTCATCTCAAAGGGGGTAACTGGAGCCTGATGGAATTTCATCTTGTTTCTGCCGAAATGGCCTGTGAAGGGCCAGCACCTCTCCCTGGTCTCTCACAGGGACCACACGGCTTTGCAGCAGCTCCTGGGACAGTGTGGTGCCACAGGGCAGCACCTGGGGGGTGAAATGTGGTCCTAAAGCAGCAGCAGCAGCAGCATGTGACCCTGGGAAGTGATGATTGGGAATTAATTCCCACTGCCCTGCAGCCCTGGTGTGACCCTGCAGCTGGTTTGGGGGAATCTTCATGGGGAACAGAGGAATGTCGTGGCCCCAAGATGGAGACAAAGGACTGGGGGACAGTGTGCGTGCCCCTGGGGTTACCTGGGGGGTTGGGGGTTCCACCTTCCTCTTCTTTTTCTGATTCTGCTTGTTTGTCCTCGGATAGACTATCAGCATCTCCAACCACCTGCAAACAGAGAAAGCAGAAGCTGAGGTCTGTGCCAGGGGGAGCACACAGGGACACAAGCACACAGGGACACAAGCAATGTTCACATCCCGCCCTGGGATGTAACACAGCTTCCCACGGGCCACAGAGCTGTTCCCCTCAAAGCATTTAACCATTAACTCCAGCCTTCCAGGTTTCAACTTGCCCATAAGCACAACCCCAGGCTGGAGCACATGGAGGAGCTCAGGTTCTCCAACCGAGTCAGGGTCAACGTAGTAAGTAGTCCCCAGAAACTATCCCAACCAGCTCCTGGGGGAAAACTGATGCATGATAGGAGGGGAGGACAGATGACCCTGGTGTGCTTTGGCTCAGCTCCCACTCGCTGGAACAGCAAGACCACAGCCAAGGGATTCAAGAATCCTGAAAGACAGCTGAGAAGGACAGAGCCTCCAGCTGGACCTTCCCCCTTCAGTGATGCCAACACCCGCACACTGCACACAAAGCACTTTTGTCCACAAAAGAGCAGCATGAACTTGGCATTGAGAAGTCCAGCCCTGCACAAGGCACTTGTTTGGGGGACCTTCCTGTGCCCTCCCAGGGTGGCCTGATGACCTTTCCATGCATCTCTGTGAACTCCACAGGGATCCGTGGATGGCTGGGAAAAGGTTCCCACTTTGGATGTCCCTGCTCCCCTCTCCTGTTCCCCCCACTTCGCACGCTGCTGCTGTCAAGGGTTTTGAGATGACCACATCAAGTGGGTTTTGGTTAAGCAATAAGTGCCAGAAGCATGCAACAAACGTACAACAAATTCTCCCTCGGCTGGGGAAATCTTCCTGTCGTGCTGCAACTGCAAATGAAACCCTCCTGGCTCCAACCCAGAGCAGGACTGTTTTGGGATGATTAATGCGAGCAGTCAGGAGCAAATGCACTGCTTCAAAATCCAGCACCAGGCCAATGAACAATAAATCAGCCCCACCTTGCTCTGCAATGCCTCTCCCGTGTGGCAGGCAGGACTGGCAACAAAAGGCTAAGCTTCCAACTCAAGTGTGGGGAGAGAGAGAAGAGAGCAGGGCACAGGGGTTGGCCATGTTTTGGGGCACAGCCATTGATCCTACCTTGGCTGGAGGAGGGGAATCAGCTCCCCTCTGCCACAATTCCTCATGTCTCTGCATCCCAAGGGACAGGTTTGGCAGCTTGAGGGGGTGGATGGAGGGGCAATAACCCACACTCATGTCTCACTAGAGCAAGGAAGTTCTAAAGCATGATTTGACCAAAATGCCAAGCTCTTGGTGGAAAAAGACCTATTTCAACTGAGATTTACCAATACAGGGGGAGTCAAAACTAAAGAAATGCTTGGAAATGGAAACCATCACTGATTCTGCTGCTGGCAAGGCTTGGGCAAGCAGGAGACACCATGCCTTGGGAAGAGGGGGAAAGCATCCCTTCTGCTTCATCCCTTCAGCCTTCTGCTCTAGTTTCAAATATCAATGAATTTTGGGAGGGAAGTGCTGAGCTCCAGGCAACCACGTGGGAAATGCCTGCAGGTGAGCTGCTGCGTGCTGGTGGCTTGGCTCTCCCATGGCTCTGCACCCTCACCAGTCCTGGGTTCAACCTGAGGTGGTACATGAGTGGTGAGGACATTTCCAGGTCACCATCCAGCACCTGGAGTCAGAAAATCTACGATGCAGATGCTCTTCTAAAAGCACCATGGGGTCACCCATCAGCTCCAGCCCCATCTTGATGGTCACCCTGTGGCCAAGCCTCTTCCCCTGACCAGTGAATAGCTGCTTTCTGATGGGCCTGAAGGTGCCACAGCTGGCCCAGGAGCACCTTGGCATCAAATACACCCTCTTAGCATCCCACTCAGCTTGCTCCCGGGGATAAATGCCACTGGGAATGTTGTTCTGAAGCAGGGAGCAGGATATTGCCCAATGGCAGACAACAAAATTGACCTGAAAACAGTAGCCTTCATAAGTAATGAGTGACTCAAGAGCATTTCAATTCTGGAGCCTGGCCAAGGCTTCCAGCAGATGCTGAGTTCCTTGAGCACTGGCTCTGAAAGGTGTTCCCCATGTTGGGAAGCCTCCGGCTCCAGCCCAGCGTGGCTGAGTGCAGAGGAAGGATTTAAATCATCCACTGCCACAGAGGTCTCTGCTGAAGTCAGTGCTCACACTCACAACATAAATCTGATGGCTCAGGGGAGCTCAGGCCCTCACTCTGCTGCAGAGCACCAGGCAATGGCAGGGGTCTGCCAGGTAGGAGAGCAGGGAAGGGGAAACAAAGCCCCTTCCTGCAAAAATGGTGGAGAAACCAGAGCTGACTGTGAGGCAGCAGCTGTGCCCAGCCCCTAGGACTGTCCCTACAGCAGGCTGTGACTGTCACCCAGGAATCAGCTTGGGTACACACTGCCACAGCACCCAGCTTTGGACAAGGTCCTACCCACCCTCTTCTTCCTCCTGGCTTAAGGAAGAGCCCCGTGGCAGCTTGGCCCTGGGTTGTACTCACCCACTGATGATCTCCTTGTTCTCAGCTCGGATGAAGTGCTCCTTCTCTGGTGTCAGGATGCACAAGGAGAATTTCTGCCCTGTCCTGCTCTCCCCATCCACCACGTCCGTGCACTGGTTCATGTTGATAGTGCCCTGTGGGAGGGTCGTTGGCTGTGGGGAGAAGGAGAAACGAGTCATGGTTAAGGAGAGAAAAGCAGACGAGTGCAGAGCTGAGTCCTAAAACCTCTCTGGTTGGACACCAGGACACCCTATACACCAAAATGCTCTGCCCACGAGCACCCAGACCAGCCATGTGCTGCACATCTGGGGACACAGACCAGGAGGCACAACTCCCACCAGCCCAGCCAAGTCCACTGCTGCCAGCAAGAAGCTTCCCCTGTGCTGAACCCCCAGGGAAGGATGGCTGCCCTGCTGCAGCACGGAGACACCAAGGAGAGGCATCAAGTGCCCAGCTTTGGGGCTTGCAGCTGCAAAACATCTGGGGTGGTGGGGCAGCACCGGGTGACTTGAGGTGGCAAAGCAGTCAGGTGCCAAGGCCCCTGGCACAGGATGGCTCAGGCACTATAGACAGACAGACAGACAGACAGACATGCCAAGTTTTTCTCTTTAAAGTTACAAAAGATGGAGATTGCCAGGGAAAGACCACAGCATGGAAGGGACTTCGTTTGTCTGACACGCTTAGCAAACAGTGCCCCAGCCCTCTTGCTCCAAGCAGACACAGCCAAGTGGGACCAGCAGTGGCCCCTCTGGCCTCAGGGGACACATGGGGACCCAGAGGGGTCTCAGCACTGACAAGAGCTGACAAGTCTGTCTAAAGTGGCACCAGCTCATCCAATTACAACCACTCCTGATGCACCCACAGCATCCCCTCCCTGAGCAGCAATGCCATGTCTGCCCCACCTCCAGCCTGCCTGTGCCCCACCAAGCTCAGGAACTACAGGGTCCCCCTGCACCCCAGTGTGACCCCACAGCCAGGGCACAAATGATTGGGTGGAGGGACAGTTCTGAGCTGCCAACAGCAACGAACAAACACCCAAAGCAGCCCATAGCCACCTCCTCACTCTGCCAAAGCCTCCTTGTGCCCTCCAGATGGCTGGGCTAACAGGGAGACAGATATTTTGGCAAATGCTGTTGAGGTTTTTACCATGGAAACCAGCTCCCTGCCAGTAACACCCCTCCAAAAGCAGCCTGTGCCATGCAAAGGAGAAGCAACTGCAAAGAGCTCAATGGACCCACCCTACGACCCCAGGAAATTCAGATCAGCCCCCCCTGAGGCCCCTGGCTTATCCATCTGCAGGCTGTGGGAAACAGCCCCCTTCCCCAAGAAAAGGGCTTTCCCTGCAGCTGTGTCACCAGGCAGGAGCATCCTACAACAGCCGAGGGGTGGCAGGGAGACATCACGGGTGCTGCAGCATCAGTGCTCAGCATGGGCACACAAATGGGATTGGTCATACACCAGGGACACCAAAACCTCCTCTTTTCCTTCGTGGAAACCATCATCAGCATCCACAGAGCTCAGAGGATGGAGGGAGGGAAAGCAAAACCAAGCCCAGACCTGTGGCATGGCCCATGCAGCCACCCACCCCGCACTGCCACGGGTAGTTGGCTCCCAGGGGGATTTTTTTGTCTTGGACAACAAAAATAAAACCTCGCTTTCCGGGAGCTATAAAAACCCAACGGAAAAACTTTCTCCTGCTCCAAGTGGAGTCTTAGAAACTTTTTTGTTTCACTGGCCTTCAGCACAGCCAAGGCCGCCAGGACTGCGAGGTTCATGTCCAATCTCCCTCCCCACCCACAGCATTTTTCCACCAGGGAATAAAATCAGGATGGGGGAGAAAAGTGGCTCCAGGAGGAAGCCCCAGCCCCTCATGGGGACCTTGGGCCACTCTATCCCTCTTGCCACAGGCACCCCCCGACTCCCTGCAGGGATTTGGCAGGGAGCTGGCAGAGGAGGGGAGCAGACAGCTCCCTGCACAACCCGCCTGCTCTCCTCCCTCTTTACCCCACGGCAGCGTTCAGGGCGGTTTCCCCCACTGCTCACACCCAGCCCCAACCCAAGCTCACCCGGAGCAGAGGAGCCGGTTTTGGGGCCCCCATACCACAGGGCTGGGCCTCTGAAGTGGTTTTTCCCTGCACCCCTCCTCGCCAGGCTGAGCGCTGGCATCTCGTGCAGCCTGACACACAGGACATCCCCACTGAGCCAGCACACCTGGAGAGGGGCTGCCAGCAAAGCTGGGACTGTGTCCCCTCTGTACCTGCCACCAGGGACAGGACACACACCAGGGACAAATCCCCCACCCCACAGCAGCCCTACAACTCTCAGCAGCAGAGGAAACCTGAGGAACCAGGAGCCAACCTTGCTCGGGACACAAATCCCTTGACACAGTTTTATTTCCCTTCTATGAAGCAAAAGTGAAATGCAAACTGTGCCAGGTGGAAACGCCTGCACCCAGACACAGGACAGGAAAAGGATAGGGCAGGGGCAGCACTGCACCCCAGGAACACCTCAAGATCTGCCCGGGATCCCTGGTGGAGGAGCTGGCCATGGCAACACAGCCAATCTTTCAAGGAAGCAGAAGAGGGACAGTCCTCTGTTGCCAAAGTGGCAGGGAGGAGGTGTGGGAGACAGGACAGGGACACACAGACCCCTTCCCCACCTCTCAGCACCCATTCCTGTGCTGGGGGTCTCTCAGGGCTGGGAATCCCTGGGGATGGATGAGTGGAGCTGGTCCCCAGGCCAGGTGAGGACTGGGTGGCTCCAGCAACTGAAAGGGAATTAATAAATGTAAAAGCAGGGAGGGGTGACATGGCAAAGACACCAAAACAATGACAAGGCTGGGACTTCAAGCAGCCCTTTGAAGAGCAGAGGCTTTGATACAAGGTTGAACCCAGCGTCAGACCCCAGGGCCAGGGGAGGCTTCACATCCAGGTGAGGCAGGAGCAGACACTCAGGCTCAGCTCTGGCTTCAGCTGCTGCCACCTGCCAGTCCCTGCCTTGGGGACAGCCCCATCCCCAGATGCTGGCCCTGCCTTTGCCATTTCCCATGCTGCTGTCCACGGGATGCAGCACACGGGTAAGTTTTTTAACTGGGGAGAGGAGAGAAAGCAAGGCAGCAAGGCACAGAGAACACCACTACTGGCACCAGCACAAGCTGCAGCTCTCCTTGGTGCCAGCAGCCACAGCTCCCACTGGGTGCTGGTGCAGGGAAGGCAGCACCCACCTTGTGTGAGCAGCTACAGCTCTCCACGCTGTCAGTATCAGCAGAGGAACCCAAGCCAAGAAACAATTGTGTTGCTGTTTCCCTCTGGTATGACAGATCTGTATTTACACACACACGTGCTCGTAGCATCCCCCTCCATACCACACAAAGCCTATAGTACTCTCTCCTCCTCCTCCTCCTCCTCCTCCTCCTCTCCCTTCCTGACTGCACAGGACATGAGTCACACCACGTTCTCCATATCCATGGCCCCAGCAGCCTCTGGACAGGCAGGGACCTTTGGATGGATGCCCTTAGGATGCAGAGCCCAGCAACTGCAGCATCCCCAGCCTTGGGTAGTGGAAAGGAGGGAAAAAAAGCATGAGGACCTCTTAAAAACCCAAAGGAAGAAATCACAGTGAGGCATCAATGGAGAGATCCAGGTGCTGTGGCAGGAGGAAGCACAGTGCTGGATGCTCTGTGGATGATGAAGTCCAAGGCACAGGGGCTGATGCTCTAAGTGACCAGGGTTTATCTGCAGGAGTCCCTCATTTCTATTCTGTTCTGCAGGCTGAGGTAAAAAATACAGGATTATTTAGGTTCAAAATTTTCCAAGTTTTCTCCAAATACTATCCCCATCATTTCTAGCACATGTGCACTGCATAAACTTGATCCAAAATACAACAGAGCTTTGCTCAGCAAGATCTTTTCAACCCAGGTAACCCATGGTCAAGCTCCTGAGGAGTGGCTCTGCCACGGCCTCAGTGGGACACGGCCAATGCCCACGCCATTCTCCAGGGCTATTACACAACGTGGGTTGATGAAATCTGGAACACAACCTTTAGAGAAAGGCGATGGGTCAGGGGGAGGAGGAAACGAAACAAAAGGGACATTTTACTTTCTGCCAAGAACCAGGAGGGGAAGGAAAAAAAAAAAAAAAAAAGAAAAAAAAAGGACCAACAAAAAACCCCACAACCATTTGTCTATCTCACATGGCGGGCTGGTTGCCTTGGCATCAGGCATCCCAGGGGGGGAGATGGTGGCTCTGCTGTCCTGCTCCACCACGATGCTGCATGGGAAGGGCTTGGGCTCTGGATGGCTCTGCCTGGGCTCTGCCCTGGTTCCAAGCACCACACCACAACAGCAATGAGCCTGAGGTGCCTGGAGAGGAGACATCCACACTGCCTCCATAAATGTTTCTTGACAAATGTTAATTCTCCAAGCTAAAATATTCATGAGGGTGGCTGCCGAGGAGAGCTGCTCATTTGCAGCACTCTGAGTACACTGCAAAAGCAGCTGCTGTGGCTGCTAAAAACTTCACCCATCCCTGGTGCCCGAGCTGGGCTGATCCTGGTGCTCAGGGCAGGATGCAGTCAGGATCTCAGCTGTGTTGTGGCACAGGAAGGAGCAAGACTCTGCTGTCCCATCGCCACAGGAACAGCAGAGCCACACGGAGACAACGGTGCCTTGGGCAAGGGCAGCAGCACAGCTTGGACAGGCAGGTGCTGGCACCTGTGTGGTACAGAGAGCCCACACCAGCACCACCTCCACCATCCCTACCCAGAGGCCAACATCAAGAAAGCACCAGCTCCCTGGGAAGCCACAGGCAGCTCTCTTTTCAGCCACGTGAGGCTACGCACGGCTTCCCAAAACGCCAGCTGGGGATGCACCCTGCAGGCACCAGGGCTGGCTCTGCTGGTGCTGGTGGGGTGGCCACGGTGTGCCCTGAGCTGGCCAGGCACCAGGCGAGCAGGGCTGGCAGAGCAGCAGGGCTTTAATGAGCACTTTAGGCTTCCTGCCACCAGGCACGAGGCTATCGATGCCGCCACAATGCAACCGGAGCTCAGCGTCGGGCGGATTTTATTACCCTTATGGATCGCCTAACAGGCTGAGCATCTTGGATTTATTAAATTAGACAAAGGCTCTTGAAAACGACCTCTGGGAAAGGATGGACTGGAGCAGTCACCCATCAAAGAGGAGCAGAAGGTTTGTGCTCCTCCATCTCACTCCTCTCTGCAAGCAGGAGCACTCCCTCATCCCCACTGTCCCCACGGCAGATCCCTGCTCACAGGAGGCTCTATCTTTTCATGGCCACCCCAGCACCCTTCCCATCTGCAGCCTTCCCCTAACAGCAGCTACTGCTCAGTGAATCACAGAATTGTCATGGCTGGAAAAGACCCCTCAGATCACCACGTCCAACTGTCAACATCTCTCTCCCAGAGAAAATATAAGCCACAGAGAACCCTCCATCTTGCTCAGCCCATGCACCAGGCAAGAGAAAAGCAGACTTTTACCATGGGCAAAGGAATTCCACAGATATCAAACAAATCATCTCCTCCTGCAGCTCTGCATTCTCACCACATGCCCCTGTGCAAGAAATGGGATGATACTCCCAAATCCCACTCTCCAGCCAGGCAGAAGCCATCAGAGGTGGAGAAGCACAAGAAGTGCTTTGTAGATGTGGCCTTGGCACAAACCAGAAGGCAGAAGGAGGGGACAGGACACCTGCCCTGGTGTGCAGCCAGTGATACAGAAACACCCACCTAGCTGGAGAAATGCCACAACACTTCCTCCAGCCCCATCACACCTTCCCCCACCGCTGGCCCCTGCTTGTTCATCACAGGCACTGACAGCCAGCTCCTGAAATCCCTTTTACCAGAGGAACTCCCCACAGCCCCAGGTCACCCACCCCGAGGAACCGGCTCGGGGAGGTGGGTTTGGAGGAGAGGTTAGCAAGCCCCAAGCAAGCCTGTCCCTGCATGCCAGGCCCCTCTACAGCCCACCCAAGCCTCTACCAGGAGATAAACCAACATCCAGCTCTACTTTCGCCAGGGGGAAGGAATTTTCATCCCTGGGAGCAGTTTGGGGAGGGGGTGAAGTGCAGGGGCTGGGCAGGAGAGTTCAGCCAGGGGCCATTTTTAAGCAGAGTTGGTGTTTATGTCCACAGACAGCAAGTCTAAACACTGAGAGAGGCACCAAGCTGGCTGTGAGCACCCTCAGGCTCCTCTCCCGCCTCAGCAGGACCCATCCCAGGGGGGCCCGGGCAGCAAGTTTGGGGTCATACATCCCATCTACATCCCCGACCTCATGGGCACCCATCCGGGGAGAGCTCGTTGGAGCAGAGTGAGCCGGGCTGGGGCTGTGCAGGAGCCTGGAACCGGCTCTTCTTGGCCTTATATGGCGATTTTCACGCCGCTTTTGCAGCTCCCAGCTGCTCCCCACCCCAAAGCAGGGTCGGGAGCTGGCAGCCAGCATCTCGCCTGCCTCCTTCCTGTTAACCTCTTTCCTGCTGAAAGGACTCCGAGGGGTCTGTGAACGATGGGGATGGCCACATCCTGTCCTGACACAACCACCCGCAGCAGGCAGGGAGGGGCAGCAAAGCTGGTGGTGGTCACCGAGTTGGTGCAACCTCCTTTGGGTCCTCAGAAGCATCCCCCCAATCCAGGGAGTAGTTCAGGGGAGCCTGCACATCCCTCCACATCCAATGCTGCTGGAGGGAAAGAGGGACAGAAGATGCAGAGAACATGGTCATCATGATGGGAATAACAGCAAGGTCCCAGCAGGATGGGGGTGGAGGGACAGCTCTGAGCTGATATCCCAGCTCTTTGGGGACCAAAGCAAAAGCCCAGCATTGCACAGGCACTTACCAGCCCCACCATGCTGAAAGTACCATCTTGCAGCCCTAGAATCCCAAGTTATTTTTCCCTCCCGCTCTCTGGGATTTAAATACATTTTAAATGCAAAATATCCTGCTCCCCTCCTAGGAGAGGGGTGGGAGGAATACATGATAATGGATCTGATCGTATCTGTTCAGAGCTGCCAGCGTGGCATCTTCCCCTCTTCCCCACACACAGGCACAACAGCCACCCAACCAAGGAACAGCAAATATCTGCAGCATTCAGGTGAGTTGTCATGGTAATCAGCTCAATGGCAAAAACCTGGTGAGCCCATGAACCAGGATGGTACCCACAGTGAGGGACCAGAACTTGGTGCAGGAACCATGGTGGATGAGTTGCCTGGAGAAAGAAACACAGTCATTTGGGGGTGAAAAGAAAAGGTGGGCTTCATTTACATCTTGATTTCTGAAATTGGCCTTGTCAACTTCATTCTCCACCCCCTCGGTGTAGGTGACAAGTCCCAGGTGGTCCCAGGTGTGCACTGCACACTGCCAGGCTCACAGGTTCAGGTGCTCACCACCACCTCCGGGCACTCTGGTTCACATGTCCTACCCCAGGAGCAAAGGACTTGACCAAAACTTCAGAAACCAAGGTGCCATAGCAGGACTCCATGAGGAGTCATCAGATGGAGTCATCATCACCATCATGGCCACGTGAAGCCACCTCTGGCAGCCAGCATCTTGAGCACTGGGTAAATCAAGGCCCTGGATTACTCCAGCTCAGGAAACACAGTGAACTGCAGACAGAGCAGGGTGGAAAATGGCAAGTGCATCCCATAATACAAGAGTGAATGAAATGGCCAGACATTTCCTGCTGTCCCAGTAGAAGAAAAAGAAAAGAAAAAGCTTCCAGTTCCAGGTGAATCAGACCTTTGCATTTTTTCACTAAGACACAAAAGAAGGAAAGCACCACCTTGCAAACAACAAAGTCAGCAGAAGCCTCTCAGCAAAGCTCTGCTGAACACTCTCACAAACCACAGGATTAGACCAACTCCAGCCAACCCCATCTGACCAGCTGGCCCAACACCCTCCTGCAGGCTCAGGGCTGTGGTTTCCCCCTGGTTTGGCTTCTTTCGGGCTGAGCTGACCTGAAAATTTCCTCAGCAGATTTTGCCTTACAGTGGCTACAGGCTTGTGGTCAACACACTTCCCACCCCATCAGGTGTGCACAGATCACACCGTGCTCTCCCTTCTGCAGGGAAGCAGCAGGGTCTGCTCTGGCTGCAGCAAAGCAGCAGTGGGTGATGTCCCACCCTGCCACGCACTATGGTGCTGCTGCTGCTGTGGTGGGGTTTCCCCTCAACCTTCACCCCCAGAACTGTCAAAACAACATCTTGCACCAATGCTCAATAACTCCAAACGAGGTGAGGACAACCCCAGAGACCACCAGCCCCAGATCCACCGGAGGCTCAGGCAACTCCCACGGGCACAAATACTTCAGTGGAAGTTCTTGAATCCGGCCAAATTAGCCTGGAAATCTCATTACTCCCCAGCACTGCTCTTATGAGCTTTGCAGAGCTTCCTGCCAGGCTGGGAATACCACACAGTCAGGCTCCCAGGGCGCCCAGAGTCTGCAGATGGAGGTGCAAGGGTCAACCCTAGCAGAAGAGGTTGGGTGGTTAGGTTGGCTGTCCAAGCAGCAGTTGTGTCCAGCACCCCACACCTCACCCCTACAGAAAACCCCATACCTGCTCTGTGTCATTCCCAGCAGCTCTGTGTCATTCCAGACAAGCTTGGACTCTGCAGACCTTCCCAAAAGCCAAGGTGATGGTTGGGCAGCGTTTCCCAGCCTTTGGCTATCCCACCGAATGGCACAAAATGGGAGTTTTGAGCTAAGAAAGGCAGCTCCAAGGAGAAAAGCTCCCAAACACCACACATGGCAGTCACGGGGGAAGGAGACAGCCCAGCAACAACTCGAGCTGGTGAGGTGGAGGCACTGGTGCAGGTGGCAAATTGCTGTCCTGGCTGGGCAGGAACCTCTAGGTTCAAAGGCAAGTGTCACCCGGGGGAAAAAGTGTTCTGAACACCTGCAAGAGGCAGGGATGAAGGCTGGGAATAACACACCAGGCTGCCAGAGCTGACCCTTGTGTCCCAGGGGAGCAGTGTTTTCTCCCTAAACCTGCTGCTCCCATCTGGCTCCTGCACTTGCAGAGGAGTTCAGGGAGAGGAGCAAGTTCATGGCCGTGAGCTCCTCCCAGGAGCACTCCCTGCACTCTCTCCATCAGGAGCTGCTGTTTGCTCCTAGCAGAGAGAAGCTACGTGGGGTTGGTGCACCCAAGAGGGATGAGCTCAAGGAGGTTTCTCCATCCCCTTTGCCTGGGATGATGATCTTCACCCTTCCAGCAATGGCCTGTGCACAGCATTAGCTGCCCATGCAAGCAAAACTTCCCCTTCCTCCACACATCTGCTCCATCCATAATCCTCACTGTCCCTCCCCTAATGGGAAAGCAGCCAGAAAAGCAAACCAAAACCCTAATTATATCCCAGTAGCTTCCCAGCACCCTGGTGATCTGCTGTGACTTTATCGACATGGTTACAACAGGGCTGATGAAATGAGGAGAAAAGGGCCAAGGCTGGGCATGCTCCAAAAAAACCCACCCTTTCTCCCCAGCTGCAGCATCACAAGGAGTGGAAATCCTGTGTAAGCTTAGGGTGCTGCTGGGACATGTCTAAAACCAACCAGAGCACCCAACCCTTCTGCCTCCTCTCCCCAGGGACCCATGGCAAAGGAAACCCTGCAAGCTCCACTGTATGGGGACCAGAAAGGGAGTGGTGACAACCATGGGACACAGCAGGAGAGCAGCCCTTGGCCTCACTGCAGGTCTCCAGGGAGCTGTTTGGCCATAAAACCACGGAGAATGAACCACAGTGACAGCACCTGGAGCCACAGCACCCATGGCATGGGACGTGCAAGAGCAAGGACCACTAGGATCACAAATCTGCAGCCCCGTGGTGAGGGGTGTGACAGCAACAGGGACGTGGCATGGCCCTGGGGTGTGTGATTAACAAAAAAAAAAACAGGAAAAAAAAATCTCTGGTAAGTGGGAGCTTTTCCCAGCTCTCCCCAGAGCAGCACAAGCCCCCATGCAGCACCTCTGCCTTCCCCTCCGAAGCAGCAGAGGTGGCAGAGGAGCTGTGCCCCGGGGCAGCAGAGTGCCAGCTCTGTTAATACACACCCAGAGAGAGAGCAGCTCCTGGATCCTGCAGGGAGGAGGTGAAGGGCCATGTCAAGTTGCTGCACGTGTGATTTACCTACAGTAATTTTCAAAAAACTTGCAGCAAGGCTGCCTGGCTCTCCTATTTGCCTGCTTGCAGTCAGACTTTAGTGACTGCAGGGAAAAGAGTCTCTTCCACAGCTTTGAAGGGATGGGGTAAAATGAAAAGGTCTTAAAAAATTTATATTAGCAAAAGCAGATTCACTCCCTGCTACCTGGCACGAGGGACAAGCAGTGTTTTGCTAGCAATTCTTTTTGTCCTACTGTAAATATCTTGCAGCCCATGACAATCCATAAGCAAGACCAATAATACAACTTGCCTGGGAATTTTCCTTTTCCACCAGAAATGCCTCAAAACAGCACAGACAAAAGGTGGGAGACTTCTGCAAAAACCCTGCATTCAGCAGCCCTGAGAAAAGCCATTTACAAAACCTCACTGAAGACCTCAGCTTGTCTCCACACAAGTTTTAACCTGACAATGTCCCTTTTACAGACTCCAAAACCTGATGAATAATGCATGTCTGGGATAAACCAGAAATATAATATTCACTAATGCTTCCCTTAACAGAGAAACAAGGACTGCAAATAAGTAATTTATTAACCCCAGACCGTGTTGCTGCTTGAACAGAGGGCACACCTCGGCTTTCAGCCCCAAAAACACAACAAGCAGAAAGTTTGGGTTTGAGCTGTGGCAGGAATATGTTAAGGGCTGGCTGAGACCCCCCCAGCTCTCCTCACACCTCCAACACAGACATGCCTTGTCCTGGACTCTAAGATGCCAAGGGGATGAAAAACTCCCCCTGAGATCAAGGCTGGGACCTGCCACCCTTCCTCCTCCTCCTCCTCCTCGGGGGCTACTCATCGATGGTGGGAAGCCCACAACCCCGTGCTCGCCCGTGGCTCCGGCTGCTTTCTCAGGCATTCCAAAACCTGGCCTAAACCTCTTTTTTTCAGCACATCCCCCCCCCCTCTTCCCCAGCTCCTCCACGGCTGGACGCCTGCCTAATTGCGTATTTATTTATTTCTGCATTTTCCCAGCTCCCCGCACACACTGGTGTGGGGAAGCCAAGCCTGGCTCCCAAGGCAGACACCAAAAATATGGAAGGGGGGGGGCAATAAGTGCATCTCCCCCCCCCTCCCATTCCCCAGAGGCTAGGAGGAAACCGGGAAGCACAGGGCTGGCCGGGAAGGGGTGGAAGTGGGGGGCTGGAAGGGAAGGGGACGCCGGCGGCATCGCCCACCCCTTTGCTTTGTGCGCAGGCTTGGGGAAATTAAAAATAGCTGGGTCCAAAGAGTGGCTGCAAGAGCCACAAAGAGCGTGTTGAGCAGAGGCAGCTGCAAGCTATTTGCTGCCCCTGGTAATCAGAATCTCAGCTTGCACAACCCCCCCCTCTCTATTCCCCCCCTGGCCCCTTCCTCCCTTGCCAGAAGCCACCGCTGCCTTTCTCTAACCCACGTCATGTCAACAATCAATGAATACAGGATTTCTGCCAGGGAAAAAAAGGGGACATGCTTTGATTTTTTGGAGTGACTTTGTTGCCTTGCTCGATTCAGGTCCTTGTCCTCCTCTCTGAGCTGTCACTGAGGCCAGGATGCTCCAAGCCACCCAGCAGAGATGGGACATTCGCTGGGAACAGGGACATGCCAGCCAGCAGGATGACAATTCTTCTAGGGATTCCTTTATGCAACAGGAAAAGGGGTTCTATCGCCCAGTGTTACCTAACCCACAGCCCACTGGTGGTCCTTGCCAACCTCAGCTGGTGGCCCACGACAAGGCTGGAAAGAATTAAAACCCACCCCCATCCCCACCTCCACACAGCAGAGATGGCAGGTACAGGGCCGTGCTGCTGGCAGCTCATGTCACACTCCCTCCCCAGCATCAAGCAACAGCAAGGCAAAAAAAATTGTGGTTTTGTTGGTTCCTCGGGTGGGCTGGTCCTTCACGGGTGGGCATGGCCACCCAGGGACCATGGGATGCTTGCTTGGAAGCCCAGCTTGCAGAGAGCTGGGATCAGGCATCCACTGCCGCAGAGATCCTCCTGCTCTCACTTCAATCACCCCACCAAAAAGGGGAAAGAAAAAAACAACAGGAGCAACTGCCTGTAGTAAACACCAGTGCTACCATCTGTCACCCACCACCAAGGCATCAGGGGCTGTTGTTAGACATCTATGGGATGGTGGGACCCAGGGGAAAGGCAGGTCCCAGGCCACCATTCCAGGCAGGGGTAGGAACATCAGCCAAAGGGCTCTGGTGAGGGCAATGGTGTGCTCAGCAATCAGCTGTGTCATCCCACTACCTGCTCCAACATCTTCACTGCTGATCACCAGTACAGGTGGGTTTGATTTCTGCATTATCACTTGATAGTGTGTCACAACTTTTCTTTCTCTGAGAGCCTGCAGCCAGGCTGGAGGCCATGGGTATGGAAGCCAGGTTTCCAGAAGAAACTCCAGCTGCCACAAGTGCCTCCACCACTTTGCCTCCCACAAGCTGGATAGATGCAATTTAAAATCCAGCTCATTTCCCTCAGTGCTCTTGCAAACATCTCCTACACAAAAGTCTTTGCTGGGTCCCAAGAGATGGGAGTAGGAAAAAAGCAGAAGGGACAGAGCCACTTGAACCCATTCTCGTTGCTCAGCATAAGAGCAATTCCAGCTTTGCAGCTTGCCCTGCAGAAGACAATAGGGGCTGTGTTGTTTCCAGGAAGGAAGCACCTGGGCCAGGTCATCAAAGCTGCTCCTTCATTAGGAGGTCACTGCCTGTGTTCAGATTTCCCAACTCTGCTTTCATCCTCTCACCTCCTGTTAACTCCCAAACCTCCCACCATGGGCTGCTTCACACTGGGGCTCTCCTGAGGGGATCCTGCAGGCACTAAATGCCTTTTTGGGGGGGCTTGGATGTGGAGATCAGCATCTTCCACTCACAATTAAGAAGACATGAAGTAAAACCAGACAGATTGATCCACCTAAGCTCACAGCTAACCCAGGCACTTGTGGGGCTCCTGGCCACGGACCCATCCCTAGAAGGAGACTTTCCCTCTTCTTCTCTCAGCCCTCAGAAACTGCCCTCTGCAGCTCAGCACTTTCACCTTCCCAAAAACATGCTAAAAACTATCCTAAAAATTACCCTAGAGGCTACCCACGCTAAAAGGGGTAAAATGGAAGAGGGTAGAGAGACATTCAGAGGTGCCCTCAGTTGTCCTGACAGCAGGACCCACATGGGGCCAGACACTTCAAGCAGACAGAAAAGGCAAAACATGAACCCCCCTGAAGCCACCATTATGGGGTCCCCACACCCAACCCCAGTAACACAAAGTAACACTGGATCAAGAAAGACAATAATATTAGAAAGATCACAAATTAATATCTGTGTATCCTCCCAGCAGTGTCCTGGGGAAAGAGTTCCCAGGGCTCCCTGTAGGTTCATGGATTTTGTTCTCCAAAAGCAGTATTGAAAATTAAAACACAAATCAATCCAAGATCTCCGAGCTCTGCCAGGAAACACCAGAACTTCTGCTGTCTCTACATCTCCTGTAGAGCAATCACAAAGATCTGTTTTGTCCCCTCTCCCCTGCATCCTGACTTCAGGTGTCCCCCTCCTGCCTAGCTCTCCTGAAGGAAAAAGGATTGCTGCTCTCCAATTACTACAAACATTTCCTTATTTCTACTGCATCATCTTTGAGATATGCACTGAACATCCCAGGTGAAATTGCCCCAAGGACCACCTCCCACCCCACTCCCCACAACACCAGTTATTTCCCAGGCTCTGCTGCCCACAGCTGCCCACCACTCCCATTCCAACCAGCTCACATCCTGCCTTGATTTCCCATCCACACCGTGACCTGGATGGAGCCATTTCCCTTCCCAGTGTGTAAACTGGTGGGACTGGAAGGGCACCATCACCACCATTCACTCAGGTGACACATCACCCCTGGACTGTCCTAGGATGCAGCAGTGCAAGGGGTCACTTTGCCCCTCCATTGGGGTCAAACTGAAAACCAGAGGAGCCAGGAAAAAAGTTCTCCCATTGCAAGACAAAGTCAGAACCACATCCTGGAAAAAATCTGGAGTGGGGGGTCCCTGCCACCATCCAAACCTCACACAGCTGCTCCCCTCCAGCCTTTCTGTTTCAGCTTTCTTTAAATTTGAAACATGCTTTTGATCCAAGCCAAAAGCTTTTTATGCTAAACAGAAACTGAAAGTCTTGGATGATCTGGCAAACAGAGGCACTGGCAAAATCGTGTCCATGGGAGGAAACGCCAGGGATGAGGGGAAAGGGGGTTTGTAAAGCCTGGTGCTCCTGTGGATCAGGGAGAGCTTGGAAACACTTAAATGGAGAAACGTGTGGAAAAAGTAAGGACAGAGAGGCCAGGATGTTTAAGGTTTGTTTTTAATCCCTGCCAATGAATTTCCATTCTGTGCCAAGACTGAAGTAAACTGCTTTGATCTGAAAAGGAGGAGAAAAACACACACGCAGATTCTTGGCTTCTTAAAACAATATAGATGACAAAGGAGGGAACTGCGATGAAAATTAACACGGCTCAGCTCTGCTGACAGGGACATTTTAAAATGCCCCTTTCTTCCAAATAAAGAGGATTTTGGTGGGGGGTTGATTAGGAAACAGTGATTACACACATCTACGCATCGCAGCATCATCGGGCACGCAGCCCTCCCTCCCTCCCTCTCATCCCCCCAGCAGCCACCAACACTTACACCACTCTCCTTTTTCACCCGTTTATCAAATCCTTTGGTTTCCGCAGGCAGGAGCAGGGCCTGGGGCTGTGCAGGGTTCCAGATGTGACCCAGCAGCCCCCAACACGGTGCCAGACCTCCCACCTCTGAGCTGGCCTCTCTTCTCCTATTTATACACCCGGTGCAGGGCTCCTGGTGCTCCCCTAACCATTGCCAGATGCTGGGCTGGCCTCCTTCTTCATCCTGCCCTGGTCCCATCAGCTCCTGGCTCCCTCCTGACCTCCCTCCTCCCAGCCACTGTGAGCTGGAGCAAGGATATCCGAGGGTAAAGCTACCAGGATCTGCCCGAATTCCTGATTTAGGAGCAGGAAAAATGCCGTGAGCCCAGGAAGGGTCTGCAATGCCACCATGGAGGAGAGAATCATAGAATCACCACAGCTGGAAGAACCTTCATGGTCACCAAGTCCAACCGTTAGTCCTACAACACTTTAACCACTAAATCACCTCCCAAAACATCACATCTACCCGTTTTTTGAATAGCTCCAAGGATGGTGACTCCATCACCTCCCTGGGCAACCTGTTCCAGTGCTTCACCACTCTTTCAATGAAGACATTTTTCCTAAAATCTCACCTGATGCAGCAACCCAACTCCGCACACAAACTCTGGCACAAAGATGGCCTCTTAGACACCCACTCCCACCAACAGTCTGAATTTTAGAAAGGAACTTGAATCCAGCAAATAAAGGGCAGGGCAGAGAGGCAGGGCTCAGACCCCATCCTCATGCTGTAAGGTGCCAGATATGAAGAGAGGGAGGTTTGTTGGGAGGACAGGGATGCTCCTCCAGGTCCCACCAAGGGAGCCAGAAGATGCTCTCACCTTGGCATTAGTTATTCACAACACCAGCAAGTCTGAGACACTCCCAGGTGAGCCTGAGTTTTGTCCTACTTTCAAACCAGTACATCCAGAGGAAAAAAAAAGAAAATAATAAATCACAATTAATGGTCTCAGGCAGCCACTGAAAGGAGGCCTGGTGTGATGGGAGAACACCTCCAGGGAGGATGCAGCTCCTGCACGGGGCAAAGCAGTGGCACAAAAACCAACCTAGTATAAACCCCAACCTAAGGGAAGTGGCAGAGGGGTAAACTGAGGCACAGAGCTTAGGCCTGGCCCACGAATACATAATGAGTCACTAAGAAGCTGGGCTGGAGAGCCAGACCCTCTTCTCCACCCTGCTCTAGCCAGAGGGCTGGATCCCTCCCCTCCTGCACACCCACCGCCTCTCATACATTCCCACGCAGCAGGGCTCTATTTATAGAGACCTCAGCCACTAATTATACATTACAGAAATCAAAACAAAAGGAAGCAAACACTCTGCACTTGCCACTCTCTGGCTCCAGCCCCTTACCCCAGCACTATTTTTATGGCAGCTCTCATAGCTCCATCAGAACCTGTCGAACCGCCCCGGCCCGGAGGTGCTGGGCTGCTCCCCCCCTGCAGCAGCAGCTGGGGTTTCACTGGGGCCCAACCATGGGGTTTTCTACCAAAAGGACCCAGGCCTTGCACAGCATTAGACAATGCCAGAGGGTGCAGCCACCAGCACCAGCTTGAGCATCCCCTCCGTGGAGAGGGATGAAGTTTTCCTCACTGTCCAGCACAAGTTCCTCCTCGTCCCCTCTAGTGATGGAGCTCGAGATCCCCCCTAACCCTGGCAGGGCTGTTTCCCCCCTGGTTGAGGACTTTATCCTGTCTAGTTTCAAATATCCTGAAGTACCAAAGGTCTAAGCTCTCCGAGTGGCTTTCCCACCTCCAAAACAAGTCTCTGGATGCATTTGCTTTGGCTGAGGGTTTTTTGGCTGGCTTTAGTCTTGTACTTCGTGCAGTGGGGAATCAGGGAACGTATCATTTAGGAAAACCAAGGAAGTGCCTCAGGACTGGGAAGCACAAAGGGACCTCAGACACCTGTAATGCAGTGGTTCAGCCACCAGCCTGTCCCCTGCTCCCTGTCACCCTCTTTGCTGCCTTTTCTCAACTCAACCTAAGAGTGGTTTCACCACCCTCCAGCTGCTGCAGAGAAATGACAGCCCCTGCACATAATCCAGCCCAGCATGGGGGATATCAAACAGCAGGAACAAGGCAGCACCAAGGGGTAATCACAGCATGGGAAGGCAACCCCAAGCAATCCCACAGCCTCCACATCCACCCGCAGCTGGGAGGGAGGAATTTCTGCACATCTGAGGAGGCTCAGCTCAGCTCAGCCAGGAGGGGCTGTTGGCAACCTCCTTGCAGAAGGGAAGAGGATGTGCTCTGCTTGGTGTTCCCAGAGGCCAGGAAGGTTCTGGGTGCTGGCATGAGGCTGGGGCTGCTGGCAGGAATGGCTCCCAGAGGGAAAGGGGGAGACCCCAGAGAGAGTAGTGGCTCAGCTAAGGTTCAAGGGGATGGAGGTCCATAGATCCCATGCTCTCCATGCAGACATGGTGCAAAACAAAACTGGTTTGGGCTTTCAGAGTGAAAATTTGGCAGATGAAGAATGGACACTCGGGAAGAAGGTGGCTCAGCTTCACAAAGTTCAGAAAGGTATTTTTATAGCATATGTCAGACCCTGATGAAGAGAGGGAGCTGCAACCACATCCTCCACCTATGGCCATGGCAAGGCTGGACCAAGCCCTCCTGTTCTCCATCCTACCATGAAGGGCCACAGAGAGAGCAAGGCCCATCAGAGCCTCAGAGCCACCCCAGGTGCTCCTGCCCAGATACAGCAGTGCTTGGTGCTGCTCAGCATGGAAAAAAAAAACCAAACAAAAAAAACCCCAACACTAAAAATGTGATTTCCCACCATCCTTCCCATCTCCCCTCAGATGAGGGCATCTCCCTACCACCAACCAGCTGCACGCTGCTCTCCTGTCACTGTAGGACACCAAACACCAGCCCAGTGCACAGCCAGGCTGCCGAGACACTAAAACCACACTGAAAGCCTCCACCACTCCTCAGGTGTTTAAATTATTTAGGGCACTTGGCTAAATCCCAAGAAAAAAATACAAGCAAACCAGGCATGAAACTCGAGAGCAAAGCTCACTGTGCTGCTGTGCCCCCCGCTGCACAGTGCCCTTGCTGGAGATATCAGCACAGGACCAAGATATGGACCCTCACAGGGAGCTTTCTCCACCACAGACACGAGTCCCTGTGTGTCCCCTGTGTTCCAGCCCCACGTGTGCACCCCGGCGTGCCCGGCACCCTGAGCCTCCCAGCCAGGCAGATGCCAGCAGGTGGGCACTCACTGGGCTGTGCTGGCACACTCAACCTTCCCAGGGCCTTGCTGTAGCCAGGAGGATAAATCCAGGATAAATCCAGGTGGTCACAGCCCCACTTTGCAGCTCACAGCAGATGAGAGGGCTTCCCTTCCTTTTGTCTCCCCTTTGTCACAGAGGAACAGAAAAGAAAGGAGCAGAGGGGACTCTAAGGATCCCCCACAGCACTCCCAACGTGGGATCTGCTGGCAGCAGACCAGCCCTACGTGAGGTGGGACCCACAAAGCACCCACCATCCTCCTCAGACCGTCCACCAAGCTCCCTCACTCCCACCAAGCTCCTCCCTCAGACCGCCCACCAAACTCCCAGCCCAGCAAAAAGTTGCACTCAGAGACCAAAACTCTACGCTGGTTTGGCAGAGGCCTCCCCATGCCACATCTTGGGAGCATCCTCTGCAAACAGCAGAGGTGGCTCTGGCTCTGAGATGTGGGCAGCCCCATCCCCACCACCCAGACCCAGCAGCACTCACCATCTCGTCGAGGGCGTAGCGCAGCAGCCCGTGCTCGTAGAGGATGAAGAACCGACGCTGCCATTTCTGCAAGAGAAGACAACGAGGTTTGTGACAGCAGTGCCCAGGTCTGGCTGAGCAGATGGCCCCCAGCTGCCAAAAAAACAGTAAAGAGGACTCGCCAGCCCCATGGGGACTGTTCTGAATGGGTGATGAATGTTGTAGAAGTGTTTCTGCTCAGCCCCTCACACCCCAAACCCAGTCGTCTGGGGTGCTGTGGGTTTGGCTCTGCCAGAAGTCTGCTCTCACCCACCCATGCTGCTCTATTTCCTGGCTTTGTGAGCATCCAAAAGGATGGTTTTAGAGTTGCTTCCCCACCCACCCCTCTCTGAATTCAGACAGACCCCAAGTTGGCCTGATTTAACCACACAGAAGACAACAAATAACCAGAGACAAACGCTCCCAAGCTAGAACCAGGTCTTTCCTCCTCTGCTGAAGGATACCCACAACCCATCATTGCTCTCCAAGAGACCCAAGACCTGCAGGACATCAGAAAGATCCCCCAACCAAGTGCCCCCAGCCCTCAGCTTCACCCTGCAGGGTGTCAGGATGTCACAATAACCACTCCCCAGGAGTGCATAAGCTCAGCTTGGATGGTGGCTGCACTTCCAGGGGTGGCACTGCCCAGGTGGTCCTGCCTCCCCTGGCACTGCTGCTTCTGCAGCTGCACAGCAAACCAGATTGGAGATTGGAGAACAGATCTGGCTGGAAAACTTCCTTTTTGTGTGTGTGTGTGTGTGTGTGTGTGTGTGTGCCAGGTTGTTTTCAGCCAGGAGCAAAAACTGGTTGAGCAGGCTGAAATAAAAAAGGTCCTAGATTCATAGCCCCAATGCAGCAATTCTTATCTCGTTTTTCTCAGCCCTTTGGGCAAAGTCCAAGGTGCTCAGGGACAAGTAAAACTACTGAGGATCCCGTGGACCTCCACATGCCCCAGCTTAGCAGGCAGCCTCTGCTCCAGGGGGGCCCCCAAGTCCCGTGTCCCCACAACGCTGGGCCAGCAAGCCTCAGACCAGCTGTGACTCCAAATAATGACCCATATACCCAAGGCTGAACTCAGAACCTGATTCCTATTCACTCGGGAGAGACTTTTTTTTTATTACTAGCAGCTCTGAGAGCATTTTGGCTGCGTGACAGAGGGCTCACGGACGATTGCCATCCCTCCCACGCACAAGGCAGCCCAGTCCTGGCAGCCTCAGCAGCAAGTTCCCTGGAAAAGCAGCTTGAGGACAGGCTGGGAGCCCTCATCACAAGCCAGCAGTGAAAGGACATCAGCTTAGCAACGTCCTTCTGGGCTTCACACCCCCCAGGGTAGGAAAGTGGGGGATGCTCCAAACTCACAGGATGCTGCTGTTTCTGCAAGACTTGAGCAAACCCCCCTTGGGCAGAGGCTGAGCGTGCCCTGCTCTGTCTGCAGGGCTCTGCTGCCAACACACTTGGCTTCAGAGCTCCATGAGGTTCCAGGAATCATTTCTCAGTCTTTTCCTTGCTTCAGGAGCTGCCTGACACTGAGGTATCAGCATTAGGGGATGGCGTGCAGCCTCCCTTCAGGGCTCTGGGCATGCCCATGGTGAGCCATAGAAAATTAAATAGCTGTTTCCATGCACAACCAAAGTGAAATCCAGGGCTTTGCTGACAGCTTAGAGCCACACACCCACACCCCATCAGCCTGAGAGCCTTCCTGTCAGCCTGGCATGTGTCAGGCCAACCACACCTCAACCAGAGGAGCAGCAAGGCATCAAAAAGCAACAGCAGCAAGCAATAAAACTGCACTCACTGAGCCTGACCAGCACCTGAAATGCCCCAGCCTGCTACCCCAGCATAGGAGACCTCACATTCCAAAGAAGACATCCAAGCCCTTTTGTAGGAAACCTCTCACAGCTTCCTGCTTTGCACAAGGGGATGGGTCCATTGAGGTGTCTGCAGCACTCCTGGAGCCACAGCTGCCTCTGGGGTCAAGGTCAGGGGCAGTCCCTTGTCACTCCTCCTGCCACCCCCACCCATAGCACCCTCAGTTTCACTTACCCGAGAGCGATGGACAGGGTTGTCAAAGTCCGTTCCTTCTGGGGCCAGCAGCAGCCAGCCACCATAAATGGGTTTGGCCTGCAAAGAAACAGCAGAGAAACACATCAGGAGCAGAGGAAAGGAGCTCACCACAGCCCATGAGGGATGGATGCTCAGGGACCAAAGGCAACTGCACAAGTTCAGGCTCTGCACACAGGCAAACTCAGTCATGCCAGCACAGGGAACATGATGCTCAAAGGCAGTCTGTGGTGTTACATACATATATATATATATATATATATATATACATCCACACATACACACACTGTGTGCATATGGGACTGAGGAGGTAAAATCCCAGCCACAAACCCCAAACTCATCTGCTTCTTCACAGCATGGCGCCGAGAGCACCAACCAACCCCCCTGGGTTCTGCCAAGCTGCAGAGCCCAATCCTCACCCACAGCCCTTCCCCTTGCCATCAGCAGCGTGCCTTAGCTACTCCAAAGCAAAAACATACTCCAAAGGAGAGCTCGATGTTTGCCTTTTGTTAATTAAGAGAGGAAAAACTACCCAGTGCTGGCAGCTCTCCAGCTCGCAGCCGCTTCCCGTGCTGTGCACATCCAACTCCCGTTTCCCCGCAGGGCCAGACTGCTCCTCCCCAGCAGCAGCTCCCAGCAGCCCATGGCCAAGCACACAGGCAGAGGGAAAAGTGGAGAGGCATCCCTGCCCATGGCAGGAAAGTTGGAGTAGATGACCTCTAAGATCCCTTCCAATCGAAGGCATTCTACAGGGGGATTCTATGGAAACAGCTCATTCAGCTGGCTGGGAAGAGAAAGGGTAAGAATACCTGGAAAGAAAATGCCTTCCAGCACTGCCAGTTATCAGTGGGAGGGGAAAAAAGAAAATGAACACAACAAATCCATGTTCTTTTCATTGGTGGTTTGGGTGCAGACGTGAAGCACACCCACACCATGGTGAGTGGTGGGGATGGGCACTGGGCACGTCCTCCCTCCCAAAGTCCTAGGGGCACCGCTCCTGCTGTCAAGCTCCAAGCTGTTAGCCAACACCATTCCTGGCAAGGGCTGGGGCCAAATCCTGGTGCAAGAGCAGCAAGGCATTGCCACACCAGTGAGGCAGCTCCACAGAGGTACTGGGACAGGCGAGAAGGGTGGAAACCCAGGGCAGATCCAACTTCAGGAGCCCATGAGTACAGGGACGCTTCTTTCCACCATGAAACATCCTGTGCACACCCAGCCCAGTGACAAGGACAATCACTCCCAGAACCTCTAGTAATTATTTTAGTAATTATTTGGTTAATCTTGTTGCTTTCGTTCTTTTCTTTCCTTCCCCCCCCCCCTTTCTTTTTTCCTGAAAGCTTAAAACTGTTTCCAATTCAGTACCTCCCCTAGATTCACCCTGCCAGTTTCTGTGGTTTTGTAATGTTAAAAAAAAGTTTCCCCTCTGGAAAAATCCCTGCAAACAATAGAAGAAACTGCCTATGCACCAAAAACTGTCAAACGTATGAAGCACTGAGTAAGCAAACTAGAAACAAGCTGGAGGAGCCCTTGTACTGTTTATAAAGTGAAAAAAACCACCAAACAAAATCTCTTGCCACCCCCCCCCAAAACATGACATATCAGCTCTGGCTGTTGCTCTCCCAGCAGCTGGGAAAACATGGCTGAAGAAGACTTTCCTTCCTACCCCCTCTCTTTAAAGGCAATTAAAAGCAAGGAAAACAGGAATGCTGGGAGTAGGACCCAATTCTGGGGAGATGCTTCCCTGCCTCCTGGGATGGAACCCACACATCCCCTTGTTCCAACAACCACCATGAGCTGGCACAGAACGACCCCCCCAGCCCCCCCAACCTATCTTCAGCAAGGAGCCCCTCAATCCCCCCCCCTAGCCCACTCACCTGGGTGCTGGCCCCAGGCTCGCCCATGGCCCCCATGCCACCCCCTGGCCGTGGCACAGCCGCTCAGCGCCGGCCCCGCAGCACCCACGCTGCCAGCACCGGGCAGGGAGATCCCAGCTCTGCCACACCCCTGGCCCGCCCCGTGCCCCCACCCAAAGGCACCCGTGACGCACCCCTGCCCACGCGAGGGGAGGACTTTGGAGCTGAGGGCAACCATGGCTGGTGAAGGCCTTTCCCAAACTTGTCTTGTTTTAGAAAAAATGGCGAGCGCCTGAAGGTGATCCACCAGAGAGAGGATTTGTCTTCCGTGGGCTACTGGGGCAGGAGAAAGGTTCCCAAAGCCCCACAAGAGACTCTCGGGGTGCTTGGGAAGATACTGGGAGTAGCCTCCAGAAGACAGAAAGAAGGAAGAGGATGACAGGGAGGGAAGGATGTGGGGTCTCCACCCTAAGGAGCTCTGGGTGGTGATGCTATGGGTAGCAGAGCCGTCTGCTGAACTCAAGCCTTTCTCCACCCCACGATTTTCACCTCCAGCACAGTCCCTAGGGACAGCCAAGCACTCAACCCAGCAAAGCCCCAAGAGCAAAATCTCTCCCCAACACAAGCCTCAGCCCAGCAGCACAGCCCCATGCCACCCAAAGCACCCCACTGCACCCCAGCAGCACCCAGTGCTGCACCAGAGCCCCGGTGTGACAGGCAGCAGGCACATCAAGTGTCACACTGGGGGTGAGTAACCATGAAACCCAAACAGGAGACATCATCACCAGGGTCAGGAATGAGCAGCCTTAACCCAGTATCACTGTCATAGAGCCCTGCCCTACCTCAGCCCGGCTCACACCTCTCAGCAGACTTTTTTTGCCCTCAAACACTCCATTTTTGGCTCAACTGACTGTATATAAAACACTGAACACCTGAAATACATGCCCTTAACATAGAGCACAGTCATTTCTTCACCAGCATCATAAAAAAGCACCAGTGGGCTATAGATATTTCAGCAGAGGCGTCCAATTCCAGATACTGAAACCAAAATAGCTGAAAGGTATGAATTAGAGCCAGCCAGCGTGGGCAGCCCAGTTCCACCCACCAACAGATGAACATACAGAAGCACTTTTTAAAGCCAAACTGAAACAAGCTACTGCTAAAACCAAGCAATGCCCAGAGAGGTACAAGCCTAAATAAAAGGGATAAGAATTGGTGTACAAAGTGCCTGAAATAAACCCACCACACCTGCATCAGAACAGCCCTGCTGAGGAGAGGTTTAAAATAAAGCTGCTTGATGCTGCTGCAGGAGGCAGGTCCAGGGAAATGTTACTGCACCAGGCTGGAGCTGGAGCCACACGTCACTTCACACCACCTCAGCTTCCTCCAGAGAGCTCAGCAAGAGGAGGAAAATGCAACACCCAGCACCAACAGCTTGGAGAAAAAGCTTCCTTCATCCGAGCAGATCTGTCCAACCTCACGCTAATGGCATTGGAGCAATCATGGGGTCCCCAGGATGCTTTGAGCACACAGAGCCTGTGAACTCCTGCAATGCCCAAAGAGCAGCCCTGGGTGGTTTCTTTGCAGGTAGCAGCCACAAGGGATGCTTGGGTGCTGGGCAGCTTGGCTTTTATTCAAACAATACCCAAGAATGAGCCACAAGACGATGCGGAAAGGAGAGTGGAGAGCAGCTGCTGGCAGTGAGAGGTATCCACATCTGGGGTGGGGTGGGACAACACTGCCAGGGCAGGCAGGAAGAGGAGAGCCGGTTCCTCCGGCACAGCTCACGGTGACGAAGCCAACCACCCACCAGGACCTCAGCTGAGAGGTGCCAAAGCCGCTGCCTCCCCGCCCCAGGAGAGATCTGGGTACACCTTGTCACCCAGAAAAAAGTGGCACGTCCACAGTGCCTTCCAGGGGCACCCCCACATGGGAGGTGCAGCAGGGTCAAGGGTCCACGGCGTCCGGTCCCGTGGAGGCTGATTCAGGCAGAAACACCCCCGGTGTCACCGCTCCGCTTCCTGTCACACCTCTGGGGACACCCAGGTCTCCCATCCCACCTGACTCTGCCCAGCCTCGCTGCCAGTGGATCCATGCTGTGGGTCTTCTGCAGCCCCTCACCTGCCTCTCGGGTCGCTGCCCCCATCCCCTCTGCCTGGATCACATCCAGAGGGAAGACGCTGCCGCACGGCGGGTGGGAGGAAGCGGAGAAGGAAGCGGCCCCAGCTCGGTTTACATGAAGCTGTCAAGCTGCTGAGCTGATGCTGCCCAGGCACAGACAAACCACCCCACCCCAACCAGCTCCACCAGCACCAGAAACACAATTCCCAGCAGCTGGAGAGACTGGGCTGGAAGGATATGCAGAGCCACTCAGCACTTTCCAAAGCAAGGGGTGATAAAGGAATCCCTGCACATCCCCAGGGCTGCGGGGCAGAGAGGGCACAGTCACCCACTTCCAGCCAGCAGGACGGGTCACAGAAGTGTGACAGCCCATGAAGAGTCAGGTCACAGAAGTGACCAGAGGTGGCCTGTGACAACGACCAGCATTCCCATTGGACAGGCTTCCCCTCCTGCAGTGTTTGTCAGCTGTACCTTCACCTCCTCCCTCTTCCATGAGGACCAACCAGCCGAGCAGGAGCTCAGCACACAAGGTTGGAAGGGGAGAGCTCTGTTGACACCCACATCTCCTCAGAAGGCCTGGACTCAACCCCAGGGCAGAGCACCCACATCCTCATTAGGCTCACCCTCAGATGGGCTGGAGGTGACCCCACAGCCAGTCCCCACCCCAACGTGGTGTGAGGGAAGTTCGAATCCATCAGTGGGAGAGCCTCCTGGCTCCCAGCGCGTGGCGGGAGGGATAATCTGTTTAGGCTGCTGGCAGACGTAATCAGCCTGTCTCGGGTGGAGGCAGGGCTTGTTTTGTTCAGGCTTGGCAACTGAGAGGAAAGGGGGGAAAAAAAACTGGACTGATGCAGCAGAGCTTTAGCCTCTGCCTCCTACTTTGAATGCCCAGAGGCCTGAGCACCGAGGAAGCTGTGCCAGGGCTTCCAGCAGCCCCAGGCTGTGGGTGAACCCATGGTACCTCCTGTCCCACCGCCTTACGGTTTTAAACCCAATATTCACCAAAGGGTGACCCTCTCTGACAGCAGCACCTGCTGCTCCCTGACTGCATCTCTGAGTACTCAGTAATAGGGTCACAGCTCTCAGTTGGACCCACAGGAGACCACACTCCCAGAGCAGGGGCAAACACCATCCTCATCCCCTGCGCACCAAGCCCTGAACAGCTCAGGGCTCCCTAGAGGCAGGAACCCATTTCTGGCACAGCTCCAGGGGAAAGTCACCACAAACTATTGTGACTGCAACCTCAAAAGAGGAAATCTGGGTGGTTTCAGCTCCACTCCCCTCCTGGTTTTTGCACACCTTGGAGCCTGAGAGAACATCACTGATGGGTGAGTGGGAGCAGCCATCACCCAGGAGGAACAGGGAAGATGACAGAGTCTTTGGGGAGGGAATGGGATGTAATAACCCTGCTTTCCTGCCCACAGCATGGCTTCTAGGGACAGAGAGAAAGCATCACTTAATATTTTGCATGCTCCCAGTGGGATGCCCCATGGACCACTGGAGACCTGCAACCCTGGCTCATGAGAGGTTCTGCAAACACCACTGTGCAAACTCGTGCTCCAGGGGCAATCCCAAGGGCCGGGGACACAGCCCAGCCACAGCGGTTAAGCCGCTTACATCTCGGTTTCCCTGCCTGTACAGCATTTCCCCTCCACTGTCACTTTGTGATGGGCAGTGGAGCAAAGCCAAACCCCAGAGCAGGAGACTGCTGTGAGCTTCCACAACTGCTTCTGGCATGAAAGCAATCTCCATCCCCCAGCTCTGCATCCAGGCAGCCACTCACTGCTCCTAAGTTTGGTCCAAGCTCAGCTTTCACCACAGCCCAACACCCAAGAAGCAGCTCTCCGAGACAGCCGTGGACACACGGGGACAGATTCTCCATCCACCTCCTACTCTCCTGCAAAAACACATTTGCACAGCACGGGTGCAGGCATGAGCTGGCTGCTTCCACAGCTGCACATCACCAAGGCCAAGCTTCCATCTCAAAGTGCCCGAAGAGGAAAAACCAGACCAGACAGACCAGACACAGAAGTGAGGAGCACTGTGGGGCAGCTGGGGGCAATAGCCCAGCCCTCCCAGCACACCAGCAGCCCTGACCCAGCCACCAGCAAACCCCATCAAAAGGAGCTTCCCAGGTAGTTTGCTGCGTGGGCAGCAGGAGTGACCGACCGACCGGAGGAACAGGAAGGGGAAAGGTTGAATCCAGGCTCTTTCTGCAAATACCTTGGCCTTGGCCCCAGGCCAGCGCTCAGGTCCGTCAGCTGCCATCAGCTTGGGTAGCTGGAGCAAGAGCTGGAAGAGGCCAGCTGCAGTTTGCACGGGCAATTTGTCAAGCAGCAGCAAAATGGAAGTGGGAAAGAACAGGCTTCACAACCCCAGCTCCCTCCCTCGAGCAGCCCCAAAGCCCGGGCAGCCCCACAGCGAGCAGGCGTATCTAACCACCTCCCACATCGGGGCTTCCTCGGTGCCTGGGAGAAGCCACAACATCTCTCCAGAGCTCTGGAGAGGGGATTTATCACTTCCTCGGGTGCCAGAGCAGATAAGGTGAGGCGCCATGCAAAAAAACCCAGCAGCAAATAAGTGTGCAAAGGGGACAGTTCTGCTGGCACCACCGTGCTCCTTCCCGCGAGCCACACAGATGGCTCACTTGGGTCAAGTGCACCCAAAGGGGACTCCAGTGCCCAACCACGTCTCTCTTGAGCACCCGCTGCCCTCACTGCCTGTATGCCACTCTCCTAGGATGGGATGCTGCCCATGGGGGACAGCCACCATGACCCCAAGTCCCTGCCCAGCACAACCACCAGCAGAGGCGGGTTTGACATTTGCAGAGTCAAATCTCCCCCTGTTCAGTCCTAATAATCAGTCAAGCACAGGCAGATTTTTGCAGCATGATACAAGCAGCTGGAAGCAAGGGTTGCTTTCCAGGGAATAGGGGACTTTTCCTTCCCCAAGGAACAAAGGGTGGAGGCAAAAGCATGCCCAGGACATGATCCCTCACCCTGGCACCCTTTGGACAATGTGGAGTGAGAACCAGACCCAGGACCAGGGCACTGAAGCAATGCTCCAGAGCAAAGCCAAGGTTGTGACCCAACCCTGACACCCTCCAGCTGCTCAGCATCCAGAACAGTAGGAAAGTGATAATGTCCAAAGGAGGAGAGATGGAAATAACCATCACCCTACACTGCTGGGTTGTGGAGTCACAGGCCAGGGTGGGAGGAGGCACTGGGAAAAGTCTGCGAGCTCCATTTTCTAACTGGGTGGTCCTCTGGGCATCCATGCCATGGTCTCACAAAAAAGAAAAGAGAGGGGAAAAAAAAAAAAAAAAAAGCACTGGCAGCTGGAAAGACGTCCTGAAATTCCTCTATCTGTGCCAGTCCCCATGCCCCAGGAGAGCACACACATGGAGAAAATTAAAAGCACTCTGCTCTTCTTCCAATTCAGGCCAACTGTACTTTTGAGGTTAATTCCCAGCCTGTTCCTGTCTAGGAGGTCTTCATCTTCCTCATGAACCAATGGTGTTTGTGCAGAGAACAGCTCAGTCCAGACCAGCCAGTGTGGGGAACAGGGACCTGACTGGGACACCCTCACAGCTCTGGGTGGCTTCCTTAGGAAAAGGATCCCACCAGCTGGGAATCTGGACTCTGGGAAGCTGAGCAGACCTCCACACAAGGTTTGCAGGAGGTTAAAGGGGACTGTTTGGTGCCATTCCAGGCACACCCTGCCAGGAAAGAGGGAATTCCCACGAAAAGGGAACTCTTCCTTGCCAGGAAGGGGGCAGCATCAGGGGAGCTGGTGACAGGTAGGTGGAGCAGCCAGGACAGAACCATCAAAACTATGTCTGCCAGGGACCATGGGCCAGGTCCTGCCATCACACAGCACCACAGGGCTCTGAGCACCCACATCAGAGCTCAGGTCCATCAGGGCAGACACACAGCAACAGATTTTCCCAAGGGGGGAGCTGACACAGCGACTGACCCAGTTTGTCCCATGCCAGGTGGACACCCTAGAAGGTCAACCTCAGAGTAGGGGTGAGGGAGTCTAGGACACATCACCTCCAGCCTAAACCCCTGGAGGGGGATGGCCAGGCCTCCAGCAGATGGTGGGACCACACGTAGCTACCTCAAGTCACACCAACCCCCAGCCAGCAACACAGCTACGCACAAAAACAACTCGTGAACGCAGCGCTCCCGGGATTAGGGACTTAGCGTCCGCGCAGCCCTTTGAAGTTGGAAGCGCTAAGTCTGATTATTATTAGAGAACTCCAGCTCATTAATCCTGATGTTTGGGGCTGGATTCCCCCCTTCCCAGCTCCGTTCCTAATCTGGTTCCCGAGTACAACACGAATTCACTACTGCCACTAAATATTTGTGACTCTTTGAACGCACGCACTGTTCTCTGCCCCGAGCGGCTCCTGTGCCCCAGAGCACCCCGGGAAGCAAGAGGGGTGGCTCCTAACACCCACGCAGGTATTTTTATGTAATAAAAATCCAAAAAAGACACGAGTGCGTAAGTGTGAAGTACCTTCACCTTTCCTGCAAGCCAAGTAGAAAGGTCAGATGACTCAAAAGGACTTTTCCAGCCTGACTCTAGGTAATCACCAACACGGTCCCTGTCCGCGGGGTGAGTGGGACACACTGAACACAGCCCCCAGGCCATGGTGTGGGACCTCCCCCCTTACCCAAGCTTAAAGAAAAATAAAAAATCAAAAATTAAAAAAGCAAAAAAAATTATTCAGAGCTGTTAAATGAACCGTTATTCCTGGGTGTGCTTCGGAACGATCACACCCCCACATCCTGCCAGCACGGAGCCTCCTCCTCCTCCAACACGGGGTACGGATCCAGAGGACGGGGGGGTGGGCAGGGTGCTGGGGAAGCACTGGGCCGGGGGTCTGCGTGTTGGGGTGGGAGGGTGAGGGCCTGCACCACGCTACCAGAGCCACCATCTTATCTGGGAAGCGGGATTACTTCACCCCAGCTGCACGGAGAAACCCAGCAGGATTGTGCCGTTTTCCCAACCGGAGCCCCCACGCAGGGCCTTGGATCAGGCTGCGGAGCTGACCCTGTCCTCACAGGGGCCGGGTGGGATGGCAGCCCCCTCCCAGGCCACCCACTACCCCAACGGGAAAGAAATGAACAAGGGGCTGCCCAAAACACGGCTCTGGGTCCCCAGGGAGGGTGGCAGGCCCCCCACGGTGGGGGCAGGCGGGTGCTACAGGGGGGAGCATGCAATGCTTTGAACCCCCCCCCCAAACAAATATAAAACTGCCTTGGAGCCAGGATGCAACAAAACCCTGGGAAGGGCTGTGGGAAGGGTCCGGCTGGGAGTGGGGGGTTCTTCTCAAGCCCCCTCTGGGATGGCTCCTTTGTCTGGGCATGGCCACGACGCTCCCCGCCAGCCGCCCCTTCCCGCACACACACCACGGCTTTTTTTCCGGTTACATTTTTTCCATATTAGCCCTCAGATTTCACGATGCAACCCCCCCCCCCTTTTCCCTACCCACCCCCACTCCCCTCCAGCCCCCCCTCACCCCAGAGTGAGCACAGCAACATGTCTGATCTCATTGCCATAATAGGATCGGGAGCAGGGATGTCAGCCCCGGCCCTGAAAGGTGTGGGAGGAAGGAGGGCAGCCCCGCTACCCCACACCCCAACACCACAGATGGGGTCCCCCATGCCCCAAACACCCCCCTCCACCACCACCACTGTGGGTGCTGGGTCTGCGTTAGGCCTGGGAGGAGGAGGAGGAGGACGGGGAAGAAGGCCAAGCCCTGGCTGCCCCTCTGCCTGACCACACCAGGCCCTCACCAGGAAGGGACGAGGGTCCTCATCCCCCCAGGAAAACAGAGGAATTATAGGGTGGGGGTCATGCTCAGGGGATGGTTTGTTTGGAGTTTTTCCCTAGAGTTTAGGGATCTCTCCATGGAGCCCCCAGGTTTACCCACCCCAAGAGGAGCTGAGATCACCCCAAGCACAGGTGACGGTCACCAAACGGCCTCAGGGAAGGGGTGAAGCCCCGGGTGATCCCAGGGGAGGGGGCACTGGGATGGGCCATGGCCCAAGGGACTACTGGGCATTGTGGGGATGTTGGGTGCTCTGTGGAACAGTTGGGTGTCTGTGGGGTCAGAGATCCCACTCCACTCATGGGGTAAACAGTCACCACATGGGACCCCTGGACACCATTTGGGACCACAGAGCACCCGTGGGGCTCCAAACACCACATGGGATTCATGGATACCTGTGGGTCTGTGTGCTATCCGTGGGGTCAACAAGTACCCCATGGAACACCACATTACCCATAGGGTCAGCAGGTAGCTCATGGGACACCTGGACATCTTACAAGACCAGAAGCACCTCTGGGGCTCCTGAACACCCCACAGGATTCGTGATACCTATGGAGTCAACAGACACCTCACTGAACCTCACAACACCCATGGGATCAGCGAGCTTTGGATGGGATCCTATGGCACCAAAGAGAGCCTATGGGGCTCCTGAACACCCCACGAGATACCTGTTGGTCCCTGTGCTATCCATGGGGCCAGCTGGCACCCCCTGAGACCCTACACCACCCCTGACATCCCACACTGCTCATGGCAGCAGCAGGCACCCGGGGGGCCCTACGAAGTCTTCATGACCTCTGGAGATCCCACGGGAACCCATCCTAACCATGGGGCCAGCAGGCACCCACGGGACCCTGTGCTATCCGTGGGACCCCAGGACATCCCTGGGACCCTACACTATCCATAGGAACCTGTCCTATCCATAAGGGCACATGGGAAGCTTAGGTTCCAAGGGGACCCCGGGTTACCCACAGGGCCAGCAGGCACCTCCGGGCGTGGGGGGCGGGCAGGGGGTGGAACCCCGGGGGTGGATTTTTGGGGTGAAAACAACGAGGGTGGGGGGGAGAAGGGGCAGAAGTTCCCACCTGGTTGAGGTCCTCGTCGTTGAGCAGGTGGGACTCGCGAGGCTTGAAGCAGTTCTGGCACTTGCTCTTGTTGAAGATATTGGCCTGGAACTTCCTGCAGGGATTGTCCTTGGCGGCCATGGCGCGTCCCGCGCCCGCTCAGCGCCCGCTCAGCGCCCCGCGGAGCGCCCGCCCGCCGCCGCCGCGCCCATCGCCGCCCCGCGGGCCGCGGCCTCCGCCCGCCGCCTGCCGAGAGTCACAAAAAAAAAAAGCCCACAAAAAAACCCCAAACCAAAAGCAAAAAAGCAAAAGCCACCAAAACCCAACCTACGATAAATGGATAAAACTAAAAGCGGCGGGGACGGGAGGAAACTGCAAGGCGGCCGCCTCCGCTGCGGCTCAGCGGGCGCGCATGGCCGGGCGGCGCGGAAAGCAAAGGCAGCGGTTCCCCCGCCCTGCGGGGCTGGGCTGGGCGGTGCCCGGCGGTGCGGGGCGGTGCGGGCCGGGTGCGGAGCTGGGTGCTCGGCACTGCGACCGCCGCTGCCGACTGCGCTGCCCGCAAAGTTTCCAGCGCCGCGGAGCCAGGCGGAAAAGGGGGCGGGGTCTCAGCGCAGACGGACATTTCTGTTAGCCAATGGGAGCGGGCATCCGCCGCGGACAAAAGGCCTCGCTGGCCAATGGGAGGCAAGGAGAGGGGAGGGCGCAGCGGGGCCCAGGCCCCCTCGGGTGTGGGGGAGGGGCGGTGCGCTGACAGCTGGGGGCGGGGCCCCAATGGGTTCGGCTCGGCTCGGCTCGGCTCGGCTCGGCTCGGCTCGGCTCGGCTCGGCTCGGCTCGGCTCGGCTCGGCTCGGCACGGCACGGCACGGCTCGGCTCGGCTCGGCTCGGCACGGCTCGGCCCGGCTCGGCCCGGCTCGGCACGGCCCGGCCCGGCTCAGCTCGGCTCGGCTCTACTCCACTTGGCTTGGCCCGGCCCGGCTCGGCACGGCTCTGCTCTGTTCAGCTTGGCCCGGTTCTGCTCGGCTGCGCTGCTCACAGCCGCCCCCTCTGCAGTAACCGCTCACCGCACAGCCCCACGCACAGCCCAGGCCCTTTCTGCCCGCACAGCAATGGGGACACACGGGGCACTTGTGGGGTTTGCCCCCCCCGCACGGGCAGAGCGGTGTCCTGGGCTGCTGCCCCCCGAACCGGGACCCCTCGGGTAGCACAGCCCTGGGTGACAAAGCCCCATGAACCCTGACCCTGTCCCCAACCTCGGGCACAGCCCCAGCCCTGGTCCGGGTTGGCAAATGGGGGGGCAAGACCCAAATTCGGAGAGGAGCGACACAGCCTTGTGCCCCTCTGCAGCTGGGGACCCACTGGGACAAAGGGACCCGGGGCCAGCAGGGAACTCCTCTGTTTGCCCAGTGCATTTTTATCCAGTGGAAAACCCGCAGCACGGGCAGGTAAATACACCCGGCCGGGTGATAAGGACCCGGGGCCCGTGGGGTGACAGAGGGACCAACCCGTGGGGACACACCAGCTCTGGTTTTGCCTTCCCTGCCCTAACTCTGCACATCAGTCAGCCAAGGGCCAGCATGGACCTCAGAGCATCGCTGGGGCAGGAGTGAACTACAAAATGTCCCAGCCTGGCATGTCCTGCCGTGCTAGGACACCGCGGTGTCCCCTGCCAGTGTGGGATGGGGCCCTGCTGTTAGGAACAGCCACATGGAGCATCCTGGGTTCATTGGGACCAGGAAAAACCCGTCGGGGAAGAGGGACGGTCCCCTTGCACCCAGCACTGCCCCACTGTTTGATGTGGGGCCCGTCCTTGGCGGCCTCACCATGCTGGCTCCACGCTGTCATCCTGGAGTAAATAAAGACCAGCACAATTGCCTGCTTGTTTATTAATTTTTTTTGCATCATCAAAGGCTGCTTTAATCATCTCTCTCCCTCCTGCCACCACCACTCACAACAGGCACGGTGCTGTTGTGCCACAGATTGGGACGGGGCAGCAGAGCTCTGGGACTGACCCCACTCCTGCACCAGAGGCACCAGTGGCAGCCCCACACCCTTGCCCGGCCCCACACCCACTGCCCGGGTCACCCAAGCCCACGGGATGTCCTTGGAAGGACACGCAGGCTGAGGGGTGACCACCAGTCCCGTCCAGATCTCTGGTTTTCATGGATTTTCTTGCCTTCCCCTTAATGCTGCAAAGCACCACAGCCCTTCCCCAGGGAGGAAGACTTTTCCCCTCCTTTGGGATTTACAGACCCTGATGCCCTCGCCATGGGTCCAGGGTTCACCTGGCACAGAACTCCAGAGCTCCTGCTCTTTGGAGAAGGGCAGATGATTTTCCTGACCAGCTCTTCTACCCTGACCCCCCTTTTCTTCCTCCCTTCCCAATGCTGTTGGATTATTCCCTGCTGTCACATCCCTTGCCTATGACCTGCCATGCCCTGCACCCCATGGGTCCCAGAGATGCCCAGCATTTTTTTTTTTTCCAACAAAAAGCAACTTCTGGACACCTCTAGGTTCTCTCCTCATAGTTCCCAGCCACCTTCCCGGGGCTCCTTCTGGCACAGTCCTCATGGCCAACATCCTGCACACAGCATCCCCCATGCTCCAGGAGGTGCGGGGTGACACGGCCTCCAAAAGAGCTTTGGGTGGGGGGCTGGGGGAGAGGGCAACGGGGGTGACTGTGCATAAACCCCCCAAACTGATGTAGACAGGCACAGGGCAGGGACCCCACAGCTGAGGGGAGTGCAGGGGCTGCTCTTTCCCCATCCCCACAGGGTCCTCCCAGAAATCAGGGAGCCAGGGCCGGCGTCTCCCACGCCACGGGCTGCACCTCTTCCGAGATGTGGCCGAGCTGCACCGTGGCTCGGGGCCACGACCTGGCACCACGCACGGCCCCACTGGAGCCGGCAGCGCCTCGCGGGAAGCGGCTGGTGCCGGAGTTGGCTCCATCCAGCCTCTCCAAAAATCCAGCTGAACGGGACTGGGCTCCCCACAAACCTGTCGGGCTGCATTCAGCTGCGCCGGAGCCGGCGTCCACGCGCCACCAGCCACCCGGGTGCTGCCTTCAACGGGTGCAGCTGGTGGGGTGGCCCAAAAATCACTGCTGAGGACTCTCCCCACGTGCCCCAGGCCCTGGTGTGGCCGTGGCATGGAGGTCCTCCCTGTGTGTCCACACCTCACATCACCCCAGGATGCCCGGTTGGGGCAGCCATGTGTAACAGGTCTCTTCAGCCCAGAGCCAGCCCAGAGCAGTTTTTCTCAAATGAGAGCAGTTAAAGTAATGGGAAAATGGAAAGTATTTGTCAGGGAGCTGCACTGGCAGAGGGGGAAGGTGCTGTGGTGAGTCAGTGATCCAAACCAAAGCCCCAGTGCCAGGTAAACAAGCTGCAAACCAGGAGGTGTTAGTCACTGGTTCTGGCTCCACCAGCCCCAGCCTGGGAAGACAGGACAGTAACACCCACTCCCCACTGTGTGTGGAGGTCCCTCCGAGGCCATCCACAGTCCACAGAGATGTCACTGGGATGGGGACAGGGGACATGTGGCTGTGCCTCGTTTTCCAGGAGACGTGGCACATATTTCCATGGGGCTGGGCACTGCCAGGGCAGGAAGAAGATGGCAATGTGCTCCTCCTGGGATGGCCATTGCTCCCTGCAGGACCTTGGGCAAGTCATTTAATCTCTCTGTGCCGCCAACTCACCCTCATTATGGTGGAGCCAGACGGATGGATGCCCAGGGGAGAGGGCAGGATTCAGGGTTAAAAGCTGACAAACCTTGGGATCCCCACTAGATCAAGGCTGGGACCAAGAGGCACCCACAAGGGCTCCCCACCTCCTCCTGCCCTGCACCTGGATGTGGTCCCTCAAGCCAGCCAGGCTGGCTGTGTGGGGGTCCAGAGCCCCCTACCCAGACTTGCCTGGGGAATATTTGGCAGGTGAGCCCTCAAGCCACCCTGTGTCTGGTAGGAGTGAAATATATAGGTTAGAAATCCATATGGGGATGAAAAACACCCTTATGGGTGGAGGCAAAGTCCCCCAGGCTGTCCTGGGTATTCTCTGTACTCTGCCCTACCTGTGCCAAATTGTCCCCTCTGGGAAAAATAAAAGGACACAAATTATCCACTGGAAGAAATCCACAGCACTCAAGTGCAGCTCAGCTGCAGCATGGAGAGGAGGATGGAGCTTCCACAGAGCTGGAAAAGATCACGAGGATCTTTTCCAGAGCTCACAGACGCACACGTAGCCACACACAGAGGCTCGAGCTTGTCCCAGAAGCCTCATTAAACCCTGTCCCACCAAGCAGAGATTTCCTCTTGTCCAGAGATGCCAAACGCCTGCAAGTTCATACCCCTCCCCTAAAACTGGGCCAATGGTTAATTACATTCCCAGCTGGGTTATCGGGGACCAGGTCCCATGGCTGCTTCCTGCCATTGGACCTGGCTGTGCTTTAGCAAGGAAAATCCATCTCTTTTGTTCCCACACATGTCCCCCCCTTTGCCTTTTGGCTGGGCCGTGCCAGAGGAACCCCCTGTGAGGAGAAGAGCTGCCTGACCTACCCACTCCCTCCTCACTTGGAGCCTCAGCTTCTATTCCTGAAAAAAACATCACCCCGTGCAAAACCAGCTCCCTGCAGGTTCTTCCATCACCAGCCCCCTTGGCCACCACCCCTGAGCTGCCAGCCACAGCCCTCAGATGTCTGCTCTGCTGACTCCATATAAAGGCAGTTTTAGAAATGAAAATGTCACATGGCCGTAAAATGAAATACTTTGGAGAAACCCATTATAATGCAGCAACACAATTAGCTTTATCAGCCAGCCCAGAGTCATGCCAAAAACCAAAGCCGACTCACTTGACAGGAGCTGCCATCCATGAAACCAAGCTAACGACCTTAATTATATTTTTAGCTTCTAATTTTTGGCTGACAGTATCCCCAGTTACCCAGCCCATAATTTTCCCAGGGACTGTGATGAGCCTACCTGGTCTGTAATTCCCAGGGTCAGCCCTTTTATTCCTTTTAAATATTAGGCTCCCACTAGCCTCCCTCCAGCTTTCTGGAATTTCCCCAGGGTTTTAAAGCGTTAAAAATTAACAGCAGAGCTCCTCAGCAGTCTGTAAGCCCCTTCCCATGAGGGTCTGACCAGAAATTGTTCTTGTCCTGAAAAAAAACCCAGCCACGTCAGAGGTGGGGATGGGGACTTATTAAAAACAGGTAAAAAACACCACAGTATCCAATTATCTGCACCGGCCAAAGATCGTTCTTTGACTCATCTCCCTTATCTGCCACCCACGCTTTACACCTCAGCACACAGCCCAGGAGCTGAAGACACTTTTCCCTGCTCCTTCACCATGAATTTATAGGGTTTTATGCTGGTTTCCATGCCAGTCCTCAGCCAAGCCAGCTCCATTCCATCCGGCTCTCCATGGGTCTGGGGCTCAGGATCACCTCTGGGTTTCCAGCCGTGCTTCCCTCTCCTGAGCTGTGCTGGGTTTTGCCAAGGTGCCTCTTGCAATGTCCCCCTCAGAGGTGATCTGGGGCAGGTCTGGAGCCAGGCTGAGGGATTTGGGGTTGTTCAGCCTGGAGAAGAGAAGGGGAGACCTTAGAGCACCTTCCAGTGCCTGAAGGGGCTCCTGGAAAGCTGGGGAGGGACTTGGGACAAGGACATGGAGGGGTGGGAAGAGGAGGAACAGAGGGGAGATTGAGATGAGATCTTACGAAGAAATTCTTCCCTGTGAGGGTGCTGAGCCCCTGTCCCAGGTATCCCAGAGAAGCTGTGGCTGCCCCATCCCTGGCAGTGTCTCAGGTCAGGTTGGATGGGGCTTGGAGCAGCCTGGGCTGGCGGGAGGTGTCCCTGCCCATGGCAGGGGGTTGGAACTGGACGAGCTTTAAGGTCCCTTCCAGCCCAGCCCAGTCTGGGATTCCATGATCCTTGGGATGCAGCCCCGTGGGGCAGTGGTAGGATGATGCTGTGGTGCCAAGGGGGGGATGGAGCAGTGTGGGGTGTAGGAGGGGCTCTGAACCTCACCTCATTCGAGGGGCTGTGTCCCGGCTGGCACCGGGGAGCAGGCAGGAGCTCGCCCCGTGTTCCAGAGGCCGGGCTGGAGGAGAAGGTGTCGGACCTGCCACGGCGTCCGGAGCACCCAGCTCCCGGCTGGGCTGGCCAAGGGTGCCATCTCCTGGGGAGAGTCCCGAACAGCCAGAGCAGGGCTGGTCCCTGGGTCACATCCCGCTCTGCGGGGCTGCAGCTGCTCCCCGGGACCCCCCCGGCTGAGCCCTCGCTGCCGGCTGGGCCATGGCGGGACAGGCAAGGATGGTCGGGGGTTCTTCAAGGGGGGTTCTTCATGGGGTTGCCATGTGCACCTTGCCCACCCCAAAAAACAAGGCAGCAGCAGCCAGCAGCTCCACAACCTTGGTCACATTGGAGCTGCGGGCTTGGCCAGGAGGAAAAGGAACAAAAGGTGGTGACAGGACAAGGGGATAGGCAGGAGAATCATAGAGTTTTCAGGGTTAGAAGAGACCTTTAGGTTCATCCACTTCCAACCCCCCTGCCATGGGCAGGGACACCTCCCACCAGATCGGGATGCTCAGAGCTCCATCCAGCCTGGCCTTAAAAACTTCCAGGAGCTTCCACCACCTCTCTGGGCAACCTCTTCCAGTGTCTCACCAGCCTCATGGGGAAGAACTTCTTCCTAACTTCCAGTCTAAATCTACCCATCTACCCAGGGTGGGATGGGCCCATCCTGACCCCAGCACCTTCAAGAGCAGACATCCACAGGGAACAGGGGTGAGGGAGTCCCCAGCAGCTGCTCTCAGAGCCACCTGTGCTCAGCCCAGCTCTCAGTTGCTGGTTGCAACCCAAAATGACTCCTCGTCCCCTTCCCTCCCCCCTCAGCCTCTTCTTTCAGGTCCCAAAGGCAGCACCTGCATGAGAAAATGCCTGAGCTCTGTCTCAGCACAGGGACTGAAAACTGCAGGTGGGCTGAGGGGATCCTGGGGGGGAAAGACCCCAGCAAAGCACAAAAAGGGAAGGCAAAACGTCCCCCCCAAAGACTTCCGAGCCAAACACCACCCACCCTGCCTGTTACCTCCACCTCCCCTTACAGCAATACCCCCGGGGAAGAGCTCAGAGGAAGTGAAGATTTTAGTGTTGGGACAAAACAGGGCTCAATCACCCCAAAGAGACCAGGGAACCTCTGGAGCCATATGCAGATGGGTGCTGAAGGATGAAAAATGATGTGGGGAGGGTGCCAAGGGGATGCACCACGCTTGGAGGCTGCACAGGGAACTCCTGATTGCTGCTCTCCCACCAGCACAACAAAAGAAGGGTTTAACCCAGGAACCCAGAACAGGGTCCTGCAGATTCCTCCCTGTGCCCCAGAGCACAGGAATGACCCCAGCCAGGGCAGGCTGGCAGCCATCACCTTGGCTGTGAGATGGCAGCTTAGAGGGGACCATGTTTGGAGGCACCTGAGAGGCACACAAGGTCCTCAGAGGCTGTGGGAAGGAGTGGTGTGGCTGGGGGACACCACCAAGAGCTCTGCTCACAGCACACACCAGGACTTTTCAAGATGAAATCACACTGCCTGATCTCTGCTCGGTGAGGAGGCACAAACCACCCCCAAGTGCTTCTCACTTCCCTCTTGAGTCCTCAGTTTCCACCAGGGTAGAAACTGCAAGTGTCTCACTGCTATTTTCAGAGGCAGATTTCCCCTGCAAAACCCCGAGAGCCATCGGGCAGGGCTGGGGCCATCACTCCAGGACCACGCTCAAGCAGAGCAGGCAATGCCAAAACCATGGTTTCCTTTTTCCATCAGCTTCAGCTCTACCAACAAATGGCCCATGGGCCCAAATGGGATGAGTCTGCCCATGGATGGCCACCAGCTCTGTGCACTCAAAGGTGCATTTCCCTTCCAAGCCTCCTTTTCCAGCCATGCCTCTGCCTTTCTGCTCCCTCCTGGGACCCTCCACAGGTTTTTCCAGCAAAGAAGACTCATGCCCAACAACATTCTCATCCTTTGCATCAGATGCACGTGGCACACACAGCACAGCACCATGGTGCTGTGGTGGCCCTGTGACCATAATGTACTGGATCTTCCGAGCCCTGTGGTCTGTCATATGGTGCTGGTGCTGGTTCCTTCCCTCTCGTGGGTGCTGGGACATGGTGGGGCACGGGGGCTGAGCAGCCATGCAGGGCTGGGTTTCTCTCTTCTTTGGGTTTTGTTCCTATGAGCCAGTTCAACCTCCAGTTGAACTGCTGGGGATGCAGAGCCTTGAATCCTGCCAGAGGCCATCTCTCAGTTGCAGGTCACTGTGGTAAACACAAAACAGGAGTTTTTGAAGTGAAGGGAAAAAGCCTTGATGCTGATGTTTATAGAAAGTACCAGGTATTATTGCTTCTTCCTTCCTCTTTCAGCTGCTTCTGCAGAGCAGTCCCAGCACATCAAGCTGAGTCACTGTCCTGCCATGCTCCTCACCCCTTCTGCTGGCACCGTCACAGCCAGGGCACAGCTCTGCCCAGCACCTGTGAGAAAGGGGGATAAACCCCCCAAAAATGAATGCACTGCCAGCGGGAAAGTGGGAAGGCAGGAAACACACAGCTGGCTTTGCTTTCCCTGGACATACCTTACGGAGCAGTGTGCTGCTGGATGGATCTCCTGAGGGTATTTTGCTGGCTGGAGGCAGCAGAGCAGAGGCAGGGCAGATGCTCTCAGCTCCACAGCGTGGTCTGGATCCCACTGCTGAGGCAGCTCTGGGGGTCCTGGCAGGTCCAGGGATCCCTCTCAGTCACGGGTTTGCTGATGGAGCCCATTCCACTTGCAGGGTGAGGTGGGATCTAAAACCAAAGCCCCAGCTGTATCCCTGGAGGCTGCCAGCAGTGCAGGGGCTGCTCCTTCCCTCTGGGCAAACCAAGCTGTACTGGTAATGCTTTGTGCCTTCAGCCACACCAGGATCTCTGCTGACCACACAGGGCAGCACAGGATGGCACAGCCCTCCTGCAGCCCTCTTGCCTCTGAGATGAACTGGAGACAAGCAGTGTTTAAAGCATCTTACTGGGGCTCATGAGATGCTCTACATGCCATGAGCAGGGGACAAGGCAGTGGTGTGGGCTGACCACCCTGAGGACAGAATCACAGAATCGTCCTGGCTGGAAAAAAAACCCTCTAAGATCATCAAGTGCAACCATAGCCCAACCCTACCAAGTCCTTACCCTACTTCTACAAAGTGTTTAAGCCATGTCCCTCAGCACCATGTCTATACAGCTTTTAAACACCTCCAGGGATGGGGATTCACCCCCCACCCTGGGCAGCAGGGAAAGGATGGGTGCACAGATGATGCTCAGCCCCATCCAGTGGCTGCTCCAGCAGCAAGCGTGGCCTCAGTGCTGTGTGACATTGATGCGATGTCACCTGTGGGGCTGTGACACAGAGCCCCAGCAAGGAGGATTCTCTCCTTCCCACCTGCAGCCCCAGGCAGTGACATCCCCCATGGCTCCATGGCCCTGACATTGCTGCTCTTTCTCAGCAAAACCCAGGACAGCACTGACCCATGGGGTCACCCAGGGCTCTCCCACCCCACAGAGGTTGTCTGCTCTGTGGGACAGAATCCCTGCAGCCCAGAACATCCCCTTGCAGCCCAAAACATCCCCTTGCAGCCAGACAGTGCATGGGCAGGGGGTGCAGAACCTCCAGCCCTCCAAGCCCCTCTGCCACGTGGCTGCCTGGCCCAGGACACCCTTCCCTTGCCCCCCCAGGCTGAGCCAATCCAAGGTGTGGTGCATGCAGGTGATTTGCATCGAAGGGAAAAGGGGAACCCCCAGGAAACGCGTGGCCCAGGCATTAATCAAATCTCTCTCTAATAATAAACCTCTCGAGTGATGCACGGGTGAGGGGCAGGAGCTGGCAGTGCCATGGCAGGAGCTGAGGGGGAGTAAACACCACGGGGAGGCAAACGTGAGTTACCCCATGGAGGGGCTGTGTGGGGAGGGGGGGGGTGAGGGGCTTGTCCCTGGCAGGGCTCGGGGACACAGGGACATTAGCAGAGTGCTGGCAGGGAGCAGCAGTCTCCCCAGGCTTTCACCAAAAAAAAAAAAAAAAAAAAAAAGGGGCTTCCACCCTGCTGTGGGGCTGGAGATGAAATGGTTGCTTAATGCTTTGGATGAGGTGTGCCCAGGGGAGTTCAAGGTGTTGGACTTTGGGGGGTGTAGAGGAGGAGATGCAACCAGTTCTGCAGGAACTGCGTGGCTGCAAACCTGGGTGCAGGGAGAACCCCATAGAACCAGGGGCTCCCCAGGGAGAGGAGCTCACCCACCAGGCAGGACTTCTCCTAGATGGGGCCAAACACCCAGCTTAGACCTACCTGAGCAGCAGAGGGGAAGGAGCTGCCCAACCTGCAGCTTGATCCCCAGATGTAGCTGAAGGATGGACAGGCTCACCAACACCTTTAGGGCTCACCAACACCTTCAGTGCTCACCACGATCTGTAGAAGTCTTCTCTTTCTTCTCTTTGGGTAAAAAACATCTTCAAAGAGCATCTGAGGAGAGCACCAGCCCGAGCCTTGCTCTGCCCTGGGGAACACCTTCAGTCAGCTCAATGGAAAGTAATTATTTAATTTTATAGCAATATTAATTGAGCAGCTGGGACTCCGAGGGCAGCATTGCTGTGCAGGGGGGATCTAACCCTGAGAGCAGGAGGGTTGGACACCTGCAGCCCCAGGCAGGAGCCAGTTCAGAGCAGGCACTGGCAGGACAGACAGACAGACATGGGAAGTACCAGAGAGGAGAGATCCCCACCAGGGTACAGGGAGTTTCTGTATAAAACTCACAGTTTGGCCCTGATAAGGCTGTGATGCTCTGGGTGCTGGAGGCCAACACTGTGCTGGGGCACTGGGGAGTTTTAAACCTTTTGGGTCCTGGCAGCATGGGCAGGAAAGAGCTGGGGCTCCCAGCAGGGCTCCATGGGGGGATGTGGTCACCCAGGAACCTTCTTGCTCAGCAAATGGGACATGGCCACTGCTGCCATCCCTGTGCTGGGTGAGTGCATCCTGCAGTGGCTTGGTCACCCTTGTGGCACAGCCTGCACAGAGGTGGCACAGCATGGCATGGCATGGCACTGAGCACTGGGGCTGAGGCCACCCCAAGGCTGAACCCTGAGGTGGTGGAGGTGAGGCTGCAAACAGATTTATCACAGGATCCCAGAGTGGTTTGGGTTGGAAGGGACCTTAAAGCTCCTCCAGTCCCAACCCCAGCCATGGTCAGGGACACCTCTCACCAGCCCAGGCTGCTCCAACACTTCCAGGGATAGGGCAGCCACAGCTTCACTTATTGGGTCTTAAGCAGATTTTTTGTGCATGTTTTACCCACACCCGAGGCCAGAGAGGGCTGGGGCATCCCCCTGCAAGAGGTCCCAGCCCTGGCAAAGGGACGAGGTGGCCACAGGGCAGTCTCCTGGTGGCCACCCCTGTTCTCACCTCCCGTTCTGCAGCCATGGATGGGACACCATGAACAACTGCACCGACCAGCAGTACTGGGACACCCTGGTTTGCCAGTGCATCCCCTGCAGCATGGTGTGTGGGCAGCCCCTGGCCAGGAGGTGTGCTGAGCTCTGTGGTGAGTGCTGCTGTGGGGCTGTCCTTGGACCCAGAAGGTGGCCGTGGGGCAGGGCTAGGAGGGTGGGTGGGTCATGGGATGAACCACCAGGTAAGGCTCTGAGCCAGCTCAGCTTCACAGAGCTTCAGGCCAAAAGCTCTGGGGAAGGGGACAGCTTCCCAGTGATGTGCAGGAGCCATTTGTCCCTGTCTCTGTACCTCACCTTCCTGGGGTCACAGAGAGTCTTCCCAGAGCTGTGTGAGCACTCACATCCCTCCATAGGTGACAACTCACCCTCCAAAGTCCCCTCTCCACCCTGGAGGTCCATCAGTTTCAGTCCATGTGGATGAACTCAAGCTCTGGGTTTGCAGGGTTGTACCAGAGCCCTGGTAGGGAGGTGCTGTTGCGGGAGGAGCCATTCTTGCTCCTGAAGCTCGACGAGCTGCTGGTCTCTTCCAGGACTCCAGCCACCACACAGCGCTTCCAGGGTAGAAGTGTAGCAGGAAGAGCCTTTCTTGCTCCAGAGGCTCGACGAGCTGCTGGCCTCTCCATGCCTTGCACCAGAGGGAGCTGAGGTTTTCTCTGTGGGTGTGTGTTCCACCTTTATTGGCCCCCTGGCCTTGCTCATGCCCAATAGGGGCCTGTCCTAATCAGGCACAGGTGGACTCACACCCACTCACTGGCAATTCGAGGCACCTGGTTGACAATGTCTCTCTACAAGGTGCAGTGACAGCAAGAGAGGAGGAGGAAGAGGGACAGGTGCACTTTGCACCCAAACAACCCCGTCCATGGTCCCTTCCCTCCCCATCCCCTGGGATGGCTGCACCCAGGGGACCCAGCCCTGCATGCAGTGACCAGCAATGTCTCTCCTGTGGGATGCCATCCCCAGAGTCCCAAACCAGTGCTCAGGCAGGTTTTGGTGTGTCCCAAAAAGCCCCTGAAAGTCCCGTGGCAGCAGCAGCTCTAAGAGAAGGGAGCAGGAGCTCCTGGGTATTGCTGCACACATCTGGTTGCATCCATCCCATCCCCTCCCTGTGCAGGTGCCAGCAGGTTCCTTCCCCCAGGATCCATCATCCAGCCAAACACCTCCTTCATCCCTGTGGATTTGTCCCCCTGCCAGTCCTGGAGAGGTTCTCAACACTTAGAGCAGGGCTTGCCTGGCACCCACTGCAGCCAGGAGCTCAGCCACAGCCTTGTCCTCACATGAACCCAGACCTGGGGAGTGGTGGGAGGGCAGAAGTTTGGGAATCTCCTGCTCAAATGACAGGAGGGTGAAGGACAGAACCAGACATCCCCCTCCCTCCATCCCTGCAGAGTCCATGGACTGCAACAGGAGAGAGGGATTCTACTACGACGAGCTCCTGAAAGAATGCATCGACTGCAGCACCCTCTGTGGGCAGCACCCCAAGCAGTGTGCACCCTCCTGTGAAGGTCAGGCTGCCCCAGAGGGATGGGGGGGATGTGGGGCAGGACCCCCAGGGCTGGGCTGGAGCAGGAGCCACGTTATGGGAGCAAAGCCAGGGAAGAGGCAGCAGACCCTGGGAAGGGGCTGCAAACCCTGGGAAGGGGCAGCAAACACTGGGAAGGGGCAGCAAACCCCCCCTTTCTCTTCATGCTGGGAGGTTGTGTGGGTGCTTCCAGCCCACTGGGACCAGGGAAAAGTAAGCCAGGACATGTCTCTGTCTCCCCTTTTCTCCATCATACAACCCCAGCACATGGTGAGGTTCCCCATTTGCCTGTTAAGTGTTTTCCAGTCCCATCCTTTGGATCTACCAGCCAGGGCCAGCATCTACAGTCACGTTTTCCACCTTCCAGCTCTCAGGGAGGGGACAGATTATTTTCTGACATCTGCAAATCCTGCACTGATTTGAGATGTGACCAAAAGAGAAAAGGGAGAATGGGGGGGGGGGGGGGAAGGGGTCTCCTTTACCTCTCTCTGAAAGAGAAATGCAAGCAGCAGTGGTGCATAGCAGCATTCAAACCCTCTCCAAGCAGATTGCATCCTCCAGCAAGGCTCTTCCCCTATCAAGAACTCATTCACATGAAGTGGGTACCTCAGGGGTTTCTAAGCACACCCATTTTCTGCCTGTCCCACAGCAGGTGCCCTGGGGGCCACCCCCCCTGTGGCTGTGCTGGAGCAGAAGTCGTGTGTGGAGCTGGAGCCATGGCTGGTGGTTTATCTGCTGCTGGGGCTCTGCCTCTGTGCCCTCATCTGCTCCCTGCTCCTGGGCTGGACCCACCTGAGGAGGAAGGGGGAGGTGGTCTCCTGCCAAGCCAGCACTGGGACCTGCCACTGCAGGGAGGATTCCTCCAAGGGTGAGTGCTGGGGGGGGGCTGGGAGAGGATGGGGAGCTCGTGGGAAGCTCCCAGGTAGGGCTGGGAGGGAAAAAATGAAGTTCACAGAATCACCTTTGTTGGAAAAGACCTTCAAGATCATGGAGTCCAACTGTTAACCTAAGGGAGCTCCTAAGGGAGGTAGGGAGAGAAAGGAAATGACATGCAATGGATTCGGTCTGAGCCTGGAAGAGGAGCAGGACTGACTTCCCATGCTGATTTTCCATCATAAGCCCCTTCCCCATCACTCCCTCACCTCCATGCAAGGGCTGGGCTGAGGGCTGGACCTGCATCCTCAGCCAGCAACTCTTCAGCCTCCGTACAGAGGCTGAACCTGGGGAAGAGTTGTTGCAAAAAGCCTCTTCCAAAATGAATCACCTGCTGCCTTCCTGTCCCAGCACTTTCCAGTTTTCCTCCCAGGGCTGCAGGACCAGGTGTGAGGTCGAGGTGATGTATGTATTCCATACACTGCCATGAGCTTCAGCAAGGTGCTGGCAGGTGCATCTCCTCTCCAGGTTCAGGTCATAGGCTGTAACTGGAGCTCTGCAAAACATTTCTTGGGTAAAAGGTGCTCCTAACCATGCTCTGAGCTAACACAGTGTGTTTGCAGATCGGCTGGTGGAAGCAGGCAGTGATGCTGATGGATCTGCTGGTGGCAGGGTCCCAGAGCCAGTGGAAACCTGTGGCTTCTGCTTCCCTGGACATGGTTCTGCTGTACAAGAAACCAAATCATTCCACAGCAGCTGCTGTCACCCGGGGGAAAGGGCTGCTGCCTGTCACACCAGGATGTGCAACACGGGAAGCGCCGGGGCCATCCCCAGCCCTGACGACGGCCACTTCAAAATCATTTGCTCTCCTTCACAAGAGAAGACCCCCATGCCATGACTGCAGCTCCTACACAGGAAGAGGGAGGCTGTGCCCTCAGACCACAGTTGCTTCACCTTCTCCATCCAGTGACTCTCAGGTTCTACCAGGACTGGTGCACTTGGCACCATCTCTGCCTGAAGGCTGCAGGTTACAGACAACATCGTTTTCTTCCACTCAGGGAGTCAAACTTTTTGTTATTCTTGTACATTCCCAGTGACAGAACTCACCTCCCACTTAGCAGAGCCTCCATCACTGCACTTCATGTCTGCTGACTCCTTCCTGTGTCACTGGGACTGATGTTCCTCTGGGGGTTTTTATCCTGGTTCCAGCATCAGCCACACTTTGTTCCTGCACAGGGTGTTGGTGCAGGGCCAGGACCAGGCTGGGGTGTTCAGGGGTCCCCATGCAGAGCACACCTTGAACCTGCTGGGAAAACCCCACCATGGAACAGAAACAGAGGTGTAAGCATCTTAAACATGGATTCAGACCCAGGAAGTTACTCGTGGGAGTTACAGTGCCCACAGGTTGCTGCTCTCAAGACTGGAGTATTTTCTGAATTTAACAGAAGCTTCTTTACAGGACAGAATATGTGGTAAGAACCAACATGGAAAGCTCCACTTTCAACACTGCCTGAGAGGGGGGGGACACATGATGGTGATGGCAAAGATTTTTCTTGTGACGGGACACGGGGAGCTGGGACAGGCACCAAAATCCCTGATGCAATTGGGTTTAAATGTGAAAGCTCTTCCAAGTCTGAGAACTTTTCTGAAAGACTGAATTTTTGTATGCTTGCTCTGGGTTACTCAAACTAGCTGGTGGAAATGATGAACCAGCTAGAGACACAGCTGCTTTGGGGGAAAAATTGTCATCTGATCTGGCTTTGAAAGCTACTGTGGGAACCTGTGGCTTTAAACACCTCACTTAAGTTCTCATTTTCACTAAAGGAGAGCATGGGAATTTTTTGCTCGGTGAGAAATCACTTCTGGTAGGAGCTCATCCCCTCCACACTCTCAAACCAGAGCTTCCAACTTGGAAAAATAAATCTGAGTCAATAGATGTACAAGTTGGTGTTTGCAAAGGGGACAGACTGAGAGAAACATGAGCACAGGGTTATAACCCTGTCCCCTCCCTATCGTGTACTTTAGATGTCTGTGCTTTCTTATCACTAACGAAGGCACCACGAGTGTGTCTGGGCACCAAGCACATAAACCCCATTGGAAACAAAGTGCAAAAGGTGGTTTAAGGTGAGGACTAAGAGCCCACCCCTTCGTCCAGCATGAGGCAAAGTTTTGCTTTCTTGAATTGCTTCAGGAACCAACCTGACAACTCACCCCAGTTTTCTGTTGTGCTTCATTTCCATCTGTTGTTTCCCTGCAGCAGAATCTGCTCCAGTGGCCTCTGGACTCCCAGCAGCAGCTCCCATGGCCTCAGCTCCTGTAGTCTCCATGGCCCCAAATACCACAGCATCAGTGGTGACCCCATTCCTCTCAACCTCCCAGGTGTTTCAGCCCCAGAAGACACCTTGTCCTACACCTTCTCATCCTCAGCTCTTCCTCAGCCTCCCAGCCCCTCTCAGCCTCAAATGTCTCCTTGCTCTGCACCTCACTGCAGACCAATCTCTGCACCACCATCCCCCAGTCTCTTGGTTTCCATCCCACCTTGGCCTCAACTCTTCCTTGTCCACCCACTGTCTATTTGCTGTTGCTCTCCCTTTAGTCTCCCCTAGAGTCCCCACTTGCGTTCTTCCTCACCCTCTGCTCATCCTCATCCTCTCCCACCTTCCTCAGCCTCTTGCCCTGTCCCTCTTCTCCCTGTCCTGCTCCCTCTGTGGCCTCTTGCACCATCACATCCTCCACAAGCACCAGAAGTGCTGTTCCTCTTCCTCTTCCCAGCTTCCCCTCCCCACAACCTCCCCTTCTCAGCTTCCCCAAGGTGAAGGAAAGGGTTTTGCACTTACCCTGGGGCAGCACCAGCCCAGACCCCCTGGTCCCATGTCCAAGCTCTGCCCAAGTGAGGACAGGGGCTGCAGGAGAAGCAGGAGGAGGAGGAGAATCTTCCTCAGCAGAAGGAGCATCTCATCCCACTGCCCCTTCCCAGCACAGGGACACCACCTTCAGCCCAGCTCTGGTGCCCTGTGGACATTCAAGTGTCACCTCCAGGGACAGCCACTTGTCACCCGTGGGAACCCCCAGCCACATGGTTTGTGTGAGGAGATTCAGAGCCTTATTTAAACCCAGGACAGCAACACCTGAATGTGTGGCACCAGTTCAGCAATTAGGGCATCTCTGGAGGATCGAGCAGCATCAATTATTCAAACACAAGAGCTTTCAGGGAAGAGTTAAAGCCAGCTCAACACAAGAGCTTACCCAGCCTGGCCCTGGTGGCCCTGGTGGCCACTTGCCCTCTCTCTCAGTCGGAGGGAAAGCTGGGACTGTCCCTCCTGCCACCAGACTGCCCAGGCTGCTGCTGCTCTGGCTTCTCCAGCCCTTGCTGCAGAACAGAGGAAGCTGCAGCCCCCGCAGCAGCCAGAGCTGTTGGGTTGTGTGCCACAAAATCCTCCTCAGGAGCCAAGTCCTTCCCTCCACCACCAACACACAAGAGGGGAGCATTCCTCACCCCTCCCCTCCATCAGGGGAGGTGATTTATCAATTATAAAAGGCTACAGGGAGCAACTTGAACAGATCAGCAGTGAGAACAAAACACAGGTTCCTCAGTACAGCCCTTGGGTGCTGGAGAACCAGGAGGAAATCAATGGCTTCGGCGTCACTTCTGCAGCTGTTGGCCAACAACAGAGGCTGAACCTTACCTGGAGCCTTCTCTGAAGGCCAGAGGGACACTTTGGGACACAAGAAGTGACAGCAGTGACAGATTACATGGTACTAATGACACCAAATTTTGAGCCAGAGCATCCACCTGGAGGTTTAACCCACACTCACATTTCTGCTTTTGCTCAGGTGTTCATTAGGTACCAGCACCAGGTAAATCTTCATCTTTAGTCAAGCAGCTGAGGGAGGAGAAAATATTCCCCTGACAGCCACTTTCTGGCTGTTTTTGTGCCTCACCCAGAGCTGTGTTCCTTGCTGACAGATAACAGAACACATGCTGCAATGTCAGGCTGCATCATCCCCACACCAGGATCTGTTTCCAGGCATTTCTGCAGGTGCTTCCTCACAACAGACCTCAAAATGCACAAACCAACCCCAAACTGCTCCCCGAAATGGAGGGGGGGTTGGCAGCTGGAGCAGCAGAATCATCCCTCAGGGGAGAAGCATCAGGGAGGTGGAATTTCATCAGCTGCTGGGTTGCTGCACTGCCAGGAGAGCTCTGCACAGAGAAACCTCCTGGTTCTGCAGGGAAGAAACCCAGTGCAGGAGCTGTGTGGCTGCTTCTGAAGAGATGAAAGGTGAGGGAAGGGTTGTGGCTGAGAGAAAGCAGGGAGAGGGGGAGCAGCTCTTCCATTTTTATAGGAAGAGGGCAAACACTCCCTCCTCCTCCTCCTCCAGCAACCTGGGCTGGAAATAAAACGATTATGGTGCTGTAATAAATGGTACAATTCAGGGAGGGACACAGGGGGGTGAGATGGCAGGAGAGCATTTTATACACCAGGAATTTTGCTTTTCAATCCCGAAGGCAGAGGACTGAAACCTCCCACTGGAAGCATCTGCAGCAGTGCAGCTGCACAGAGCTCAGCTCTGCTCCGGGCTGGGAGGGTGGGGAAAAAAACACAACAAAAATCAAAATTAAGGCTGATTGATAGGGCTGGCCTCTTCCCTAAGCAACTTGTTTCCCAAGGATTAACCACACAGCCTGCATTAGCCCGGGTGGCCGAGCCTGTGCTGGTGGCAAACAGAATTCATTTGTTGAGGCTCCAGCATCAAAAGAAAACTCCAAAAAGCAGAAAGGCGGCCGGAGCGCATCACCGCGCGGTGGCACTGCTCCTCCTCCAGCCACGGGACACGACTGCAGCAGCCCTGGGAATAATGAAGAGCTGCTTTTTGCCTTCCCCTGCAAGCTTGCTGCATCACTAAAAGGCAGCAGAAAGCGGCGTTTCCTTGCTCAGCCCGGGGAGGAGGGAGGGAAGGGAAGGAGGAGCCTGCGGGAGAGACCTTGGGCTGCTCTGCTCCGCTGGTTTTTTTCATTTGCCACAAAAAGGCTGAGGTTTTATCTTGCTGCACCCGATTACGGCTGAAAATTCATTCAAGCACAAAGGAGAAGGGCCGAGAGGTTACACAAGCAGAGGGTGCTCTCCCTCCTGCAGGGATCCAGCTGCCTGGGGAACTCCCACGCTGCTCGGGGGGATCTGGGATTCGAGGTGCTGTGGAGAGGTCCAAGTGTCCCAGGCATCTCCTGATGGACACAGCTGCATTGTGCTCTTCCACTTGATGTACAAACCAAGCAGGATCCACCTTCCTTTTGTTCAGCTGCTCTTTACGATGCTCATTTACAAACCCAACTCCTCCAATCTTCCCCCTGTTTCTCAGCCCCTTTTCCACCTCTCCCCAGGCAGGTGAGACACCTGGAACTCATCTCTCGAGCACCAGAACCTAAATGGTCAGGCCCACCCATGGGGAAATTCCAAGACCAGTTGTCTGGATACACCTGCAGAGCTTCACTACTTTCTTGGTGTGGCTCATAGCAATCTATACAGTGCCAAACTCTTACACACAGCTCCCTATAGATTCCATAGGGGAAAACAAAGCTATTTTTGCTCCTGTCAGCTCTTGTGTTCTGAGTGGTTTCTCTCCCAGGCTGCAATTCAACCCCCAGCTCACCAAGCCAAGGAGCTGCTTTTACAAGGTGGAGGGGGAGAAAAGGAGCAAACCCACATTTGTTCCCCCAGCTGATGCACCAAGTGCTGCAAGCTGAGGCCCAAAGCTGTGATTCTGCAAGGAAAAGAGGAGTACGAGAGGAGTTAATCCATGAGGGAGGATACAAGGAACCAATACCAGCCTGGCACATAGCAGGAAAATGTGTTGTTTACTTAAAAACCGAGTGCACTGCAGAAGTGCTCAATAGCAGCAAGATCTGTCGCTCAGTGCTGCCCCCAGCAGCAGCAGCCTCCAGCAGATGGTACATCATTCACCACCGAGGTTCTTCCCAGTGTCACCGATTTGCCATGGGAAGGCAACAGGGAAAAAAAAACCACAAAAAAAACGAACCCCAACCCAGACCAACAAAATCAACAAAAAACCAGCAACAACCAAACAAGCGATTTTGAGAAATTCAGCCTTATTCACAAGATTTAAAAAAAAAACAGAAAAAAAAAAAAGGAACCAAGACCACTCTTACAGTATAAACACACCAATTCATTCATTTTTACTGATGGTTGCATTTATGAGTTTCATTCTCGTGAAAAAAAAGGAATAAAAGGAAAAAAAATTAAGAAAATAGCTATTTATAGAAAACAAAACAAAAAAAAGGGCTCAAACAGAAAAGAATCTGTGCTGATGCTTTTGATGAGCAGTCCGATGGCATTAAACATTACCTGTGCAAGCAGGCATGCTTGAAAACCTGTCAGTACTGTAGCTTCAGTTCCACAATCCAGGATTTCTTTCATGGTTGTTGGAAAAAAAAGAGCCTAATAGTTTCATACTGTATTTATTTAATAACTAAAATTCACAAATAAAAAGATACTTGCAAAGTCCTTTAGTTGTGTCATCCCCTCCTCCTCCACTCTACTGCTTTCAGACCCATATGCATAAAAAAATGGGCTTGGATTTTTTTTTTGTTTTGTTTTTTAATTGTAACTGTTATATGATTGGTCATTGGAGCTGAAGCACCAAATGGAGAAGATGCTTTATGGAGATGAGGGTATCACCCCTTGCCTTCCCACACACATTTTGGAGAAACTCAGGAGATGTACCAGCGCCCGGACTCCTCTGCTCCCATTTCCCCCACCCAGAGCATTCCTTTCATTTTATATTTCCTCTGGTAAGTGACTGACTGCAGCCTCTTTTTTGCCCCTTTTCTGTCCTTGCAGGACCACAAACACGTTGGACATTGTTCATTTCTTACTCCACCAGGCTTTGAGTCAGTGTCAAGTAGGTCCTGTTACAGCTCAGTGCTAGTTGGTTTTTAAAGGGTCTTTTCATTTCAGGTAGGTTTGTGTGTCGATTCAGAAGGCTTGCTTATTTTCTTCCTTGTTTATTTCTGACAAGCTGCTGGATAAGGCTATTCATACTCCAGGAACTGTTTGTGATAGAACAGCAAATATCTGTAAGAAAGCAGAGGTACAGATTCAGCTTCCTGCCAGTGCCTCGGAGCAGAGGATTATTCCCACTGATGTGACCAGAAAATGTGTGAACTATTCATTTTTTTCCTTCTGAAGCATTTCCAGGGACATGCCTGTTCCCTACAATAACCATGGAGGAAGAGCAAGGAAGCCAGATGAAATTATTTTACCAACAACTTAGGAAACTGAACAGTTCCACATCAGTCAAAACTTCTTGGACCATCCAGAGCTTGAAAGCTCTGGAGCACTGGTCCCAGAGGGGCACAAAACACAACTGAGGTGCTTTCAGGTACAACTGTTGCTTTAGGGTTCTATTGCCAAAGCATCAGACACTTGGGATTTTTGCAAATCCTCTGCAGTTTACTGCTAAAGCAGCAAAATGAAGAACCAGGCATGGGGGTGAACACTTCTGTCCCTACCAAATACAACTCCAATATCTAATGTACTCATCTCTGATGCTGTAACAGGATGAAATTCTTCCTGTTTTATTTTTAATTACATGTAGCTGCTACCTAAGGCAGCAGGGACAGATCAGAGGGAAGGGGATTCATCTCTGTCAACTCTTCAGGTGCCACACACTGACCAGGTCACCACACGACTTCCAAAATGCTTCAAAGCACTGCTGAGAGTTTCCAGTTATTACTGTTCCATCCCACACCCTGTGGAGCTTCCCTTACACAGTGTTGATCTCAGGCAAAATGGATCAGAGATCAAACCAGCCTTTAGGGACAGGGATGGGCAGCAGTTCCATCACACATTCTGTCCTTGCCTGTGGCAGTTTCTTTCTCAGCCATGCTTCACCTGAGGACCAGAGCCAGCCACTTGTTATGGAATAAAAACAAAGTAGTCTTTCTGCTGACCTCAAAGTAGAAGTTCTCTTGTCAAATCACTTAACACTTAAATTCAGATATTATCAGGTATATCTTTTTTACTTCCACCCTTAAAGTTCAAAAAATGAAAAAATGGGAAAATCTGTCAAAAAAATTATGAGCTGAACATCTGTGCCTGCAGCAATCATGGAAATGTCAGTAATAATTAAAAGAAGAAGACAGGCTTATCTTTCTAGTACCAAGTCCAGAGCTGAAAATGCAAAATGAAGACTTCAGATTTTAAGCTACCTTATTCTTGAAGCATACACCAGTCACACCAGTGCTGCCCTTGAATGAGGAACCCCAAGATGCTTCCCTTGCAAACTCCTGCTCTGCACTCCCAATACCTGCCTACTGCAAACAGCTGAAACTATAATGTCAAATCTGAAACCCACTTAGTGCCATGAGCTCAGATACAGCTCATGATGCCACACACCACACTCTGAGTAATGGCTGTTCTTCAAACCTTTTACACTCGTAGTAATCCCCAGGTTCTGCAGCAAGGACTGGCTTGTGTCCTGGAGGTCAACACTTGGAACACCCCAGGTTCCTACACTGGGAGCCTGCATCACTTTGGTTTTTAGAGTCCCTTCCATTGGCAAGCAAAGGTTTGGACATGAGCACAGCAGCTACAGGCACTGCTGAGGCAGATGATGTCCCTCATCCTCTTCCCTCTCTTCTCCCTTCAGCAAATACAGGATTCCAAAGCCCTGATTCATACACAGACTCTGGATATTCCACAAGAGAAATTAAGTCTTCTCTCTGAGGAAAGAGTATTTAATGTAAAGCCAGGAAATCCCAACAAAGGTAAAAAGATTCCTCTCCCCAGTCCAGCTCACAACTTACCCTTCACTGTCTAGCACATCCTTAATGCTAGCCTTGGTGATAATGGCATCATCACACTTGAACCACTGGTCCTTGTGCTGCCGGATAAAGCTGGTATAGTGCCCACTCTCCAAGGTTCCCTGGTGATTAACTACTGCAAACAAGGAATACCTGGGATGGAAAAGAGTTAATGAATAAGTGGGTCAAAAGGAGAAAACCAACTCCTGTGTTAAACAGGCAGAAGCTTGTGTTCCTAAACATGTTATCAAAATAGTAAAGGATCTGATCCATCAATAAAACATTAACATTAACTGGGAAGGGGACATCCTTACCCAGGGAAAAGAATCACTTTTTTTTTTGTCTGTCTTGCTTTTACTGCAAGATTCCAGCCTGGTGACAGCCATCAGCTTTATCAATATTGGCTTCCAAATATTTTTATTCTAAACCAGATCAATATTGCTGCATTTCTGAAGAGGACCACTGATTATCTGGTCTGACCTGCTCTTTCCCTGACTTAGTTACTCTAGTGAATCAGAAAAATTAATCTGAGGTACAGGGATGGGGAAGAAGCTAATCCTAAATAGAGCTAATCTGAACTACTCCTAGTGACAACCTGCTGCACTGATTAATTGCCCTGATCTACAAAGTCTGAACCTGCTTTGAAATACCAAACACCTTCAAGCCTTTATTTCCAGCTTTCAGATGCTGCTGTTCATTTGCCTGAGAGCCTGAAAAATAGCAGCCATATCTCTGTTCCAAAGATACTGACAGACTGATCAAGTTGCTCCTAACATTTTTCCTTTTCTTTTCTTAAAAAGGAGAAGACTGGAGTCCTGGGTGCTTTTGTTCTAAGGTAAGATTTTGTTTCCAGCTTTAAATAGACTTGCAGATCTTTTTCTGATGTTCTCCACTCTCTTTAACTCTTTCTTAAAATGCCCTCCTCAAACTGGGATGCAAGCACAGCTGCAGAATGGTAACACAGCATCTCTGCTCTCACTTGATGTTGTTCTAATCATGTTCAAAATCCACAGAGCTCTTTTTACACAACGCTGCTGCAGCAAGGCACTGATCAGCTGATTGTCTGCAGAGCTCCTGGATTTATGAAGTCTCTCTCTTCCTAGTAGAGAACTTCAATCCAGCTGGGGTGGACACCACCCCCCAGCCTGGAGGATTCTGAGATTGCTCCAAACTGGCACCCAGTTTACCAAGCAGCCCAGATGCCCCATTCATTACCTGACCCTCTTATTTGCTGACAACTTCTCCAGCTTCAATCATGTGCAAGCCACAACTCTGATCAGTTGTGTTTCCCTTCTGATCTCTGCTAACACCACTGAACATCAGACATTTAACAAATCAGCTGCTACAGGACCATGTGTAACACTGCCTGGTACCTGCAACTAAGCCCTGGTTATTTTACTTTCTTATCTTAGTGCTGAAGGAAGTGCCTTGAAGAATTTAAATACACAACATCAGCACATGACTGTAGCAACCAAACTTGTGACCTTGTTTAAATAAAATTAAAAAAAAAAAATAGGGTTTGTGGCCATCTCCATTCCCATAAAGCTCTAGATACTGGTTTCAATTACACTGCCTTTACAATCATGAGCAAATCCCACCAGCCCATCATTTATTCTGATGGAACCAACAGCTGACCAAGAGACCCCAGAATTACTGGGTTCATTCCTCCTGGGGACTTGGAGTGTCAGTGTCATGTAAACTTTCTTTCAGTCCTCTGAGCTCCCTTTGCTTTTGCAAGAGAAACTGGATTATTTAAAGGCAACACCCATCCCTTTTCATACTGTAACCACAGCTTTTAGTTTTGCTCACAGACTGACTGCTGGGGTTATCACCTTCCAGTCTGCAAGTCAGCTGCCACAAAGCCCCCAGAGGGGCAAGCAACAGGAGGGAAGGAACCTTTATATGACAACAGTTCAGACTTACTGTGCTGTCAAAAATAGGGCCCTGCAGGATACAGAGCAGACTGCATCTCTCCTCCAAAAGCCAACTACCTTTCCCAATAGGAGTCATGGAATGTACCACTTACTTATTATCATTGTTTAGACTATCCGTCGGCTGCTGGTACTGCCCGTTCATTCTGCTCTCTTTACTGCAACACACACAAAAATCCAGTCACTTAAAGCTTCCCAAGGCAAGGAAACAGGTTTTACATGACACAGCCTGCTGGCTGAATCCAGGCCCTTATTCACCAGCAGCACAGCACTGCTGAGCAGGGCTGCTGATTAGGATGCTAAAGGTGCTTTATTTGTTCTGGGTTTATTTGTTCATTTGTTTCTCTGCAGCAGTGCTACAGAAGCAAACACCACTTCTCCTCCTGGTCAGGGCTCCAGGGCTGCAAATACAGATCTGTTCACATCAAATGTCCTATCCCAAAAGCTTAAAAATAGGTGAGGATGTGTATTTTGAAACTGGAAAAATATCTCATTCCATCAAGCCATTGACCTGGCTCTGATTTGTAAATTCATTTTGTATTTTGACAACAGCAACAGGATTATGCTGTTGACTTCATAGCTGATGAAATTCAGATTACTGAGTTATGCCTGCTGATTATCCAATCTCTGTTCTGTCATACTTGATACCTTTTATCAGCACAGCCTGTTCTATCCAGGAAGAATTCACCACAGATGAACAGAGAAGTCTCAAAATCTCCCAGAATATACTGGAATAAACCATATATTCTTAATAGAAAACTATTTAACAAAGCTTCAGGGTTCTCCTTTCTCTCCTGGCAGAATCATCTACTTTTCTCTGAGGGAGGAGGGGCAGGGTGGGTGAAGCTTGAAATTACTACTAACATTCTAGCACCAAGTAGAGCCCCTGTGTTAAAAGCTGCCATGTTTGGAGGCTTTCAGCTACAAATTAAATCTGAATCACCTCTTGCATATTTGAATGGAACACCTGACAAATACTCATTAACCAAGCTGATTAAATTCCTTTCAAAAAGGTGTATTTGTATAAATGTCATGTCTTTCACAAACCTGGGAGGTGGGAGAAGTCTTACTGTTTCTGTTTAAATGCCAATTAGAAATACCTGTTTTAACCTGGATTGGTTTATTTTTTTCCTTCTTGCATTCTTGAAACAGAAGTTGCAAAACAAAACCCCCCAGATTTGCATGTGTGCAGGAATAAAAAGGAAGGATTTTAATAACTTCAGGACAACTGGGCTGGGCATTGGGTTATGTGTATTCTGCCTAATTACACAGGATGACTGATAGGGGTGCTCAGGTAATGGGGCCAAAGTAGGTATGTGAAGGCATGATGGATCTCAGTCTATAAATTTAGCATACAACCAGAAATTTAACACAGATTAAGAAAAAAAAACGTTTCAATAAAAAGCCTTTTCTGCTACACAAAATCCAATACTTTATCTAAAAATTCATTTAGAAAAACCCATGTTTCAAGGGGCAGCTTACACCCATCTTGCATGATGCACGTGGATGAACTGGCAAACAGTTCTGTCCAGGTCTTTGGGGGATCTGGGACTTGGTACAGACCTGGAAGCCATGAATGGTGTCATGTCCAGCTCCAGTGGGAAGGAGACGTACGTAGTGATCTTTCGCCTCAGTTTGGCTGAGTGTTCAAACCGCTGCAGACAAAGAGGAAAAAGTTTATTTATTTCTTCAGAGAAAGGCTACATTTTCTGTCTTTTATCAGCGTGCTGAGCTTAGGAACAAGAACACAAAAGCACATTAGCAGTAAGCACCCAGGGATCTTTTACCACCAGCTACCTGGGCGTGGAGCCCCGTAATAAATACTAACACATTTCTAGCAGGAAAATGAAGCAGAGTTTGTGGAGGGAAAATCCTGCACTAATTACATTACTTACCTTAACAGCTATACATATAAACTTATTCCCAACTCACATTAAAAAAAAATTATTCAACAGAGAGGGAACACTCAGCCATTACCCCAATCATTGCTCATTTGTACTACACTCTGCTCAAATAGATGCTTGCTGCCTACACCAGCACACAAACCTGGTGACAAAGAGAGCTTGCCATAAGTTCACAACACTTCATCCACCCATCCAGTCACCTCAAGTGACAGGATCCAAGCCCACACAGGAATACCAATTCAAATCAGGGCAAAAATGGAATATGATAAAGGAAAAGCCTCTTCCCTCTGCCAAAAGGAGCCTGCAATACCCACCAGCCTCTCCTCATCTTCTCAACTGAACATTAAATGGAAACAGGAACAAATACCAGAAAGAGATGAATGAGTTTCTATTTAAAGGCAGCTTCTCTCCCCATTTCTCAGAAATTCTGCTCTATTTACACTTAAAGTTAATTATTTTCCAATTGTGGTGCCATAACAATTCCCTAGCAACAGATCCAGACACGACAAGCTGAGAACTCTGTAATTCTTATCTTTTGTGTTTCCTTTTTGCTTTAATACACAAAATGAAATTTGCAATTTGCATGGACAGGACAATACTATCACTTAGAAAAAGCAATTTATTTTCAAAAAATGTGCCATTGTTCCAGGTAACACAGATACTGAATACTGAAGTGAGTGTGGGGCTGAGCACCTTCAGGCTCCTTGCCCAAAGAGCAGAATTACCTAGGTGTATCTTGCTAACTACTCTGCAACAAGCAACTAAAAAGAAAAACAAGAGCTCAACACCCCCAAAACTCAAGTTTCAAAAAATGTCAACAACCCTGAGACCTCAAGAACACTCTTTAGGAATACCACAACAGCCAGAGAAGAAAGGGATTGCACAACTGTGTTCCAGCCAGGCTAATATCTGTGGCATGTGAGATTTTATTTATGCCACTCAAGATGCACTTGAAGAACTGCTGGTCCAAGGGGGTGACCAGCTGAAGGGATGGTTGTCCCAGTCTGAAAAAGCTTGTGAATTACAGAAGAGGAAATTCTTTCCACCTGCTAACACCTTTTTCTGGTAGAAAGCAGAATCAATTTTTTCTCCCAAATACACCTTCTTATGGCATTCTATTTTGGTGTCAAGACCTCTCCATTTCCTTAACAAGCCTCTGAACAAGCCAGATTTTGAAAATAAATTTTAACTTGCTGCTATGCTGGACACGGAGCTGCTATGTAATTTAAAAATGCCAAACTATAATCGTGTCTTGAATCCAGCCCATGACTTGCTCAATGAGACCATGACACTCCAGCTACACAGATTATTAGATTTTCCAGTCTGAATGTACTGACCCAGCTTACAGGGCTATTGGAAAATAAACCACAACTGCCTGCATGCTACAGCAAAGTTCAGCAAGTGTTTTGTCATGACAGCTACAAGATAAAAGTCTAATTCCACCAGTATTAAAGTTACCCAGGTGTTTTATCAAAGTTCAAAGCTTAGAAACCATGTAAGAAACAAAACAACTCAAGTCCCTGGAGGAAAATCCTGGAGTGTGTGTTCATTCAATTCACCATTCCCCAGCTGGAAGAGAAGCAGTTTCATAGAATGATTTGGGTTGGAAGGGACCAAAAAAGGTCACCTAGCCCAACCCCTCTGCAGTCAGCAGGGACACTCTCATCTAGATGAGGATGCTCAGAGCCTCAAGCCTCACACCTTGAGCATCTCCAGGGATGGGGCCTCAACCACCTCCCTGGGCAACCTGTTGCATTTTCCACTACCCAATACAAGCTCCCATTTGTACACAGCATGCTGGCTGCATTTTAATATCTGTTTCCAGTCACCATGGTCACCAATAAAGTGCTGTTCTTCTTTAGTAGCTCAAGTGGCACCAGTATCATCAGCAGCCAAGCAGTTTATTGAATCAGTGGTCACAGCAAGAGGCCAGTGATCACCAGCTGCTGCCCAGCACTGGGGGGATTCTGGCATTCTGGCTCAGGAGACACTCAAGGCCTGAGAGGGCTGCATCTGGAAAGCTCAAGCAGATCAAAGATGCAGTTAAATGACTGTGGTGGCTGCTCCCACAAAGGTCTGGGCCATCACGTTTCAAGGACCCCTTCCCTCTTGACACAGAATGACCTTCAGCTTCCTCCTGCACCACACTCAGCTCTTTTTAGGCACCCAGGACTGAACTCTGAGGACACCACCTATGACATTATCTCCCAGTGCTGCATCTGGCACAATCTGGATTGGAAATGTTGAGCATCACATCACAACTGGGAAGATAAAAAGAAGCCTTCTCCATTGCAATCAGTTACTTTTGCATGCTTTTTCTTCAACACAGAATTCCTCTGTGGCAATCTTCAAGTAGAAGGGTAGGGTCAAAATTTTACCATGCAGGAGGAGCAAATGGAAATTGGTTTCTGTGCTGGTTCAGGTTCTGCACCAGTTTTCAATTTTGTTTCTAGAGTCTGATTAGCTGGGTTCCCCCAGACATACTGCAAACCTGTATTATAGATAATAAAATATCTTAATAGGAAATCTAGGTGGGCATGCAAGTTGTTCTTTATATTAATTTATATCACAAAAGATTAGTCACTGAAAGGCAGATGATATGTCCAGAGATTTAACTTATCCTCCCAGAGAGGAATACACATCCTCTGCTCTGCCTGCCCCCTATGAACTTACTTTGAGATGAAAACAGGCCACAATGGGTAACTTCTTCATAGTGAGTTGTTTGGTAGATTCCTGGTAGCTATGGCAACCACTACATTTGATTTTGGCACTGCTTCCTAGATGTTCTGGCCTTGTAAACCTGAAAAAAAATATCAACAAGCATAAGGGATGCACAAAACAATCAGATGATTTTCTACATCTGCTGAAAGCACTTCTTCTGCTTTAACTTGTGGGTCCACTGGCACCACAACAGAGCTCATGGCATTTAAATCTCATTTTGAAGAAACTCAACACCTATAATAATGTGAAGTGCTCTGGTTCAGATATCCAAATCTGACATTTATCACTACTCTACTGCACAACATTGCACCCAAAATGCTTCAGTGTCTGAGAAAAGAGCTAAATGTGGGTTCACCTCCTTCAACAGGACAGCTCATTTCCAGATAGAAAGCAAAGATCTTTTCAGAACTGAAAAAAAAATTGATGTGGAAGTGCCAAAGCAAGATGACAACTTCTGTGCTCAGCTGCATTGCTATCCACAGGATGCTCCTCTAGCTTGTAGCCCTCCAGGGTTAGGATCAAAGCTCTGAGATGGAAAGGGCTGTAAACACAAAGCTCTTTTCAAAACACAGATAACTTCCATGAAAACCCAAGTGTTGACAACTAGAAAAATCTCTTTCAAAATTTTCAGACAGAACTACTCAAGGGAGCTGTGGGAAGAGGCCATTACAGAACAGGGAACTGCTTAGAGAAAACACCTCTGTCTTCTCACAGCACACTAAAGCAAAACATCTCCCCCTTTTTCTGAAGCTGCCAGCACAGAAAAGGCCAGGAGGATGGACTGCTAAGTCCCTTCCTCCAAATTTAGACTTCCATGGGGCAAATAAATCATCTCCCCAGAGGCTTCTTTACAAGTAGGGCTTTTGAGATGAAACATTTTGAATTATAAGTGAACATTTTTCACCAATGCACACATTAAGCAGGTGAGGGCAACATGGGGTCAGCTGGTCACTAAAACTGCTTTGCCTCATTCTGTTTAGGGCCAGTGCTGCCTCCAGCATTAAATGATCATCACAGGCTTATGGTCTCCCCTCTTGTTTAATTAACAAAATTTCCTTTCTGGGCTTGTTTTTTTTCTTTTTTATTCATTAATGACATATTCCTGCTCAATCCTTCCTTCTTCAAGCCACCTTCAGGTTGCATGGCCACACAGACTAACACATCCCCTCCTTATTTGAATGCAAAATATTCAACCTCTCTGCTAATTTTGGGGTAAAACCCTAGATCCATCCTCTTGAGACATTAAGAGTTCAACTTCTTCCCAGAACCCATACTCTTTGAGGTTCTCTTCAAACCTGGACATTTCTCCTTCCCTTATCATCTCTCTCTGATTCCAGTAATTCCCATGCTGAAGAAAATCACCAAAATTTGACCAGCTTTGCCTCCTGATATATTCTTGCATCAGCATTTTCTCATTTGTACTAATTCCCTTGTTTTCTTATAATTGATGATCTTAAAAAGTGTCCAGAACCTTGGAAATCAGATGTTGGAGGCTATGAATTTTTATTTCAGGAGGATGAGCTTTGCCCCAGGCTCCAGGTAACCTCTTCCTCAAATACATTTGACAGATATCTGCATTTGCCCCATGTGAATGACTTGCAGATCTGCTAAGAGACCCAAGTTAACATTACATGAAGCCATCACATCCACTCCAGTGACTTGTTTCCAAGATGCCCAAGTTTCCTGCTCAGAATTACCTTCATCTTTCTGAAAGCTCTATTCTTGTATTTCTGAATGCCATCCCTGCAACTAAGCTGACAGTGGCTGACCCTCAGCTCTGCTTAGGGCAAAATCCATACTTGGGGTTGTAATTTAAAGCAATATTCAGTGAATTGTGAACTTTTTCCACGTGCTTGCTCAGCAGACACAACCAAGACTATGGAGTCAGCCACCAGTGGTTTCAACCATTTCCCTCAACTGTCCAGTGCCACCTGAAGAAGAGAATGAAGCCAAATTCTTTATTATCCCACCCAAAGGGTTATTTCTTTTGTCCCATACCTTCGCAAGCAGTCTGTGAGCGTGGTGGTGCCTGACACATGGCTTTCCCCATTCACAACACTGCCATCACTGCCTGGACTCAGGGGCCAGAACGGGGTGGAGGAGCCTGGCAAATCCAAACTGATGTCCCAGAAGGGGTCTATCGTTGTGGAAACGCCACTAGGAGAAAGCAAAGAGTTTCAGGAATGTTAAAAAGAAGTGAAGAGTCCCTCCCACTTGAAGGGGCACTGACACTCTTAGAGCTTTGGGATCTACATCACCCCTAGAGGGCACTCAAAGCTGACAGAAAACACAGTTGCTCTGGAATGTTTTCCCCCCACTGTCTTTCTGGATATGTAAAAGCAGCATGGTTTGGGACACTCATGTTAAGTACCAAATGCAAAATACATTCATTTACTACAACCTCCCACCCTCTGAAGATCTGTGACTCGGAGTGAACAAGCGGAGACAGAGGAACTGACCACTATAAACCAGTTTAACATCCATGATGAGAGCTACCTGCATCCCCAGCTGGTGCTCTGGTCAAGACATGGAAGATGGTGCTTAAGGCTTCTTTGATAAAGGGAGCCAAATATTTTGGCTATACAATACTGCACTGAATTAAGCTTTCAAGTTTGTATTCACATCTCATCCAGCATTTGATGAGGCCAAAGAATAACTGGATTAAGTAGCAGTGTATGTTCTCAATCAGATTTCTCTACAAAACAGCTGAAGAGAAGCCAAAAGCCAGACTATGGAAAAAGCTTCTAAAATCTTACCTTGTATGTGACTCAAATCTTTTCTTCCAGCATTTACATTTTTAAGAGGAGTCAAGAACTTCAGAGGTCTAAGCTCCTCATCTGGAAGCATTTTCTGTTTGTAGTTATTACACTTAGTTTTTGAGTTCTCTCTCCCTCTAAAACCAATGTCTTTCATTCTGCAATCTCATTAAGCCCAGAATATTCTGCCTTTTCTCCAGCTTCATTTGAGCAGAAGTTGTCAATTTTCAAAAGAAAACTTCTTTTGTTTAAGTTTCATCAATGCTAATATTGTGTCATAACACATTGTCCTGGTTTGAGCCAGGCCAGGACCAAGCTTTTTATTATCATGCAAGGTTTCTTTGGCTCCGTGAGGCAAAGAACATAAATTCCCAAATTTTCCCTACAGCAGATCTTCTGCAAATCTCTCCAGGAGAAGGAGAATAAAAGCAGATTCAACAAGCACAGCACAACAGCCTGTCTGCAGGACAGCTTGTGGAATTATAAAGTATGCAGGACAGAACAAAAAACAAGAACTCTGACTTCTGCACTATGGCAACACTACACATCTTGAAAGAGAAATCAACTTGCTCCAGCACATGGAGTACAACAAATACATTTTTCCTTACTCTTGTAAAACATTCACTTGCTGGTACCTGAGATTATATTAGTGTTAGCCTCTTTGAAAAGTCTCCTGATGATACATGAGGCTCCTAACTGGAAGAAAACATGGTTGCCTATCAGAATGTTCCTCAAATGTAGTGGCAATTATATAAATTCAAAACCAGGGAAGTTTCTGGGAGTCTTTTCCTCATGAACTTGGAAAAGAACAGCCTTTTGTAGGCAACTAAAAACCTTCTGTCCATAAGCCTGTGGTCCTTTCCAGGTAGCTTTTTTAGCATGCCTAAATCTGTATCCCAGGTAACCAGCAACTGACTGCCTTTAGCTGATGCCACATTTAAACAGTTCCTGTCTTGCTGGAATGTTGCTGGTGTTTTATCAGAAGTCAAGAAAGAAACAAGTCAGTACACAGCTGCAGTGGGGGCTGTACAACTTGAAATCAAAGTGCAGAACCAGAAAAAAAGGACTTACTGGCAGACTTGACAGGTAACATCAGACTGCAGCCCGCCTGTGAAGATTTGGTCTATGATGCAGTTACAGTGGTTGGGGTTGTTGGCCTTCTTCCCATTATCATCACCTGGAGGAATGCAAACACAGGCTCAGAAGTCAAAAATCCTCTGAGGGAACAGTGGTTTGTCTTGGACTGTGTCTCCAGTAACTCTTTGTAACATAAATCTATAAATGTACTACGAGCTCACACTGAAAATACTGAACAAAAACAAGGTAAAAATAACTCCTGGCAATACCCAGGATATGATCTGAAGGGGACTGAAGGCAGTTGATGCCTGGAGAGGGGAAGCTTGAAGCCATACCAGCTGCCAGCCAGCCCCTTCCTCTGGGTACAGCCTCATCTCCCTTTACAGATCCTGCTCTGCACTATCTGGTGTAAAGATCAGTTCAGTTGCCAAGGTAGTTCATGAAAAAGACCATTTCAGCTTCACTTAAGAGTGCCACCAGGCAGTATTTGTCTCTGAGAAACCAGCCATGTCTTTACCACAGCAGAGCTTAATTTATGCTTAGGCAGTGTTCAATACCACCTCCCTTTTCCCAATGAACACAAGAGGAGAAACCTCAGCAGTTCCTACTTTTTAATTCCCTCCCCAGTCAACTTCTGAGAGTAGGGTGAGGGGAGGAGGTCTGTTCAGCCCCATTAACCCCCAAGCCTGCAGCCTGTCCTTTCAACACAAACATTTTACCTTCCCTTCAAGTTTTCAGTGGTGAGAAAATGAAAGATGTTCTTATCTGAAGGGGAAGATAAGTGCTGTGTCTTCCCCAGCCTCTGCAGAGACACAGCAAAGCCTCTGGGTTCCCAAGGGGCACAGGGAATGCATCCCCATCTTTTAGGTATAATCAGCTGTCACTGCAGAGCTCAGGAGCAGAGGAATTCATTTCTATCATCTGAGTGCTGAGATGAGGCCAATTCAGCTTCCTGAGACTAACCAGAGCATTAAAACAACCAAAAAACTTCTTGGCACAGTTCTCAGCTTTAAAGCACACTCCTCCTCCCATTCCCACCAGGTAAGCTGGGAGTGAAACACTTTTTCTTTGGTTTCCAAGACCCTGCTGTTTATTTTCTTTGGGTAGGATGGATGAAATTGGTTTTGCTCTGTAAACAGAGATGCAGATGCAAATCATCTTCCCAGCAAGAACCAGGCTAATTATCTTGTGACTGACAGAAACTGCTAAGCCAGAATCATGGTTTCCTGGTATCTTTAACTTACTAGTGAGTATTTCACCTTTAGAAATTAATTCTTAAGATGCTGTCTACTCAAATCAGAACTATTACTGAAAAATAATTGATTTCTAGTCAAGAATGTCAAAAAAAACCCACCCAGGTAAAAACAGAGCAAAACCACAGCACTATTCTTGTGCCTAAGGTGTTCTGGCTGGAGCCTTCTTGCAGAAGAAAGGAATGATTTTTTCTTCCTTTAGAAGTTTGTTGGAAAATCCTGTGTAAAGTGAGAAAGGTTCCACCCAAAACTAAGCATGGAAAAATAGACATGGGTGATACCTACTGAGCTGCAATGAGCCACTCCAGTTAATTGGATCCTAAATGCCTCAGAAGAGCTCTCACTTCGGCTGCCTGCTTTGGGAACTTTTTGTTTGACTTGTCAAGAAGAGCACATTGTTTCCTTAAAATGGCTCCTGAACAAAACACCCTAAAATTAGATTTCCAATGTCCCAAGTTCAAGCTGGGGGTTATCAGACCCAGGCTCAGGCTTTTCTTGATGTTTTAGCTAAATCTTACTTGAACTTGTGATCTTTTTAAGGTCTCAATTACGCTAAGCTAATGAATGGAGCATGGAGTATTGAGACTCTAACAAGATATTCTTCACCTTTACAGAAAAGATCACTTCTGAGCTTTGAGGACTACACGTGGGTTTTCCAAAAGGAATTTAAAGGGTTTTTTACCCTTGTTTTTAAAACTCCACTTTCCCTTTTTCAAAGCAGCAGCACACTGCTGCCACAGCCCTGTACATCTCACCATTTGAAATGTTATCTCCCTCTCTTTTAAGAAGCAAAGAAAGTGTCCAGAGGTTTTTCACTGGACCACAGGTACCACCCCTCTTGGACACCTTTTCCAGGCCAGTTCTGCCCTACAGGAGGGACCAAACCCTCCCTGTTCAATTAGACAAGAGGGTCTCAAAAGAATATTCTTCTGCAAGCTTGATCCCAGCAAAACAGAAGGGCATTACCCACTCAGTGTTATTTCCCATGGCATTTGGTTGGAGAGGAGGAGAAAAAAAAGAAAGATTACCACCTACTCACACTTGTCAATGTGTAACAGATGCTGAGAGGAGGTATATTATGCAGCTGAGAACTAGAAGCTGCTAGATTGCTGTGCTCAAGTTAAGGTTCCCTTCTACATTTCTGTCTTACAAAGTAGGTTTTAATTTTTATGCATTTTTGTTTTTCAAGCTGTTCATTATTCCCACTTGGGAAAAGTAGAAGCTTCTTGAAAGAGACTGGTCAGCACGAGACCAAGAGGAAAACTTCAAAACACATCAATGTAAACACCAATGAAATCATAAGAGTGCAGAAAATGGAGTTTAAAAGTTTGGATTCAAATTAAATGCAACTGAAAAAAAGAATTTACTACTACTGCACCACACATATTAACTTGTATTCAGATATATGCATTTAACATACTACTAAAGGCAAATCAAATGTAGTAACTTTAAGAACAGCTATCAATTACTTTTTAGCATTTCTTTGAAATAAAAATCGGGCAGCCTTGCCACTAACTTCCATTATGCATTTTAAATGAGGAAAAGGAATTTCAGGACTTCTGGAGTTTAAAAGGGGCATTTATCAAAATGACACTAATGTTGACTTTTCTGCTTTACTTGGGGCCCCAGTGTATGACAAAATAGTGGAGTGTAACTCTAAGAGTAGTGTGCAGAATGCACAGAGCAGGGCCCTGGTTTGCTCCCAAAGCTCAGCCCAGCATTCTTTCTTGGCAGGACACTCAGCACCAAGTTTCAAATCCTCTTTGTAGCAACCCTTGTTGAAGATGAACACAAATGTTTCATAAAAACAAGATAGCTGAAGAATCAGGTTTGAAATATTACTCTTTGTTAGACAACAACATTGGCTGAAATAAAGCTTAGGATGAAAATGCAGGACTAAATTTATTATTATTATTGTTTTGCTTTTTGAACCTCTGTGGACAAATGCCCATCTCTGCCACTTGACTGCTGCTGCTCTTGCAATTAACAAAAAACCCAAATCAAACCTCACAGGCAGGGAGTTCACTGGGCTGAATAATAACTTTCAAATGGCTGCCTTGCTCCATAGAAGAAAATAACAACTCTGGCCTAAGTTTCTCCCAGGCTGAGTATATTTGAGACAAAGTTAGTGAACTACAAAGTGTTTGGATGATGGAACCTCACTGTCATGGGAGTCTGCAGAATTAGAACCCTGAATTTCTTCAGAGCACTGACAATTAAGATGTATGTTGACTAAAATGCTGACCTAATGCTTTACATACTAGGCAGAAATACCTATTATTTACATTTCTCTAAGAAATGGAGAGCCCTGGAACTCCTGAAGGATCTCACACGAAGACTGAGGTATGCTTTGCACTTGTTCTTGATAGAAGAGTCTAAGAAAACATGCAAGAAGCAAGAGATCAATGTCTGATCATTTTCAGCATCTTCTATAATCCAAACATACTCAGAGACTGAAAAGCAGAGTCATCCTGCATTTTAAAGAGCAAAGTCAATACATGCCAAAGGACAGGCTAGATTTCAGAACAAAAAAAGGTGGCCATTACCTAAACACTGAGGCTGTTCATAGCATTACTCTGGTGAAAAAAGCTAATTTATGGTGTAGAGTGAGCTCTGCATCTCATTCAGAAGCTTTTGTGGAGAGACAGACCACAAATGCCAGGGTACAATGATGCTGCAGAACTCTGTCAAACCAGCAAGAGAGATGGAAACAGCACAAAATGCAGTTACACCTTTAAATGTCATTTATAGGAGTGATGTTAGAGAAAGAATTCCAATTCAAGATTTTTTTTTTCAGTTGGAGTAATGCATTTAAGGACACAACTTGTGCCCATTTTGGGTGAGCAGTAGAGGAAGAGAAGTGATTTACAGCTTAACTTCTCTCCCCCAATACTCCTTTGCAGTTAGTCAATATTTCTCCAGCTGCTGGAATGAAAAACAGTGAAGCAGAGGCATGACACATTAGTTTCCTTTTCTTCAGAACCATTTCCTATTACTCCAGCAGCAGAGGAGCCCTGCTCTGTGTGCAGAGTGAGCCCTCCAGATGCCACAGCTCATCACAGCATCTCTGGCACAAGGAGACCTCATCTGTCTGGGTAACCATCCAGGTATCCTGGATGCTTCCTGGCTTCCAAAACTTCACAGATCTGTGCAAACAGAATGTAAAAAACAATGATGGGCAAGCCTATAAATGATTCTCTCCAATTTCACACTTGGCACGATGCAGTGTTCCAAGCTCAGCACTAAATGCCCACCAAAGTAATTTGTTTTTCCTGACTTTGGGAATGACAGAAAAATGAGCACTGACAGACTTCCCTGACTTGCATTCCTAGAAAGCAGAGTAAATGTTATGGAGAAAGGACAAATTACCAATGTCAGCTAAACAAACATCACTGGATATTTATACAGTTCTTAGCATAATGAACATTTTCATTTACTTTGGTGTCTGAAGCTTTGGAGATCATGAGTAACACTCCAAAGCCAGGACTTTTGGAAAAAACTTCCCTATACTTTATTTTACTTCACTGTGTGTTGTTAAACTTCATGACTACTGACTGGAAGCTTTAAAAGCTTTTTTTTTTTTTTTTGATTCAGTAAAATACATATTCAGTATTGGCAGGGGAGGCATTATTTGCTTATTTGTAGCTTTAGAACATATTCTCATTATTAGTAATAATATTTTTACATATGTAATGCTTCATGTGTGTTTGTGCGTGCAGAAAAGCATGTAAGTGGGGAACCTTTCTCATTACACAGCAAACTAGTTATTCCAAAAGTGGGTTATCACAACTGTACTTGAAATTCTGGTTTAAATGAGCTGTTTGGTTCCCACACAACTGCACAACCACTTCTTTTAAATCACCTTGATGTGGTACAGATAATTTACTGCAGTTTAATAAAAGTCAGTCTATTCAGAGACAGAAATTCAAAAGCCTGTGAAGGACCTGTAGAAGCTTTCCCACTAGTAGTGCTGTGGTAGCTTAGGTCCTTGCAAGTAGCTCAAACTTAATGCTATCCATTAAATAACTGAATTTCAGTTCTTGTATTCAGTATAAATGGAACCTCTGCCACAACCCCAACGGGCTCAGAACTGAAGGTGCAAAAACCCCAAGTTCAACACAAGCAAGCTAAAACCATCATGAACCTTCAGAGCAATTCAAAAGCCAGTGTTTCCAACACGTCTGTGATAACCAACCAGTAGTAAAAGAATCTACACACATGCAAGTGCTCTTTCCAAAAAACCTCTAGCAGATTATTTCAAAGTTTCAGGACAGCTCACTGTTTGATTTAGGATAGACAGACCCAAGAGAGCCAAAAAAAAAAAAAAAAAAATTGTTGGGAAAGCTTCATTTTGTTGGTAATTGCAGAAGATACATCAGATAGATTCTTCATTTAAACCTAAACCACACTTTAAAAAAAAAAATCAGATTCTTTATCAGTGAAAAGAGTGTGGGTCCTTTATTGTTGGAAGTTTCTTCTTTACGATTCTAGAAGACAACAGTTCTCCTTCAGAAACTAATTGGGAAGTATACAAGAAATGCAAACGAATTTTGTATTGAAGATGATGAAAAAGCTTCAGGATTTGTAAAATCAGTGACTCAGAAACTTTACAGGAAGCATGAACGCTGTTTGCAGCTGAGTTTAGCCAGTGTTAAGAAGCAAGAGGTCAGTGTTTGGAGAGACTGCTCCTCACAGAGCACTGGTTTCATCAGGCTTATGGACTTTATTGAGGTCCAGTTAGTGACTGCCAAATGACAGATATTAATCATTACAGAAGAAGTGTTCTGTGTACTTCAGTTCTGAGAAATACTCTTTCTGAAGCAGACTCTTTTGGAGGACACCTATTATGAATCTGAACAAGCACATAAGACTATCTGAAAGATAAAAGCAAGACTTTGAATGTTTCAAGGAAGCACCAGCAGCCTTCCCTTTGACAGTCCTCTGATAAACCAAAAAATGGACCTCTAAGTGCCTTTCCCAAGAGCACTGGAGGAAAGTTGAGTGCCTTAAAACTTGTATTTAGTGAGTAAGGGTTTGTTTGTTTGTTCTGCCAGTATCAACCCCAAAGAATAGTAAAAATAGCTGTGCTTAAATGAACTAAGCTAGATCCAACATTGGTAGACTGGGAATTTTTCAGTTCAGATGTAGTTCAATTAACTAACATGATGTACATCATTTCATATGTTACCAATCCAGTTCAAGACTTAGGTAATTCACCTCGAAAAACATGTCACTGAGTATTTTCACTGCATTGTACAGTTATGCATTTCTATACACAGACTAACAGAAGATACCAAACCTAAATACTCTTTTTTCTTATTCACATTTCTGTATGCAGTTGGGTGTAATAAACACAGTACAATAATACTCAAGCAGAACAGCCACAGCCTTCCCTATGTTATTTTCATCAGTCCCATGACACACTGAGTTCTAACTACCTCAGGTATAAATAGAATTAAAATGGCAACTTAAAAGAAAAGACAGTGACTCAATGGTGATTCAAATCGATGTACAGGCTTGTCTGTTTCTAACTCCAGGTAATTTCTGACAGGGGGAATGGTTTCTTTCTTTCTTTCTAAACCTTTTCCTTTACATCCACCAAACATTTCAGAAGGGATTTGCTATGACCCCTGCACCAGGAGATGCTACACTTGATTTAAGAAGAGATTTTTCTACCTCTTTCTGATCCAATATTCCTTGTTGACTGAAGACTTGGTACAAGCCTTACCTTTGCAGTGTCTGTGTAGCACATCTAATGCAGCAATGAGGAACTCGTGTGCATCTTGTTGCTCGTACCCTGCTAAATGCCGTGCATGAGTCCATACCAGGTGCAATAACCTATATGGAATGTGAGGAGATCGGTGCCCAGAGTAAAACTGCTCAAAGCAAAGAAAAGGACATGACTGTTAACAAGTTACACAGCCTCAGTGCATTTCATTATTAAAAAAAAAAAACTTAAATGAGTGCAATTAAGTCAAATAAATTCACACCACTTAGTTCCCATGGTCTTAAGAATAAAGTACAGAGAGAGCTTTTTGTCACAGACACTGAAGGAGTGATCTGGGAACTCAGCACCTCAATTTTAGCCCTTGAAATTCCTTTGTTTGTGATAGAGAAGCCCTAAACAAAAAATAAGTTTTAAAAGAAGAAGAAAAGGGCAAGCAACACTCAGAAATTCCCTACTGATACCACTGGCTTTGAGTAAAATAGCCCAGGGGAAGAAAAAATTCCTACATATGCAAGAGATCAGTGATTTTGTTGACAAATTACAACCCCCCAGACCCCCCACCCGAATCAGGACAAACCCTGAAGATGAGAATATCAGATATCAGGTGCCATTGAGCCTCTGACCCAAGGGGAGCTCCATCTGATGGCTGTGCATGACCCTACCTTTTGGAAAAGCTTCCAAGCAGGACAGCAGCTCCAGCAGCACAAGGCTTTAGAAAGAACTTTATTCAGCACAGCTCTCTGCAAAACTTCATTCCTCTCTCCTCGGTGTCAGCTGCCTGTTACTGCTCCTGCAGGGTTTTGTTGCTGTTGTTTTGGTGAGGTTTTGTTTGTCTGTCTGTCTGGTTTGGTTTGGTTTTGTTGTGATTTTTTAAAAATAAAACCAAGCACCTGTCCCAATTGAAAAAAACCAACCACAAAACAAAAACCAACCAACACAAAGTAAGAAAAACAAACAAACAACCCCCCAACAAAACCAAATGAACCCAAGAAACCCACTCCAAGGGTCTGTGTGTTTCTGTGGGTTGAGGTTCTGCTCCTTCATTTGCCCCCCTCAATTCCATCCAAGTGCTGTTACTGCAACTCTTCTACTTACATCTTCCTGGGTCCTCACTTCTGCTTCCAATTCTGGCATTGGGAGCCTGAGACTGAAGCTAAATCCCTTCTTGAGCAAACTGACTTCTTTATCTTCACCAACCCCTATACCATACCAGCTCTAAAAGCAAAGCAGAGATGCTTGGGATGTCCCTGCAAGGAGCCAGAAAAGGCCCAAAGAGTTTATTCATTTAGGCTTTAGGTTGTATTCAACAGGGTAACATTTGGGGGTTTAGTACATGAAAATTTCAGTCATTTTGCCCTCCCTAACCATTGCAAAAGCTATTTGCCAGTAAAGGCAGCCTGCAACCCCAAGATTATGTTTTGCTAAGATCCTATCAAACCCATGGCAGTTTATTTTCAGTTACTCTTCCCAAACAGAAGACAGTGGGCAGCAAACACAGAGAACAATAATAAGATTTAAAATCCCAGCAGTATCTAAGCTCTCACTCTCAAAAGTGGGTTTCCTGCTCTAGCCAGTTTCTCCCCATCCAGTCTGAGCATTTTATGGATCAGTGGAAGCACAAGCACTTGTGCCACAAACCTGCCTAAGCTAAAACATACTGGATTTTAACAGACAGGGAGTCCAAAGTTCTCATCTGGTCCTCACATCTGGAGGGGTTTTGTAAAGGGTTTCAGCCTGTTCCTTAAAAAGAAATTTCTCTGCTGCAAGCTCTGCTTTTTCCAAACAAGATGCTCTCTACCTTTGCAGCCAAACAATACAAAATGCTTCTATAAATAAAAAGATCAATAGTTAACTCTGATGCCAACGAGAACGACACCGAGGGACTGGAGCAGGAGCAGAGTAATTGAAATCTGCTGACACAGCTGCTGCTCAACATAATTCAGGGAACTGCAGCAATAAAACTTCTCTGGTCTGTCACTCCTTCCAATTAGTCCCAGAGCTCTCCAGTCATTTCAACCAACAACACTCTCCATAATTACTCCACTGCAGACACGAGACCTGCCAACAGATTTTACCTTCTCCAGTGCTTCATTAAGATTAGAGGAATCTAACGAGAAGCTTTATCAACTTATTAGCTACTATCAACACAGAAATTAGAAGTACACCTGGTGTGGGTGCTGCTGAATAAATATGGGGGAGGTGGGAAATGCACTGGTCTGAGAAATCCAAAATGAAACCAAAAATATCTGAGCACATCAACAGAAAAAGTGTCACTGGGATGTATAAAACATCCATCCCCTCTCTGTCATTTCCTTGTTGCTGGGAAGAGCAGCCCCAGAGCTGTTCCAATCCACAAAACTGAAAAACCCTCCATGTAAAGTCTTATCCCAAACACTTCTATAAAAATCTTCATTCAAGTGTGCAAACATAATTATTTATGTATTTGCAAGTCAGCCTTAAAACACACTTCAATGGCACAGTTTTTCCTAACATGACTTAAACCAATTTTTGTTTAAATTTGTTTTCTGTTCAGCAGGATTAATTGTTTATGTTGGAGTGAACAACTTCAAACAATCTGAAAACGTTGGGTAATGCACCCTGTAAAGGAAACCACAATTCAAATCTTCCATCCTTCCACACAAGACAAGCAACAGTAATTTCTGGTTTTTGCACTTAAAACAGCTACTCTTGGATCCTAAATGGAGAATCTAGAGGTACCCAGAAGATTTTAAGGCTTTGTTTTTTCCATTATTATTACCAAAATACACAAATACCAGCAAGGTTGCTTTTTTGTTTTGTTGTTTTTTTTAAATACAAAACCACAGAACAAAAGAAGACATCCATGGACATTTCTTTGAACAAAAAGATACATTTGATCTATCCTGCATGTGTATTAAATAAACAGTTTCTAGGCTTATTAATAATGAATTTGAAGGCTAACCCCTGTCCCAGGCTCCAGTACAATTTAAGACTCTAAAACTTCTTCTTAGAAACTGGTTCTCAATGAAGGTTTTAAACATCCTGAAAACTGACCACAGATAAAAGGAGAGGGTAATACATGTGTCTTTCAGAAGAAAACAACCTATTGGAGGTATCCCAACAAAGCAGTGGTTCAAGGAACCAGAAAACCCAGCTTGTTTGCACACACTCTGTAGATTCTAGTTATTTCAGAGAAAGGATTTCATGAAAACAGCACAAATTCTGTATTTCCCATTACACAATGCAAGGCCCCTGTGTGTTATCTCAAGAGCCTTAACTACTTTTTCTCCCTTCTACCTTTGCTGTAACTTATTTACACCCAAGCCATTTCAACACTGCACCAGCTTGAGGTACCAAAGCCATAAATCATCTCATTCTTTTTTCCTTTCCATCCTGACTTCTCAGCTCTCCCTGAAGCTGTGCAGTGCTCTTTGCAGTGCTCATAAGGATGAGTAATGATGGGAATAAAGGAGGCTTTGTTCTTCCCATCCACTGCATTCTGCTGTATTCCCAGGTATTCTTGCTATTCCAGTCACAGAGTACATGGAGATACAGATCCACTAATCCTGCCATCCCAAATGGACACTCTGTGAGGGACTGAGATAAACCTTGCAGTCTGGACCATCTTGAAATTAATTTGAATTGGAGGAGCAAGACCAGAAGATAAATACCAGTAGGTAAAAAGCCTTGCACAAACCCTTTCAGCCAAAAGGCTCAAGGAACAGATTCCCTGTGTTTTATCTTCCCTCTGTCCATTTTCACCACTATCTGTTAGTCCCAAATCCTCTTCCTTCCTTTTCTTATGCAGTGTAATTCCTGTGATGATTCTATTGAGAAACAGGTTTCAAGTAGCAGAAATGAGAATGTTAATTGATGCAGTTAGATATTTTTAAATCAGAGATTCAATGCCTGGCATGTTTGAAAGAAAAGCTACCAGGAAAAAAACCCCTAAATTCTGAGAACCATCTGACACTCATTACTCACCATCAACCTACATCAAGGTAGAAGAACTTCATAGCTTCCTATTATCACAGAGAAATCACACAACCCTTATAACTCAGTGATCTTTAAAAAAAAAAAAAAAAAAAGAAAAGAGGGGGCCAAGTGTTTTCTATTTAAGAAGTGAAATAGCAAAACTTGCTTATTTATGTATAGGGAGCTTAACTTAAGGTTCAAAACGGTCTCTCTCCTGGAGAGTTCTCACTGGCAGGCATTCACCAGATCCCCTGGCATTCCATTTGCCTAAGATCACACCTCCAGAAAAGAAGGGTGGAGGACAGATGAAGTTAACCCTTACCCTGATCATTTGTCACAGAGTAAGAAACCTTGGGATAAGCACATCAGTTAATCCCAGTGGGAAAACTACATAAAACCAAGACAGAACCTGAGCCAAAGTTTCCCCAACAATTCAGCTACAAAGGAATCCTTAACCACAGCACTCAAACCTCCACTGCTTAGTGTTCCTTCCTTCAGACCTCACCTCTGCAGAGACAGCCAAGGATTCTTCATTACTACCACTGCAGAGAGCTGGGGCATGAAAGATAATCAGTCTGATCCAAAAGTGCAAGAGTTGGGGTTTTATCCTGAATGCAGGGAAATTAAAACTCATTGGGAAACCATTTTACAGTAAGTGATGACAGAGGTATCAACATAACGTGGTATTTACTGCCTGCAAGTTAAAATCTACTGAGCTGGTTGCAGACATTCCAGTTCTGCCTCTGGAGGGCTAAGCTGTAGTTTTACTTCAAGGTGGTGCAGTTCCTAAAAAGTTGTATTTCCACAGCACATAACTGCTATATTTCAACATGAAATAAAGGCAGAGACTACTCCACTGCTATATTCTGTCTGATGTCACAGATTCAGGTCTTCCCTCATTCACATCAGCCCCATGTGGCAGAACTTGAATTATTAGAACTAATGCAAGCACAGGCATGAATGTTGACTGAGGGAAAAGAAGGCTGAGATTCCCAAAGTGTGTGAAATTAAACTTGATTACAACTGAAACTAATGGGAATGCTGCATTTAAGCCCCATTTTGGATCAGAGCCCACTCTTTGTTACTTGCTTGTACACAGTCTAACAAAAAGGTTTCATCAACAGGGCTCCACATACAAAAAATGGAAATAAAACCCATTACCTAGACAGGCTTAATCTTTTCTCCAGCCCCCCAGTCTGCAAGGTAATACTCATTTCCCCTTTCCTAAGGGATGTTTTTAAAAAATGCCTACATGTAAACAGAATGAGGTGATATTCATCAAAATGAGATTTATACCACAATTTGGTGAAAGGGTATCAGGACCATAATAGTACCTTTTTTAAATAAACAAACAGGTTTCTATATTACCTATGTACAGAAACTGGCATTTCTATACCATGACTGGTTTGGTGTTTTTTTTTTTAAATCTAGGCAGACTGGTATTTCCCCATTTAACTGCACATCTGCTTTCAATAACCCTGCAGCTGCAAGCTATTGGCATGCCTGTCTTTTGTTTGTACCTCCTTTCCTGACAGACTCAGCAATAATTGAAAAATAAATCAAAACCTAAGAAGTATAACCTGCAACTAATGACTGATAAGCAGCATGAAAAGTTGCAAATTCACACAAGTGCTGGGTATAAGCAGAGAAGTTTGCACTGGAATGGCTGTGGGAGACCTTACTTTCCATCTGTGGTTAACTCACCTGCAATGATCAAAAAGAATAATCCTCAGAGAAAAAGACACAGAAGTAAAACCAAATTAAAGATCATAAGATACAGGTAACACACGTTTAGGTTGCTCTCAGTTTGAATGAGCTGCTGTGACAGGATTTACACAAAAGCTTTGCTCTGCTCACAGGCATCTCCAGCAATCTGAAATGCTCCCTGACAGCATGTACCATAGATTCTTGTTGTTGGTTTTTTTGGGGTTGTTTTGTTGGTGGTTTGGCTATTTTTTTAAAATCAGATCACTGAGGGAAAGGCACAGAACTGGATTTTTCTGTTTGTTTCTAAACACTTATCTTTAAACTAGAAGCCCTTGTGTAGCCAGAGCCCTTCCATTACTCATGTGAAAAAGGTAAGTTAATAAAGCTCTTTCACTATTTATTAAGGAAAAGACTCTCATCCAGCACAGAACAGACCTACAGAGGAAGGCACAGTGCAAAGCCATCCACCTGAGTGAGAAAGAGAAAGAACAGCTCCTATTTGCAAGGTAGGAGTTGTATCAACACATTCACTTTTCTCCAGCCTCCTGGCCATTAATGGGTTTCCAGAGAGGAGATGACAGCAAAGATGTTTCACCCAGCTAGAAAGCACTGGATCAAGAGGTTTAAAATATTTATACAGACCTACATAACCCAGTGCCTTAAACCACAATGCTACCTGCCTCATTCCCATTATCAGCCCGTGACATATATTTCAGTTACAACTTGCACCTTTAATTAAAGCCCACATTCAGTTTTAAGACTAGACTTGCAGATCAGTCTCAAGAGCAGGCAGGACTCTAATTATTTCCACTACCAGCTTTGCCTAAACAAAGATGATCTCAGAACAGGATTTAAAAAGGCAAAAAGTTTCTTTTTCAGTAACCTATTTTTGATTGCAGGCACTCACTCCATTTTTTACTGCTCTGGTTTGCTTCACCTTGAGGGGAAGCACAATTTGCATTCCCTTATCTGCCTGCAAATAGAACACAATCCCTTTTGAGGGAAGAGAGCACCAGGAAAGGAGCTGCTATTGCAGCAAACAGCACTCACCTCCTGAAAAAGCGTAGACATTTCACAGACCAGACATGAGCTGGGACTTTGCATTTCACATTTGTGCCTGTCGGAGAGGAAGAAATCTCGCAGCAGTGGAGTGTGGGTAAGTGCCTGGACAATACAGTTCATAAAACATGTGTTCCCAAGATTGATTAGCCCTCGTAGACCTATAAAGACAGAAGGGGGAAGGGATGCATAAGCATTATCAAGTTAACAAAACGGTTTATTTGCATTTTTATACAGTTTTCACAACATTGCCACAGATTTACTGAATCTCCGAGGTTTCAAGTACAGAGTTTTATGTTGATTTAAGCTCTTGGTTTCGTTGTACTCAAGGCACAAGCTGCCACAAGCTTCTGGACCTACACTAGGATTTGATTTTTTTTTTAAGAAACTTCAAAGTACAGCAACACCAAGAGCCTTGTTCTGCAATGGCTGTTCTGCCAGACATCAAAACTCACCCCATCCCCAAGCCGATACCTTAGTGCAATGACAACAACTGCTTAAGCCACTCTAGTATAAACCAATACATTTATGTAAATCAATAAATGAGTTCCCAAATTGTTTAAAAGGCTTTCCCTCATGCAGGTCATGAAGCCAGAATAAGGTTGTTGAACTATTATAGTGCAACAACCATGTGAGAGAGGCAGCAAGGGCAACAGCCTCAACAAAACCAAGCCAGGCTGTGACATCCCATGCAGGCTTGGCACATCCTTTTGGGGTTGTTTTTTTTTTTTTGTATGAAACCAAGATCTGAACAAGACAACCTTATAGAGAAACTCTGAACAACACTAGTTCCACACCTGTTTTAGCTAAGTTAAACCTTAATCTGTATTACACATCAAAAAATTCAACTTGGCGTAAGAGGATTCATCACACCTGAAGTCAAACAGCAATGCCCAGAGATGATTTCTTGTGCTTGGAAACCAAGATGCTTAAGGGAAAGCTCTTTTGTTGTACAACAGAAGAGAGGTTAGGAGTGGGGAAAGCTTTTCAGTCATTTGCAAAGTCTAAGTGAGAAGAATAACATGCTCAAATCCTTGAGTATTCTTCCAAAGCGTTAACATAATACCACCCTACAGGAGTGCTAAAGAAGAGCATCAGGTGGACAAGAATGCTAATTTTTAATCAAAAACATACTTTGAAACAGGATAAAATGCACTGATAGATACAAGTCTGGCATTAATTTAAAATTTACATAGTCCTCTTCTGTAATACAAATAGGATTACTACAGAGACATGAAGGAAAAAACAGGATTACCCAACTGAGAATGAAGAATTTCCTTGCCATTCCGTGTGAAGGAGAGAAAAAAAAAAAAAAGTATCAGCTAGCAATGCTGTGGTAATTAAAAATGGTGCAGTTCCCTTGCAGTACACCAGATAGTGCTCAAAGGGCTCTTTAGCATCTTTCAGCAGGAGGAGGTGTGGTGTGGTTGCTATGTTACCAGAGAGAAAGGCAGCTTGGATTGCACTGACCTGGCAGCGATGGACACAGAGCTCTCTCCAATTTATTTCTTTTTTCCCCCTGTACCTAATGCAACACCAACTCCCTTCCAACACAGCTTCCCATTGCTTCCACTTACTCATAATGCAGGGTGGAGTTTCTCAGTGTATTACAGTTGCTTCTACTGGGCAGAAAGCTTACTGCAGTTACTCGCTGTGTTTTCATGCTGGGAGGCAACAAGTGTACACCCATTAGCCAAGTGTTAAATAGTTAATTTGTTGGAGCAGCTTGAAATATGGTGTGATGCTTCAGGTTTGAACACAAGCCTATTGCAAACCTCCATCTCCATGTCTCTGCAAACAATGACACAACAGAAAGGAGTTGATGCTGAGCGAGCATCAATGTTTGCTCAGTACTTCTTGCCTACCTTTCCCCTCTTATTTTCCATTTAAAACTTATTTAAATCACAGACCGTGCCAACAGAAGCCTGGAAGGCTCCCTGGATGTGTCTGAGTGCACCAGGGTATTCTGAGAAGCAGAGGAGTCTTTTCCCTATTTCCCTTTGGATAGCTCAGTCCTTCTAGTTAGCACCAGAATTCCAAGTCACCCTGCAGACACAGACCAGTGGAAAACCAGGAGTAACATCTAGAGATTCATTCACCCCAGCACTTTTCTTCTTCACAGCTAATTAAGCAATCCCAAGTAAAAGCAAACACATAAAGGCAGCTTTTTGGAATCATTTATTATGATAGCATCATTTATTACATGCCTGTGGCTGGACCTTCTTTCCCTGTGACCACAAGAATCAAATCTTCCTCAAAGTTGCCACCAGAAGGCTATAGTTCTAGGCACCAAACTCAGGAGGCTCTCTTGGTTTACTCTGCTTGCTTGGTCTTTGGATGTCAGGTTTTCCTGGCTCTAACTGGAGTGCTTCGTAGGCTCTGACTCCACTGGAAAGAACCTGCAAAACAGACAAGGCTGAAACATGAATATCCCAAACCCTGACAAAAATTACAGTGGTGAATGTAGCAAAACCTGAGAACTTATTTGGCTGAAAAGGGAAAGATGTGAAGGACATAACAGCAACCTTACCCTCCAGGGAGCACTGGCTGCCCTCCTATACTGTCTCTTAAACTGATGTTTGAAACAGGTCTGAGGCACTGAGCTACAGCTAAGATCCTGTGTAATTAATTGTAGCATACTGGGAAATGCTGAAATTTGATGTATATAAACTAAAGAGCTGACAGAATTAAGAGTAACACATCTTCCTGTGCTTAACTTTTCAACAAAACTCATTTTCTCCCATAAATGGCTATAAATTAGAGGCTGTACAGCATTCTGGTCAATAAAATATTAAGAATGTGAAAGACTTTTGTCTGCCCAACACCCCATTAATAAAGCCTGGCAATATTTAACTGGAATAGTTAAGCACTGCAACAGGTGGGTCATATATTAACAGAAATATAGTATTACAAAACCTCAAATGCAGCAGTCCACTTTTCCTAGCATCAACAGTTGTCTCCATGAGCATCTGACAGTGGACGAGAGCATCTGGACAGAGGAGCAGGTTTAGGACTGCCAGGAGGATCCTACCTCAGTAATAAACACTGGGGTACTTTGCAGACTTCTGCTGTGCTTCATAATTTTATTTGTTTCTTAGAAACTATTCTTGAAATGAACAAGAGCAACAGTGAGACTCAATATATTCTATACACAGATGTGTGCTCTTGTGGTTTAGTTAACAGAAAAGAACTGTTTTGGTTCTGAACCTGGATGATATAAATGTAACTACTGGAATAAACTGATATTGCTGTCAAGACAAAATTGTCATGCATGGTATAGTCAAGAAAGAAAATACCCTTTAATCACCAGGCATAGTGTAGGACCACTGCTCTAATTCTGTCACAGGCTTGACAGGCAGGGTGCAAGCAAAGCAGCAAGAAATCAACTTCTGCAATGTCTCTGAGCACAGCTAAACCTGTCTGGGAGAGTCTTTTTACATTTGGGGCTCAAAACCAGGTTCTAAGCAGCTGGCTTACCTTTGTCAGCTTCAGTTCTTCCATCTTCTTCCAGGAACAGGTTTTGTTTTTTCAAATGCTGAAAGCAAGAAATCTGCAACACTGGGTAACACTTGTTGTGATGCAGGGAGATCCAGAACACTGGTTCTGCAAGTCCACCCACGCAGGAGAGATGAAAAAACCAAAACAAGATAAGGAAATTCCACTTCTCTGTGAAATGTAACTGTACAGCTATTAAAGGTGGGGAAGCAGGGAAATGAGAGGACCACACAAGAATACAAAATACAGAAAAAACAAGCAGGTGCTTATCTTGCTCTCCTGGAAGAGGTTCTGTTTGTCTCTAAACTTCGGCTTCATGCTGGGATAGGAAAGACAGGAGACAAACCAGTCTGAACAAATATTACCACACAGGAAACAGAAACCTGTGATTTATTTGAATGAAGGTTCTGGAAGCAAGAGCACAGGTCACTGTATAAGGCAACTCTGAGAGGCCATCAGGAAATCACTCGGATGCACTAAAGCACAGCCAGCTTGAGATCCTTTTCACATTGAACACAGGTTGGTGACACCTTTGAGCAAATTTTTGTCCCCTACCCCCAGGCCCTCCCAGTTCCCCATCTGGTGTTGATGTTTCCCCCAAGTTCCATCACACAGTATCAGAGCCAGTGCAAGCTGAGGAAGCACTCACTGAATTATTTAAAGGGAGTTCAACATAACCCCTGGAAACAACAGTGCAGCATGGCAATGACGATTTCAAGAACCATTGTGGGTTCTCATGCTATGCTCATCACGACAGCAATTGCAAAATCATTTCAGAGCATCTTTCTGGAAATGTGTTTCAAGGGATAAATGCCTTACATCTTAGCACCTAAACCTAACAGCAAATTTGCTCTCAGCTCTCAGTTTCAGGTGCAGACTGTGACACACATCACCAGCATGGACCTGTTAGAAACACTGGCCCAGCCAGGCCAATACACTACTGTTCCACCTGCAGCAGTTCTTCTAATGGGGTTAGTGACAGCAATTATTCTCAAAAGATAATCCCCTTTGAAATAACCACTTAAAAATATTCATTTCAGAAGGCAGTGGTATGCAGACATGTGAAACTACAAGTCTACATAGGAAAATGCATGACATTGTGTGACCAACATCCACAGCAGACTTTATTATAGATTGAGCCTTATTTTTTATGCTGGGTTAGGATTGCTTTTTACTCTGTTTTGGTTTTACTATTGCTTTTATTTGAATCTCTTACTGGTTTTACTTCTTTTGTCTCTTAAAATATATATAAATATATATATATATAAAAACCTGTGAGTAGTTACCAACAGCTCAGAACTTACCTACATTACACTGGCAGGATACATGCCCAGCAATATTTGAGCATCTGTTTGCAGCAGATACAAACATACAACCTAGCATGTCCACACTACAATGTAAAACAACAGAGCTGGTTCTGTATGAGTCCAGACCAAGTAAATGTGGTTCCATTCTTTATGCAGATTTAATGCTTTTGCACTGCATTCCCAGTCCTTCTTGGAATGCTTGGTTACCTTGGGCACAGCACCATGTGAACATCTTCATAGTGTTTACAGAGCCACACTGAGACTCTGCACATTCCTGATGCTCCAAGCTGAAACTGCATGGACTTAAGTGTGGATCAGGACACCAAGGATGTTTTTCCAGCACCCAGTTTGTCCCCAGCCCCTCTTGATTCAAAGGGAATCAATTGCATTCACTCTTTTTATTCAATAGCTTCAGTGACAACACAACATGCTTGCAGAAGGGAGAAACTACATCAAAATAGCTCAAACATAATGGGAAGATAGAACAATAATTCAAGAGCAACTTGTTAAATGGGAGAGACTATCAGAAATCAATTAAATCCAATAAAACCAATCATGAAGTAGGAAACAAGAAAAATTAAGTGGACAAAGACAAAATAAGGAGCAATGGCTACAGCAGCTCAACTTAAATGACTTAAAAACTGTGCTGCAGTTCTGAGACAAACAGCACTTTAAAACCTAAGAGGACTAGAAGAAGGACCAGGAGGTAACTGCTCTGTTCTGGTGACAGAAAACATCAGCTGGAGGACATCTGGAACTGAGCACCCATTTTTAAGAGCAATCTATGCAAACTGGAGAGTAGTCAAGAACATGAATGAAAATTTGGAGAAAGTTAAGATTTGAGACTGGAGAACCCACTAGTTGAGTTAATTAATTACAAAAAGACAGTGTTGATGGAGGAACAGCCAGGCTGATGATTTTCAAGGATGTTACAGGCCACTGCAAAGAGGACTGTAATTAACTCATGGCCTACCAAAGCTGTAATAAAAAAAAAAAAACTGATATCACGAGAAGTGAGATTTAATTAGATATTAAAAATAATTGTCTCACAGTTAGAAAACATTGCAACAGGGGAGTTTGGGACTTCCAGTTGTTGGAGCAGCTCCAAAAGCAGCTCTGGCAGCTGTTAGGAACAGCTCAGCACATTGACCCTGATTCACAAGAGGTGTGTAACATCCCCTCCACTTTTTCACCCCCATGACACATCCAGATTAATGTTACAGCACAATGCAAACCCCAGGAACTGTCTTTGACAGGCAGGGGAAAGGTGAGAAGAGTTTCACATGACAAATAAGCCCCTTGGAAAAGCTCACTGATGATGTTCTCCTTGCACTGAGCTGGCATCTGCTTGACTCCATGGTGAAATGGTTCACCTTGCTCATCTGAGAGGAAAAAATGGTCTCACCTTGAGTGTATGAGCTCACCACCTGCAAGCAGGGATAGATCTTGGGCCCCTCTGAGCAGGTTCACCCAGCTCAGCACGGGTCAGGCCAGAAGGTCTGTGCCAGAATGAGAGAAGGATGCAGGAACCAGGGAGCAGCTGCTGCTGGAATCAGGGCTGCTGACTCCTCAGTGTCAGTTTTGGTCTAGGCAGGTATTTGGCATATCAGCTTTTTGTGGCTCAGCACATTACTCACTTTAGTACTTCACAAGTAGTACCCAAGAAGGCTTTACTAGAGCTTCTTCCACAGAGCAACAGATGGGCCTTCCACACATGCTGCTCTGCCATGTGTTGTTGGCCACACCTCAGGACAAGCCACATCCTTGGAGCAAATGGAGCAACCAAGTTACCAGGAGCATGACCAAACACAAGTAGTGCAGCATTTCATATGATTATGGCACAAACCCCCCAAACCAGACACTTCCCAAGTGACAAAGTACTCTCTATACTGTACTTAAAATATTTACATTTGAACCAATTCACCAACTAATTATTGCACCAACTAATGATGCCAAAATATCCCAAAGTCCAGAGAACCTTCCAGTCTTTGCCTCAGAGCACACTCCCCATCACTTCATTTACTTACAGATGCTGTGGGTTCAGTGGTGTGCAAGCACCATGTGCCTGATTCTCCAGAATACTGACCACTGAGGCTGATTCTGTATTTCTGTTTTTCCAGACTTAAAGTACTTCAAAAAAGGCAACTGATCTCCCTTAATGGTGTGGGCAGGGTAAGGCAGGCTGGGAGGTTCCAGCCTGTCATTTATCTTGGGATAACTATGCCTGTTATGACCAAGCACACAGAGGATGTAGAAGCACTCCATGGCTTTTAATTTTTCATCTTTCTGATTCGTTGGTCATTGGCACAATGTGTGCACACCCTCAGCCTGGTCAAATGAGTCAGCATTCCTAAAATCTCTGACAATACACACAAATAAACCTCCCAAGCTTCATTTTGCATATAGCCCACGTAAACAGAGAAACTGTTTCAAGCAAGACAAGTATTTTTTCCCCTGGGGATTTAAATCAAGAAATATGCTTCCAAAACAAAACCAAAATGCACTGAAAAGTGCATTGAATCCCCCACGAAAATCATAGAAAACCTGATTGTAGAAAATCCTCAGAATTCACCTGGTCTGACCTTCTACCTCAAGGCAGAACCAATGCTTCCAGTATTATTCCTGACAGATGTTTGCCTGAATTGTTCTTTGAACCCTGCAGTGATGAGTCCCCACAACATCCTCAGTGCTCTTCTATTCTGCAGTGTCAGTAAATAAACTGCAGTTTAACAACTGCAACAACATTGATAAGGAAGATACACACACACAATCTGCCATCTACAGAGAAGCTCCTCTGCTTGTAGTATTAGAGCTTCTGACTTAGAATTCATTTTTAACATTTCCAATAGAAATAGCTTTATAAAAACTCCTCGAATGAGTGAGGAGACTTGGTCAAGACACTGTGGTATCACTGCTTTTCTGCAGTAGAGATTTCAGGTGGGATGAGCCTCTTCACTTCCCCATATGCTGCCTTCCCTGGAGGACAAAAAACAACAGCAGGATAGAATCACAGAATCATAGAAAGGGCTGGGTTGGAAGGGACCTCAGAGATCATCAGCTCCAACCCTTGATCCACTCCCCCCGTGGTTCCCAGCCCATGGCACTCAGTGCCACATCCAGGCTCTTTGGAAAGATCTCCAGACACGGAGAATCCACTACTTCCCTGGGCAGCCCATTCCAATGCCTGATCACCCTCTCCAGAAAGAAATTCTTTCTCATCTCCAACCTAAACCTCCCCTGGCACAACTTGAGACCCTTTGTGCCCTCTTGTCTTGCTGAGAGTTGCCTGGGAAAAGAGCCCAACCCCCCCCTGGCTCCAACCTCCTTTCAGGGAGTTGCAGAGAGTGATGAGGTCTCCCCTGAGCCTCCTCTTCTCCAGCCTCAACACCCCCAGCTCCCTCAGCCCTTCCTCACAGCAATTCTGCTGGATCCCTTCACAGCCTCCTTGCTCTTCTCTGGACCTGCTCCAGCACCTCAAGCTCCTTCCTGAGCTGAGGGGCCCAGAACTGGACACAGGACTCAAGCTGTGGCCTCACCAGGGCTGAGCACAGGGGCAGAATCCCTTCCCTGGACCTGCTGGCCACGCTGTTAGAAGCCTTTTGTAGGACAGTTCTAGCCAGTGTGCCCCCAAACTGCTCACAATAGTAAAAAGGAAGAGATCAGAAGCCAAGTGAAAATACTTCCCTCAAGAGTAAATATTCTACTCCCTTGTAGCTGCAGAGGATGCCAAGAGTCCTGATAGAACCACACCAATTTTCAAGTGACAAGAGCTGAGTTTTCATCTAGGTAAGATAAAAAAATACCCCAGAAACCCCAGAACCAACTTTTCCTGGCCAAAATCTGAAGCTGAATTTTCTTTCTGCTGAAGCAATGGGCTGCCTTGTACTGTAAGTGTAAAGAATTACCAGCAATTTAAAAATAAATAAAAAAAACAGGGAAAGGCCTTTAAAATGTGGAGTTACAATATAAGTGTAATTTGTCTCCTATAGCCAAGGTTAAGTTTAAAATATTAAGCTTAAAATAAATGTGGGGTGGGAGGGGACCTCAGCCAAGGATCTCTGCAACATGCAAGGTCAGTTTTGAACCTCCTGGAAGTCACCAGGGCAGGAAGGGGATGCAGGAGCACTCTGCAAATAAAGACATTTTTCCTTAAAGAGTATAGGCAGTGTCAGGGTTTTTGGTCCATAATTTCTTATCTTCAGCACTTTTGCTGACCACCCACAGTGTATAATTGTTTTTCTCTCTTGGGTGTCTCAAGAAGAAACCGATGAACCCTGTTCTCCAAACCAGAAAGCTGTACAGCATATAATTTCTCTCTATTAAACTCTCTCATCTGAAATGAATAAGACTGCAAAAGACATTAAGTTCTGCAGCAGAACTCGTACCAAACTTCTCTGAACTCCTATCTTGGCATATCAAGACCCACTGAACAAATTTTGTCTGTTGTGCTTCAACCTGATCCAATCCCTGTCAGGATCTCTGAGCACTGAGTGAACACACACATGCAATCTGGATCTCAAGTTTCCAGAACATGTAATAGAAGAAGGCATTTTTCATATTCAGCACTGGAAATAATCACATAATGCTCTGAAACTTAGCAGATTTGATTATCTGGTCCTCATAGCACATGAAGTTGGCTGAAGGAGAAAGATGAGACACCATGGAGCCCAAGCACGTCTGACATCAAGAGCTAGAGAAACAAAAAGGTGCCTATTTCTGTACAGCAGAAAACATGGCATGAAATGTCACTTACAAATACATGCACTGCACAAAATGCCTTGGTTTAACAACAAAGCCAAACCCCTCACAACTGTGGTGCCTATTGTGAATTTAAAGGACTGAATAAAGGTATGGAGAGGCTGCTAAAGCAACTGCAGAACTGAAATAGCAGTTGTAGTGTCTCACACAGCCTAGAAAGCAAAGTTCAAGACATTAAAGTCCTGTGAATCAGAGAGGTATTTGCAGGAAGGTCAGGGAGAACAGAAAACAGTATCAAAAAAGAACAGCAGCAAGGCAAAGAGCAGGAATTGTGTTTGTCAAGCTGGCTGCAGGATGGATACAGAGCATTATGACAACCAGCCCTGAGACTCTTCAAGGCATTTTTATACAGCAAGAAGAAAAAAAGCATTTATTCAAAATAAAATACTTCAAAAAGTGGCACAGAATAAAATATTCTCTTTGCCCTCCCCCAAAGCAGCCAAACTTACAAGCTCAGTGAGATCTTGCCTGATCTGCACAGAAGCACAAGACTTTCAGTGAGAATCCTGTGCAGATGGCAACTTTAAAGAACAAGAGGTACTCCCACTAAGCTGACAAAATAAAATTCACACCCGCAGCCCTCCATTCCCCCCAATATCACACCATATGCTGCCTCCAAGGTTTCACCCATCCTCAAAACAGATTTCAGAAATTAATAACTTCAGGAGCAGGCTAACTGCCAGCGAAATCAAATGCATCCAATGAAACAAACTGCATCCAAACGTATTAATGTGCACTAATTATTGCTGGTGAACTGGCACCCAGTGATTCCAACAATCCACAACACACAAACCATGCCACATGCTGTTTATGCATATTCCAACTTTCAGTATATACTGTATCTACCTTCTGTCCACACAAAGCCCAACTCTAGAAGCAGACATGAGAAAGCAGAACGGGAGGTCATAGTAAATACAGTCCAAAAGTGATCCACAAAAGAACAAAACTGAGATGGAGATGAGTGGCCTTGTTACAAACGTTGTGCTCTTTCTAATGACACAGAGTGAATCAGGTAAAGAAATGGTAAATCAAAGTTTGTTTCTTTGGGCTGGGTGTTGTTTTGGGTTTTATTAATAATAAGAAGCAGCTTCTCATGCTAAAGGGTGACAAAAATAGCAATTGTCTGTAGCATGGAGTAGTGTGGTCAAGAAACCAGCAGACACACCTGCTGACCTCAGGGTTTGCTGTTGAGGAATGATAAGACAGCCAAGCACTTTTAAGCACATCCATTTTCTTGTAAGCATCCACTGGTTTGATTATTTTCCTTGAAGCCAGTTAAACACCACTTTAAAGATATGCCCTGATAATTTTTCTTTTATTTTAAACAAACAAACAAGGAATGCTTTGTCTAAATAAAAGTATCTTGCTTAAAGGGTCAAAATGAAATTCTGGCTCTATATTGCTGTTGGGTTTTTCTTAAGAAGAAACCACCCATTCCCATGCAAACCTGTTCAAGCAAGTGACAACTGACTAACATTTACTGCATTTTTCATGTTAAAAGCCTAATGTTTTGACTGCCTATTTGAGTTACATAATGCAGTGAAGGATATAGTGAAGAAAGCACAGGGAAAAAAATATCAGAGAGAGATAGGTAGGACAAAGTCAGTGAGTCAGCAAACAATTTACAATTGAAAACTTAATCAGCAGCTACAAATGGAGGAGAAGCCTTTTTGTGCTGCTCCACAGCTGGATCCAAATTATAAAGTTTCAGCTGAAGAAGTGCAGAACACAATTTTAGAAACAACAAATTTAAACATTATTTGCAAATTAAAAATTACATGTATGGATCACTAACAGTCGTGGATCCACTTTAAAAGCTGCAGAGAAAGAAAATAAGGTTTGAGTTAGAAGGTTGGAACATGATGCAAGGCCAGGATTAAGGACCCTGTCTCCTAAGGAATTTCACATTGTGAACCCACAGTGTGCATCTTCCTTTGTCTCAAACCCCCAAGAGCCACCTACAGTTACAAAAATTAAAATATTTTCTATGCAAGTAATATTAATGGCAATTTTCCAAGCCAGGATAACAGAAAAGTTCAACCCCAACTGCAGTCTGCTGACTTGACATTCATGTAGTTTCAGCTTCATGCAGTCTCCAGGGGTTGTACTTCAGGTAAGAATCCCTGGATTAGGATTCCAGCTTTCCAAGCTTTGGTGTTTATGTCTCTATTCTCACAGCTGTACACATGCCCATACATCAGGGTCTCTCCCTGCTCTTACTCCCCCACTAATAAAACATGCAAAACAAGCTTTACAGGGAAGGAAGAAGAGAAGTCAAACTATTCACAATTTTTTATATATACTGTTAAAGGAATTATAAAATCTGTATGAAAACCCACAACTCCTCAGACAGGAAATATACCCCAAGGTTCAGCTTGCTCTTCTGTTTGTTAAACTAAACCTTACTCACATACAGCCACACAAATTGAACCTCTCAAGCAGACCCCTGAACCCAAGGATCTTCTCCAGAATCCATTTAGCACATCAATGGAAAGCTGTTTCCTATGCCAACCAACCCCAAGCTCAGGCTTCAAGGTAACTTCTCCTTAGAACTGTTTTTGACAGTTTGTTAATTTTTACTGGAAACAAAGTCAAGGCATGGCATTTATTCTGTGCACAGATAATGCCAAAAAGAAACCCAAACAAAGCCAATAAACCCCCAAATAATCTCAAAGTGTTGTCGTTGTAAGAACTGCTAAGAATACTCCTGATCTAGAAACTTAGGACTGGTTGTTTCTTCCACAATCCATACAAAACTCCTGCAAAAGATCAGCCAAAAAATACCACGAAGCCAAACACCAGACTAGCCATGACTTCCTTAAATGCATGATTTTATTTTCCAAGCTATCCCATCACTATTTGCCTGATGCTCCTTGGAGAAAAGATGTTAACTGGTTTATACTTGAACTTGTTACAGCATTTTAACTTGAAAGTAGGACTAAACTCTTGGGGAGGAAAAGGTTTTTCATAAAGGGAATTGGTATCCTTCTTTCATTCATCTTTACAAGCTCAAAAAATATGCTCTGCAGGTTTCAACTATTCTTCAATCACCAAGCAGGGGATGGGCCAACATCTTGTACTAGTTACTTCCAAAGAGATGCTTTTTTTCTTCCTCCTAGGTAAGGGGAATGTGTACAAAAGCTGAAAGAGTCAAACTTTGAGGTTATCCATATACACTACGTAAGGAAGAGAAAATGGAATAAGCCAAAAAGGTTGTTTAGATTTCAGCCTTACTTCTGATTGAATTAAAAAAAAAAAAAAAAAAAAGAGGTAAATTGATAAATACAACTGAATTTAGAATCTAGGAAGACAAGAAGGAATTAATGTCATTATGTAATATTTACTTTAAAAAATATTAAGCCACATTATCACTGATGCCAGCTTCTAGAAGAATTTTTCTTCACAACTCAGACCAATAGTCAGAGCTCATGACAAGGCAAAAGAGGAACAGAAGGATCTCCCTGACAGAACAAGGATAGATAGATTTTACTAATCCAACCCTTTTGGAAGAAGTTGTCCAACCAGATAACCAGTCTAATTATGAAATTAGATTAAAAACTGAAGAATAACAGAGGAAACATTCACCTGAATAGTCTTAAAGGAGGCCTGCCTTTCCTTCATTTGAAAAATCAGAGATTTCCATTCAAGATGCACTTTGTGTGGTTGTGATTTCAAATATAGAAGTATTACTCCTTACAAATCAGTGCCTTTTAAAGGCAGAAGTTACAGCTAAGAACGTGATGGTGTGCCAAGCCATGTTTTCATCCCACCTTTTCCCTTTGAGCTACCTTAAGTAGCATCCAACCAGAAAAAGCACACCAGAAAGCTTCATTAAAACTTCCAAGTACTGATGCAGTCTTAAACACCTCTGAGCTACTGCTGCTTCTGCAGAAGCAGATAACAGTCCTGGTAGCTTGTGGAGAACCAAAAATACTTCCCAGGTCACTGTTCCTCTTCCTTTGCCACCTTTCTATGGCAGCTCTGTTGCAATATTTATTTCAGTCATGCTGCTCTCTGGCACATCCCACTGCTCAGTGTTGTGCAGCTGCACAACCCACCTGCTACTCCCCTGGAGCTATTGTTTTTGCCACCTCCCCCCCCCACCTCATCATTCTTTCTGGAAGGATTTGCTCAGTCTCCTCTCCAGGCTATCCCCTCTGCCTTTTTGCAACACTGCAAATGGGAATCCCAGGTGGCTCCTGCTAATTATCCATGTGCCTTGGGAGTCTAATTCTTCCTATTGTTAATACACCAATCTTCAGCCACAAAGTCACTTCATATGCTAATCAGAGACCAGCTGATCCCAAGCTAATACTTCATGGACTCAGGAGAACTAATCTGCTGGGGGTATTAATGATAGCTGAGCAAGACAAGCTTTGGAAAACAGCTCCCGAATGATTCTGTATCACTGGCACTTCTAGTCCAACCCTGTAATAAAAAATTTGCTTGTCAACTTGAAGCTTGGTTACTGCCCTGACTAGCTGAGGGCAGCCTCTCCACAGACAAGAGGCTGACACAAAATAGTACATTTTGCTCCTATGCTTTTAGAATCTATTTTTATAATTGTTATCTATTTTTCCACATAAAGGTTTGGCTGTTTATCGGGTGCTTACAACACAGACTTCAACCCAAACTCAAGAAAAGTCTCTCTCTTAACTGAAATATTCTATGAATTAAATAATCCAGGCCACAATTCAGTGTTGCTGATGTGAACAACATGCAGAAACTTATGACATTTCTCTACCCTCCACTCACCCTCTGCATTCCCCACAAAATGCCTTCAGCCTGATGGAGTTCACCTGAGAACAACTGTGCTGGCACAGTGAGAAGGGCATCAGGAGGTCTGAGAATGTCCTGAGCTGATATTCCTACCACGGAGCACGTGCTTACAGTCTGAACAGAGCATACACTCTTCTTGAATGTCCTGAAATACAGGAATTCCATCAACATTTCAAATCTGCTAGGACAGCAAAGCATGAAATGCCCCACGTGAAAGCCCCACACTGTGGGAGGATTTTTCATCATGGAGAAACAGGATGGAGATAGCTCAGTGTTTCCACTTGGTTAACAGTGTGTTCCAAGTCACTCTGAAGATGTTTATGTGCAACATTGAGAACAGCCCTTTGTTTATATCCCAGAAGGCTGGGATCAGCCCTGCTCCTATAGCCTGGAGCAGTCTCCAGTGTCGATTTTCATCTGAAGATCAATTTGCTCAATGACAAAATAGTGATTCAATCATAGTTACCTATTTTATCTTCTCACTACCTGGAAAAATATGAGATGGAAACATTCACCACTTCAAAAGAGAATCTAGCAAAACTTACAGGTTTCAGTGGGGTTTTTTTGTTGAGTTTAGGGGGGGTTTGGTTGGTTGGTTTCTTGAGAACGTGAACACAAAGTTCCCTCTCCAGCACATTTCACACTGTGGCCTAAATGGAAACACTGTCACATTTCACTAAACCAAAAGCTAGGAGTTCACACAATATTTCCTTTAATGAACTACCAGTTCAACCCTCCATGACAACACATTCATTTCACCACTAAGTATTCTTTAGATTTCACTTATGGTGCCAATGAAAGACAAAGGATCTTACAGCTGTTTAGAAGTCCAAACAACTCCAAAAGCAGCAGCTGCATCCAGCTGTTTGAGAAGCATCCCAAGATTGCTACAAATCCAGGAATAAAAGAAACCCTCTACATATAAAGAAGATTCTGCCATAGAATAAAACATTCACCCAAATAACACAGAGGTAACAGGAAACACTTCTACATGAGCAGCATCAAGTTTTATGTATTTTATTATTAGAGGTCAAAATCATTTGCAAGCCCTTGACGTTTAAGTATAACCTTCCCAGACCATGCCTGTCCAGGGTTCAGAGCACTGTCTCACCTGCTTTAGTTGTAACACCACTACACTCATCTTACACAACTTTGGGAGCTGTGACTGGCACAGTAACCACACCAGGAGGTCATGGCAGGGCAGCTAAACATGTGCTGCCTCCCAGCTGACACCAGTGTTCCTCTGGAGGGAAGACAGAAAGCAGCAAACAGCCAGAGCCCTCCTCTTAAATCAGCTTTGCAGAGAGCATTTGATAGGTAAGAGACAGCCAGTTATGTTTTATCAGACTCTTGTAAACAAGACAGAGCAAGAAATTTGCAATGCTTATTATAGATGGTTATCAACATCATCTTTATTTTCAGAACCAATAAAACTGGATGTTATGCCTGTTCTCTGAGCCATTTACCTACCTCAGAAGATAAACTGGATTCACTATTATCTGCTATGGGATTGATAAAAACTTGATGGCAAAATAATTGAGTATTAGAAAAAGAGAGAAATGGCAATGTCCAGATAATTGCAGCACTTCAGTCTGCATATAGGCTCTTCACTGATCTGAAACTGCAAACAGACAAGCCAGTGTGAGGAAAGTGAAGGGAAAAGGACTCTGAAGCAGATATATATTTAGCAGCAGGTTAGATGGAGAGAAAAGGCTCAAGGACAATGGCAGGTCTTTTCTTCCTTTAGCTAAACCCCCAATGTATTTTTGTAAAAGAAAGCTAGTCTTTTGCTTTTAACTGTAGCCCAAAACTGCATTATGTCTCCTGGGTGCTTTGATTTTTTTTTCTTTCTAAATCTCAGCACACAGACAGCTCCAGGGCTCAGTAGGAGAAATTATTAAAAGCATGCCTGCAGAAGTAAAGAGATCAGTCATTTCCCTTATCCCCTGTGTTTCATGAGCACTCCCCCACCCAGGCAGTGTTGTGTGAGATCTCATGCAACCAGACATGGCCTTTCTAAAACAGACTGAAAAATTTAAAATCCTTTAAGAGTAGGCACAGCATTCCTTCAAACTGGAACGAGAAACACAAAAATGTGCTTCAGCTCTTCAGAAAGGTCACATTCACCTTCAGAATTTCATTAAACTTTTTTTTCCCTGCACAGTTCCTATTATCTTAAGTCATTTGTAACAGTCTGTACAAAAGATACTGGAGTTCCATGAAACACAAAACCCCAGTGTGAACATGTTGCAATTTTTGTCTAGTTACTTTTCCCCAGGTTACCTGAAGTTTCTGAAGTCCAGATGTTTTCCCAGCTGTCTTTCCAGCTCCACTACTGCAGATGTACAGGTGCCTTTTGTACAATTACCATTCTGTACCAATTTTCAGCTCACTACAATTTACTCTAATTCTCCACCCATTTTTCCAAATAAATGTAAGATTTTGGGTTAAATATGACTGTTAGAAACATGACATTGGAAAGTTTTAGTGATTATGTTCAGTGTGTTTTGACAAAAACAAACGTGCTGAAAGCATGATGTATTCTCACAAAGCAGCAAGTAGCTGAAACACCAGGAAAAAAACCTTTAAAGAGTTTGCAACTTCCAATGTCTATAGCTACAGCTCCAGCCTTGTACCTTCACCATTAAAATGTCACCGTGCATTTAACAGTAGAGAAAAGTGCCCAATAATCTTCACTAGAGCTTGTCAGGAAACTGGGTTTAATTCCCTACTCCCCCAGCCTAAAGGCAGTAGAAAAAAATTAGAGAACTGTTTATTTTATTTTATTTTCATCACCCTTACTTAACTACTCTCCAGCTGAAAGTAGAGAGGTCTGCATTTCTGAGTTCTTTGCTTCAGACTACTGAATTCTAAACATTAAACATTTGTTGTGCATTTCAAAACTGCTATTTGACACACAATGGAGAACAAATTACATCTTCTGAGTGTCAATATGAAATTGAAGAGGCCCCATTTAGAGTTTAAAACATGACACACAAAGACAACACTGTGCTTATTTTGCCTGCTAAAAGCCCATTTTCCACCAGACTGCTTGAGATAAGGAAATATCTGAACTACAGGACTTCCCTTCACACATCTGCATGGGATCTCTGGTAGAGACTGAGCTGAGGTAACAGCACTGATTTCTGCTGAAGTCTTTAAATGAATATTTGTAAAAAAATAAAAATAGAAAATGTTGTTATGCAGCTGTTAGATGAATCATCATCAGTACCTGAAGTGACCGAGCAGGTATCCTCCTTCAGTGAGAAAAAACTAGTGCAAAATAAACTTAACTTTGTTATTCTAACAGTTAAGGGAATCCACTACCTCAGGGTAAAAATATTTATGGAAAAACACCACAGAATTGTGAACATCCATCAGCTTTGGAAAGGATTTCTGGAACTCACCTATGGTGCAGTTTGTGGTGATTTTTCTCCGCTTGGGGTTGTGTCGTAGCAATTCTAACTCCCGCTTGGTTGGCTCCCAGGTTGAATACTTCTCTCCAATGCCTAAGCAGATGAAAAGAAAGTTTCAGGGAGTTGTTTAGTAAAAGGATTCAAACCTCTGTTCAAGTGAAAACTTTTCAACATGCTGTCCATTAAGTTGGATTCGATGTAAGGGCAACTGCAAGAGACTGATTTCTTGTTACCCTTTTGTCACGGTTTAACCAGGACAACCCTTCCCCCAAAATACTGTTCAGAAAGGCAGCAGCCAACCTCCCAACAAATAGCTAGAAGGAAGATTTAAAAAAAAGCCCTTCTTACTAAAAATACCTAGGCCAAATTTTTCATTATTGGATTATAAACCTCTTTTTGGTTACAAAGAAACTCCAGCACAAGAATAAATCCATAATTACCAAAAAATGCATTTCCTTGTGCTCAGAGGAGATCCAATGACAAAACCACCATATGATTTTAGGAGAAGATCCAGGATAACCAAGAACTTCAGTGAACTCTGACAAGGTGTTAAACAACCCAAAACTGAGCCAACTTAATGGACAGACAGAGGCTCAATCTCTAGAGATAACAGCAGTAATTCAATATACTGAACAGTTACTATGTGGATTGTAGGGTACACCATTACAGAGTATGGTGTAAACACTGATGCAGGACTAAAAATAAGCAAATTCTGATACTTGAGGTTTATTTTACTGACAGATCTAGTATTTACTAACCAGACAGTTAACAGTAGGTTTAAACACAACCCTCCCCCCACCAAGCAACCAAAACTCTGAATACTTAGCTACCCTTTCTCATGAGCTGCAGCTAAGATCTGTCATTTTTCTCTATAAACACCAACATTGCATTTCTAATCCATTTCTATAGTTCAAAGTAAAGCAGAGTAGAAATGAGTCAAGTAAAAGAAGGGAGAACAGATCTGAAGTAAGCACTGAGTTTTGTTCAGAGTAAATCTGACACAAGAAAAACACAGGAGTGAAGACTCATGTGCTGACCAGCTAAGTATTGCTGCAGCCTTCTCTCTATGTAGCACAGAGAATTTACTATGCAAGGTCAATTGTAGGGACTCACAAAAGCATTTTTGCATTAAAAATAAAGAATAATAAGATGACAAGCAATCTATTCTAAAACTGAGGATTAAAGTCAATTAAGGGTTATTTTTCACCAAACGCATGGAGCAGAAGCAGTGCTGAGCTACAGAAAATAAATTATAAATCATATATATTAGAAGAAGGAGAGTAGAAAATATAGCTAGAGGCTTACACATTCTGCATAATATACATTAAATTTTAATAGCTCTTTCATCTTCATTTTCAGAAATATCTATGCTTGTCAGAAGCTACCCACCCAAAAATGTTCGACTCATAGTTACCACTGACCCTCCAGGTTCTAGCAATAAAAGTCTCATTTTTTGATTCTTGAGGACTAGAAAATTCGTATTTACATGGATGCATCCAGCTCTCAATTTAATTCAGCAACAGATTATGCAAGAAGCATAAGAAAGAATACCAGAAGCATATAGTCCCTTTCCTTTACTGAAGGTTCAGCATCAAGCTACACACTCAGGAAAACAGAAAAGGAAACTAATTACTGTGCAACAAACTGACCAAGCAGAGAAAACAGCTGCAATGCTTTGAATACACTGTGCAGAGGCAAACAAATGAAGCAGCTCCAGAGACTCACATATGGACAGTTCACATATGACAGAACATTGGCTTCCAACAAGTTTTGCATTAGAGTTCTCCAGCACCCCACTTCATATTTGTAATACTCCCTTTTTCTGTACATTGGCTCCCAGAAAAGCTCAAAATAATTTTCAGCATTGTGTTAGGAGCAGCTATTGCAATGACCAGCTGTAAATGTGAATCCATGCACTGGGGTTCACTGTGCATGGCCAAACATAACCCATCTCTCAATGGGATGAAGCCTCATAATTAAAAAAAAAAATAAAAAAACCCAAACCAAATCCAACAACAGAAGTTGGGTGTGTTTAAATCCTGATTTAAACAACATGTAACAAAATTCACACCTGGAAACACATGTGCACTCAATGTTAGGGCATGCAATAGTTCTGCATATGTCAGTGGGACTCTGAATATCTTTATATAGATCTATATGATTACATAGCTGAAATGCTTATAGAGGATGGAGACCAAAGCAATTCACAAGAGCAACTCTTCAAGGCAAGCTAAGCATGACAAACTGGATGACTTTGCAGGATTCTGTGTGAATCAGATATTGATCAATTAAAAAAACTGAAAGCAAACTAAACACCAGGTACAGTTAATGCCACAACAAACAGAGCACAAACCAGACAGGACACTTCCTTACAGAAGCCTTTCATTAGAAAGAGCCCAAGTCAAGTCAGAGACAGAAATTAAAAAGTGCTTTGTTCCAGTTACATAATTCAACAAGAATATTGAGGTTTTATTACTCAAAGCTTGGAAAAAGAACCATTGAACCATTTTTAGGAATGGTTCAGTGTTTAAAAGAATAAAAAAAAAAATCAATAACCAACCAACCAAAAGCCTACCAACCAAAAAAACCCCAAAATAAAACCAAAAGACAAACACAAGAAGCAAACCAAAGAAGGAAAAAGGTTTAATAAAAGGTTTAATAACACCCACAAACATGCCAAGAACTCCAGTATAAACTAACTTAAACACATGCACAGGTTACCCTTTACAAGTAAAGGAAAGCAGTGTTATTGGAGTGAGCACTCATAATTCTAAAAATGATGCCAGAGATTCAAGTCAGCATGAGAAATCTCCATCCAAGAATTAATTTTATTCTCTCAAATACACAAATCATTATTTTTTTTTAGATAATTTATCAGGGACATATGGATGAGTGATGGAAAAGGCAATGACAGCTCTAGTTTACACAAGTCACAGTTTTGCAAGAAATCATTAATGTAGCTTCTTTACTTCACTACATTTTAGCAGGCCCCCACTTCCTCCCTCCCCAAAATGCAAACATTAATTATAAATGAAGGGCTCCACGTATTCTCACTTCTCTTATTTTTAAAGAATAATATTCAATGCCAGAGGAAAGAAAAAAATGGTAAGAGTTGCAACTTGTTCAGAGTTATACCATATAACCCTGAACTACAGCTGGACATGGGAACTCAGCACACTAAGAGTTAATATCACAAGAGTATGAAATGAATCTCATGACATTTGGGGGTTTTCTTAAAGTTTTTTTTTCCTCCAGGCATCATGTTGTTATGTGAGCATCTATTCAAGTATGTGCTAATACCCTTCAAGCACTGTGGACAGAAGTTTGAAGACACACAACAGACACTTCAGGTTTTTGAGCCCATCTCAGTATTTGCAGACTGGATTCACTTAAGGTTTTTTGCCACCCCTTTTTTACTTAATCTTTCAGATAATATAAATCACTATGGGAAGGAAGAGACAGACTGAAACAATGGAGAAAGAAGGAAAAAGAACACATGTAATTTTTCATTGTTTCTCCTGTGTATCTCCCTTTCTCAATCCTTGTATAAATATTCAGGGAAGCACATGGGGTGTCACAATGCAAAGCCATAAAATAAAAGAGATCCTAGGCCCTGTCTTTTAAGCTCTCAATATTGTATACTCAAGTAATTTAAAGCTATTGTTGTCTATTCCTACAATTATATCTTCATTGGTCATTAAAAGAGTTGGCCTCTGGGAATAGATGATGCAATGTGAATATTCATATAACATGCATATACATATACATATATAAATATGCCATTCATTAGTCAGTTAACCAGGTACAGAGAAGGTTTTCTGCCTGGCAGTTCCTCTCAGTGATTCTTCACTGCACAACTTTGTGGTTCAAGAAAACAAGATGAACAATTTTATTCCTGTAATTACCCCAGAATATAAACTACAGCAGCCTGACATCCACTGCAGGACAAAGCTCAGCAGCATCTCAGCTCAGAAGACCCAAATACATCACTTGCTAATGACAACACAATTAAAAAATGGCTCGTCCAATTTACATGTTCCAAAGTAAGAAACTGGGGAAGTTTCCTCTTCCATTACATCAAGAAGTTGTTGCAGTTGTTTAGTTTGCTACCCAAAACACCACAAAGTTTAGAAGGCTTTGAAGAAGTTTTTAAAGAGGTGCATAGGCTAGACACAAGGTTTGAAAAGATATTTCCATTTGGTCTTAGTTTGAAAATCAATGCTTTGTGCTAGAGCATTTTAAGCTGCATTTGCCTGTCCTAGGACTCAGTCACAATCTCACTGCCCTCCTTTCCTCCAGCTCCCTCAAAACAGGGAATGAGCAGAAAGTGGAATGGGATCTGTAGTAGGAACTGAGTAAAAGCAGCTGTACTTTTGCTATGCCATCAGAAAAACTCTTGTTAATACGATGTTAGCTGCTATTTTTAAAATTGGAAATGAGGTTAAGAATGGTTTGAAGCCATATCAGCCCTGACTAAGGCTGTCACATTGAAACAGGATGCCATGGACTCAGTCAGAGACATTACTAGGCAGAAGTCATCTGTCCTCAAATACAGACTTCCCCACTTTAAGAAAACAAACCCCCTAGAGGCCACTGGAAATGGAAGATGAGAAGCTTTTGGAACTGATGCTTAAAAACTACTTAGTTTAAAAGCAACAATACTTCCTTTCCTTTCCAAAAAAAAAGAACAAAAAAAAGAGAGAAAAGGTTTCTTTTGGAGTAGCTCTATCAAGGAAAGGGCAAATGAAATCAAGTCTGCTGTAATTATTCAATCATTGGAACATAGCCAAACAGGAGGAGAACAATTTGCACGATCAAACTGGTATTCTTAACTGGGATTCATGGCTAAAATGGGAGGATCATCAGCAAAGGGACGCTTGTTAGTGAAGTGCGTCGCCAGCCCACGCCTCTTACCTGTCATTGTACACTGGTAGTGAGAAACCACTGTTGGGGTGAAGGCTAAAAAAGAAAAAATTAGGGAAAGCAAACTGAATAAAACAAATGTGTGTACAGATATTTGTGTGTAAATATTTCTACATAGACACTGTGCGTGTAGGGTGAAAGCAGAGGTGTGTAAGCAAGCTGGCTTCTTCTAGTAAAAAAATAAAAAAAAAAAAATCACAAAGGTGGCACTGCACCTGAGGGGAACAGGTTTGCTGCCTCTATCACCTAGATTAGCCTAAAGGAGCAGACTGTTACATTTTCTACCTAGTACAGACCTAACTCTGGTATCAAGCATATTTTGCAGGATACATGTGAGATACTTTTATATTTTTTGCAATTAAAAATTAAGTTGTTGGGTTTGTTTTACAGTTAGGTGTGGTGCAGACATTAAACTAACAGTCTTAACTCTTGGAAAGCAACAGCTACACATCTCTCTCTCCCAAGGCCTGCACTTTTATCTCTTAAGAGCTCTTTCTTCCCCTTACTGTTTGTTTGATTTTTTTTTTTTTTTGCAATTTACAAATGGGAGGGACAGGTATGATTAAAAACAGAAACAAGAAATTCAGGCAGGGAAACCAAACCTTGTAATTTCCAAGCTTTTCGTTGTTCTTCTTTGGCAATTTGTTCCATGTCTTTGTCGTATATGTAATCTTGACACATAAAGCAGTATATACCCCCATACAAAAGGTCTATGGCTGCAAAACAGAAGGGAAGTTGGGGAGGAGGAAAAAAAGATGTGAGTTTATAAACCAGAAGACATTTTAAAAGCAGGCATCCAAGTCAGGCTCTCTTTCTTCTCAGCAGTCCACAAAGTGAAATCTGTACCTGAGAATCTGGAGGGGAAAAAAAAAAAAAGACAAAGAACAGGGAAATTTTTCCAGTTACAGGGTGAGTTATTCAATTGCTTCTGGCACAGCAAGAAAATTGTGCAAGACAACAAAGCCTAAGCTGTCTTCAAGTTGTTTGTAATTCACAATATACCTTCAAAAGACATAAGTAACCAAAAGGCATAATTAGAGTGACTTAAATACAAGCAGAACAAGTGCTGTTAGATTTGATATGCAAGTTTGAATTGTCTAAGACTTCAGTATTTCTATTCAAAGCCATTAAAATAATTTAGCAAAGCACCTAATAGATAATAATAGTAATAATATCATCACCTAATAATAATTAGAAAGCACCTAATTCAAATGGAGGCTCAAACAGAAGACAACACTGAAAGCTGAAGGATACTTGTTCAGGGGAATGCTTTTCCTGAGCAGTTTGTTCTACAGGTTGCATGTCTCAATTTTTCATTTCACACCCCCCTTTAAAATGGACATTTAATCACTGACCAGTGGTAAAAATACTTTTCTCACACAACCCTTACCAAAAGAAACACAAGAAATTAAATGAATGAGCTAAGTGGGAAGTGACATTTGCTTCACCATACAGCAAGGGAGAAGTAAGGGCAAACTTATCAGCAAGTTGCTGATTCTCAGTATGTAGATATGGGGAAAAGCCACAAAATAGAAAAAAAAAGGATTTAAAAAAACTGGTGGGCACTAGAAAAACCTAGCCACCCACTGAAATGCAATCTGCACCTAGCAGAGAGCTGAGGAACACACATTTTCACAGGAGACTGAAACTTATTTCCCAATTTTTTGTATTTCCAGCTAAAGAGAGTTATTAAAATAATCTCACTACAGTGGAAATTTGTTTTAAGCAAAGAAAACCATTACCACATTAGGTGGCCTGGTAAGAAACAGCCCTGAATGACTCTGGAGTCATAAAAATGCCAAACAGCACAGCAGGAATTCTGCTGCTGCTCTGCTCATAAAGACTTTGTGCTCCCTCATTAGTGGGACAGTGCTCCTGGTGAGGCTCCTCAGTGAGGTTGGGAAGATTAGTGACGTTTCTTTTGAACCACATCTCATCCATCCTTTAAAGCCTCAACCCCTCTCATAACCTGACTCCCTTCTCCTTTAGTCCTGCACAGCCTATTTTGCCTCCAGTTCCAAAATCACTTTTTCCATGATTATGTCAAACTATTTGTCACTTCTCCTATTATTTAATAAAGAGGACTATTACTTGAAACAAGTTTGCACAATATCTAGTGCCTGTCATCTTGCTTCATTATTTACTCTTTTGTTTTGTCCATCTAGACCTCAACCAACTTGCAGAAGAAGGTAAGGTCTGCTTGCAGTTTTCACCCTGGTGCTCCCAGAGGTTCTAATAAACTCCTTTAGCAGAAAGTTAAAAAAAAAAAAATCACAAAAAGGGATAAAAATCTTAGCTGCAGTAGAGATCAGTAACAACACTATACCATGTTGGGGGAAAGGAAAAAAAACCCCAACAATTATGCTAAGGAGTAGGAGAGTTGTAGAGTATTTACTCCATATGTATTACACCACCAGCTGTAAGCAGTTGCAACAAAGAATTTTTGAAAATCCAAAGTATTGTTAAAGACACAAAATCAAATATTGTTCTCCATATTTTTTTTTTAAAGATCCCCCAAATACTAGCAGAGGGCTGGCAGAATAATAAATACAGGCAGAAAACTAAATCAGAAGGACTCACTAAATACTTTCCATCTACCACAGGGATGGGAATCTACCATCTAAAAAGAACGTGTTGTGCTCAGAGGACTCCTTACTTTTTTCTCAGCTTTCTGGATTTACACATGTCAGTGATGATGTCAAGATCAAGACCAACAAGAGACCACCTTACACAAACCACTTGTGCAGAGCAGGAGGAGTTTCTGCTGTAAAGAATCAGAGAGTTTAACAGAATGGTGGTGGAGTGAAAGCTGTAGTTGCCCAGTGCCTGATTAAGCACCCTTGAGAAAATGTCCCCTCTCCAGTGCACTTAGTGAACAATACAGTTGTATATATGCCAACACTTTTTATGTCATTAAAAAGATTGCAAGAGGTTTTGGACAAATTACCTCAAGCACCAGTGAGAAGGCAGCCACAGAGACCTGATTCCAGCACAAAGGAAGGGCAGGAGTTTCTCATGAAAGCCAAAACACAGCTGCTCAGTTTCAGGAGCCTGAAGGAGCCCACTAATGACATTTTTAAGTTGTTTCTAACTTGTATGATTAGGATTTTTCCCTTGAAACACACTAACTCTTGTTCTTGTTGTCTGGACACGAAGAAGGATTTGTTTTTATTTTTAGGGTAAAATGCAAACTATCCCCTCCCAAGCCACTCTGGTGAGCTGCCATGCCCAGGGAGCTGTGGTCTGCAGGGTCTGGGGGACACAGGGCTGGAGGTCCCCAAGGAGGACCCACCAAAGGGACCATCTCCTTGAGAGAATTCTTCCAAAGCAAGCAACTCATTAGCAGTAACTGGAGTTACTGGACAAAGCCCAGACAAAACTTTCTCCCTCAAATGACTGGGAAACTAATTTCACCTCATTAATAGCAACATGCCAAGACTTTTCCTTTTTTTCTTTTGAACTGCTGCACAGTTTCACTCAAGACACACGATCAGAAAACTCAGTAAGAAATACTCTGACAGGGAAGTTTAAGAATGTGAGCATAACTAATATAACAGTCATTAGTATTTGGGTAACAAAATTAACAGAACAAGCCTCAAATTCATAAAAGGTTTGGGAACTACTAACCAAAAAATGATACCTAGATGCTTCAGATTAATCCACAACCAACTCTATCGTTATGCCCCACGTTCCTCATGACAAACACCCCTTTATAAGGCTCCTCCAGAATGGATCCTACTCCTCCTACCTTCCAGGTGTTCTCCTAACACTACTATGACACATCTTAGGAGGGCACTGGGGAGTGAAATCACTACTTTAATTCAGTTTTATCTTAATAAATCTGAAGAATTGATCATTACCTTAACACATGTAAAATCAGTAACATTTGAGAAATAAAACATACTTTCATTAGGAAGGTCTCCTTTTTCATTCCATAGGGAAGAATGAGAAGAAATTTTAAAGACACATAATGTCATTTTCTTAAATTTGATCAGTCTAGCTTCCAGCAATTCAAAATACCCACTCTTGTGGGTCACATACAAAGTGAATTTAGCAATGGAAGGGCCTCTTGGAACGTAACATTTTTCTTTACTTTTATACCTTTATGCTAACAGGAAGATACCATTATTTTTGAGTCATATACAGAATTCTAAACAGCTGCAATACAGGAGAGAAGAAGTCCAAAGATCTCTCATTTCTCACTTAAAAATAAAGCTGCAAGCCTGGAGAAACAATGAGGCACCACAAGAGATGACGTGGCTATGAGAGCAGCTTTATTGGTTCAAGGGACAGTAAGTTTCAAAAGACAACAGCTCAGGGGGGGAAGTTTAAATTTAGGCAGCAAAAGGTCTTCAAACTCTGCTGGGGAGCCAAGTGAAGTGTTTTGTTTAAGCTCCAGTGCTTTACTTTGCCAAACATCTCCACTGATGTCCTTGTGAAATGCTGAGAGCTGAGATGATGGGAACATAACAACAAGATGTAAAAAATAACAACAAGATGTAAAAAATAACAAATATCAGAAGTGAGCTGCCTCCTGAGTGTGGATGTGCTGGGACACACATCTCACCCAGGTAAACCCAGGTGAACAGATCTGACTTTGCTCAGTTGAAAAGAAGAGACTTCACCATATTATCCACCAGCCTGCCATCAGGTATGACACACTTGTGATCCAGGTTTTGGTATCTTCCTCCTTAAACTACTGGTTCTACTGCAGGTACAACAAAAGCTGTACACAGAAACACACAACACAGAATTCTGGTCAGTTTTCACCTGTATTGAAATTAATTTCTGTGAGTCAATCTTGGTGTGTGATCAACCCCAGATCAACACACATTCATATTCTGTACAAGTCACCTACATTTTGTTCAGCTTTAACAGAAAAGACTAAATTCATAATTTAGCCAATTTTCTAATTCAACATCCTAACCTAATTCATACTCCCTAATTTCTCACATTAAGTATTAATCATTAAACCAGGTTCAGATAATAGTCTCAAGTCCACAAAAAGTGATTTTCAAAACTTCAGCCACCTCCCCACCTGTTCTTCTACCTGATATATTGGTAAAAACCAGTATCTGATTTCATTCTTCCTGGTTTACTGGCACCTGGAAACTGCATCACAGATCAGAATTCCTGAACTGGCAAGATAACATGGTTTAATGATATGACTAAGAAAAATTTACTAATTTCAGTAAGAAAATAACAATAAATCTACTAAAATATACTAGCAGCCCCTGAGGCACTGATCATTTCACATATTTAAGGTTTTTATCCTTTCATTCTCTATCAAGGCAATCACAACCATATTATCTCTACTAGCAGCAAAACAAGCACACCTAGTTTTTATTTGTTTATATATAAATAAAAGGTTACCCCTGCTAAATGGTAATCCAAACTACCTAGAACCCTGAACTTCCTTTTGTAGCAGAAAATGCTGTGTCAGATACTTTTAATACACATAAAGAATTATGGCCACAGTTAAGCATTATCCTTCACTCCCACATTCCATATTTAAGAGCAATTGTATTTTCTTCTCTTCATACCTGAAATAAAACCATTCTAGTCTTTAAGTGATCCTTTTTCTTCTTTTAAACCAGCACCCAGATGATAAATGTTTTGTGAGCTGTCCTCTGCAGTCTTCAAGGTGTTTACTGGCCCCATCCAGGCCCAGGATTTGCATGTTTGAAGGGACTGGTTTGCTCACAATCCCAGTGTGACAAGGACCCAGTACCATGCTCAAGCTATTCAAATAAAACAAGGAGCTAGAGATGTACAGATGAAGGAAAAATGTGGATCTAGATACCAAAATGTTCTTAACTGTTAATTTAGATGAATCAATCTGTCAAAATATTTTGTGTTTATTATGAGCAGAATATGCACATTAGCTCCTTGACCTCAGTCAGAAATACAAATATCACACACACAGATATTACTTCCATGTTTTCCATTTTTCAGTCTTCTCCCTGCCCTTCCCTGACCCTACAAACTTCAACAGTTCCCTTGTTTGTAGCAAATCTCTGAAAAGTAGAAAGGATTAAATCCTCCTGGATAAAGCACCTTTTTCTTGATCTCAGAAAATATTATTCAGGTTTAAAGGAGAGAAACTGTTAAACACCCCATACTTAATCTTGCAAAAGGCAAAACCAATCTGCTTGTCTAGCACTGCAATTCAGGGTATGGGAAGTGCTTTAATTGCTGCTTCCAACACAGAGGATAATGAAAGTCTTAGCTGTTTACAAAAGAATTCAGCTCTGCTGCCATCACAGTGAATTAACACTACAGTCAATACCTTCCAACACAAATGAAAATAACTTTTACTGTCATTTCTTTATGTAACTGTTCTCCTTCTACATATTAAATTTCAGACAGGTTTGTATTAGCAGCAGTAACCAGATTTTTTCCATTGACTGGCTTTAAGTATAGAAAATAGCTTTTTGCCTTGTTTCCTCTGAATCAGATGAAAAAAGTTCAGTCATTTGTTTTCTAGGGGAAGTAGAAGCTTTCTGAATTCTAACAAAAAATTCTCTACTTAATCCATGAGCATTATCCTTAGGCTCACCCATCCAGATCCTCTCACCACAAATGTATCTATTGGACTGAACCTCACATCTCCACATACTTAGAAAAACAGTTCCTCAACAAACAGCTTCTGACCTAATAAATAATGAATGCACTCTAACAGGACTAATTCTGAAAGCCACTGTTTGCCAGTCTCCTTAGAAAGTGAGGGGTGTTTCATTCAACCATTTCTTATTTAGCCTTTTAACCACTGAACCTCAGTCCTTATATGACACCCACCTCTATTCTTGAAGTCCAAAATAGCACTTACAGCAGACCAAGACTTCAACCACAAACTGCCTTATGTGCTGTTCCAGAGATGCTATTTATGTGTTAAGACAGCACCTCTAATATACAGAAGCATAGCATAAAAAACTCCCAAGCAAATTTACATAAACACTGCCAAAATCAGGGCTTTTTTTCCCCCAAAAAAAGTGTTAATCATTATGCAACAAACAGAAAGTTTTCCCTGAGACAGAATTATTAAACCCTCATTTGGTATCTGCTCAGGGATTTCAGTCCCTTTATCAGGAAGCTGGTAGCAGAATCACTACTATGCTTTCAAGATGAACAGCACTGGAAGAGGAATGCCAGCCTGACTGTACCAAGTCTTCAAGGTCCTGGAAAGGTCACTCTTATCTACCTCTTTCTAAAGGTTTTTCACAGCTGTTTTAGAAGATTTAACACTGCATTAATGATTCCCAAACCAATTGCAGCATCAGCTGCCCATGGTGATCAGCTAACAGAGACTGTGCAATGTAGAGAGTTAAAGAAAGCAGCTCATGCAGCTGCTTCACCTACCTGTCACCTACATCCACAGCTCAAGGAATATATTAAAATAAGTAGAGTATTGCTAACAAACTGAGCAGGCAAGCAGATGCAAGAGCAGAGGTATCACTGTAAGGTCAGAGTGTGAGTGTCTCATCTATATTGCTCAGGGAAGCAGAGATAACAAGGAATGTATTTTTAAGAACACTCTGGACTACAATCCTGAAGGCTCTTAAAACACACAGCACTTTGCTGCACACACATCACTTCCAGTGCTCAGGCAGCTGCTACAGCTGAAATCTATGATATTTCTTAGAACTGTGATTAAGTGTGCAGTTTCTGTTAAGTCTCCATGGAGACTGATGTTGGCTCAGCAAAAAGTCACCAAGTGTTTTAAAATAATTCCTGCTCGTTTTGAAATTTCAAAGTACTTAACTCAGTTTTGCCCATCAGATGTTATTTCCCCAACAAAAACTGCAGCAGTAAAAGCACCCAAACGTGCTAACAAAACTACAAAAATATTTTTGCAGATCATTTCACATGCAGCTGGAAATGAAACACCAAACATACAATACAAAAAAAAAAAGAGACAAATCTCCAAAACTAGAAATCAAGCAGTCAGTTATCAGTCTTCACATTCCATATATTTGTGCAATGTGTACATTATTTTTAGCTGCAAAAATCCTCTTTGGGATGATACCATACTGTGTTCTGTACTTTGGCTTGTATAATTAAGTCTTACCCTTTTTATCTCAAGGCTATTCCTTTTGGGAAGTACCTTATCTGACACGTTCTTCACTGTCTAGTACCATGAAAATAACTACACAGCCTTTAAGCAAGAATGTATCTTCAAAGAACCTCTTCTGGGTCCAGTTTTGTTTTTCCTTTAAGGAAAGAGAAGATATTCCACACTACAGCACAAAACAGCAAAATCTCTCTTGCACAAAAATTTACTTCCAGCATTTAGGCTTCCTAAATATTTAGCTAAACAGCAGCTCACAACATGTGCAATTATGTTTCTCTTTTAAAAGGGTCCCCATGAATAATGTAAGCTCAGTAGTAAAATTATCACAGTGTTTACATGGTATCCACAGAAAAACAGGCAAATATTGTCTGTGGTCTCAATTTAGCACTCTAGTTTTTTAAACCTTAAGCCTGGCCACTGAATTCTACTGGCACAAAAGGGTATTTTTGTACATACACACACTTTACCAGAAATCCTTAGCTAGAGTTTACATAAGGTAATTTATACTTCTGCTTTGGTAAAAATAGTTTCAGCTAATGAACTGACTTCAAAAGCCCTTTGAGACTACACCCTGTAAAAAGCAATAAAACACTGTCATATAGGGATGTTTTGATTTTTAACATTTTCAAAGAACTGCTGAGTTTGGCAGGAACCTCTGGAGGTCACCTTGCCCAGGCCTCCTGCTCAAGGAGAGCCATCTAGAGCAGGTTGCCCAGGACCATGTCCAGAAAGCATCTGAACGTCTCCAAGGACAGATACTCCACAACCTCTTGGCCAAGCTCTTTCTGTCCTTGCTCATCCATACTGTAAAAACGTGTTTCCTGGTGATGAGACAGAACCTCACATGTTTCATTTTGTGCTCACTACCTCTTGTACAATCACTGGACACAACTGAAAAGACCCTGGCTCCACCTTTTTCAACCAAAACATCTATGACACAGGGGAAGCTTGAGCACCAAGTTGAAAATAATGTCACTAAACTAACCCAAAACCCAAATGGAACTGCTCTCCCTGTCTAATGAGGCAGCTACAAGAAATATCACCTCACTGGCTTGGAACTGGCAGGGATGATAATAATACAGTGAGTCAAACAGCAGCAGTGAGGCCATCAGGAGGACAGCTTACCTAAATTGTGTCGCTTTGTCTTTGCGTGCTCGTGAATATGTTTCTTGGTAAAACAGCCAAAGAAGACACAGTAGAGGCAAGAGTGGAGTCTGTTCAGGTGGGCACCACACATATGACAAATGCACGACTTTGCCTGGAACAGAGAAAAAGACAACAGAACATGAGCAACAGAAATGTCCAGCTGAATGGGCACAGATCTAAACTGCTTTCCCTTTTACTCACTGCCTGCAACTCGGTGTTGCAGAGCAGGAGGGAAACAGGAGTTCTGCCCTCACGTGACACAAACACCAATTAAAACATCATAATGGAGAAAACTCTTCCATTCACCCAATCCATCTCCAAGTCCTGATGGAGAACAGATGTCATCTGAGAGGAGACGGCAGTAAATCCATTTATGACTCTCAGCCAGGAGCTTACTGAATGTTTCAAGCCAGGGTAGGCAGGCAGGGCTGCCAGGATACACAATCCTACCACTCCCCTCACTCCACCTGGGCATTTCTTTGCCAACACCAACCAGATACCAAGAGAACAACCTACACAGCCACCACAGTCATGTGCTCAAGCTGGGAGACAGCTCTGTTTGAAATTAACCTGATGTTCCTCCTCGAAGTAACCCATCCTGGTTCCTCCATCCAGCTCCTTGTCAGGCATCCAGGCATTTGGTGCACCCATGGGTGCTACAGCTGGTGCAGCCTGGGCTGAACATCACAGCAGGACATGGGCTGATGGACCAGGGAAGAGAGGGCTCTCTGTATCTGTTGTTGACCAGCTCTTCAGAATGGTCCCCAACTCACCAGTCCCTACCTTGAAGCAATGGGCTCTGCCTCTCAACAGCCCCTTCTCCTAAGCTGGTTCAGCTTTATACGGTAAAGCCAGAATAAAATTCCTCTTTTGTCAGGTCAGTCAGCTTGGGGGACTTGGGGGGATGGAGTTGGGCAGACTTCAGAGCTCAGGGAAGGCAAGATGGCTCACAGGGTGGTAAAAAGAGGTCAGGAAGCAGGAGGTTTGGGTGGTTGGACCACAGCAAGAGCTCAGCTGTTTCACAGCACTGAGCTCCTTGATCCACTCAAAAGCTGCAGCATAACTTAAACATCAAAATGTGGGTTTAAGGCACCTCCTTTCTCTGCTGGGAGGTTTTGCCAGACTCACTCATTGGATTTCTCTCTACCAACCAACAAAATAGAAAGGTAACATCAACTCCAAACTAGCCAAAGTGCTCTGAAAGTCATTTCTGCATCAAGTTTGGAAAAGCAAGGTGCTGTCTGTTCACCAGAAAGGGAGGTGTGCAATCAAAGCTTCTGGGATTCATTGGAAACTAAGAGACATTTCAGCCTAACGTGACTGTTTGCATTCCTGTAACAACACTTTAACAAGCAGTTCTGGAGAGGAAAAAAAAACCTAACAGGCTATGAGAAGATTAAGTGGACATTTTTTACTCTTAATCACATCTGAAGCACTTTTTCAGCTAATGCCACATAAAATTTTCTCTTAGCATTAAACTCAGGTACTTGAACAAATCTTTTGAAAAATGACTCTGCCTAGTAAGAGACTTAAAAGAATTTGAGGGGTGTTTGCTCAATGAGACCAAAACCAACTGAAGTTCAATACCATTTGATTCAAAGCTATAGACAGTAGAAATTCCTCACAATAATTCCCACCTCATCTCAGACAACAGCAACTGCATTCAGATGGATGTTTAAGAGTAACTGAAGCCTTGGAACAGCTCAGAGTTAGAGATATAACACATTTTACAGACTACTCTGAATATACCATTCCTTCATTTGTCAATATAGAAGCACCTTTCATTTCTGCATATTAAAAAAATAAGAATCATAATTACTAAAATGTTAAGCCATGATCTAACCCAGGCAGAGCATTTCATCAAAAATAACCCCCAAAGTTCTCCAGTAATATTTGCCCAGTCTGCCACAACTTCAAGTTAGTGCTGAATAAATACTACACAATCCTGTTCTTCAGTCTGGCAATTTCCTTTCAGAACACTTATGGCTGTTAAGAGAAAAAAAAAAATAAATCAACCAACAAAGAAGCCTGCAATGTGCTGCACTGTGTCAGTAATTGCCAAGCTTCTGCAAATGAAGACTTAAATCCTGAACCTCACATGCCATGCGTTCGGAGTTCTGCTAAGTTCTGTCAGATGAAAACAGAATGGGTTGAATCAAACTCCACTCACCTACAGGCAAAATATTTTAAAGTAGGCCTAAAAAATTCACCATCACCAGCATCATTTCCATCTTTAGAAAAACCCTGCAGAAAAGCTGCTGCCTGTCGGCTGCTCTTTGGCTGCAAAAGCTGAACAGGATCAGCCTATCTGTTAAGATTGCTGCTATGACAACAACTCTAACAACCAGCTATTTTACTTAGCCAGCTAAAAATAAATCTTTTAGCATTAAATGTATTGTAAACAGATGATATAACAAGCATGTAAGCCATTATCATATTCAAAGAGTTTTTATTTCAATGAAAACCAAGAGACATGGATGGATGTAAAAACAAAAACCCCAAAACACCACCACCAAAACAAGTGGTAAATCAAAAGATAAGTTCAAACTCTCTTTAAAGGAAGCTATTTATCCAAGATAAGTTCAAGCTCTCCTTAAAGGAAGCTATTTATCCATGTCCTCCTCTATGTTCAGTATAGCTCAAGATATTTCTTCTAAACTTGTAGAAAACAAGGTTAAAAGACAAGACAGTGAAGAAAGAAATCAGTACCAAAAAACCCATGGAGGCTTTTCATAACTAGATGAGCTGTCTTCTCATGTCTGTACTTAACAATTTGCTAAGTTAAAAGAAAGCTGCCACCCTCCCACCCCACCCCAAATAATCAAAGTACTTTGTTTCATAACACTCCCACCCCTGCTCCCATCTCTTGAGGCTACAGTCTGGGACAAACCAGAATATTGCAGATGAGTTATCAGAAATCAGTTGGATCCCTGAAGTCACAAGCCTGCTTTAACACAAAATCCAACTTTTTTAAAAGGCAACCTAGGTCTTGCTTATGGTTCAGATACTTTAAGGAAGTCAAACAGCATTTCAGCTGCACAATCAACCTGTCACTTCTGCTTTTCTTTGCTATGTTCTCCTAGGAAAAAGAACACCACTTCCTTATCCTAAGACAAATTTCTTTTGCCTGTATCCTCTCCCACTATTAACCTGCTCTCTCCAGCGTTTTATTCTGTCCCCTTCTTGCTTTTCTCCTTTACTGCCCTCACCTTTAATCCTATCCTCTCTCCCCACCTTATGACCCCAGACAATTTTCCTTCAGTCCATCCTGAACCTCTGTCCACCCCTTCAATATTGCTTTGAGATTCCATCAAACTGCACACAGAAACCAGAAGAGGTCCTGAACATTTTCTTTTTAGATTATAAGCAATTTTTAAATGATAGAAAACTGGAAAGAATGGTCCTGCACAATGTAAATGTGCACAGACAGTAAGTGACATTTCTGATAAACCTGCAGGACTGAGCAGCATTTGATACCCTCATTCCCTCTCTCTGGGGTTTTCCCCTCTACTCATCTCCTTTATTGCTACTCAAACTTCCTTTGTACCTTTTTCCAAGGAGGTTTGAACAGCCTAGCAAACAAGGATGTAAAAACTAGTGCCTGACACAGAAAAGGGAACTGGTTGTATGTTGACCTGAGGTCCAGCTGATGAGTCCCATTTTCTGAAGGCTGCCTGGCTCTTGGCATTGTTGATTGCCATGATACAAAGGGAGTCAAAAAGAAAGCAGCAGGCATCAGGAGGTCAAGTGAACTGGACTGCTGACACTTCACATCTCTTCCCAAATTGTCAGAACAGCTTATTATTAGTTTACCCATCCTACCACCAAAACAGCAGTGGAGAAAATGAATGCATCCAGCTGGCAGTGTTCTGCCCTAGTTGTGTCTGACATTTCCCACTCCTGCTCTCCTTTCCTGGGCCAGCTCAAGCTTCCCTAAAGCAAGGCAGTCACACTGACCATTTAGCATCCACTGTTCCAAAAACCTACAAACCTGTTTCAAATTCACATAATATTGGCTCCTCAAATCAATGAATGGCAGCTTTGAGTGGCAATTCACTAACCCTGCAAAGCAAACTGTGCAGAAAAAATAAGAGGTATACAACAGACTTCAGCTACTGCAAACAATCCTTCTGTATTTCCAGCTATTTCAGAACTAGCTTTAGAAACTCCATTTTTATTTATACAAAAGTGGAAAACATCTTTTTAAAGAAGTTTTCCACGAGGGTACTCAAGGAGCCTTGCCTCTTCTGCTCACACTAAATATATCGAAGTACTTCCAGAACAGAGCTGCTGTCAGCTGTGAGCTTATAAGCCCAAGACCTCCTACCTTTCACAGTCTGCAAACCATGTTCACCACAAAGGTTCCCAGGAAAAGATGAACTAGGGAACACTGACAAGACAGTGGGAGGCTTTTGGGGGTTAAAAGATCACGAGGAAGCTGTCACCACACTGTACATGTTCACAAGTAAACCAAAGCAGCAGGTTCCTTAGGTACTCTTCAAGTAAATACACTAGCAATGGATCCCTGCAAGTGTTTGACCACATCCAAATCCTTAGCCTGAGGAAAGCAAAAGTTTCCCAATACGAATCAACTTCTATTTCCCCACCTTTTAAAGTAAGTTTTTCTGTAAAACAGACATAACATTTAGACACATCAGAAACAAGCAGAGAAAGAATTTTCTTATGTGTTATCACCAGTATTTCATGTCTCTGAAGGGGTACATTTCACTTTCCAGCCCTAAACCAACTCTAATTCTTCAGAAAGAACTTTAATTTCATCCTACACAGATTAGGGTGTTTGTTGTGCAGCTCTAAGCAGGCCTACCTACAGAATACAGGTTGATGTGGGGAATTCTCCCTCCACACAACTTTGCCACCATAATCTGCCTTGCCTCCAAACATTTGAGTTGCAGAAACATGACTTCAGCTCAGACAAACTATTCCTTCCAAAGCAGAATTGAAGTGGACTTGAAACGCTGGGAACTCGAGGCACATGGAGACACTGAGGAGTCCCACTCGTGGCTGCTGGATTCTGAGGCAGGACTTCTAGGACAAACCTATTTCAAAAGTTAACCTTGGTACAGCCACCAACAGGATGCTTCCCTGAGCCTGTTTTTGAAAGAAAAAAGGACAGATAATGATGCAAGGCCACACAACCAACCACTGCTGTTTGGTTTGCTGAAGATGGACACCCTGTGGCTATTCTAAAAGCTGAGTTTCTTCTGCCATGTGAGAGGAGGAAGCCAATATTCAATCACAGCTGACAAGATTTATTACTCGAGTACTCTTTGCACCTTAAGAGTAACAAATTTAGGTCAAATCTGCCTTACAACATTTCTTGTGCTTCTTCATCTCCATCTACTCCAAGAGTGACTGCACTGCTCTCCCAAGGCAGGGATGCCACAGAGCCATCAGCTGTTAGCACAGTGGCTGGGATGTTCCACAAATTTAAATATGGAAATCTTCAAAGCCACGTTCCTTGGTTTCAAGAAACAAGGAGGGAATTGATTCCCCAGCTCTCTGCTGGGTGCCATATAAATCACTCCTCCAGAGGCTGGTAGGGTGATTCAGAGTGGCTCTGAGTCAGCACACAATTCTGACACATCATCTTTAAAGAAAAAAAAAAACAACACACCAAAACCTACCTAAGTATTGTTCACTCACTTCCTGCAACCAAGTCTTAACTACTAGAGCATCCAATTAGAAAGATATTCCTTTAAAAATAAAATTTACATCACCAATACTGTAAAATACAAGCAAACCTCTGCACTAGTTACAGAACTCTGTGCTTTGGCAAGCGTTCAGAAAATCACCTTAAAATAAAACAACAAACAAACCCAAGTGCAGGTAACTTCCTAAACTAGGTTATTCTAGATTTTTGCTTAGGCAGCAGTAAAAAAAAAAGTTTATTATTTCAGCTCAGTTCAAGAGCAACCATGAAGTCTCAGGCACTTGCTCTGCACCAGTGTATTCACTGGTTCCACACTGCAGAGAGAAGAAGATGCCCACCCAGATTTCTGGGCTGTGAACTTGACTTTGGCCTCTGACCAGCTAAGCACAAGTTTGAAGACAAGGATGTCACAGATGAAAGATGAAATAGCCAAACTGTTAAATAACACCATAGTTCTCAAAGGGAGTATAAATAAAACTATCCCATCCTGACCATCTGAGCAGCTTGCTGTCCTTCCACAGGCTGAATTCACCCGAGGCTATTTCCAACAAATCCTACTTTTGCTAGAAGTTAAACAGCTGTGAAAGAGGGGAAAATGAAAGTACTGAACAAGCTGCAGAAGATGCTAGGAACCAACTTGAAGAAACTTCCTTTTTCCCCCTGCAAACTGGTAACACTTTTTCATTACACTTTATTCAAGATGCTGCAAGGGCACAAACCACCTGTCTTTCAACAAAGCAAAGTAACATTCATACGAAACTCAAGCTTCAAAAAGGCATCTTTGGTTTAAGGGCTCTTCTCAAGAGAGCACCGAGTCCATCTAAAATGAGATCCAATTTACAGGTGTATTTGGGGGTGAAACAGTGACCTGACTAGTAATCATTTAACCTCTACATAGACTTTTTTTTCCAGCTCTCCTTATTCTAGTGCTACATTATTCCATGAGCTGGGCTTTAAATCTTTCTAATTAAAAATAAATTAAAACCCAAAGCTTTTCCAAATTTTTATTTCACTGCAAAATCCTAAACAGATCCAAGGCTGACATGAAACTTGGCAGGAGAATAATAAAGTTGCACAATTTAAAAGACAGACAACATAAGCTGGAGAAGAAAATAGGAGGATGCTCTAAAGATGCAATTTTGGTTTTGCCATATATAGTCACACTGGTAAAAACTTGGATTTCAACATAAACAAAGCAATTCTCCTGCATTCAAATGACTATGCTGAAATTGCTTACTTGCTTCTCCTCTGGTAGGTGCTCATCCCCACTCCTAACATCTACAAATCTAAATGGTTTCTCAAGTACTCCATAAAAGATGCATTTTAGGGCCTGTTGTGTTTTTAAGCAATTTAAATAATGGATCTTGCTCAAATGAAGCCCAGTGTCCTCCTATGGTCAGATTCTTTTAAAAGCAGAAAGCTTCTCCACCTTGTGAAAACACAAACTGCTTCAGGTTCAAAGCCCTGGCTCTTTCCCTGAATATATATATATATATATATATAATCTGTGGATATGTTCTGTGTGTTGATTTTTATCTATTTCCTGCAATGCACCACTGCAGCAGTGAATTCCACATGAGAACAAGGGGCTTGCCAATACTGCAGTAGTGTATTCTAAGATCTGGTACCAAATCTATTACTTTCCCTCCCCATTCCCCCCCAGTCAGCAAATCCTGGAAATGTTTTAAAACGTCCTATTAGGTAATGTATTGATCCAACCTGTCAGCACGTGGCCCAGGAAGGAATTCAAGGAGCAAGCCAAGCAGCCCTGATGCTGTGCAGAGCCTTGTTAAACCCTGCCCATGCTGCAGAGCTTGTACTTTGTCCTGCCTAAAACAAAGATTTCAGGTTCTTCACCTGAAACCAGGTGTAAACTTGGACAGCTGGGCACATCATTTTGATGGAAATCCTCCAGACACCATCCTTCCAGGAAAAAAAGGAAGAAGGAGCTTCAGGATACAGAGGATCAAAACCCTAACCAGTCCTATGGCCTCGTTTATTTCAGATATTGCAGCTATCTTGTCTTTAACTACTCTAAGATGTCCATAAAAAGATGTGAACTTAATTAGTCCACATCAAAGTCAAAGCAATTCTGTAGGAAAGATGGATGGGATGATGCTACAGCACAGACTCTCTGGGGCATGACTTATTTATGAGACCAGTACTCTCAGCAAAAAAGGAGACTGGTAAGAAAAGAGCTGCAAGAGAGTAACAGAGTCCATACATCTACCAGCAATTTTTATTTTAATAATAATAATAAACCAGCAAACCAATGCCACACTAAATGGGGTAAATCCACTCTTGAACCTAACCCAAAAGCATCTGTCTGGTAGAAAACATCCTGCTTTTAAAAGATTCCCAAGTTACACACCATCCTGTCAAGGCTTTAGAAGTTTTTACGTGACATTTTTAGATTTACTGCAGCAAAGCCAACTAGTAGTACAGAAATTAACCTCACTTCTTACAGCTGTTCTGAAAACTGGGTTTCACTGGTGATACATACAACAAAAAAATAAGGCAGTCAAGCCAAACACTTCTTGCTAGAAGAATAAAACTTTCTCTTTGTCTAACAGGAGCTGAAGACAAATTCTAGTCCCCTCACAGTGCCTACAAGAAAAACCATAACAAAACAATGCAATAAAATTTCTTTTTTGTTTTACAAGAGCTCTACAGAACACTGGCTGATGCTCCTTCCACAGACCAATTTGGACAGGCTCAATGCCATGAGAGTCACAGGAGCTGAGAAGCACTTTCCGAATTTCCATCACTGCTGTCAGGACTGCTAAAGACACAACTCTTCCTATTTCTTTAATGAAGTTTTATTTATAATGCTGAAACCTTCCCCTGAGAAGTGTCAGATGACAGCCTCACAGGAACAGTTCTCATTTCTTTCCTTGCTGTAGTTTGTTGACTACAGCTAAAGAGATTTCCTTCCCATACTTTGTTGTTTGGGGTTTTTTTTCTCCAACAATATCCAACCACTCAATAATATTTCATTGTGGATTCTGGTTGGTTTTGTTTTGTTTAATGTATCAAACAACAGCATTAAGTAAGAAAATCCTCTTATCACAGATGCCTGTAAACCAGTAACAGATTACATTTCATGTATTAGTGTCATTGCTTTGTTCAGAGGACCTAAAAAGACAAATTTCTGAATTGAGATCTTTTAATTGTGGGGAGAAATTCATGCTGATGTTGTTAGTAGTCTGTTCTGTACATTACTGGAAGGAATGCTATCAGGAAAAAAATACTTGATGTTTTTTATTCAGCCACATGCAAAAGTTTGCCCCTCTCTAAGAGTGTAATTACAGATGCAATTATTTGTATCTTTTTGAGGTGTCAGCAGCAGCAGTTTTGACTTCAGGAAATTTGCTTTGATTCGGATCAGTCAGAGTTTAATAAACACGAGGCAAACCTGCAAGTGAGTGGAGTTGACATCCAGGCCCTCAATCTGTCTGTTGACATTTGTGTAAAGAAAAAAGGGTCCAGAGCCTCACTGCAATGCAAGCCTTGAAAGAGCAACACAGAATTACCAAATAGATTCAAATCTTCAACTTAACCCAGCTCTGCCTGCAATGACTGAGAAGCAAGAGAGCACTTGTGGGGCAGGGCAAATGCCCCTCACCAGCACAGCAAAGGGAGAAGCTTCTACTTGTAACAGCTTTACACTAATTCACAAGAAGAAAGAAGTCTTTCCTACTTGTGAGAGTAAATATCCAAACAGGGGTAAAGATAGGTATTTTTCTTGTTATTGTTGTTGGTGTGAGTTTAACTTCAAAAAAGCTGCTGCATCTTATAAAAAACCAAACCAAACCAAACCAACAAACTGCTCAGGTACCTAACAGCAGATGGGAGATGGGCAGCTCTGTACATCTGACTGAAACTACATGAAAAATGTCCTTATTCAGCAAGAAAGCCAAGGAGGAGGCATCTTTATGTCTCTTGCCCATGCTTATAATTGCCCTGAATGTGGCAACTGCAAACCAGGGCTGGGCAGGGAGAGTCTGGAGGAAAGAAAAAGGAAAGGGAGCAGAAGGGGCTGGGGAGGTGAGGGGAACTGTGCCAGAAGCTCTTGGGTCACCCCCAAGGCAGCAGAGGAGCCCTGAGGATGCTGCAGAGCCAGGATCCTGGCTGAGGCTCTGTGGCTCCCAAGCCTGAAGCCCAGACTACAGTAACAAATCTTTTACAGGGATCACCCCCAGTAAGTCTCTGTCTACAGATAAGGCTGTAGCATCCATAAGTCTCAAGAGCTGTGAGCAATCACAGGAGATACAAAGAATTCCTTCTCCAACTGGCCAGTGTTTTCCTATCGAGACAACATCTTCCATCACTAAGGACTCCAAAACCTGAGACACAGCAACAAAAACAACAGAAAAACGACAAAAAAGCAAAGCATTTTTCAAGTTCTGGAGATCCATGAGCAAGCTTGCAGCAGCAGTTCCAGTGCTGCCGACTTGTAAACACTCATTGATGACAATTCTGAAATAATTGCTATTTCACCCCTCATCTTCAAACATTTATTCTGCTCATTCATAATTTAGAGCAAACTTGAAAGATGCATGGCTGAATTTCAGGAAATACCTGGAACTTCCAGCAGCTTCAGAGGGAGCTGCAAGACTGCAGCAACCCTGAAAATTAACCCCTTAGGAGACTCAACCAAGTGCTACATGCTGACTGAATACACCATCTCCTGGAGCAAAATATAGGAAGATTTGACAAGAATATTCTGTGCTGACCACCAAGACCCTGCTCTCTTCATTCATCTTCTCTATTTCAGTGCTATACCCTTAACTCTCAAAAACCACTCCCTTGGATCACTTCAGTTTAGCACCATTTCCATGCCACCAAGTATTACTTCCCAATCTTCCTTTTTAGCAGGGCTTGATCACACGATGCTGCACATTGAAAACAAAAATTAGTAGATTATAGTGTTTGGTTTCATTTATGGACATTGTGCTTGGCTTGTCATTTAATGCAAAAAGTGGTGGTTTAAATTAAAGCATGGGTATAAAAATTAGTTAAGACAAAACAAACACAGACTGCAGCAGCCAGCTGGGCTCAATGGCTAGGAAAGCTTATTAGGCAAAGCACATGCTTTTAGCTAGAACACACCTCTGCATTCCAAAAGGAAATCCCAGCAGGACAGCAAGCTTTGGCAACACTGGGATAAGAAAAGCAAGCAGAAAAATACCCAAGCTGTTAATTACAGTGAAGGTTTATTTGGTAAGATCAACAACAGATCAACAATAGATCTTTCTTCCTCTTTTCCTTGCTGTTTAAAAAAAGAAATAATCAAAAGAAAATGAAAACTAAATTTTAAAAAGGCACCTCCACTTTTGCCATGTTGCTAGCCATGTTTTAAAGAGAATCCTGTCCCCCAGAAAAACTTCACCTACCCTCTACTGCTCCAAAGGAAGCTGGGGAAGGGCTGCAGAAGAAAGGTTGGAAATATAACTGAGTGCAGATACTGTTACTTCCAGGACCTAAAACATCCCCTGCTTCCTTGATACCAAGCATGAAAGCATACCCAGAGCTGGAAGCATTACACAATCTGTCTGTGTAAACATCAGTTTCGTTCTGAATTAATTAAATTTCATAACATTCTAATAGCTCTGTTAAAATATGAAAGATGGAAAGGAAGAAATCACAGCCAAAGCACTACCCAGTCCTGGCAGGATGAAAACCAATCCACCCTCAAGCTACCAAATGCAGCAAATGCTGAGTCTCCTTTTAAGAACCTTCAGAAAAGAGTGAAAAGTAAAAAAACCCAACAAAAACCAGCAAACAAGACCAAACAAAACCATAAGTCTCATGGCAAAACCATGCAACAACACAACACTTCTATGGGTCAAAGATTTATCTTACAAAGCAACTGGGGAGTTCTGAACCATTTCTGGTAACCAGCTCCAACCAGATGTCAGTGCACTCTTGCAAGGAACACAAGATGTTACTTAAACCATTGAAAAGCTGAGGCTAACTTTAAAAAAAATCCCAAAATTATTCCAGTTCTTGAAACTACTCAGAGTTCTACAGAACAGGAACCATCAAGACAGAATGCTTTCAACACAATGCCAGAGTTTTATTCTACAATGTATTTTTCTGACAATACTTCAGAACATTTAATATGCAGGCTGAACATTCTCACAATGCAATGCTCTTAATTTAAATTAAAATACTGGAGTTCAAGTTACAAGACAGCAAACACCAATGTTTAAAGGTGCTGAAAAACATCTTAAAAATACATCCGAAATAAAAAAAGGTTTATATATTTCACTGAAAGACAAAAACCTGGTTTTAAAAAGCAACACGAACGGATTCACCTACTGCTACATGTCAGATCAGTGAAACCACTGAAATAAAACACTCTCACCTTTCAGATGCTCTGATAGTCATTATGTTTGTGTCCTGTAAGTAACATGCCACATAACATGTAACACTTTCCATTTTTTTTCTGGTGAAGAGATGTAGATTTCTACTAAAAATTTAATTTTGCCTAGTGCCAGAGAGCTAGAAGAACAGCACTTTGATGTAGAAGACAACCTGCCTGTCAAAGTTAATGACTTACTCCAGTTATTCTGTGATTAATCACACAGAAATTAAGCATGCAGAGAAAAGGTTTTCTAAGAGAGGGGAAATTTTTCTGAAAGTTTGCAGGCAGGTTCAAGTGTTTTTCATCAGTACTGAGAATCCGTGTCCAGGCATTTCTTTCTGAGTAATTAATTAATTCTTGGAATTAAAAGTGCCAAAAGATTTAATCAGAGGAAGATTTCCTGACAGCCTGCTTCTGAGAATCAAATGGAAACAGAGGTAACTGATGAGGGAGTGGGGGAACAGTCCAAACCCACATGCATTTACACCCAGATCTGCATGACAATTCCCCAGTTGACCAATCCCAGATGAAAATTACCACCTAAGAAAAAATAAAGATGTATCTTATATATAAAGATATATCTTACATTCATATTCCATGTGACCCTGGGGACTTGGGACAAGTGTTTTTGCACAGCAAACACATCACTATACTTTTGCTAAAGAGCAGTGAAATGATGACACTAAAAAGAGACAAAAGGAAAGAACTCTCATAGTGGACAGGTTGGGAATGTTATGGAGAAAGGGGAAAAAAAGAACTCCAGTTAATGTCACAGCCTCCTAGGTATCACTACTGCAAGCAATTCCTTTATTACTGGGGACAAGAAACATGGAGTTTATCTAAATCCAGTTGTGTGCAGTGTTCAACTACTGCATTTCAGACACACAAGCATTTAGTGCAGCTCAAGGATGGTTTCACAACTCCTGACAAGATGATCTTCAGGTTTACATAAGATGCACAGCTTGTCCTCCAACCTTTAAACTCTTTCATGAAAACAAAGACACTAACTCCCCAAATAATACCCATGATAGCAAGTAAGCAGGAATAGTTATTTGTAAATATCCCCTCAGATTCTTAAAACCAGCTCAGGTTTTATGTTGCAAGAAAAAAAATACGTGTGATTTTCTTCTCTCTAGCTTGCAAAATACATGCAGTGCTTTGTGGACAAATTCATGGCCTACACACTTCACAGTGGGATTAAAAAAAGAATTTGAGAGCACTGCCTGATTCCTCCTTCAGAGCATCTCAACTTGCTTAAAGGCAATTCCTGCCAAGTAAAGAGGTGATTTACTCAGGTCTATAGGAAGTCCTTCCTATTTCTGGTTTTCAAGATAGTTTCCTATAATGCAGTAAGGCAAATAATTAAGGCACAAAGAATGTAAAGTAAGGAAGGCTGCTTGACTCATGGGATTTGGGTGCTGCCAGAGCAAGATTCCCCACGTCATGTTTTTCCTGGGATCTTGACCTGTGGGAACACATTCACAGCACTAACTTCTGTGACAAGTCCTCCTAAAAATATTAGAGGGGACAAAGTTATTGGTGACACAATGGCTGCACTGGACATTGGGAGATTTATGCTGGAAACACACTGGAAAAAGCATATAACAAGTTAATGGCTGACTAAACTATCAGTAAATCTCACTTCCCTGGTAATCAAACACCAACATGCACAAAACGAAGCTTTTTCAGAAGACAGGCATTAAATAAAATTAAATTAAATTAAAATTTTCTACAGCATGTATGAGGGCAAATGACAAGTTCCAGGAGCAGGAGATGTATCCTCAGGCATTTAGAGAAGAGCACAGAATAAAAATTCCAAGTGAGGTAAAATTAGAACCACCTAGCCCAGCTAAAGGAGTTGTAACTAAAACAAACAGCATCTTGCAGGCCAGTGCCTAGACATGCTGGCCAGCAGCAAGTGAGAGTTCCAAAAGTTTCTCTTTCTATTGAAAGATCCTACATATGGAAGGAGAAATCAGTTCTTCAGAATCCCATCACTGCAGCCATTAGCAGATGTTCTTAAATAAAAGTTCACTTAAGCATTGCAGAGAACATAAGGAAAACAGTAAGGGGGACACTATTTAATTACTGGCTTTTTTTTTTTTTTATTATTAATTCCCCTCACACTGCCAGAGTTTTCCTTTATAACCAGAACACCAAGCAGAACTTCCCTAAAAAAAAAAAAATTAAAAAACCCAGAAAAACTGAAGTTCATCTGCCTCTTTCCTAGGGCTCCACAGGAATGTGTTTCACTATATAATAGTTTTCCTCTCTCCAGTCAGAACAGTCAGAAAAAGGGGGGAGGGGAGGTTGATTGCACTCCTTCTCCAGCATCTGGCTATGCAATAAGACTCTTGAAATGATTTTCTCTAGTGTAGCATATAGCCAACAAATCTGGCAAGAAGCAACTTTAAGCATGTGTTGCTGTGACAGCAATGAATTATCACCCCAGTCTGCAGCAAGATTAACACTTACAACCTTGGCATGAAGAGCAGTCTGTGCAGATAGTGTGTCAGGAGTAGTGCTCCTCCATCAGACTGCAAAGGGTGGGCCCACTTGAAAAAAATTAAGAGCACAGAAATGCAGACATTTGCCTGAACTGTAAACAAACAGATAATTTCTAGGGGGGTACAGCCAAACAAGTAAAAGCAGCATGGAAAATTCAAGGTATGGAAGGAATAAAAGTGGAGAAAAAAAAAAACCCAAAGCAAAAAACACCTCCACAACTACAGAAAACAAGGTACTGCCTGTGATGGAGAATGTGTTCCAAAAGACAGGAGGAAAGAAACAAAAATTAGGAAACAGCCTACCAGATTTCTCATGTTTAACACAGGAGTATCCAGTCAAACCAACCTGACACGAAATGAGCTACTCTAAAAGCTATAGGCAAATAGTAGGGAAAAAAAAAGCTACTGAATCCAACTTGGGTTGTTCATCCTGCAGTTTGTAGAATCTCCTGTTTCCCAGTGCTCTGTGCCATTACCTGCCAGGCAGGTGCAGATTCAAACCCAGCTCTGATGTCATGAGAAGGTCAGAGATGAGACTACATCAAAACCAGCTCCATGGAGGGTTCCTGTGTGGCAGATTCAGAGACATCCATTCTACTTTTCCAGCTAACCCACCACTCAAGAGAAGAAATCTGAAAACTCAGCTCCTTACAACAAGTTTCTTCAAACAGAACCTTCAGGGGGAGATGAAGCAAGCCGTGAAGCCAAGGAAAACACAGTGGAACCTCCTTCCTGCATGGACCATCCTTAGACCTCCTCCTGCTTTGCAGAGTTGATAGGACTGCAAAGCATGACTTCTGCTGTTTGATCTGGTTTGCTAGATTTTTTTTTTCTAGAAAGGCAATTAGGAAGTTCCATCCATCATCAGGTTCACCCCTAATGTGAACCAGAAGAAATAACATTAATAATGACAAAAATTATTCCACAGATTCCACTTTCTGCCACGTGAAGAAAATACTTTATCAGGTCAAGCCGTGTGACTTGAAGCATGTGAATAGGTGAGGTTAAGGGATTCAGCACTGAGGAAAGCCAGGAAAAAAACCATTTGATCTCTTAAAAAAAATAAAAATCAATATCATTCTCTGTTAGTAGTAGCTGGGTATATGCTTTAAGTATGCTTAAAGTGTCAGAAGAGTCTAACAGGCACAGGAGGAGCATGGGTTTACAGCTCTCTGCATGACAAAAGAAAAATTTAAAGCCTTGACAAGCTTTATTTCAGGCACATACCTTCTGTCTAAAAAGCAGCAAAGTTGTTCTTCTGAGGAGCAGAGGGGCCTTTTACATACCATCACGTTGAGCTTATTTAAATCAGATATTTGAAATATCTCCCTAGAAGAGGTTTATGTGCCTCAGTTGGGATTTTTTTCTTTTACATTTGGATTTTTGCTACTGTTCAGCATATTGGGTTGTATCAACTATCTGTGCAGCAAATGCCACCACAGTAAAATCCAGGCTTGACAGCTATTTTTGGGCTGCTGGATTACAAGTGTGAGCTGCATTAATGGGGCGATGAGAACAAAGTCTTCTGTGGCAAGAATGTGATGAAACACCAAGGTAAATTGGGGGATGTCAGCTCCTCTAGAAAATGTCTGCTGCTCAAGCAGCCACCAGGCAACCTGATTCTTCAAGGTATTTCACACATTCACTGTCCTCATCTCCACAAAATGGAAATTCTCAAATGCATGGCTTTTGCAGGGTAGATTTCCTGCAGATGAGGCTATTCTGCTGCTGGAAGATTCCTCTCAGTAACCTGGTTCTTGAACACAAAGAAAGACCAAAGGGCTGAGGGATACCAGGAGGATTACCTGAATCTTCTGCAGTGACACCAACAGGTTTCACTGGTATTCTAAGAAATAAACGATAGATGTCTTCTTGTAAAAACCATTAAGACCCTCAACAAATGAAGGGCTTAAAACTTCTGATGGCTTTCACTGTGAGCAGGTTTACACATTTTATTCTTGGGCAGTAAAATCAAGTTTGGTAGTTTTAATGAAAAACAAACAAACAAAAAAAAGCCATCAGCATTAACAAGTTTTTTCTTGTCTGGGTATCTTATAGATGGCAGCATTTTTCAGTAATGGGGAAAAAAAAAAAGCAGCACAACATGTTAGTAAAAATCACCCTTGCTTAATATAAGTTAACATTTCACAGACACAGTATGGAAGCACAAAACTAGGAAAAAGGAGATGCTAACATACTTGAAATGTTTCAAAAGCTGCATCCTGCATTGTGCATCTCAAAATAAAGCAGGACCCTCTGGTCCAGTCCTTTCCATGCTTACACCAGTACAAAAGTTCCCAAGTACCAGCAGAACCACCTGCCCAAGGATGCCCTGATGGGCCTGCAGAGCTATCACCTCTATCCATCCTGTCAAGATTTTGTTGGAGTGCTGCTCTTCCATCTGACACACCAGTTCTGTGGGGCTACAGCTGCTGGCACAGCTCGTAACAGCCTCGGGGTTGGCCAAGAGAGGAGGTTAGATGAAGAACAGCACCATAAAGAGCTGATTTTCAATCCCATTACCCCACCATCCTCAGCTCTATGCAGTGTATGACCTAAGCACATGCCCTGTGCCAAGATGATCTTAAACAACAAAAACAAAGTTAAAATATCTTAACAGAGTTCCGTTACAGAAGACAGAAATCTTAACTTCAAGACAGGCTTGCTTAAAGAGTGAAACAAGTGGCTCATAACTTGATTACTTAGAAAAACACTATTCATTTCATTAAATTAACTGTAATGTGAAAAGTGGATTTTCTGTAATAGCTGATCACAGATTAACAGGCATTGTACACTCTCTGGTTCATTTATTTTCCACAAGGAAACTGGAGTAGAAGCAAATTATTTGCATACAGGAATAAGTTCTAATGACTGCAAACATAAGACATCTCACACTGCAGGCTCAGCACCCACTGGCACCTCTGTGAAGCTGCTCCCAACAGCACAGGTCCAACCACACCACTCTAACAGCACATTTTAAATATTTCAAATGAAGCATTAGGAACACATTACAGAAGAAACCATTATGCCATGGAGAACACTAACTCAGTCAATCTGCCAGTGGCAAAGTCCAGAGGAAGGCAGCATTTGTTGCCCAAACTGCCTTACACAGCCTCCAAGCATCTCCACTCAGGTCCTCAGCCATCCCCCAGGCTCCCCTTCCCTCCAGCTCCCAGCACTACAGCTGCTTCCTCAGCCCCAAGTTCATACGTGCCCTACAGCCAAGTCAGGTGAAAAATTATTAATATGAGAAAAAGCATCATTGTCACCCAGATCTGTTCCTTTTGGCTCACAGCACAGTTGCACCAACACAATGCAGGGAATGGCCCAGCAGGAGGAACATGTAGGCATGAAGTGCTGGGAGCTCCTTCAGCTGCTGTGGAAAGGCAGACACAGAGCCAGAGCTGGGTTTTGTGCTGGACACTTTGGTCTCACTGGTACCCCTGTACACAGCTGCTTTTCACATATAAATTGCAGCTTTTAAAGTCTTAGATTTGCTGACTTGCCTTTTCCTCCTTAATTTTCTTTTTTTTTTTTTTTCAAGTTCTTAAAACAATTTGTCTGCAAAACAGCTTCAGCCTACAGGTACAAAGTGCTTACAGAATTCAGCTGCTTCTTTTATAAAGGATTGCTACAATAAAGTCATTCTTCAGGTTACCACTACACTGGAGTTGCTTTTCCACAGTGAGACTTTTGTAGTAAGCAGCTTCAGAGAGACAAACACCCTCCACCTCCTCTAGCCTGGAATCCTTGGATAAGGGCCTGAAACTTCCATTCCAGTTCCAAGATGTCCCTGTGACCTCAGACTTCGAAGGATCCCTCCCCTTCAGTTTCCTTTTCACAAGAGATTTAACTGCATGGGGGAACAAAAGATCTTCTTACCATCATAAAGCAATTTCTCTAATGCTCCATGTGTATTTTTCATTTTCAAACTTGGCACTATTTCAGTTACACAGTGATTCAGTCCATATGGTTATGAACTCTGGTACCATTCCTCTGCAACTTAGTGATTGAGATCCCTTCAGTTAGCAAACAAGTGGTTGGCAGTCACTCTTCTGCAAGTTATCACAGAGATGTAAAAATAAAATTTAATGTCTTGGGGCAACAAAGAAAGGTGTAAGAAACAGAATCACTGTGTGACAAGGAAATACATCACTAAGGGTACTAATATAAAATTATGCTGGACAAAGCTAAGATCAATTTTGTTAAGGCACAACCTCATAGTGAGAACTTGTTTCTCTTTAAGCAAATAACTGCAATAACTCTTGAAACTATTTTTGCTGCATTTTCCTCATTCTGTTCTCCAGATCACTGTTCAAGACCCCCCCACAACGAAAAGCACAAAACGAAGTCCCAAATGACCAAAGAAATAGTGTAAACATATCCAGTAATTGGCTTTGGAGGAGGATACTTCCTAAAAGAACAAAACAAAAGCCAGCAATGTACAGAAAAGAAGATTATATGAGAATTTCTCCCTGGTTACTAACTGCCAAGCAGGAGAGCAACCCAGTTAAAGAAGAAAAGGAGGCAGAAATGTGGAGATAACTAAGCACTGCAAATAAAAACAAAGCCTCAAGACAAATTCTGCATTTGTCACTGGAGAGAGCACAGGGTCACAAAACCTCACCTGACATAAATGAGGTACTGAAACAGTCACCTCTCTCAGCTGTCTTCACTTATGAAGCCATCACACATCTGCTGTGCAATAAATCTTACCTTTGTTTACCAAGTATAAAGAATCTGCCTTAAAATGGGACTTGCATGCAATCACAAGCCTGAATGCACAAGTACAAATTATGCCCCAAACTTTGTGATAGAACATTAGGTGGTTCACAGACTCAAGAGGATTCATCTTTAAGAAAAGATTAAACACAACAGATAATTTTTGGGGTGGAAGAAGGCAAAAGTAAAGGTTAGGGCTGCTGTTCTCTCTCCTTGTGCTAACACATATTGAAGCAACAGAATTCTAAGTCTGTAGCTCATGCAAAACAAAAGCACTTGAAAACCAGAAGCAAAACATACAGATAAAAGTCCTGGTGGCCAGTTCAGGAAGATGAACCCAAAGCCAAATCCTATTTCAAACAAGGCTACTTGGATGCATGAACTTCTGAGTGACAAGTGAGGCAATCACCACAAATGGAACTCAGTTTCACATCATAATCCATCATCCCCATCATTTAGCTATATGCTTGTACTACTGGGTCTTTCATGTGTTTAGACAAAACCTATTATTAATTTTATAATTTTTACTTTTTGGATTTAATTTTTTTAATATTTCACGTATGCATCTGGACAAAAACAATTGGTTTAATACATTAAGGCAGGAGTTGCAACACAAAGCCCCAGATTAAGATGCTTTGAGCAAGAAGAGATACTGTAATAACCTCTTAACTACAATGTAGATTAATCATCTCTACAATTTTATTCAACATAAATACAACTCACTGAATTTATAATAATTGTATTTCTACATCTTAAATGTATGTGCAGAACTCAGCTGTGACACTGGTGTGAGAGCAAGACCACCTAAGCACAGTTCAACCCAGGTCCTCTTTTCAGAGTCACTACTAAGGCAGTGTCACATTCAGTGACCTGCTGCTCACTGCTACTTTTAATATGAAGATATTTAATATATTTTACATGCTTAATGTCACAATTTGTTACTGGACATCAGAACTTCCACTGACCCCAATATTTACACCAAAAAGACACTAGACTTGTAAAGTGCACTGAAAACAACTTCTGGTACCACATCCACTTCTTTGCTTTCTTGAGTCTCACCTTGTCTAACACCCCAATTTTTTTTTAATTCAATGACAGATTTAGTACCTTCAGAGAAATATTTCCCAGGGATATGCTGAGATCACCAGTGATACCATGCAAAAGGGAGACAGGAGCAACCATGTTAATTTCAAGCTCCATTAAACACAGAAAAGGAAGAAGGAGGAGGGGGAAGAAGTTATCTTTACCAATTTGGAAAAGCAGCAGAGATAGACAGGAAAAATAAATAAGAATTTTAAATAAGAGTTACATACAACTGAGAGGTTTTTAAAAAAGCCTTGATTAACATTCTACTTTAGTAGAGAACTGGAAAAAGTCAAGTATTTGCTGTATTTTACACTAAAGACTATGACAAGACAGATGCTTACTGCTAATCAGTTACCAGCTGATAAAGTGAGTCTCAGGTTACTCTGAGTCAACTGGTGTCTGGTAAGAGTTCACTTTACTGATCATTAAATATATCTTGAAATACAGACTTTTTTTTTTTTTTTTTTTCTTTCTCCTAAATGAGAGGTATCAACATGGTGGAAGCTGTCCCAGCACTACAGCAAAGCACAGATCCTCCTGGGGTACCTCTGCAAGTTTTGAACCCAACAGAATGCAGGTTAATTTGGCAATGAGTAACTCTTTACAACATTGATTATATTCCTAGCTAATGCAGCAAAGTTCTTATCTTGAATTAAGCAGAGCTTACATAAAGGACTGCTAAATCAATATGTAAAAGAATACAACTACCAAGACAGAGCTTTCACCCAGTCAGAACAGATCTCTCAGCTTTTCTGCTAAGAAAAGGTTCCCAATTCAGGCCTCTCAGATAACATATGGCTCTCCCTACACTCCAGCACTGCTTGCTGACAACACAGTCCAGGGTAACATAATAAACTGTAATGTCATCATAGCATTTCACTCACTTAGCTCCATTGCCCACAGGATAACAAGAGATTGGAGATAGCTGCTTCAGGCACCTCCTTCTCTCCAAGTCTGGGAAGGTTGTAACAATGACAGCTTCTTGAGTATTAAAATAAAATAAAGTTATACTTTTTTTTTTAAGCTATAGGTCTAGTGAATCCAGAAAAACAAATACAGGTCACCTTCAGACTGCCTTTCTTGTGATGCCACTGTAATTAATATATAAGCAGGAGTACCCATGTATCTCCTCACCTCAGATGCTGCCATGCACTAGGGGTACATTATAAATACCTGGAGAAGATGGAAACACAAGAATTAAAAGAAGTCAAACCCAACCTTTTCAAGCTATCAGGCAAATGAGAGGGGAAGGTAAGGCTTATAAAAGGCCCTACATCCACCAGGAAAAAGACATCAAGAAACCACAGTTCCAAGTCAATCACAAACAGCAAAACCAATGGGTGGTTGGTTTACACAAGATTTTCAACTGAGTTAATCTTTCTCTGGTTTAAAACAAATCAGCCACCACACCCATCTTGGAGAATAAAGCAGTTGCAACAGCATTTGTTCCAAAGCAAGATCCCCACTGCATGTCCCAAAAGAAAACACTTTTTTTTTCTTTTTTTTATTTGGCTGAGACTGGAATAGCAGTAACTGAGGAGACAGGGAGTCAGCAGTCCAGGATCAGGCAACCTCCACTATCAGTCAATAGCATTTACCTGCTCATTTGTTACACTTCAGTTACTAAGACAGAAAATCCCCAAATGAAAGAAGGAAAGTAGAAGGTCTGAAGCCGATTTGCAGCTCTGGTTTCATGTTAACGCTACAGATTAAGGCCTGAGACAAAAATGAGGCTATCAGCTAACCTTTGTTTGGGGTTTCAAGCTTTGATGGCTTTAATTCAAGCTCAACAGATAGTCCAACATATCAAACAAAGCCATTCCACTCTGCTCCCCTTCACACTACAAGATGTCTTTCTAGTTTGAAAGCTTTCAACACCAAACAACTACAGTCATTGACTGCAGACAAAATCAGAGATGCTACAATGGCTCCCAAAAAGCAGCCTGGCTGTTAACAAACTCTGACTGCTGGTAAGACCACAGAAAATAATTTAAAAGAAGCCTTCTTGTCCAGCATGTCCTTATTTTTGTCCTTCATCAGCTCACGAAGATACAAGTTCTTTCTCTGCAGCAGGGAACAAACAAAAGCACAGGGAAAACTGCATTTATTGTGCTTGTTTGTCTAATTCCTAACCTTTGGCCCAGAAAGCAACCATGTATATAAAAAACAGGGCAGAGGATACAAGACAGGGATTAACACCATTAGGAAGAGGAAAGTCTTCTATTATGTTCTTCCTTGGCACCAAACATAAACTCAGGGGAGGTTTTCCACTCTGGCTTGTCCCACATATGTCACCCATGGAGCTAAAACCCCACCTCTGGATCTCCCACACCAAAGATCTTCACACCAAGAGAAGAGTGAACATTACCTTCAGCAGGTCTAAGACCTTCCTGCTCCTTAGAAGTTAAGAACTAAGGAAGATGAAACTTAGGAAACTGGAGATGTCCTGAACAATGAAGCTTGCAGTTGATTTTGAAGCTTAAGGGTTTCCAGGGAAAAGGAGGTCCCCACAACACAAAGAACATCATCCTTCCTGAGTCAATCTCAGTTCACCTGGACAGGCAAAGCAGAGCATGCAGCTGAAAAAAAGAGATCTGCTTCTTCAATCCTGGGCTTCTTGTTCCACAATTTTCCATAGGTTTGTAATCCAGAAGCATGGTTTGTATGCTAAAAGTGTTAAAGGAAAACAAGCTAAATTTTCTTATTCATTTAAGCAACCAAAACCACTGAGCCTGAGAGAGGGGAGAGGCCTTGTGAAGGGTCCATCCGTACAAAGCAGATCACCTGAGCAATACTTCCCTGTTCCTGCACAGGGAGGAAGCAAAGCAGCAAGCAAGCCTCAACAGGCATGGCATGAGAAGTTCCATCATTAACCTACCCTATGACTGCAAGGTCATTTTAGCAAGAACTTACACACTGATTGAAGACTATGAACCACAATACTTGCAACTGAAACCATGACCTTGCATTTATTTGCCAAGATATTATTAAGCTTTTTCTACTTTGAAAGTTAGGAAATTAAGCAAAGTCATTTTAGTGTGAAGTATTTATGATTCACCTATCAGGTGTTAAGAATGAAGGGCTGAGGTCACAAGCACTGGGGGAGAAGGATACCTGGAGAAAGGTCAATACCTCTAAAAAAATATATTTATATCCAAATCTGAAAGCATCAATCCGACTGGAGGGTCCATGTGAAGAGAGAATAATGGAAAAAACAACAGAAGCTCTCAAACAGGAAGAAATCTGCCAGAATGCACCCGCTGTCAGTGCCAGTGTGCAGCCCCTGACAGGCAATTATTCTTTGATCTATTGGCAGAAGCAGAGAACAAACATTCTGAAATAGCAGATAGGACCTTCTGCATATCATGACTCTGGTCATGATGAGCAGCATTACTTTTATCATCCAGAACCTTTTCAGAGCAGTGACAGGGAGAACAATTGAGGGAGAGAAAGGCAGTTTTCCTCCAAGGTGTCCAGCCCAGGAAGATGCAATGTAGCTGGAAATGCAGCTGCCCTTCAAGCACTGAAACCATCACTTATCAACTCCTGGACACAAAGATGCATCTGCACATCTAACTGAGCACTGATGTGAACCCAAAGCTATATTCAGCACTGCAAAACTGATTTTTCTCATCTGCAATGGAACAAGCAAAACAGAAAAATGGAAGAAGATGACACTTCTAGGCATCCTCTCTCTCTTCCACAATTCCTCAACAGGAGGTGGTGGTGTCAAATTCAAGGACCACTTACACATTGTTACTTAATTAAGCCTGAGGTAAGTTCCACATCAAAATATTCAAGGGAAAGTCCACGACCTACAGAAACAGGAGCTTTGCCATCAGCTTATTAAACAGAGTCTAACTACCACTAATTAAAAACCAAGAGTTACAAGTCAAAGTCCTGAAGGCAAGATGGCAAACCCTCATTTTGTGCCACTTCACCTACAACTTAAGCCCCGAAAACTAAATCCAACTTTAATCACAACTCTTACAATTTCAAGAGCCATTATTTAGATTTTTCCTCTACCTTTTCCTGTTTCACTCTCCAAACAGTGTCACAGACAGGTTTTGTCTTGGCTTGGGCTTTACCATCAGCAACACATTTACACCACTGGCAAAGCCTGTGCCTGGAACATCACGTCCTCTGGCTGCTGCACTTCACTATTTTGGCCAAAACGCAGTGAGGTGAGGCAAGCCACAGCCTTCCTCAGATAAAATAATGCACAGTGAAGACAGCTCAAACCCCAGTGTAGACAACACTTTCAGAAGCAAACATACTCCTAAAACCTTCATCAGAATTCCACTGTCCACAGAGATACTTGCATAATTGCCTCTTGCTTCTGACTGAGAATCCAAATCCAGGTTTCAGTAGATTGCTTTCCAACTATAAACTGTGCTTTACAGCTATTCCACTCAAAACTCTGGCTGTAAAGCAGACTGAAGCTCATAAAAGCTTATTCACAGAAAAGGCACATATTAAAAATGAACAGCAAACAGCATTAAAATGGTCTTCTGAAGCATAATGCAGCAGGCAGTGCAAGGAAAGCAGGAGGAATGGACACTTTCTGCCCCCTGCAGTTCCCATCACTACCAAGATTTTTAAGACAGCTTCATGAGGGAGAGTGTTACCATTCCAGCAAGCTAGCAATTTACTTCTGGCTATGCCAGACATTTTTTACAGCTAGATTCATCTAATTATCAGGTAAATTGACCCAGCACTTCCCATTAATAATCAACTCCAGTTGTTGAACGTTATCTGTGATAAACGTCCTTGGTTTGCAGCATAAAATCACCTTTTAACAAACCTTTATTTTGACCTCATCATTTTGATTAGGATTAATAAGAATCCTCACTAATAAACAGATGCTCTCAAGCAGTTTGAGTTACACTCCTAAAATATCTATATATACATATACAAAGCATATGTACATATATAACACTGAAGGACAAAGGAGTGTTCCTAGTTATTACACTATAAATATGCTTCCAAACAAAAAAGCCCATTTATCAGATTTTATGTGTGAAATTGCAAGGCATACATATGGACAGAGAATTTCTCAGTACAGAAAAATGTCAGGGAAGCAGATCTCATGTCCATATGCAGGAGTTAAGTACCATAACTGTCATTTATATCCATTCTTTGTACCATAAATTCAATTGCCAAAATGTTACCCTATATGTGTTCCCTGCATGTGACCATTTTGGGTTGGCTGAATTCAGGAGCCCAGCTATCTTCAGACTGAAAACCTGCTTAAAAAAAAAACAAAAAAAGGGGGCAGGGGAAAAAAAGCCAAACATTTTTAGCATGCATTGAGAACACTGATGCTTTCCATGAGATGGCAGATAATTTTGCAACAATCCTGTTCTGCTTTATGAGCCTGGCTGGGCTAAGAGGAAGTGAGAACAGATTGATTACAATGCAATATTATTTATTTCCAGCTGTTTTTTTTCAAGCCATGATGAACACATCACTATCATTAGGTTTCAGAAGAAAAAACCCAAGCTGTTGCAGCATACAAATGGTAGGCAGGCCACAAAGGATGCTCCATACAGGGGGTAGCTAACATGGTAATTTTCCTAATGAAAATTTATTTTCATTCTTCCGTGTAAAGCTTGGTTTATATTTATCTGAGACATCTTCCTACCTCGCTTGTTTGTTTGCTTTTTTCCACAGCACATGTATATTTTTTCTTCCATTCAAGCTACAAGTACCACATACTAAATACCAGTTTCTATTTTCACACACTAAAGGCCAAATAAAACCAGACTTTGACTAATATATTTCATAACACTGACTTGTAGGCAATTATAAACACCAAAAACAAGTCTGACTGCATTTTGTGGGGTTATCAGGTAACTAAATAGATTTAAAATATGTTTCTTCTCAGATTCCATTTTTTTCCTCTTTAGGTAAAAACCTGGAAGACTGGATTGTCCTGAGAACATACACTGAGCACAGAAACATGGTGAACCACCTCACCCCTGACGTACATCTCTCATTCTCCAGTTCTCTTATGAACAAGCTGAGCTGCTCAATGCAAAGTAACCGGGATCAGAAAGTTTTCTCGGGTTCCTTCAAGATCAAAACAATCTGTGCTGCCCAAAAAAAACAAGTTTTGCTACATGTAGCTCTTGCACTCCCCTCCTCAGCCCTGAATATGATGCCTGATAGAAATCTGCCAAGTCACTTTGAAGTAGAAACTAGTTGATTCTAGGGACAGCAGTAATAGCTGCATAGCTGAAAGAGAAGTCCTCCCAAAACCTGCACGTGGATGGGGATGCAGCTGTGGAAGCTACGTGGGAAAAAGTCCTCTTCCCCTCGCGTTTTGCCTCATTAGCAGGGATTTCTCTTTTTTTTCCTGCTGTTTGCATACCTCAAGCACCAACACAATCACAACTCCCCTCTCCCGCCTACTTCAGACCGACTCAGTTCCTTTTTCTCCTCCCTACAGCAGGAACCCCCCTTTTCCAAGGGGATTATCAGAACCAGCAGCATTTTTCCCCCTTTTTTTGTTTCCCCTCTTTTTAGCTTTTTTTCTTCCCCTCGAAAGCAAAACTAACTAAAGAAACACCCTGCCGCCCCCGGGACCCGCAGACAGGCTCTCAGCCATTGTGTTTCCCCCGTTTTTCCCCACGCACACACCCGATCCGATCCGATCAGCTCCGCTCCGCTCCGGGCGGCCCCTCCGCAGCCCCCACCCGGGGCTCAGCCGCGCCCCCGCGGGGTCTCCCCCGCCGCACCCCGGCGGCACAAAGCTCCGCCGCAGGCCGGACGTGCCCGTTTGCCCCGGGGGCCTCCCCTCTCCCCTCCCCCTCTCCGCCGTATTCCGGGAAACCCTCGGTGCCTCCCGCACCTCCGGGAGGAGGAGGAGGAGAAGGAGGAGGAGGAGGCGGCGGCGCTGCGGAACGGCCCCGCTGCGGAAAGCCCTCCCCGCCGCCGGGGCAGGTGGCAGGCACGGAGGCCCCACCGCGGCGGGCGAAACTCCCCGACTCCTCCATCCCGGTGCCCGGCCCCGCTGCAACCCCCACCCCATCCACCCCTTTCCTCTCCCCCGCCCCGGAGGCCGACACCGAGCATTTCCTCCTCCCTCACACCCACCCCTCACCCCCCCCCCACCACCACCGCGTGTCGGAGCCCCGGCCCCTCCGGTGCCGGTACCGGAGGGAATTCGGGCCCACCGTGGGGAGGGAGGGAGGGAGGGAAGGAAGGAAGGAGGGGGGGAACCGAGGGAGGGAGGGCAGGAGAGGGACCCGTCCCTTCCCCGCGGCCAGGCCGAGGCGGCGGAGTGCGTGTGAGCGGCGGAGGGAGGGCGGGCGGGTGGGTCGGGGGAGGGAGGGGAAGGGACGGGAGGGGAAAAGGGGGGTGGATGCGGGCCGCCCCCGGTACCTTGCGCTTCCTGGTCTCGGCCGAGCCGCTCCACACGAAGCACTGGTAAATCGCCCGCAGGTTCTGCTTCCAGTTCTCCACCTTGAAGCCGGTCACATGGCAGCACCCGGCCGCCGGCGGACTCATGTCAGACCCCCCCACATCAATCCGCCCGCAGTCGGGCCGGGCCGGCGGGCAGCGAGCCGGCCCCTTCCCCCCCTCCGCAGCAACCGCACCGACACCGACGCGGGCACGGGCCGGGGCGGCCGCGCGCCCGCCCGCGCGCCCCCCCCGCCCCCCCGCCGCCGCCGCCGCCTCCTCCGCCGCGCACCCGCCCTCGGGGGCTCCGGCCCCTCACGCCGCCGCCTGCCCCGCGGCCTCCGCCGCCCCCGCCGGCTGCTGTGGGGGCGCGGGGAGCGGCTGGCACATAGAGCCGGGGCTCCGCGCCGCCACGGCCCCCCGGCTCCGAACAAAGCGCGGCGGCGGCGGGCGGGCAGCGCGCACTCCCTCTCGCCCGCCCTCTCCCTCACACACAAAGATGGGGCTCTCTGAGGCGAGGAGGAGGAGGAGGCGGCGGCTGTAGCGGCCGCTGCCGCCCCCGGAGTGGCCGCCGCTCCCTTCTACCTCATAGAGGCCGCTCTGGAGTCGGCGGGCGGAGGGGAAGGGGAGGAGAAGGCGGAGAAGGGGGGGGGGTAAGGAGGGAGGGGGGGGAAGGTGGGGGGCGCTGGCGGCGGCGACCCTGGCCGCGGTGTGAGCGAGCGTGTGTGGGGAAGGGGGCGAGTCCCCGCCCGCCGCCGCTCCTGCTCCCCCAGCCGGCCGCCCGCTCGGCTCTTGTCTCTTTAAACCGCCCCCCCCGCCTCCTTCTCCGTCTCCTTCCTCCCCCTCGCCCGCACCCCCCTCCGCCCGCCCTGTGCAATGGTCCGAGCCGCTAACTCAACCTAGCCCGCCAGGCCCGGAGTGGGACAGACCAACGGGGAAGGGGCGGTGGGTGCAACCCCCTCTGCCCCGCCACCCGTGTGAGGGTGGGAGCCGGAGGGGGAAAGGAGCGCGGCAATTGGTGGCTCCGCCTGTCACTCAGCCGCCGAGCTGCCCTTCTCCGGCCTCTCATTGGTTCCTTTCCCGTTCTTCTCCCCCCCCCTTCCCCCCCCTCCCTTCCTACCTACCATTTCCCCCTGCCGGAAAGGGGCGGGAAGGACTCGGCCGATTGACAGGTTTTTCGGCCAATAGGGATAAGGGGCGGGGACGATGTATCGCATGTTGACGCGCCATTGGCTGAAGCCACCGTCAATCACATCCCGAGCCGTCAGGCGATTGGCTCCGGCCGGCTGAGGGGGCGGTGCCTCCCAGCACCATCCTGCGCTGCGGGGGCCGCGCTGCTGTCACATCCGCTGGTGCCGGCTCCTTCCCCGCTCCCTCAGTGGTTTCCTGAGGGGAGAGGGGCGGCGGCGGTCGGGCCGCTCCCCGGGGCCGGGCTCCGGGCTCCCCCTCCCCGGGCAGTGCTGCCCCTGCCCCTGTGTGCCAGGCAGAGGCCCGGCCCAGCGACTTTGGCCTCCGGCGGGCGGTTGTGCTGAGGGCTCTGAGCCGCCTCAGCGCCTCCCGGGGTTCCTCCTCCCGGGCGGCCCCGGCTCGGTCTGCTGGGATCGGGGGAGAACATGAAGTCGAGACGCAGGCCCCTCCTTCTCGTTGTCTCAGGGTCAAAAAGCCGAGTGAGGCTTTGTGGGGGGAGGCCTGGGCCTCACCGCGGGTCGGGGTCTGCGGGAAGGAGCTGTGCAGTGCTGGGGTTTGCCCTGAGGACCGTATTTGGTCTCTGTGTCCTGCCATCCTGCTGCTGGTTCCACAGGGAAGGAGGAAAAGCAGGGTATAACCAGGACTGGTGTTAATTCAGCTTTTTTCCTTCAAATGGCTGTACAGGGGAATGAGAGGGCAAAACAGGTTTTGAATTTTGAAGCCGGTTTGAGTCCCACCCCACAGGGTAGTGAGGCAGAAAGAAAAGAATGGAAGTACTGCCATGGTTCCTCACGAAGAGGCAGGAGGCTTTGCAGAGAGGCAGGTTCTTACACAAGCCCTGGAAGGAGTGCAGCAGGAAGGTGGTGGTTCATCACCACTGCAGTTTTATCAAGCCATCTCTCTACCTGCCATTCACATTCTTTCTCAGGACCTTTAAGTTACAGCCTGGCAGATTTTCATTAGGCCTGTCCAGTTCTCTGGCCTACAGACAACTGCAGCTCCCTCCTGAGGACAGAATCCCTTCCCGTTTCTTCAGAGGTTCTGACATTTTTTAAAAGAAAGGGAAGCTGAAAGTGAGCAGTTTGGTGGCAAAGCAAGGAGGGAACATGTGTCCAGTGAAGAGCTGAGCTGATACCCTGAGATTACAAAGTGCCCTGCCACATCTGTAGCTGTGCTCTCAAGTGCCTCTTCCACACAGTTTGGAGATCACAGGACCAAAACCAAAATGCCAGGAGATGAATCCAAGCCCTCACTTGAGTCATTTAATGCATCAGAGAAACTCCAAGCCCTCACAGGACTCCTGGGCCCTCGTCCTCTGTGAGAAGATCCCTGCAGATGAATGACACCTTCCTGATGCTACTGGTACAGTTTAATGACCTCAGTGCTGAGCATTTCCTGCAGCAAAGATGTCTTATTGAAACAGCCATTCCCTGCAGTCTGAATGGCTTCTTTATAAACATAAGGAACAGTGTGAGCCAATTAAGCTGTTTTCTCTCATGCTTGGGACAAGCTCCCTGATGAGACCTCCCCAGCTTCCTCTTTGAACCCCTGATTAGAGCCCTTTGCTTGCAGTGCACAGGAAGAAGCTGAGGCTCACTAAATACTCAGATACCAAGAGCAGTGTCTACCTGATCAGTAGTTTTCCCTGAACTCTGCTGCTCTCAAAATGTCCCTTTCATCTCCTCCTAGCTCCTAAACTGCTAAGAGCAGGGACTATTTTATTTTTTTTCATTATTTGGCCAGGGCAAACTGGTGGGAGTTATTAAGTGTCATAATAAATGGTAATAACCAAGCTAAACTGAAACCTCAGGTGTGAGGAGGCCCTCCCAGTGTTAAAAAACAACCTCACAGATTTGGGGATGATCCTTTTCTGCTTTCATTAAGCCACTGTTAATATTCTTTACTGATTCTGTTGTCACAGGATTGTACTCTAAATGCTGCACACTTGTCATCTCTTCACAAAGACAATGCCAAAGAAACTTCTTACATGCCATGATCTGCCACACTCTTTAATATCATTCTGATTAAGACCAAACAGACAGTAGACATAGTGAAAAGTGGCTCAGCTAGGAAATGTCACAAACTGTTTTTAATAGCCTTGATCTTAAGATCTACCAGATCTTTAGCAATGAAAATCCAGCAGAAAATACAGATCTTTTACATTTACTAATCAAACAACTCTTTTATCTTCTCAAAACCAAAATGTACATAAGCCACGATGGCATTCTGACATCATCTGAGAAAAATAAGGAGGGAAATAAGTAATAAAAATGAGTTTTCTTGGATCTTTCTCGTCCAGAAAAAGGACCATCAAAGGAAGCTACTGACGATTTCTACCAGCAGACCCCTGTCTCTGACAATCTGCCTGTTCTCTGTATGAGATGTTGCTCATCCACAACAAGTTTCCATCCACCTGATCAAACCATGAGCTGTGATCATCTGGAAATGAGATAAATGCTGTAAAAGCACACTGACCACTAGAACTGTGTGACAGGATCTCTGTGTGTCTCTTACCATCCTAGAATGTCACTCCAGCAAAAGCCCTCCCAAATCCTTCCTTCCTCATCATGCTGCAAGAGCTCTGCTTTTAAGTACAAAATCCTTTTCCTCCAGAAACGTTGGGGATGTGCATGAGGGTACTGAGGTGCTGTGGAGTGGCCAAGCAAGTGCCAGAGCAGCCAGCAGGGATATCAGGCTGGAATTGTGGCCAGGAATTCACTGATCATTCCCACAGCCTCCTGTGCCAAGAGCAAGGTGTGGTCTCTCTGTTCCTGCCCCTCTCCCACCTTCTCAGCCCACCTCACCACCAAGGTGTTTGGAGAAAAGATGGACCACTTCCACCCTTTCTCTCAGGTTCCTCACTGCAGGCTCACAGAGAAAAAGCTCTGCTAGAAACTGCTGTTAAATTAATATTCTTTTAAAATCTGGCTTTCTTGTGGAGCCTGAGGCCCCCCAGCTTCAGGGCATAGCCCATTCCATTCAGTGGTAGCCAAACAGAGGCAAGTTCCAAGGGCCTGGGTGCCCTGATATCTCTAGCAGGGCACAAATATAAAAACAGATTGACCTTCAGGAGAACAAACCACAGTTTGTGCAAGCAGCAGGCATAGAAAGCAACCCCCTACCCTGGGAAAGCCACAGAAATACCCTTCAGAAGAGAGGGAGTGTATTTAGGGGTGGATGAAACTCATTGGGATGGGTAATCAGGGTCCTAAGAGCAGCCAGGAATTCTTCTTTGTGAGCTGAGCACTTTCAGCTAAACAAACCCCCCAGTGCTAGTACAGTTTAAATCCAAGTAAAGAGTTATTCTTATTCTGCAAGAACCTACTGTTACTAATCTTGGGCATTTCTCCATAGCTACCACATCAAACCAAGAGATAAAGATGAAAGAGAGAATTTCTGCCAATTAAATTAAAGTCCATCTCTCTGAAAAAAAGAGCACACCACAAAAGACAGTGCACATGTTCAGTGCCCTGCAGATTCTGACATGTTTACAGAGGTTTCTATGCCACCCTTTCTTGCAGAGTCTCCATGTTCACTCAGTGTAGGGTGTGGTGGTTGTTTCATGCAGAAATAACAAGAACTGTGAGTTTGTACCATTTGTTTCAAGAAACACCTCCATTTCCCAGCCCTTCTCACAGAAATACATGAGTTTTTCCCCCTGCTCAGCTGAAGAACAAGTACAACAATTACAACCTTCACCTCTTTCTGCTCCCTCAGGTTTCATGCCCCACCACTTGAAGATTGCTGAGGTCTGAGAAACATTCTTTGGGACACAAGGAGCCCCCAGGTAGGAGAAACATCCTTGACCACACCTGTCACCTCCCAAAGGCAGGAATCCAGACATTAAAGGACATCTAAGGGACATTCCCAAGGTGTGAGCATTACCTTTTTGAACTTGAAGTTTAAAAACTCCTCCCTCCCAAAGAGGAGTCTCTGTAAGCCAGAAATCCAATCTCTTGGCAGTAATTTTAGAACCAGAGTAAAAATCCATCCTAAATACTGGAGGAAATAAAAGCTCTTGAGGGTTGTTTTTTTTGTTTTGTTTTTTTGTTCCAGGTCCTGACTTGGGGACCTCGAGGCAAGCTCTAGAGAAGAGGGAAGTGTCATTAAACCCTTTGCTTTCTATCACCAGAATCTTGCCTGTGAAGTACAAAACCCTGCAGCATCTTTGCTCCAGCCCCAGCCCACACAGCAAAGGTGACAAACCAGCCCAGAGCAGCAGTCAAATCAAAATAGGAGTGAAAAATAATTGTCAATTCAGGGCCTGCTTGCTACACAGAGACAAAAGAGTTTGCAAGTTTCCTGTTGTCTAATTTACTCTTGGGCATGGCTTGGGAATGTTTCTAGAATAAAACCTTTTGGTGAAGCAGATAGCTTGGGAAAGGATTTGCCTCTAGGGGCAGGAAACTGTTTCAATCCCCCCTGTATCTCTTGGAGGAATTTTTAATTTTAAAGCATTGATGATTATGCTAATTAGTGCTTACCCCCAAATGACAATGGAATATAAATGTTGATAGTAGCTAAAACATACTGCAAATGTGCAGCAAACTTCCTCCAGAGAGTCATCCATGTTACATGATAGCTCAGCTGGGAAGAAGCAGAGTTTTTCACATTGGAAAGCAGAGTAAATATCCTCCATCCACATCATCCCAAGGCAGCACTTCCAGACTTCACAGGATAGCCATGAATCAATTGATACTTTATCATTTGGACACACTTTTCCACATAATATGTGTTCAGATACCCAGTTCAGTCCTCAGCTCAACACAAACCTTTCCCTTAGATCAGGTGCATGAGCCACAGCAAGGATTTACTTGGGATTCCTCACAGAAACTTGGATTCCAAGTGAAGCTGCCTTAAGTGTGGACCTACAAGAGTCTGAAGACTCTGGCTCCAAAACTGGATTTGAAAGGGACTCTACAGGAGCTTGCATTGCTTGGGGGTTTGAAACTCAAGGACTGAATGGTCTGAGAAATCCCTGACACTGCACATGGCAGAACTGAGAAAAGAGCTCAGGAATTTGTTGCCATAAAGCAGCACTCCTGAAGTGTCATCCTGTGACACTGCTTCTGGTAGAGCAGTGAAAGCAGACCCCTAGGAGATGCCTCCTCACAGAGGGGAGAAGCATGGCTTGGATATTGTGTGGTGGATGCTGGGCTGTGGCACTGAACCCTTTCTGGCTCCCCCTGGACCCAGCTCTCCAGGAAGGAAACTCCATTTCATTTTCTGAGAGACACAGAGAAGTTTGTGTGCATGTGGCTGAAGTGCCAGGCCCAGCTGGGGTATCTTGTTCCCATCACAAAGATCCTGGCTGCTCCTGCAAGGACAAGGACTCTCCATGCTAATAACCAGTAAATAATACATGAAAATTCCTCAGCACCCCTTCAGGCACGCTGAACTGACAGCACCTTGTCAGGCACTCTAAAAATGACAAATTCTCCCACAGTTTAACAGGAAAGAACTTCCAGAACAACTCTTCTTACCAAAACCCACATGGAAAACCTTTTGAAACCCTGAACAGAACACTTTTAACACTTTAAAATTACTATTTTAAATCTTCTGTTTGTTTTTTTTTCCTTAGCTCAAACCTTTTTATTTTTTTTTTCATCTAAGCATTAGGACCTTCCACCCAAGTGGTGCTACCATTACCTAATCCAAAGCCTTTACAGTACATTGAGTTGTGTGTCTGGCTGCAGGGCTGAAACCTCTGGAAATACCAGAGGCAGAATCTCTTCCATGACTCTGCCAGAAGCTGATTGCCTTTAGCTCCCTGTAAAGTTCATCTGAGATCCTTCAGACACCTGGAAGCCTGCAGGGAGAACACTCTGTGCCTGCTGTCACCCCAGGGACAAAACCTTGCTACAGAACTGAACTGGTTGTCTAGTCTCAGCTACGTCACCTTCTCTAAAACAAGGGGGTTGTTTGCAGTCCAATCCACTGCAAAAACCAAAACAAAACCCTGAGGAGTGGCAGCTTGGAGCCTTGCACAGGGCTCAGCCCCAAGAAATCCACAAAGGACAAAGGGATAGTTGAGCTCCACAGCTCCTGCCATAGGGATGCCTGTAAAAAGAGTACAAAGATACCAAGACAGGTGGGGTTTCGATGGATTGAGCTGATTTAGAACTTTGTAGTTGACTCCTAAAGTTTTCCTTCGGAATGGTGGAGCCCTATACAGCTAATTAAACTCTGACAATTAAGCTTCTTTTGTGGTATTTTGCAGAGCTCTTCAAATTAGTGCACAGAATTCCAAGGATTCCCAGCCCATAGGTTGAAAAGAATCCTAGACAAACAGAATGCCTGTGCTTATTTTTCTGAGGATCATTTGTTAGATTTCCCATCAGCACTGTCAAAGGATGAAATCCTGGCCCCAGATTCCAGGGAATTTTTGCACTGACTTCCATGGAGCTAAAATGTCACTCCTGCTATTTGTCAAGACAATTATACCCAGACAATACTTCAACATCTGGCTTCAACTGAACACAGAGAAAAGTTCACTCCCTTAGTCTCTGAAGACAACACAGGATGTTGGGTACCTCAAGAAAAATGAAAATGTTCTTCTTGGCAAGCTGCTTGCAGTGAGGAGCAGATCCATCCAGTGACACTATCAGAACCAGTCCCTGTTCCTTAGCATGGAGTTACTGGCAGTGGCATCAGTGGGCTCTGTCACTTTCTGGGAAGAATGTCAAAAGCACCATTGACTGTTGAAAGCCATTTTGTTGTGAAAACTTTGTTTCTAACAACAGATCTATCTTTCTCTGTGGTTTCCCACAGACACGGGGGGTTTTCACCCAGTTCATCTTGTGTCCTGAGCCACTGGGAGGTTACATAGCAGCTGATCTATCTAAACCCCTCTGTGAGTATGATGATCAAAAGTAAGACTGAAGCAGAACTGACCAGAGGGCATCTGATGTGAGCTTGTTTCCCTCTCTAATAACCCAGCTGAGTCAAGGGGTTATTGATTTACTGCAAAATATTCAGACCAGGTCACCCACCAGTAGAATTCTGGACTGGGGTACATCTTTTTATGGTAGAAAAAAAACCCCAAAACTGTGGAGTTGGTTGATCAGTGGTGATTTTAAAAAATCTGCTTGAATGGGAAGAATCATTAGATGATGTCTGGAAGCAAAGGGATGTACAAAGAGAGGGGGTTTTATGCTAAAGGTTGACAAGGATTGCACACTCTTGTTGCCCACTCCAAGCAGTGATAGCACACCTGTGCAAAACCATCTTCCTTCCATCTTCCATCCCCTGGGAAGCAAACCCACAATCAGTCTCCAGTATCTGATGAGCCTTAATTCCCAGCACTTAAATAATTAGCTTCTCAAATGTAGGAAAACAACTCTCATTTTCTGGATTAATGAAGGAAGTTGGGTTCCACTGAGCAAAGCTATTATGGAGCTGCTAATGCAGGGTTTGATTTCACTGCCTGCCACTAAACACAGAGGGATGTGGGCTCCTGGGAGAGCAAGAAAATGAGGAGAACAGCACTGGAGGGTTAAAGTGGAAGGCAGTGGGGGAAACCTCCAATGCTTGGTGCAGAGGGAGGGCTGGGTTTGTGTCTGCTGAGTTCTGTCTGGGTTGGTGAAGGTGCCACAGAACCCAGGAGCAGCTCAGGGAGATCCTCAGGGCTGGGTTTTTTGTTTTAATCACAGCCCAGGCAAAGGCAGTTTCTGCAGCAGGGTCACAGAGCACACAGAGAAACCCAAACCTCAGGCAGGCACCTGGCAGCTTCTGCCCAGAGCTGCAGAGAGTGGCAGAGAGCTGCAGTGCAATCCCTGTCATGGTTTTGGGGGGCTCCAGTGTCCTCCCTGTTCATTTGGCTCGTGAGTTGACAGGAAACTGGTTGCAGAGAGTCAAGCTTTTCCTTGCCTCATCTTGGCAGGGACAGATGTATAAACTCTTCAAAACAAACTTCTTCCTTTTAGATTGAGGCACAGGACTGTGGAGTTCATCTTTCCTAACTGGGCAGAGAAGGAACTAAGAAAATGGCAGAAAAGACTGGGAAGGCTGCTGTGTTCTGCCCTGGGAGGTTTAAACCTCAGCCCCAGGACATGAACAGCTCAGCACTATCAGGACTGCTCCCTTCCCCTCTCTGCAGCTCTGCACTTTTGCTGCCTTGCCCCAGCCTCTGCTTCTTCACACAGGCAGAACCAAAAGCCCACGTGGAACTTCTCTTCCTGGAAACCCAGACAGGGATAAAGGAATAACCAGGGAATCAGGGCTCTTGTGCTGGAACTGCAGGCAACCACCAAACACACAGTCATGCAGCTTCTCAGACAGCTGGAGATGGACAGGCCTGGAATGCAGATTTCCTTAGCTTCTTGACCAGCAAAAAAAGCCCTTGAGGCTGTGTCCTTCTGCCCCCACCCATCAGGACATCCCAAACAGTGGACCCGGAGTTCTGGGTGTGGATTTGGGGCTAAATAACTTCCACTGAAGCTCTTCTGACTGCAGTCTGTCAGTGTGCCCTCCAGCACCTCACATCTGTCACACCCTGCCAAACAATACAAAAGAAAACAACCCAAAACTTTTGGCCTTTGCAAGAAAAGCCTGAAATTGTAATGGGAGCCCTGGGTTCATAAAGAAACCTCGGTGCAGACATGCAGCAGGAGCTGAGAGATTAATGAGGAAATCACTGGGACTCTGATGGCTCCTGCAGCAAAGTTTCTGCTTCCTGGCCCAGCTTCCAGAGACAGGGAGCAAGAATATTCCAGGGACCTGCAGCTGCTTAAGAAGCTCAGCACCTTCCTGAATCAGAAGCAGGTTATTCCAGAAGTGGCCATTCAAAACTAAACATCTTTGAAAACACAGAGATGCTGTTTCTATGTCAGGGCTTGCTGGCCCCCTGACTTCAGAGGAGTTATACCCTGGGTGATTTAGCTGAAGCAATCAGGAAACAATTATGTACAGTGGAGACTTACAAGATGGTAATTAAAACGTACAAATAAATAACTGAATTGGCTAAAAAAGTCAACCCAGAGCCTACTTTTTGAGGACTGTTTAATGTAAATGAATCACTTAATGAACAATGCAACAATCATCTGTTCAGCTTCTATTAATTATCAAAAACAATACCAAAGGATTGGCAGGGAATAGCCATGTGCAAGAGGGAGCCCTTTAGGAAATACCACAGAATCTGAACTGCCTTTTGTCTTCTTCTTCTATTGTGTTCTGACAATGCTTCACTAATGAGTGTTCAACATCATTTGGGTTGTCTTTTTCTCTCCAAACCAAACCAGTAGTAATCCTGGCCTTCCAGAATTAACTAAACTGCTTGTCTATGTTGGGAAGACTTCCCCATGTTATGTATCCCTTTTGTCAAGGTCTAAGAGGATGTGTGGTCTCAGGCACACCAGGAAATCCCTCTTAGGTGATGAAGGAAAACCCTTTGTTTTTGGTTAAATTTGAAACAAACCATTGAATTTGGAACAAATCATCACCTATCTTTGAAACTTCCAAAGCTTACTGAACTCAGGACTTCAGTGAGTTGTATACTCAATAAATTAATCTTTTGTTACTCCATTTGAAATGACACCGACCTCATTCTAAGCAATCAGCCACTTTTTAACAGGGAGCATTCGGTGGCCACTGTTACCTGGGGAGTTACCTGCAGGAAACTGCACCTTAAAGGAATCTCCATTAGGGATCTGGGGAGGGAAAGAGGCCAGGCAGACACCCGTGGCAAGAAGAAAGAGGCTCAGAAGACAAAAAACACTAAAATACTGAAGCATAATGTCATTTTGTTTTAGAGCTGATGATCCACTGGTGTCCAGGAATATCTGAAAGTTCAGATGTGGTGGCAGAGAAGGTACCCACAGGGTTTCACCCTTTTCTTACCTGCAACTTCCAGCTCCTGCAGCGCTGCTGGATCAGCTCCTTGCAGACCCTCAGGGCAAACCAAATCTCTGAAACAGTCTGAGGGAAGAAAAAAGGGCAACGATGACACACAAAAAGAGAAATCAGGGGGGCAGATAAGTAGCCTTTGCTGCTGAGGAAAAGCCACGTGGAATGTCAGCCTGATTTGACTCCTCAAGGTTGTCCCTGAGGTTGTTTTATATTGGACTGAACAAGATCTTCAGCTCTGCAGCAAATCTCTGCATCCAGAGTTTATTTTGGTCAAATCCAATGAGGACAGAGTATGTGGGTTTGTAGTTAACACGATCTCAAATTTGAGATAGAAATGCACATTTCAGAAAATCTTGCTCCTAGCTCAGTCTTCCAAATGGAACAGGCAGAGATGGCATCAAATCCCCTCAGGGCTTTTGCTTGCAAAATCCCCACCAAGCTGGCTGCATAGCTGGGCTTGGGATTTGGGAGTTTTCCTCCCCAGCCTGTGTTCAGCATGGCACTGGAGGTGGGACTCAAGGGAAGGGCTGCCAGCCCATCCTGGGATTATTAATGGTCTGACTATTTCCAGCTTCTCCCTCTCCTTCAGCTGGAGATCATTACTGCTGGAGCAGAAGCTACAAAATGGGTGGCATTCTCTGCTCAGTGGCCACCACAGTTCTGGGGATAAAAGTTCAACCTGGAGCAGCTGGCAGGTGAGGTGAATGCTCTGGGCTGTGAGTGCTGAGGCAGAGTCCAGCCTTGGGCACCCAACAGAGAGACCCCTGACAAGAGGCTGGGGCAACAACACCCAAATTCAGTCCATCTGGGACTGCTGGTGCAGGAGACACCATTAGTATCCCAACTACTGTGGAAATGTCACACCCAGTTCCTGGTACCTCCTAGGCAGAGCTGCCCTGTGGAGCCATCAAAATGAGTGCTTGTAATTCCTCAGAGCTGGAACCCTGAATGTTGCCCTCTGACTAAATATTGATACCACTGGCCAGGGGTTGGGCAGGGAGGGACAGCCCTGGAGTCCTGATAAACAATAGTTCATTTCACAAGAGCAGTGCCACCATTTGCACTAATTGACACTGTTTGTTTCTTAATAGCAATCTCTGTTGGCAGACAAAAGTGTTCAAGTATCATTTGGGAAGGAAAAAAAAACCCACCCTGATTATGTTAACACACAGCATACTAAAGGCATCATGGGGTACATAGAGAAGAAACCAGCAGAATTACCCCCCCTTTGTGTAATAAACTTCCCCTAAAATAGCCAAGAAAACGGATTCAGTAAATTCTGCTCCTTCCTTCCCTGGTAAAGAATTTTTTTTTTTCATTATTCCCTTGGGTGGTTGCTGAAGTCAGGTCTCACTGTAATTACACACCTCACAGCAGTGCAGGGAGACTTAATTAAGAGAGTTACTGTAGTTGTGTTGTCAGCCAGATATCACCCAGCCCTGTCAGAGGAGGCACTGGGCTCCAGCTGCAGTGGCCACCTTAAGGGAGACAAAGTTTGCAGAGGGTTTTGTGATCCTCCTGCAGAAAAGCAGCGTGGACACACCCAGCAGCCCCTCAGCTGCTTCTCAGGGAGGCTGTGGGCTGAAAAATCTCTCTGGACTCACCAGGAGATGCTCTGCCACACCACAGGATTTCAGATTCTCCTCCCCCCCCACAAAAAAAGCAAAGAAGAAAAGTGTGACTCACCAAGTTTCAAAGGGTGACATTTCATTCCCAAACTATTCCTGGAGCAGCTGGCTCTGTAACACATGGGGACGTGGGGAAAAGGGGAGGGAAGAGCCAAGCTGCACACTGAAAACCCCTCATCCTCTCCCTGAGCAGGTAATGCTGCCTGCAGCTGCAGAACCACACAGCTTGGGACACGTTGGCAAATTCCAGCAGCCAAAACCAAGAAAACAAACACATTTCAGACAAAAAAAATAATAATAAAAAAAATCTGTGCAAATGATGGTGCAAATCCCTCCCAGGCAGGAGGGAGTGGGAGAGTGGTTTGCTCTCCAGATCTCATGGATGTCAGGAAATGCACTGTGCCCACTTCTCGCAAGTTTGAGCCCTGCAGTTTTGGGGCTGCTTCTTCCAAGAGTTTCTCTGTGCTGCAGAGCCAGGGTTTGGTCACCAGCAATCACAGAATCCTAGAACTGGCTGGGTTGGAAGGGACCTCAGAGCTCATCAACTCCAACCCTTGATCCACTCCCCCCGTGGTTCCCAGCCCATGGCACTCAGTGCCACATCCAGGCTCTTTGGAAAGATCTCCAGACACGGAGAATCCACTACTTCCCTGGGCAGCCCATTCCAATGCCTGATCACCCTCTCCAGAAAGAAATTCTTTCTAATCTCCAACCTAAACCTCCCCTGGCACAACTTGAGACCCTTTGTGCCCTCTTGTCTCGTTTAATCATTTCATCCATCTCCTCATCTCCCTCTCTCAGAGGGAAGGCTGCTCCCGGGCCTTGCTCTGCCCAGCACCACCTGGGCACCTCGTGGGGGCAGCTCCGAGCCCCTTCCCCTTCCTTACCTGCCGGAGCCCTCCTGGGATCCGTGCTCAGCCCCGGGAGGCTCAGTGCTTGGCACTGCCACGCAGCAGCAGTGACCTTGGCTTGGTGACATCCCCTGCACAGAGAGGGATGTGAAACCCAGCAGTTCCCTGTGTAAAACTGAAAAGAAGAAAAACCACAACAAAACCAAGCAGCCTTCTGCCGAGGTGGGGAGAGTTTGTTAAAGAAATGCATCTCCCAGTGCTGGATTTTTTAGGGTTTTTTTCCCCCCTCAGCTTCCCTAAATGCCTTTCACCAGCAGAGAGGGGGAGGGGACCTGCTCTTTGAAGCCTTTTCCTTATGGGAATAGAAAACACGGAAAGAATTCACTCCTCTGCCACAGCCCAGCAGCACTGATCCCTGCTGCAAAACCCCCAGCCCAGGAGAGCAATGGGCTGGCTGGGGGGGTGCAGCCTGCAGGACCCCCTGAAGTGGGGATCTGGAGCCTGCAGGACCCCCAGATCAGCCTTGCTCAGCAGCAGCATCATTAACTCCCCCCCAGGGGTGTTAAAAAGCAGGGGGAGAAAAATTGGGAATTTGGGTGCTCCAAACCTTTGCTCAAAAGCACCATCTAGTGCGGGCCAGGCTCAGTGCAGCCCGAAGCTGCAGCCTCGACAAACGGAGTTTGGCTTCCAGCACGGGGCTGGCTACTAGAAAATAAAATAAAATAAAATAAAACACCTGAAGTATCAGCACATGCACAGCCCCTCTGTACCTGAGGGAACCAGGACAGGTCCCCAGAGTGCTGCCCGCTGCGTGACTATTTCCCCAGTGGGAAGGGGAAAGGTGTTCTCCTCCTCCCAGCATCTCCCCACTGGAGAACCTCAGCCACGCCGCGACCCGCGGGGAGCGAGGCAGCAGAGGAAGGGAACGATTTCCACGGGATCATCGGGGAGCTGAGGAAAAGAAAAGGTAAGTGACCGCTCCAAGGTCACGCAGGAAGCCAGAGGCAGATCCGGGAATAGAGATCAGCACCCTGGACCCAGGGATGCCTGAACAATAGCTCAGCCTCTCCCTCTGGTGTCGTTTAACTCTTTCCTAACCCACCAAAAAAACCCCAAAACCAAACCAAAAGGAGGGGAAGCCTTGCACTGCTCTGCAGCTCTCAGCTTTAACCCCTCTAAAACAGAGGGCAGGGAAGATGGGGTTGGAAATCCTGAGCTCAGCAAAGCTGCAGAGAGGAGAAATGTTCTCTCTGCTCTGGGCCTGAGCTGTTCCCTCAGCGATTAAAGGAATGGAAATGCTCCCTCAGCTTTGCCAGTTCTGCCCCTGAGGAACCAGCAGCATCTCCTCCCCCCCGGAGGTGCTGGGGTTGGTTCAGGAGGTTGTGGTGGGTGCTGGAGATGGTTCCCTCCTCCCCAGCTCCTCCAAGGATCAGGGGTTTGGCTGCCTCACTCTGCACTGTTTGCATCCTCAGCTTGGAAATGCTGCACTGCAGGGGCTGGAGAAAGCAGGGATTAGAAACAACTGGAACCAAAGCTCAGAGAAGCTGAGTTAGAAAAAAAAAATAAAATTAAAGAGTAAAACTACTCAGGTGGTGCAAAACAACCTGAGAGTGCAGTGAGCTGAACCCAGAGCAAAATCCTTCATGAGAAGAGCTGAGGGAGCAAGGGCCCAGCAAGAATCCTCTGAGAGGAGCCTGATGGCCTTGAGACAGAGCCTGGATCCAAACCAGAACCAAAACTGAGGCAAAACCCAAGAACATCTTCTCACATCCACTGCCTGGGAGGGACACAACCAGCTGACTGCAGAGCTGTGGGGTAAAGACCCCCCCCAGAGCCCTTCTTTCTGTTTTCTACCTTTTTTTTCCCCCCTAATCTCTGTTTTCACTGCCTCCTGTAAGCCCAGCCCATGCAAGCAGGGAGTGGAGTCTGCACTCAGGCATCAGAGACAAGAAAACCTTAAATCATTCCCCAACATTTCCCTTTTCCAGGCACAGGGAAAGTGGGGGCTCTCAGATCAAACTTGCTGAGGGATCTTTTCCCTGTTACCTTCTGGATCTCTCTGCACTCAGGGGAAGCAGCCAAAGCTTTGAGAGAGATTTTAGATCTGATACTCCTTGAAAAAAGAAGGTGACAAAGAAGAGCCTGGAGGAAGTAGAGCACAAAATTGTTGCCCTAGAGAGCAGGGTCAGGAGGCTGCAGAGCTGCACCAAGTGCTGCCTGCAGGAGAGGAGATGGCACCAAATCCTGCCCTGAGCCTGGAGATCCAAAACAACAACAGCAAAAAGAGCTTCAGGAGAGCAGTGAGAGCACAGCAGGATGTTTGCCAAGGAAGGGTTAAAATGCTAAAAGGATCCCAGCCTTCTGCAGAGTGAGGAAGGAAAGAGAAGGCTGAGTGCTAACAACAGGGTAAGAGAATCCCAATCAAAGCCCCACAGTCAGGCCTTGGTTCCATGGATTTCCTTCTCCAGCTGTGCCTCCTCTCTCTCCCTCTGCTCCACAACCCTGCAGCCACTCCAGGGCACAACTTGGCCACCTCCTGCCAGTCTGGGGAGAGCTGCTCCCTGTCAGAGCAACTGGGCTGGCAGAGAGCAGGAAAACCCCCCAGGAGCTGGGGCAGAGCCCTGGGGCAGAGCCCTGGGGCAGCTCCTCTCCTCCTGGGGCTCCTGATGCAGCTCATCCTGAAGTGGTTTTTCCAGCCCTGATTTTCAGAAAACTGAAACTGCAGCTCCCAGTGAGGCTTCCAGGGCAGAAATCCCCTTCTGTTTTGTTTTTCTGTTTGTTTTGTTTTTCAGCATCATTTGTGTAAATACATTTCTTGATTCTTTCCTTTTTATATTGGTCCCAAAGCCAAAAAAAAAAAAAAAAAAAGGCAATTAGGTTTCTGAATGGGGTGGTTTGCTTTTTTTTTTCCCAGGAAGATCTTGGCTTCTTTTCCAAAATACTGATCCCCTACCAATGACAAAGGCTGAGGCTGTGAATTCATTTCAGTATTTTCCTTATGTGTCATGTAAAAAAAATATTTAATTTTTTTTGTCATATAAAAACTAGGACAAATCTGTCTTCACACAGCTGCCCCAGCCCCCCAACCTTTCACTCTCTGCTCCTCAGAAGCAGAAACCACCTGGGATGCCCTGCCAGGAAAAAACTGAGGTGTTTCTGGAAGCCTCTGGGAACATTTTCTGCTCTCCCATCACACAGAGATGGGAAAACTCCTTGTGCTGGGATGAACCTTTGCCCCTTAGAGCCCCTGAGCCCATTTGGAGGTTGGGACCACGGGGCCTGAGGTTTCCAGGTGCCTGAGGAGAGCTGAGCCCCAGCCTGGCCCTGCCCTGCAGCCCCAGGAGCCAGAAAAACAACAACCCCCTGGGGAGCTCCAGGCTGGGCACAGAGTGGCAGAAAGGGACCTGGGAGTCTGGATTGACAGGAAGCTGAACAGGAGCCAGCAGTGTGCCCAGGTGGCCAAGAAGGCCAATGGCATCCTGGGCTGGCTCAGGAACAGCGTGGCCAGCAGGTCCAGGGAAGGGATTCTGCCCCTGTGCTCAGCCCTGGGGAGGCCACAGCTTGAGTCCTGTGTCCAGTTCTGGGCCCCTCAGCTCAGGAAGGAGATTGAGGTGCTGGAGCAGGTCCAGAGAAGAGCAAGGAGGCTGTGAAGGGATCCAGCAGAGATGCTGTGAGGAAGGGCTGAGGGAGCTGGGGGTGTTGAGGCTGGAGAAGAGGAGGCTCAGGGGAGACCTCATCACTCTCTGCAACTCCCTGAAAGGAGGTTGGAGCCAGGGGGGGGTTGGGCTCTTTTCCCAGGCAACTCTCAGCAAGACAAGAGGGCAGGGTCTCAAGTTGTGCCAGGGGAGGTTTAGGTTGGAGATGAGAAAGAATTTCTTTCTGGAGAGGGTGATCAGGCATTGGAATGGGCTGCCCAGGGAAGGAGTGGATTCTCCGTGTCTGGAGATCTTTCCAAAGAGCCTGGATGTGGCACTGAGTGCCATGGGCTGGGAACCACGGGGGGAGTGGATCAAGGGTTGGACTTGATGAGCTCTGAGGTCCCTTCCAACCCAGCCAGTTCTAGGATTCTGTGATCATCACCCTGGAGCTGATTCAGGCCCCATCAGAGAGAGAAATGGAGCCAGCCCGTGGCATCTCGTGGGGCAAAACTGCCTGGACCTGGAGTTAAAGTGGAGAAAGGAAATTTCCCCTGATCGGGGCTTTCAAAAGGGCTCTGGGGAAAAAAAACACAAAGTTTTTTCACCTTTTACAGCCACTCAGCCATCGCTGCTCCCAGGGGTTGATCAGACACAGGCAGCTCCTCCAGCTCCTCCAGCTCCAACTGCCCCTTCCTTGTGGAGACACCGAAATAAAAAGGGGATGGAGCTCAGGGATGGAGCTCAGGGATGAGCTCAGGGATGGAGCTCAGGGATGGAGCTCAGGGATGGAGCTCAGGGATGGAGCTCAGGGATGGAGCTCAGGGATGGAGCTCAGGGATGAGCTCAGGGATGGAGCTCAGGGATGGAGCTCAGGGATGGAGCTCAGGGATGAGCTCAGGGATGGAGCTCAGGGATGGAGCTCAGGGATGAGCTCAGGGATGAGCTCAGGGCACTCAGCAATGGGCAATAACCCGAGAGCCGCGGGGACCCCTCTGGGTTAAGGGGTGACCACAGAGACCCCTGGCCCAGGGCCCCGGGGACGAGCCGGGCCCAGCCCAAGGCTCTGGGGAACCCAAACCGCACCCCTGCCCCTTTTTCCCCATTTTTTGGCCTTTCCCCGCCCCTGCCGGAGCCGCCCGGAGGCCCAGGAGGGGCCAAGGCCCCGGGGAAGGCTCAGTCCGGAGGGGCGGCACGGCGGAACCCCTGGGCGTGAGCACGGCTTCCCGGAGGGACGGTGATTATAAACGGACCAGCTGCCGGTTAACGAGCAGGAATCCCCGGCTCCGATTGGACGCGCTGGCGGAAGCTCCGCCCCCCCGTGGGCAGGCGCTGTGCGGCACTTCCGGCGGTGGCCATGGTGACGGCCGCAGCCAGGTAGGCCCCGCGGGCCCGGGCCTGACCCCGCGTCCCGGGAGGGGCCGGGAGGGGCCGGGAGGGGCGATGGGTGAGCGGCCCCCGGGCACCCCCGGGCTGCCAAGGGGGAGGCGATGGCGGCTGCAGCGGTTACACACGGAACGGGTGCTGGGAGCAGGGCGGGAGACACTGCGGGGACAGCGAGTCGGGGTGCGGGATGGGGTGCGGGATGGGGTGCGGGATGGGGTGCGGGATGGGGAGCGGGATGGGGTGCGGGATGGGGTGCGGGATGGCTCCGGAACGGCTCAGGATTCCCCGTTTGTGTCCCAAATGGCACAAAAAGGGGAGATTTGGGAGCAGAGGGTGGGCAGTGGCGGCGGGGAGCGATGGAAGTGTCAGTGAAACAAGAGCGGGGTTTGTCCAGCCCGGGCTGGGGCGTTCGGTTCGGTTTGGTTCGGTTCGGTTCGGAGGGGCTGCTAGAAGCGTTTCACCCTGTCCCGGGGCACAGCGCGTTGTTACCGATGGTGTAAGGGCAGGAGGAGGGGATGTCCCTGGGCCGAGTCCCAGCGGGGCCTTTCCCTCCCTGGGCTTCTCCGGGCCGGGTCCTCCCGTGTCTGACCCACCCTGCAGGCAGAGCTCGGGGTGCTGCCTGCCCGCCCAAGGGAATTATGCAGGACCTGCTGGAAGCAGTGCCCATTCCCAGCTGGGGGGAACTCCTCTGCCTGTCCAGCTGTGCCCAGAGCTCCTGAGGGAAGCCATTCCCAGGCTGGTTCCTTGTCCTTAGTGTGATACCCGCAGCAGATCCTGCCCTGGGACACCAAAACTCCTGGAGAGTCCCAGGGAACTCCAGCTGATCCACCAGGCTCCTTTTATTCCCCATCTGGAGTGTTGTAAGGCCAGGACTGGGCTTTATGGATGCTCAGGATCCAGGTGTGCAGTGTAGGGGCAGTGGTTCAAAACTGGAGGAGTCTCCTCTCTCTCCTCTCTCTCTCTCTCTCTTTTTTTTTTTTTTGATTTGTGTTGGGCATGAGGAGGAAATCCTTTGGTTTGAGGGTGCTGAGCCCCTGGCCCAGGTTTTCCAGAGAAGCTGTGGCTGCCCCTTCCCTGGAAATGTTGAATCCCAGGTGGGATGGGGCTTGGAAATCAGTGTCCTGGCTTTTAGGGGGCAACATCCAGGTTTTGTTTTCTCATAACCTGCAGGTTCCAATCCTGCTTTTTGGGGGGTGGAGACCTGAGCACTACAGGGCTTCCTCTCACCCCATTACCAGCAGTGGCTCTTCTCCTTCTCCCTCTCCTTCTCCCTCTCCTTCTCCCTCTCCTTCTCCCTCTCCTTCTCCCTCTCCTTCTCCCTCTCCTTCTCCCTCTCCTTCTCCCTCTCCTTCTCCCTCTCCTTCTCCCTCTCCTTCTCCCTCTCCTTCTCCCTCTCCTTCTCCCTCTCCCTCTCCTCCTCCTTCTCCTTCTCTCACAAACAGCTGTGAAGATTTAATAACAGGTTTTTCAGCATGACTTCCCAGATTTGTCAGCACCCTGGGCTGGTGGGAGATGTCCCTGACCATGGCAGGGAGCTGGAACTGGAGCTTTCATCTTAAACCCTTCTGACCCAAACTGTTCTGGGATCCCACAGTGGAAATTATTTGCTTAATCACAGAAATAAAGAGGAGCTTCCCCAGGAGGAGTTGAGCTCAGCTCCAGCTTGTCAGGCTGGGGGTTGTCACCACCCCCTGTGTGGAAGGTCCCGTCCTGGGCTGTTTCCAGAGGCAGCTCCTGGCTGTGCTGGCACTGGGCTGAGCTTGGGCTGCTGCCAGTTCCAGATTTAAGTCAGAGCTGTCCTGTGAAAAGAGCAGAGGGAGCCACCAGCTGAGAGTCACTGGCGAGGGAGTCCTTCCCCAAGGTAGGATATTGGGCTTTCTGCAGACTAAAAGTCAGGAGCTAAGGGAGCTTGGAGCTCTCGTGCTCCTGGACAGAGGCTTCTCTAGCCAAAAATGACTTTTTTTCCCTTCCTTTTCTCCCCCTGCCTTTGAAATGACACCTTTTGGTATCTGAAAATAGCCTCCCAGTTGCTGCCACTTGTCATGCAGAGGAAGAAGCTGAGCCTTGGTGCCTGAGCTGCAGAGAATGGGTGTGGTGTGGGGAATGGTGCTGGTGCTGCTTTCTGCCAGGACTTGGATCTCATCTTTGCTGCCTGCAGTGCACTCCTGACCTTCCTGATCTTTGTTCCTTTGGAAATCAGTGTCCTGGCTTTTAGGGGGCAACATCCAGGTTTTGTTTTCTCATAACCTGCAGGTTCCAATCCTGCTTGTTTGGGGGGAGCACTACAGGGCTTCCTCTCACCCCATTACCAGCAGTGGCTCCTCTCCTCTCCACTCCACTCCTCTGCTCTCCTGCACTCACAAACAGCTGTGAAGATTTAATAACAGGGTTTTTTTCAGCATGACTTCCCAGATTTTTCAGCTAAGGTGATGCTGGGGTCTCCAGTCTCTGAGCAGGAGGCCTGAGGATATCTGATTTACCCCAAATTAGGGGTGGGAACCCCTAATGGAACTCCCCTGACATGGAGTTATCAGCCCTGGGATGTCTTCAGCTACTTCAAAGTGCTGCCTGCCTGCAGTTGGATTTGTTGCTTTTTATCTTTTCCAAGCCTTTATCTTGCAACTCAGCATTTCTGTCAGGGGGAATCAAGTCTTTTCTCTCTGATCCATTTCATCTTCAGCAGTTTTTTCCTCTGCCTTTTGCAGCAGGTAACCTCCATACTGAACAGAACAGATCTTGTCTTTCAGGCTGCAGCATTTTTTTTCCTCTGCTCTTTCCACCAAACAGCTCTGGAAGCTGACCAGGAGGTGGCTGCCCCTCTGTCCCTGCAGCAGCAGTGGCTCTGGGGCTCCACCTGATTCCCATGCTCTCCTTTTCCACTGATTTTTCTTTTTTTTATCCATTTCTGCTCAGCCTGTCCAATGTAACAAGGTGAAGGAAGGCTCAGAGGGCTGTGACACAAGTTACTCTATGACACCAAAGAAGAACTGACTGTGGGCCTGCTGGAATTCTGTCTGTTGTTGTCCTGCCTTTTCTGGGGTAGAATCCCAGGATCAGTTTTCTGTTCAGAGAAAAGCTGCATTTTTGAGCAGGCTCCAGGACCCAATTTGGGGAGCACAGAGTTGGTTTTGGCATTCAGCTTCCCAGAGGGATCCAGGTCCTGGGTGTACTCCTGGCAGAGCTGGTGTGGTTTATGGTAACAGCAGTGGGAGGGGTGTGTTATTGGATGTGTTATTTCTATTAATTAATTTGATGAATTCTGTTTCCATTGAGCCCAGGCTCTCCTTTCCTCTCAGGAGGGGAGGGGTCCCTGGAGGACCCCTGGCTGCATGAAGACATTTTCCTCTTTCCCCAGCCTGCCTGAGCTGGCATTTCCTTTGCCAGGGGCTCTTTGTAAGGGACCTTTGAGTTCCTTCCTTGGCACAAACCACTGCAGCTGTGTGCCCTGATTAAAAAAGGTTCTGATCAGTTCAGTCCCTCTGCCTCTTGCTCCTCTCCATCCATCAGCCTCTTCCCCACCCCGTTTATCAGAAGGAATTTCCTCCTGACTTGCACTCCAGGGGGCTTTGGGCAGAGCTGGGGAAATGTGGTATAGATATAGCTGTGTGTGATAGCAGTAATGATATCTGTATAATACCAGTAAATAGTACCAGTAAATAATATCAGTATATAATATCAGTATATATCAGTAAATAATATCATTATATATCTGTATAATATCAGTAAATAAATAGTATCAGTAAATAGTATCAGTAAATAATATCTGTATTATTATACAGGGGGGAGAGAATATATCTGTATTATACCTTTGGGGGGAGAGAAAGAAAAGCACTAAAAGGCTAGGAAAGATTTGAAATTAAAAATTAAATTTAAAATTGAAATTAATTCAAAAGAACTAAAGGCAGATTTTTGTTTAGGAAGGAGATGAACTGGTGCCTCTCAGGAGTCATCCAGCAGGCATAGCTGGTGCAGCACTGATGAGCAGTGGATGCTCCCTGCCCAGAACCTGGTTAGCTTGGAGTTGTTGGGCTTGGGGGTTCTTTTCCACTGGTTCTTTGCCAGAGAATCCAGTCCTTGCAAACTTCACATTTATTTTTGCCAAAAAACATGAAAGAACCACACTGTGATCAAACGTGGGACTCCTTCCCAGCTTCTGGGGTGGTTTAGTTAGAAAAGGTACCAGAGAAATCTCCCTCTTCCCAGAGCCTTGTGTGTTTCCCTGAGGAGCCCAGGTGCTTTTCAGACAGCTCAGCTCCCCAGGGGCACAGGGGGGAAGTGCCACCCCACCTCCCCTCACCTGGGAGAGAATGAGAAGTCCTAAACAGGACCTGAAGAATTTGGATTCCAAAATATCCCCTAATCCCTGGGGCAGCTGCTGCCCCTGCCCACAGCTCCTCCTGGGAATCCCAAGAGACCTTTGAGAGCCAAAAAAAAAGGGACAAGGTGAAGAGAAGCAGCTGCTTTGAAGGACTGAACATGAACCAGCAAGAACCTCCCACCTAAAGGAGGCCCCGTGGCTGTCTCTGAACAGCTCCTTCCCAGGATTTATTCTGGGGGTGATGTGCACCCGTGTGTGAAATCCTCTCTGCCAGACCTCTGCAGTAAATCATCTCAGCACAAAAAGGTGGAAGAATAAGATGCTGGTCTGAGCAGCTGAGTGCTCTGTGACAGGATGAGTTTAATCCTCCTTTGGGGTTTCTGGTTTGCCACTTTGGGTGCATTCCCTCTGCCCAGGGGAGCCTGGCTGTGCAGTGAAGTGCAGACACACACACACACAGAGTGTCCTGACCTTGCTGGGAGGGATTTACAAGATCATTTTTCTGTTCAGAGAAACTGGAGTTTTGAGAGGCTGCAGAGCTGAGTGCTGTGAGAAGAGAAGAGAGCAGATGGATTTGTTTTCTTCATCCCCAGCTCTGCTGTGGGGTTTCTGCAGGGAGGGGAGATCTGAACCACCCAAGTGCAGTGGGTTGGGAGGGGTGAAGCTGACCCAAGTATTCCACACCAGAAGCATCCCTCCTTACCATATATTGGGAAATTTCTGGAGAAATCAAAGAGATTTTATTACAACCAGAAGGTTGCAGAGGCTTCTCCCAGCCCTGAGGAGCTTCCACTCCAAATATATTTTGTATGAGAGTGAATGTAGAGCAGAATGTGGGAGCAGCACCTCTGACCCCACCTTTGTTACAGGACAGCTGACGAGATCCAACACCAAGTGTCCTGCTGGGATCTTCAGATCAGCTGTTAGGTGCTTAAAGTTGGGCACTGATGTCAACTTTTGGAAGCCTAAAAGAAGGGATGAGGAAATCTGTTGCAGATCCCCGTGTGTGCCACCTGGGTCGTTGGGAGCCTGAGGCAGGGTTAAGAGAAAGCACTTCCTTAGTTTTCTAGCCTCTGCTGATTTTCTTGGTGGTAAAACCCTCTGTTTCCTTTCATCCTGTGGCTCCAGGCAGACCGTTCAGAGAGGGAAACTCATGGATCTCACAAGCACAGTCATCATCCCCCTGCTTTTTGGCAGCCTGGGGATCTTCGCCGTTTTCCGGCTGCTGCAGTGGATGCGGATGCGAGCGCATCTCCAGAAAGCTGTGGTGGTGATCACAGGGGCCACCTCTGGCCTGGGAAAAGGTGGGTTCCAAGAGAAGGGCACCCCAAAAGCAGGACAAGCAGAGGGCTGTAAAAGGGGCACTCATTGGGATAAAGCAGCGATGAGCAGGGAGTTCCTGTTGCTCTGAGTTTTGAGAGCTGTGGATTGAGCAGCCGGATCAGAGCTCCTGGGGCAAAGCTGGGTGCAAGGAAATCTCCACTTTTGTTAAGGAAAGTTTGAATGGTGCTGCAGAAACAGCAGCTCAACCAAGCAAAGGAGTTATGCTGCTCTTAGGCTGCCAGGGGTCTTCTATCTAAATCCTGGAAAAGCCAGGAAGTCAAATTGTTTCTCCAAAGCTCCCCAGAACTGGTGTTCTGGACTCGGGTTTGTTGTATTCCCAGACCCCCAGCCTTACTTTGTGCTGCTTCTCCCTCTCACCCAAATTCAGGCACCTTTTCTATTGCAGTACAATCTCCTCCCTTCTAAATTCAGACTCTTGGTAACACCAACACCAGTGAGGATTTTGCTGTAATTAAAAAAAAGGATTTTTTTTTCCCCCAAGTAAAACTTACTCTGTATGTGAGTGGATATATTTTGTAATTCTACTTTCTAGAATTGCTTTAAAATTGAAGAAAAAAGAGAAGGTGCTCTCTGCTCTCTAGGCCTTTCATTAGGATGAGTACATTTGTAGAACAAACAGAGCTCAGATTGGTGCTGTCTTTGCATGTGAGTTTATCCCCAGGGGGGTTGGTAACTGAAAGGCCAAATGAGATGACTTGGTCCTCTCTGCCTGGCACAGACAAAGAGCTGGGAGCAGCCCAAGAATTTTTTTTTCCACATCAAGGAGAGACAGAAGGAGCATCAGGAGAGACCCTGCAGCTGTGACAGGCTGGGCAGATGAGGTGCTGGGTGCTGTTGCATTGCCACCATTGTACAGTGAAATCTCCCCCCCCTTACTGACTCATTGGCAAGTTCTTACATTTTTCCTCTCACTCCCAATTATTAATATAAATATTATTAATTCTAGACCACCTCTAATGGTGTTCTTAAGCACCCTTCATTACCAACCTGTGTCATCTCTTCCATAATCAGGCATTTTATCCCCTTGATCCCAGAGGGGTAGGGTAGAACACACGATTGCCTCCACAGCTGGTAGGAAGGAGGACAGGAGCCTGGCATCCCCTCTTCTGCCTTTTCCTGAGGAAGAGGAGCACTCTGATGAAGCCAACCAGCTCCAAGGCTTCCAAAACCTTAGGAGGTGTTCACTAAAACTGAAACTCCCAAGAACAGGAGTGTTAGATGATCTGCCCCAGGTACCTATAGCCCCTCTTAAGAAAGACACACAGGTTGGATGAAGCCTTGTGCCACTTGGTCAGTGGGAGGGGTCCCTGCCCATGCAGGGGGGTTGGGATCTTGATCTTTAAGGTTCCTTCCAACCCAAACCATTCTATAATTCTATGAAACTTGATCAGCTGATGGGGGAGGATGCATAAACAGCACAATAACTGCATAACCAACACCCTCACTGAGCACACCAGCTGCCTCACCACTGTCACCTCTCTGCCTGTCACTCCAGAACCATAAAACCACCTCAGACCCTCAGCAGCTGCCTCACCTCTGTCACCCCAGAGTCCTAAAGCCACCTTAGACCCTCAGCAGCTGAAAGATGTTTCAGCCTCTCACCAGGCATGACACAGATCTGCTCTTTGGCATTCAGACATCTCCTTTTCTCTCTTCCCTGCTCTCTCCAAAGAATGTGCAAAAGTCTTCCATGCAGCTGGCTCCAAGCTGGTGCTCTGTGGCAGAGACAGTGAGAAACTCAAAGATCTGGTGCAGGAGCTTTCAACCATGACCAATCACCACCAGAACGTAAGTGTGGGAGGGGGAAAGGCTCCTGCCTTGTGGGGCCAGGACTTCTCTTCATGTTAGGACAGAAGTCACAGAATTGCTCACGGGTGGTTCTGTTGAGCAATAGGAAAAATGCAACTCTGTGGTTTTAGGGATAGATCCTGCTAGAGGTGGGTGTTGAGCTGACATGTCAGGGCTTGTAGGAACCCTATAGAAATAAAGCTGCTAAAGAGTCTGCCTTGCAATGGCAGTGAAAGAAGTGCCCAGACCCCCTGCCTCTGGATGTCACATCCTGGATCTGGAGAAGTGACTTCCCTTCTGTTGGCTTTTCTTTTTAAGGTCTAGTTCTGCTGGCAGTGGCTAAGGAACCTATCACTGGCTTCTGAAGAAGACAAGTGTTACATTTTTTACTATTTCAGATGCATTTTCCTTACTAGACAACAGCAAACCTTAGTACTTGAGGAAGGTTTCACCACCCCCTTTCCCAGGCTCTGGAATAAGGAACAGGCTACAGGAACAGTAAAGACAACACAACCTGCTCCCATCCCATATCCCTACCCCATGGAGCTGCCAGGCTTTAATTGCAGGAGGGTTGGTCCAGAGCTGGGAAATCCCACAACCAGCACATTCTGCACAGCCTGAACTGCTCTTTTGCCAACTTTTTGTTTCTTCACAGGCACACAAACCTCACACTGTGGTGTTTGATCTCTCGGACACAAAAAGTGTCCTGAATGCTGCTGAGGAGATCCTGAAGTACCTGGGCCACGTGGACATCCTGATCAACAATGCAGGCATTAGCTTCCGAGGCACAGTGGTGGACACAAGACTGGATGTGGACAAGAAAGTGATGGAAACAAATTATTTTGGTCCTATAGCCCTCACCAAAGGTACCTGTCATCCAGAGCACGAGGGGACAGTGGATTTGGGCTGATAGCTCCTGCAGGCCAGTGCAGCACAGCTTCACTTCACTTCCCTTGTGTTTGTAGTTGGTTTTGGTGTAGTACAGGGTAAGAGGGGAGGAAAGTTTTGGTTTATAAGCAAGCTTTGGAGATGAGTGCATGGGAAGTACCTGATCAGTGATCCCACCTAGTTTAAACACCTCCTGACTCCAGTCTGTTAGAAACTGCTGAAGAAAAATCTGGTCAGAAGGATCTGTCTGCACTGATAAAACCCTTGAGAACCTTTTGAGCTTTCCTAGGAAGCTCCCTTAGTGAGACACAAAGTTCATCCTGGAGGGTGTCAGCTGCAGGAAGTGCAAAGATGTCCTGCTGACCATGTCTGTGGGAGAGCACAGCAACTGTCACAACCTTTGTGCAACCTCTGGCACAAAAAGCATCCTGGTAGGTGACTGTCCCAGCCAGACTGCAGCCTCAGTCAGAGGCATCCTCAGCACCATCCCTACCCACTGAACAAACAAAAAGATCTTCTCATTTCACTGAGCCATCTCTGTCCTGAAAGCAGCAGTTTCTGACAGCAGCACTGGCAGGACTGTTATTCTGAATGTTTTTTTTTTTCCTGTCTTCTCCCAGCACTTCTCCCCTCCATGATCAAGAGGAGACAAGGCCACATTGTGGCCATCAGCAGCGTTCAAGGCAAGATAAGCATTCCCTTCAGATCTGCCTGTGAGTACCTCCACAGACGATGGGGGAGACATATTTGGGGCACCAGACTGAAGGAACACTTGGCTACTGCTTCCACATTTAGCTCTCTGCAGAGCAGGCTGCATGCAGGGAAGGCAGAGCTGGGCATCATTCTCAGTGTGCTCACAAATCACCCACAGCTGTTGAAGGCACCTCAGATGCAAACATCTCAGCCCTGTCCTCAAGTTGTGTAGGAATGGGGAAGCAGAATGTGTTCTCAGTGGCTGGAAAACAGCTTGATATTCCTGCCTTAACACCTGAGAGTCCCTTCCTGATTGATTCCATGATTTCATTGCATTATGAAGGAAAGGGAGCGAGCAAAAGGAATCATTCAGCCATTTATGAGGGGGAAATTTTCTGTCTGTTTTTGTGATCAGGTTTTGACTTGTGTGCAGACAAGCTCAGAACCTGCTCTGCAGGTCCACTGGGCTCAGCAGGGAGCTGGGCATGCACTGGCATCACATTCCCCAGCCTGGCTGAGCAAATGCTTCCCCTGCCAGGCTCCACATCTCCTTTCCTGGGAGTGGGAGGCAGCTTGGGTTCACTCCCTGGTGCTCTGGCAGGGCTGTGATACCAAGCTCAGGATCCCAGCCAGTTTCCAACTGGAGTCTTCACATTCTGCCTTCCTAAATTGCCTCTCACTCCTGCTGCCTGTTGCTGCCATTCACAAAACAACCAACAACAAACCCCAACCTGGAAGCTGGGGAACAGCTGTGGGGCTCTTGCTGAGAAGTGGCTGCATTGCAGTGAAAAAACCCATTTGGGGGAATCAAGCTTCCTGCAGCCCTAGTGCATTGTCCTTTCCCTGCTTTTCAGATGCTGCCTCCAAGCATGCTACCCAGGCCTTCTTTGACTGCCTGCGAGCAGAGGTGGAGCAGTATGACATTGATGTGACAGTGATAAGCCCTGGGTACATTCAGACAAACCTCTCTCTCAATGCTGTCACAGCAGACGGATCTCGCTATGGAGGTGAGACTGGATTTTGGGCCCCAGATTGAAAGCATTTCCACCTCCCTGCCTTAAATCCAAAGTGTGAGCCCTGGTGGGAACACAGGTGAGCCCTGAAGCAACTTTGGATGCAGGGGAAGAACAGTAACTCCCCAAATTTTGCCTTCCTCAATGGCAATTAAATCAGTTTTCTAGCCCAACCATTAATTAAACCTCCCTGTGCTCCTATCCCCAACTGATGTAAAAACCCAAACCAGGTGCAGTTAGAACAGAGCATTGCTAGGAAAGGTATTAAAATGGGGGCTTACCTGCTGGTGTTGGTGCTTACTGGGCTCTCCTTTGGCAGTTATGGACAAGAACACTGCAGAAGGACAGTCAGCTGCAGAGGTGGCTCGGGTGGTCCTCCGTGCAGTGGGACAGAAGAAGAAAGAAGTTCTTGTGGCTGGCCTTACCCCCTGCCTGGCTGTCTACCTGAGGAACCTCTGCCCCAGGCTCTTCTTCACCCTAATGGCAGCTAGAGCAAAAAAGGAGAGAAAAGCAAAGGGCTCCTAAGAGCTCAGCTCAGCCCAGCAGTGACTGTAGGGAGAGGCTGGGCCCCTGCAGTTTGGCTGGGACATCACTGGAGGGGTCCCAGCAGGAAAAAACTTTTCTCAAAATGCTGGAATTGACCTTTGCATGGAGGGTGGGAAGCAGTTTCCCCCACATCAGGACAGGCTGGAAGACAGCACCTAACCCTCACCTGAAGAAGGGGGACAGGAAGGTTTGGACAAAGGGGGAGAGCTGAGGCTGCAGGGGAGGGTGACCCAAGGGAACACTTTGCAGCAGGGAAGACAGCACCTCCCCTCACTGCAGGCATGCTCAGCTTTCCTGGTCTGCTGCAAATAAACCCCACCTGATTTGCCTTCACTTGGCTTTCCCCACCCACCCGGTGAAATCCAGTCCTCAGCTGGGAAGCTCTTGTGATCAGCATCTGCTTCCCACTCCTCCCATCTGAGCCTGAAGTGGTGAACTTCACAGAGCCTCTGGTCACTATGCCAAACCATCTGATAGAATAAGCTCAAGTCCAGTGCCACTTTTAAAGAAGGAACTGATGTAAATTTCATTTGGCAACCATTTTACCTGTCTGAATCATATTTCCAAAGAAGTAACTGATGTAAAATGTAAATTTCATTTGGCAGTTATTTTCCCTGTCTGAATCCAGGGACATTCAGCTCTGCTCTGCCTGGCAGCCCAGGCACAGGGTAGTGCAGGGGAAGCACTGACCAGACAGGAGCAGAGCAAGGTGTGATGTGCAGCTGACAGCAGCACACCTGAAACACCTGCAGGTCTGGAGCACAGAGAATCTGAGGAGAATCTGCGTGGGTAGGGTGGACACTGCAGGAGACAGACCCTTAGTTCTCATCTGTTTTCAAGCAATTAAAGGTGCTAATTAGGATTTCATCCAATGGGGGGGATGATTGCTGCCCATTCAACAGTCTGAGGGAGTGACAAATCCTGTTCTTCACTCCTTTTCCTCATGGGAGGGTACCAGCACCTCTAGGAAACAGGAGTGGCTGCACAGAGAGACTTCAGTGAAGACAGAAATAATATTTTTAAACTTGTAACTGAAATAAAGCCTACCAGTAGGAACTGAGGTCCAGACCCCTGCTGCCACCTCCATGCCCTTGCCAGCATTCTCTGTGTGTACTGCCTTTTATGTCCTGCCTCTTGAGTGCACATCTGATGACAAATAAATGGTATTATTATGAAATCAACCCTTTGTTCTCCTTACAGCTCCTTACAACAGGTAACCTTAGAGGAAGGGAAAGCAGGGGGGTTTATGTCCTTTTCTTACCTTCCTAGAAGGTGCTACTGTGCCAGCAGCAGCTGCAGAACACAACGTGCTGCATCCCAGCCCTCTTGGTATCATCTCCTAGCTTGGAGCAGAGTGTGAATCCACAGAGGATTATTCACTATCAGACTCTAACACAGGTGTGCAGGCTCAGCAGGAGCTTCTCCTTCCAGAAGCCTTTTCTTGAGGCCTATATATTCATAAATTATCTCTGAGAATCCACCCCAGATGATGACCAGGACATGTTTAATGACCACAGTGCTGCTGTGTGGGGACACCCTCCACCATTTCACTGTGGCTGAGGGTGCAGATTTGTTATGTCAAGGCCTGGGGTTGAAATGACAAGTTGATGAAATGACAAGTTGAAGCTTCCAAGCTGTGTGTATGGATCTCTTTTCCTGTAAACAGGAAACTGAGGCATTACCTTCTCTCCACAAGGGGATTCTGTAAGCATAAGTTGTGCTTTTCCTTTCATGTTTTCCATTCTTGGGTGCTTAATTTCCTAGAAAAGGACAGTACAGCACTCCTGCCAGTCTTGTCCAGCTGCTCACAGCTACCCAGGAAGGACTGAGGGTTATCACCCAGGATAAGGGTGAGGTGACCCAGGAGGGGTGACACACCAGGCCTGAGGAAAACAAAGCACAGGGAGTTACTGCAGTCACTGTTTCACCTACAGCTCCGGGTCAGAGATCCTGGAGAGTGCACATTCCCCTTGGAAAGAAAAATTCCCTCTGTGACAGGAGGAATGTCCCTCGCTCCATGTCAGAACAGCTCCACCACGGGCAGCAAAGCTTGGGGGGCTTTTGGAAGGGAGGTTTGTTCCCCACTGTACCCCACAGCTGCTGGCAGGGGTCGGGGGCACAGGCTGCCCCCCCAGCCCTGCAGTACCCATCCCCATGATGGAGATCCCAGATCTCTGACTTCCTAACAGCCAGGGTGTCACCACGCATTTTACTTCAGATTATCACTATTATTTCTTAGAAAAGCAGCCCCCACACCCCCATCTGTGCCCTCTCCACCTCAGAATGATGTGACTTTAAACCAGACCTACCTGCTTGTGGCAGCTGAGATGACTTTTCATCTTTTCCCCTGTAATAAAAATGAGCAAGTTCCCTGTGGTCTCTTAACTCCAGAGTCTCTGATGCCAGCCACACATTTAGGGAGCCACTCACAGGTTAGTCCTTCTGCCACCATCACCATCCCAGGCAAGGAAAAGCTTGACACACAAAAAAGAGACCTCAGAATCACTGAGGTTTGGTGTAGGAACTGACAGCCCTGACAATTATTGTGCACCATTAAAAACAAAGACAAAGAGGAGCAGGACTGGGTTTTGCATGGCTGGCACAAGGGTATTTCAGGGCCTCCTGCAGCAATGAGGTATCCATTGGCTACAGCAGATCTGCCACTGGATTAAAATCCATCCAGAGGATGGGAACTGAGGAAGGAACAATGTCAGGAGTGGAGCAGCAGCCTGCCCAGCAGCCCTGGCCTCAGCACAGCCAGATGAAGTAGCTGCATTTCTTCCCCTCCTCTCTGCCAAGGGCACTGTACGTGGCTGCTATAAATAGAGACACTCTGGATCCCAGCTCCTTTTAACCTTGGGAAGAGGCAACTCAGCCACTGTACCAGTGAAAGAGACCAAGGGCTCTCCCACCTCCAAACTCCTGGATGCCACAGGAGTTTATTCCAGGGCTGCCTCTGAGGGTGGGCAAAGAACTTGCTCAGAATTCCCAGCAAACCCCGTTTTCCCAGCACACCAGGGGATGGGATGCACACCCCCAGCTCACACCAAAGCTGCATCAGCAAAATAAAATAAGATGAAATAAATAAAACCCAAAAATCACAAGCTGGAACAGGGGCCAGAAAAAGCCCTGGAGGCACAGGGATGGGGGTGGGTTTCCTGCTGCTGGAATTTGGGATGATAAAGACAGAAGGACTCCACTTGTTTTGCAACCTCCTGAGATTCCCCTTTCCAAGGTCAGGGCTGCAGCTACCCCTGGAGCAAGGGCTCCCCTGGGTGCTGGGAGGTTCTGTGTCAGGGGCTTTGCCCTCACAGTTGGATGGTAAGGGTTGAAGCTGTGCCAGGCTGGCTTGGTCAAGGCAAAGCACACCAGTTTCCATCTGCTGAGAGGAGATTGTAGGAAGCAAACCCCTCTCTTTGATAAGGAACCGGCAGATCTTGCAAAACAGCAGACACTTCCCATGCTAAGAACAAGATTTTTGACAGTTTTGAGCTAAAAGATGCACAAGACTGGATTCTAAAACTCCCAGTAACACAGAAGACACAACCCTGTGGATGCCCTGCAGCAGAAGGCAGCTCCAGAAATGGGTGCTCCAAGCAAGAGCAGCAGAATTGCAGAGTCAGGGCACCAAGCACCCAGTGGGACCTCAGCTGTCCCCAGCTGCACGTGTCAGTGGAGATGTTTCCACACAAGAACTGGCACAGGAACTGAGCAGAATGTGTGTGCAGCTGAAAACTTCCAAGTGTTCTCTCCACTGCTCCAAGAAGTAATGGTTGGAGGTGACAGGGCAGGAGGGGTTGGACACCTTCAGTCCCAACCACTGATGGTTAAGCAATTCCTAGAAAGATAAGAGAGGCTCTCTCAAGAAACACAACTGGTCAAGCAAGAGGGAAAACAACACTGTACAGCTATTCCCTCAACAGAAGGCTGCTGGGGAGTAACATGGAGGCTGCTGCCACGTGCAATGGACAAGAGGAATATCAGGTCTGTGTGTGAGCATGCATAAATAATTACCAGCACTGGAGTTCTCACAGCAAAGCCTCCATCCCCTGGAAGCTATAAAAGGGAACTGTGATAACAGTAACGAGAGCAAAAGCATTTGAAATTCTCATCCTTTAATGGTCAATGGTAATTTCTGGCTGGTTCTGTGTAATACAATTAAACAATATACTTAAATGTTTCCCAAAAAAAGAAAAAAAAAACAAAAAGAAAAAAAAAAGCTCTCACACCCCTTTTTTTTTTTTTCTAGCTTGCTTTCTTTCATCAACATTCCCCTGCTGGATCGGACTCCCCTGGCCTGACATCCTGCTCTCAAGTCACCACACATCCACATTCCTAAGTGTAACGAAGAACTGAAAAACCTTGGTGCACCAGTGATGTGTTCTCTGCAAAAACAACAGCTCCATGAAACCAGCTCCTTCCCAGTCTCCACCGCTTCTCAAAGAGGAAAACCAAAACGTTACTGTGGGAGCCTTAATCCACTCGTCTTTGCGGGCTGCTCTCTTCCCTGCTGGAGTCATACAGCATAGAGTTCATAGATCTTCTTTACACAGTACACCAGGGCAGCGAGTGCTATCGTGTTGTGCAGTCTCTTTCTGTGCAGGTCGTCCTTCCTCACCAGCACCACGGGGGTGGAGGAGGTGAGTGTATGCAGGGGCAGGCGGGAAAGTTTATAGGCGTCGTACTCCACTTGGTACTTGCAGCAGGGATCAAACTGCCAGGAGATCCCGTAGAGGGTGCAGCAAGCCACGCTCAGCACGCCAGCTGGCAGGGAGATGTAGTGAGAATAATCTACTGGAAGGGCCAGAGGGGTGAAGAGACAGGTCGTGCCCGCCAGCACGGCGGTCTTGTGCAGGCAGTTCCCCACAGTGATCCAGCGGGCCGTCTCGTCCCCGATGCGAGTGGGCTCTATCACTATGTACTTGTACTGAGCCTCCAGGGCCTGCTCCAGCTCGTACTCAAACTGGTCCTGAGCGTTTTCTCCGTTGTAGATCTCGTGCACGATGTAACAGTCCGTGGAGGACAAGGTGACCCTGTTAAGAGGAAACGTGGAATTAAAACTACGGAGCTTCCAGAGAGGATTTTTTGGCCCGCCCGGTTGTGAGAAGAGAAGAGAAAAGGAGGCCCCGGGGAGGGCAGCCCCTGAGGGGCACTCACTCAACAAGCAGCACCTTTTGGAATCAATATTCTCATTACACCTGTGGCACATGAAGTCATCCCAAGTCCTGTTTTTCCTTACCTTTTCCTAACTGGGAGGAGCTAGAACATTCTGGAGCAAACGGGATCCTGTTAACAATCCTGAAATGGTTCCTCAACTGAGAGCCAAGGAGTTTCTGAGCAGGGTCACAGCTTCCCAGCCACACCACACCAGGTCAGTGAGTGACCTGTCCAGGCTGAAGGGGTTTTCACAGAAAATTACAGCAACTCAACCACTGGAAGTCACGGAGAGGTTTTAAGAGAAGCAGCATCTTCAGATGACAATGTTTGCTTGCTCCCCACATCTGCCTCCTTGCCACTGATGCAGCTTCCTATTTAGTGCTCCTGAGTACATCCAGGTAACAAATCCAGCCAGGATGGCTGAGAAACACTGCTGAAGGTGGAAAAGATCTGTTACACTGTCAGATCTGTGAGCGCTCTGTTACAAAACTGTTCACCCCCTTTGCTGGAAGAGGGAACAGCAAAGCAGGAGAGGATTTGGGGGGTTTACCCCAAGCAGGTTTGAAGAGTGAGCTGCTCACCTCCCCCTGGAGCTCCCTCCCTGCTGACAGGGGATTCACAGGACTTGGAGCAGCTTTTAACCACCAAAATCACCTCCATTTCCACTTTGCCTCCACACACATCACCTGAGCTCAGCTACATTAACACACCAGAGTACCAAAAGGAACAGGACTGTTTACCTGCATTGAGGGAAGGTAAAAACTGATTCACCAGAACAAGGCAAAATCCTGGCTTCTAAGCAGAAGAAAGAACTATTTCTGACATACTTGTGCTTAACCAGAACACAAAGGAGCACGTGGCCTCTCCAGGATAAAAATACCTAGATTCCTTTAGCAGAAGGAGAACAAATCACACACTTATTTGACCTCATCCCAGCAGACAAAACAAGCTCATCCCAGCAGCATTTGGACCCTCCTGAAACTGGGAAGCAAGTCACTGCTGAGATGGAGGATGAAACTTGGACTTTTTGCTCCATTAGTACAAAGGAGCCCTTCACTGCAGGCACTGGAAAATAAGAGAGAAAAAAAATACACCTTGGCAAGGGGCTGTGTTACCAAATGTTACCCTGAACCTGCAGCTCCATTCCTGCTGCAAAGGGCCACCTGTAATCAAGAACATGGTTAAATCACACTCTGTTGCAACAAGTAACTGCTTTATAAACAGCAGCAAAGGTAACAGCAGAATCCAGGTCCCTGCAGCCTCTCTCAAAGCAGAGCAATCAGCAGGTTCATTCCCAGCCTGGCTGGAACTGATACCATCTACACGGAAAACTCAACTTGCAGGGCAGTTTTTGAGTGCTCTGCAGTGTGCTTTTCCCTCTTGGCTCTTCATAAAAACCCACCCTGCATTCCAGGGGCTTCTTTCAGGCCGTGGTCTTGTTATGGTTTGGGAAATTGGAATTAACTCTTACAGCAGAGGATGTGGGGGGCTCCAACATTCTGCAGTGACTGGGCAAGGATTTAGGGAAGAATTCTGCAGGGCAGCAGCTACATGGAAGTGTCACAGAGTGCTGCATCTCTAAATAACCACTTCACCTCAAATGAAGGAGTCTTCAGCAAAGAATTAGTTAACCAGGTGTTACTGTGATACAGTAGGACACAGCTGATAATGGGTTTTGCCAAAGATTTTTTTTTCTTTATGACAACTGCTCCAAGTGCAGCTCATTCCAAATCAGAAATTCCAGTTTAATTACAGAACACATGCTGAGCCTTAAGGTAACTTCATAGAACACCACCAACAGAGGATATGAAACCACTTACTACAGCATCATGACTTCAGGGAAAGGCTATTGAGAGGTATTTTCAAGCTGGAAGCTGACCCAGTGCTAACACAACCCTCCAGATAAAGTATTTCCTTTAAGGAACATTTTCAGCATTTTCTTACCCCTAGGAAGATGCAGAATGGGTCTGTGGAACCCAGATTCTACTGAGAACTTTGCAGAGGCTTGGGAGCAGCACAACTGCCTGGTTACCCCTAGGATCTCCCTGCCACACAGGGAAAACAAGGGTGAAGCAAGCCCATTCCTGTTCTGCCTCTAGAAGAGCCCTGGGGAACAAGGCTTCTCAGCCTGCAATTAACTCAGGTAACTGCATTTCATGTGACTTCTCCAGGCTCAGCATCAGGACAGCTGACACTGAACCATCAGCCTCTTTTCTCCTTGCTCAGATTTTGCCTGTTCTTCCCTCTGAAGAGCCTTTGAAAGGCAGAGACACACCACAAGCAGCAGCTTCAAAGAGAGCAGGAATCCAGAGGCAGTGCTGTCCATCTCTGCTGGAATCTTTTGGCTGGCAGGCTCTGGAGCTTTATAACAATAAAGTCAAGAAAAGCACAATCTTCCTAAGCCAAACCAAGCAAAACTTAAAGCAGGTGGAAATAAAAACCATAAACAAACAAACAAACCAACCACAGGGAACTAATCTGCACAAAGGCTTCGTCCCTGATAGAGTCTGGCCCCCTAACCATGCTGCTTCTCCAAACCTGTCCTTAGGTTTCAGAACAAATCTGTATCACAGTGCTGAAGCTGCAGGTGGCAGAATGGGCAACCAACAAATAAAGGTCAAAGAATGAAAAATAAGCTGCTCAAACAATAGGCCACATGAAGAGGCAGCAACACAAGCAGAAAGTCTCCTCTCCTCTAACTGAGGAAGGGAGGTTTATCACCTCTCATTTCCACACAAGATCTGGCTGCCCCTGGAGCATGAAAAGCTGGAGCCTGGTTTGATTTCAGAAGGTTCAGGAGCAGAAACAGGTGAGATCCACGGGGCTGAGGAGGTTTTAGACCCTGTTGACACAAAGCAGGCCTCAGGACCTCCCTCCCTCCCTTCCCACAGAGGAAATCTCTCCTGACACAGCTTTTCAATTGACCAGAGCAGCTGCACAGCAACAAACCCAGGCAGAGGCACTGGATTTGGTCAAACACTGGAGCCTATGGAGTTTGCCTTTTGCAGCTCATCCCCCACCCCCAGCAATGACAAACAAAAATGCAGAGCTGTGCAATCAGCCCCACATTGGCCTCCACCCCTTCTGAAGCAAGCTGATTGTAGATGAGCTCCATTCTACTTGAAAGAATAATAAATAACCAGTGCCAGAGAGGGGACCCAGTTCCCAAAGTCATAAAATGCTGCCACGTGCTCAGAAGCCCAGCATGCTGCTTACTGCACAGACCAGAACCTGAACCCAGTTGTTAATGTTACTCAATCCAATGATTTTCCAGGATTTGTCTTCCCACTCCCTTCCCACTTTTTTAAGGTAAAAAGCTGTACAGATGTTCTGAAAGTTCTGGACTTCCCCACACAAACAGTTCACCCTTCTGCAGCTTCAGGCATTCTATCCCTGAGAAATTTTTAAGTGTCTCCATTCCTGGTGCCAACAGAGCGCAGAGAGAGGGGAATGTGAGGGGATACCAACTATCTGGCTTAGCAGGATGAAAAGAATTTTAAATCACTGATGTCAAATTTCGGTAATGCCCCAACTGTAACTGAGGGATTGGTTGTTAGCAGAGCTACCACCAGCAGGAGGGGCAGAAGTGTCCCTGTGAGCTACAGGGCAAGCTTCAAATTACATCTGGATAATCTTCCTAACATGGGAATATCAGAGGGCAGCAGGAGAGGGCTTGAACAATAGCAGCTCCAACAGTTTCCCAGGTCCAGCCCTCAAAGGCAGCTCCATGGCTCTGCCTCCAGCCTGGGAGCAGCCCCTGCCTCATGAAAACAGCAGCCTGCACATTCCAAGCTTCAACTGGGCTGTGAATGAAGAAATAAAGAACGTTCTAAGGAGGGGGCATGATGCCACTCAGTGTGGAAAGACCCAAAGGTTTTGTCAGGTGCCAGCTGGCAAAAAGAGAAACAAATGAGCAGTGGTGAAAACAAGGCAGGGGCCAAGATCCTGGGAGAAACCCCAGCATCCTCCTCCTCCTCCTGTCCACTTCCAGGGGAGAAGGAGTGAGCCTGATGAGTCTGTGGCCCTCAGCCCGAGGACATTCCTCCACCTGCCAAGAGGGACTTTTGGCAAAGGTTTCAATTCATCCAACTCTCTCCATTCTACAGAACGTTCAAAACCACCATGAGAAACAATCTCAATCTGCACAAAGCACAGCTGCAGTTCTGTGCACAAAAAGAAAATAAAGTTTCTCTTTAAACCCCTCCCATAACATGTAGATCAAGTTTTGTCTGTTAAATAAATAAATAAATAAATGTTCCTGGACAACATTATTGCTCAGAGCACCAGACACTCAAATTAACTGCAAATGAAGAGCAGTCTGATTAGTAGTTAAAAGAAAGCAGAGGCTTGCAGCACTGTGACAGCACCAGTCACAAGCAGCACACGTGCACAAAATTTAGTTTAGCAATGCAACAGAAGGACTTTGTGCTGGCTGTGCAAGTGAACTGCAACAACAACAACAAAAAGTGCATTACAGGTGGCCAAAGCAGTGTCTGGGGTCATTATCAGCATCTCAGCCAAGCTTGAGTCAGTAAAGTCAAGGCATGACCAACTCAAACACTAAACTCCCCCCACATAAACCCTTCTTAGAATATAATTTAAAGATTAAGGAATGAGCTGTGGCTTGGCCTTTAATCCTTGGTGGGAATGCATCACCTCAAAGTGATGTTCAGCAGTGTGTTTTTCTACTCAGGAGAGCTCCAGAACACAGTGTACAGAAAGGACACCTGAAGAACTGCTTCTCTGCTGAAATTTCTACAATTCTCAGCCATTTGTGGCTTTCAACACAGGCACTGAAGTGGAGGAAGAACAGGAAAAAAAGTAGCAATAAAGCCAGACTTTTGTGCTGAAGTTGTACCTTAACTCCACATAGGAAAGAGAAGTGAAGAATAAAGGTGAGTTCTTCAGGCAGCCTCGATAAGGGAAGACAAAATGAAGAGAAACATCACCAGACCATAACAAAAAACCCCTCCAGCCACCAGACAAGGAGAAGGTGTCAATTTTAAGTCAACTAATGATTAGCCAGGCTAATGGAAACAGGTCAATCATTGCTGTAAGCAAACAAGAGGGCCAGAAATCTGAGCAGTGCAGGTAGTGAAAGCAGAGCCCTCTTTAAGGGGCAGAGAAGCCAAGACAAGCAGGGAAGGCAACAGGAGCAGTGGTGGTGACATGAAAGTTGTTCCTTCTGGAGTCTGTTAGAACATCTCCCAGGGGAACAAATGGCATTCTGTCCTCTGTTCTGGCAGCCATCGTGCTGAATTTTATACAAAAACACTAAGCACAATTCAGCTCTGTTCTGTAAAAATAAAATAAAAAAGTTGTTTTGGTCTACAGAGTAACAATTCCCTTTAGACAGTCTCCATTAATGAGTCTATCCAGAATGAAGAAGAAAAAAGAAACCAAATATTTAGTTGGTTCTCTTCAGTGTTTAGGCTTATTTTCTTTAACTTTATTATTTTGCTGCCAGAGCCCCAGCTGGAGTTCACAGCCAACAGCCTTTGAAATGAATGTCCTTACATTTAGTCTGATTGGGGAAAGCACTTTTTGAGGAATTTCAGAGTTCCCTGTATCAATAAAGTCATTTATGAGGGGATACAGTTGCTAGACTTGTTTTTTTTTTAATTTTTTTTTCTAATGAAAGCTGGTCTAGTCTAATAGCAGACAGTATTTATTCACTACTGAGTCTCCTCACACCACCTCCCAACACACAGATGCCTTTTAGACTAGCTGGCTGCCAACTGGAAAAACTCCTTGAAGCAGCTCATTTATAAGGACAGCTGGATTAGCATATTCAGTTCAAAGGAATGTGCCTTGGACAAGAATCCTGCCCAGTTTCAGAAAAACGTATTCACTGCCTAAAAAGCATATGTCATCAGTTGGTGACATCAGGTCTGTCAGCACTGCTTTTCACACAGCTTGTGCTGCCAGCAGCCAAACAAGCTCAGGAGGTGTGATTTAGAACAAGGCACTGATGGAGAGAGGCAGAGGCCCAGCCATGAGTATCTCCAGCTCTGCGATTGCAGGTGTGGCATCCAGCTGACATCACCCCACACCTATTAGAGGCATCATCTGTCACGTTCACCCAGGTGTCACCAATCATGACACCCAAAAGCCCCATCACCTCCTGAGAGGGGTTGTGAAATGCTGGTTGAAGGTGTAGCTGTTGTTCTGCTGTGTCACTTAGAATCCTAGAACTGGCTGGGTTGGAAGGGAGCTCAGAGCTCATCAAGTCCAACCCTTGATCCACTCCCCCCGTGGTTCCCAGCCCATGGCACTCAGTGCCACATCCAGGCTCTTTGGAAATATCTCCAGACACGGAGAATCCACTACTTCCCTGGGCAGCCCATTCCAATGCCTGATCACCCTCTCCAGAAAGAAATTCTTTCTCATCTCCAACCTAAACCTCCCCTGGCACAACTTGAGACCCTGCCCTCTTGTCTTGCTGAGAGTTGCCTGGGAAAAGAGCCCAACCCCCCCTGGCTCCAACCTCCTTTCAGGGAGTTGCAGAGAGTGATGAGGTCTCCCCTGAGCCTCCTCTTCTCCAGCCTCAACACCCCCAGCTCCCTCAGCCCTTCCTCACAGGAATTCTGCTGGATCCCTTCACAGCCTCCTTGCTCTTCTCTGGACCTGCTCCAGCACCTCAAGCTCCTTCCTGAGCTGAGGGGCCCAGAACTGGACACAGGACTCAAGCTGTGGCCTCACCAGGGCTGAGCACAGGGGCAAAGCAGACTGTGCCCTCACAAGCACACTTCAGTGCTTTATTCTAGGGGGTTACACTGGCTCTCATTGCCTGGGGAAAAAAAAATAATAAAATGCTGCAGATTCATGAAGTAACTCATGTTTATGAATGAGTAGTTTTGATCACAAGATCAAGAGTAATCACAGCTTAAACAGTCACCTCAAACTACAATTAGATTACTGAAACTGTCACGGATTAAGTTACAAGGTAACAACTTGCTTTTAAGTCTGCACCGATTTTCATCCTGATTGAATAATTTTCATTTAAGTGCTTTTATTTTTTTTTTTCCCCCCCTTCCCTTCTGCTGGGAAGAAGGGACCACATGAAAACTCTCCATGAAAACTCCCCACCTCGTGTGCCAGTGCTGGGTGCAGCCCCTGTGCCCCTGAGCTCAGTGCTTTTTAGCAGTTTATATAAACTAAAATGAGACAGTGATTCCATTGGCTCTTCCAGTTCAACTCATCTGAAATTCCCTCAACACAGACAGCATTCCTGCAATTCATATTAACACCAGAAGCTTAAGGGCTACTTGGGGCTCTCTTTGGCTCTCCAGATTCAACACCATCCAGAAGAGTTCTGGTGAATTATGGCAAGGGAACAGAAATGGAGAAAAAGCCACAGCAAAAATTAAAGGAGATAATCAGAGCCTCTAAGCAAGGCGGAGGACAAAAAGAAAATGAAAACACAGCAACTCCCGGCAGATGCTGGTTACCCTGGGGCAAAACAGGGAAGAGGCCAACGTGAGGAAATGCAGGATTTAAGCAGGCATTTTCAGCAGGTACAGAACCCTGCACCCAGATTTTAAAGCACCTCCACGAGATTCTTCCTCTGCCTCTTTTTCCCCTTTTCAAGTTACGATTCCCAAACCTCTCCAGCTATTCCGTGGGGGGTTCCAGCCACGTCCCACCTGCTCCTCCGTCCTGACAGAGGCCAAGGCAGAGCCTCACACAGCTCCCGGCGGACACCGCCCGAACCGGCCCCGGCCCCAACCCCGGCCCCGCGGATCGGGGGAGCTCGGCGGCTCCGCGCTGACCCCCAGGCGGCCGGGACCGCCCTCAGAAGGAGGTCACCCTGGAGGACTCGTGGCTGCCTTTAAAAATAGCCGCGGAAGGAGCCTCCCCGGGCCGGCCCTCTCCTCCACCCCGGCCCCCAGCGCCGCATCCCCGCGGCGGGAAGGGCCGAGGCCGCCGCTACCCTGCGGGCCGCGCTGACCTTCCCCGCTCCGGGCCCCGCATCCCCTCCTCATTCCCGCAGCGGGAAACCGCCGGTCCCGGCGATCCCCTCCTCCTCACGGCCCCGGCGATCCCCTCCTCCCGGCCCCGGTCTCACCTCAGCGAGGCCGCGTCCACCCCCCCCCCCCCCCGCCCTGACCGGCCACGCTCCCCTCAGCGAGGCCCCCGCCCTTGCCCCGGAATGGCGGGGAGCCCCGGGCCTCCGCAGCCCACCTCCTCCCGCTCCCTCGCCGCTTGAGGCGCCCCGGCAGCCCCGCACCCTCCTGCCCGGCCGCAGCTCACCTCTCCCGGCCGCCACCGCTGTTGGTGCTGCCGGGGCCAGCGCGCCTCCTTCCCCACGCCGCCATCTTGGAGACACTCGGCTCGCAAATGTCTCCGCCGAGGGACCCCGGGCCCGCCGCGGCGGCCGACGGGAGATGTAGTGCGGGGAGGAAGGAGGAACCGCGTCGCGGGCAAAGGGTCTGTCCAGGCGTGGACTACAACTCCCAGAATGCCCCGCGCCACCGCCCGGCCGCGGGGAGCCCCTGGGACGTGTAGTCCCCGCGGCGGCAGCGGGGGTGTCGGGGCCGGACGGGGCCCAGGGCGGGAACCCGGACGGGGCCTCCGCACAGCGCGGGCGGCTCCGGCGGGCACAGCAACCCCGCCAGCCTCGGCTCGGCCCCTCCTGCCCGGCCTCTTCCGCCGGCGCGCCCCAACGCCAGTGGGCCGGCCATGGGAGGAGCGTGGCGGTGGGTCCCGGCCTGCCCCGCGGCCCCGCCGTGAGGAGGTGCGGGCGGGGGTGCGGCCTGGGCCCGGGGAGTGGGCGCGGAGAGGAGGGGGAGCAGCGCTGCTTGGGGCTTCAGCGTCCTTCGGGACCAAGCACTGCCTTGTTCTCCTGCTGGAAAGCGAACACTTGGATGGTGTCGGCGGGGCGAGGAGAACGGAGGCTCTCAGAGCTGCACCCCCCGCGGGAGGAGGCAGCGGCTCCGCTGGGACAAATCCTGTGCTTAAAAACATGGTGAAAGAGGAGCAGGACGCAGGGAATGGAAAGGCTGCTGCTCCTCTGAGGAGGGGTAACGCTGCATAGCCACAAGCTTCCCTAGAAAATAAAACAAACCCGGTTTGTCCCGGGTTCCCCCGCAGAGCGGAGGCAGCAGCTCGGTACCGGAGGTTCTGTGGGGTTCCCAGGGCTCCTTTGTCCTCAGCTTTGGGACCCTCCCTCCACACAGCAGGGTCACCAGGGGAACCTGTGCTGGGATGCTTGAAAGGTCCATCTTGGGAGATCCTCTCTGACCCTTTCCAGGAGAGAAGCCTTTTTCTTGTCCCTCAACAGCAGCTCCCTGCTCCCCAGCCTCCCTTTTCCTGTGCTGCCAGCACAACCACCCCTCCCAGGAGGGAGTTCCAGAACTGCCTTTGCCTCTCATTCCTAGAAAATGCCTCTTTTTGACACCATTATTTCCAAGTAACGAAAGGGAATAAGCCCCTGGCTGCCCCCAACTTCCCAGGCATTGCCAGGCTGTGATTCCAGATGCTCTCCTGCATCCCTGCTTTCTCAGCCGTAATTTAGGGGTCAGCTCTTTAGGTGGAGGTAAGTGGTGCATTGGGATGAACAAGAGGAGTTTGGGAAACGTGCCCAGCCTGGCAGAACCTGCAGCCACAGGCTGGAGCTTCGGGACCGTCTGGAATGTGGAATGTAAACAGTGTTACCAGCAACAGCCCAGCTCCCTGCTCCAACCCAAACCTCTCGGGAGGGGCAAAACCCCCACTCCTGCCTGCTCAAACTGCAGCCCAGGAGCCACTTCCCATTTGCCACACTGGATTAGATCCTACCTGTAAACGAGCTGTGTCCCTTCTCCCCAGCACCTCCCCAGCCCTGGCAATTCCAGTGCTTGAAACTCCAGCCTCAGCCTCCCTAGAGCACACCCAGCTTTAGGAAGCAGCAGGAACTCTTCTGGGAGACCAAGAGCTCTGGGGGCTGAGGAGCATTTGGCCCAGGAGTTCCTCTGCACCTTGTGTTCCTCTGAGCCATCTGCCCATCCACCTTGCACAGTGACTCCACCAGCTGCCCTCTGAAATGCTTTCATGCCTCTGTGTTTTCAGCCATCATCTCAAACTGAAGAACAGAGTGCCTGCTCATGAAATCTTTGGCCCACAATCTTGAGCCGGGGCTGCTGTGAGCAAGGGCAGCTCAGAGGAGAGGAACCAGTTGTCATCCCACTCACCCCAAACTCAACGCAGTCACTGTGAGGTCAGCCAGGGGGAAAAACTCAGTAGCTTCAGCCCATGCCTCCCTCTTGGTTGCCAGAACCACCTGGGGTCTGGCCCCGAGGTGCTCCATGAGAGGAGAAGGGTGATGCAGGGAGTGTCCAGGTGAGGTGATGAAAATATATGGTTGTTCACAGGGAGCTGCAGCCAACACAAGACCTGGGACCAGGAATCCTTTGCCATGAACCTAGCAAGGGTCTTACATGACCCTCCCATCATCCTCACCACTTCTATGAGGTCCTTCTCCCACAAGATCTTCTTCCTCATGAGGAAGAAAGGCAGCATTTTCTCTATTTTTTTTTTTTTTGAGTAGCTGCTGAGCACACCAGCGTGCAGATCTCTCAGCTTCTTCCTCATCTCCCACCTTCTCCCAGACACAGCCAGACACATGGTAGTCCCTGCCTAAGAGATGTGTGGTTAGATGTGGAAGAGGCTGTGTTTTTGGGGGATGAGAAAAACACCATTTAACACTGATGTAGAAAAATGAATAGCAAAAATAGCTGGGGCATGGACTGGAGAGCAGGGATGTTTGACAGGACCCGTGAAACAGGCTGTCAAAGTGACTCAGCCCAGTGGTGACAGAGCTGGGGAGGTCCCCTGGTTCTCCTGGCACCACATCCTGCCCCCCACCCAGCGTGGTGCAGGGAAGCACTGAGGGTCAGTTAAGCCACACTTTTTATTGTATTGTATTCCATGCAATATGTTTCATAGTATGACAGAGGGAGGGGTAAAGATAAATGTTAGACATAAACAAAAGCAGAAAAGTCATTTGTCACAGGTCCTGAGAAGGAAAGGCACATTGGAACCACCAAAGTCAACAGAATGGAAACCTTGGACAGAGAAAAGACAAGGCTGGGAAGGGGAAGGAGGGAGGGGGGTGTTTTCAAGTTGGGTGATGTGGAAGCAGGTTGGGCAGCAATCTGCATCTCCCCACCCACCAAAGTCTGCAGTTCAGGTGGGTTTGGGGACCTCAATATTCAACCAAACCACTTCCACACTCCCGTGGCTGGAGAGAGTCCATGATCCCCAGACTCCTCCAAGCTTCCTCAGCACCAAGGGGCAGTGCAGGACTCCCAGCTCCTTCCTGCAGAGAGGAGTTGGGAAAAGGAGGGTGGCAGAGGGGAAAGAAGGAGGGAGGGCTGCCCAACACCCAGGGATGCTGAGCCAGATGGCAGTGACAGATCCCAGGGGCACTGTGGCATTGCTGGTGACCTGAGGGTATTGCTCTTTGCTGACATCAAAGCCCCCGGGCAGAGGCTGGGGACAGCAGTGAAATGGTTGGCACAGTCCCTGGCACCCATCTCCATCAGGTCAGACACCAGAGAGGGATTGTAGCACCTCGAAAGGAAGCAGCAGCAAAACTGAGTGCAGAGCCTGATTTAAGGCAGCAAATGCCACTTGTGATCCAGTGCCAGAAAACATCAGATTCCTGCCAGAGCAGCACAAAGGGCTCCAGGGCTGGGCTTGGACACTGGGACCCTGGTGGTGCAGTGACCACAGCTCAGCCTCCAGCGAGCTGCTGCCCTGCAGAACTTCTGGAGCTGTCACACAGTGGAAATGAGCACAAAACCAGGGCAAAGGCTTGCAGTTATTGCTCCCACAAAGCACCCAGCCCCACTGCAGCAAAGATACAAGGGTGTCTTTCCTTGGCTTGCAGGAGAGGAGATGGTTCAGCTTCACCTTGGCATCAGAGCAGGGATGGTTCTGTCATTGCTTTGGCTGTAACAGAGCCAGCCTTGCTCCTGTAAGTCGACTCTGAAGTGTGTTTTGCATGTTAAAGAATAAACATTTAGCAGCCCAGATTTCTTCTGGAGCCCTTTTCTTCAGCTGCAACCCTTTCCCAGCCCCTCTGTGCTATCCTGAAGGTCAGAGGGAAGCTGAAACAAGCAGCAAGAGGGCAGAAGCAGAAGGCAGCAGCAGCAGGGCTGAGCCTGGTGCCTTTCCTGAGCAACACGAGCAGGAGATGGAGCTGCTGCCAGGCACAGGACATGGGCAGGCTGCAGTGTGGCAGGGCAGGGATGGAGTTTGGGAGGTTTCACTCCAGCTTGTGAGTGGTGTGAGCAGCCCAGGAGCACAGGCAGGCAGCAGGGCTTCACCTCCAGCTGGTGGCTGGGAGGAAATGCTCAGGATGAGATCAGACACGGGGTCTCCATCTCTGAGCAGCCCAGCCAGGAGAGAAGGTTGTAGGAACTTTTGCTGTTGCCACCACAGACCACTGAGCTGCCTCTTGGCTGGGGCTTCATTCAGTCCGTGGCAGAGATTGTAAACTTGAGTCCCTGATGAGAGACCAGTTAGGGCTGGATTCAGGTAAAGGCTCTGTCTCTGTTCTGCCTGGCTGCAGCCCCCAGCAGCTGCTCAGGGCTGGCACCATCTGCCTCCCCACAGCCCTGGGACACCACCATAACCCCAGAGCTCAGGGGGAGATGCTCTGGGATCTAACTCAGGCCCTGGAGAGCCTGGGCAAGGCAGGACAGGCAGAAATCCAGAGCCAGGCAGTGCCCTGCCATCTACATCCCACTGCAGCACTGAGCTGTGCTATGGAGTCATCATCACAGAGGCAACAGCAGGACACAAAGGTTTCTGCTGCTGGATGAGGACCCCAAGAGGCTGCCAGAGCTCAGGGCCTGGAGCTGGGAGGATGTCAGTGAGCAGACAAGGAGTGCCCTGAGCCAGGGCTTCTTTCTGCAGGTTGTAGGGAGTGACCAGCATCCAGGTGGAGGCAGTGGCTCTTGCATCAAACCCTGCAGATGAGCCAGGACCAGGTCCTGGAGGCCTTACCACTGATGAGCTCAGGCTGTGATGATGGCTCAGACCCTATGATCTGGGGTGCACACAGGGATGCAGGGCTGGAATCAAAAGAGATGGGGGGAGCCTTCTTCTTAATCAGCTGCAGAAAACTACCCTGGTGCCTGCAAACACAGATGTCCCCTCATTGCTTGGGCCAGGGCTGGTTGGTGTTCTTCTGAGCAGGTTGTGTCCACACCAGCACAGCTGATGCTGATAGAAGAGACAGGAATGATGGCTCCTGACCCCATGGGGATGCCACACTGGGGGCAGACACAGATGGCTGGGCAGGAGCTGGCATTTCTGGGGACTCAGCCACCTTTCCAACTCTGCAGGCTCTGTATGCTCTGCTGCAGTCCCCGTGGCCACAGCCTGCTCCTCACATGGCTCCTGTCCCTAGGCTCAAAGGTGTCACTGTCCCAGTGTCTCCACAGCTGGTGCAGCAAAGCCCCAGAGGCACCACCAGGGCCAAATGTTCTCACCTGTGCCCTGCGTGGGCTTGGGCAAAGTTTGGTGTCCAACAGATGAACCTCACACAGGGCTGGGGCTTCTCCAGCACCCCCTCTGTCCCACGAGGCTTCATCCACATCATCTCTCCCAGCTACAGGGAGGAAGAGGGGGCTGGTAAGGCAGCACCCCCCCTAACTAACATCCCCCAGCAGGTTCACAGCTGTCTCCAACTGGAGGGAAGAGGATGAGGCACAGAATGAGGCATCCCCTGGTCTTGGAATGGAGTTTGGTGGAAAAATCCTCCTCTTCCTATGCCTGGCTTGGGAAGAGGACTCGGGGGGCACCACGTGTGCCTGGAGCCAGCCTGGCCCAGGGGCTGTAGCCATGCTCACAGGTGGGCAGAGAGCAGGAGGTGGTGCCCACACTCATGCACCACGTGGACGCACATAAAAAAAAAAAAAATAATAATGGGAGTTGTGAGTGTGGGAAAGGGATTTCCTGAGACTGCAGGGAAGCAAAGGCCGCGTTGAACAGTCAGGGACAGGTGTGCTGGTGTCAGAGCTGTCCTGCCTTAAGGCTGCAAGTGTTCCAGGTACTGTGGCAGTGGGTTCTCCTTGACATATTTCTGAATGTACCAGCACGTCAGGTGAGCTTTCAGGTCCTCCTCCACCACGAAATCCAGGGCTGCCTGCAACCAGCCAGAGAGGACAGATGGGTTACAAACATGGGTTACAAACAGCACCTCCACCCTACACTCTCCTCTGAAACCACCCAAAGACCACCGGGGTCCTGCACCCCACATGCAGGATGCCATCATGGACCCCCCCCGTGCAAGGCAGGTGGAGGGAGAGGGCTGGAGAGGGGCTCAGCCATCTTGCCACAGTGTCCCCATTTTAACCAGAGGTGTGCAGCAACCCCCTGGGTACATCTCAGCTCACTGAGCCACATGAAAGCCACCACTGTCACCCATTTGTCCTGGCTCAGGGAGCAGCTGTAACCTCAACCCCCCCCATCCCCACCACCACGGCTCCTCAGCTCTCCCTGCATTCCTGTGGAGCACAAGGCAGGAAAAGGACTCAGGAGGGTCTTGAAGTTTTGAGGTGAGGAGGTTCAGCCCTGTGAGGTGGGCACCAGAGCTGTTTGGTGCCGGGGGGAATGGGCCAAGCCCGGGCGAGCAGCTGGAGGTGCTGGCACCCACCCATCCCCTCTGAAATCCGCCAGATTTAGGAATCCACCAGAAATAGGAATGCCTGACCATGGGTTTCCATCTACCCCAGCAGGGGCAGAGCAGGGCTGGTTCCCAAGGGGCACAAAGCCAACAGAGGTGACAGAGCCTGGTGGCAGGGGCTGTACCTTGGCCAGGTGCTTGGCTATTCCTCGCCCTCGGTAGGCGTCGGGGACTTCTGTGTGCTGCAGGTCCACGATCCTCTTGCCCACATACTCATAGAGCAGCACTGCCTTGTCGTGGCAACCTGAGGAGTGCCAGAGAGAGGGGTCAGGCTGGGGATGTCCAAGGAACATGTTTAGGATAGGAAAAAGAGCTCTCAGGGAAGGGTGGGATGTGTTGATGCGGTGGGAAGCGAAAAGAAGAGGGGGAAGAACAGGACAAAGCTGCCCCAGGTGGTGGGAAATTCCTTTCTCTCTCCAGCACAGACTTTTTTTGTTGTTGTGGCACATAAAACAGGACCAAATTCCTTGGCTTGGTGGTGCAGCATTTAGTCAGACACGTTTTGGGGAAGGTGCTGGGAGAGATGAATCCCACAGGCACACAGGGAAGCACAAACAAGACGTGCAAAGGGGTTGTGCACACACACACACACACACACACATGCACACCCATTTACATGCACACTCAGGCTTCCTGTTACAACACCCTGACTTTTCTCACAGCAGTTACAGGAGGAAAAAAAAAAAAGAAGTTTCAGCACATGTGTAAATCAGAGAGCTGATTACACCTCTCTGGCTTCATCTGCACAACCTGAACTTCTGTCTTCAAATCAACAAATATTTCATTTCCAGAGGGTCATTGTATTTAAAAGTGAGATCCAGAAATGCAAGCTTCCAATCAAAGAAGCAATCTCAATTAAAATAACAGAAACCTTTCCTTTCCCTCTGATGGCTATTGGAGGGTGAAGGGCTGCAAGCTTTACCTGCACTTATTACATAGAATCCTAGAACTGGCTGGGTTGGAAGGGACCTCAGAGCTCACCAAGTCCAACCCTTGATCCACTCCCCCCGTGGTTCCCAGCCCATGGCACTCAGTGCCACATCCAGGCTCTTTGGAAAGATCTCCAGACACGGAGAATCCACTACTTCCCTGGGCAGCCCATTCCAATGCCTGATCACCCTCTCCAGAAAGAAATTCTTTCTCATCTCCAACCTAAACCTCCCCTGGCACAACTTGAGACCCTGCCCTCTTGTCTTGCTGAGAGTTGCCTGGGAAAAGAGCCCAACCCCCCCCTGGCTCCAACCTCCTTTCAGGGAGTTGCAGAGAGTGATGAGGTCTCCCCTGAGCCTCCTCTTCTCCAGCCTCAACACCCCCAGCTCCCTCAGCCCTTCCTCACAGCAATTCTGCTGGATCCCTTCACAGCCTCCTTGCTCTTCTCTGGACCTGCTCCAGCACCTCAAGCTCCTTCCTGAGCTGAGGGGCCCAGAACTGGACACAGGACTCAAGCTGTGGCCTCCCCAGAGCTGAGCACAGGGGCAGAATCCCTTCCCTGGACCTGCTGGCCACGCTGTTCCTGAGCCAGCCCGGGATGCCATTGGCCTTCTTGGCTACCTGGCTACATGCTGCAGCTCAGCTCACTAAGCTTTATTTTACTGCTTTTCAGCTGACAACTCCAGCCCAGTTCCCCTGGCAGTGGGGAAAGGCACTTGTATTTGCAAGGCACAAGAAACAAGACCATTTCAACTCTGTGTTTCCAGAGGAGCAGCTGAAGCTTTTGCTCCCCATGAGCAACTCTGGGCACAACCCTTCTTTTCACACCAAAAGGAGGGAGGAGATGGGGGGAGCAGAGGCACCGTGCTGCAATAGTGATGCTGGGAGATGCCTTGGTGCTACAAAGCACCTCGGGCATGAAGGGGCTGCCCCTGGCCATGGGAATATCACAGAGCTGGGGGAGCTGGAAGCAGCATTGGCTCCTCTCAGGAGCAGCCCAGAATTTGTCTCAATTCCCCCCTAAAGACTGGGCATGCAAGCTGTAACCACCCCAAATCGTGGCATGAGGGAGAAACCACAAACTGGGCTCCCTCCTGTCTTGTCCCCTTGGCCTTTGGGACAGGGATTTTAGCAGCCTGCACAGACTGGGCTTCCCAAAAGAGGCTCTGATTTCAGCTCAGGGCTTGAGCAGTGAGTGCTCCATGAGCCTGACCAGGAGGTTTGACACCCAGACACTCCCCTGCACAGCACCTTGGCTTCAAGGCCAGGGTGAGTGAGGAAATCTGAGTCAATGCAAATCAGCACAGCCAGAAAGAGGAGGCTGCACGGTGGGAATGGCAGCACAGCTGCTCCCCAGCCCTCCCTCCCTGGAATCACAGGGGAAGGGGAAGCTTTTCCAGGAGCTGTAAGAGAGAGCAGGTCTAAACTTAGGAGCTTTCCCACCCAGATCAAGAGGCACAGAGCTTTTACCCAAGCAGGGCAGACAGCTTTGGGCAGCCACACTGCCAGATGAGTCCCCAGCTTGTGAGCCCCAGGGGAACAGGCAGTGAGCCCAGCCCTGAGGTGGGGAAGGGACATCTGGAATCAGCCAGGCACACTGCTCCAGCCCAGCTCTGCTCCCCACATCCCACTGGGATGTGCATGGTACCTGCCAGGTGAGGGGATGCTGCAGGACCTGTGCCCCCAGCCCAAGTCCTTCTGCACCAGTCCCAGCCCACAATACACCATTGTGTGTCCAGGACTGGAGCAAGGCAGGGCTGCTGCCTGGGGGTCAATTCCTGTGCTCAGCAGCCTTTGGAGACAGCCCCTGAGCTCCAGCCTCCTTGGGGCACTGCTGCAAAGCCATTCCCCCAAAGCAAGAGGGGAGACAGAGCTGCCAGCCCAGAGCCAGGAAAGCCCAGAGGCAGGCAGCAGCTCAGCTCTTCTGGTTGCTGAGCTGAAAGGTGCCCACCAAGAGCTGGGTGTGGGGGGAGCTGAGGGGATGGGGGAGCTGAGGGGATGGGCAAGGGGGAGCTGAGGGGATGGGCAAGGGGGAGCTGAGGGGACAAGATGTCCCAAGGAACAGACACATCCCAGCCCAGGGCTCACACTGGCACGTTACTAGGGAGAGAAAACACACCAGAGCATGAGAGAGAGAGTGGAGAGGAGAGAGCACAACCCTGACAGAGGGGCCTCCCTGGCAGGAGTAGTGGTGGCTGGGGGGGGGGGGCACTCTGGTTTGAAGCAGTTTCCTGTTTAGGAGCTGTTTAGAGGTGCTGGTGGATGGGGAGAAGAGCAGAGACATCTTGATGCAGTGTTTGGTGGCCAGATCCTTTCATCCCTGCTGCTAACACAGCAGCTTTCCCTTCCCCAAAGGGCACTGGGGGGAAAGCCCCAAGGCTCAAGCTGCTCTGGTTTTCCTGATAAACCTGAGCATTGCTTCCTGACAAGGAGCTCTGGAGACTCAGCTTGGCAGCAGGAGCTTCCAACAACCACTGGATCCTGCCCAAACCCAGCTGGGGAAGAGCAGGAGGTGTAGGAAGCTTGGCTTGCTGCACCCACACATTGCATGAATTGGGGGTGCAGGAGAAGCCCAAACATCCCTGGGGAACCAGAGCCACTTGGTGGACGTGGTGACCCATCCTCCACCCTGAGAGCCTGGAGTGTTTGATGGTATCAAGAAATCAAAGAGGAGGATGCTGGAAGTGCAGTGCCCCTGCCCCCAGCAGCTCTGCAAGCAGCTGGACTGCCTGGATGGCTGCTTTGGGGTAGGGCTCTCTTTGGGTTTCTTACTGGGAGACAAATTTTATCTCTGATGCAAAAAATAAAACAAACCAACCCTAGACAACCCACCCCAGTGACCCCTGACAAAACCCAGGCTGTGGGATTCCCATGGAAGTTTTTAGCTCTGACAAATGGATGTCTTCCAGCACAGTGGCTGCATCAGGAGGTTTCTGGCTGGCTCCTGCTGATAGTCACATCTGAACTGATTACAAATCCAGTGGGGCTTCTTCCTACCCTCCTCTCAGAGGGATAACAGAGCTCAGGGAGGGATGGTTATAATCAGCTTTACTTTCAGCTTCTCAGGGCCTCTGCATTTGGGATGCAAGGAAAAAGGGGACGTGTTAAAGCGAAGCAGCTTTTTCTGTCAGAGTTTTAGGAGCCATGTGCAGCAAGGAGGCTCAGAGAAGGGAAAGAGCAACTCACAAGAAACCAAACCCAGTTTGTCCTCCTCACATGCAAAGGGGGTGTCCTGACATGAGGTTACACGGGGGGGTGCAGAGGACAATGCTGAAAACAAACACTTTCACAGTTTTCAGAGTCTCAGGCCTCTTGCTACGTGGGATTTCCATGAGAACATCACCACAGAAAGGTTTCCACCCAACATCCCACTCCTGTAAACCACCAACCCATCAGCTCAGAGACTGGAGATGGGCAAAGCCTGGCCCACAAGCCCAAGGCACCCGTGTTTTGTCCCAGAGCATCACCCACACTCACTATCTACCTGACAACAGGACCAAAACACCAGAGCCAAGCTGATCCTTCAGCAAGCTGCAGGGGCTGCTGCTCATTTCTGCCCCAGCTCAGTAACATGGGGCAAAAGTGCTCCCAGGGGGACACATGGGTCACTAAATGCTAAAAAATCTGTGCTTGGCCCCTCTCTTGTCATTCCCCTGCCCAGAGCACGCAGCAGAGAGAAGGAGAGAGAGGTGCAGGAAATAAACACCCCAGCATGCACTCCCCCAGGGATGGGATCTTCTGACCTTGGCTGTTATCAGCAAATGCCTAACAAGAGGAGACAGATCCCTGCCCTGGGTGGGTGTTCATCAGCCCAGCAGCAACCCCCCCATCACCCCAGGACACAGCTCATCTGGGCACAGCTCATTCCTAACATGGCTGGGGATGAAATCCCCCCAAAAAAGGGTTTGTTCTCCCTAATAACTCCCAGAAAAAATGCCCACTGAGATCACTGGGATCCACCTCCAACCCTGGGATCCCACCTCCAACCCTGGGATCCCACCTCCAACCCTGGGATCCCACCTCCAACCCTGGGAAGAGCTGTGGTGATTCCCTCCAGGGAGAAGGGATTTTGTGGAGGTTTTGTGCCAGCTCCCACCACAGCTCCCACACTTGATTCTCCCACTCCCAAACTTCACTCTCTCCTGATCCACCTCATCCCCACGCAGCCACCCGATGCTCCTGGTCCCACGCTGTGGCTGGCAGAGGTTTTCCTCAGCAAACCACCATCAAAAAGATGCCATTTCCCTATGAACTGCTGGCCCTTGGCTCTCCTCTCTCTTCTCGTGCACATTGCCCACAGACACAGAGCTGCACGACAGCTCCCACGGGGGCAGTGGTCACCTGGGACCCCGTTTGATTTCTCTCTTTCTCTCTTTGAAATAAGCAGCTGGGGAAATTGTTTTCTCCTCACCCAGCACTCACGTCTCCTCCTTCCTTGTTCCACCACTGCTGAGCCTCCAGCCTGCACTTTGTAATTAGTGGTTGAAATAGAAATGGGATGGAGGGCTGGGGGGGGGCAGGAGGGGGGAAGAGTCTAAAATAAAATCCAGACTATTCCTGTTGTTTTATTGAGAATGCCTCCGAGAGCCTCCATAATTTCTGAGCTACCCATTTCTTTTCATTATTTTTCTTTTTAAAGGCAACTGCCCTGCAATTTCTGCAGGGCAGCCAGGCAGCTTGTTTTTCCCAGAGTGGTTCTCAGCGTGGCAAAGAGATGTTGGGGTTGTGGAATATTTGGGATTAACCACTAAGAGGAGAGCAGAAAGGAATCCTGCTACAAAGAAATGCCCCTGGCACCTACTGCCCCATTCGCCCTGCCTAAGAGGTGACAGAGCTACTGGGGTCACCGTGTCACCAGATCTCCTGGGCCAAGCTTTTTGGGGGGCAGAAGCAAGAACCAGGGGGGCTCAGAAGAGAATAGGGGGGAGGGAGGGGGAGCCACTGGGGTCACACGGTACTGGGGAGGGGGTACAAGGGATGGGTGAGTGGCACAAGGGGAAGAGGGATGGGGGGAAAGGAGGGAGGGAGTGAGGGGGGGATAGGAGGGGATGGGGGGAGAAGAGGAAGGGGTGGAGAAAGGAGGGGAGGAGAAAGGGGAGGAGGGGGAAAAAGGGGAGGGGAAAAGAGAGAATGGGGAAAAGGGGGGAATGGGGGAAAGGGGGGAATGGGGGAAAGGGGGGAATGGGGGAAAAGGGGGAATGGGGGAAAAGGGGGGAATGGGGGAAAAGGGGGGAATGGGGGAAAAGGGGGGAATGGGGAAGAGCAGGGAGGGGAGAGTTGGGGGGGTAAGGAGGGGGTTAATAGAGGTGTTAGGGAGTCCCTGGGCGTCCCGGGGCGGTAGAACCGAGGGCAACCGGGAGCAGGGAAGGTACCGGAGCCCCCCGAGCCGCCCTCCCTTACCGTTCAGCCGCACGGTGAACTGCCGCCGCTTCCGATCGTGTTCCACCTGGATGGGGCAGCCTTGATCCAAGAGGCCGAGCGGTGCCGAGTGCGCCATGGCCGGGCCGAGCCGAGCCGAGCCGAACCGAGCCGAGGCTCTTGCAGGGGCAGCTCCCACCCTGGAACGCCGGGGGCAGCGGCAGCGACAGCAACGACGGCAGCAGCGAAATCGGCGGGAGGGGAGCGGGGCCGGACCGGGATGGGAGCGGGGCCGAACCGAACCGGGCCGGGGCAGCGGGACCGCAGGGCTGACACCGGCGCGCGGCCGCAGGAAACCAGCTGTGCGCCACGTGCCCGCGGGGCAGCCAATGGCAGAGCCGCAGTTTTGTTTTGGTACGGGCGTCCGACTCTTAAAGGGGCAACGCACTCCGGGAAAGGTGGGGCCCACCGGGGGCTCCGCGCCGCTGTACTGGTCTACTGGGATGTACTGGGATGGTTCTAAACTGGTGTACTGGTCTTGTGGTGGTCCTGCACCAGTGTACTAATCCTGGACTGGCCCTGTATTGGTCCTGCACCAAGATGCCAGGCCTGCACTCATGTACTGGTGGACTGGTCCTGTATTAGTGGACTGGTTCTGACTGGCCCTGGTCTGGTATACTGGTGCTGGACTGGTCCTGCACTGGTGTCCTAGTCCTCTACTGATGTACTGGATTTTGCAGGAAGGAAATAAAAAGCCCAAAAGTCCTGAAGCAGGGTGGGAGCTGAAACACAGCTGCTGCCCTCCACTGTGCAGGGATGCTGGGGGAAGGCTGGTGGCTTTGCTGGGAAGCCCTAGGAGAGCAGGGAAAGGATCAGCAGGTTTTGCACAGACAAAGGGAGGGATCCCACTCCCCCACTCACCATCCCTGGATCACTGTGCCAGGGGGGCTTCCAGACCAGCAACAAAGATCCCAGTGTTTCCAGTGAGGTCTGGGATGCTTGTGCCCTTTCCTTCCATCCCATTTTCCTTCCAGACTCTGGAAACCCCCCTCCAACAGGCTGGAAAGATGGACCAGCCTTCCAGAGGTGCCAAAAAAACATCACCCTCGCTGAAATTTCTAGGAGCACTTGGGCTCTACTGGGATGCTTTGCTCTGCCTTTGCCTGGGCTGATTCCCTCTGCCTGTCTCATCTTCCAGAGCCATTTCTCTGCAGGATTTAGGAGATGCTGGCTGTGCCCAAATGGCCATCCACATGTCTGGAGCACTCGTGTGCTGGGGAGCCATGGAGCAGGTGACTAATCCCTGCTGGTGAAGTGCCTGGTGATCCAAGATGGGTGAAGGGGACCTACAGGAAAACTGGGGAGGGACTTCTGGCAAGGGTGATAGGACGAGGGGGAACAGTTTCAAGCTGAAAGAAGGGAGACTGAGCTGAGATCTTAGGAAGAAATTCCTCTTTGTCAGGGTGGTGAGACCCTGGCCCAGGTTGCCCAGAGAAGCTGTGGCTGCCCCATCCCTGGCAGTGTTGCTGCAGGTTGGATGGGTCTCGGAGCACCCTGGTCTGTGGGAGATGTCCCTGCCCACGGCAGGGGGGTGGAACTGGGTGATCTTTTCGGCCTTTTCCAAACTTTTCCAAACCATCCCTGTGACTCTCCCGCCCGCCTCACTTCACCCGCACAGCCGTGCCGGAGAACCGCAAAGCTCTTCCTGCGGGGAGCGGTGACCACGCCCCCTTCCCCTCCCTTGACCAATCCGAACGCGCGGGGGGCGGATCCCATCGCCTTCAGCCCCGCCCCTCCCGCCGCTCCTCCCGGGGCCGCCGCGCTGGGCCGCGCTCCGCCGGGCGCCGCGGACGCCGCCGACACCGCCATGTCCCTGCCCAGAGGTACGAGCGGGACCGGGACCGGGGAGGGACGGGACGGGACGGGACGGGACGGGACGGGCAGGGGGGCTGCTTCTCGGGGCTGAACCGCCTGGCTGGCGATGGGGCTTGTTGGCCAAGGCGGCGGGTGTGGGCTCCGCGGTGCCGCCGGCCCTAAGGGCCGGTCCCCGGTTGCAGCCCGGCGCGTGTGTGCGGGGAAGGGATGGGGTGAGCGGCTGCGGGAGAGGGAGGGAGGGAGGCGGTGAAGGTGCTTTTGGTGCGGAGAAGCACGGAAAGGGCCAAGTTTGTCCCGCTGCTCTTGGAGGGTTTTGCCTTCAAAGCAACCGGCGTCGTGTCCGGCTGGAGCATCGCTACCGGGAGGAGCGGAGCCTTCACCCCGGGGCAGGGACAGGGAGAAGGAAGGGAGGAAGGAAAGGGACGAGGATCCCGCGTTTCGGTGCCGCTGGCGTGTGCCACGGTGGAGTTTCCCCTCGTCAAACGTGACCGTGTGTCACGGGGGTTATTTATAGAGCATCGCCGTGACTCAGGTGGCCCGGTGGCTGTCTCAAGGTGAGCACCGGCTGGCCGGCATCATCCTGGGGTGACACGGCCAGCGTGCTGGCATCAGCGCTGGGCAGAGAGGGGAGCGCAGGGAGGTGGCCGCTGCCTCCTGCTTCTCCCCGGGATAACATTTGAGTTTGGCGTTGGAAAAGTGTGGCTGGAAAACGTGAAGTCAGGAACCATGTGAGCAGATGAACGCACCTTGGCGTGACTTTCCCCCCCCCCCCCTCCTCCTTGCTCTTTTTTTTTTTTTTTAAACGCTCCGTGTCTTAACCGGAGGGAATGTGGACCTGAGTTTCCTGTTCGCTGTGTAAGCAGGGTGTGAATCAGCAGCGAGTGACGGGGCTGCCGAGCGGAGCTGCTGACTCACAGGTAGGAAGGAGCACATGTCCCCCGCCACCATCCCGTGTTGGAAAAGGGACCAACCGGACTTGTTAAAAAGGCTCTCGCCGGGACACCTGAGCCCAGACCTCTTGCTTGGCTCCCGGGTGCCGTGGCAACGCGTGGATGTGTGGATGGAGGGAAGAGGTGAGCCTGGAGGAGGGGACCACTCGTGCTCAGCACAGGAGACTCTTTAGGAGGACTTTGGAGGAAGCAGTCTGGCTGGCAGCAAAGGGTGATGCCTGCGGTGCTTTCCTCGGAGGAAGTTTGGAAGCTCTGGGTGTCTGCAGGTTTGGTTGTGGTGAACTGGTTCATTCACACCATGACTCCTGGCACCCTTCAGTGCAGGTGTTGTGTCTGTGTGCTGGGTGCCTGGGCTCAGCTGGCACTGGCAGCTCTGGGTCCCCATCTGACCCGAGCTCCTTCGCCTCCATGGGGGCAGCATCCAGCCTGGGAACCAGTCCTGAGTGTGTGTGATGCACCTGAGTATCCAGAGTCCTCTCACCCCGCTGCTCCCCCTGTGCCTCCCCTGGGATTTTGGCACTGCCAGCTCTCCCAGGAGGTTTGCTGGCTGCCACGAAGGGATGCTCCTAGTTCTGGAGGTGTGCATCCACTGCCAGGACTGCAGATGCAGACTTCTTCTGCCTCTCCTTATGGTCAGCCTGAATCAGAGCTAAATTTCTCTGATTTTTCTTAGGGAAGTTCAGTGAGCAGTCTTGTGTTGCCTTTTGCTTTTCCTTCTTGGGCTTGAGCTGATAGGTTTGTACTGGGAGGCTGCTGCCTCAGAGCTCTCAGCTGGGATGTTTCCATGATGGATGTGCCCCTGAACTCTCTGCCATCACAGTGGCTCCAGTCATGGGGCTGTCTGCTGCCTCAGGAGTTTTTGGGGATGTGCGTGGCTGGTCGTGACAGGCACGATAGGAATGGTGCAGGGCAGGAGCTTTGCCTGGCTCTGTGCTAAACATAGCTTGTGAGATAAACACCTTCTGGGGATTATGAGAAGCTTAGGAAGGATCTTGGTTTTCTTCCTCTTCCCATTGCCTGTATCTGCTTGATCCCCATTACCTTGCAGGATCAGATGTGTGGGAAAACACCGCTTGGTTTCTGTGTTCTCTTGTGCTGTCAAGTCTGATGTTCACTGAAAGATGCAAAAACTCCTCCTTAGCTCAGCTCACCAAAGCTCCTCGAGCTGTGTCTCATGGAATGGGTGGCACTGGGGGAAGGAATTCTCTGCAAAGCTCTGGAGCTGCCCACTTGTTCTCCTTGCAGCTGAGGATTGCAACACGTGTTTGGTCCTGGGTGGGATTTTTCCAGCAAAGTCTGCACTTTTTTTCTTTTCTTTTTTTTAAATGGTTGCTGTGAAGGGAAGGGTGTTACATCTGAGAGGTTAAAGGAGAACTAGAGGAAATACTGGAGGATTTTGCAGCCCTTGGGTTCATGAGGGTGCAGGGTCTGTGTATACAGATCCTGGCTGCTGTCTCAGCCCTGGGGCTCCAGGCATATTTTTCTGCCTGCGTATGAAAACTCGTGCAGATATCCCCATGGCTGCTGGCTGTGACTTGGGTGGCTCCTGGGAAGCCCCTGTGAGAGGGACAGGCAGGAACGTGGCCACGTGCCTCCCAAAAATGGGAAATTTGCTGAGGAAAGCAGCTGTGCAGCTGCAGGGAGGGAGGATGCATGGGTGGGGGGGTGGAGGGAAAAGATCTGCTTGGTCTCCCCTGGGCTCACCCAGCACCAGTGCTGGAGTAATTCAAAAGCAAACCCTTCTCTTCCAACCCTTCTCTTCCAACCCTTCTCATTAGGGGAGAGATTTTCCCCTAGGAAGATGGGTGCTGAGGGGGCAGGATCTGGCTGGAGCCAGGCTGTGTTTCTGGGCAGGCAGCTCAGCTTTGACACTGAGCCTTGGAAAAATCAGTGGGGAGAAATGCCAGAGCCCGGGGATGAACTGGTGCTTGTTCTGGTGGCAGATCTATTCTGGGTAGGTAAATAAGCAGTGGGGACATGTCCCTCCTGTGCCCTCAGCAGGAGCACAGCCACTGTTGTGCAATTCAGTCGGCTGTGAATCCTGTACTGTCTCATGTACTGTTCACACTTTTCCTGCTGCCACCCCCCCCCAAAAAAAAAAAAAAAAAGCAATTCTGCTGAAAATACCAACGAGGCTGTGACCTGCAGAACCTTTGGGTTTGGGCTTCTGTCTCCTCCAGGCACTGCAGCCACCAGCTTGGTGTCCCCTGGGGGTGCATGGTCAGGGGGGTGGCAGGGCTGGGAGCTCTGAAACCAGAGAGCCAGGTTTTTATTTTAATTCTTCTTGAAGCATCATGGTGCTTGCACCCAATGAATTGTAACAGTCCCAGAGCACAGCTCCTTGCTCCTGCACTCCTCCTTCAGCTGCTTTCTGCCAGCCTAACAGCAGGCACCTGGAAAATATCATGCAGGGCCTGATAAATACTCAGCTGGGCTTCAGAGATCTATTTCCCTCCCTGGAGGGATGCTGCCCTGCTTTTTTTTTTCCTTTTTCCAGTGGGTAATGCTTCTCCCTGAAGGATTCTGCTTTCATTTTCCAGCTCTGGGCTCTCAGTCCAGGACTGAGCCAAAGTTTGGTTTGCCCTTGGGGTTTGTTATGGTGGTCCTCGCTGGAGGAGACTCCTGTGTGCTTTGTTTTTGGGTGCCTGGGAATGGGTGCAGCTTTCTGGTCCTGCTGATTTTGTGACCCCAGAAGCCACCAGTGTGGGTGTGGGGCTCTGTGGGGTTTTGGACAGAAGCTGGGTTTCAGTGGGCTTAACAATGTGCTGCCTGGGCAGGCTGTTTGCTGGGGAAGGAGCTGGGAGAGGAACTTGAGTTTGCTGGGGAGGTGATATTACTCTACCAACAAAAAGTTTGGGGTTTTACTGGCATGACTCAGGACAGCTTGTGGGTACACATGGAGCTAGAGCTACCCACTGCCTTTTGCTGACAAAACTCAGCAGTGCAGGTCGAGCAGTGGCCAGGGGTTCTGAGTGGGAGAGAGGGCAGAGAGGGTTGGGTTTTGTTTTTTTAATGGTGGAAACTGGAAGTTTCTGCTCTGTTTTCATCCTGGGAGCTGCCCCATCTCCCCACAACCCCGGATCTGCATGCAGGTGATGCTGCACTGATACCCTGGCTGCATTGTGACTCGAAATGTTCATTGCCCCAAGGGATCCCATAATTACTGAGCACTCTGCAGATGTCTCAGGTGTCTGGTGGTGGCTCAGCTGACCTGGGTTTGCAGTGGGGCAAAGTCTCTGCACCCTTTTCTGAAGCTGGGATGGGGCTCCCTGCCTGCACCTTTCTCTTGCAGCCACTTCTCGGTCCAGCAAAAGGCTGGAGGGGAGTTGGTGCCTGTGTGGGATGCAAGGGTTATGGTGTGGCTAAGGAGAAGGGCAGGATTCGGAGCTCCCATGGTCCCAGGAGGTAGGGAAAGGGGGGGGAATAGTTGCCTAATGCTGAAGGAGTTTGTGGACCAGCAGCAGGATGGAGCTGAGAGCCTGGCAGACCCTCCCCAGCATCCTTTCCCTCAGTAATCCTGTGCTGTGTTGTCCACATGGTTTAATTAATCCCTGGGCTTCATTAATACCAAGGGGGTTTGTTTGTGTCTGTTCTGGTGACTTGTGGCAAGAGGGCCCTTGGGAAGGACAGGTCCCTTTCCAGCCCCAGAAGCTGTTGGGCTTTTTCCTGGGGCACAATTGCCCACGTGTGCTGCTGGGTGTGATGCAGGGGGAGCTGGGGAAACACTTGAATCCTGGGCTTTAAGGTCAGGAGGGATGCTGGGTGAGCTCTGTCCTCAGCTGGAGGTCATGGTGTTGCTTCCAGGAATCACTGTAGCTGGTCCAGCAGCTTTTGGGTGAATGAAGCCAGATTGTGTAAAAAGACACCCAGTCTTCTTTGTAAAGGCATCCAGTGCTGCAATTTCATTTCTCAGAAAAGTGAGTGTTGTGAGCTTGGGGAGCTGTTTGGGGCACAGGGGTGTGGTGCAATGGGATGGCTCTGCCCTGGCCCTGGGAGCAAGGGCTTCATTTTATTCAATGGCCCAGGAAGCCAGGGAAGGAGACATGTGAAGGTGATGATGACCTGGTGTCACCTCCTCCTCAGAGCTGGCAGGGACTGGCACCTGCATTTCAAGTGAAATGCTGAGGGTTTTTTGTTATTTTTTAAATAGAGAAATTTCTGCTAAAAACAAAACTCGAGGGGGAAGAGGGGGCAGGATGAGGAGGAGACAAAACTTACCAGAAATTGTTTGTAGAGCATCCACCCTTCCTCCCCTCTACACCACCACCAACAAAGGAAAGAAAAATGTAGTTTTGGAAAGGAAGAAACCTCCAGGGTGCCTGATACAAGTAATTTCCCATCAGAGGCTGCTAACCTGAGCTGTGGTTTGGCATCAGCCTCACTGCTTGTATCCGATGAACCTCTCTGAGGATGGTGGTGGTTGCTCCCTCTGCCTTTTGGCCCTTGCAAAATCTCCTTCCCAGCAGCTGCCTCTGGGGCACCGATTGCCCCTTGCCATGGGGTTTTTATTCCCTGCTCCATTGCCTCCTGCCTTGTGCCTGTTGGAACTTGAGGAGGCTTAAAAGCAGCTTTTAAGGAGTGTGTTTCGTTCCCTTAAAGACCTTGGAGTATCCCATGGGGGATCCTTGGAGCCCTGCAGCTGGGCTGGGGTCCTCCTTCACCATCTGGTGGTGATGGGTGCAGGTGGGACCATGAGTGCAGTGACCTGGGGTGCAGGGCAGAAGGAGAGGAGGGGAAGAAGCCCGCAGGCAGGGCTTGGCAGGTGACAGTCATGTGTGTGACAGATCATAAACACGCAGGGCTGGTTGTGTGGACGGGCCAGGGGTGGTTTAGGGGAGGATGACAGGGTTATCTAGGGAGTGTCAGCTTGTCTGGGCTTGCAGGCCAGTTAGATACTGCTTTGTGGTGTGTGTATATGAATTCCTTCCTAGCCTGAATCTGGCAGGGAGGGCTGAGGAGGCAGCCTGACTGCACTGCAGGAGTTGGCTACTGTGGTTTGGCTGCTGTGGCCCTGCAGGGCTGCAGCTTGCCCCAGCTGTCTGTACTGGTGTGTGGCCTTTGGAGATGGCACCATCCTGCCCCAGCTTGCTGGAGGGGATTTGCTGTACCTGGAGCAGATGTCCTCTCCTCCTGCATACACCTCCCCCTGCAGGACTCTTGTTTCCTAATAAAAGTAGAGAAGGGGCAAACCCACGGCGTGGTGGAGGTGTTCTTGCTGTAACAGGATGGAGATCTTGATTCCCTCGGTGTTGGAGTAGGAAAGCTGAGGCTTGAGGTGGAGGTGATGGAGCAGCAGAGCCCCAAGGATGCTCCTGCTGAGTCAGCCCTGAATGAGTACCCCGGAGTGCAGGGGTTGTGTTGTCCTGCAGGATGTCTTTACAGCTTGTCACTAAGTATGACGTGGCTTTTTTTAATATATTTTTTTAATTATTATTTTATTTCTGGGCTCCAGATGTGCTCTCACCTCTGAGCCTTTTTAAAAAAGCTGCTGCTCTGCCTGGTTAAAAATCCCCTGACACTGCGGAGCTCTTGGTTTCTCTCCTGTCCTGCTGCCAAGTTGCACCTCAGCCAAAGATGAAATGATCCCGTGCTGATACATTGCTTTGGCTGCTCTTTGTCATCTCCCAAACACCTTCAGAAGGTGCTCGAGGGGGTAGGTGGCAGGCCCAGCCCCACGTGCCTGTTGGTAAAACCCCGGGCTTGCACCCAGAAGCTCCGTGCTGGCTCAGGGCAGGGCAGCACCAGGCAGTTCTGTGCCTGTCCATGTGTGCCCAGATGGCTTTCGAGGTTTCCCTGCTCTTCTGGCAGCTGGAATCATCCATCCTATGCTGGATCCACACCCTCTCTCTGCCCATCCCCATCGGGGGGCAGAGGACCCAAATGATGTAATGGTGTGGAAAAGGGGATACAGGTGCCAGGGGGTGGGGTGTGGGTTGGTGGTGATGCTGCCAGGGGACCAGCAGGGACCTGCAGCAGCCTTTGTGCTCTGCTCCTCTGCTTGGCAGCAGCCTTTTTCCTCAAGGCTGGAAGGAGCCTCTGCCTCCTCAAGGCTGCCACAGAAGGAGATGGTGATGGGGGTTTGAGATCCACAGCTGCCTGTACTCACTCTGTGTTAGCATCTGCAGCCCATTTCCCCCAGGTTTTTTGCTTCATCCCTGTTATTACCAGGCTGTGATTGCTTGCTTGCCTCCAGCATCAGTGGGGAGCACTGCTGGGTGCTGGAGGATGGCTGGGGCTGGGTTATCCTCCAAGCCAAGGATGCCCACAGGGCTGTGCTGAGGCCTCTTGTGCTCTGCAGACACTGCTCTCTTGCCCAAGAGAAGCGTTTCACAGGTATTAATTACACCTGCCCCTGCCTCCTTTGTTAAGGGATGCCTGGGTAATGGAAGTGGAGTCTGGAGGAGGTGCCTCTAGAATTCAGCAGGCCGAAATTGTGGGTGAATATTAACTGCAGGTCCTATCAGTCCTGTGCTTTGCTGGGTGCAAAGGTAACAGCTCAGCTTGTCCTCCTGTGTATCTGGTTTCTTTTCCTGTGCGTGCTCAGGGTTGCTGCAAGAGTTTACCCTGAATTTCAGATCCACAAAGAATCCTTTGTTCCCTAACTCTGGATTTCCCCGTGGGGTTTCACAGTCTCAGCCCAGCCAGGGAAATGCTGTGTAACAGCTCATGTCCAGGAGCCAGTCCATGTTTCCCTTCATCTCTGACAGATTTTGAGGTCTCACACCTCTCCTTCCAGTTCCTCTCCTTGCCCTTTCTCACCTTCCCCTGCGGAGCCCCTGCTCCTTTCACCACAATCCTGATGTGCTTCTTGCTTTTCTGGGGGCAAGGGGATTTTCCAGAGATCTGTTGGTTCTTATTTAAGTAGGCAATGGTTCTTGGAAGCCCTAAGCTTGCCCCACGAGAAGCTGCAGGCTGGGCTGGGCTGGGCTGAGTCCCAGCCTGCCAGATCTTCAGCTGGGCTGATGCACTGGGACCAGTTCCTCTGCCAGACCTTGGGCTTCCTGGGATGGAGCAGCAGCAGCTCCATGATCCACCTTTAATGGGGAGAGCCTCCCAGGCTTGTTTCCCTGAGCATCCCAAAAAATGCAGTGCAGGAGGTGGGTTTGAGAGAAGTTTGCTTAGCAAGTGCATGGTGCTTCTCTCTGTATGTAGATATTTATATCTATATATATCTTACTTTATAAGGGAGATTTATAGATGTATCTTATTAGAATCATAGAATATGCTGAGATGGAAGGGACCCATCAGGATCCCCAAATCCAGCTCCTGTCCCTGTGTAGGGCACCCCAAGAATCCCACCACGTGCCTGAGAGCTTCGTCCCAATGCTTCTTGAACTCAGGCAGGCTTGGGGCTAAATTCCTAAACTGGGGAGAAGCAAGAGCTGATCTGATGGACCACTTGGACTTGGGGCATCTTCTGGGAATGTGGACATACTCCTGTCCTCTCCAGGAGCTGGGGGAACAAGAGGTAGGTGTGCAGGAAAGAGGGATGGTGGTTAATGCCAGGAGGAGAGGCTGCAGGTCCAGCTCCCTGCAGCTGAGCCCTCCTGGGGGTTTCAGGAGTCAGCAGCCCCCTTGCTGCATCACCCTTACTCCCAGCCCTGGTGTAAGCAGGTCATGGGGACCAAACAGGTCACTTGTCACCTCTGGTGACGTGGGAGCATGGTCAGTGGTTAAGACTGAAGCTTTTTGGCCAGGCACTGAGGTTTGTGTGCTGTGTAACAGGCTGTGTGTGGTGATAAGGATGAGTGGTGGCCTGAGGGGAATTGGGCACTCTCCATATTCCCTGGCTGCTCTCAGCCTGTGGTTTTGCTTTGTCTCAGCCAAGCGTGAAGAGGCCTCTTGGCTTCCCCTTCATCTCATGATGGGCTGGAGTTTTCTCTTAGAAGAACTCAGTGGAGGATCTGGGGGCTCCAGCTGGCAGTCTCTGCTTTGCATCAGCTCTCTTTGCATTTGTGTCTTCAGCTTTGTTCCCTAAAGCAAGGAAGGGACAGGGTAAGAGAGGCTCAGAAAAGGGATGGCACCAAAGATGCACCAAAAGAGAACAGGATCAATCAGCAGGAGATGTTGGGGATGTACCAAGGCACTCACCTGCTGCTTTCTGTAAGCTGCCAGATCAACACCCTGCTCCCAAAGAAATAATTAAAGGTTTTCCCTGCTCCTTCATCCTGGAAAAGTGATGCTGGGTCACTGCTGGGAATGGGAGGTTTTCCTCTGCAGATGCTCAGGCTTTGTCTGCCTGAGCCATGCAGCATCCCTGGAGCATCCTGGGGTGGGGGAAAAGTTCCTCTCTCCTGAGCCATGCTTGGGTTCTCCCTGGGTTCCTCTGTCCCAGCTGGGGTGAGCATCTTGGCAGGATTATGATTGAGGGAAAACAAAGGAAAACCAGAACAGATGAGCTTGTTTGGTCTGCTGGGCATAAACATGTGTGTTGGTTCAGGCTGATGGTGATGATGGAACAGACCCCTGCTGACTTCTGGATCCCTCCTGCCAAGTTTGCAACACCTGCAGTGAAATCAGAGACCTAAAGCTCATTCCTAAGTTCCCAGGAAGGAACTCCTGGTCCCAGAGGTCACATCACTGGTCTCCAAAAAGACCTTCCTGAAGCTTCAGGGTCTGGGAAGCACCTGGGTCAGGTCTTGTTTCTGCCTCTCCCCTGGAGGCAGCTGCAGGCATTGATGCCTTTCTTGATTTTTATTTCCCTTCCATAAATTCTGTTTTCAGGGCAGGTGCCTGCTCTGTCTTACATCATCTGTGGAGATGAAATCACTCTATCCCTGCCCAAAATAAATTGGAGGGAGGATGCTAGAAAGCTAACTCAAAAAAAAAAAAAAAAAAATTGCACCAGAAGCAGTGAGGGGATACTTTGCTCTCCTGCTAAGTTTACAGAGTTTTAGGGACACCTGGAAGTACTTGAATTGCACTGGTTGGGATAGAAAAAGAGTGTCTGTTGACTCTGGAGTTAAGTTACAGCTGACACTTAAAAAAATCAAATTGCTTTCTTCCTTTCCCAGAAACAAAAAAAGCTAACGGTGTGCCTCCTGTCAAGCTGATCTGTTCCAAAGAATATTTGAGTCTTTTCTCCCATCAGGAGACTGTCCACATCAATTCCAAACAGGTTTTATTTTTTCATGGCTTCAGCTATGGGCTGAGAAGTCGAAGGGCTGAGTGTTGCTGGCTGCCTGCTGGCAGGGGGACAGGCACAGGTGAGGGTGGTTCCTGGGTCCCTTTTTCCCTGCGTTGGGTTCTTTTCAGCGTGCTCTTTGCTTCCCTCTCAGCACCATCTCCTTTGCCTTCTCCTAACAATTAAAGCTTTGGGGCTGGGATTGCTTCCAGACCTCTGTCTCATGGCAGCTCTCCAGTGTCTGCAGCTGAGTTGGTGCAGGTCCCACGGGCTGGCTCCTGGCCTCGGCTGTCATGCTGGCCATGCACCCAGCCTGGACCCACAGAGCTGCTCAGATCCATGATTCCTGACAAGCTTTGGGTTGGGTTAATTACACACCCCAAGCATTTTCCCACTGCCCCCAGCCTACCCTTGGTTGTGCCCATGATGACATTGCCTTGCAGCTGAGATTTGAGGAGGTGCAGCCTCTGCTGCTCCTTTTTTTTTTTTTTGTGTGTGTGTGTGAAAATCCAGTTGTAGTGATGGATACAAAGGAAATAATCTCCCAGCCCTGCAGAGGATGTTCTACCTTCACCCTGGCTCGGTGCCTGCTTTGAGGAGGGGTCCCTGTGGCTGTGACCACTGTCACACCAGGGTTTTGCACAAGCCCTGGTGCAAAGCAGCACGACTCCTGGTGTGCATGTAGCATGTCCTGTAGTGCCATAAGTGCAAACAGTGCCTTGGAGCTCCCTCAGGGCAGTCTGCTCCCTGCTCCTGGGGGTTTCTCAGGCTGGAACCAGTGTGCTCCATCCTCAGGAAGCTGCAGGGTTTGCAGACTGCCAGCTGGGAGCAAAACACCAAATCAGACGTGTTTTGTTTTCCAGCCCTCGGGGTTATGCAGGTAACCTAAAAATACAGCTGGAATGTGACAGGGCGGTGACATCCTCCCGGGTAGGGCTGGGGTGGCAGGGCTGGGGTGGCTCACCCTGGTGTTATCTGGCCAGCACACAGAGCCTGGGTGTGGTTCCCAGGCTCAGCAGTGGCAGTGGGGATGGCAGCAGCTTCAGCTCCTGCTCCTGTCCCCACGTCCCCTCCCCGGGTACCAGGAGGCTGAGCTTTTCTCCCTTGCACCCATCACCCCCCATCACCAGGGTGCCAGCCCCAGCCCTGGGTGGTGTGGGTGGGTGATCATCCCCAAGCAGCATCCAAAGGGATGAGGAAGATGAGCCTTTCCCATTGGATTGAGCTGCCACAGAGTTTCCAGGCTGCAGGTCCCGTGCGTGGCTCGGGCATGCGGGGTTTTCCTGTGGGATGGGCACGTTGTCCATGGAAAAGCAAAGGCATCCCTGGCTTGGGATGCACAGCCTGGGCCAGGGAATCTGCTGCAGGTCCTGGGGGGGTGTGCAGTGGACACTGGGCAGCACGGCAGTGGGATGGTGTGACCAACTGGTGTGTGGATTTGACTCCCAGCAGAGGGAAGGGGTGTCCTGTGGGAATCACCCCCTGCCCTGGGGAGGCAGTGACTCTTCCTTCAGGGCAGGTGAAACTATTAATTTTTTTATTTTTTTTTTTTTTTTCTGAACCCCAAAGCACACACCTATAGAAAGTTCTTGCTGCCCTCAAATGGGACATTTCTTTTTTGTCACTCGTGGCTAAGCAGCCACTTTTCCAGTCCCCAGCTGTGATGCTGACCCAGCCTGAAGCAAGCTGGCCTCAGGAGACACTGTCTGCAGGGGAAGGGTGGGGAAAGGGGCCCAGCCTTGGCAGGGCACTGTTTGAGCTCATTGCTGTTTTTAAGGGTGTGCTTTTCCACTTATTCAAGCCAGCCCACTGGCAGGAGGTTGCTGGGAGTGCTGGGAGCCATCCTTGCCCCCTGCTCTGTCCTCAGATCTGCAGTGAGTGCCTCGACTTCTCCTTGTAGCAGGATTTGCTCCTCAGCCTTTTCCACCACTTTTGGGGTGACATCCAGCATCGAGGTGTGGGGAGGCTTTGGTAACACCAGTGGAACACCTGATGCACTTTGTTCCTCTGGGATTACCTGCAGCATGTAAAGAGCTGGATGCTTGATGCCAAATGTGTGTCGGGCAATTCCTACCATGTCAGCAAACTGTTTTTTTCTCGAGACTTGAAAGGTTGCTTGGCTTTGTTGTTTGGTTTTGTTAAAGATGGTTTTGAGGTGTTGGGAAACTCTGCTCTCTGTTCCCCTGCACCTTGGGCACCGAAACCCAACAGGACTCATCCAAAGGAACTCGTGTTCCCCATCCCACCTGCTGGGTTAGGGACTTCCTGCTCCAAAGCAGCACTGACTTTGTGGGTGTCTGGGCACATCTTTGGAGCCTCTTATGTCTGACTCAGGGAACGAGCTATCAAGCCAGAGAGTTAATGACAGGAGGACAAAGCAGCATCATTTCTGGCCGGGGACAGGTGCCAGTGGCTGTCAGTGCAGTCAGTGATAGCAGCTCCTGCGTCAGCATCCTTTATGTGCTGATGATCTGTGCCTGAAACTATACCCTGGGAGTGGAAATGCGCCTGAAAAAATATCTTCTGCAGTCCTTCTGGGGCTTATATAAACACTATTTAAAATTAGAGTCACTCATTATGTTGGTATGTGCATTTACCTTGACCTCTGACATTTCTGCCTGCAAATGTGCATGGCCCGACACAGCCTGCAAGTTGGGGAATGGCTCAGGAGCAAACTGGAGCCGTGTTTGCCTGGAGTTGGTTTAAGGTGAAGAAGCTGGTACAGTATCTCCCCTCCAGGCTGGCAGGGAAATGGCACACAAAACTTTGTAGCCTCTCAGAGCCTGGCCTGGCTTTGATCAGGAATGTTGGCAGGAATGATGGGCTGGCTTTTAGGGAAAGGAGAAGGGCAGCAGCCCCTTTGCCATGACTCTTCTTGCACCTGTTTGCAGAGAAAGGACTGATTTAGGGGTTTTCTCCCCCCCCCCCCCCAACCCCCCCCACCTTTCTCCCTTGCTATTTACCAGCCAAATCCATGCAGAGATTTGTGTTTTGCCACCAGTGATGCTGTCTCGGCTGTCACCCTGGAATAGCTGCTAAGCTTTGTGCTGATATTGTCATGGAACAATATTTCTACTATTTGTTGTGGTAATAGTTGTTAGTGGCAAAGCAATTAGCCTGTCACCTGCAGCATGAAGAAATGTGACCTCTTTCCAGCCTGGCACCCCCTCGGTGCCTGAACCAGCAAGTGGGAGCTTCCCTCTGCTCTTCTGGGTGGCAGCAGAACTTTCCCTGGAGCCCAGCTTGCTCCCCTGGGATGCTTGGGGAGGGGGGATGGAGGAGGAGGAGGCAGGAGCTCTGGGGGTCGAAGGGTTGAATTTTAGGGGGAGGAAAGGCGTCCCCCCGGGATGCACTGTGGCAATCCAGCCTTTCAATGGCTCTGGGAGCTGGAGTTGGCTTCCCCCCAGTTTCCTGTTGACGTCACCTGCTATTTCACTGCTGCACTTTTTTACAACTGTTGGAGCTTTCAAGGGTAACCGGAGCTGAGAGTGGCCCAACCAACCTCAGCAGCTGCCCATGAGGGAACGTGGAGCTCCCTCCTCCAGCTCTCCCTCCCGGCTGCTCCCTCCCATCCTCATCCCCCCCCGGCAGCCGGGAGAGCTGTGGGAAGCCAGCGAGCACTTCAGGCCATGCATCTCCACTGGCAATAATCATCGGGGCTTGCAAGAAGTGCTGTGTGCTGGCTCCTGCAGGGTTTGGTTTTTTTAATTTTTCTATTTCCCCTCCCTCCCTCCCTCCCTCCCTCCCTCCCTCCCTCCCTCCTCCTCCAGCCCGCCCTCATCCCTCTCTTCTGCCAGGCGTGCCGGCGTTCTTCTTCATTTCTGGGAAACCATGGACAAGAAGCAAGGTAGATGTTGCAATTTAAAAAAAAACAACAAAAAACCAAACTGAAACAAACACGTGGTGGGGGAGAGCTGATTCTGGTGCTAAAAGGGGCTGTGTAACTTTCTGGGGTCAATCCACGTGGTTTTGACTGCTTTCTCTTTGCTTGGGCGGGGGGTTGGGGTTTGCAACTGGGGGATCTATTTTTAAAGCGCCGGGAACTTGCATGTTGTGCAGGGGGTGGGTTGAAACACTGGCATTTTAAATGTGAAAAAAAACCCAAAACCAACAAACCAACCCAAAACCTAGCGTGGTTAAAGGAAAATATTCGGAGGGTAAATCTAGCTCCTGGCACCCGTTTGGGTTGCATTCCTGGGACACAAGTTTTTCCAGCAGCTCTTGCGTGGTCATCCATTCCTCTTGCATTGCAAAGCTGGGTGCCTGCAACAGCCCTGGCATTCGGGAGCTCTGATTCAGCGTGGGCTGACAGGTTGGTTTGGGGCTGCAAGGGGCTTTTTCTGAAGTGTGTTTTTTTCCTTCTCCTCCTCCTCCTCCTTGCTGAGCTTTTTGCAGAAGTGTGAGCGCGGGGCGGTGTGACCTGCAGCAGCCCCGCTCTGCAGCGAGACCCCGGGCAGCTGATGAGTGATGGCTCTGAGCAGGTTGAGAGCCCTTTTTCCACTTCCACAGATAGCTTTTTCCACTCTCAACAGTGGAAAAAAGCACAAAGTGTGCCTGTGAGGAGCTGGCTCTCATGACCAAAGCCACCAAATTCCCCTCTCTGCTTTGCACCCTGCCTCTAATTTCGCCTTTTTTTTTTTTTTTTTTTTTTTTTTCCCCTTGTTGCTTTTTGTTCCAGCTCTTTGCTTTGTAGCAGGGCTAGGATCCACCCTCCAGCCCCATCCCTGGTGTTTGATTCTCCTCCTTGGATCTAGGAGAACCGGGATAGCATCTGAGACATTTTCCCCAGCACTACCAAAGCAGTGGAGCTCTGGGAGCAGCTTCCTGTGCTCCTGCCATCCCCAGGACTTCACCTGGGGCTGGGACTGGGGCCCTGGGAAGGCAGTGGAGAGGTTTCATTTCAAAGGTCGGCTCAGGCAAATAGTTTTATTTACAGTTCTTTAGGTTGTTCTGTTGGTTTCTCTCCACCCACGCCAGCAGAGTGGGAAGGATAAACCTGCCAGGGAGAGGTGCAGCTGAAAGGACTGAAGTTGCTGGTGGCACAGATGAGGATTCAGATGTTGAATTAAGCAGCTCCAGGAAATGTCTGTGTCAGTTCTTAGCTGCTGGAGAGGAAAAAAAAAAATAATTGTTAGGCTATTTTTTTTTCTTTAGGAGGAAATGGTTCCTTTCTTAGCATAAAGGATGCAGTTACGTGCCTGCAGCATCACGTGGCTTACAATCTCCTCTGCACCAGGAACTTCTGTCAGCTAATTTTCCCCTGCCAGGGTGCAAAGGATTGTGCTGTGTGTCCCTGCAGCTGGCAGCCACTGCCACCTCCCACAGGGCAGCAGGGTAACCAGGATGTGTCCCCAAATCCTCTTGTCCTGAGCAATCTCTAGGGGGAAGTTCTGTTGCTCCACACTTGCAGCCACCCCTCTTGCAAGACCCCAGTGCCCAGAAAACTTTTGTTTTTCCAAGATTTTTAGGAGATATAATCTGTTCTTCGTGTTATGGCAATTTCTCTTGCACCAACCCTACTGGGATCCCAAATGAGGGAGGGATGAGGAGGAGCTGAGTGTGGCTGCATGTAGGGACTGAAAGCAAATGCTGCCCTGGGGTCACTCAGGACAGAGGGGCTTGGATGGCAACATCTTATCGTGCCCATCCCACTGCCTTTTTGTCCTCATTTTGTTTTCCCCCCACCACTTTTTTTTCTTTTTTCTTTTTTTTTCTTCTTTTTCTCTTTTTCTTTTTTTTTTTCCCTGTCTATGCCCAAGGAAAATGGTGCTGCCCCCTCAACCCCTGCCTGGCCAGACCTGTGCTGCTGCTGCCAGCAGCAGGAGGAGCTCATAGCTGGAATCAAGAGTTCAGCCCAGCCTGCAAGGTGCTGGAAAGCACGTGGAAATTTTTGGGGAAGCTGTAGCAGGCGAATCCAATCTCTGCCTTGGCTCCTCCAGCTGCAGGGCAGCACCGTGGCTGATTTTATTCCTGCAGGCATGGGCTGAGCTGGGTTTTCCACTGGTGTGGGTGGCCCAGCCAGAGCTTGGGAGTGGTGGCAGAATGTCCCTGGTTTAATCAGTGCTTTTTCAGGTTGGATTTAGGAAATGTGGTTTGGAGCTGAGAGTGACAGGGTGGGAAGGGCATTGTCACTGCCCCTGGTGCAAGGATGCTGGGAAGTGAAGGGCAGTGATTTGGGGGGGTGGGGAAGCAGGGGGATGTGCAGGACCCCTGGCACAGGGGATTACTGATGCTTTGAGATGCTCAATGGCTCTGCTGTATGGTGCAGGGGATCTGTCATGGGGCATCTTCCAATCCCTCTGACCCGATCCTTCTGACCCACCCTTCCACATCCTCCTGCCCATGAGCTCAGGCACCACCAGACAATGTGCCCCATTGATTCCTGACCCCAGCCTGGGGGGGTCCCAGCTCTCTTTGGCCTGTCACTTGCTGATGGGAATAAGGAGGGGCTGGTGCCTGGTTCAGGGACCCTGTGGACCCTGCTCCTGCTGCGTGAGTCACCGGGGAGCTGGTGGCACAGAAGGTGCTTTGTGCCTGCAGCAGGATTGCTATGGCAATGGGGGAGAGGGAGAGCAAACAGATTAAGCAAAATAGCAGGCAGGAGGATGGGGGGGGATGTTTCAGGGCTTCCTATAGAGGTCTGGCTGGGAACTGCCTGGGGGGACTGAATGCAAACTGCTGTCTGTGTTTTGGAGCAGGACATGGGGGGGGGGGAATGCTCAGTGCCAAGCTCCAGCTCAGCAGGGACTGGATGGGGTGGGATGGGCACTGACCCTGAGCTCCCTGACTTGCCTGGGTGTAGAATGACTCTGGGGATCCCATTTTTAAGTTCTGTGGTTGGCCCCTCACCCTGAGTAGCAAGAAGCCTGGTGTGGGAAGGGGAAGCTTTTCCCAAGATGCTGACAGCACCTTTCCTTTGGTTTGGCTTTGTTTGCTCCTGTCACTGCTCAACCAGGAATTCTGCATGGTTATCAGGGGCCATGCTGGGCTGTTGAGGGTCCCCCTTCCAGCACTGCTGCTTGGGTGATGGGGAAGGGAAGCTTTGCAGGCTCATGAATTAGATGCTGGGGTTGCCTTGAGATGATCAAAATCTTTGGAGATGGTTTCCAGCCAAGTGGGTTTGGGGTGGAGCAGCTCACTGGTTGGTTTTGTGGAGCTGGAAGTTCTTATCATCCCTGTAGGTCATGGGAACTGCTGGCTCCAGACCTTATGGACCAGCTCTGATGCAGATAAGATGGGGATATGGACTGATCTGTGCTGGTTCTGTACTGATCCATGCTGGTTCCCTCGTGCTACTGGTCCCACAGTTGGGATCTTTGCAGCATCTTGCAGACCAGCTTTCACCTGCAGCCTCAGCAGGATTTTGTGTCTGGGGAATGATGGGACTGGAAAAGTGTTTTTTCAGGCACCTGTCTTAGCTGAGGCATCTGGAGCTGGCAGGGGACAGGAGTGGGGACAGGGGCAACCTGTGCGGGGAGCCTGCTGGCCATGTACTGTCCTTGTCTCCCTGTGGCTGTGGGAGCTCTTGCACAGTGCTGTGCCTCCTGCTGAAATCCCAGCTCCTCACCTCTCCCCTCCCTTTTCCCTGGCACCCATGGGAGTGTTGGACTTTGTTCTCACTCCTGTTCCTGGGAGCCAGGCAGGTAGGAGCTGTTTTGAAGGGCTGTCCAAGGCCAGGCTGAGCCCTTTGCTCCCTTCCTGCTCAGGCTTTTGAATGCATCTTCCAGGGCTGTGGAAGCCAGAAGCACCTCTAGCTGCAGAGCTCAGCAACCCCCATGACTCTCCTGGGGGGGATCAGGACTTTGGAGCCTCTCAGCTGTGTCACTTGAGCCCCCATCCCAGCCCCTCGTGGTCTGGTTTTGGGGTAAATGGGTGAGCTGGCTGCTGATGGAGAAGCAGCTGGAGCTTTGGTGAGCAGTGTGGGGTGATTCTCAGCCCTGCACAGGTCCCCTCTGCCCATTGCTGCCCCTGTGCTGGTTCTCTCTTGTCCATGGAATTTCATCCATGAGTGTTCAGTCTGCCCTGGACCCGCCTGAACCCCATTTCTCTCTGGAGCAGTGGGATAGGTTATCTCCTTGCTGTTTGGAGTTGAGGAGGAGCAGGAAAAGAGCATCCTCTTGCTGGTCACGCCTGGTGGGGTCTTGTCTTGGCTGGTGGGGTCTCAGACTCTGCCAGCCTGGGTCTGTGGACCGGTCACTATTGGTTCTTGTTGTCACCTCATGTCTGGTTTCACCCTGGTTGGGTCCAAGGTGTCCCTCTCCTGCTGAGAGTGACTCCATGGTTTTGCTTGCAGTCTGGTGGCCGTCACCCTCTGTGCCAGGTCTGCCCCACATGCAGAAAGCATCTGGCTCTTTCCAAAAAGTCCTGGATAGGGACTAGGAGGGCTGTGGGGCAGGGAAGAGCTGGACAGGGAGCGGTTTTGGGAGCATCCCTAGTGGCGTGGGGACCTCTTGTGGCTGGAGAACCGGGGATGGGGCCAGGAAGCCCTTCTGCATCCCTGTGCCTGCAGCACAGCTGGGCTTGCTCTCCTCTGGATCCGGGATTGCTCTCCCTGGGACCCTGAGGGGTGCAGGGCTGGTACCCGGTGTGTCTGGAGCATGAGAGCTGAGCCCATCTCCCTCTTTTCTCTTTTAGATTCCAAAGGATCCTTGGAGCCACACAAACCGGGTAAGGGCCCAGCAGGAATTTCAGCTTTAACCCATCTCTCTTGAGCATCAGCAACTGAAAAGTAAAACTTCCAGTTGCTCATGTGCTGTGCCTGTCTTCTCTTCCAGTGAAAAGCAAGAAGAAACGGGAGCTGAGGATAACATGTGTCCCCATCAAACAGCCCGTGGCCAACACCACGTAAGTGTCTCTCCTGCTTAAAGCCAGCCAGTGGTTTTCCAGAGGTGGATTCAGGGCTTCACAGAAATCAGGATAATTAATTTTTTTTCTCTCAAGCTCTGGCTTGCGGGTGATGAGGAGGAATTGCACACACGTGGATGCATGCACATACACAGTGTCTGCCTCTCTGGGAAGTGCCCTTTTTTTTTTTTTCCCTGAAAGACAAAGACCAGGAGACTGCTGGGAGGCTTTCTTCAGCCTTCCTGCCATGGCTGTGCCAATGCCAAAGGGCAAAGTCATGATGGAGAGGGCAAAACTGCCTGAGGGGAAAAAAAGGGAAAGGATATTAATGCAGGGGAAGAGAAGAGGTGATGGCAGCTGGAGCATGGCAGGGTGTCCTCCCCCCAACGTGGGTGTCAGGGATGGTTTGAGTTGTATGCAGCTCCCTGCCTGGGTGCCAAGAGGACAAGGATGTCTTGCATTGCTGTGCTGCACACTGCTTGGTCAGCACAGCTTGCCCAGCTCTGTCTCAGGGCCCTGGAATTTCTCTCTGCTCTGTTATTTTTGTGCAGCTGATGGTTGTTGTGCTGGGGGGGAGAGCCCAGGGTTAGCAGCACTTGGTCTGACAAAGAGCAGATGGCTTGAATTCTTCTCCCCTGGTGCCCTTCCAAAACACCTTGGGCTACATCTCCATTCCTGAGCCCTGTTTGCTCCAGAAACTTTTTTCTAGAGGCCCTGCAAGCTCCAGGAGAGCAGTGAAATCCCCGAAAGAGGAATATCAGTACCAAAATCCCCAGGCAGATAGGGCTGATCTGCCACGGGGTGAGACAGTGGAACTCCCCCCAGGAATGCTGTGCAGCCCTGCATGCAGCACCCACCTCCTTCCCCCATGGGTGCATCTGTCTCTGCTCCCACGTCTTGGAATTTCCCCTGGAGAAGGCATCAGGCCAGAGTCTGCAGGGTGCTTGTACACCCAGAGTGCTCCTGTAAGAGCTGGGCTGAGCCATCCCCAGGTTTCCTCTCTGCTTTTTGAGCTGCAGTGCAAATATTTGCACCTGAGCACAGATCCTGTGAGGAAGGGCTGAGGGAGCTGGGGGTGTTGAGGCTGGAGAAGAGGAGGCTCAGGGGAGACCTCATCACTCTCTGCAACTCCCTGAAAGGAGGTTGGAGCCAGGGGGGGGTTGGGCTCTTTTCCCAGGCAACTCTCAGCAAGACAAGAGGGCACAAAGGGTCTCAAGTTGTGCCAGGGGAGGTTTAGGTTGGAGATGAGAAAGAATTTCTTTCTGGAGAGGGTGATCAGGCATTGGAATGGGCTGCCCAGGGAAGTAGTGGATTCTCCGTGTCTGGAGATCTTTCCAAAGAGCCTGGATGTGGCACTGAGTGCCATGGGCTGGGAACCACGGGGGGAGTGGATCAAGGGTTGGAGCTGATGAGCTCTGAGGTCCCTTCCAACCCAGCCCTTTCTATGATTCTGTGATTCTATGATATGATCTGCAGAGTGCCAGGCTTGTGCTGTGAGCCTGCAGTATTCCTTGGAGCCAGAGGTTGCTGGAGTGGCTCTGATGGGAGGTGGGAGGCTGAGGGGTGAGCTCATTAATGCATATAAACATGTGAAGGGGGAGTGTCAGGAGGATGGAGCCAGGCTCAGTGATGACCGTGGTGGGACAAGGGGTAATGGGTGCGAGTTGGAGCAGAGGAGGTGCTGTATAAACATTAAAAACTTTTCCACTGTGAGGGTGACAAAACACTGGACCAGGCTGCCCAGTGAGGTTGTGGAATCTCCTCTGGAGACATTCAGACCCGCCTGGAGATGTTGCTGTGTCCTGCTCTGACAGGGGGGTTGCACTCGATGGTCTGTCGAGGTCCCTTCCAGCCCCTAACAGTCTGATTCCAATTGGGCAATCTCCACTCTTAGAAGGTCCCAGGGGATGGGCAGAGCAGAGCAGCAAGACTTATGGGACAGAAAAAGGCTCTAAAAGTCCTGTGCTGCCTAGAAAGGGAAGTGGGCAGTGCTGACGAGAAGAGCCATACAGGAAGACTTTCACCTGCACAGAGGGTGATGCTGGAGTGCTGCCTGCTCTGCCTGCCAGGGGCTGGCAGTGTGTACACAGCTGACTCAGAGGTGTGGAATTACCTGTTTGGAGGTGCCTGTCCTGTTACAACCCCTGCCCATCAAACCCTGACAGCTGAGCTGCTCTGACACCCTAAGGTCTCACCCCGGTGGTCTCGGTTCCTGGGGCTCCTCAGGGTGGTTTTGTAGCTCCCTGAGCTGGCTCTGGGGTTCTGGCTGCCCTTGGGGGTGTGGGCTGAGGTGTTATTGGCACCATTAAAACATTTGTGAGTGTTTGGAGGGGGTTGGTTTGAACCCAGGGCAAGGCACAGGGGACAGCAGGAGCTGAAAGTGCTCAAGGGAATGTGAAATTTGGCTCTGGGCAGGAAGGGTTAATGAATCTGGGCTTTGTCCTGACTCTTTCTCTTTTCCTGCAGGCCCCCGAGGAACTTGGACTCCAGAACGTTCATTACCATTGGAGACAAAGTAAGTGTCAGTGTGGTTTGGTTGGTTTTTTGTTGTTTTTTTTTGCTTGCTTGCTTCCAGTTTTGTTTGCCCCTTGTGTGGGCAGTTTTATGGAATGTGCCTGACAACCTCTCAGCTCTGATCCTGAGATTTCAGATCACCCCATGAGAAGGACAGTGCCATCCTGGTGCAGCCTCATGGGAGGCAGCTTTGCAGGGATGAGGCATCCCATAGCAGGACCTTTCCCCTCTGAATCTTTGTGTGTTTAGAGCAGTATTTAGAGCTGGGGTCACCCTGCCTGCAAGCCCACTCATCTCTTGAGCCTCTGCACTTGCTGGCTGGGCTCTCCTGCCTGTGGGCAGTCCCTGTGGGGCAGGTGGGTGTCAAGGACTAGGTGTGCACATTTCTCCATAGTGGGAGATCTTGAGAGCTCCACGAGCTGCAAAAATGGAATGCATGGACCCAGCCCATCCACCCTGAAGCAGAATGGTCTTACCATGCTTGCTGGCTACCCCAAACCAAGTCCCCTTTGTCCTGCTGACACCTTAGGGCTGTGTCTGTGCCCCAGGAGGAGCTGCTCTCTGGGTTTCCAGAGCCTTTCCTGGTGACTTGCTGAAAAACACTGCTAGAAATAGCCACTGTCTCTCCTTCATTTCATTCTCTTGTTACTGGCTCTCCTGGGGCTGCAGGAGGCTGTTTGCAAATGAGCTAAAAATATCATGCATTGGATCAGCACTATCTGGCTGCTTACTTTCCAGGCTGGGAGGTGGCTCAGCTGATGGGATCTGGGCCCCTCAGTGCAAAGTTTAAGGGTGAGGGGACAGACAGGAAAGGAGAGAGGAGAGGAAACTTCGGCTGGGTCCAGGGAACAGCCCTGCTGCTTGTGTCATTTTCTGGCTATTGTGTGGTGTGTGTATTAATAGCTTGAGGAGAGATGCTCCCTGTAACAGGCTGGGCACAGCCTGTGCTGTAGCTTGCAGAAAGCTCTAGACTTGCATCCTTCTCTGCTTTACCTACTCTGGTGTCTGCAGGGGGGGGTCTGTTCAGGTATTTTTGGAGGAAGAGGGCTTGGGGAAAAGGCCAACTTTGGACCATGGGGTTGAATGATGACCTCAGGTCCATGGAATCTGTGCAGGTGATGCTCTGTGTCTCCTCTACCAGCCCAAATGCTCCAGGGCATGGGGTGAGTGATGCTGGGCAGGGGAATGATGCTGGAGAGGGGAACAGAGCCAGGGTGGGGAGCACCAGCTCTTGGTGCATCACCTCTGTTGCTGGGCAGGGCAGTGCTGGTTCCTGGAGTGTGCTGGGAACTGCCAGCTTCTGGGGAAGCCTTAGGCTAAATGCCAGGAAAAAAAAAACCCAACAAAACAACACAAACCCCCTCAAACAATAACCTGGAACAACTGCAGAACATGTGTCCTGAAAAGCACCACCAGATCCTTCCTGTGGCCTCTGCAGGAGCTGTGAGCCTGCACAGCTCCTCTGCCAGCTGCCCGAGGCAGCAGGGATGGGGCTGGATGTGTCCCCATTAGCTCCTCTCTCTCTCTGTTTTTTTTTTTTCCTTCCTTTCCTGGCCTCCCCATCCTGCCCAGGAAAGGGCTGGCACCCTCCTGTGCTGGGCAGCACATAGCTCCAGGCTGAGCTCAGGCACAAACCTCTCCTGTTCCCTGCCCTGGCCACATCTGGCTCAGATTAATGGAGCTGGGGCTGGTGGAAAGGTCCAGAGGAGCTGACCATGCCGTGGCCTGTGGCGAGGGGAGTTTGTTGGCCAGAAGCCCAGAAACCACATCTCCCAGCTTGGTTCCTGAATCCTAAAGGCTGTTTCCTCCCTGCTCTGGGTGTAGCTGGCAGGCAGGGTATCCGGCGCTCTGCTCTGGGGATGTTTCCCACCCTTGCTGCCTTTGTGGCTTTACTGGAGCAACTGGGCATCCTGGTATTATATTTTTGTTCCCCAAGAGCAGAGGAAAACGAGAGGCTGGACAAAGCTTGGCTGAAGGGTCTGTGACTTATTAGGAAGGATGAACGTAGAGTCCAAAAATAGCTTGTGTCTCATTGCACTCAGACAGCCCATGCCCTGCCCAGCAGGACCAGCAATTACAGGGTAACGCAGCCCAAGGGAAACTTGTTGATGGGTTGCTCAGGAGCTCACTGGCTCCCTGCTGCATGGGGCACCCACTGGTCTGACCACAGGCAATGGGTTTTTTTCCCCAGCTTCAAGCAAGACAAATGTAGCTGGTCTCATCCGAGCTCCTTTGTTGGTGCTGACTCCTTTCTTATGGTGCTGGCTGCTTTCTGGTGGTGGGAGAAAGAAGGGAAAGCAGGGAAAACTCATCTGAGCACCCTGATAATTAGGAGTTGAGTTGCTGGGTGGCTGCTTGCACCATCCCCATCTAAGAGAGGCTTTGCCTAGGGGTTATCAGCCCCAGAGGTGATGATCCCTGGGGCTGTGGGGTGAGATGGGGGGGACCACTGGCTGCACACAGGAGCTTGGGCAGAGGCTCCCAAATGCTGCTCCTGTTGGCTGAGGAGCTGCTAAAATCCTGCAAGTGGTTCAGCAACCAGAGAAATGCCCTCGGGTGGGTAATCCCAAGCATCCAGAGAGGCCCCAACCTTTGGTGCCCTTTCCAGTGGCTTAAAGGATGAAAGTCCTGATCTTTAGCTGCAGAGCGGGAATTAAATGAATCCTGGTGAGTACAGGGTGAGAGGGTTTGGGCTCTGGTTCAACAGAGCAAGAAATACACCTGTCTTCCCCAAAAGTGGTGCCTCTGGTTATGTATAGGGAGGCAGTGGGGTTCTGTAGGTACCACCCTGCAAGTTCTGGACCTCTGCTGATGTGCTTGGGGATAAGCCTGCCCGTGTCTGATCTGTATCTCTCCTTCTTTAAGAACTTCGAGGTGGAAGCTGATGACCTGGTGACAATTTCAGAGCTGGGCCGGGGGGCGTACGGGGTGGTGGAGAAAGTCCGGCACGCACAGAGCGGGACCATCATGGCTGTGAAGGTGAGGAGAGGACCCACGGGGGGGAGGTGGGCATCTGGGGGAGGCCAGAGTCCCTCCTGACATCCACTGGTTGGGGCAAAATGGGAACAAACTTGGCTCAGCTGGTGCTGGCATCCCTGGTGGGTCTGGATGTGCTGATCCCAGCTGGACACGGAGGGGTGGGTCAGTGCCTATCACCATATTGATAAATATTCTTTGGAACTAGAATCTATTGGAACTTTGGAATCTATTGGATAAATATTCTTTCCCCAAGCTGGAAGAGTTTGCCAAGGGTTTGTCAGTCATTAAGGTGCTGTCTTGGAAGAGGGAATCTGGGCATCTCTTGGGGTGGTACTGGCTGCAAAACTCCATCCTCAGAACTGCAGGTGCTCTGAGTCAGCCCGAGGTAAGATGGTGTCATCACACCTACTTCAAACTTCTTCTTTTCTATTTGTCTCAGAGGATCCGAGCAACTGTGAACACTCAGGAGCAGAAGAGGTTATTGATGGATTTGGACATCTCCATGAGGACAGTTGACTGCTTCTACACTGTCACTTTCTATGGAGCCCTGTTCCGTGAGGTACTGAGCTGGTGGGTGGCTGGGGGGCTGCACAGCACCTGGGGCCCCCTGGGGTGGTGTTGAAGGCACTAAACTGTCCCAAACCATCTCTGCTTTCTGCAGCCCACCTGGGCTGTTTGAGATGTTGCCATGTTGACCGAAAGGCTTGCTTCCATCAGGCAGTGTTGAGCAGATCCCATTCCTCACTTCCATGGTGTATTGTTCATTGCCTGGACTGGCTTTGGTTTAGACCTTCAAAGGGAGCCAGTGTGGGTGGTTTGGGTGGCACCTCAACATCTGTGCCCATCACTACCCAGTGCAGACTCTGTGCTGGTGATGTGGCCAACAGCATCTGCACAGCAGGGACCTTGGCTTGTCCTGTGTGGAAGGAGCAGTGTGTGTTGGTCCATCCCTGCCCACCTTTCCCTTCAGCTCCAGGGGATTTCTAGGGAAATCATTCCCAACTGCTTTTTCTCCATCTGCAGGGTGATGTGTGGATCTGCATGGAGCTCATGGACACCTCCCTAGATAAATTCTACAAGAAAGTACTGGAGAAGAAGAAAACCATCCCTGAAGACATTTTGGGGAAAATGGCCGTGTCTGTGAGTACCTCTTGGGTTCTTACATGGTTTTGTGGATCCTCTGAGCTCATTGGAGCTCTCTTCAAGCCCATGGTGTGGTGGAAATGGGTGTTGTGTTTGCAGGGTAAAGCTGATGCTGTGTGTGATTAACAAATCCTCTGTCTTTGTCCCCAGATTGTACGAGCTCTGGAGCATCTGCACAGTAAACTCTCTGTAATCCACAGAGGTAAGTGCTGGATGAGGTTAGCAGGATGTGGCAGGAGATCTAGCCCTGAAATCCTCTGTGGGAGGACTCCTTCCCAGGAGCTGTGTGGTTGTGTCCCTCTGAGATGCCTGCACTGGGGTCTGGTGGTCCATGGCCATGGTGGGGCAGCCATGTCAGGCTCTGCAGTACTGCAAAGGCCCAATCTGCCCTCTCCTGTTCTCTCTTAGATGTGAAGCCTTCCAATGTGCTGATCAACAAGGAGGGGCACGTGAAAATGTGTGATTTTGGCATCAGTGGCTACTTGGTGGACTCTGTGGCGAAGACCATGGATGCTGGGTGCAAACCATACATGGCTGTAAGTGAGCTCCTGGAGGGCCAGCACCCCTCAGCTTCCTTCAGCCTTTACCATCTGCTCCTTAGGAATCAGTCTTGGATCACATCTGTCCTGAGATAGAAACCACCTCAGAGTGCTCTGGGCTTGCTGACTCAGCAGAGTCCTCCAGAGATGGGATTACCCTCCCTGTAAACTCTGCTCTGCCTGTTAATCCTGAAGCAGACCCTTTCTCTGCCACCTTCCATTTGCAGAAGGGTAAAAGACTGGTTGGTATTGGTTGAGGTGGTTGGAAGTCCTGCTCCCTGTTGGCAAAAACTGCTGAGGCTTTTCTTGGCAGAATCATTTAATTTATCCCCTCAAATCAGTAGGAGTTTCCCTTTGCCATCTGTGCTCGTGCTCCTGGGGCAGGGATCAGGCTGTAGGGACAGTCCAAGTCTCACCTGGGAGCTGGAGGGGACACTTTGTGTGGGTTGTGTGGAGCAATCAGTGGTAGATTTAACCTCGGGCTCTGCCTCTGTGGGGACAGGACCCAGGGGAATCCACCTAATGTGGCCTTTGGACCCAGAGATCCCTGCTTTGGGGTTTTACACTGGGAAAATGGGATGGTGTTGTAACATCTTCCATTTTGCTGTTACAGCCAGAAAGAATAAACCCAGAGCTGAACCAGAAGGGCTACAACGTGAAGTCAGATGTCTGGAGCCTGGGGATCACAATGGTAACACCAGCACTCTGCTGCCCTGGGGGTGGGATGGGGTCTGTGCTCTGCTGGGGGTCTCCAGCCCTGCCATGGGTGGTGGCAGCTGGTGGCTTCACCCCTGGGTTGGTGTCCACCCAAAGGGGTTAAGTTCTGAGCGTGGCAGGAGGTGAAAAACCCAGGGCAGAGGAGGAGGGTCCTGCTGCCCCCTGCACCCAGGGCTCCATCGCCCCAGGGAGTTGGGGGATGCAGCCCCTGTTACCACCCCTACTGCAGCTCTTGCAAACTTGTCAGGAGACAATCCATCTTCTCCTTTTCCTTCCTTCTCTCCCTTCTTCCATGTTCCTGCTGGATCCTGAGGGCCGTTATCCCCACCTGGTTCCCTTGTACCCCTCTGCTTGGTTTCCCAGAGCTCCCTTTGTACCCTGACAACTCCAGTTAGCTCTGGGTGGGGAGGACAGACTCCCAGCAGGCAATATCTGGATGATATTGGGCATCCAAGAGCCTGGTTTTTAATGTCCCATCTGGGATGGGAGGCAGTGGAGCAGCTGGGTCCCTTCTCCCAAGCAGGAAAGTTGGGTTTGCAGAGCCTTGCAGGAGGGTCAGGATGCTGAGCAGGCTTTGCAGCCACTCCTGCCTGCAGGGGAGTTCAGAGCAGCCAACAGGAAGGGGAAATGCTTTCAGTTCCAAAATCCCAGCTGCTCAGGGTGGTTTAACCACCTCCTGCATGAAACAGACCTTGCAGACAGCAGGTGAAATCTTCTGGTGCCAAAGAAATCCCAGCTGTGGGCTGGAAGGGGGTGATGCCACCTGGGAATGTCTCTCTCTTTCCAGGAGGCTGTCTTTCTGCAGGTAGATTGTTTTCAGGATTTTCCCCTGCAGACTGTGGGGTTGTTTTTTTTTTGTTTGTTTGTTTGTTTTGTTTTAATTTTGGTTGGTTTTTTTGGGCCCTGCATCCCTGTGTTTGTGTGAGCTGCATGGATCTCTTGGCACATCATCCCCCCTTCCCCAGCTCGTGTTGCCCCCAGTGCCAAACCTAAAGCCCTCTGCTTGGTGTCCCCATGCCAGAGCAGGGCTGGCTGGAAATGTAATTAGCTCCAACTTGTTTCCTGAGTTGCAGGAAGCTGTGGGATGGGAGATTGGAAAGGCTGGGAGATTTTTTCATGCAGGCAAAGCTGGATGAGACAGAGGGGACCTTGCTGAAAGTCTGCCAGCCTGCAGCTGAGAGGAGCCCCAACCTGACACCCTCTAATGTCTTTGTCCTTCCTGGGCTTCCTGGGGTTTTTTTATTGTTTTATTTATTTATTTCTGAAGGGTTTTGATTGATTTCACACCAGCTGGTTTTAGGGCCATTGAGCTGCAGGGCTAATTCCAATCCTAATTCTGGGCTGGTGGCTTCATTCAGCTGGTGGCCCAGGTGGAAGTCGCTGGACCTGCCCTGTGTCCTTTTGGGTTTCTCATTCCTCTCACTCCATTCCATCCCATCCCACCCCACCAGGCAGGGCTGGAGGTTCTAGGAGCTGACCATTGGCATGAAGCAACCACTCAAGAGCTGAGATGGGCTTTTTCCTGCTTGAATGGGTGACAGAGCAGAGGGGGCTTGTAGGAAGGCAAAGATCTTCCTCAGTGACATTCTAGCATTTATTTTTTCTTGGGTTTGTGGATTTTTTGTATCTAGCTCACACAGTACTAGTCTGAAGCCCAGAGGCTGGCTCGTGGAGAGCAAAGCACTTTGAAAGCTGGTGCAGAAGCAGCCTGCTGCCATTATCTTTTTAAACAATCCCATTTTACATATCTTTGGTGGTTTCCTGTAAAAGCATTAATATGCTGAACCCAGCCTCAAAAGGAAGTATTTTTGGCCTCTGGGTCTTTGTATTTGGAAAAAAAAAAAAAAAGAAAAGAAAAGAAAAAGAAGTGATGTGACCCAAATGGAAAATGGTTTGTAAGGAAAGAGGGTTTTTTTTTTTCATTTTTTTGAACCCAAGCTGGCTGCAGAGGATGAGGTAGCCGGGCTGCCTGGGGTTGTGCTCAGCCTGGTAGCTCATGTCTGCCTGTCTCCATCCTCAGATTGAACTGGCCATCCTTCGTTTCCCATATGAGTCCTGGGGGACCCCGTTCCAGCAGCTCAAACAAGTGGTGGAGGAGCCTTCACCCCAGCTGCCCCCCGAGCGCTTCTCCAAGGAGTTCGTGGACTTCACGGCGCAGTGGTGAGTTCCCTGCAGGGTCTGGGGGCTTCCCCAGCTTGGCCTGATCCATAGGGGTTGGAATAAAACATGGGGCTGGGTTTGTTGTTCTTTTGGAGCCTGTTTCTCCCCACCTTGGGGAGCTGGACCCTAAGCAGCCCAGTGCTCATCTGCTGTGCCCAAACTGGTTTTGCTCTCGACCTGACTCACTCGGGCTGGTTGAAGGTGCAGAAGTTTCTCTTCCTCTTTTGAGGTTGTTGCTGCTGAAATTTTCTGGCAAAGTGGCAATGAAGTGAGAAGGAAGCCCTGGCAGCATCTGGGTGAAAGCTGCTTTGTGGGTTTGTGGGTGCTCTGTGCAGTAGCTGCTCCCCTCAGGGGGTCCCTCTGCTCAGAGCTGCCAGGAAGGGGTGAGCCCACCCAGGTGAGGTTCAAATGAGCCTTGAGGTGATCTGCCCACCCTGGAGATGGTGGGAAACCCATCTCTCAGCCCCATTTGTTCTGGTCAGACTGCAGGGAGCTGCTTGGCTTGTGCTTTTCTTGGCAAACCCACCATGAGGTGACCTTTCCCAGTTACCTGCCTGGCCCCTTTGCTGCTGGCTCACACCTGCTTGGGCAAGGAGGGAGAGGAATGGGTGCTGCCCTTGAGGAGGATATCATATTGGTTGGGATGGGGAGATCCCTGGGGATAGACCACACACATGAAAAATAAAAAAGAAAACATCCTACAGCCTTTCTTCCCCCCACCCCCTTTTTTTTGTTTGTTTGTTTTTTGTTTTCCAGCTTAAGGAAAAACCCTGCTGAGCGAATGAACTATTTAGAACTCATGGTAAGTGTGAAGCCCTTGCTGCTGCTCTTTACTGCAGTGCATTTCAGAAGCCAACTGGATGGTCCAGCAGGTTGTAGGAAAATGGGACAAGAGGACATGTGGGTGACTTTTCAGGAATGGGGCAGGATGGGTGTCAGGTGTCTGCAGTGGAAGGTCGTGTTGATTTCCTGGGTGTTTGAGGGCAGGGGGTTCCAGGTGTTTTCTTCCTCTGCTTTGGCAAGGTTTGACCTCAAATGGTGGCAACACAGGGTTGAGCCTAGAAACACCAAACCCGAAAGCATTTGTTGATCTTTAAGCTAAAGGATGAGGTCTGGGGGAGTCTGGGGAGGAGGTTGGTGTCCAACCTCAGCACCTTGCCAGGTGTGTGACTGCTCTCTTGGGTTTGCCTGTCTTTGGGTGTCACCTGATGTTCTTTTTGCTCCTGTTGGCAGGAACACCCTTTCTTTACCTTGCATGACACCAAAGAGACTGACATGGCCTCCTTTGTGACAGAGATCCTGGGGGAAGACTCCTAACTCCAACCTCAGGGCTTTGTGCAGTCTCCTCCATCCTGGCTTCCCCGCAGCAGAGTGAACCAGGACTCAGTTGATGGTGGTTTGCACAAGTGGCACTTCCCCAACCCATGGCCACCTCTGGCCCTGCAATCTCTTTCCTCTTTACCCTGTAAACCAAACCCCTCAGGATCAGCCTTTTGAAACCAACACCTTTCCAACCAAGCCACGGACACGGAAGGCTCAGGAATTCCCTGCTGATGGCAGCATCTCCCTCCTGGGGAGAGGACCATGCCCATGGTGCCAGGGCCAGGGCAGAGGCTCCTAGGAAGCAACTTCCCATCCTCAGCAGCCTGGGGCACAGCATGCAGGGGTTTGGGTATCTTTGGGGAAGGCAGAGAGAAAAAAAGTGCTGCTGTGCAACACTCCCTGCCCTGCCAGCCCAAAGCCCCTCCCCAGAGCTTGTTCTGGCTCTCCTGCCCTTTGTGCCCAGCTCTCTTCCCCCTACTCAGCTTTTCAGGGGGTTTTGGGGCTTCCCTGGGCCCCCCAGAGGCTGTTTTACTGATGCTTCAAGGCAGCACCAGCCCATCCCCCCATTGATGTGCTGTTCCCCCGGGGGATGGAAAAAACATTTTCCAAGGATCCCACCTTGACCCAAGCTGTGCCCCAGGCCTGCCCACGGGACTTCAGTGCACAGGGCTCCCTCCCCATGGCAGGCACAAGGTGACATGGAGGGTGGGACAAACAGGTCACTGGGTGCTGTCTCTCCTCCCCTCCAGCCCTGGGCAGGGAGGATGCATCCTGTCTCTGAGCATCCAGCACCTTTCACAGCCCCTGCCTCCAGGAGATGATGATCCAGCTGCTCCATCGCCCTTCCAGCTGCTCCATCACCCTTCTGGGTTCCATCACCCTTAAGCTGGGGCTCACGTAAGACCTCACACTGTGACACCCACTCATTTTGGAGCCCATACTTGGACCCTTCATGTCCCAAACTGCTTTGGACTCCTCCAGCAGCCCACCAAGGTGTCAGCCAGGATGCAAACCCCGAGGACCTGCACAGGGGCCTTCAACAATTGTACATTTTACATCTATATATAATGGACTTTGTAACCTGTCTCCTGGTTTTATTCTAACTTGCTCTTAGTGAAAGCCCTCCTGTGGGGAGGAATCCTTCCCCACTAACAAATCCACTGTGAAAATCTGATGGGTGTCCCTGCTCTCCCAACCTGAGCACTTTGCACAGAGCTATGGGGGCAGGCAGGGGTTCTGTCTTCTACTGTACATGGTAAACTCACCAGCTGTGGATTTTGTTGGGTTGGTTGTTTTTTTTTTTAATAGATTTGAGTTTTCAGAGGGATTTTTTTGTTTTTTGTTCTTTTCTAATATATATTTGTGAGCGTGTGGATGTGTGTGCACTATATATATATATATATTATATTTTTAAATCAATGATGAGTGTGTGAATGTCTCTGTGGCCAGCAGATCTGAAATGCCATCTGAAATGGCAAACATTTTTCTGGCTAAATTTGGGGTGGTGGGGAAGGGATCATTAGAAGGCACCCTGGCCTAAGACTTTTTCTTTAAAAAAACCCAAGAAATTGCATCTTTTTTAACTGAATCATTTAAAAACTTTTTTTTTCCAGCCCCCTTAAATCCACACCCTGGAGGTCTGGATTTCAGGACACATTTCCAGCATTCAGGGTCCCCCACTCACTGAGGAAGGAATCCCCCTAAATTCACTGCTCCCCACTCCTGGGGTTCACAGCAGCACTGAGGACTCTCCCTGGGAACAGGGCTGCTCCAGGGCTGCTCCACATTCTGTTCCTGGGAGCTTTTCCTGGGGGAAGCTGCTCCAGGGCAAGTGGTTTTCAGTCCTGCAGCAGCACTTCCCCTCCCATCACCACCCCAGTCCCTGTCCCTGAGTCAATAAACCCAGAGAGAACCAGTCCAGGTGGAGCTCAGCAAACCCTGCTCAGCTCTGGGTTGACTTTGAGCCCCCCACACCCCATTTTCATATAAAATAAGACAGTGATTGATGTTCTTCCTTTCTCCCTCCTCAGTCCTGCCTTGCAAACCACCCCAAGCTCTCCAGGACCACCTCTGCTATTTGGGTTGCCACTTTTGCATCAGATGTACAACTGTCTTTTCTTTTGTAGTAATTGGTTACTTCAGATTGGTTTTTGTTTTGACATTCAGCTTTCCCCCCCCTCCCCCTTCTTGTTCTGGCCCCTGTCCCCTTTATCTCACCTTTTTTTGGTGCTTTGGGGAATTGTGAATTTTTTAAAATTTTTTTTTCCCCCCTTTCCTGTGTTTCTTCTCCTGGGAAAATTCCATATCCCTGTATTTTGGGGAAAGGGAGCATCTGCCCTTTCAAACACTGGGGAGATGCCTCTGGGGTGGGCTTGGGACCCTGTGGATGAAGCAACCCAAGTGCTCTGTGTGCCATCTGCTCTGCTGGCTTGGACGTGGGTCTTACCTGTCCTGCTTCATCCCCTCTGCCACGATGGGGGTGGAACAACAGCCCTGGGGGGAGCCCAGGCTTTAAGGTGGATTTTTACTCCCATCTGAAGTCCCTCTAGCCTTGTATTCCTGAGAACAGTCTGTACCTGTTAAACCCAGCCATTGTTTTCAATAAAATTTACCCTCAAATCTGTTTCTTGTCACCTCTTTTGTTAAAGAATTGTAGAAACTTTTGGAAGGGACCTTCCTGATCACTCGGTCCAACCCCCCTGCCATGGGCAGGGACACCTCCCACCAGCCCAGGGGGCTCCAAGCCCCATCCAACCTGGACTTGATGGGGCAGCCACAGCTTCTCTGGGCAACCTGGGCAACCAGGGGCTCAGCACCCTCACAGGGAGAATTTCCTCCTAAAGTCTCCTCTCAATCTCCTCTATTTCAGTCTAAAGCCATTCCCCTCTGTCCCATCCCTCCCTGACTTTGTCCCAAGTCCCTCCCCAGCTTTCCAGGAGCCCCTTCAGGCACTGGAAGGTGCTCTGAGGTCTCCCCTTCTCCAGGCTGACACCCCCACATCCCTCAGCCTGGCTCCAGAACTTCTCCAGCCTCTCCTCATTCTTGGTGCCTCCTCTGGACTGACCCAAACACCTCCATCTCCTTCCTCTGTTGGGTACCCCAGAACTGGACCCAGCTTTACATCACGGGGGTCCCAGCAGAGCAGAGCAGAGGGGGACAACCCTCTCCCTGGCCCTGGTGGCCATACTGCTGGGGATGCAGCAACCCAGGACAGGGTTGGTTTTGGGGCTGTGAGTGCACCTGGATGGCTCATGTTGGGGTTCTGGGCCCCCCCAGGTCCCTCCCCTTGGGGCTGCTCTCCTTCAATCCTGGCTGTTTGAGCATCAATACTGGGCTCAGGGTCCCCAGCACCCCAGGAAGGGGTGGGCTGGGGTCCTGTGTGCTCTTCTTGTGCTGTGGGGTCCCACTGCCCCTTCCCCGGGGCTTGTAAGAGCCGGGACACCCAAAACGGAGCCCCCAAAACGAAGCCCCCATCACCCCACACCCAGCGGGGACCACCCGGGGCTCTGCGTCCCCCAGGCCGGGCAGGGGGATGGGGTCCCCTTGTAGGGTTGGGGATGAGGGGAGGGGGGGGGGGGTCTGGATGAACCCGGAGGTGGGGGGGGGTCCCGGGGCGGCACGCGCTGCCCTTGGCCGCGAGGGGGAGGCAGCGCCCGCGTCTGGACCGGGACCGGGACCCGGCAGGGCGGGGGAGGGTGGGAGGGAGGTTCGACCCTTCCCTGAGCATCCTCCTAAACCTCCTCTGCCTCTCCCCAGCACCCTCCAGAGCTCCCTTGGGATGGGGTTGGCCGGGATTAGGGCGGGGGCAGCACCCCCACTTTTGGGGTTGTTTTGGATTTTTTTTTTTTTTTTTTTTGAGTGAATTCCCCGCCGCCCCCCCGGCAGTGGGGCACGGAGGAGGGGAATGGTTCTCTCCATAAATATTTTCCCTGCCCTCCCCCGCCAGACAGGATGAGACACCGGGCCCCTCAAGCACTGGGAGCTGGGTGGTGATGCTCCATGGGGGGGTGGTCAGGGATGCTGTTGGGGACCTCGGGAAAAGCCACCCGCGGGGTATGGGGGACATGCTGGGAGGGGGCTCGATGGGGCTGGGGACCGAGCTGGAGGGCTCTTTGTTTCAATTACCAGCTTAATAGCTACATCGAGAGCCATTAAAAATGCATCAGTGCCTCCGAGGAAAGAACTTCAGGGGAAGTGGAAAATTCATCACTTTGAGCTCCCTTATTAGGAGAAATGGGGCTTTTTTAATTCCCGTTTGTCTCAAATACAGGCAAAAAAAAAGAAAAACAAAACAAAATAAAAACACCAAGTTATTTGTGTCCAGCAACTTCCCCGTGGGTCTCTCATGAAGGATAAATCCAAATGTGGGAGAAGGGGACCCAGCCCTGGCTGCAGAGAAGGGAAAACTCAACACACCCAACCCAGGGACAGAGGACATGGGGGCCGCAGCAGCTCAGCTCTCCTGAACTGAAGTTCCAGCAGCTTTCCCTGCCCTGTGCCAAGGAGCACGACCTGGGAACGTGGTCCCTCCAAGAGCTCGGACCCCCAGATGTGCTCAACCAGTACAGCGTGGGTGTTTGGACTGGTCATACTGGCCCTTTGCTGGGCTGGTGGGTCTCCCCAGGAGGTGCTGAGCTGGAGTTCATGGTGTTCCTGAGGAGCTGTGTGTGGAGGAGGGCTGGCTAATAGCATTAGCAGGGGGTGGGATGATGCAGCCAGTTTTCTGGGACTGTTGGTTATTTATTTTACTTAATTTTTCTCTCTCTCTCTTTTTTTTTTTTTTTTTTTTTTTTTTTTTTTTTTTTTTTTTTTTTTTTTCTGAAAGTGGCTGAAGCTGTATCTAGGGCAGGTGTGGGGTTTTTTTTTTGGTGGTTTTTTTTTGGTTCAGGTGGCCTGTGGGCACCTTCTAGATCGATGGCAGAAATGAGAGAGTTCACCCAGGCCACTGGTTTGTGTGAGATGTGTTCAATCCTCCCCTAATAGCTGTCTCGCCCAGAAACTTCCAAGCCTCCTGCTCTTGGAGCACCTAAGTGCTAATGAGCTGAAGCTGCAGAATACCAATGAGACCTCAGGAATATGGATCAACCCTTCCAGGCCCAACCAGCCTGGGCAGAGGCTTTAAAAATTCATTTCAGGTGGTACCTGGGCCAGCTCAGCAGAGGGAGAAGGGGTTAAATGAGATGCACTTGGGGGAAAAGGTTTTTACTGGCTGAGGGGAGATGCTGGGATTGCTCTGGGGTTGCAGAAGAGGTGAGTGAGTGGCTGGTTTGGGGGTGAGAGCTCAAATTCTGGTTTAATTGTGAGTATCCAGGTGCTTTGGTACCCTCTCTTTCCCCCCCGATAACTGCTCACCCCTGGTTATGAGTTTAGAAGCTTTGTTCTGTTTTCTTTGTTCTGTTTTCTCCACTGATTTGGATCTCCAAGCCTTTCCTCTCCATCATAACAGCTTGGTTTGCATCTCCATCCCTATTCCAGAGTATTCAAGGAGACAACCATGGGGCTGGTCCAGATGGAGCTGCTGCATTCCCTTGGGATTTGCAGCAGGCAGCTCCCCATTGTTTGGGGGGCTGGAAACCTGGGGTGATTTCCTGCTGCCTTCAGCAGGAGCCCCAAAACAGGGGGGGAATAAAACCTTCCAGCTTGCCCGGCATACACAGAGCTCCTGGCTTCCTTCTCAGCCTGTGATTCCTGCTGGGTTTTTTCAGAGGTGGGAATGGTGGTGGGGAAAGGTGGGGGTGGGAGAAGGAAGCTTTAGCAGCACAAAGCCTGAAAATACCAAAGGGTGAAGCCAAGGCTTTGGAGGGGACCCAGGAGGTCACCTGCTGTGCGGGGTGCCAGGGTCTTCTGGCACAGCTTTTGCCTGGAGGCTTTCCAGCCCCTCTGAGAGGTGGCTCTGGCCCTTCCCATGCTGTGTTAACCTTTCTGGAAATACCAAGTGGTGCTGGAACAGGCTGTTTATTTCCAGACGCCTGCAGGCACGTGGGCTGAGGAGCAGTCTGGTGGCTTTTGGTCTCCATTTACATCTTGGGGCAGCTGGGAGTAGAAGAAAGAGAGGAACCTTGATGAGCCAAAGCAGTTACCTTGATATCCCCTGTGTTCTCCTTGGTGTCAGTCCCAGCTTGGAGCTGCCTGTGTCTCTTTTACAGGGATAAGCTCTGGAAGGTCTCAGAATCCAAGGTTTCAGCCCAAAGCTCCAGCTTGGGTCTGAAGCTGCCCCAAACACCAGGCAGCCTGCACGGCTGCTCCGAGCATCACCCCACTGGCTTGGGGAGGCAATCAATTAATTAATTAATTCCTGGGTCATCTCGACCCTCTTGCAAAGGCCCTGCAGAACATCACTGCCTGCAACAGATCCTGCTTAGTGGCAGCAACAAGCAGCTCTTGGATGAGTTTTGGGGGTACCCCGGGATGTGACTGTGCCTGGTGAGCCCGTGCTGGTGGCCGGAGATTTTTAGCTGGCCCCAGCCCCACAAACAGGAGCCCCAGTGGGGTTTTTTTGTTTTCCCTCCCCTACTTCTCCAGGCTGGGAATTGCTGTGTAAATACAGAGCAGCTGCTGCCTCCACCTGGATCGATCCAGGCTGGTTCTGCACAGTTCCAGGGATAGGGAATGACCTGGCAAAGCTGGGCTGGAGCAATGGGCACCCTTGTTGGGCGGGATTTTGGGAGCTGGGAGGATGCAGAGGTGCTGGTGGCTCTTAGGGCAGCTCAGAGGTGGCTCTTCTGGGCAACACTTCCCCAGCAGTGGTACCTCCAGGCTGTTGACCCCATGGGGTTTTTTTTTTTAGGGCTGTTGGGTTTTTTTGAGACTTACACTGTGGTTATCACATGTCAGGGTCTGTTGTTTTGCTCCAACAATGTTTCTGGGTCCTGAGACAGCTTGTTAGAGATCTGGGGAGCCTTAAGCCAAGGTTGAAAGGTGGGATTTGTGGGTGCAGAGCAGCAGCCATGACCATGGGGCCATGGTGGGGTCTCTGCCCCCCAGATGAGCCCTGCTGGCAGCAGGACGTGTCCTTTCTCCTCACCCCATCTCGCCCTGAGTTCCTTTAATTACAGCTTTGGGAGGGATCTTCCCTTTTATTCCCCCAAATCTTCTCCTTAATTAAAATCCCTGATCTGGGCCAGCAGGAAGCAGCTGTTGCCTCTTTGCTGTGTCCTGGGGTGTGTTGCAAGCTGCCAACCTGATGCTGATGCTGGGGGACAGCGTGGGGATGGTGTGGGGATCCTGCAGAGCTTGGGCACACTGCTGGTGTCACTGTCCCACCTGGTTTCTCCACAGGCAGCCCTGGGTGATGCTGAGCAGAGTTGGCTGCTACCATTCCCCTCACCTGGCCCACGGGAAGGCTGGAATCATCCAAGGTGGGAGTGGGAATGGGGATGGAGCACCAAGTCCCTCCATCCTTCACACCAGGGAGTCCCTCCCCATCAGGGTGTAAGTGGCCGCCAGCACCCTGGGGTGAGGGCACTGGCCTCCAACCCAGTCCCTTTGAGTTTATCCAACTCCTGGCCTGGAAAATGTCTCAAAGATGCAGATGGATCAGGGAAGCTGGGGTTGAGGTGGTCTCTTGAGCTCTGTTTGTCCCTGGGATGCAGCACTGCAAGATGCAAATCCTGGCAGGGCTCTGGGGACACCCCTGCCACCACCCTGTCCCCATCCTCCCCATCCCTGCTGGCACAGGCTCTGCAGCTTTGTTAGGTTTTCTTCCAGAAACAGCCTGAAGAGGTGACTTTACCCCTCCCTGCTTGCCTGGGGTTGGTGGTTCTGCAGTGATCCATCATGGAGCAACAGGGAAGTGTCAGGAACAATTAGTGAGCTGGTGCTGTTAACTTTATCAGGGACAGTATGTGGAAACTTGTGGGGAAAAAAAAAGAGGGCTGACAGCAGATGTATTATTTCACCTCCCATTTCCTGGCACAGGCATTTTTCATTCATGGAAACAGCTGAGATGCAGATTTGTTCAGAGTGCAGCAGGTACAGCCCTCGGTGGGTCAATTCTTGCAGCACACTTAGGAAAAGGGGGCTCAGCACATGGATCTGCAAGGGTGCCCCTAAATCCAGCCCTGAATTTTGTCCCCGTGACAAGCTAAAAAGCCAGTCATATTCTTTTCCCAAATCCATGCTCTTCATCCCTGATTCTGTTCCTGTTTTAGGTCAGGAGAGATTCCCACTGACCTTGTGGCTGGTGTCTCCCAGGGATTCCCCATGGGGTTGGCTTCTGTCCCTTGTTCCCTCTGGGGTTGTGCTGTCCCTTGTTAGGGGACCCAGTGCTGGGTCCAGCCCAGGGTGCTTCACCTCCAGCTCATTTTGGAGGAACAGATCCAGCTCCAGGCAGCTGCCTGGCTTTGTTTTATGGTTGTCTCCAGGTGGCTTCATCACATGGATTCTTGGCTACTTGGTCACCATCATCCTTCAAACCTCAGCACCAGAACCAGGTGCCTCTGACTGGAGATCTGAACATGACCTCCAGAGGAGTCTGAAGCTTTTGTGGTTTTCTTTTTGTGTTTAGGGGACTCAGCTCCCCCATGGTGTTAGAGGAGAACACCCTCCAGGAGCCAAGTAGAGGTTCATCTCCTTGTGGTGATGGAGCTAAACTCAAGAAAAATATTTGAGATCTTTTTTTCCCCCCCTCTCATTAGGAATGGAAGACAGGAGTCTTCTCTCTTCTGGGTACTATACAACCAGCATGAATTATTTAGGACAAAGTGTCTCTCCCATAAATAATTCTTTTATGTGGGGAGATTAAATCTGGTATTTTTTTTTTAATATAATAACAAAAACAATTTCTCTTTCAGAAGTCCTCGTATTTCATGCAGTAAAGAGATCCCAAGCATCCATTTCAGTATTGATCAGCAAATAAGTCCTTGTATAGATTTAGTTCACCCAACCTTGTTTAATTTTGGATTCATTGATTCAATGCAAAGATCGAGATGAAAAGCAAGTGGGCTGTTTCCACTGCTGGGGATGCTATTTTTAAATAAATCTAGTGCATGCTAAAATAAATATGCAAAGCATTTTGTAAGTCCATGGATGGGTGGGGAAGAGGGGACCAGATGTACTAAAATATTTAACAAACTTTCTCTTGATTTCTTGCAATGAGTCCTTTATTTGGTAAACACTGGTGAAACCTGATCTCCTCCAACATTTCCTCTGCTGGGCTGTCCCCTGCCCAGTGCTTGGGGTGAGCAGGGATGTGGGACCTTGAGGGAACAGTCTTGGTGGTGACATTGGGGCCACATTTAAATGCAAAGCTCATTAACCGTGTCTGGGATTTGTTTGTTTCTTTCTTTTTTTGTTTTCCTGCTCGGTACAAGAGCAAGAGATGAAACACCCATCTAGAATTCCCTTTTATCTCCAGGCGTGTTCAGGTTTGGGGTTTTTTTTCACCTTCTTACATTGCTCAGATGACAAAGTTTCTCCTTTGGAATGTTGTTTGATTTCAAAAGATGAGAAAGAATTAAAAGCATCTCTGGGAGGCTGGGCTCACCTTACTCTTTCCAGCATCCTCCAGAAGGTGGGTGTGCAAACTGGCAACGGCTCCTGGCCCCAAGGGATGGAGTTCATCATGGGGCCACAGCCAAGTCCTGGCTTTTCCTTCTCCTGGGGGTGCCCATCCTGCAGATCCCAACCCTCTTTCCAAGGGAATGGCATCCTGCCCCGGGTGTACGTGCCTGTCTCCTCGAAAACCTCAGCTTTCAATCCAATCAAATTTTAATTGAATTGTGGTTTTGATCACATCTGAGGGCGGCACAGAGCTGGCTGATAATCACCTCCCCATGGAGAGGGGGCTGGGGGAGGAGGGAGGTGAGACCTGTGTGCTTGTGCTGATGCTGCTGCATCCCTATGAGACACCAGAGAAGCTCCACTGCAGCCCAGGCTCCATCCATCCATCCATCCATCCCTCCCTCCCTCCCTCCCCAAATGGTTTGGGGCTCAGTGAATTTTCCACGTGTCTCACTGGGGACTTCACCAGACAAGTTGAGTTGTTTCTGGTCAAAAAACCCCCAAGTTGTGTGCAAAGCTCTGCAGCTGGGGAGCACTTCCAGCTTCCCCCATCCAGCTGCTGCTCCAGCATCCAGGGTGCCCAGTTTGGCCTCATCCTGCCCTGGCTGGTATCTGGATGTGGGCTCAGCACCAATGATCATCCATCACATGTGATGAGTTACAGGAATTCCATGTGGGATTTATATGAATCCACTGGGAAGTGCAGCCCATGGGATGGGGAGAATTTTCCTCACTGAGCTCGCTGCTTCAGACACCCTTCTGTCAGCAAGTGTTTAATTGGGTGTTTATTGTGGGTCTAATTTTGGAGGTAATGAAGCTGGCAGGAGAAGAGTGAGCAGCCAGATGCCCTCCATCCCTGCTCCATGGGCAGGGTTTGGATGCAACCCTGAAGGCATCAGAGATCCTAAGTGGTCCTTTGCAGGAGACAGGGGGCAATTATCCCCCAGGCTGGAGGGGAAGCAATCCTCCTCCCCCCTCATCCCCTCCATGGAGCCACAGGAGGGACATTTCACCCCCCACCCAGGGTGTCAGTGGCATTTGGGGGAGCAGCTGGGGTGCAACCCCTGGTGCCAGCAGCCCTGTAATGTGGGTGCTGCCCAGAGCCTTGCACTGAGTTTGCAAGTCCTCAGGGCTGAGACTCGGTTGACCTGCTTTGTCTGAGCTTTTCTTCACCTCCCTCAGCTTTGTCTTACCTGGTTTAGCTGTACCAGCAGTTTTTCTAATTGAGCAGGTAGCTACAGCTAATTTATTTTACTTCTATTTGTGTGGCACAGCCCTACTTTTATGCAGGTCACAGCAGCGAGCAGTTGGTTCCTGTACAATGACATTTTCTTTTTTTCTTTTTTCTTTTTTCTTTTTTTTTTTTTTTAGGAGTCGGGGGATGACGACTAATATAATGATGTGGGTGAGAGAAATCCAGGCCTGATATGAAGGTAAAAATGGGAGAAGTGAAGATGTGGGACGTGGCACAGAGGAGAGCAGAAGTGGGATGGTGAGACCCCGGGGTCCAGGGTGAGCTGTGAAGACCCCAAGGCTCTAAACAACCACAGAGGGGGTAGGGAAGGATGTGCAGAGTGAGAGCTGAACCCATCTGGGGGTTTGGGGTAACAAAGAAATAGAATCTAACATACCCAGGTTATGCCTTCATCCCCTGTGCTGGTGAGGAGCATGGGATGGAAGAGGCTTTGCTGTGTTCAGGAGCAGAGGTTGTCCCAGAAAGTGTCACTAGCTGAGGATGCAAAAGGGTGGGCAGGTTTCCAGACAGTATCTGTGGTCTCTGCAGCAGATTCCCTCCCATCTGGTGATACTCAATTCACAAAAATTAGGGTAATTTTTCCTGCCTTTGATGAAACCAGCACTCAGCTCTCCTGTTTCCACTGACTCATCCTCAGCAGCCATGAGGGGCTCAGGAGAAATGTTCAGTGCAGGCAACTCTATCAGAAGTCCCAGGAAAGGATTTTAACAGAAGGTTAAAAGGTCCTGAGCATTTGGGTTGTTCCAAAGGACACCCTGAACCTCTGTTCCCCTTGGGAACGTGGCTCCTCACCATGCTGGAGGGACAGGAGAAGGCAAAGCTCCTTGCATGGTTCCCAGGGAGGGTTGGAGACACAGCTCTGAGGAGCCAGGAGTTACTCTCACTTGCTTGCCTTTCAGCACTGATTTGGGTTATTTTTCCACTTTTTAAACCTTACTTTTGTAACTTACTCCCTGAGAGGAGGGAAAGCAAAGCAAGACAACCTGAGCTGTGTTGCCCTGTGGCTGTGAGGCAGTGGGTTTCTGCTACAGCCAAGGCAATCAGATTGGTTTTCTGCTTTCCAGAGTTTCTGACACTAATTGGAGGCAGCATCTCCTCTCAGTGGACATGGAACTCTGGCTTAACACATCTAATATCCTTGTATGCACTCCTTGGTGTTAATTGCACTAGCACTTGTCAACAGCCATTCTGACACTTCCTTTTTTTTTTTTTTTTTTTTTTTAATCTTTATTTTAACAATTTTTTGTTCTTGGATGATTTTTAACACCTCTGTTATCACTCCTCTCCTGGGACTGCCAAGCTCAGGCAGGACACATGGCATCCATGTACTGATGCCATCCAGCCTGGCTCCAGCTGCTCAGCCCAAACTCTTCCCAACAAGATATTTGGGGGGTATGGATCTGTCCATCAGCCTCAGGAGAGGATCATGTCATGTCCAGGTTGTCCTAAAATCAAGAGGGTCACCCAAAGCATCCTTCTAGCCCTACATCTGCAAAGTGACCATATCTCCTTGATCGTGAAGGTGACAATGACATCCATTGCTACTTCAGACAAGGCAGTGGTGGCTCTCTGGTGGTGTTTTGGCCAAGTGGTGTTGGGTGGTGGCTTCCCCAGGGCTCAGATTTAGGTGGAAATGGCTCCAAGCTCTAGCAAGGCTTGGAGATGGCAGAGACCTGTGCTATGGAGGTGCCAGGGAAGGATGGAGAGATTTATTGTGGAGTGTAAATGGGGAAAGAGGGAGTCACACAAGGAGCCTGCAGATGAAGTGTGTCAGCTTGGTGCAGAAGATGGTTACATACCAAGAGCCCTGAATTTCGTGGCCAGAAGGGTGAGAGGACCCCACCAAACCAGGCAGCTGTCAAGCAGCCCAGTGCTGAGCCTGAAAAGGAAATTATGAGGCCAAGAAACTGCAGTGTAAGGTGACAGCTTGAAATAGAAAGGATCAAGTGATGTTTGTGTCAGGGGGATCATGGAGAAATCCAGCCCTGAGATTCCCAGCTCCTTCTGCTCAAGGCATCAAGTGTCTCAATGGCTCTTCCGAGGTCTCTGTGAGATGGACAGAGCTGGGCACTTCCACCAGTCCCCTGGTTTGGTTCAGATCACTAATGAACTAATTGGTTGCTATGGAGATGTAATGTGGGAGAACTTTGGGGAGGAAAAATTATAGGTAATTTTTATTTGTTTGGGCCCTGTTCCTATAGCAACAGGAGAACTTGTCACTGAGTCCCAGTTGGTTTCCATGGAGTTGGCTGCTAGTTCTGGGTTATTAATGCCTCCCAGCAGAAATCAGGGAGACCTACCTAGCAGGACTTGGGGTGTCCTCCACCACATGCATGGGAACGTTGTGTTCAGCCCTGTTCCTGGCCCTCCTTTCACACTGAAGTGAGCATGCTCCCAGAAGGTGGGTAGGAGTGTTCGTCAGCAGCTCTCATGCTAGAAGGATCTATCAGGTTTCCCATCCCCTGACTTCAAGGCCCCCTGGAATGAATAAACCATCACTTCAGAGTGTGTTCCTCTCGCAGTGTTGCCTGATTTTTTAATTGGATTTTCTCCTGGTTCAGCTTCCAGATGCTTGGCATTGATCTGCCTTTCTCTGCTAAATTAAAAAGTCTTTCAGCACCTGGCAGCTTTGCTGCAAAGGGACTTGTTGTAATTAAGTCACTTCTCATCTCACCACAACTGGTTGTCCTGAATGGAGCCATTTGTTTTCCCTCAGCCTCTCCCTGGGAAGCATCTCCCTGCTTTGTGCATCTCCAGACAAAAGGGATGTGGCCTCTGCTTTCCCAGCCTGGCGAGGTCTGGCGAGGGACCTCTCCAAACTCCTTCAGAAGCTGAGACTTGGAACCAGACCAAACCTTCCTGAGCACTGGAGCATCTGGATTTGGGAGAGAGATGGGGTTTATGCTAGGTTATAATTTCCCTCCCACCAGCCAACTCCTCAGCCTTCCGTAGGTGATAATTACCCAGTAGGAGCTAAAATGTCTCTTGTCTCTCCCTACTCCCCACTTATCAACCCATACTTCATTTTGAAGGCATCAGCCCCTTCTTCCCCAAGCATCCCGACCGATCCCCGCAGCCGTACGGAATTCCCGGCGGGCGCGCATCCTCCGGTGGCTTCGAAGGTGGTGGTGGTGGTGGTGGTGGTGGTGCCAGCACCTCCTGCCTCTCCCCGGGGAGGAGATCTTCCTCCAGCTTGGAAGGCAAATGAGGTGATCAGCCTGTGGATAAACCTTTAGTGCCATTTGGCTGAGTGCACCAGGCAGCCGGGAAGGGAGGCACGAAGCAAAGGCATTAGCGGAGAGCAGCTCCTCCTCCCCAGCCCTGCTTCCAATCTCTTGGCAAGCTTTGCTCCTGGCCTCACATCTCCACATGCTGTGCTCCCAGCTGCTCCTTCACCGGGGGTGAGGAACAACTCAAATACCTCAGGAGGATGAGGCTGAGATGAAGGTTGGCTGTGGAGAAAGGAGGAAGAGTCCCGAGCCACCGAGGTGGGGTCTGGCAGGAAAACCTCGAGGAGCCAAGCCTTCAAGGTGGAAGAAAAGCTTTCACACAAGGGTTCCTGTATCTCCTTGGTGCCTCTTGAATTCCAGACTATGGATGTGAGAAATGCCTCTGCAAAATCTGTGTTTGTTCCTTCCAATGGTGGTACCCAGGGTAGGGGAGGAGCCTTGGGCAATGCTGTGTTTAGGCAACCAGTGACACTGACTGGGGGATGGAGGATGTCACCTGGGGGCACATCCCAGCTCCAGGTTGGGAATCCAGGATGGGACCACAGGAGGTGAGAGCAGGAGGTACTCAGGGTGTGGTGTGCTGGCAAAGCACCACGTGGCCCCAGCCCTGGGGAAGCTTTTGGGGTCTTTCTGCCCATGTCAAGGTCTTGGCCATAAATAACAGCAATGTTCTCCATGGTCATCTCCAACCCAACTGCAGCCCACGACTCGTGGGCTTTCTGTCCAGAGCAACACTCCAAGGTTGACTCGTGGTTATGGAGAAGGGTTTCAGCCTGACCCCACATTTCAGCAAGCACCATCAGGTGTTTGTGAACAAGAGGTCTCCAGTGGCTCTGAAATCTGGCCAGCATCCTGCAAAGCCACACAGCAGATGGTGCCTTGTCCCCAGCTTCACCTGTTTCTCCTCTTCTCCTTCCTTTGCTCGTGGCTAGCAAGAAAAGCTTTCTGGCTTGGTTTGATCTGCAGCTCTCCCAGGCATGGCCTTACCTTTCCTCTGCTGCTGGAGCCCCTTGTGAAATCAGCATTGATGTCCCAGCCCTCCTCAGCCTGGGACAACCACAGCCTGCACCAGGACAAGCACGTGGCCCCATCCAGGGCTGGGAAGGTGGCTGACATGGGCCTTACTCAGCCAGCCAGAAGCTGTTGGAAGCAGCATCTGCAGCAGGATCTGAGCATGGAAAAGCAACCAAGAAGTGAGACCAAGCTCTGGGAGATGGACCCAGGCTGCTTTGCTTCAGGGGAAAGGATGACACGTCCCATGTCACCAGGTAAGGGTGGGTGCCAGCTCTGAGAGCCTTGCTGGATGGAGCTTGGGGATGAGACTGTCCCTGTCATGCCCATGCAGGTCTCCTCCAGCCCATGTCCATGCTCCGAGGGGATTTGGTGGAACCATCTCAGAGGGGTGTGATGGGAAAGGTGCTCTTGGCTGGTGAGGCCACTGGCCATGTGTCCAAAGTGCTGTGGTGAGCACTGGAGATACCACCCAGCTCTGGGGTGAGGGTGGTGGGAGGAGGAAGCAGCCTTTGGTTTCATGACACACAAACACATGCTTTGGACCTGAGTAACCTTCTCCTGATGGAGTCAGGAACTTTTGCCTCACCCTCTGCTCCCAGGAAGGTCAGTGGGAGAGCTGTGGGGCCGTGGGTGTTGTGTCCTGAAGCCAAAGTGTCCAAGTCCTTGTGTCCAAGCCTCAGGCCCAGCCATGAGAGCTGGCAGTGAGAGGGTGGCCACAGAGCAGCTCCATGGGGGCTTCTCCTTTTCACCCAGCAACTCTGCTCTGAGTGCAACAGACAGGTTTGGGTTGTTCTCCACAAAGTAGGTGAGACCTGTTTGAGTATCCTGTTGTCCCACCCCTCCTGCTCCAGGTTTCTTTGGGATGCTTCCAGCCAGCCTCGTCAGGGGGATTTCCATGGCTGAGATGTCTTGGTTGAGCTCCTGGTGAAGCCTGGGGTCCTTCCCACCATTTATTTCATGCTGCTGATGCTTATTCCCAGGATTTGTCCATTTTGAAAGGGCCAAAGAAGCTCCACAGCAAGAGAAAGCCCCAGCCTCATGATCTGCCAATTTCCCACCCGTGTTGCTGGTTTTCACCTGCTGTAGCTTGGACTGGGATCATGCTGTGTCCCTGCAGAGCTCTGCTCAGGCATGGCTTGGTCCTGGGGCAGCTCAGGAAGGGACAAGGAGCAGCATTTGTCCAAAAGCCTCACTTGTGACCTCACAGCTTCCATCTGAAACAACACCATGGAGTGTAAAGGTGTGCAAGAATGGCAACCTGGGAACAAGCCCAGGCTGGCTTGGTCCTGGCTGAGAAAGCCCTTTCTCCTCAAGGAATGGCCCTAGCAGATCCCAAACCTGCCGAGCAGAGAGCAAAAGCACCTTGAGAACTAAAGGACTCATTCTCAGCCTCTTCTCCACCAACTGTGGTGAGGAGGAGGCTTCCCCTGCCAAGGGCTGTACCTCCTGCAGCCTCGTGTCCACTCCCTCCCCACTGATGGTCTGGCCTTGCCAGGAACATGTCTTTCCAGGTGAGCATGGGAAGGTGTTTCCTGTGGAGCCACTAACCAGTGGTTGAGCAGGTGCTGCTGGCTCAAACACAGGTTTTCCTCTTGCCCCAGCTCTTCCCTGGCTCTCGATCCATCCACTGGGAAACATCCTCTCCGGGCTGCTTGGCGTTCCTCAGCTTCACCCACGGGAGGAGGGGACACATGGTGGTCAGCTCTGGGCTTCAGTGGCAAAGGAAAGAGGCAAGGGCTGGCTCTGAAGAGGTGAGAGCTTTCTCCATCAGAGCTTTGGAGGTAGGAGCAGGAGTTGAGCTCTGGGAGCTGTCGTTGAGAAGGAAGGAGCTGAGTGTGGGTGAGCTGGGGTGGGATGGGATGGGCTGGGATGGGCTGAGTGAGCACATGTGGCTTCTCTGGCCATGCTACACCTCTTGGTGTGATCCAGGAGGCTTCTTGATTACCAGGAAAGGGGCATTTGGAATTTCAAAGGAGTGATCTTCAGCAGTCCGTGGCTGAGAGGGATGCACTGTGGCTCTTCATGTCCTACAATAAGCCCAGGGGACAACAGAGGGACCCAGAGGGGTTGGGAGGACATCTGGGTGGTTTGCTTCAGGGCTGGGCTCCTTGTCTGCCTCAAATGGCAAAGGGAGCAATGGATGTGGTGGCCTGGGACTACCTTGGTGTTTGAAGGGCCTTGGGATGGTTTCCTGGTCTAGTTTGGGGTGCAGCAATGTGCTCCAGCTCCCAAGCAGGGCTTTTCTTTCCCAGCTGGGAAGTGAGAAGAGGAGCTTGCTTTTGGGGGAACACTTTATACAAAGGGTTTCCCTTTCTCTGCCCTTCCCAGCTCACTGATGGCTTTGCTGTGCCCATTCCTGGGAACTCTTGATCACAGGGTGATCTCTCATGGTCACCAACAGAGACTTTTTCCTCAGTGTCTGCACAAGACATTTTGTGTCTCCTACAACTTGCAGGGCAGGTTGTCCCAGGGCTGGTGGCTGAAGCTGTGACAGTGGGGTGCTCATAGTGTCCAGGGCTGAGGGATGCTGCTGCTTTCAGGATTTGATTCTGGAAAGAACCATGTCCCATCTCTAGGACATCCTGCTCCATTCTCCTTTCTCCATCCTGTTTAAACTTCCATCACCAAACCAGCTTCTGCAACAGAGCAAACATCCTCATGCAAATAATCTGCACAGATGGGGCTCTATTTGAACAAGCTGCAGAGGATGGTGCAACAGGGTGCTGGGGTGGGGGCACCTCACTTTTCCTAGAGTTGAGGGATCCCCAGATCTCAGTTTGGAGCTGGGGGAGGTCCAGGGAGCTTGGTTCTGCCATGGGGGAGAAGGGAGAAAATGAGTCTGATGGTGGGAACCTTGATGGAGCTGGGGAAGGAGGCTCCTGCTCCTCTCCAGGTTGTTTCTCACCTCCTCTGGAAATGCTTTGGCTTCTGTGATCAGAGCTGCCAAAAGTGGGACATGTTAACATGCCATCAAAGCTCTCAGCTGGAAAACCTCAAGGCAAACAGGCATCTGTACTCCTCCAGCAAAGCCACCCCTTTTGGAAGCCCTGAAATGCTTTGGAACTCTGGAATATTTTTTGCTCCTCCCCATCATTAATGCCTTGCTTTGTATTGGCTTGGCAAAGAGCTTCTGCTTCCCCAGAACCTCCTTTTTCAGGTGAAACCACTGTTGGCTGATGGGTTTTGCTGCTCTGACCTCAGCAGTGGGGCCATGGCAGGAGCTGTGGCCATGGCTGAGGACAGAGGAGGTGACATCTCCATGTCTGGGGAACTTACTGAACCAGAGGAGGAGGAGGTGTTGGACTGCCATCCTCCCATGCCCAATGCTTCACCATCATCCAGGTGCTGAGCCATGGTGCTGAGCTCTGGTCTGAGCTCTGGGGAGGTCCCTTTGCCCCCCCGGGGACAGGAGCCCTGAGCCTTGCCTGTCCCTTTGGCACCTGGGGAGTGCATTTTTGAGTACAAGCTGGAAACACAGGGCTCTATCCTGAGCCTTTTCCCAACTGAGCAGGGAGGGAGACACCTCCCTGCCCCCAGCTGCATCTGCTGCCCACGGGTGATGGATGTCACTCGGATGGGGCACTCTATTTATCAATCCCAGCAGAGCAGCCCTCACCCACCTCCAGGGCTTCCACCTTCCCTGCAGCCAAACCCCCCCCTGAGCTGCCCTCACCCCTGGCCTCCAGCCTGCTCCTATTTTTAACAGAGCCTTTCTAGGTTACAGCAAGTGACAGGCGAGTGATTTGTGACTTGTCCCCTCTTACAGCCCTGGCTTAAAAATAAAAACCATTCCCCCTGGGATTGCTTCTGTTCCCCCTTTGCTGGCCACTTCAAATCCTTCTTTAGTTTTTGTCAGTGGGACCAGTGCCCAGCTGAGGGTGGTCCCGTGGTGGCTACAGGGGAGGGAAGGCTGCTGCCCATCCCTGGGGAGATGATGAAGGGAGGTGCCCTGGGAGAGGTGGGCAGGGAGAAGCTTTCATGCTTTGCCTTTACTTTGAGATCTCTATCCCCCTGCTCCAGGAAATCTCAAAGGACTTCACAACCATCACTAAATGAAGGTTTTACCAGAATCAAGACTGGCTCTGCTTCCCAGAAGAGGAAACAGGAGGGTAGGATGAGATGAATTGGTTCACCCAAGCCCATGCCCAACCTCAGAGAGAGATCTGAGTCCCAGCCTACAAATCTTCCTGCTCATCTCTGCTTCACTGAAGAGCACTGGGGATTTTTAGTGGTCCTGTTTATATTACTCAGTCATTTCCCCCTCCTTAGGCCCTCTTTACCTCACAGAACCTATTTATTAGTCTTAGGCTTTCATTCTAGGTGGCAAAGCTCCCAGAAGATCCCAACCCTCTGCAGGCCCTCTCCTCAAAAAACAAGTGAAGCATCCTTAGCTTGTGCCAGTGGCTGCAACTCTATTTCCTAGTGCTAAAGGTGCCAGATCTTCCCTTTGAGAGCACTTCAAGCACTTACACTCCAGTTTGGGGAGATCTTGCTGGGAGCTGAACATTTCCAGGACCTTCAGGATGACAGCAGGGAGGGTGCTCACGTAGAAGATGCCACCAACCCCCTGGGGCATGTGAGGGAAGGAGAAGGCACCTCATAGGATGGGTTGAGGCAGTGCTAGAGCCCATCCCAAACAGGTTGGATCTGTTGCTTGCTTGGCTGCAGCCCTGCGCCAAGCTGGGGGCTGGAAGGAGCCCAGAGAGAGAAAATGAGCTGGCAGAGTGTGTGGAGAGAGGTAAAGAGCTCGTTGCTCGGGCAGGAAATTGCCGTGTCTCCCAGAGCTTCTGTGTCTGCTAAAAGTTGCCCTTGGCCAGGCATGGCATGGCCAGTGCTGCCTTGCCCAGCCCCAGCACTGCCCAGCCCAACCAGCAGAACCACAGCTCCAAAACACCAAGGAAAGGCAAGTCCTGGCTGGTGCCACCTCCAAGGGGACTGTGCTGCAGTGTCCCCGGGTGGCAAAGCCCCAAGCTCGGGTCCTCGTGCCTCCATCCCAGCAAGTGTGGGATCTCAGAGTGGGGCAGCATCCTTTCTGCTGTGGCTGCCACACTTTTCTGTGTCACTCTCTGGGTGGCTGAGACATTTCTGCAGTGGCAGGACCTGGGGTGTCATCCCAGCCTGGCAAAGCTGTGCTAATGAGCTCTGCTAATGCAGCTCTTCTGGATGGGAGCCAGAGAAGCCAGGGGTGGAATTACACCTCTCTGACTGAGGGAGATGCTCAGAGCTCAGGATGTGTGCAGGCAGCAGCTCTCTGCTGCCCAGGTGTTGCTGTGAGTGCCCAGGAGCTGCTGCTGGGTGGGACTGGCTTGTGGCACAAATGGTGCTCAGCTGCCCGAAAAGCACTCAGGGAACCTAAACCCCTGCTTATTGTAGGCACAGCACAGATGGATGTGGTGGGTTGTTGGTCAGGATTGAGGAGATATATATATATATATATATAAGCTAGGGGAAGGTGAGTGGGCAGAGGAAAAAATACAAGGTCTAGTTTGAGACCAACAGCTGTGAGCAGGTTCCATCCATCCACTCCATCTTTGCGCTGTTCCCAGTCCCCTGGGAGCTTCTGCTACCTTAGCCAGTGGTTAAAACCAGGGGGGTGTGGAAAAAGCTCCACTCCATTTAGAGAATTTCATAGCCAAGTGGGGAAACTGAGGCACGGGGATGTGCTGATAGTCGTGCCAGGTGATAATCTTAAGTGCTTGGGGTCCTTTGGCTCATGTCACCCTCTTTCTTCTCCCTCCTTCTCTGGAAAAAAGAGAGTGAGGGATGAGGTGCAGTCTCTTCCTTGTAAAGAAAACTGATGCCTTCCTGTTCATAACCCGGGGATGCAGCAAAAACCATTTGCAAGAGAGAAAGGGTCTGGGGAGGCTGGTTTCCAGGAGAAGTTCTTGGATGCTGAAGGACCCAGAAATGCCAAAAAGACAAATCCAATAGCTGTGACAAATCTAGAGCCCCAGCAGGTTTGATGCTGCAGAGGTGGGGGCTTTTCCAAGGGAGTGGGAGGGGGAATTTTTCTGGGGGAGGCAGAAATCTCCCTGGCAGTTCCATCACGCCTCCCAGTGACTGGGTGCCAGTCTGAAGGAAACTGGGCCCCCAAACCAGCTCCTCAGGCAGGCAGGAGGAGAAAATAACCAAAGCACAGTGTCCCGCCACATATAATTAACGCGAAAAAAAAAAAAAAATTCAAAGTTTGGGTCCTCAGAAATGATGTTTTATTCATAGCCTGGCAGGGAAGCGCTGGCGGTGCCATTAATTACAGGAGCTGCTGGGTGCTGGGTCCGCTCCGGCGATCTCTGCGCGGCTTTATCATCCTGACACCCGGCGCGGGGCCCTGGGGACCCCCTGGGGCTGAGACTCCAACCCCGGCCCCCCCGCCGCTCTCAGCCCCTCTTCTCTACCCGACAATCACCCCTGAGGATGGATGTCTTGCTCATCACCCTGAGCATCATCCCCCAGCCAAAAATCCGGAGGCGGTTCAGGGGGGGGTAGGGAGGTGGCGGCCGTCCAGGCGAGCAGCCGCAGAGCATCACCGCCCTCCCGCCGGCAGCAGCCCAGGAGATCTTGGCAACCGCTGGTGGAGAAGCACAAGTTCACGGCTTGGTCAGAGGCCCAAATGAAAAGGGATGGTGGTGTGAGAGAGAGAGAAAAAAAAAAAGAAAGAAAAAAAAATTTAAAAAGCAACCCATACGAAGCACATTGAAAGCGTTTGGAGGTGTCAGGGTGAGCTGGAGAGGCTGGGGGTGGCCTCTGCCCAGCTCCTCTGTTAGGGCTTGAGGGTGGTTGCCCTGGGCTTGTTGCACCCCCAGAAGCAGCTCACAGCTTTGAGTTGTTCCTGTTGTAGAAAATCTCCCCTGGTGACTTTCCAGAGAGGGACTAAAAAATATTTGGTGTTGAGGAAATCAAAGCTGGTGGAAGAGCAACACAAGCAGGAAAAGGAACCTGGGAAGGGTTCCTGTGGGAGGGGGCTGCATCTTCCAGAGGTGGAAGAAAAAGGATCAGCCTGGAAGAAATGGTTGATCCTGTGTCAGGAGAGTCCTGTGCCTGAGCATCTCTAAGAATGTGGCCTTCAGAATGCAAAGCATCACATTTATAATACTGCCACAAAAGAAACTTCTCAGAAAACCTCTCTGAAAGATCAAAGTGGTGAAACGAGGCTGGACAGTGGGACAATGACCTGGGGGTAGAAGAAGAGGGTGACTGGTGGCATCGTTAGCTCAGCTCCAGGGCTGCACCCCGGGGGTGCTGGTGCAGACCCGGCTGGTGGCACTGGATGGAGAATGGGGTCTTTTGTGTCTGCGGCGTCTGAAAAGGCAGGTGACAAAGCTTGGAAAGGGCAGGAGCATCCTCAGAGAAGCAAACGCTGGATTAATGATGGAAAAAATCTCTGGCTGCCTGGCGAGGAGGGACGGTCCCCGGGAGCACCCCGTGGTGCTGAGCGGTGTCCTGGGCTCCTCCTTGGCCCCTGGAATTCGGGGAGCTGGACTCGATGAGGGGGCACAGTTCTACTGGGCTCTCCGTGGAGGCTGCTGGGACCCAGGGCTGCATTAACCCATCTCTTTTAATCAAGGTAATGTTCATTTGCGCCCCGGCCCAGGCGGTGTCACGGGGGAGGATTAATTGCTGAGCCGCAGTCCTGGCACACCAGAACCCGGCTCCGACCACAGCCTCGGCTCAGACGGCCCCGCTCATCCTCATGCCAACTGCACTTCACTTCGGGGGGAACTGCAGGAGGGAAAGGGGCTGCCCGAAAATTCCTGGTCCTCCCATCAGCCCTAAACCACCCCACAACCCCACGGGAAAGGCTCCCTCCACGGAGGGATGGTCCCCTCTCCTGCACCCCCCCAGATCCCAATCCCCGGGCTGTGGTGGGGTTTGGTGATGCTCTGAGAGCAAATTAGGGGTCTGAAATGTTTTACCTGGGGGATGCCATCCTGCACATAAGGGGTTTATCTCCCCCAAATTGGGACCCAGAGCCTCTGCCCTGGGGCAGCCTTGGGCTGCACCATCAGGGAAGCAGAGTCAGCTGCTCAGGGGGATGCAATTAGCTTAATGACTGTGAGTATTTGAGGGAAGATGGTGTACCCCGCCCTGCTGAGCCTAGTGAGAGGAGAAGCGTCCTCATCCTCAGCCTGCCGGCTCAATACAGGAGGAAAGAAGTGGGGTGAGTTGACTGCTGGAGGAGGGTGAGGGGTGCCCGGTGTGGAGTTTGGTGATGGGATGAGTTGTGCCAGCGCTCAGCCCCTCGGGTGCCCTCTCCTCAGCTCCTGCGAGGGGAGGGGTCTCAGCAGAGCATTGCTGGGGGGAGGTGGTGTGGGACAGTCTGTCACCGCAGCAGGGCTGGGCTGGCTCCCAGGCATCTCGGCTCCATCTGCTCCTGCAGAAGAGCCCTCCTGCTCGGCCTCTGCAGCCAGCCAAAGGTAACTCGGAGCCCTTGCCCGGAGCTGGCCCCATGCAAAGCCATGTGCTCTATAAAAAGCCTCTCTCCCTGGGCAGCCCCCCCCCCCCCTCTATTAGGATTTTTTAGAGACACTTGATGTTGAGCAAACCCTTCCTTGTAATCGAGGCGTGGATGCTCTCGGGAAGCAGCTCTAGCTTGGCAGGATTTGTGGGGAGGAAAGGTTTTGTCCAGAGGGGGAGATGGCAGGGTTCTGCTTCTGTCTGCCTGTGCTGTGTGGGGTTAATCACCAGCAGCTCTTGCCTGGTCCCTGAGCTCTGTCCTCTTGTGTCAGCCTCTGAAACTTTAATGCTTTTACACTGAGGCTTTAATTATTAAACGTGGAGGTAATGGAGAAGCCAATCTGGGAGAGTTGGCTGGGCTCAGCCATGGTGTGTGGCTGGGTGCTGGGGTGCAAACCTGCATCCCGAGGAGGCAGGAGACTGGGTTGTGGCCCTGAGAATCCCAGGGCTTCCCAAGACAGCTCAGGCTTCGCTTTGGCTCCAGCCTCAGTGCTTTTGGGACTTTCCTGCTCTCCAAGGGCCACCATGGGTCCTGGTATCTCTTGCTCTCTACCTGTGGCTCATTCTTCAAGTTCTCCAGAGGGAACTGATGCTTTCAAGTGGAGTTGTCTGCAAACCCTCTGAATTAATGCCTGAGACAGCTGTGAGTTGTGTGGCTGTTTCCAGGGTCCTCTCAAGGTACAAACAGTGTTGGATTGAGCTGGAGGGGAATGATCTCCCTGGGCAAAAATAGAACGTGCTGGGTGCTGAGATGGGGCTCCCGTGCAGCTGCCATCAGAGCCTGGTGGGGCTGGGGAAGAGCCTCCCTCGAGCTACAAACCAGCACCGTGTTTGCCAAAAAGTGTAAGACTCTTGTGCTAACAGGGTAATTAATTAATTACAGCTCATTAGAAGCATTACAATCCCATTAGTACCTTTGGATCATGGTTGGGGGGGGGTAAGCTGATCCTTGGAGGATGCGAGCGAGGCCACTGCAGGCTGCTGAGCACTGCTGCTTGGACTGGGGACACTGGGAGAGCTTTGGGGCTGCTCTCTGGGGATGGGGTCATGCTCAGCCAGCCCCTATTGGGGTCCCCCAAGTGAGGGCTCTCTGTGCTTGGGGAAGTGTACACAGAAATTGTTTCCATCTTCCCAAAGCAGTGCTCCCACTGGTGTTTCCCAGCCCTCTCCTGGATGCTCAGGGCTGGGTGTCAAACTGTGCTCTGCCTTTTTGGGGAGATGGCTCAGGGGGATGGGCTGAACCCACGTGGGACAGGTCTTGGGGTCCTGGCATCCAGTCTCTCTGCTCTCTTGGGGAAAAAATCCTCCTTCCTGCCCCACTTCTCCCCTCAAAATCGCATTAGCGCTCCCTTTATTCTTTGCTTCACGTTGCTGTCACTTGCTGGTCGCTCCTTCCTTTGATCCCTTTATTATTTTTATTTTGGAGATTTTTTTTCCTTTAACTTTTTTTTTTTTTTAAAAAAAAGCTCCATTAACGTGGACCCTGCTGATTAAATATAGCAATGAGACGTGCTGATCAAAGCGTGCCAGCCCTGGGGTGTAGTGCTTGGGCTGTTTCCCACCTCCTCCTCCTCTTCCTTCTTTCTGCTGGGACATGGAGGAGTACTAGGGCCTGCCACGAGTCCAGATAAATTGCTCCAGACCTTAAGCCCTGGCTGGAACAAACACCAAGTTTCCCCAATTTCCGTTTGTTGAGCCTGATGCTCAGGATCTGGGGTGTTGCTGTAATGCAGCAACACACCTCATGAATAAAGATTAAGTTGATTAAAAAGCAAAAACCCAGAGCAAGGCAGAATAAAAGGGATTTGCAGAGATTAGATGCTCTGGCACATCAGGAGTTCCCTAAAGGGCTGAGTGAACATGTTCAAGCATAAGAGCTTTAAGCCCTATTCCCTGTTTTGTAACTAATGGCTTTGGGTTGGGATGACTAACTCTCCCATTTGATAATCATCCCTGTGGGACACCGGTGAGATTTTGTGCACCAAAGGATGTGTGCAGTCCAGAGGCCAACATCCCCTGCCATAAACGGCTTTGTGCAGTTGTACAAACTGATCTGCCAGCAAGATGAACCCTTTTGCTGTGGCCAGATGTGGGGGAAATGGAGCAAAGGAGTGAGACTTGTACTCCAGCTGGCACGGCCTCCTCCATCCTCCTGCATCCCGAAGCCAGGGGTGTTCCTTTCTATCAGGTGCCTCCCTTGCCATCAGCTGCTCAAAGAACAGATTTTCATGAATGATCCTGAGGAGGAAGAAACCTCTATAAACACAAAAAATCAAAGTTTTTTAATTTGCATAAGTGAGGCTGAAAATGAAGCATCTCCACCTGGTGCCTCAGCAGGCAGTGTCCTGTCCCAGGTGTCTTGCCATGCATTGAGCCTGCTGGTCTCCTGGTGTCACAACCTGATCTTCCCATCCACTGCACCAGAACACGGGTCTATCCTCCCTAACAAATGGGAAAGAAGGGAGGAAAAGAACCCCAAACCCCATGCTCTTTTCTTTCCCAAGGGTCTCTTCTTCCCTAGGCTGCCCTGAGCTCCACACTGGCTGCCTCCTGCTCTGGTGTGTACTGGGCAAGGGGTGTTGTGTATTATTTAGTGAAGCAGCAGGGAAAGGAATGTGCATATGTAATCTAGAAAATCCTTTGTCCAGGATTTACCAGGGTAGATGTAAGGGCAAAATCCAGCCCGCTCCATTTTAGTGACGCAACTTCTGTCTTCATCAGAATTTATTATTTGCTCTTGAGTCTGCTGCAACATCGTTATTCTGGGCCAGGACCTTGTTTTTTAAGCCCTGTTTGAACGTGCAAGACTCTTCCTGTGCCCAAGAGATTATAAAGTAATCGACCTTTTAATTCTGGCCTGAAAATGTGATGCTTTCTGTGCCACATTTCCTTGCCCTCCCCTCCATCCCCTCATTTTCTTTCCCCTCCAGAGATGCTGTCACAGAGAGAGCTCTGACTGTGCCCAGGTGGGAAACCAGCCTTGGGATGATCTATGTCCATGTGGGACCTCTGGGTGCTCCAAAGCCCACCCCAAGGTGGAGAGGAGCATCCTCAGCAGTACTGGAAGGAGGCAGCTACAGAGCAGAATGCCAGCAGCAGCGGGGCGTAGAAAATTGAGCTAATTTTAAGATTTCCATGATAGATTTCCCAATTGGATTAATGTGACATGGTTGCTGGTGATGGCAGGGTCTGGAATTAATGGTTCAGGGTCCTCTTCCCTCCTGCCTGTCCCTGCGTGACCCAGGAGCTGTGACTCTTCCTGTGGTGTGGGTTGTTTTTTGTTTGTTGCTTTGGTTTGGGTTGGGGTTTTTTTGTGTGTGTGGGGGGAGCTTTTTGTGCTTGCCAAATTCTGTCACGGGCAATTACTCTCCCGTGTCTTCCAATTCCTGGGGGAGCATCCAGACAATTTGCTATCCCTCTCCCTGCTGAAGGAATCTGGGGTTGCAGGGAGTGCTGCAGCCCGGAGGTGGCCGCATTGCAGGCGTGGGAGCCCCGGTGAGCGCCTGAGCCTGCAAGATGCTCGCAGGAGCTCACACTGGTGGGGCTGCTTATCAGTTCCTTATCCTCTGGTTCCTTATCAAAATCAAACAACTGCTTTGCTCAGAGTTTCCGGATGGTGATGGGAGAGTGGAGGTTTGAGGGGGGTGTATTTGGGCTGGATGTGGAGGTCGGGGTAGTTGTGCTAGGATGCTGGAGGATGGAGCTGCTGTTATGGGAAGGTGGCAAAAAGCTCTGAATCCAACCACAGTGCAGCTGCAGTCACAACCATTCATCCTTAGCTGTTGTATTTTGGCAGAAATTAGTATTTCATCAATCCAGGCAGCTCTTTCTTTCCCCCTGTGGCTTCGGAAGGCAGAAGTCAGCAGCAATACAAACACTGAAGCGCCGTGTGCCGGGGATTAGCGACTTGGCAATTAAAATATTTGACCCACATCTCGTGGAGTACCAGCAAGGTCAGATGGAGCCGTGCTTCTTCCCAAAACTTCTCCTCAAAAGAATTTCATTACTGTGGTTACTTCTATTTGAACGGGCTTTTTGTTTTCTACTGAATTCAAAGGGAAGGGCTTGGGGTCCGGATTTGTGGGGCTGTGTGAGGGTTGGGCTCCTCAGCAGTGATGTTGGGGCTGCTGGGAGCAGTTCTGAGCACAGGTAGGTGATCTTTTCCAGAGCACAAACACCTCTGAATATTTACAGGACTCTTTCCATAAACACAGCGGAGAACAAGCATCTCCTTTTGTTCCTGAGATTGTACGTGCCGAGAATCCTCGTCCAAACAAACGAGCAGACTTTTTTTTTTTTCCAGAAAACATCACAGATCTTTCTTTTTTTTTTTTTTTTTTTTTTTTTTTTCCTTTTCCTCTCCTTTTCACATGTTGTTCACTCTGTTCTGCAAACAATGTTCTTTTTAAGCTCAGGCAGAAACCTCTATCTGTTTTCAGGACATGATGCGAGGGCAAAAACCAGCAGTGAGATTAAGCGGAAATCGTTTATAAAGGTCCTCTCATCCCAAAGCCTGGAGAGGGGGGAACAAAACCCAACCCCCCACTAAGCACAGCTCGGTTTGGATGGCTGGGCACACAGCTGGGGTGAAAGAGAGAACAGTCAGAGGGTTCATGGGCATCTCCCAGCCTGAGATCTGGCACAAACCCTCCTTGGTTTGGAATGGCAGCGAGTGACTAATGGGGCTGGAGGAAAACTGTGGATTTGTTCCCTTGGACCATGGACTGTTGGGTGTTCCACCAGAAAACCTGGGTCTTGCAGCCCCCCCATGGCCTGGGGAAGGGATTTTGGTGTCATAGGGTCTGAGGTTTGTGCTCTAGCTGGGGTCTCTTGTTGTGGATGGGTCCAGTAGCTTTGCCTGCCACCAAAAAAGTGTCTCCTCTGCTTCTCCTTCTCCAGGCAGGGCTGCTGAGATGCTGCAGCAGCCTGGTGGGAAACATCATTTCAGGGGTGAAACCACAGGGCTTGCAGAACCCCCCAGGCTCTGCCATCTTGGAGGGAAGTCAAATTGCTTGTCATCTTCACTTTCTGATGGGATGATGCTTCCAAAAAGGTGTGGGAGCACAAATTGCTGATGTGGACTCACCTCAGTGAAGGACACATCTGTATTATTTTCAATTATGTTGCCTGCTGAGTTTCTTCTAGGCTTTCCTAGACCCCTCCCAGGCTTACTCCAGGTGGGCTTTGATAGCTTGTTTTGATCCTGTCAAGCTGGCCTTGGAGTCCAGTGACAAGCAGGTCTTGCAGAGCCATAAATGTCTTCAGGGCCACCAGCTTTTTAGTGGGGAATTGCTGAGTTTGGGTAAATTTATCATTAGAGAGGAAACAGTGCTTCAGATCCTTCCTTGAGGAATGCACGACTCGGAGGGAGGGGGGAAAAATAAAAACAGAGAGAGAGAAACTAAAATCCTCCCTAGCAATATACACACATTGCTCAAAAAAATCCAAAACAAAACACATTTTTGAAATTCAACATATTTCCCTGTACCCACTCCCTGATTTTCTTTGGAAAATGAACTTCTGCCTAAACCTATTCAATCTCACAAAGCATTTCAATTTTAAGTGGAGTGCATATTCTGGAGGAACATGGTTCCATCAGAGTTTCTTCAGCCAGCTCTAATCCCAAATGCCTTGCTGTGACTAAGCCTCATTTCTATGTTAAGTACCTGAGCTTGCCCATAAGGGCCAGGTGAAAACTCAATCAGTCAAGTACCCTCCCTGCAGCTGCCTTGTTAAACATCCAGGTTTTAAAATTTTTCTTCTCTTTTCTTCAGTGCAGCAGAGGTGAAAGATCCCCTGGGGAGAGGCAGAGTTTAATTCCTGAGAAACCAACTCACACCTTGACACTGGGAAGTTCCTCAAGGGAGAGGAGGGACAAGGGGAGCCACAGCTTCTCTGAGCAACCTGGGCCAAGGTCTCACCCTCGTAGTGAAGAATTTCCTCCTAAGATCTCATCCCAATCTCCCCTTGAAACTGTTCCCCCTCATCCTACCAATCCATGCCGTTGTAGAAAGTCCTTCTCTAGCTTTCCTGTAGCCCTTTCAGATACTGGAATGTGCTCTTCAGTCTCTCTCCTCTTCTGTCCTTTTTCACCCCTGGGCTCGAGTGCCACTTCCCTACACCCCAGTGTTTCTCCTGAAGCCTCCTCTGGCAAAGCTGTGCAGATGGGTCACCAGGAGGTCCTCCTACAACCATTTAACCCAGGTCCACACTGGGGACAACCCCTTGGGCTGCCTTCTTGTTCCTCTGGCCAGGAGGACATTGCTGTACGTCAAGGCTGAACTGGATCCGACCCCGGGGCAGTGGTGCTTATGTAAGATATTTACTGTGTGCCCCAAACTGCCTTGGGCAGGAGCCAACGTGCTGATTAGGTGACGTCTGCTCAGGACAGGGTGGATTTTGCCTCTGAGCATCTGCTGCCTGGTCTGGTGGTCTCTGAGGCACTGCCCTGAGGTCATTTATGTAAGAAGCCAGTTGGGCTCTTTGGCTGCGGCCAGTCCTTTGGGAAAGCTTCTGGGTTATTATAGGAGGTGGCTGTCTGACCTTTGGGATGTCCAGCCTGCCTGGGCTCTGCTCTGAGCAGCCATTGGTTCACTGATCACTGCTGCTCTTTCCTCCTCCACGTCCTAAAATAATCCATCCCGTGGGTGAGGGAAGGGGGAGCTGGGCGCTGGTGGTGCAGTGAGGAGAGCAAGAGGATCGATGGCTTCCATGGCACCTTTTGGATCATCCCATGGCAAAAAGCCAAAGCTGGGCTCATCCCGCCTAGTCTGGGACATGGAGCTAGCACTGAGCTTATGTACGAGGTCTAGGAAATACCATCTGCTACTCCAAATCCTTCCCCCAAGCACTGCAGGTCATGACAGCAGCTGATAAGCTTCTTGCTTCCTCCTTTTTGCTGTATTTTCCAGACTGGATCTCAGAGCAGCATAGCCTCTGGCCTGATCGTGGGGTGGTGGCATGCTGGAGGCATGTGGTTTTCCCAAGCTGTCTCTTTTTCTACTCTTCAGGCTCCCAACTTTTGGCCACAGTGCAATGCCCTGGTCAAGGTGTCCTCGAGTGTTTGGCCTGGGCATCTCTGCATGCGTTGAGGTAGGGTCAGTGCCCTAAAGTCCCCCAAAAGATGATTGTGACCACAGAAAATGTACATTGCATCATCTGCTGTGGGGTAGGGTTATGTTTTGAGGAGGTTATGATTGTTTGGACCAACCTTGCTCGTGGTGGAGCAATGCTCAGGCTCCTGGAGGTGAGCAGCGTGCGCTGTGAGGGAGGAGAGAAATGTGGGAAGAGTTGGAGGAGGATGCTGGGGAGTGATATCCCCAGGGGACCCTGCTGAAACAAGCTCTAATGGGTGAAATTAAGCTGAATAGAAAAGGAAAATTTCCTGAGATTTGGAGCCTCCCAAGGGACACTGTGCAGTCCCAGAAGCACAGTCCCCATGGCAAACACAGGGATGGGAAGGATAGGACCAAACCTCAGTGTGGGACCTGTGTCCCCACCACAGGGCAGTGCTTGAGTTTGCAGTGAGCCTGAACCCACCCTGTGGCACCGGGTCCCCTCACTTAGGGACACCAGTGCTGGGATGCAGTGGCTGATGCTGGCAGTGTCCATGTCATGGCTGGGGCTGGAATCCAGCTGGAAGCTGGATGGAGCAATCCTTTATTAGCAAAATCTGCAGAGTTTTGCTGGCTACAAGTGACATCTCATTTTGTTTGCTGACAAAAATACAAATTTCTTTGCTTCCCTGCCCCACGCTGCCCATTTTGAGGGAGAAATGGCCCAGTTGCTCCATGGTTTTCCACAGGACAGATTGTTGCTCCTGGCTGATGGTTCCTCAGACCTCAGCAGTTCCTGCTGCCTTTGCCATTTTTTCCTGGGGGAGTGGACACAAAGATGCTGAGCCCAGGGAACCAGACCTGCTGGGCATGGTGCCCCCCTGCACCCAGCCTGCAGAGATGTTCTGCACCCCTGGAGGGTGGTGGTTTAACTTTTGTTCCCTCCAGCATTTTCTGGTCCCCAGACCTCATGAGTGGTCTCAGGAAAGCACAACAGGCAATGAGCCTCAGAACTGTGATCCCCCCACCAGCAGTCTGGTTCCTTCCCTGCCCTCCCTCCTGGCCACACTGAAGCCCCAGCAGAGACCAGAAGTTCACAGGGAAGTATCCTGTCCTTCTTCCAGATAAATCTAAGGCAGTGCCACAGTTCATCACTCCTCATCCCCCAAGTTCATCTTCCCTTGGCTATTTTGGTCATGCTTCCTGCTAGTCAATTGCTCTTGTAATCCTTGAGATGTTCTGGACATGGAGACTTAGGTCTGAGTATCCATCTCTCTGTCATCTGAGTGCTCCTTGGGCTGAGATTTTCCCCCCCATCCCTACACCACAAATATCTTTTCTTCTGCACAAGGCCAGGACCCCTTTTTTCCCCTTTGCTGGGTGCCCACGCAGCCTCTTCGGGCGCTTCAGGGATGAGACCAATGCCCACAAACCCACGCCATCCGCCCTCTGCGTTCCCTGGCCTGTTCTCTTCCTGAAACCTGCTGGGATTTGGCCCTCCTCACCCCTGCCCTGGCCAACAGCCTGGCCTGGCAGAGCTGCCATCCCACCCTGACGGTGGTGCCGGTGCCCGGAGCAGATGGCAGCAGCCGTCCGGTCCCTTCCCTGCGGATGATTTTTTTATTTTATTTTATTTTTTTTTTTCAGACAGGAGTGTGATGGCTTCAGTTTGGCTGAAGAGTCAGGGGGAGGTGTGTTAATGGTACCAATAACAGCTTTTTTTAACTGTGATTGATGAGAGCTGAGGTCCTAACTCAACAGCACCCTGCCTGTGCCCAGTGGATGGGGAGGAGGTGGACATGACTGATTTGGGCCATCAGATGGCAACCTGGAGCCCAGAAATGGCCTTTCCAAGAGCAGAGGTGGGAAGGGAGTGGGGTAGAGGGAGAGGCAGACCCCCAGGGCTGTCCTGCACAGAGCTGCCATGGTTTGAGTTTCAGGTGTCTTGGCTGGGCTCTAGGGTGGTTCCTGCATCCCTCAGCCTCAGCTCTTTCTCAGCTTGTGCTTTTCAGCTCCCCTCACTGCTAGCATCTCCTCCAAGCTTATTTTCCCCCTCTCCCTCCTGCTGCAAACCACCTTGGAATGCCCAGGGACGATTCCCACGGGAGCAAACCCTTGGCTTGTGGCAATTTGCCAACAACCCTGCACTTTCAGGGGCTCAGCACCACCAGCAATGCTCAAAATCCATCTTCTGGCTGCCAGGCTTCTGGGGGTGCTGGAGGATGGGGAGTCACATCCCCCAGGCCAAGTCCCTCGCTGTGGGATGCGGTGGCACCGCTGCCCCGTGCCACAGGGAGGGTGGGTGACTTTGCACCTTTCCCCATCCCTGCTTCCCCTTTCTCTCCCCCTTGGCTCCTTCCTCCAGGAGGTCTGACACTAATGCAGTGGGAATGTGGGACTGATGGGCAGCAGCCCTCCCTTTGGGCCATCCATCTTGATTAAATGAACCCTAATGGCTCCAGGCTGACTCCCTGGCAGGGAAGGGGCTGGCCTGATCCCCCACCAGCTGCACCCTTGCTCTCCCTCTTACCCACCTGTCCTGGCTTTGATGGCTTTGAAGTCACAAGCCAAGGCTCCTCTGGCCATGGGGTGAGGCTGTGTCCCAGTGTCCCAGCCTAAGGGGTACTAGCAGCATCATTTGGGGATGCTGGGTTTCCCCATGGTGCTCCCCAGCCCAGCAGTGCCCAGAGCTGATGGCAAAAGTACAGGGGAATTGTTTGGGACCCTCTGATTCCATGTTAGGATGGAAATCCGTGCCAGGATGGAAATCCCAGGCTATTTCTTTGCATTTCCCACAGCAAAGCAGGCAGTGGGGGGGGAAGCCACCAGTACGGCAGCAGGAACACCAGCCTGGCTGGCCCTGCCTGCTCCATCTGGGCACATCCTGAGGGCTGTGTCCCTCTGTGTCCCACAACCCTCAAACATCTCCTACTTGCTGCTTTGATGGAGAAACCCCCTGGGGAGGTGGCCCCAAAGTGCCACCAGAGCAGTGGGCAAGCAGGACTTCTGGGCCAGGGACTTCCCATCTGCTCCCCCTGCTCTGGTGGGTGCCTCCTGGCCTGGCCCAGCCCTGCAGCTGCTTTCTATGCTGCCCAGAGAATTAATTACATTATAATTACATTATAATTAATTGCTGGAGGGATGGGCAGGATTTGGAAAGCTTTCCATGAGGGATGAGGATGGTGGGATGGAGGAGAGGCATGAGCTGGGGTGTCAGGGGTTGCATGAGCAGGGGTTTGGGCCAGGGCACTGCTGGTGGCCACTATGGCTGGCATGTGGGCTAGTGACCCCTCCATCTGCAAAGCCCAAATCCCTGCTGTGAGCTGAGTGTCCCTGGGGATTTAGGCAGAGTGCTGCCAGAACAAGGCCCCGAAGGGCTTTTCATCCAGGGATTTCAAAGCATGGGTTGGAATTCAGTGTTTGTGGGGTTGGTGAGATGGGGCAGGGGAGAGGAGATATCACCCCAAGATGCTGTGGAGGTTGGGGGTGTTTGGGGGTGCTGAGGGGAAGCACAAAGCTCCATTGCCATGCTGGGAAGAGGATTAGAAGTGAGGATGAGGAGAGTCCCTGCTCTGGGGTGCTGCTAAAGGGAAGAGGGAGGGATTGCTGGTGCCAAACCTGTGGTGAGAGATGAAAAGTGAAGACTGGGAAGGGGTTTGAGGTGATACGAGAGGGAGGTGGGGCACGTGTGGCTACTTCTTCATCTGCTTTTTTAGGATTTTATGTGAGTGATATCCTGGCTGTGTGACAGCCAAGCTGCCCAAGGTTCAGCATCACTGTCAGGGCTGGAGGTCTCCTGGCTGGGATTTTTTTATTTTTGAACAAAGCCTGCGAATCCCCAAGAAAGGAGCAGGGGATTCACAGACAACTGAGTGTAGAAGAAGTCTAGCAAAAAATTACAGATGGTGGCTGGTTTGTATCTCCCTCTGGCTCCAAGCCAGGTGGGGTGATGAGTCCCCTGCAGCATCTCCCCTGCCCCTGCTCCCCTCCATGCTGCAGCAGGACTTTGCTTTGACCCTCTCCAAAAAGGCCTCACTGTTCTGAGGACAGGGTGACCTGGAGTTACCCAAAGCCTCACAAAAAGCTTAAAATAATGCTCATAACTTGGACTCCAATCTTTAAAAAAAAAAACAACAAAACAAAAAACCAAAACAATCCAACAAAAAAACGCAACAAATTCCCGCCTGCAATAAAAAGAAGTGGCTTCAAGTCCCAGCCCTCCCCCTACCCCCGGATCCTTCCCACAACACTCAGACCCTGAATCCAGCTGAAGCTGGAGCGAAGCCTCCAGGGACACGGTACCTGCCATCGATTTTTCGTGGAAGGTGTCCAAAAAGGGCAGTGATGGAGTGTGGGGCTGCAACCCCCCTCCTCCCACAGCACCCGGCAGGGGGGGAGCTGAGGTGGAGCCGTGGGGAGAGGGGCAGTGGCTTTATTTGGGTTTTTTTGTGTGGCTGTGGGAGCCGGGTTGTATGAGGAAAGGAAGAGGAAGCCATCGAGGTGGAGGAAAGGAAAAAGAAGAGGGAGAAGAAGGACGGGGGGGAAGCAGCCATTAGGAAAGTGCTGATGCAGAGGTTCACTCGTGTCTACGGGCAGAGTTGGAGTAGTTGCTGTTCACGGACAAAGGCGGTAGGAGGGAGTGGAGCTTTGTAGAAGCAGGAGCTTGTCTCACTGGGTGTCTGTGTTTCATTCCCTGTCAAAAGGCTGGGAGCTGAGGGAGGGAGAGAGGGGGGGGGGGGGAGCAAAAAAAAAAAAAAAAAATCAGGGAAGCGCCGAGCTGCAGCGCTCGCTGAGGATCAGATAGCAAGAAAACCAATAGCAGTGAGAAAAAAAAAACAACCAACCCACACCAACCAACCATCCATCCCACCCACCCTCCACGCTGAGGCTGAAGCAGGCAGGTCCCTGCCAACTCCACAGCAGAGGGAGCAGGGAAGGAGTCCACCTCCCCGGGCAGGAGCGGAGTTGAGCCCGAAGGATTTGATGACACTTTGGCGACGATGGGTCCCCCAGCATCTTCCAGAGCCCATTTGAGGGTGAAGGCTCTGAAAGCACAGAGGGAGTTTGAAGCTAAATTCACCTGAGTCTGGATCTCTTGATCGCTGGGATTTATCTGGCTTTTTAATTTTTCTCCGAAGGAGTGACAGGGGAAAACCAAACCAGGAAAAAAAAACGATTTTTTTTTTTCATCTCCCTCTTTTTTTTTTTTTTTTAATTTTAATTTTTTTTCTTTATTTTGGAAGAAGCTATATCTATATTTTTTTTCTTCCCCTGTGGTTGGAATGGAGGGGTTGGGTCTGTGCCTGAGAAGCAGCAGCCGAACGTCAGTCCTGGGAGAAAGCCGAGTGGATCTGGGGTCCCCTGCCAGCTAACTCTCCAGGACCCGCAGCCCCACGGCCCGGGGAGGGGGGGCTGGATGCACTGAGAGGTAAGTGACTTCTCCAGCATCCACACACCAGCTCCTCCAGCTCCGTCTTCATCCCAAGTCAGAGGCAAAAACAGCAGTCTCATAGTGAGTCAATCGCTTCCACCTTTCCCAGCCCTAATGGAGAAATCAGACGGGGAAGTTTCGCAGCTCTGACCTCCCGGCTCCCCAGCTCCCTGTCCCCAGAATGAAGGTTTTGAGGGGTTTGGTGTGTGTGTGGGATTTTGCAAAGCTGGTCCCTGTCCCACGGGCCCCCACCCTCCGCGGCGAGCAGCGAGGGTTTGCCACTGCTTTTCGGGGAGTGTCGGCGCCTCACCGGGCTCCCATTCCTTCCTCCTCCCTTCCAGGTTGCTTCCTCAGCCAAAACTTTTGCACACCAGCTTTTTGGGTTGTTTTTTAGAGATGCCCCCACTGGGCTTCTCCCCCTCCGTGGGTGCACATGTGTGTTTGCCTTTACACGTGTGCCCCGCACGCTCGCCTGAACCTCCTCTTCCCACCTCGCATGCTTGGGCTGAGCCCCAGGAGCTGAGGGCTTTGGGGGGGTTGAGGGGGGGGGATTGTGCTTCGAAGGCAAACTGCAAAGCGCAGGGAAAACAGCAAAGCAACCCAACAACGACAGCAGCAGCAGCAGCAGCAGCATAATTGCATCACTGTAATAGTATCGGCGCTGAGAGCAAGCCAGCCTAGTAAAATTGTCCAGAAAATGAGCTGTACTAAAGTGCCTCCAGTTAGCAGCACCTGCACGCCTTCTCTGGGTGCTTGAGGCTATTTGTATTTTTAGAAGTCTCTCTTAATTATAGAGCAAAGAGTGTTTAGAGGGGGGGGGAAATGGTGTGTATTTAGCAGCATTTGTTCCCGGACAGTTTTGCTGCAAATAACGAGCGCAAAATCACCAAATAGGGGTTTTTCTCCCATCCTTCCTTGTGATTTTTGAACCACCTGTTTTGCAGTGGTGTCAGCAAACGAGAGCTGGGTTGGTTTTTTTTTTTTTTTCTTTCCTGTTCTTAGAAAGCATGGTGGTGACTTTGCTTGCGTGCAAAAAGGATGGGAAGTGATCCCATTGCCTTCCCATGGCCCCCTCTGCACCCCAAATCCACCCCAGTCTCAGAAGAGCCGTAAAACCTCCCTGGTCCCAGCCCTTTGGTGACACTGATGGGGACCGGGGACTTGTGTGCCAGTGCTGGGTCTCCTGCAGGCACCAAAGAGCTGGGGATGTTTTAGTTTGCTGCAAAAAAAAAACCAAAACCCAAACCCTGCAACAACTCATTTTGGTTTTATAAATCTCCTTCCCCTTGTCCCCTTCTCCGTAAAACTTTCTGGGGCCTTTAGTTCTGAACAGCAGGTGAAATTCCCTTTGTGTGCGAGCACAAAGCAACAAAGGCACCAGAAAATAATGAAAACAAAACTTAAAAAAAAAAAAAATTAAAAATCCTTGCCTGCTCCTTTCAGGCCTGGAATAACAGTGAGAGTTCCCACCTGCACCGGATAGGCTGAATAAAATGCTGGCTTTGCAGGGAAGGCACCTTAAAGGCCACTTTATTTCTTGCCTCTGATCTAAAACACACTTTGTTGTTCTTCACCCCAAAGAGTTGCTCTACCTCTGAAGTCAAGGTGAATTTTTTCTGAGCTTTGGAATGCCATGGCCAGTCCCACGGGACCAGCTGGGGCAGGATGTGGTGCTCCCCACCGGCTCCATAGCACGGTGCTGGGGTGCTCTGGGATGCTTTGGGATGCTCTGGGCATGGCTGTGCCTTGCCGTGGGTTCCCCCCCCTTCTTCTCCCCACCAGTGGAGGCTGCAGGGGGATGGGAACCGTTTCCCTCTGCGGATAAACTTTGGAGGAACTCCCGGGGGAGCTGCTGGGTGAGCTGAAACCCAGTGGTTTTTCCCCAGTTGGTCTCAGGTTTTAGGGTGTAAATGCTGTTAAGGGGCTCAGGAGCTGCAGCCAGCTCCTGCATGGGGAGGAAAGGGGATGGGGTGGCAGTTCTGAGGTCTCTGTCTCCAGAAAGAGTGGGAACGCCGCTGCCCAGAGGGATTGCTGGGGGATGGATCCATCCCCTCTCCCATCACCGCTCGGGTGCTTGGCACAGGGATCAGGCACCTTATGTAAGCAGTGCTGGCAGTGCCATGCCCCGGCCTTGCTGTGCCATCATGCTCTGCCATGGCCTCGCCATCTCCCTTATCCCTCTTTTTGGGGTTCTCCTCCAGGTGCTCTGCTGTAGGGAATGGTTTGCGGAGATGGGGGCTGCAGGGCTGGCAGCAGCTCCAAGCCCAGGGGATCGTGGTTTCTGCAGAGTTCATGATTTCATCTTAGTGCTGGCCCTGGGGTGCCTGAGGTGGCACCTGGACCCCTTTCCAGGCCCTTCTGCACCCCTTGGCCTGGGTTGGGTTCAGCAGAGCAGGGCAAGGGATGGCTCTCAGGGATGAGAAGGGAGAAACCAGCCCAGCTTGCACCCATCCCTCCTGCTGCTGTCTCTCTGCGGGAGCCTGGAATGTCCTCTGAGGGTGGGCAAGGACCTGTGTCCCTGTCCCAGATCAGGAGCTTCTCCCTCCATCCTTCCTGCAGGCCCCTGGCTGCCCAGTTCCCACCTGTCCAGATTCCCTGCCCCCCGTGTGTCTGAAATGGAGGAAAAGAGAGAGGGAAAAAAAACATTTGGGGGCTCAGGGAGCTCCTACATCCCATCCCTGCTCCAGCTTCTGCTTTGGGGTGGGAAGGAGAAGGGGGACAGGTGGCCGGGGGTGGTCTCAGTGCTGTCCCCACAGCCCTGGGTGACTGTGGGACTGTCACCTCGCTGGGCCATGCCCCTTTTTCACCCTTCCTGACTCGTTCCTAGCTTGTTCCCAGTTCTGGACAGATCCTTTGGTCCCAGCTCCATCCTGGCTCCCAGCTCACTCCCTTGTTCCCAGTTTGCAGTGAGGAAGGGCTGCTGGTGGGCGATGGTTTATTTGCAAAGCTCTCTCAGATTCCCCCGTTGGACTTCTGAAGCATCTGGTATCACTATCTCAACGTCATTATGAATTAATTAACATTAATTCCTTGTTCTGGTATCTCCTATTGCCGGGAGCCTTAGCCTGGGCTTTCCCCCCCCCCCCCGTGCCCAAATAGAACTGGCCAGATCCTGACTACACCTGGTGGGATGGAGCCATGGGCTCCCCATCCCTGTCCCCATCCTTCTCAGTGACAGAGGATGCTGCCAGGTTTCTGCTGGAATGTCCAGGAGAGCCCCTCAGTGCCTGCCCACTCCCTTTGCCACTGCCACGGGGTGTGGGGGTTTCATGGATGGGGCTGCAGGGCAGGTGATGCCAGGGCTATCCCATGGGAGAATCCTCTCTCCTGTAGTGTTGGGAAACTCCCATCCTGGCTCCTCAACCTGTGCTGGAGGCACTGGGGATGCTGATCCCAAGGAAATTGGCCACAGCGATGCTGTCCCCAGGGATACTGTCCCTCTGGGGACATAGGGATGGATATAGGGACACAGCAGGTGGATGCAAGCTGGGAAGGAGGCTGGGATCCTGTGTCCTGGCTGTGTTCATCCCACTCCATGAGTCACCCCGGGGGAGACACAGCGCTGGGGTCACAGCCTGGCCACCTGGCTCTGTCCCTGTGCTCTGGTTTGCATGGTGAGCACTGGGGCAGCCACTGCTGAGGGCTGTAGAGGGGTTTGGTGGGATGTGGGTGCTGCACCCACCACCCCCCATCCCCAGACCACCCCTTTGCCTGTCCCGTTCCCTGCCCCACAGCACCCCCCCACTCCTGCACACCTCTGTCACCCCACTGCCACCACCACGTGTGCCATGGCAGGGCCACCCCAAACCCCTGGGCACCCCTTGCAGCCTGGGCTGGGTGGTGGTGGGGATACCTCCGGGTGCTCCGGGAGCCCTGGGGCTGAGCTGGGGTGGGGGATGGCAGCTCCTGGGTGGGTTGGGGGACAACCCTGGTGTCCCACATCCCTGGAGCCCAGCTTGGGCTTACGTAACAGCCATGCTGCAGTCTGCTCTGCTCAGCCACCGGTGCCACCAGCAGAGCTGCAGAGCCAGCCCAGCTCCTGGGATATTTGGTGGGTTTTTTTTTTTAGGGAGAGGAGGGAGAAAAAGAGACATCTGAGGGGGCAGGCAGGCCCCGGGGGTGGCCGGGATGTGGAAGGGGTGGTGGGTAGGGCTGGATAGGTGTGAGGGCTGGGGTGTCTGCCCCCACCCAGCCCCCTCTGCCTGGTGACCTTGGGAGAAATCCCATCTGGGTGGCAGCACCCTGTGGAAGGGGAGGCTGGGGAGGGGGAGAGCAGGGAGAGCCCTGCCCTGGTGCTAAGTGAGAGGTCAGTTAGAGACTCTGCTGGGATCCTCTGCCAACCACACTCCCATCTCTACGGTCCTCAGAGAACACAGTCCCAGGGTGCAGGTGGGGAAACTGAGGCAGAGGGCTGGGACTCCCTCTGGGGAGCACATAGAAGGGGGTCCCTCTGCACAGGGGGGAGGAGATGGGACATTACCCCTGGGATACCCCCAGGCTGAGCTCTGCCCCTGGAGCAGATATCCCTGTTCAGGTCTGGCACCTTGGAGCTCGCTGTGTGTGCTGTGAGCCGGTGACATGGATGGAGCTGGGGGGGCAGATCCAGCACCCTTCCTGCCCCCAGCCTGAGTCCCCAGAGAGGCTCAGGGTGCTGGACAGAGGAGCCTGGGGGAGACAGCTTTCTGCCAGGTTGTGCTGAGGCTGTGGCCTGGCTGGTGGCCAGTGTGTCACCATGTCCCTTGGCTGCCAGGATCCACTTGGGAGCTGCCAGGAGCCATGGGGTGCCCCAGGGCTGTGGGTAGGTGAGGGGTGCTGGTTGCAAGCCTGGGGCTTGGGGTGGTACCCACTGAGGGTCCCCTCCAGCTGAAATGCCACCAGGGCTCTGCTGTGGCACAGCTCTGCTCCAGCACAGTTTGCTGGAAGAGGATTTGTACCCAGAGCTAAGGGCTCCAGCTCCATCCCAGTTGTCTCCCAGCATGTGGGGACCTCATGGGTCTCTGTTCCCCCCCCAGAGATTTGCAGGGTCACCCAGTGGAGCTGGGCTGCACCACTCTGGTGTCTTGTGGCCCCAATGGGGGCTGATGCCACCACTCATCAGTGCCTCTGGGGAGGGCCAGGACTGCCCCCAGTCCCCCACCCTTCCTCTCCCTTTCTGCCCCTCTTTCCCAGGCTCAGGGGGCATTGCTGGGTGGGACAGAGCCCAGACACCCCCTGGCACACTGCAGATCCCACTGTCACCCACAGTGCACAAACAGCACAGGGACCCAACTCCCCAAAGCCAGGGGGGAAGCAAGGACACCAGTGAGCTCATCCCTCCTGCCCAGGCTGGGAAAATCATCACATTGTGCTGCTCACTGTGAGAGGCTGAAAGGCCTTTGGTTCCCTTTTAGGATGCATCTGGAAAGGAGCCACCAAAACAAATGCCAGGGAAAAAAAAAAAAAAAGAAGCCTTTAGCAATGGGTAGTTTCTTCATGGGTTTGGAGGGATCAAAATGCAGATCCCTCACTTCTGGGAGCCTTTTTGGGGAGGATACCCCAGTGCGTGGCTGCAGGGATTAATTAATCTCTCCCAAGGCTGTGCAGTGAGTGCTGGATCAAGTTCTTGTCTTTTGAAATGCTCGATGGGTCCCACTGGATGGTTGGGACATCTGGGAAACCTTGGGTGCTGCTCTGGATCCTGCTGCTCTTCATCTGCACAGCAGCAGAACCCTGGCACAGGGACAACCCCTGAGGGTCTGGAACACCCATCATGGGGGGGTCCTGCTCCCCAGCCTCGGGTGCCCCAGAGGTGGATCTGGCAGTGTGGGTCTCATCTGGGCTGAGAACACTTTCCAACTGGTTACACACGAGGCCCAGCTAATCTCCATCTGACAGGGAGTCATCCTGCCTACCACGGGCAGGGCTGTAATGACAATGTACTTAACGGGGCTGATGAATTAAGTGCATCTTATAAATGCATCAGATATTAAAATTCCCGTATAATTACAGTGCAATGGATTATGTGTGGTGCTGAAGGGAAGCAATTCGGCAGAGCAAAGGAATTACAGTGGAGAGAGGAGAGCCAGGGCAGTGTAATTACACACAGCTCTGCTCCCGTGGGGGGGCAAAGCCAGGGGTGGGGTTGGAGCTGCAGATGGAGGGATGCTGAGCAGCACCCGGGGCTTGGCCGGGCTGGGATTGAGGGAAGCAAGTGGGACCTGAAGGGTTTTGTGGAGGGGACAGACAGAGAAGGCTTTGCTCTGTGGATTCACCTCTTCCTGGGAGGAAAGCACCCATGGGGCTGGAGTCTGTGGAGTCTGTGTCCATAGCTCATCTCAGCACCCACTGTCCCCGTGTCCCCACGGGCACACGTGGGCTGGTGTGTGGCACAGCAGGCAGTGCTTGAGCAGATCAGCAAGAGAATCTGATTCCTCTTCTCTTCTTCTCTTCTCTTCTCTTCTCTTCTCTTCTCTTCTCTTCTCTTCTCTTCTCTTCTCTTCTCTTCTCTTCTCTTCTCTTCTCTTCTCTTCTCTTCTCTTCTCTTCTCTTCTCTTCTCTTCTCTTCTCTTCTCTTCTCTTCTCTTCTCTTCTCTTCTCTTCTCTTCTCCTTCTCCTTCTCTTCCCTTCCCTTCCTTCCCTTCCCTTCCCTTCCCTTCCCTTCCCTTCCCTTCCCTTCCCTTCCCTTCCTTCCCTTCCTTCCCTTCCCTTCCCTTCCCTTCCCTTCCCTTCCCTTCCCTTCCCTTCCCTTCCCTTCCCTTCCCTTCCCTTCCTTCCCTTCCCTTCCCTTCCCTTCCCTTCCCTTCCCTTCCCTTCCCTTCCCTTCCCTTCCCTTCCCTTCCCTTCCCCTCTTCTCTTCTCTTCTCTTCTCTTCTCTTCTCTTCTCTTCTCTTCTCTTCTCTTCTCTTCTCTTCTCTTCTCTTCTCTTCTCTTCTCTTCTCTTCTCTTCTCTTCTCTTCTCTTCTCTTCTCTTCTCTTCTCTTCTCTTCTCTTCTCTCTTCTTCTCTTCTCTTCTCTTCTCTTCTCTTCTCTTCTCTTCTCTTCTCTTCTCTTCTCTTCTCTCTCTTCTCTTCTCTTCTCTTCTCTTCTCTCTCTTCTCTCTCTTCTCTTCTCTTCTCTTCTCCTCTCCTCCTCTCCTCTCCTCTTGTCTCCTCTCCTCTCCTCTCCTCTCCTCTCCTCTCCTCTCCTCCTCTTCTCTCTCTCCATCTTAATCCTTTTTCCCTCTTTCTACATTTTATCTTTTTTTTTTTTCCTATCTTCTTTTTATAGTTCCCTTTAACTTTTTCCTTCACTTTTCCCCTTCCCCCTCCCTCTCAGGATCAGTGTTCCCAGATCCCCAGATGTCTGTATGTTCGTGATGTTGGAGCAGAGGTTTCCATGTCACCCAACACCCCAGGTGACACTGAATGGCACAGCTGGTCTCACATTCCCATTTCTCCATATTTCCCAGTGTTGGTGACACAGGGGGGGTCTCCCTGCTGTTTCCTGCCTGGGGTGGGGGTGCCACCTGCAAGGGGTCTCAGGGGAAGAACATCCCCAGCCTGACCCAGCTGCGGGGCTGCCAGGGCAAAGCCTTTGCTCTTCCCATTAATTCCATGAGTGGTGCCACCCCCAGACAATTCAGTAGTGTTGTCCAGGGCTCTAAGAAGGGCATGGAGAAAGTGGGGTGCAGGATGTCCACGGGTTGGAGGGGAGGGCAGTTCGTCGAAGCACCCACCAACCAAAACCCTGCAAGAACCCCCGACCCATTCCCCCAGGACCTGCAGCACCTTCTCATCCTCTCCTCCCCCTTTCCTTCCACTCCAAAAGGGACAAGAGTCCTTCAGGACCGCTGTCCCCACCGTGTCCCTGGGCCCCCGGGGTGATGCCTCCTTTCCTTTTGTGCTCGTTCCCTAATTAGTAAAAATCTGGCACTCTGCACCCTTCTCCCAGCCATTAATTATTATTAATTATTTGTTATGCAAATAACGTTGACGAGCGCAGCGCCGTAGGCAACACAAGGGAAAACCAGTCCCGGCTCCAGGAGGTTTATGTAATGGGGGTGAGGGGACATGGCAGGACCCCCCGGGGACACAGAGTGTCCTGGTGTCCCCTGGGAGCTGGGGACATGTCGATGGCCTCAGTGGCTGCAGGGACATGGGGATGTGGGATGGAAAATGGGACTTTTTGGGGTCTGGGGGGATGAGGGTGATGAGGGGACCCTGTCAGTGATGGGTGGCTGAGGTGGGTGCTGCTGGTTGAGGCAGGAAAGGTGATCTCTGGGTGGGTTTGTGGGTGCCAAGGGGTCCGGTCCCACCTCTTTCCCTGTGATCTCTCCCCGAGGGCAGCGTCTGGGGAGAAGCTGGGATGTTTGGCCACACGATTCCGTTTCAATAAGTGGCAGTTTCCTGTCTCCCTCCTCCCAGCTGGAGGGTGGAGAGGGTCAGGACCTGGCTGTGCATCCCTCCCCCCCCACCTCCTGGCCACTGACCCCCAGGAGGTTATTTTGGTGCTCCTCTTCCTTTATTTCACCTCCTCCCAGACCTCTCTGCCCCATCCTCTTCCCTCTGTGCTCCCCCCATGCCTCTGAGCTCATCACTGACCCCAGATGCAACCACCAGTCACATCCCAGTGTCACGGGGTGGTAACAGTGGTGGCACTGAGCTGCAGTGGCACTGGGGCTCCTGCCCAAGCCCTTCCTGAGCAATTGGAAAGGGAACTGAGAAAAACAAACAAAAAAAAAGGAACTTAAAGGGAGGAAAGAATTAATAAGGATCCTGGCATGGGGCGGCTGCTGGTGTAAAGCAGAGTGGAGATTTGGGGTGAGAAATGTGTTTTTGCCACTCTTGCTGGGGGGTGGGCAATGCCTGGGTGGTTGCAGGGCTGCTCCCACCCCTCCCAAGGTGCTGAGCCCAAGCCCACCCTGCACCCTTCCAGCTCTGCTGCACACCCTGTGCCACATGGGGCACCGGGACCTCCCTCCCCATCCCCTGTGGTTTTTCCTTGTTTGCACCTACTGGATCCCCCAGCCACCACCTCATGCAGAAACCCCCTTTATTTTCTGCACCCCAGAGTCCTTGCCTTGGGCATTTCTTTAGGGGGAAACTGAAAACAGGGGTGGGAGAGGAGCTTTGCTCAGTGCTGCAGCCGACGTCCCACACAACTTTCCCATTATTCCTGTGCCTGATGTCCATGGGGACCTCAGCTTCTTTTCTTCCTTGGCTGCTGCAGGAATCAGCTCTGGTTGTTTCCAGGGTTATCTCCATCCTCCAGCTTGCTGCACACTCTGCTGGTTCCCCACCCTCCGAGGGCCTGGGCTCTACCCAACACGTGGCCCCACAGAGGAGGGTGATATCTTTAATTCCCCACCACCAATAACAGGTTTGGAGCTAAATCTGGGGAAATCACCAACGAAGGGTTTGGAGCTAAACCTGGGGTAATTTTGGGGACTCGTGGAATTCTCCCCTTTTGCTCCTGCAGCTGCCTGGGCACTTGTGTGCTCTTGCTGCTCCATCCCCAGCCCCAGCAGAGCCCGGTGGCTGCAGGGGGGGGCTGTAGCCAGCTGCCTGTTTCTAATAAAGCTCCACTCCTGCTGTGAGCCACACGAGTCCTCTCTGGCTCCAGATGATAACTGTGGTGATGCTGCTGCCGGACGGAGCCGGTGGTGAACGGGAAAAGTGGTTGAAGGTGAAAAAAAAAAAAAGAAGTGGTTGAAGATGCAGGGTCCAGCTCTGCATCTGTGCAATGAGGATGCTCTAAGGAAACAAAAAGATCCTCTAAAAAAAAAGAGCTGGCCCCCCATGATGGGGGCTGCAGGGGGATGGAGGTGGCAGGAGGAGGGCCGGGATGTTGCATGGAGCACAGCAGGAAGGAAACACTGAGTGAGGACACAGCCAGCACTGCCTGCATGTCCTTACATATGTGCTATTTTCAGCTTGACGGGGAGCAGGCCAAGTTCTCCAACAGATTGAGTTTGGAGCTGAAATCCTCCTCTCCTCCTCCCCCTTGCCCAGCACCCACTGCATGCAGGCACGGGGAGTCCAAGTGCACCCAGGGCACCTCACCCTGCCCTATTCCAGCTCTGTTCCCAACAGGAGGATGCTCGTGCTACCCCAATGCCTTCCTATAGCAAAGCACAGGATCTGACCCTGCTTCTGTGTGGGCAGTTGGCTCCAGCTTCTCCCCTTCCCTCTTTGGGATGGTCCAGACACTGGCACCAGGATCCTCCCAAGCCCATCCCAACCCCATCACAGACCTTGCTCTCCTTACTTTTTCTTCCAAGCAGGAAAGATCCCTAATTCCTCCTTTCCCTAAACCCCCCCCTCCTCTCACCTTCCCTCTCGCCCATCATTCTGACCTTTCCAGAAGTGCAGCTGCTTTTGCAGCCGTGTCCTCACTCTGCTTGAAATGCAGGGAAGAAATCCATGTGCAACTTAACTGTCTCAGCACCCTGTAATCATTTTGTCAGCCAAAAAGCACTTTTTGTCAAACCCCCACAGGCAAACCGGGAGGGGATGAATTGGGGAGAGGCACCTGACACCACTCTCTGCTTTTCTTCCCCCCCCCCTTTTTTTTCATCTTAGGTTTTGCTTTTCGGGTGCAACGAGTGTTGGGTTTGGTCCCTCTCTGGGTGCTTGGGTGACTGTCCAGAGTGACTGAAAAGAAAAAGGAAAATGCTGTGGGAGAGCAGTGATGCTGGAGAAAATGCAGCGCCGGTGGCTGGGTTTGCTCAACAAAGGGCAATTATGCAATGGGAGGAGAAAGGCCTTGGGCTGGAGAGGAGAGTCCAGCAGGGACTAATGGAGCCTTGGTCACTGGGATGGCCCCAAGAGTGGCCCCAGCCCCTCTTTTGGCTGCTGGGGGGGTATAAAATGGCTCCTTCTGCTGCAGCAGGAGGTTAATGCCATGGGTTTGCTCCGTCCTGAGAGCAAAAGGAGGTTGTGGCTGTCCCATCCCTGGAAGTGTTGAAAGCCAGGTTGGATGGGACCAGGAACAACCTAGTCTAGTGGGAGGTGTCCCTGCCCTTGCAGGGGCTTGGCACTAGATGATCTTTAAGGTCCCTTCCAACCCAAACCTGCTATGAAATGGAGAGCAATTCCTTCCTATAGGGCCAAGGCCCTAAATGAGACGTGGTTGCCTTTGATGCTGGTTCTCCCTCTCTAGCTCTGGGATCAGTGTGTGTGTGTGTGCCCTTTGAAGCCCCTTCAGCATCCCCAGTGAGCACCTGAGGTCACAGGGGTGTGTGACACCAGCCCCTTATCCCTTGGGAAAAGGCTGGAGGGCATCTCTTAGTGAAGAGAGTTCATATGGCCTCGAGGACCAACTCTGCATGGGGGTTGCCAGGAGCAGGGTGACAGGGCTGGGGACACAGGACCTCTGATTTGGGCTTTGCAGGCTGGCAGTGTGGCTCTCCTCTCATTCCTTTTTTTTTTATTATTCTTTTTTTGGTTGGCTCTTGCCCCAGTGTCGGGGTGAGCTGCCTGTGCCAGCCTGCGTCACACGAGCACGGCAGGGAGCCCTCCCCATCCCTTCTGCTAAGGAGGAAGAAAATTCTTGGGATAGTGGCAGGACTGGAAGGTCAAAGCCATCTCAGCCCCCCAGTTCTGCCCCTGATCCCCCCTCACATCTTTCCCTTGCAAAGAGGGGCTGGGGATGAGGTGAGAAGAGGGAATCTTGTGTCCAAGCTGGTAGAATGGGAAAAATGATCCAAAGCCCTGCCTAACAAACAGGAGGTCTTGAACTCTTCATGAAGTGTTTGGAGGTCTCAGTCACTAAAAAAAACCAAACAACAAACCACTCAAAAACCCACTTTCAAATGCTCCTTGTCTAATTAGGGTAGCGGGAAGGACTCATCCATCGTTGTGTGTCAGGTGTGTCCTCAGCTGCACACGTGAAATTTGGGCCATCAAGCACTCGCAGCCGCCGTCACAGCGAGGTGCCCCTGGCCAGAGACAGCTCCTTAAATCATCCCCCAGCACTGGGGAAATGGCAGACAGCTCGAGAATGAAAAGGTGAAACATCCTTGCTGGAGCTTTTGGCTTGAATTATTTGCTCAGCTTTAAGAATAAGTTACACACGAGCAAAATTGAAGTGGTTCGGATGATTTGTTTTGGGTTTTTTTGGGGGGAAACTCATCCAGTGGATGGTGTGGAGCTGAGCACGGCTGCTCCAGCAGCCTCTGAGAATGGGGACTGAGCTGCTCTGGGAAGATGGGCTGAAAAAAGAGGGCCAAAATAACCCCTCTTTAATGCATTTGGGTACAGTATTGAGACAGGAGAGCTGGGATTGAAGCTTTTCCCTGGTTTTGCTGGAGGCGGAGAGGAAAGCAGTGGTGGGGATGATTCTCCTCTGTCTCTTCTCCACTGGCCCCGTTGTTTCCATGGGCAAATACCTGGCAGGCATTAGCAGGGCAAACTTTGGGCTCTTTTCCCTGCTTTATTCCTGGTTAGTTTGACTAAATCCAGCTCTTTTAGGATTAATGCCTCCAGCACTGCTGGTTGTGACCCCCCCTTGCCAACGCGCGTGCTGAGCTTCTGCAACTTCCCTTTTATTACTGAAAATGAGAAGTTGCTTTTTCTGTTTTTTTTTTGTTTGTTTGTTTGTTTGTTTGTTTGTTTTTCCCCCCGGGATCACAGATTGCAAATAATGATTGCCTGAGACACAGGCTGCTTCCCAGCTTGCTGACACGGGGGTGGGATTGCTGGTGACACCAGGAGCCAGGCCAGTGCTACTTTGGTACAGCCCAACAGGCACCTTAATTTAACTCTCCTTAATTTAACACTCCTCAATATAACTCACCTTGATTTAACACTCCCCTTACCCATCTTTGTCATTTTTAATGAAGCAGAGGGGATGAGGTCTTGCACTAAATATTGGGTGAGTTTGATGTGCTGCTCACATGAAGCCAGTGGCTGGGGTGGGTCCTGCTCCTTTGGGCTGCTGTGGGTCCTATTATCTCCTGTCCCCTATTTAACAGGGTCACGTGGAGCACAAGGAGCTGTTTGCACCAAGCACCCAGAGCTGAACCTGTATTCCTGGATTTATTGCTTTCTATTGGCTGCCTTTTCTCCTGTTTTCTTTCTGTGGGGTTATTTATAGCTGGGCCAACTCCTTTCCCCATCCTCACCCACTCCTTCCTCTGCCTCGAGGACCCAGGTAGCTTGTTCCCACCAAAGGATGCTGGCAGGGCTTTGCCCAAGGGCACAGGTATAAAAACTCCTGCAGGAACAATTTGCTACAGCATTTATGCTGAACCAGCCAAATTGGGCAGTTTCAGGGCAGCAGCTGGGAGTCCACTGAAATTATTTTCCCTCTTGCTTCCAGCTCAATCCCGTCACACAAAATTGTTTCACAAGGAAAAAGTAAACTGCCAATCCTTCCTCCTCTGGGCTGGGACCTGATCTTGGTATTTTCTGCAGCAGGGAAGTATCAGTTTCCCCCAGATCCTGCCCTGTGTGGCTCCCATACAGGGTTTGATGATGCCAGACCATGTCCCCTGGGGCATCCCAGGGTCTGGGCGCCTGGTGCTGGAGGGCAGGGAGATCTCCAAGAGCCTGGAGTGCTGCTCTGTGTCTGCCTGGCTGCTGGCAGGACCCAGCAACCTTTCCCCCACATCGAAAGCCTGCTTTAAGGGTAAAGAAAAAAAAAAGAAAAAAATAAGAAACAAGATAAATAACACAAGCAAATCAGTAGCTGCGATGTCATCTGTGTCTCCAGCATGGCACAGTGGGGACAAGCCCCCCAAACACCTACCATGGGTGACTGAAAGAGGTGGCACCAGCCTTCCTCCCCCCTTCCTACCCCTCCCAGAGGAATGTCCTGTTTCTCCAGGGAATGACATATCTCCTTGGCATCTCTCTCTTTGGGAGCTTTGACTTCTTTCCCAACTGTGGCTCTCCAGCCTCAGCAGCATGTCGTGGATATTTTTTTATTCCTCTTGGTCCCCCTCCTGTTGATCCCAAGGGGAAGGAGGCTGCTTGGGAATCTCTCAGGCAGCCCTCTGGCCAGAGGGGATGGAGGGCTGGGGGCATGAGTTACCAGTTCACTTGTTTTCCTCCTGTGGGGCTTCAAAAAGTGATGGGCTGATGGGTTTGGAGTCTCAGGGGGGCAATTTCCCTGGCAGCATCCACGTTGTGTCACCTCTCTGCTTGGCTCTGTGACGACAGTGTTGATTTGAATTCTTCCAACCTAAGACTGATTTAAATGATGGTGAAGTTGGGGGGTGGCGTGTGGGAGTAGAGCACTGAGCACAATTCTTTTTCGGTTGTCATATGCCTCCATAAAGACTTCTTCTGCCTTGGGGATTTGCATAGATCCCTGGTCCAGATTGTGCTACAAAACCCACTGGTGGTCTGCAGAGCTATGGCAACAGCTCCTCTGCTGGCTCCCAGAGCACTCCCAAAGCCAGAAAGTTTTGATGTGTTTGCAAGTCTTTGTGCCAGGGACGTTCCTCTTTGGTTTGGGGGCTGCAGCCAGGGCTCAGGGGGTAGCCAGGAGTCCCCCCCAACTCCTGACCCACATCATTCTCCCTCCTCTGTAGCCCCATCACCTTGGAGATGTGATCCTATCCCATCCTATCCCATCCTATCCCATCCTATCCTATCCTATCCTATCCTATCCTATCCTATCCTATCCTATTCCATTCCATTCCATTCCATTCCATTCTTTTCTATTTTTCTACTTTCTATTATCTTCTTTTTTTTTCTTATCTTCTATTTTCTATTATTTTCTATTATTTTCTATTTTCTAGCCTACCCACCACCGGCTTGTGCTGCTTTGCCCAGCACTCCCAGCCTCACACCCGGCACCACTCTAATTTGATGCTAAAGCAGTGAGGTTCAGGGAAAACCAAACCAAACCAAACCCCAAACAACCCACCCATTCTCAGTGTTTTGGGGGAAAATAGGTGTTTGGGTAATGACCTCATGGGGAGGGCAGCTGCAGCCTGAGCCCTTCTCCTCCCGGTGAAACCGCAGGAGGCGAAGGAGAGAGATCGTGCAAATGTCCCAGCCCCAGGCAAAGCTTAATTCAGTGCTTGTAATCGCTGAGGACACGCACATCTGTAGGAGAGCAGGCTCCCTGCCTCGCACTGCTCCCAGAAGGGCTTGTTTGTTTAATTTTATCTCGCGGAGAAAATTATAAAAGGAAAAAGAAAAGAAAAAAAAAAAGAAAAAGAAAAAGAAAAAAAAAACCAAACCACCAAACCACCACCTTGTGGTTTTGCTCAGCTGCAGCATAAAAACGGCCCAGCAGAGCCTGGAGAGCACCAGGGAGTGAAAGCCTCACCTGAGCCCAGGTATTTCCTTCCAGAAGAGAGAGGGGCAGCAAAGGGGCTGGGACCCTGCTGCCTCCCCACACCCCAGCACCGGGCAGGATGGAGCCAGGTGGGAGGAATCCCCAGATCTGCAGAAATCTCTCCATGGCATCGCCACCCTGGGGATGCCGTGGGGAGGGAGTTGTTGTCCTGCATCCCCACCCCCAAACACCCACCTCACACCGGTGTAAAACCCCAGCTGTATCCGTCAAAAAATCAGCTATTTTGGGAGGCTCGGGGGGGGGGCCTCAGCAGGGACCCCACTGCAGCAGCCCAGCCTGGCCAGATGCCAGCAATGAGCTTTTGGACTGAGCAGAGCGGGTCCAGTTGAATTTTAGAGCCCCCAAAAATACTAAAAAAAGGAGATCTTTGGGATGCTGAGTGCTTTGCAAGCTGCCACCTAAACCCTGCCACGGCCACGGCTGCTGAGGGCTGGTGCGGCTGGAAAACGTGGGAGTGTTTGTGCTCTGGTTTCAGCTCATTTTCTTTGCTGTCATTAGTTTAAATTTCCGAGGGAGTCTGGGCTTGGCATCAGATGCTGACATCCTTTAATTTAGCAAATGTAAAAATGGGACCTTTTCCAACTGGAGCGATTAGAAACGTCCCGCTCGGTTCCCTCAGCCGCGGTGTCGGGTGCTGGACGGGCCCCTCACCCCCTGCTGGCAGCCACCCTGCTCCCCCTCCTTGGGGTGACAGTCCTCACCCCCTGCTGGCAGCCACCCTGCTCCCCCTCCTTGGGGTGACAGTCCTCACCCCCTGCTGACAGTCACCCCACTCCCCCTCCTCGGGGTGGCAGTGGCTGAGACCTCCCACACTCATCACATGGGTGTGAGAGCCCATCAGCACCATCCCTACCCACTGCACGGCCCTCTTGGGATGACAAAGAGTGCTGGAGGGATGGGTGGAAGAGGGGGGCCTGCTGGGGGGAGGGAGGGACAGAGCTGTGTCCCTCGTGTCCCCAGCAGTGACCCCCCTGTGCCCTGACAAGGGGCTTCTCCACCTCCAGGTTTGTGTCTCACAGAGTGTCCCCCCTCACCCTTAAGCTGCTTAATGAGGGTTAAGAGGCTGAGGGGGTCATTAGCAGCCATTAATGCCACAGCCCTGCAGGTGTCCCTGACAACAGCCCCCAGCACCCACCCTGCTGCTAGCACCAGGGGTGCCACAAGCCAGCATCATGGGTGCTACAAGATTGTCAGTGCTCAGCCACCCCCCCAAGCCCAACGGGTGGCTGGTTTTAAGGGGGACGGGGGGGGGTTTACCCCTCATTGCAATGATCCCAGCTGCCTCTTTGGGAAGGGAGGTGGTTGGTGGTGTGTGGCATCCCTATGGATACCTTCTCCCCCCCCCCCAGCACCACCCACCCTGGTCCCTCTCTCTCTGCCTCCCGCGGCTCTGCAGCATCCCTGGGCGGTCGCCTGGAGACGGCCGTGGTGGGGTTGCCACAGCGACGGAGCCTTCCCTCAGCATCCCTCCAACTCCACAGCCTTGGCCAAAGTTGGCCGAGAGAAAAATAACCCCCGCCCCCCGAGATCTGACACCTCCTCCTCCACCCCGACCCCAAAATGAGTGAAAAGGACAGGGAAACTGAGGGAAACTGAGGCACAGATGGAGAGGGAGGTGGCTGTGAGGTGATGGAGATTTAGGAAGCTACCTGGGGGGTGTCATGGGGCAAAAAGTGGTGGAAATGGGGGTGGTGGAGGGTAGGGGGTACCCACAGTTGCTGGGAAAGGGGCAGGGAGGTGGTCAGTGCTTTTTGGGGGCAGGTGCTTGTGCAGCAGCTCTGTGGGAGCCCTCCCAGCAGCAGCGGGTGACCGTCACCATGGCAATGTCAGCCTCACTCTGGCTGTCATCGGCTGTGACTTCCATCGTGTGCTGGGATGGGCTGGAGGGGTGGGTGCACGCTGAGGTGGGGGGGTAGGGGGGGTTATCAGGCCCCTGAGCCCTGCCCAAAACCTGAGCTCCCCCACAGAGGGTGGCGGGACCGACATCAATGCCACCATCAGTGTCCCTTAGGATGGGGTCTCATGAGGTGGTACCCAGCCCTGGGGACCTGCTGTGGTGAGGAAGAGGAGGGTGAAGCCCTTTGGGGTGAGGCTGGCAGTGGTGGTCCCCGCCATGGAGATGTTCCCCCCACCCCCAGGCTATAATTACAGACGCTGGAGGGCGAGGAGAGGTTACGTAACTTTGGCATATGGAAAATTCTTTCTGCTCCCTTATCGGCTTTATAAATACCTGGAACTCAGGCCAGGCCAGGCTGGGGGGAAGGTGATGACATGGGCTACAGCTGGTGCCCACACTCGGGCCCTCCCAGCTGCCCTGCCTCAGTTTCCCCTTCTCCAGGGGTGAGCGTATCCCTGCTGCATCCCACTGCTGTGCTGAGAGGAGAGCTCTGGTAGGACCAGCAAAAGTTTTCCACCTGCAGAAAAGATGGGTGATTTGTCTTCCTCCCCTGCAAAAGGCTTGGAGGTGCATTTTTGGGTCGTGGCCATCACTAAAAATCAGTTTCAAAAACCTGAGGTCCTGCCTGCAAGCACCTTACCACTGGGCCCTCAGCTGGTGTCACATCCCCCCGGGTTTTTATTCCCTTGCACCCTTTTGGCTGGTCCTTCCCAGCTTAAAAACCTCTGGGTTGGGACCGGGTGGTGCCTTGGCCACTGCTGGTTGTGACCAGGATGCTCCCCCTGTCCTGCTGCCCCTACTCCCCCTGGCACCATCCCAGCCCTCAGTGACATCCCAGGATGGAGATGTAGGGTGGAGGAGGGATACTGGTGGGTCCTGAGCATCACTGTGGCTGTCTGGGACAGAGGGGGCTGGAGCAGTGTCGTCCCCCCCCTTCCCCTTCCCCTTCCCCTTCCCCTTCCCCTTCCCCTTCCCCTTCCCCTTCCCCTTCCCCTTCCCCTTCCCCTTCCCCTTCCCCTTCCCCTTCCCCTTCCCTTCCCCTTCCCCTTCCCCTTCCCCTTCCCCCTCCCTTTCCCCTTCCCCAGGTGCATTTGCATTTACACCACTCACAAAGTTCTCTGTCCCGGGGCTGTTGGAGGGGGAGGGTTTGGGGCCGTATCGATCCCGAGCAGCCAAGGGCAGCCAGGGCAGGGTTGTGTAACCCTCCGTGTGGCTCTGCACTGGGGCTGTCACCGTGTCACCCCCCCTGCTGCCACCAGAGCCCTGGCTCCTGCACCTCTGCTCCCTGCCCACCCCTCCAGGCCCTGCTGGGATGCTGCCTGACCTCTGGCTCTGCACCTTCCAGGGATGTTGGTGGGTAGGAGCAGGACCCCAGGGGTCTGGGGGCTGCTGTGGCTGCCAGCAGTGTGAGACCACCCCAAAAATCTTCTCTTGATGGTGTTTTGGTGCCCTGCTCCTCATTAACCCCCCAACACAGGCACAGCAGTGCCAACACCAAGCTTTGCAGTCACCTTCCTTATTTTAGGCTTGCCCAGGTGGTTTTCATAGGGCTGGCCTAAAAAAACCCCAAAATTCCTGACTTCTACCTTTGTTACTTTCATGACCCAGTGAGCCACCCATCCATGACCTGGGCTATGCAGAGGAAAGGGTGTTTGCAACCTGGTGCAAACCTGGTGTTTGCCCAACCTCTCACAGGTTTCAAAAAAAACCTTTTAAATGCCCAGGGCCCTGCCCACCAGGTCTGCAGCTGCCAGGGCCCTGAACAGAAGTAATGAAAAGGAGTTATTTTAGGGATTTTTACATCTGCCCAGAGGATACCTTCATGTGCACCTCCATTTGAGGAGGGTTTCCCACAGGAGGTGGGTGCCTTGGGTGGTGGGGTGCTTGGAGCTCAACGTTGGGCAGAGATTTGGCTTCTTGCTGCTGGGGCTGGGCCAAGAGGGCACCCAGGGCTGGTACCCACTGGCAGGGAATGAGGGAGGATTAATTGAGCTGCTGATCTCTGATGAGGAGAGGGGCTGGGGAGCAGTGACCCCCCCTGGTGTTATGCAATGCCTGTGTGTAATCTTCCCTGCAGCAGATAAAGACGATCCCCCAGATACCCTGCCCTGCCTCTGCCTCCCCTGCAGATACTTGGATTTGGGGCTGCCTGGGGGTTTCCAGCTCCCCAGTGGAAAGGGCAGACACCAAGGTCAGAAAAACCTGGTGCCCTCCTTCAACCAGACTCAGCTGGAGGAATGAGAGCGTTTAAGGGACCCCTCACAGGGTCTGAAAGATGCTGGAACTCTTGAATTTGTGTGGGCAGAGCCATGAGCTCCAGGGAAATCAGTAGCCACAAAGCACTGTAAAGGCTTCTTTCATCTTGAGGATGCTGGGCAGCATCCCACGTGTGCCAGAGGGGTTTGTGACCCCCCAGCAGAAAAGAAGGATTTTTCTTCCCCCTCTAGGAAAATCTTGAATCTTGCTCTTGGGTCATGGCCATTGTAAAATGAAAAAGCAAAGAACCAAGATCTTGCCTTGGAGCACTGATTGCCTGGCCCCAGTGTGTGATCCCCCAGGTCTGAAGTGTTGCATCCTTCTGGATGGTCCTTCACATCCCAGAATCTGAAAATCCCCTTTGAGTTGCTTCTCTTCCAGTCCCTTGAGACTGGCCCCATCCTGAGCACATTTCCTCTAAGTTATCTTGTGCTTCCTCCCACCAACAGCTCTCCTCTGCCATACCCACAGTTTTGCTCCCTACCTCTTAGAAATGCCACCAAAGGTGGTTGTCCCCTTCTCTGGTGGTGGCTCCCACAGCTGCAGCTGAGGTGCAGCAGCTCCTGTGAATGTAGGGAAGAAGTGAGGCTGGGATCTGAGCCAAGATAGCAGCAAAGTCCCCACCACCCTCTCACTCCCTTGGCCACCCCTGTTGGGCTCAGCATCTGAGATCTCAGTGCAGTCCTGGGGTAAGCAGGGCCAGGAGGGGGGTTCAGCCTGAGCACAGCATTGAGCATCCTCCTGATGGGCCACGGAGATGATCAGAGGCTGGAGCCAGGCTGAGGGTTTTGGGGTTGTTCAGCCTGGAGAAGAGAAGGGGAGACCTTAGAGCACCTTCCAGTGCCTAAAGGGGATCCAGGAAAGCTGGGGAGGGACTTGGGACAAGGGTCTGGAGGGATGGGACCAAGGGGAATGGTTTAAAACTGAAATAGAAGAGATTGAGAGGAGATTTGAGGAAGAAATTCTTCCCTGTGAGGGTGCTGAGCCCCTGGTTGCCCAGAGAAGCTGTGGCTGCCCCATCCCTGGCAGTGTTGAAGGTTGGATGGGGCTTGGAGCACCCTGGGCTGGTGGGAGGTGTCCCTGCCCATGGCAGGGGTGGCACTGGGTGATCTTTAAGATCCCTTCCAATCCATACAATTCTAGGAATCTATAATTCCCCCCCATCTGCTTCCTCCAGGGGTTAAAAGTCAATCTTAGGGCTCTTGCTGACACCTTAACCCTCCGTGATGCCTCAAGGTGCTGGATATGATTCTGGGGTGGAAATGGCATCTTCACCCCTGTTGTATTTTACATCAAGAGCTGAGGGATCTGTGCATCCCAAGCTGCCTCCCATGAGGCAACCTGTTCCTTCCCATGACATTCCCAGCCAAAACTCTGCACGTCCAGCATTGCTCCCAACCTGCCTCACATCTCTCCTTCAGGATAAACATTTCCCTGGGCTCTGCCCACACGAGTGTATCCCTCCAGCAGGAGACAAAGCTCCTGGAGAAGGAATTCGTGTTGGGTGAGAGCGGAGCAAGTTGGGAAAACCCTTCTTGGGAGTGATGGGATTTGGGAAAGGGGAGTTGATGGGAGCTGGGAAAGAGGGAGTTAGAGGATTAGTCCAGCTGTGGGCAGGCTGGGGCTGAACAGGGTCCAGACCCATCACCTCCTGCCTCTAACCCAAAGGTGTGGGCAGCAAGCACTTTGGGAGAGGGCTCCTGAAATAATTCTTGCCCGTGATACCCAAGGGATGCAGCATGGGAGCCCCTGGGTGCTGCAGCCCTCAGCTCATCTCCATCTGCTTGGTGATAAAAATCAGCTTGGAGACATTTGCCCTTTCAGTCCCCTTTTTGCCTCTCTTCCCACGGTGCTTTTTAGCAGCTGAGTGATTCCCCTGGGCTGGGACAGGGTTTTTGCCCTCCCCATGGAGCCTCCTGGTATGTACTGGATGGGAACCCCCCCATTCCTGGTGGGAATCTGAGTCCTTGCAGAGGCTCCAGCAATGGCACAAGCAGGGGTCAGGGCAAGCAGGATCCTGGCTGCTGGGTTCTGGCTCTGCCACTTTCTGCCTGCATTGCTCCAGCACTGGTGTTTGTCCCTGGGAAGGTTTGGGGCTGGAACCTGGCACCTCTCCAGATTTGGGAGCCACCCCCAAGGTCACCCATCCAAAAGCCACTTCTGGCCCACAGGGGTGAGGGTCTTTGGGGAGGGATACTCCCATCATAGCCTTGGTGGGGAAGGGGACTTGCTTGGGGACAGGCAGGTGCTATGGCAGTGCTATGGCACTTCAAAGCCCCAGACACCTCCCAGGAAAGGGAAATGGAAAAGGAAACAGACATGGAAATGGAAATAGAAATAGAAATAATAGAAATGATAGAAATAGAAATAGAAATAAAAAATGGAAATGGAAAGGAAAAGGGAAATGGAAATGGAAAGGGAAAGGGAAATAGAAATAGAAATAGAAATAGAAATAGAAATAGAAATAGAAATAGAAATAGAAATAGAAATAGAAATAGAAATGGAAAGGGAAAGGCAAGTGGGAAGGAATGAAGGAAGGAGGGAGAAAGAAAATATAAGGGAGAGAGAAAGGGAAATAGGAAATGGAAAGGGAAATGGAAATAGAAATAGAAATTGAAATGGAAAGGGGAAGGGAGAGGAAAAGGAAAAGGAAAAGGAATATAAGGAATATGAGCAGGAGAGAAAGAAGAAAGGACGAAACAGAGCAAGAAAGGAAGGAAGGGAGGAGGGAAGGAGTCTGGGGGAAGGTGTAGGGGTGGTGAGGGTCCCTGCCATGGGTCCCACCCAGAGGAAATAATCTTCACATTCCAAACACCCCACAGAGCCCATAGCCAGCTCCCTTCCTCCACCCAGCACCAGGCATCTCCATCATCCATGTCCCAGCCCCACCAGCTCTGGGAGGCTCCTGGAACACCCCTGCTCACTGTGGCAGGACATGGGGAGAGCATGGCCACCTCAAAGCCTTTATTCCCAGGGCTATGGGGCTGTCAGGACAAATCCTGTGGGGTGTGGGGAACGGGGCATCAGCAGGCTGGGAAAGCTTCCCTCCCCCTCACTAAATCCCTTTCCCTGCGCAGGACAGTGGGTTACGGGACTCGAGCAGAGGTTGGATTTAAAGGAGATTACAACTTCTCCCCCAGGATAATCTAGAAATTCAATTAAAACTCTCTGTCTCTCAGCTGGGCTGCAGCAGGGCCACGGGGCACCCTGCACCCCACAGCCATGGCCAAGGAGCTCTGGGGTGACCCCCCTGGGCACACACCAGGTAAGGGCTGCCCCTCTCCTTCTGGGGATCCATTCACAGCCCCCTTGCTGTCAGAGGGAGCTGGGGCTCTGCCCCTTCCTGGGGTGATTTGCTGGGATATTAACACCCATCCTCTGAGCTGGGGGATACAGGAGGGGCAGCAGGGAAGGGGGTGTGGGGAAGGGGCTGCGGGTGCCCCGGAGCTTTTAGGAAGAGTGTTGCAGGGTCAGGGGGGTCTGGCTGCATCCCCTGGGGTTTTGGGGCATCTTTTGGCAGCCTCTGGTGTGACTGACCCTGCCAAGGCCTTTGGCCCCCCCTTGCCCTCACCCTCACCCCCTGGCCATGTCCTTCTGTGCTGCTGTAGGGATGTGGGTGAACAGACAGACAGACAGAGAGTATGTCCCAGCTGAGCCAGGTAGGATTCAAGACACAGCAGAGCAACAGGGCTGGCTGGGGACACTGTGGGTGCTGCTGTGTTCTCCAAACCCCCCGTGCTGCAGCTTGATAGGGGGATGTGACCCAGAAGCAGTGGAAGGGACAGTGGGATCCTGGGGTCCATCACAGCAGTGTGTGGGTGCTGGAGCTCCCAGTACGGGGGCAGCCAGACTGGGATGCTGGGTCCCTCCATCCTGCCATGGAGCTGGGGATCAACTGTGTGCTCTGTGCAGCCTCCAAAGGGATCTTTTCCAGGATGTCCTCTGATGCAGAACAGATTTACCAGGACTTTTGGGGTGCTTAAGCACAAGAGGTACCTGTCCCTAGCAGTGCTGAGTGCTGCATGTGGCTTCTTCTCTCCTCCCACGCCTGTGGTGGCATCTGCATGTGGCTCCCCCTTGCCGCTGGTCTCCCCTTCCTTGTCCCCTGTGCCTCATTTTCCCTCCTGTGTGCACCATCAGGACTTACAGACAGCAGTGTCTGGCACTGAGGGGGTAGGGGTCTGCGTGTTGCACCCATCTTCCTGCAAAAAGGAGCAGGTTTTCCTCCTTAGGAAGGAGGTGGGAGCCACTGGGGTGGGAGCCTCTTTCCTGCCCTCCCTGGCACCTGGAATCATTTATCCTCTGGATTTATCAGAGCCTGGCCAGTCCTGTGTCAGCCCTTAATTTATTGGGAGTGCCCAATGATGGAGGGGTTGTAGGAGGGAGTGAGTCCAGCAGCAGTGGGGAGCAGCCTGGGGTCACTGTTTGGCATTCCAGCTCTGGCCCCCCACCTCTGCTGGCCCCCACCCCTCATTTAGTGGGTGCTCAGCACTGGTCAGGCTGCTGGGGCAGGAAGAACGGGGGTGGTTTGTGTACCCCAGGCTGTGCAGGTTCATCCCCAGCCCTGCACCCAGAGCTCAGCTCCCTCCTCTTGCTGACATTGCTGTCCCACTGCCGGGGCAGGAAGGGCACCAGTGCAGGAGATGAGATAGCAGTGTTATCTCCTGGTATCACCCAGTGTGACCTCCTTGCCTTGTCCCCTCTCGGGCTGTCACCTCTCCTGCCAGGGCACCCATGGTTTGGCTCCTTGAACTCCCCATCCAGGTTGATCCCACCCAAACGCTGCCAGGTTCCTCTTACGCTCCCATCAACTGGGAGAAAAATTCATGCTGGGATAACACGGGGGCAGGGACAGGGATGGCAGCTTGGTGACTGCCTCCCCAGCCCCAAAATGTGTCCCCTGTGGAATTTCAGGGAATGGTGTGATGATAAATCACATGGATACCTTCAGCCAGCTCTAACAAATGATCTCCCCAGGACTCAGCTCCCGGTGTGCTGACTGCTCAGGGTATTGCTGTAACATTTAACTCCCCTTTAAAACAAAAAAATTAAAACCAACCAACCAAACAAAAGAATAAATAAAATGAGCCATGCAGTTGGTAGGTTGCTGGAGACACTTGGATTCTCTGTGGTGGGAGTTTGGTTGCCACTGTTTGGTGACAGGAGTCCTGGTCTGGGATGTCACCCATCAGGTGGGGTCTGTGAGGAGCTCAGGGGGAGCTGTGGCTCCTTCCCACTCCCAAATATCCCAGGGCTGTTTTTTTTCCTGTGCTTTAATGCTGATAATGCTGCATAAGATGTGTGGCAGGGGATGGTCCTGGATCTCCCCGACCCCCTGTGTGGTTTTGTCACCACCCAAGCCGGTGATGGGATTTAGGGTCCTGGAGTGAGGGGGAGTTTGGAGTTTGTTGGGAGGGGACATGGGAAGGGGTGGAGGAGAGGGGAGGGGGGGGAAGAAGGCAAGTGGGAAGGAATGAAGGAAGGAGGGAGAAAGAAAATATAAGGGAGAGAGAAAGAAAGGAAAATAGGAAGTGGAAAGGGAAATGGAAATGGAAATGGAAATAGAAATAGAAATAGAAATTGAAATTGAAATTGAAATTGAAATGGAAATGGAAACGGAAAGGGAAAGGAAAAAGAATGTGAGCAGGATGTAAAGAAGGAAAGGAAAAAACAGAGAGAGCAAGAAAGGAAGGAAGGGAGGAGGGAAGGAGTCTGGGGGAAGGTGCAGGGGTGGTGAGGGTCCCTGTGATTGTCACCTCAGGGATGGCAGTGCCTCTGCAGTCAGCTGGGCACGTCTGCCATTCCAGCACAGTTAATCCAGACCCCAACTAATCCTCCCGTGGGTCATTGGGAGCTCATTGCATTTTGTTCACTTCTCAAATGCATCCAGAATTAAAACAAACAAACAAACAAACAAACAAACAAAACCACTACAGTAAATTCAGCCGGTGGCAAAAGCATTCAGCGTATTGCCCTGAGGCAAGCTGGAGGGGTGATGGAGAAAGAGCCTTTTCTGGCTCCAGATGCTCAGCTTTTGTTAAAAAATAGAATTAATATTAATGAATGCAGCTGGTGTGATGAGGAAGACTTGGGATGGGTGACCAGGCTGGGGTTTGGCAGTGTGAACCTGCAGCTTCAGCTCTGAGAGGCCCTTTGACTTCCAGGGAGTCACTATATTTACTACATTTGTAAATCTTCCCCATGAATATGAAATGTGCCTATTTTGTGCTTCCCCATGGAAGGATCTGTAAGGATGTAAGGATGTAAGGATCCTTAAGGATGCTGTAAGGATGGAGAGGATCTTGTGCTTACTGCTCCAGCCAGGTGTGAGCAATCTCCTGGTCTGTCTTCTGCCCTGACAGCAAACAACTGTGAAGCTTGAAAAAAATCAGCTTTTTTTTTTTAAAAAAAAATGGTTGTGTGCATTGCAGTTGGTGGAAATATGTTATTTGGTATCTAAGATGGTGCCACACGTGGGACTTTGGGGATCTGGAAGATTCAGGCAGATTGTTACTGCTCCTACCTGCAGAGCTGAGCTCCCATAGGGATCCCCAGGTCAGATTTGGGGAGAGTTTCAAGAAAAGGCAATCCAGGGTTTGCTGTGCTTGGCAACGCTCTCCAGAGCTGTGGAGTGGTCTGGGCCACAGTGTCATGGAAAGGATGTTCTCATCCCAGTGTGTCCCCAGGGCTTGGAGCTGATTGCAGGGATCGACCTCATTGATGGGACCAACAGATCCGACACGGCACGTCCTGCCCAGACCCTCTGCCCCTGTGCCAGGGGACAGGGAGTCACAGGGGGCTCTGCACCAGCTCCCACCACCACCTTGTGTGTCCCCAGCACGGGGGGTTCCATCCCCGGAGGCACATCCCATGTTGCAAAAGAATAGGATGAGCTGCAGCAAGGGTTGGTTTGGGGGGTGCTCCTGCTGTGGATCGTGGAATCCCAGACTGGTTTGGGTTGGAAGGAATCCTAAAGACCCTGCAGCTCCAACCCCCTGTCATAGGCAGGGACACTTCCTTTGAACAGGTTGCTCACAGTCCTGTCCAGCCTTGAAAACTTCCAGGGATGGGGCATCCCTGGCATCTCTTTGGGGTGCTTGGGACATGCCACCTGGCTTCTCCACAATCCCATCTGCTCCCTCATAGAGCTCCATGTCCCATTGCAGAGGCTCTGGGGAGCACATCCAACCTGGGCCACCCTGCCCATGTCCACGCTACTCCCGTCTCTCTCCCACACAAATCTGAGTGTAGTTCCCTGACTGTGCTACAGCTGAACCCTTCAGAAGGGACCAAAGCAGCTCCCTGTTCCCCAGGGGCAGTTTTCCCTTCATACGACTTGGCCAGAAAATCCCATCCATGCCCATAGATGGCTCCATGTCCCAATGGATCCGTTGGGAAAGTTGCTTCTTGGGACATATGCCCCAGGCAAGTGCCTTCCCTGGGCCTTCTCCAACCAGCTGCACATTGGCCATGTCCTCTCCCACCCCCAGGCTGGGGGACAGAGGTTAAATCCACATCTCCCCACGGTTTTCCTTGAGCCCAGGAGAGCTCAGGAGGTGGGACGAGCACGGCTGCACTGTGCTGGGCAGTGATCCATCTGGCACAGGCAATGGGAGCTGGTGGAGCTGCTTCTGGGTGTACCTTGATTAATGTCCCTCTGCTCAGGAGGACAGCTTGGCCTCACAGCTCTCCTCTCCAGCAGCCCAACCCCTCTCTGACAGCAGAGCTCAGGAGAAAGGACTCCAGGGTGAGTCCAAGTTTTTTCATCCAGGGGTGTCACTGAGGTTCCACCAAATCCAGCATCTCCCCGGCTCACTTGAACTCTCAATACCTTCTTCCTTCCTCCTGTGTGTTTTTTGGGAACAACCTATCTATAGGAGGGAGATTTAGGACCCTGGGGGTGGTCTTTGCTCAACATGCAGCCACTCAAGCGATCAACACCCCCCTTGGGTCCCTCTGCTGTGGTAACACCTGTGTCTTTGTTCTCTCATTGCAGACCCTCTCACGGGATCCATCTGGTGACGTGGCAGCCAAGACGTGGACGCTTGGGACTTCTCTTCCACTCCAACAGAACCTGGGGGGTGGGCAGGGGTTGGCCAGGGGGACGCTGGGAATAACAGGACCCATCAGCTTGACTGTGGGCTTGGCTCAGGGATGACTGCAGGTAGAGTCAACCCTTACAGCATCGTGTCCTCTGAGGAAGACGGGCTGAGGTTGACCACCATGCCAGGTATCAACGGCTTTGGCAACGGGAAAATCCACACCAGGAGGAAATGCAGGAACAGGTTTGTAAAGAAGAACGGCCAGTGCAACGTGGAGTTCACCAACATGGATGACAAGCCACAGAGGTACATTGCAGACATGTTCACCACCTGTGTTGACATCCGCTGGAGGTATATGCTCTTGCTCTTTTCCCTGGCATTTCTGGTGTCCTGGTTGCTCTTTGGACTGATTTTCTGGCTAATTGCACTCATTCACGGAGACTTAGAAAACCCAGGGGGAGATGATACCTTCAAGCCTTGTGTTCTGCAGGTCAATGGCTTTGTGGCTGCTTTTCTGTTCTCCATTGAGACCCAAACCACGATTGGTTATGGCTTCCGCTGCGTGACGGAGGAGTGCCCGCTCGCGGTCTTCATGGTGGTGGTTCAGTCCATCGTGGGGTGCATAATTGACTCTTTCATGATTGGTGCAATAATGGCAAAGATGGCCAGGCCCAAAAAAAGGGCCCAGACATTACTTTTCAGCCATAACGCCGTAGTGGCAATGAGAGATGGAAAACTCTGCCTGATGTGGAGGGTTGGGAACCTCCGGAAAAGCCACATAGTAGAAGCCCACGTACGAGCTCAGCTCATTAAGCCCAGGATCACCGAAGAAGGGGAGTATATCCCACTCGACCAAATAGACATTGACGTGGGCTTTGATAAAGGCTTGGACCGTATCTTCCTGGTCTCTCCCATCACCATTCTCCACGAGATCAATGAAGACAGCCCCTTGTTTGGGATCAGCCGCCAGGACTTGGAGACGGATGACTTTGAGATCGTGGTCATCCTGGAAGGCATGGTAGAAGCCACGGCTATGACCACACAAGCTCGGAGCTCCTACCTGGCCAGCGAGATCCTGTGGGGTCACCGCTTTGAGCCGGTCTTGTTTGAGGAGAAAAACCAGTACAAAGTAGACTATTCCCACTTCCACAAAACCTACGAGGTCCCGTCCACCCCTCGCTGCAGCGCCAAGGACTTGGTGGAGAACAAATTCCTCCTGCCCAGCACCAACTCCTTCTGCTACGAGAACGAGCTGGCCTTCATGAGCCGTGACGAGGAAGAGGAAGATGATGACAGCCGGGGTTTGGAGGACCTGAGCCCGGACAACAGGCACGAGTTCGATCGGCTCCAAGCCACGATAGCGTTGGATCAGCGGTCGTACAGGAGGGAGTCGGAAATATGACTTCTCGGTCCTTCCGTTGACTTTTCCAAGGGTGGTTTGTTTTTTTTTTTCCTCCTCTAATCTCTTCCCCTACAACCCGCTCAAATTATGCAGAACAATGCAAGTGCCATAGGAATGCTTGAGAATTTAGTATCCTCCATAGTTCTCCGTTTCATCGCAATAACCACTGAGCGGTCGGCAGGAGGGGAGAGCGCCAGGGCCACGGCGAGGCCACCGTGCCTGCCACCCCCACGGAGCTGATGGCTCTGGGGGGACAGATGGATGGACAGAGGGACGAGGAGGGACGAGGAGGGATGAGGAGGGATGAGGAGGGATGAGGAGGGTAGGTGGAGCGTGGGCAGGTGCTCGCCCCAGGCAGCCACGCGGGGCTTTGCTCTCCCTCCTGCAGGGAAAACGCCAGAGTTTTCTTGGAGCTGAGCACTATGAGATCAAAAAAAAAAAAAAAAAAAAAAAAGAAAAAGAGGAAATATCAGGAAACAAGTCTTTCTCTCTCTCTTTCTTTTTTTTCCTTTTATTTTTTTAACTGAGCAGCAACAACAATGAGAAAAAAATTGCTCCTCCCGGCAGGCGGTGTGATTCAGTTGCACAAGAACAAGACTTGAATTACCATGAGACATTAATGTCCTGCTTTTTAATTTGTGGGGAGAAAGTGATGGGTGAGGGAGGAGAGAGGGTTTTTAATTTTTTTCACCATAAGTTTGGAAGACTGTTTACCAAAATAATAATAATAACAACAATAATAATAACAATACAAAATCTGAAAGAAGTGATTCAGTATTTTTTAGAAATGAACATGGGAATGAATAAGCCACCGGAGTCCTTTGAGGAGGGGATTTTGTTGGGCAGATGCAATAGCTAAAAGTCAAGGTTCCATCCAATATTGGGGTGGTTTTTTTCCCCACTGACATGGCTTAGTAGGCAGCAAACAGACATAAGTGGCTGGAGGTCCATGGCAGTGAAAACAAGCAGTGGAATTAGCTCTGGGAAAAGAGCTAATCAGGACAGAAAGAAGTGACAGAAAGAAGCATTGTAAACAGTATTAAGCAGATTTCTGGAAATATTGATCTTCAAGGTGGAATTTGGGTCTGGGGCATCAGCTGCTGAAGTGCTGGATCTCCCCCGATATGGGAATTCATAAGTTTCACCCTAATTGGGACAAAATATTGAAAAGCACAAAAAAAAGAAGAGTTGAAAGCTCTCAAATTCGGGTATTTTCCCACTTTTCCAACCAGTTTGGTATTTTCTCCCTTGAAAAATCATTTCAAACATGGAAGCCAATGTGAAAGTCATCTCATTGGGTTGCACTTCTTTTAGCACAGGAGCTGTCTCCTTGCAGGGTTGGGATTTATGAATTTCCAGTTCCCTGGAGCATCCTGCTTCCAAGCCAGATGTTTCCCCAAACCCAGGGATGCCAGCTGAGAAAACCACCCTGTCCTGAGCTTCAACCCAGCCCCGCATCCCAGCCTCAAGGTGGATTGTGCCTTATAGATGCAAACTCATCCTGCACCCCAGCCCTCCTCCCCAGCACCCTGCTTGCATCCTCATCCTCTCCTTGGGGTGACATCCCCTTTGCTCCATGCCCACATCCCACCATCTCCTGCATTTCAGACTGGCCTTGATGGTCCCTTTGCTATGGCACAAGACAAAACCTGGGCACAGGAGGCCTTTGCTCCTGCCCTGCTCCTGCTTTTGCACAGGCAGAAGGAGCTGGGATGATCATGGAATCACAGAACCACAGAATGGTTTGGGTTGGAAGGGACCTTAAAGCTCATCCAGTTCCAATCCCCTGCCATGGGCAGGGACACCTCCCACCAGCCCAGGCTGCTCCAAGCTCCATCCATCCTGGCCTGAGACAGTTCCAGGGATGGGGCAGCCACAGCTTCTCTGGGAAACTGGGGCCTGGGGCTCAGCACCCTCACAGGGAAGGGTTTCACTATGAGCCCCCAAAACATGTCCAACCATCAGTGTCAGGGACAGGATCTGTCCTTTGTCCCCATCCCCTTCTTGCAAAGGGCTCTGGGGAAGGGACAGGGGCTGAGACTTTGTCCTCACAGAGTCTCTGCCCCCCCTGTTCCCACCAGCATCCATCACAGCCACCCCCAGGCAGCCCTCCCAAGGGATTGCTTGAGTTTTGGCTTCTCCTAAAAAACAACCATGGGGAGAAAACAGCCTGGGGAGGGAGCCAGCTGTTTCTGCACCAAGTGCCCCAAAAAGGCTGTCCCCAAAAGCTGGGACACCTAGGGACATGCCATTGAGCTCCAGCCATGACATTTGTGCTTCTAAAGCAGCAACCAAGGATGCCATCCCATCCCCTATCCCTCTGCTCCCAAGTAGGATGGTTTTATCACCTGCTTTTTGCCCCATCGCATCTGGGGGGTTGGGAAGGATGAAAGAAAGGGGTGGGGGGGGGGCAGAGAGATTTTGTGTGTGCTTTACTTATTTATTTTTTTAAAAGAAATGCTTTTAAGTGGTTTTAGGTTCTTTTGAATAAATAATAGTTATATTTAAAAAAAAAAAAAAGGTGCACATCTTGCTGCTGTAGGGTTCTCAGAGGGTTAATTTCTTTATAAATATATATATATGTATCTCACAGTAAATATTTGTATAAAACTGAAGGAGAACTAGAGATGTCTTTAAGTAAATTATTGCTTTTAAGGAAACTCCTATGATTGTACAATGTTACCTGGGAGAATAGAATAATATATACAGATGTATTTTTAAATTGCTGCATAGGAGGATGTGAAGTGGGCTTGGGGGAGGGGATTTGGACCCTCCCCAGCCCCTGTTCACACACCCCCTTCCCCAGCCCCCCCTAGTGAGGATCTAGCTCTGGCGAGTTGTCGTATATATATACTGTATAGTGCTCGTCCTGGCCATGGACCACGCTGGTACATAGTGTATAAATATTATTTTTGCCTACCTGTGAGTGCTCTGAGCTGCTGGTCTTTTTTCCTGCCATCAGGGAGCATTGGGAAGGCTGCCCCCAGGGGTAGTTTGAGTCAACTGTAAAAGAAAGGGATGGAGGGGTGAGGGGGAGAAAAAAGAAAAATGGTGAAAAAAGCAAAAAAAAGTGGCTTCTGTTTGGCTCCTGGGTTCAACTTTAGGGATGGAATTTCACAGGGATACTCTTGGAATGGGGGGTTTGGTGTCAGTCATGGGGGGGGTGGAGTGGGATCCCCTGTGGGACAGGGCTCAGAGCTTAGAGAAGGGGACACGTCCCCCCCAGAGTATCCTCCCAGTCGAGGCCACTCCATCCATGGAGTTAACTCAGGAGTTACACTTGATCCTTGGAGTCTGAGAAAGGAAAGAGCCACTAATCCCCCCTGGGCCAGCATCCTGCAGGGACTGCCCTCTGCTCAGGGCAGCCCTGTGGAGGGGCTGGGGGCCAGCCCTGGTGCTGCTCCCACCTGGCTTCACCCCAAAAATGATGCCCAGCGAGGGCAGAAAGAGACCACATCCCTGAGCCCCAAAACCCACCATCTGGAAAGAGAATCCTCTGTTCTCAGAGGGTGTGACAAGAGCCATCCTCTGTCCCCAAAGGGTGTGACATGTCCCTGCTCAGCCTGGCAGGGGTCCCCGGGGCTGGGTCAGGATGAGCCTTAGCTTCTCATACCTGGATTTAGTGCACTTTGTCTTTTAGGGCTGGGACAATCAGTTAGCGCTCACCCTCCCGCGATCTGGTGCCTGCTTGACCTTCAAACCTTTTGTAGGAGATGAATTCAGAGCCACCTTTTCTATCTTTAATAAGGCAGAACAAATACATTTATTTTTAAACCCTCCTGCTCTTTCCTCTCGTGCTGACAACCAAAAGAGTCCCTTTGTGTGTCATCTGTGTTCCCCTCCTCCCCAATCCCTGTTTCTTGCACGCTGAAATGAGGGTGTGGCAGCTCCAGCCAGATCCTGCTCTCCCACCCCCCCTAATTCAGGGATGCTGCCACGGGGGGGTTGGTGCAGGGCAGGATCCGGCCACGTTATGAGCAGGGAGGGGACAAGGGACTGTGCCCGACCCGATGCCACCAGCCACCTCACTGAGCCCCAGCACCTGCCAGCTGCACACATCTGTCCCACTGCCCTTTCCCATCCCTCCTCCACATCCACCCCCTCTTCCAAAACACCCCCCGGTGCTCCCCCAGGCCGGGCCCCACGTGGTTCTGGGGGCCAAAAACCCAGCACCAGTTCACACGGGCAGGTTGGCAACTGGGAGCACTGGTTTCCCAGAGGTTTTGGCCGAGCCCGTTGGCTGGGGCAATGGTGATGTGCAGCAATAGGGAAGCTGATGGATGCCATGGAAGTGTCTGTACCTTTTCCACCTCTGGTGTTTCTCTGTCTCATTGCACATATATTTGAGATATATGTGACAATGTATATATATATTTGTAAAATGTATTTCAGATGACAAAAACTGGCCAATTTTATGTTATTTTAAATATATTATATATATTATATATGAGTCTCCAAAAGATATAAATAGACTAGAGAAAATAATATAAATATGTAATAAATGTATTTTGATCTATTTAAAATATCTCGCGTCACGCTGTATATTTGCAAGACCACAGGGAAGTGTCTGCCTGTAGCAAACTTCAAACAAAGCTTTGAGGCTCTCACTCATCACACAGATAATATATATGTGCAGCAAACTCAACTGGGGGGCAGTGGGACAAATCCAGATATTTTTTTTTTAGGATTCTTTTAGCAAATCTCCATCCTGCTGCCACTCGGAAGGAGCAGAAACCCCAAATCTGAGTTTTCCTTGTTATCCTGCAGGAAAAGATCATTTTCCCTCTCCACCAGGGAAGGGGCTGCAGGGGTGCTTAGAGGGATAGGAGGGCTGCAGGGTCCCCCCCTTCCTGTGGGTACTGCTTGCTCTGATGGCCACGGGACCGGATTGCAGCGGCTCAGCCATGCGAGGAGCCCGGAGATGGGAAAATGTGTCTGGAGCCCGGGGAGAAAGAGCCCAGTCATCCGAGCCTGACCCAACAAATCTTCCCAGAGTGACCTTGGTTGCCCTTGGGCTCCACAAGGATCTATTTCGTACGGGCATCACCTCCTCTGGGGACACCAAGTGACAGTTTAAATGTCTTTAATGGTGTTTCATGGCCGAAGGACAGCAGAGCGGGGCTGGGGGACACTATTTATGGAGAGGTTAATGGCCTGGTGGACATGAGCCCCTGGATTTGCAATCCTGGATTTTCCTCCTGGCTTTTGCACCTAGCTGCTGCTGGGAATGGGGCTCTTGTACCAAAATAACCTGGAGAAATTATTCCTTATCCTTCCTCAGGCTGTTCAGGGGTTGGAAGCTGGGTTGGTGACTGGTGACCAACAGCTTGTCCCCATCCATGATGGTCAGTTGGGTGACATCAGCTCCACCCTTGCCCCCATCAAGGAATTTTTTTACTTATTTAAAAAAATAAAAATCAATCATGTAAAAATAATCACTGCAGCCAATCACTCTAATCATCAGAGAGAGGACCAGGTCTTGGTCTGACTCAAGAGCACAGCCCGTTTAATTTATCAAAGGAGGAGACTGAGAGATGATTTGATTGCAGCATTTGTCACAGGGAGAATACACTGGCCCAAAGAGGTAACCTAATCTACCAGGAAAAGGCCTCATAACCACCTCTTCCTGGAAGCTAAAGCCAGACCAATAGATCTTGGAAATAAGGAGAGATCTTTTAACAATGATTAGCTATTAGAACAAGCTACCGATCTCTGTCTCTTAATGCCTTTAAATCTGGACCAGATGCTTTTCTGGAAGCTTTTGCAGAGGAGAGGAGCAGGGTTTATTGAGAAAGTTAATGGGCTGTTGCAGGCAGGAAGGGGAAAACTGCCCTGCTCACCTCCAAAACATGGGCTGGATCTTGGAGAGGAAAACGCCAGGAGGATGCTCTTGCAGCATCTTTCCTGGAAAAACCCACCAGCCAGTGCTGCAGGTTCCCAAAGCTCCCATGCCTCTGCTCCCAGGGTTTGTTACCCCATGTGGCACTAAGAAACCCATTGCTTCATCTGGGAAAGCATTTAATGATGGCAGAGCCAGCAGCTCCCCAGGGATGGTTTTCACTGCCTCCACAATTCCTCCCTCAGTGGCTGCTTGTAACAGAAATTCCCGGGGAGCCTGAGCTGATGATGGCACCAGGGGAAATGCCTTACCAGGGTGGTCAGTCCTGGCTTTACTTCCACTCCAGCCATCCTCATTTTCAGAGTTTAGAGCTCAATTTAAGGCTGGTGGCAGCCCGGAGCAGGATGGGGAAGGACCTTGCAGGCATGGCTAAGGTGTTTCTAGTAGGGGTGCTCACTGATGGGCTGAGGTCAGGGCCATTTCCTCACTGCCCACCTCCACTTTTAATACTCAAGATCTCTTTAAATGCTAAAACCCTTTTGGAAACAGCACTACACCAGCCCTGGCTGCCATGCAGGGAAGGCACCACACTGCTCTGCCTCCTGACAAACCCTCCCCAGCCATGCTGAGGTGAAGCACCACATTTCAGAGGGCTGGAGGCAGGAACTCTGCCCCAAGCCCTGCTAGAGATGCTGCTCCCCCACCCAACCTGGCTCCAGCTCCCTCCTGGCTGCTTTGAGAAGCAACAGATCTCTCCAAATTTATTCCCTTGCCCACACAATTTGCCCTGGTGCCATCGAGGGTGGCTGGGAGCAGCTCGGGTACCGCAGGGTGGTACCCAGAGATGCTGGGTTGTCTCTGGGGTAACCATAGTAACAGAGCAGCATCTCTGCTCTCCTGCCAGCAACTTGCTTTTTCATCCTGCATTAAGGTGGACCCTCACTGACTCCTTTCTCTCCCACTCCACCTGCCCTGAATGGCAATGCCAAGAGGTCTCTCACCAAAGAGCTGGCACTCCAGTTCCTCAGGCCACTTCCCACCCCATCCCATGCTGGGTTTTTGTCCCCCTGTATAACAGGAAAATGCCAGGGAACCATCCCCAGGATCCTGCAGGGAAGGCAGAGGCTGGAGTTTCTCCTTAACACAGATTTACAAGTGTGAGTGGGACAAAATTAGGGGTTTCCTTCCACTTGTTGTTAAAAGGTCACTCTCAAGGTTAAAAACCTTAAATACTAATTTCTATTTTTTATAATTGCCAAACCCCTCTATTAGTAACAACACGCCGGCTCATTGCTAGGGATTGAAATTTTCAGCCCTGAATGTAATTATCACCCATTGAAGTACTTTGTTCACCTTTCACATTTCTCCCCGTGTGGGGAAGGCAAACACATGAGTCAGCGTCCCTTTTTCTGACAGTTTTCAGCAGTTTTGGTGACAAGCAGCCATGAATCAGCACAACGCTGCCAAGTTCAGGTTGCAAATGCTCCCCACGATGCTGCACCTGGAGATAAACCAGGGAGTTAAAGGAGGTGAGGGAGATCACTCCTCACCCTGACCTCAGGTTTTTTTTGGGGAAAAAAAAAACCCAAACCACCAAACAAAAACAAACAAACAAAAAAAAACAAATGAACAAATTTGGAAACAAATGGAGTAGGGTGGTGCTGCTGGAATGGAAGGTGTGCTGGAGGGGTTCTGATGGGATAACAGGGCTGGGGATGGAGATGGATGAAGAGATGGGTCCAAACTGGAGAACCAACACCCCTTCCCCTTCATCCAGCACATTTATTTTGAGAATACCTCATTAGGGTGTAATTAAACCTTTCCTTCATTACCAGGGCAACCTGAAGACCCCAGGCAAGATGCTCATCCCCTTTCCAGGATCCCATGCTGGGGCTGGCATAGGGACGCCAGGAACTCGGAGACACTCTTCATGGGGAGGTGACCCTAAAAACCTATTACTGGGGGCTGGCATCCCCCTGCTGGGGGTTTGCTGGCTGCTCAGGTCCGTGGCTGACTCAGCCCCAGATGGTTTTGCTGTGGGTGTTTATATAACCGTGCGTTTTGGTGGGGGCCGGTGAGCAGTGAGGGGGTGGGCACGGGGGCGAGGGAGGGAACAGAGCTAAAGATAAGCCTGGCAGCTCTGGCACTGCTTTGCCAGGCCCCAGGAGAGCTGGCAGGGGAAAAGGCTGCTGGGGATCAGGCACCCAACCACCCATGCCCGCTGTGGTGCTGAGGAGAAGCAGCTTTGCATCCCACTGCCTTCTCCTCCCTGGTACCCATTGGGCACCGCTGGCACTCGGACACAATTTGCCCTTCCCAGGTTCACCTTCCTGCTTGCAAACAGAGCAACAACCATCCCCATTCCTTAAAAAAAAATTTTCCGTGCCTGTGTTTCATGAACTGAACTGAACTGCATCACCCTCACCACTCCCTGTGCCCTTCCCGTGCCTTCTGCTCTACTGGTGACAGGACCAATGCAAGAAGATCAGAAAGTTGATGTCTACTTCTCTTCAAGGGGTGTTTTGGGTAACCTCTGACCTCTGTAGAAGTGTCCTCTTTTGCCCAGTTTATCAACTCAATGGAAACACAAAGCTGACCCTTGTTTTATGGAAGTTTTCATTTAATGCTCTGGAGATTTGCTAAATAAAATCGATTCTGATACAAAGGATGGGCTGGATGTGATGGCTTTGCTCAGACAGGGGGTTTGGGCCGGGTAATTAACAACTTGAGGCTCTGCTCTGTGCCTGGGTGAGTTCTACAGGTCCCTCCAGCACCAGGGTTAACCATGAAAACCCAAGGATGGCTTTTATTTGGCTGGAGCTGCCCTCCAGACAAGCCCTATCCAACCCCAAGGGGGCTGAACTTGGATTTCACCCTCAAAACCCCTTCTTTGCCTTGTATCAGGCCAAGAACACAGATGTGGAGGCAAACCTGAGAGCCTTAGGGGCTGTCTGCAAGCCCTGGAGCAGATTCTCACGTTGGGGTCTTGGATGGCCAAGGGTCTGGGGGATGTCATCCACTGATCCCTCCATATGGCAGCACCAGCAATGACACCGGGTGTGGGGGCGACGGCAAGAACAGGCATTGGGTGTCAGCAGGAGGAGTGCAACGGGCTGGGAACAGCACTCAGATGGTTGGGGGAAGTCCACAGCTCCTGATAATTAAGAGAAAGACTAAATCAATCCCTTTGAAAAAGACAATGAGGGGCAGGGAGGACGAGGAGAAGTCTGGGTTCCTGCCAGCCATGGGTTTATGGAGCTCTGCCGTCCACGCTGGAGGGGAGCAGGAAGGGGCTTTGTTCCCACAAAGGTGGCACAGCCAGGGTGGCAGTGGTGACATGCAGCACTTGGAGGGCTGGCAGTGGCTCTGGGGGGTGTCTGGGTGCCCCCTCCCACGCAGGTCTCTGCATCCCCTGTCCCAGGTCTCCTTCCTGCATCCCCCAGCAGAGAGGGAACCGGATTTCTGGGGAGTGGGAATCTGGGGATTACAACACCCGAGTCTGACCAGCCAAAAATTGTTAAAATTCAGAATATCCGTAGCTCAAATCCAGCTTAAAAGTCAAACCAATCATCCAAACCATCTGCCTCACCATTGAAGATAATACTACTTTTATTGTTTCCCTAAGCTGCTAAGCAGCTTTTCAGCAAGAAAAACCCTCTCTGCTGGGACATTGGCAGTGGTGGGACAGCACGGTGGCTTTCCCCAGGTCCTGCTGGGACAGGGAAGCAAGGAAGGCTGTGGTGACATGGAGGATGGAGAGCAGGGACTGGTACTGGGGTTTGTTTCATCACTCACACCATGGTGGAAATCACTTTCCATGGCCTCCCCTGGAAACCCAGTGATGGAAGAGGAGTTGCAGTACCAGCTCCTCTCCAAGGCACCTCCAAACTTTTTTGGAGGCTCTGCCAGCTGAGGGTGATGGGGCAGCCTGTAAGGGGAGCTGTCCTTGCTGCTGTCTCCCTGACCTTCTCCCAGGGGTATTTTGAACCCCCCCAAGAGGAGCCAGCCCCAGCCACAAGTTTTCCACCTGCAAACACTTTGCCTGTGGGCCAGGGAGAGGAGCTGGGCATGATCCTCCCCTTTTCCACAGGGAAAGGCTTCAAGCCACTCTCCAAATCCTGCTCTCCAACAGCCTGCCCTTCTTCTAGACCCTTCTTATACTGTGTTGTTGAAGTTCATCCTCTCCCAAACCACCACCCCTATCCCAAGACCTCACCTGAGCAGGTTCCAAGGCAACAGGAACTGGTGGCTCTATTCCCATCTCCAGCATCTCCCACTGACAAAAGCACCATCCAATCATGCCCTTGGCTAACTAATTCCTGGCATGTAATTACCACTGCTTTGGCCCATGGATTTCAAACCAGGACACATGTGGGTAGGAAAAGGTCTAAGTGATGTTAATTGCCCCAGCCTGAAACAGCTTGGGTTGGAGATGTGCCTGAGGTAAAAATAAAAAATCATCATTGTCTACAAGTGTTGATAAAGGTACTTATAAATAAAACCATCCCAGTCACTTACATTATCCATTCCTGCTGGTGTCTGGCTGTTCCTCTTAGCTTCACTCAGGATGAGTTTGCTTGGAGAGATGATTGTCCCATGGGAAGATGCATCTGAACCAAAACTGCATGGAGATAAGGAAGGAGAATGAGCTGTGAGATCAGCAATCAGCAGACCAAAAGAAAACTGTGCTTCTAAACATCACCCAGCTTTTCCTTTGTCTTCTTTTAAGTGCCTGGCAGTGAGCTGGCCCTTCTTTTCCCCCCGGGAGAGGCAGAGCACTGCCAGCTCACACAAGTTTATGGGGGAATTTGCTACCTCAGCAACAGAGCCCCAGCTCCCCAGGCAGCTGGTGAGCAGAGTCACTGTTGTCACCTGGAAAGTGTGACATCTGGCACAGAGCATTTCCCTCCAGCTCAGTGCAATGGCTTGGGGGCCAGGGCAACCCCCCAGCTGCCCCATGGCTCTGGCAAAGCTGCCTTTGGTTTTATTCCTCCTCTCAAGGACTCTCCTGGGAGCTCAGCTCCTCTGTAACACCCCAAGGTCTGGGGTGATCCCATCCTCCCCAAGCAACTGCCCGGGGCTCACCTGGGGGACCTGGCCTGTAGCAGCCAAAGCCACATCACTGATCTTAATTAGGGAGAGCTGCAATTAGTGGGACAGTAGCAGTGAGAGGAGAAGCTTTGGCCTCTCAGGCTTGGCTACTTGACAGCATTGGGCTGCAAGGTTCCTGACACTTCCCTAATGAGCCTAGACACACCTCCTGCCTTGACCAGCAACTGGGGGTGGGAAGGGTTGTTCATTGGATCCCCAGGACAAATCCTACCTGCACACACCCCACATACAACAGCCAGATCTTGAGTCAGTCCAGATTTAGAGGTCTGCAGAATCAGGAATCTGCCCCATGAGCAGACTGATGGGTGACATCCACAATTCTACTTCTCTGTGTTTGTGTCCTTTCTGCATGCAGCAATGCAAGGGTTATGCTGAGGGGCAGGAGAGGACAATATTTTGCACTTGCACCCTTTCCACTGAGTGTTTCCAGCCCTGTGGATGAACATGAGCTCTTTGATCTCCACAGAGATATCCAAACATGGGGATGCAGGGAAAAGCAGCTGGGAGGCACCAGAAGGGTCAGTCCCTTGGAGCTGTGTTTGACTCACTGCAACCATTGCCAGGGAGCTCCACAGATTTCCATATGCCACAAGCCATAAAGCATCCCTTGGAGGCCCATCATCAACATCAATCATCTGGTGTACACATGACAACAAGCCACAGGGAGCAGCAGGCAGTGCTGGGACTGTCACCATGTCCCTGCTGCACGTGAATTCCTGACATGGGAGTGGGAGCTGCTGCCTCCAGCTCAGGGCTGGGCTGGCAAAGGGAGCTACTCCCATCCCACCCATCCTCACCCTCCCACTGGAAGAGGGATTTGCTGCTCCGAGGAGCAGAGAGCAGGTCCTCAGCTGATGTGCCTGGTTTGCAGATCCCTGGTGCCATTTCCGAGATGCTGGCAAGCATCCCCTGAAGAGGAAGGAAGCTGAGCCAAGCCTGGAGTGACCTGCTGGGACAGGGGAGGCACCTTCCACTCTTCCCTCATCTGCTGAAGATTCATATAAACAGGGATTCTCCACAGGATGGCCTGGCTCTCAGAGGGTGATGCTGCCTGTGCTGGAATCCCCCTGGGATCAGGGTGAGCCTCAGTCTCTGCCACTGCTTCCTTGATATGTCCCAGGGACCCTCACTATTTAGCACTGTGCCCAAGACCACTGAGATTTGGCTACTTGGCCAAAAAGCCAACCCAGAGGTTATCTCAGCCCCATCCACCAGGCTGGATCCTCCTCTGGGACAGCAGGAAGGCCACTGGGACTGAACCGAGTTCCCAGTCCCAACTTAAACAAACCTAGTGTGGAAACCCTATGGAAAGGAGGCAAGCCCAGAGCTGGAGACAGGTCAGTGGTTCTTGGATTTCTCTGCCATGGCCTTTTGTGTCACCTTGGTCACCTCCCTTAACATTCATGACTCAGTTCCATCAGAAACTGGTTTCCAGGTGCTGATCCCAATGCCAAAGCACAGTCACTAGTTCTGACACCCCAAACCGCACTGCAAAGTCAGCACAAATAGGAGCACCAGTGTTCCCCTCATAGTGAGGGAATCTACTTGCTCCCAGGAGCTGGACACCAGAGCAGGCTCAGAAAGGATCCAGTAACCTGGAAAAGTAACAAGATTGCAGCCACCCCATGTGCCAAGTCCTGCTCCATCATCCCAGCCTCATTACTCCCATGGCCATGCGCACACATGGCAGCAGGATGGGCAATGCCAAGGACTCCTCAGGCACCATCACCTGATCCCTGCATCCTGCTCCAAGGCTGGACAAAAATAAATCTGGGAGCACTGCAACAGAGCTGCTCTGGCAGGGCGGGCTGGGGCTGAGCCCACTCTTCCAGGGATAATGTTCATTCCAGTGACCAGCTGGGAGAAATGCAGATATTCCCCTCGTGCCCCTCCAGCCTCCTGCTGCAGAGAACCTGTAGCTCAGCATCCAGGGGTGTCTGGAGGCATTTTCTGCCCTGCAGCCCTCAGCTGAGCAGGAAAGGACATGGATTTTCTCCTCCCATTTGAATTTTCTTCTTCATAACAAGGTCCTTCCTTATGGGTGAGGTGCTCCAGGTGGCCAAGTGTCTTCCAGGAACCCTGCTCAGAGCTGAAAACATCAAAACCCCACACAAGAACTCTCCTTCCAAACAGCCCAGCATGTTCACAGCCTGGTGCAGTGATAAACTGGGAGAAAAAGCTGGATCTGAGCAGAAAACTAAGCAAGGAAACTGCAGAAATATGGTCCTGGAGAAAGCAGGAACACAACCCTTTGGCTTCCTTCACTTTCCAGCGAGTCTCACACTTCCAACACCTCTGTGGTGCTTTGCACAGAGCAGATCTCCTGGTGTTGGCTGGGTCACAGCCCCATCCCCATCATCAGAACAACAGCTTGACCTCCGGTGCATCCAAAGAGCCTTCTGCCTCTCTTACAACATTCCAGGGAACCCCAAGGCTTTGGGATCAGCAGCTTTCCTTCTCCCAGCATGGTCCTGGGACTCCCCCTGCCTCTTCCCATCATGCTGGCTGTCCCTGACTTCACTCACCCCCTTTTCCCCAGGCCATACCTGGTTCTTCTTCCGAAGGCGTCATGACTTCACTGTCTATTTTTATCCAGCCCACTGCTAAGTAAAAGCAGAGTTGACACTGGCTTTTGTAAAGAGAAAAAAAAAAAAAGGCATTTTTCTTATTGTGTGGGAAAAGATCCATGGGTTGGGTTTTCTTTTTCTTCCCCCTTCCCTTGGAGATCTCCCAAAGCAAACAAGTGCGGTTAACTGGAAAATAGGATGATTCACCAGGCCCCTGGACAGATGGTACCCAGGACCACACTTCTCCAGCTCCTGGCAAGGGAAAATGCCCCCTGTAAAACTTAAAATAGAGAGATGATCCTGTGTCCATCACCGGATCTGTGTTACAAAGCAAACATGTCTCCAGTGACCTCCTGCATCCACCCAGACCGTGTGGTTGATTCCATTTTGGTGTCTTGCACCAGAGGGGCAGTTTGGGGTGTGCAGGGACCAATCAGGGGCATGGGGTGTTCCCAAAAGTTGTAGCCTACCCCTAGATGCTGGAAGCTGAGCAACAGGCTGGGTTACATCCCCCTGAGAAGGGATGGAGAAGCCTTGAGCTGTCCCAGGAGCTGTCCCAGAGCTGTTGCTGTGTGATGAGGTGTGTCCTCCTCCATGGAGCATCTGCCACGCAATGTCCTTGCTCTGGGGTGCTGAGAAGATGCTGAGCCACAGAAAAAACAGCCAGAAAATCCCTGTGGAGGATCAAAAAGTGGGGCCAGATCAGTGAAGTAACACTTATCCTCCTTGCAGCCTCTGACATGTGCCATGGAGAGGACCATTTTCCTCATGGTGCAACTCGAATCCCATCTGGACAGAGCAGGAATCTGCTGTCCTTTCCAGAGACAGGGAAGAACTGGTTTTAACTGCCCCAACTCCTCCCTCCACATGGGCAGTGGGACCTCTCAAGCTTATTCATTCTGATGGCATTCCCTCCACAGACACCCAATCCTGGTACCACCAGCAGCAGGGCGGGCACTGCAAGGTGGCCTCACCTCAGGGATGTCCTGGGTCAGGAATGCAGCAAAGTGAAGGGCTCCTGAGAAATGTTGGGGCATCACAACCCCTGAAGCAAAGCCAAAAAGGGGGTAAGCCTTATCCATCACCAGTGTCCTTTTAATACAGGTGACAGGACTGGAAAAGACTTGGGTAAAAACTGGAGAAGAGTGAGTCTTGGGGTGACCCAGGAGTGAACTATTCCCTGCTGAGATGCCAGTTCCTGGACATCAGGAGCAGGGCCGTGTTCAGGGTCTGCCTTTCCCTTCCTGGGACATTCCAAGAGCAGAGGAGCCCAAAGCACAGGCCAAATTCCCAGCACTTTAAAATTCCCCCATGGAAGCTTTTTGGCTGCTGAAGGTCTGAGTTATTTCTGGCTGCTCTCAGCAGGAACGTTTTTCTCTTGCTTGGTAGCAGGGCAGGGAGGAACAAAGAGCTCAGCTCTGCCTCAGCAGGGACAACCACTGCCCTGGCAGCACAGGCAGGAGCTGGGTGTCCAATTCCTGCTCCCCAGGGTGGGAATCAGCTCCTGAACTGCTCACTGACTGACTAAGAGGCATAAAAAAGCTTCTTCCTACCACTCACCTTTAAATCAGACCTTTTCAGCCCAAAGAGGTCAGCAGCTCCCAATCCTCACATGTCCTGTCCTGCACCCTGGACTTGCTCCTGCATCATCACTGGAGGCAGATTACAGATAATTTGGGTTGCAGCAACACTTCAGCTCTTAAAAGGGCTCTTGGGACAGAAAAAACAAGGTTTCTTAAGCAAGCCAGAGATGATAAGCCTCAAATAAGTGACAGGCAATCGTGGTGGCACCTCATTGCCCACATTGCCACAGCTGCTCTGGGCATTTTTATCAGCTTTGCCCTCCTCCTGTTGCCTTAGTATTTTATTCAGAAGCACCCACTCACTCCCCTGATGACTTGGGGTGGGCAGCAACCTGCTGCATCCATACCCACTCCTCTGCCTCTGCCCAAAGACAAGGCTGTGACAGCCCCCAGGTCACCCCTGGAGATGAATTAAGGGGAGGAATCCCATTTTTCTTAATGGCAAATATCTCAAATAAATTGTGCTGTTACAGGTTTAGAAAGAAAATACAGGCAGCACCCAGGTTTGGCAGCAATGTGGGCACCCTGGGGGCAGGAGGTGTCTGTGGGGTGAGGAACAGTTTTAGGACTCAATTGTTCCTGTGAATTTCCCCCCCCTGCTCTCAGTGGAGAGGTGCTGGGTCTGCAGAAGGCTCGAGTTTTGCAGAGAGATGGTCAACAGAGCCAGGGTTGTCCTGGAAGGGTTAAACTCCCCCAGTCCACCCACCAGAATGGTCCCATCACCCTCCCCAGTGGTGTGGTCAGCTGCAGCAGTAGGAAGGGGGTTGTATTCCCTGCCCACCCACCCAACCTGCTCCTTCAGCAGCTGAACAAGCGCCCAGTGCCAGGGGAGATTCTGCTTGGTGGGGGCAGAGTGAGGAGAGATGCAGCAGTGACCTTAGCCCTGGCATCAGGAGCAGAGGTGGGTGGTCTCTGGTCCACACCAAAGCACTGGAAAGGGCAGAGATGTCCACTCTGAAGCTCCTTGTGTGGGGAGCTGGCAGAAGTGCAAACATCCCAGGGGGGGGATTTGGGGCTGCCAGAATTCACTCTGGCCACAAACGTTTCCTGGGCTGGCTGCAGCTCAGAGCACAGTGATTTGGCACTCAGGACCCCCAAATGCCCCAGAACTCAGCCCCAGGGACTCCTCACTTTGATCCAGTCACCAGCTGAGCCACAGGAACCAGGTGCACATCAGTTAATGCCTTTTCCAGAGGGCTCATGGGGAAAGGGGGGAAATGAGAACAGCCAGTTTAGCCCAACCTCCCAGTGTGGACACACCTGGAGGAGGTCATTGCTGTCACAAGCTTCTCACAGAAAAGGACTTTCTCCCTGTAATAACCCTGCAAGTCAACAAACAGGTTCCAGAACTAAGCCCCAGGAGGTGCAGAGGGACATGGTCACTGTCCTCATGACCCCACTCCACCACACCTCCTGCCTCTCCCACTGCCTGCTGATCCTCTCCATGGAAATTTGCTATTTTAACCCTGATAACAAACTGTGCCCAGCACCGGAGCTCCCCTGCAGCACTTTGGCCTCCCAGCATCAATCCATCTCCTGGATTTAGTGTCACAAGAGCATCATGGAAAATAGTATTGATCCAGCAAGGTGGTGACTTAATTTGAGGGCTGTAATGAGGCACTGATTTAACCTTATTACCCAAAGGTAAGTAGAGCTGCTGGGTGCCCTGTGCCTGGAGGGGGGGGGGGACCTGGTTCTGCTGCTGCCCTCCTCCTCATGTGGGAAGGTGCCTCCAAGGACATGTTGGTGTTAGGGAAGGGCTGGGGTTGTGGTGTCCAGAGCTGAGTGCTCTGGCACCTTTGTGCTCAGGCTCTTTGATCATGCCCAGAGCCACAGGAGAGTTCAGACCTAGCACAACCCTCCCTGAGAGCAGCATCTCTCAGCATTGCTCTCTCTCCAGTGCTTCCCTCCATCTCCACACTGCTTCCTCCTCACTTATCTCTAGGAAGCCTCTTAGTATTAATGCACTGCCTGAAAACAGCATGTCCTGGTTTCACAAGAGGGTGGCAATGCAGGGGAGAGCAGCCATTAGGAGACTTCCAGCCTGCCACCAACTCACTTTACATTCTTGATGAAGTCCTTGAGCTCCATTTCCTCATTAATGCATCACACACATGATCACTCCTTAACTCAGAGGTATTTGCCCTCCCTTCCCTTGGGCCATGCAGCTTAACTCTCTGGACATCTTCTGCTCTCCAGGGGTTTTGTGACTTCTCCAAGTCAGAACTGGGGGTCCCCAGGACTAAAGAACTGCTGTGGGATGGAACCAAGAGCCTGAGCTGTGCCCAGGAGGGCAATGGGGGCAGCTGGAGTGCTCCTCATTTATGAACAGCCAGGCAGCAGGCAGGGTGGGGGAAGCTGCAGTTTTTACTGACCCATGGGCTGGGGAAGCTCACACTGACACCAGCAGCTCAGTTCTACAAATCACCAGGGTGATGACTTTAACTGAGTCGTCCTCTGCTGATGACAATGATTTTTCCAACCACCCTGACCACCAGCTTGCATTATCAGTCTCTACCAAATCAAGTTCCACAAAGTCCACAAAGTTCCACTGATTTTTCCTGAACTCCTGAGACATCACCACCACCCTCTGCCCCTTCCAGGAGGCTTCCCTCTCCTCAGCTGCAAGCAGGTGCAGCCTCCTGATAACACTTCTTTCTGTCCACAAAGGAAATGGAGTATGAAAAAAACCCTGTGCAGGCACAGGATAACAGCCCAGCTCCCACTGATCTGAGCTGGGACTTGCAGGTGACTCTTCCCTGCTCTCTGCCAGGCCTGGGAAAAGCCAGATACAGTGAACAGAAAACAAATGCTTAAATGTCCCCAAGCAAGTGATCCCAAAGATGTCTCAGCACAACCTCACAGGGATCTCCTCTTCCTCACAGCTGGTGGAGGCAGGACATGAGCACACATCAGTATGACTGTCCCTGCCTCCAGGACTGTCACTGCCAGCTAAATTAGGTCTCAGCACATGGAGAGAGGGTTATTGCTCTCACAAGGCATGGCAGGTGTTGGTATCTCTGGGACACTGCAAAGCTGTTTTGTTCTGTAAGTTTTTGGTGTAACCAACCTCAGCAGCATGTGAAGGTGGTGGGATAAAACATCCTGAGGTTCATACACCCTTCCCAGCTGTGTAGGAGCATCTTCCTGGCTCTCCTCTTCCAGATCTGGACAGTGAATCTGGATCTCCACAGAGAAGTGTAGCATCAACCTGGCTGAACCATGTGGGGGGGGGAAAAGAAAAAAGAAAAAAATCAGACCAAAACAAAATACTCCAACAACAAGCAAGAAAATCTCCCAGAAACCAGGAAAGAATCAGAGAGCAAAGGGAAGGAAAAAGCAGCTCTGCCTTCCAGTCCTTCAGGCAGGCATCATGTATAACCAACCCACATCTCCTACCAAACCTGGGCAACTTCATCCCTCCTCCTCCTCACATGTGTATGCAGGAAGAGTGGACCCCTACGGAGAGGGTCAGGGAAGGGTTGTGTGCTCCTCCCTTTTCCTCCCACCCACCACCACCCGTGGTTGGCAAGGAGCAGGGTTAGTGGCCTTTTTCTAACAGCAGGGACTGGAGACACCACGTTCTCGCCCAGTTCACCACCCAACCCCATCCCCTTGCTTCTTTCTGCACGTTCCAACCCTCAGTGCTTCAGAGATGTTCTCCCAGCACTGCCTCCCCTCACCGCCTCCGGCAGAAACTCGAACGTCAGCGCCTGTGGGGGAGAACCGGGGGCTGGGGACCCAACTTTGGGCTGTGTGGGAAGCTCCCCACGCTCAGCACTGAGGGCGAAGTTTAAGGAGGATGTTCAAGGGGTTCCAACAGTTTAAGAAACCCCAAGAGCTCGCCCAGGCTGGCTGGAGGCTTTAAGGCAGGGATAACCCCTCGGTGGCATAGGAATGGCAAAAGGAAAGCTGGGAGGGGGGTATGGGGAGAGGAAAGAGAGACTGGAAGAGGATAAAGAGATTGGGAAACTGCCGACCCCTTGTCCTTTCTCACTCTTTGACATGCAAATCACATTTCTCTTTCAAGGAGCAATGAAAAACCTCTGGGTTTGGCAGGGCTCAGAGAGCCCAGGCTAAGTCAGGTCCCCGGAGTAGCTGTACCCTCCAGCCTGCCACATATTCCTGCCTGTGTCCCCAGCAACCCCCCTGTTAAGCCCAGTCAGCACTGGGATTTCTTTACAATCATCCGAGTTGCAAATAGGTTGCTGGGAGAGACAGATGCCAAGGGAAAAAGGTTAAACAGATACTGCCCTCAAAAAAAAAAAAAAAAAAGATCCAATTGAGCTTTGCAGTTTCTAAACCAGCCTCATTAGATCGTGAGCAAAGTGTGCACAAGCAGTTTTGGCAAGGAGAAACAAAAGACCTGAGAGGAGCAAGAGAAAGGATGAATGAACAAAAGGAAGGAAAGCTGCTCACGTTTTCAGTCCCTGAAGTTCACTTGCCTCTCTTTTAATGCCCAAGCACTTTTCCTCAGGAGGCACCTTTCAGAAAGGTAGGAAACAGGAGGTGGGAGAATTACTACCACCGGGTTTCTCACTAGATCCTATTAAATAAAAAGAATGGGAGCAAAGAAAAATTCCCAAGGTGAGAAAAAAATCTATCATTAATTGCCAGGGCCCCTGGGGAGGGGTGGGAGCTGGAGCAGAGATGTTGAGCTGAATTCAATTACAGCCCTGCTCAGAATCAGGCAGGAAGATGTGGCTTCTTTCACTGTGTCAATTAAAGGAGTGACTGGGAATGATGGACTTCTCTGCACAGCCTCTGACCCATGAGTTAAAACACTCTTCCATCCGGCACTGCCTGATGGCTCCGTGGCTCCCACTGGGAACATATGGGCTCATGGACAGCTCAGGAATGCCAGAAGGCATCTTTGTGGGCTGGGCACTCGACAAAACCGAGCCGTGTGCCCTCTGCAGAAATTGTGGTGCTCTGCAGGAAGGTGGCATCGTGAACAGGAATTAATTGGCAGCCACTGGTTTTTCCCTTTGTGTTACCTGAGCTGAACAGAGAGCAGCACCAGGCTGCATGTCTGAGCTCAGGGCAGCTGAGCACATGCAGCTTACTCAGAGGTTTTCAGTACATATTTTCTTGGGTCCTCGTTTAGCATTTCCCTTAGGGAGATAGGAAATAGCTGGGCCACACTCCCCTAGGGCCCTGTGAAAAGAGAGGAGGTGGAGAAGCTTTCTAAAGGGATCTGGGCACTAAAATCATGGCATCAAATCACACACACACACATCCAGGCTGATGGAACCACGTCCAGCTCCACTCATACCAGGCGGGTATGCCCTGCTCCTACCTCTTCTACCGGAAGCTGGAGGGTACAAGAGCATAAAGCAGCTGCCAGGAAACACCATATCCTTTCCCCTTCCCTGTCCACCCTAGATCAGGTTTGGGTATCCTCAATTTGATGTCTTCCATCATTTTTCCCTTGCAAGATGAACACAGAGTATAAGAGCTCCTGGACATGTAGAGCAGTCCCAGTTAATCCACTTCTCTCTTGCTCCTGCCCCTCACCTTTACCATGAGGAGAACAGGCACTGGTAGAAGATAACAAACCAGCAGCAATCCATCCATCCATCAAACAGTGCAAAACCAAAGCACAAAGGTGTGCTCAGGGATGGGCTGAGTAAACTTCATGCTGTCTTAAATGTAAGGCATGTGCCAGGGAAAATAAACAGGAGAAATCATGGAAAAGGGAGAAAAACAGCAAGGAGATTCCAGGCTGGGCCAGGCAAGGCTCTGAGAGCATAGCCCAGAGAAGTCAGGGGTGGAGATACCTGTGCTGAGCACTGACAGAGCTGTGAGCATGGCCACATCCCCTGCTCTGATTCCTGCTGGGTTCAGGCAGGCAGCATCTTCAGGAAGCACATCCTTCCCTTGCAGGGCCAGAGCACTTCAAAGGAACCTCCACTCTATTGCTACTTTCTCCTCCCACCTTGAGAGGACCTGTAAGTCCCCCATTTTCAGCTGACTGCTCTCATCAAACGAGTAACAACACTGTCCCACCTGACACCATTTCACACTTTCAAAAGGATCTCCTTTCCACAGATTCCCCTTCAAGGGCTGAAAACATCCTTTCTTCTGCTAGCTCCTACTATTTTCCTCCTCCTTGGAAAACACTTATTTTATTGAGCAATTTGCACTGCAACACAGAGAGCTCATTTCTTACCATTCTGGAGCCATCACACCTGACAAGCTGACAGGATACCATGGGCTGTTTCAAAACCTTCCTGGCATCCTCACATCCTCCTTCCAAGAAAACTGATGCAATAAAGGTCTGATTCCTCTCTGCCAGCACAGCCCAGAGTGCTGGATTCCAAGCAATAAGAAGGATACAAGCTGATACTGAGTCCTCTGTGGAGCAGCTGAAACCAGGAGCACCACAAAGTTAGCAAAGACAAGGAGGGCCTATACCAGCACTTATATATATATGTATCTCTTGAGTGCTCCTTTCTTGGTGCTAAAGTGGCATTGCTGGCACCTGGGGAAGTAGATCCTCAAGAGATGAGGCTAATTGATGGAATTCTTCATGGCCAGTTAATGGATAAGTGCTAATTGATGGAAGAGGCTGAGCAGGGAAATGTGATGTTGGAAGAGCTTTTCTGAGGCCTTGGGAGGGAGAACAAAGGATCTGTGTAATGTCAGGCAGGGCCTGGGATGGGAGGAATCTCGATTTTTAATGTTCTTGGCTTCTTTACAAAGATTCCCAAAACTCCTGCAATGAACGGATGAGCAGGATGAGCAGTGCTTCATTCCCAGCCCCAGAGCACAGTTCCAGCAGCCAAGGAAGAGGTTTGTTACAGCAACAAAACCCAGCAGTGTGCAGGAAAAGAAACTTTCCTAGTGCAGCTCCTAACATTGCCTCCAGCTTCACCTTTGTAGCCAGACCCTCAGTCTGAGGGTATGGGGACCATAACTTGAGGTTTGTGAATTTCTCTGCTCACCACCACTGGTGAAGTGGAAAGGAAAGGCTATGATTGTAAATCAGAGCTTTGGGAAAGAGGAGGGAGGCAAATTGCCTCTACCTGGGAGCTTTTGGGCTCATGTCTGAATCACTTCTTCGTCCAACAGAGCATGTCCATGTTTTAAGACACTTCCAGCATCTTTCTCCTTCTTTCCCTGCCTTTCTCAGCTTCCTTGGAGCTCAGAAGGTATCAAGGTGTCCTGGAGGTGAAATAGAAGGCTATCCCCACTTGAGATGGTAAGAAATGCTCTCCTGCCCCCAAAACAATAGGCTTATTCCTGAGGAGAGGTTCCCGAGCTGAGCAGATGCCACATGTTCAGAGAGCTCTCAGCAGGAATAAAAGGAGAGAGAAGGAAGAGGCACGTTCTGTACCCACTGACTAAACCCTGAGGCTTTGTTTGCTTGCTCTCTCCAGCTCTCATAAAAGTCAAATGAGCTTTTTAACTCAGAGCCTCTGGGGGAATGGAGAGGGCTGGGATGAGTGCAGCATCACCTCCTGCACCTCCCCATCTGGGGGGCCTCAGGGAGCCATTGCAAGTCCTTTGGTTTTACAGGAATAACCTGGACTGGAGCTCCTTCTCCTGCAATTTTCTCCAGCTAGGAGCAATTCAGTAAGGCCATAAAAAGAGGTAGCCAAAGCCTCGATAGTTCAAGAGGTTATGGAGAATGCTGAACTTCTGAAGGGCTCAACTTGAAGCTGAACAGGAACTGGGGATGAACAGAGAGAGGCAGGCAGGCACACTGACTCCTTCATCTCACACTTCTCTCCCTGCTGAGATGTCAGGCAGGACCAAAGGGCTGCCCAAGATGAGGAGTGTTTGGGAGTGATGAAGCAGAGAGCACAAAGCTTCCCAAACTCTTTCCTCCAGCCTGGAAACTACCACGGCAGCAGCCAAAGCAGCAATTTCCCCTGTCAGGAGGAAGGGAAAAAAGTGAGGAGTGCTTAGCAGGGAGGTGTAAAGGGAAATCCTATTTTACAAGGGCCCAGTCAGTTCTGTTTGTACCGAGTGACAGACCTGACAGCAGCATTTAGTGACAAAACACAAACAGTGTCTGGCAGGTATAAAACAACAGCCGGGACTCAGCGATCTCTGCCCTGGTGGGTATTCGGATGCTGAGAGACAGTTCCCAGGTAACACGTGGGGCTTTTTATTTGAAAACTGCTCGTGTTATTATTATCTTGCCTCCCACTGCAAAAGGCAAAGAGAAAAGAGGCAGGGAGAGGGAGAGTGACAAGCTGAAAATTTCTATGGGGGAAAAAAAAATGAATAAGTGGTGGGGGGGAGGTGAATAAGGGAGGGGAGGGGAGTTAAAAGTAAATGTCACTTTGTAAGAAGGAAAAACAAAGTCAGAAGGCTCAGGGCTGAGTCAGGGTGTTGCAGGGTTCATGAGGGAGACTGTTTTTTGGCAATCAGTAATCCAAAGGGCTCTGCATGTGTGCGTGAAGTTATTGACTGACTGCATTACATCCACTTATCCCCCATTAAGCAGCAGGCTTCAGTCTGATCCCAAACAGCAAGGAATTAAGAGTAACTCGATCCTGCATTTCTAGAAAGGTTTTCATCTCCCAGGAATCCAAAGTGCTTCAGCAGCCCTCCAGGGAATGCAGGACTGACATCCAGACTGGGCTGGGAGGCTGGTGGTGGGACAGGCTGCTGTGTACAGCAGTGATGGGAGGGAACCCCTTCTCCTCCTGCAAGGAGCTATAGGATCCCTGTTATGCAAGCAGAGTGGGGAAGGGTTGGCTTCCAAGGACACAGATTATAATTAGCCTAGCTCAGAACAAGTAGCAATTCCTCCCCTGCTGAGCTTCTCCCAGTTCAGCTTCACACAAATCATCTCCCCTCTCTGCCTGAGTCCCTGCACACAAGAACCAGACAGCTCTTCGAGTCAGGGATAAGAGGCTACAGGACTCTGTAAAGATCCACAAATTTTTCAGTGATAGAGCTGACTTAGAAAGTTTTTGTTCTTTTCTGCCCCCACTTCAGTTTTCCACCCCCTCAGCGGTACTGATGCAACTGTTGGTGGATCCGTGGGGAAACCAGACCACAGAAATGATCTGGTTTGTTGGTTGGTTTTGTTTTGTTTTGCTTTTTTTTAATTAAAATACTCCAACCTTCTTTGTTTTTCTAAGTTCACTTGCATCACTTCAGCAGAACAGGTTTCTTGCAGCCTCAGAGCAGCACAAAGCTTTATGAAGAGGTGGGGAGAGGCTCCCTGGGGTGAGAAGGAATCTGATGGGGACCTCTGGGTCCTGCTGGTGATGCATCACCCTGGTGACTCCTGCAGCTCTGCCAAGCCAGCTCCATCCAGATGTCCCTGCAGCTGGCACAGGGGGACACTTACACTCTCTTGTTTCAAAGATGCTTTGCTTTGTGTCCCTGGCCTCTCTGCCATGCCCCAGCTGATGCTACAGCAAAGCCTCTTTGTAATGGATGTCACTGGAACTGCTGCTGCTCCTGGAGCTAATGAAGAACTGGGCAGCTCTAAAGGAAGAGTAAACTGCAGCTTCCTTCATGGGAAACTGAGTCAACTGGAAGTGCAGGGTTTCCAGGTCATTCCAGACCTCTAAGGTAGAACTGAGGAAACACCTTGAAGGAGTGGATGAAATCAGAGCATTTAACCTCTGCTGTGTCAGCAGCCATGGAAGTCCCAGCACCTGCACACTTACACTGGGCTCCATGATGATGACGATGATGATCTTCAAGGTCTTTTTCACCCTAAATGTTTCTACACCTCAGCTGCCTCCCCTCACAATACTGGGAGACTTCACTTCTGCCCCACCACATAGCAGTGATCCTTGACTACACTGCTTCTGCCCTGCACCACTCCCCAGATCCTCCAGATGGGAGCTGGGGACAATAGTGTTTGTCACCTTGAAAGCAGGTGGTGTCCCAGTACCTATGGGTTTTTCCAACATCTCCAAGGATTGTTGGCTACCCAGCTGGCCACCCATGTTAACCTTTTCAAAGGCCTGTAGTCAACTTTTGACTCCCAGAGCAGCACCCAGAAGCCACTCCAGGTGCACTGCTCTGTGCTGAGCAGGAGACAGCACGTGTGGAAGGCATCTTGAGCTCCAGGAGGCTCAGATGAGTCAGACCCAGTCCCCTTTTTCCCTGCAGTGCAATTGTACCAGGACCTGACAGCATCAGCTGGCTTTTGTCACTGCTCCACATAAGAGCTGTCAGTCCTGAAGACAATGGAAGGTGTGTGGAGGGGGAGGAATTGAGCATCTCTGCACTCCATTGGCTTCTCAGAACGATGCCAAAGTGGCGAGCAAGGAGTTTTTGATTAGCAGCCTGCTGCAGCAAGAGGATTAGTGAGGACGTCAGTGACTGTGGCAGCACTGAAATTAAATTAAAAAGCAATGCTTGAGCTTCCTCTACTACTGTTTTGTGGGGAAGAACCTGACTGACAGTGATGAGAGCTCTGGAGGGCACAGAGCCTCTGGGAAGTTCACCCACTCTTATCATCCTGTGGATGGAGAACACCTCCCTTCAGCTCTGCTGCCTGGTCTGCAAAGGATTCGAGTCACACTCGGTGCAAACTCAGCTTTCCCCGCACACAGCTCCTCAGACTCACGTGTTGTCGTGGCAGTGAGAATGAAAGAGAAGGAAAAGAGCCTGGAGATGCAAAACTCAGGGGCAACGAGTGAAGAAGCAGAAAACCTCAAGTGAATGAAACGCTCAGATCGTGCCAGCTGAGTTCTCCGCTGAGGAGGGGTGGGGTGTTTGTGCCTCCTTCAGGCATCTCACGGAGTCTCCCGTCCCCCAGCCCTGCTGGGAAGTTCTCCCACGTGGATTCTCAAACCACCCCTCGTGTGCCTTGTCCCTCGCCTCTCCCTCACGCTCGGGGGTAGCTTCCTGTGAACGCCCACGGAGTGATTCGTTCTCTTGTTCCCTCCCTCCCCGCATCCCTCCCCGGTAAGATGCCGATGGGAATGCTGACAGCAGCAAGGCAGCCGGTGGGCAAGGCCCCGGGGTCTTTTTTTTTTTGCCTCTCAGCTCTGGGTTTTATAGTTTCTCAGCAGCCTTGCACCCGCCTGCTGTCCCCATCTCGCATTGATGCAGTCAGGTACCTCCCGCAGAGAAATCAGCTTTTTATTCTATTTGTAGAAGAACAAGGAGGCTGTGAAGGGATCCAGCACAAATCCTATGAGGAAGGGCTAAGGGAGCTGCGGGTGTTTGGTCTGGAGAAGACGAGGCTCCTGAAAGGAGGTTGGAGCCAGGGGGAGGTCGGGCTCTTCCCCCAAGTAGCTACCAGTCAGAGAAGAAGGCATGGAGTTCAGCTCTGCCAGGGGAGGGTTAGGTTGGATATTAGGAAGGAATTCTTTACAGAGAGGGTGATCAGGCATTGGAATGGGCTGCCCAGGGAGGGGGTGGATTCTCCATCCCTGGAGGTTTTTAAGAAGAGACTGAATGTGGCACTGAGTGCCATGGGCTGGGAACCACAGGGGATTAAGGGTTGGACTTGATCTCAGAGGTCCTTTCCAACCCAGATGGTTCTGTGATTCTGTAGAGCATGGAACACAAGGACTTTGATAACATCTAGAAACTATATTTATCCTCCTAAAACTAGAGGTAGGGAAAGTGTTGTTACAATGATTATTTTCCTGATACAGAAGTTATGTTCAAGGCAGGGTAAGTGATTTGATAAAGGTCTCGGGAACACTGACAGAACAAGGCCCATTTCTCCTAGATCTCAAACCAATACCTGAAGCACAAGTCCATCCATCCCTTCAGAAAGGCCTTAGAACAAGTCTGTCTCCCTAAAGTGTTGAGGCTTTATGTAAAATAAATTGGCTTGGTCTGTGCAGGACCAGGTACAATGGGTTTCTAAATTAAACTCTTTTAAATGGAAATGGTAAGACAGGTGTGAAAGAAGATACCTACAGGCTGGAAAGCTTAATCAGAAATGAAAGTTGCTGAATGGGCCAGACACAGTCATTTGAGCAAGAACTGTATGATGTTGCTGCAAAACAGCAACAAAATGGCTGTTGTTTTAACCATCCCATGCAACCTGCTCTGCCCCTGTTTCAGAAGCACTCAGGCACTCACTGTGTTCCTGCTGCAGTCACCAGTTGTCCTAGGACCCTGCGTGATCCCAACCCATGGCTTTCCATCAGCTTCCACAGCTAAAATGCTCTGTGATGGCTGAGTGGCATTTCATCTCCACAGCATTCCTGTGGAAGTGACATATGGGGGAAAGAATACATTCAGCATCAGGACAAAAGGTACAAAATAAGCAGAATGAGAGGAAGTTTAAAAATTAATCAGAGCTCCAAGAGCTGTCAAGTTTCCCCTCCTGCCTCCCTATACAGACACACAGCCATCACCAAAGATTAGAACTGATCACTGACCAGGGCAGGGCAGAGAAGATGGGATAATAATGGAGTTTTCCAGCAACTGGCAGAGTGAGAAAGATTGTAGTGCCCAGCATCCTGTGCTATGAACAGGTACTGCTTGTTCCTGATGTGCTGTGCTGGGAGCAGGACAGCTGAACATCAGGTCTCAAGCACAGCACAGTCAGAATTCAGGTTTGACTCCTTTTGATAGGGCCATGGAAAGGTAAACCCAAGAAGCTCTCAGAGCATGGTGTTAGACTCTTCTAGAACACACTGTACAGATCTCTTCCTTCACTCCCCCTCCTCTGTAGCTGGTTCCTGTTCCCTTGCTATGAAAAGTTTGGTTGTCTTCTCCTTTTTCTGGCTGAATCTTTCCCTGGCAGTTAGCTGCCATGGTGATAGAAGTTACAGAAATTAGTAAGAAGAAGAGTCATAATTAACAATTGACTGACAGTCCCATCTGACCTGAGACAGTAGCTGAAAGCTGCCTCCCACTTCAATCTGCTTGCCACAAAACAGCCAGGAACATGCAGATTTGCTAGCCAAGGTGGTTTGGCTATTTGGCTGTGGCTGTCCTCAGCTCCTTTGGTGCTCAGAGCTCCAGTGAGGATGTGTCACCATTGCCCTCTTCTGGATTGTCAACCAGGTCCTGCTCCTAAGCATGGGAGATGTCACCAGCTAGTGATGGCACCATGGGGTGACTCCAAGGGGACTGTTCTGTAGGGGACCACTGGGCACCTCATGGAAGTGCTTTGCACGATTTCATTCAAAGACTTTCAGGTTCTTCCACATTTCTCCTTCCATTTCTCCTACACCTCTGTGCAGATTTACAGCAGAGAGTGGATTCAAATAGATGGAGAAAGTAGGCAAACTTTGTTGCTAAATACGTGGTCAATTCAAGATCTTTGTGAGGGTGTGAAGGGCTGCAGGTTCAAAACCTCCTGGGATTTCAGGTTGAAACGAAAGGAGACGTGTGGTTAAGCTGAGGAACTCCTTGCCACAGGATGTCAAAGGGGCTAAAAATGTGTATGAACTTCAGGGAAGCCTGGAAAAGTTGGTGGAAGAGAAATCTGCTGAGGGTTACTGATTACCTAGGACTTCTAACAATTTCTATAAGTCATGTTTCCAAAGGAAATATATATTTATGGAAGAAAAGTCATCCTAGTCCTTCCTAGGCACCCTCTTTGGGGCTATATATAAGACAGGACACCAAATCAGCCCTTTGCTGAGCCAGTATAAGCACACTGCTGTTATGAATATGGAAAAGCACACAGATCCAATCACAGGGGTCAGGTCCTCAGCTTCTGCCTCAAGGTTTTATTCAGCTTGAGGCAGACAGGGACTCAGTAATTGCTTAGTGACACACTTGGGGCCTGGCCCACCATCAAGCTCTTGAGATCTGGTGGTTTTGTAATGCACAAAATTATGCAGCAACTGCACTGTTTTATATGGAGAAGAAAATTAGCCAGACTCAAGGCAGCACATTACTTATGGACTGAGCAAGGCAATTTTTCACACTCAGCTGGAAAGTATTTCTCCACTTGTCTGTCTGCTGGAGTACGTGCAATATGGTAACCAGACCTAAGTGACACTGGAAATTATGGGGCTGTTGTCAGCATCCAAGGACTGAAAATAGGCAGCAAATGGGAAACTGGTGAGGAGTTTCATCAGCCTGACATGGCTCTGTAATGGACTTTAGAGTCCAGAGCAAGCTGATGACAGCTGTTAATCCCTTCCAGCACAACCCAGCCTTCCTCTCAGTCCTTCTTTGCTCTTTGAATAGTGTATATCCCAAACAGGGAAAAAATGGGAGAAGGCATCTCCCCTTTCACCCAGCATGGGGCAAAGGAAAAGTGGGGGGAATGGTAGCCCCTGCAGCAGGGGAGAAGTAGAGAGAATGATGGGTGAGAAGGGCAGGGAGGCATGGAGTGTCTGTGGAAGGAGAATGATGGATCCCAGGGGAACAGGGACCAGTGGGGACGTGGTAGGAGGGCACAAATATTTAAAAATATATACCTGTACCTGGGATACAGGAGGAAGGATAACACAGAAACCACTTGGTTTAAGGGACAGATCAGAGGGATTGTAGCATGTCTCTGGTATTGATCTGTCAGACTGGGACTATCCAGAAAAGAATGGAAAGAGAAGGACCCCAAGTCCAATGCAGTCAGTCCCAGCATGAAGCCCTAAACTTAACACTGGGATAGAAGGGGCAAACCCACAGCTGGGGCACCTCAGGATCATCACCAGTGGGGCTCTGCCAAATGAAGACCCAGGCACTGTACTGCAGAGGTCCAGAGAAGAACCTGTGAGATGGAGCTGTTTTCTGTCATTTGTCAAGCGTGATAAATGGCATACAGAACAAGAAGCTCACAACACACATAAAAGATCCTCTTCAGGATCTGGATGATAGAGTGCCTGGCAGATAGATAGGAACTAAAAGTCAGGATCCCTGACCCCTGTTTAAAACTTGCAAATGTACATCAGACAACAGACACACTCTGTTCCAGCTCCCTGCTTTCCAGTAAGTGTAAGAGTCACTGCCTGCCTTAGCAAAACATCCTCCATTCACATTTGGGGAGCTCCTGGATAGCAGAAACCTTGCAAGTGCAAAGCATTCTCTCTTCAGCAGCCTGCAGGAGCACTCCAGCAAGATTTCAGCTCCCCTCAGATCCGGTGGCAGGTCCCAGCCAGTGGCAGGTCCCGCGCGTGTGTGACTGTGACTCACCCAGGATTACTGAGCTGCAGATTCATCTATTGTTGTCAGTGACTTGGAGCTGCCTACAGACAATCCTTCAGAATAGGGAACAATGGGGAACCTGCACATCTGAAGAAAGCCTCCTCTGCATGGCAACTTATTGCCATCGTAACCAGCATAAACAAGAGCAATTAAGACAATTTGAGAGCATCACCTCCTCCCTCTGGGGTCTTAATGAGAGCACGCTCAGAAGGGGGCTGGAGCAGAGGCAAGAAAGGGCTGGGAGTTAACTTGTGTGGGGAAAAGAAGGGTGTGAGAGTTTTCGATTCAGAGGACTGCTTCCTCTCCACCCCATAGAGTAATGGAAAGGGCAAGCAGGGGGAGAGAATCAGGCAGCTCTGTGGCAGATAGGAAAAGCTCAGAGAGGAAGAACTTTGCTGCTTGCCCTAACCCTGGAGCCAGGAGTCAGAGCTCTGCAGAAGTTTTTGCTGACTTACCCAGGCAGCTAGGAGTAGCAAGAATGGGCAATCCTCAGAAGTGGTTCAGTGCCTTAGCTCATGGTAGGAAACAGATTTGGATTGGATTGGATTGGAATGGATTGGATTGATGGCCTTTTAGAAGCAAAGTGTTAAGGAAGGAGCTCTTCTAAAGATGATGATTATCTGCCCCAGAAAATAAAGACAAGCCTCCATACGTTGCTGCTGGATTAGTATATAGGGGTTTTGCACATGCTCCTTAAAGCTCTGCTATATGCTAGTGATTTACAATCATTCAGATGACTGAAAAGCTGCTTGTGGGTGGCTATGCAGTGAGAAGGAGAATTGGGAAGCCCTCCTATGAGGGAAATTGCCAGGAACTGAGAGCTTACGTTTTAGAGGGACTGACCTATAAAAATACTCCAGGGAAGGCAGGGAGACAGCTCTAATCAGCTTGGTGATAACACCTCTTCTTTTGGCAATCCAGCTCCTTGCAATGGAGAAGAAATGGATGAAGCTACAGGGCAGTGCTTTTGTTAACGTTTTTATCTGATCTAATATTGCAAGAACTATATGATTTTCAATTGATTCTTCTCAGATTTAAGGCAGAAGCCAGAGGTTCTTACATTGTCCCAGGGTATAAATAGCCTCAATGGAAGCATAACAGCACTTCTGTTGAACTTCACCTAGTACAGCAAATGATGTATCATGGATTCAAATATTCTAGTAAAAAAGCCATAGGATTTCATCCAGCTACTCTTTCAACAGCTCTCTAGCTTCTGTTTAAAGTGTGTGTAATGAGAGCTACCCATGCTTCAGGTGGGTCACAAACCTCACCCTAGAGCCAAAATCATTCTTGCCATTCTCTGCAGAGACAATCTTTTCCTTTTAACTTGAAATTTGCTATCACAGATTCGATTGTCTGCTTAAAAAAAAATTTTAAAAATGTCACATTAAGTTCCAGAGAGACGAGAGGAGCTAAATCTGAGACCTCTTATCTGAATCTTCTCAATGCCTAAGTGCTGGATAATTGGAATTGCTGTCTGAGCCACAAACACTGTTTTGTTCAGATGTTGCTAACTTCATAAAGTCATCGCCTTTCTGCTTTTCTAGCACAGCAGGACCCTGGTTCTAGGATCTCACAAAACCTGACCTTCAGTGGAGAGAGATCCTATAGAAACTTCCTATAAGCCATCAGGACTTGAGTGCTTTGCAAAATGAGAAACCCCATCTCTGGAGTGTCAGGAGCTGTTCAGAAGTGAAGCAGCACTCAACCAAGCCACAGGGACAAACTTTCCCTCAGCTAAAACTTTTGACACCATTGCTCAAAGCCTTCCAGTCAAAGGACTTCCTGTCATCAGGAGGGATGCATGAAATAGTCACACTGTTGGTAACAGTCTGGGGCTATCTGCTGTGCTCCTTCTTGTCTTGTGCAGGTTCTCAGGTTGGCTGGGTGTGCAGAGCTGCAGAAACAGCTCCACCTGCAAAAACCTAGGTGAGTGCCTCAAGAGGAATAACCATTAGCAGTTGCTGATATTCAAGACAAGACAACTTTCCCCATGGATATCTTGTTTAGGTACAGCCTGGAGGGGAATTAGTGAGGACTCAGCAATTCTGAACATCAGCTTACATATTTAGGAACATTATGTCAAATCTAAAAAATAGCAAAAAGGCCATTTGAGAAAGAAAAACAGAGAGATGGGAACAGCTGAGTCTGTTCTCTTCCACTGACTCACCAAGGGACAAGGAGCGAGTCACCTTATTTCTCCATGATTCAAATACTCCCTTGTAAAAAGAGGCCAACAGAAAAGCAGGTGCAGCATTTTCTGTAGTGCCCTGGTTTGTGCCTCCTGATGTGTTTGTCTGGCTGGGCTGGGTTTGCACAGTTTTCAGTTCAGAAGAAAGGCCTATGGAGAGCCATCATTGTTTGTTAACCTGTGCTTTGTAATGTTCTGACATCTGGAAGGGCAAAGCAGAATCATTTTTGCTTGGATGACGACCACTGTTTCCCTTATTAAGAGGAAATTAAAAATAGGAAGTGGTTATAATTATCATTTTGGACACTATTCCAGTGGCATCGTTCTCAACACATTGTCAGGATTATAATGTAACAGCAAAGTGAATGTCATCCTACAATTCCTTTAGTCATGGCAGCAGCAATGTGAGACAGTAAGATCCCTGCTCTATCTCCTTCCCTCCCATCCTGCTGCACATTTCCCAATATGGCTCTGTCCCTTTCTGAGCTCCACTGTGACATTAACAAAGGCAGCCAAGTGGCATTGTTACATCCAAATGATGGAAGAGGACACAGGGAAAAGAAAAAAAACAAAAACCAACAGCATTTCTAGAGAGGAAAACAATCACCTTGCTCCATTCCAGAGGGAAAGAGCAACATTTCCCAGACCAAGATTTATCACTGTCCCCATCACCTGCTCTCAGGAGAAGTGCTGTCACCCATTCCAAGCTAACTGCTCCACACAAGGAAGAAACTGCTTTGGAAACTGCTAACCTTTGCCTGCATGGAAAACCAAACAAACACACTTTGTTTGGGAAAGGTTTGAGCTGAGATTCATGATAAGCCGTCGTCGACGTGACAGACCTTGTGATTGACTTGGAGCCAAACCTTGAGGCCCTTGCCTGAAGGATCTGAAGGATTTGACCCCAGGACTGTTATTAGCCTTGACATCACCAGCTCCTGACATGGGATAGTTTTCCAGTGAACTTGCTTGAGAATGTTTAGAAATGTCAAGTGGCTGAGCCACGAGGACACAAGAACGAGAAGGTGTCAAATTCACCCAATTGAAGGGGAGAATTTCAGTCCTCCCCCTTGCTCCTGCTGGCGGTGGCAGCACTGCTGACAACGTTTGTCAGGGTTACACTGCACTATCAGAGCTCCTCTCAGCCCAGACATCCTTCCTCAGCACAGCCCATGTGTGAGATCCCTGCTAAGTGAGAGCAGTGGGATCTCTCCACAGGCTCAGAGCCCCGGGCTGTGGTGGATGGAGCTGGTACCAGACCTGTTTGAACAGAGGATGGATACATGTGAGCTGGCCAGAAGCCTACAAGCTGTGGCTGTGGTGTGGCAGCATTTGGCCAAGAGAAACCTGGTGGCACATCACAGTAAATGACAGCTTTGAAGGTGGGGAAGGGGAAGGGCAGAGGAGACTAAAGCAGCCAGACAGCTGTAGGAACTGATGCACCACTCTCGAGGTGCAGCAAGCCCCATAGGATTGTTCTTACTTCACAGAGGTAAGACTTCTGTGTTGGAACCTTGGGCCAAACTCTTTCTCCATGCTGGGCACAGCTACTGCACTCTCTAATACTTGCAAAACAACTCAGCTCACCATGGTTTAAACCAAGCTTCTCAACAATCTTTCCCACTCTTCCTTGTGTTCTGTGCTGCCAACTTTCCTATCATCCACAGCCTGAATGGTACAGTAAATCTTACTCCGAGTCTCATGGACTCAAGCCACCATTCTTCTTGTTGACATTAGTCAAGGTCTAACAAGATCTACAGTTCATGCCTCCAAAAAACATCTGCCATCAAGATGCCATTATGAGTGATAATTGTATTGTTTCATGCAGCTAAAATCAGTTCCACTAACAAAAATGATCATTAGTCAGAACCCATATTGATCACATATCCATCCATCTATCTTGCCATCTCTCCACAATTACCATAATCCACTTGCTAGTGTGCTGCAGGAACTCATCCAAAATGCTTCCAGATCCCTAAATTAATCATGGAAGATTCACCTTCCCTTCCATCAGGGCAAACAAAAGCTTGAAATTTAAGGGGAGGGCTGAAATCTACTTGGCTGATTGGCTGGAGGATGCCTTCTCACCCACACATCCCACTGGGTAACATTTCCAAATATTTTTGAGCGAGCTGAAAACAATTGTGTTGGAGGGGCAGAGAGGGCCTGCTAATACCCTATCAGTTTCACATTCTTAGGAGAGTTCCCAGCCACCAATCTGCCATCCTATATCAGGCAATGAGCCTTCAGCTGGAAATTTCAGCCCAGCTTTACCTATTGTCCAATGTTTTCCTTCCAGCCAGATGATTGGAATAACACCAGTTGTTAATTTTACACCTGCTGTTGTGAATATCCCTGGGTGACCTTTCCAGCAACAGTGAGCACTGGGGATTTCTTGGTGGAGATGCACACACATGGATGTGGGAGCAGATAGAGAGAGAACAGGAAGGGGCCTCCTGATGAATGATGAGGGATTAAAATAGCTCCTGCTGGGGCCATAGTGGGATGCCGGGCAGCAGGATGTTTAAAACAGAGTGAAGTGTTGATCTAAGCACAGAGAGCAAAAACAGTGTCATCAGATCCCTTCTTCTTTCCAGCTCTATCCTTGTGCCCAATTGGCTGAGCAATGACACCCCTGGAGCTTCTTACAAAAGATTAATATCTCCCTGAGATGCCGAAGCCAAGGTCTGGAAAGCTGGAAAACTTTTTCATTTGGGAATCTGAAAGGAATCGCTGCCCCGTGTCCCTGTTAATCTCTTCCTTACCTTGGTGTAAGTGACCTTAATGCCATCTCTGGAAGGGATTAATCACCCCCAGAGGGATGTGTCAGTACAGCATGAACAGGAAAAGCCACTGGCTTCATAGTCCTGAATTCTGGCTGATCTGAGGAAGTCACAGGTGCTCAGATATCACTGTGACCAGCTTTAATATTCAGATTAGGTTAAACAGATCCAGCCCACATTAGAACTGATGCATTAAGAGCACTCTGGTTATTAAAAATTATTTATGGGGCCAGAGATAGATCAGAGGAGAAAGTGGCCACGGGCTGTAGCCAGGTCACCTCAAGATTTCCTATTGCAAGCTGGTACTTGGATCAGTGTAAATGTAGAAGAAGGAGATGGCATTTTTCCCTCTGAGGGAATACTGAATATTGGATAAATATCTCAACATAGTGGTGGATGGCTGCTGAATGGTAACAGATGTTTGGGGACAGGCAAGCCTGACCCTTGTGGAGGAGAAATCACTGATGTGGATATCAACACAATGCTGTGTGTACACTGCTCAGCCACAGGCATCCATCCATCTTTCCTGGCACAGCAATGGGCAGTGCACCAACCCATCCCTCTCCCAGAGGTCTCAACACATCCTTTTACCAGAGAATCCTTGAGCTCTGGCTCAAGAGCTGATCCTGCTCAGAGATGATGGGGCAAATCTCACTATTTGTAAAGCTCTAAACTGTCTGACCACAACTCAAATGGTAAAAACTTTCTTGGATCTGAACCCCAGGTCCAAAGCAAGCTGTAAGAGCCTGGGGCAGCAGCCCCCAACTCCTATAACTTGTCACTCTCAGGATGAGAAGATGCCATGCTGTCCTGGATGCCATCTTGCAAGTGAGGCTCTGGCCACATGAAGGTAATGCTTCATGTCCCACTACACCTTGCACAAAATGGGAATGCTGAGAGTTGGCCACTTCCCAGACTGAAGAGCAACATTCAGACAATCTGAACTGCTGTAGTTTTAACCCCACTAAACACAGTTCACAACTCCTGACCAAGGGTTGAGCACAGGATGGTTTCAGCAGGAAGCCAGCCTACAGGCACCAGGTGAATAATCTCAGCAGGCATGTGACATGCCTCACAGAAGAAAAGGTATCTCTGATTAATCATCTTACTATGATATTCTTCTGATTCCTTCTGAGACTTTCAGGCCAGCAAGCCACTACTTTCTAAATTCTCTTGGCCAAAAACTCACTCAAACCCACTGCAAACAGTATGATGCACCCACAGGCAGCATCAGAAGGGGTCTCTCTGCCATCTGTCTCCAGACCCTTGGAAACCAGGGGAACAATAGTTGTTATCCCCCCCAGAACAGATCCCTCAGCTAAGAGAAACCCATCTTTGAAGATCAGGGATGGCAGATGAGCTTCTCTCTGCAGCCTCACAAACATTCTAATGGCCATCTGCGTTTCTGCATTCAGTCCTGTCTTTGGCCAACTCAGTTTAGAAAAGGTTTTGTTTTTCTTGGGCTCTTTTTGTTTACAGCCACTTGACCGAGGCAGAGTTCACCAGCAGCTGAATGTAACCCAGGCTCTGCCAAGTGTAAGTTTTCCAGTGAAACATCTGGTTACAAGGCAAGGTCAAACAGGCCTGAAATGGGAGAGGGCCAGGGAGATGCAGGCAGCTGGGAAAAGAACAGGCTTTTCTGGGTATGTTTGAGCATTTGGCTGGGAAAAGGAAAAAGAAAAAGAGAGAAAGAAATAGATCCTGCAAAAAAATCCAGGGATCAAGAGGCTGCTTCTTTTATTGGTTAAAAATCAAGACCACCCGAGTTGCCACATGAATGGCTGAGTGTTATTTAGCAGGCATTCACAGTTGCTCCCAAACAGACAGAAAGTCTCTTCAAGACTCAATTATAGATATTTAGCAGAGTATATATATGAATGTTTATATTCCCCACTATCCTGGAATTACCTCAGAGAGAGATCTCAGGCAGAAGACTTTCTTCCCACTCTGCTCTTTTTATTACTGACCTCTCACAATTGCACTAGAGCTGGAAGGATAAAGACAGAGCTGACCTGCAGCACACTGCAGACTTTGATCTCTTTAAGTCCCTGGGGACAAGGACCACCCAACTGCTGCTCTGTGATCATTCAGGACCAAGCACCACTAGTGCCTGTGTCACAATTAACAACATTGTTCATGAATGGAGCAAAGAAACCAGTTGGGAAGCCTAAACAAAGAACCCTTCCACACAGCCCCAGGGAATGTTAGCAGAAATCTAAGAGTTAGGATTTCCTTGTTTTTACAAACAGACTCATTGCTTGGACCAAGAATCAGGAAAAACCCTATGGGAACTGGATGACCAATCAAGCACACAGGACATCTACCAAGCTGATCATGGAGAATGCAGAGAACTGTTTGGTGAATTGTGATTGATTCATGGACTACCAAAAAATATCAGAAAAATGCTAAAGTCACATTCTGCTGATTGATTCATGAACTACCAAAAAATACTAGAAAAATGCTAAAGTCACATTCTGCTGTTTCTATGGCATAGACTGACCAGCTGTAATAACACCAATCCCTAGTACATGATTTCCAGAGAGAATCAAGGGAAGAATAATTGTCTGAGCATGGCACCGAGCATCATTTCTGAACTCTGCTGCTTCCTGCTTGAAGGACTTTCCCTAAATCTCTCAACCTTTTTGTGCTTGAGCATCCTTCTCTAAAAGGGTAAGGACAGTAGCAGTCACTCACCTACTTCACTGGGTAATGAATGATTCAGACAGCTCTCATCGACCTCTTCAAGTCCTATCCACAATATCCCATGTGTCACGCAGCAGCCAGAAAGCCATCATCTCTTAATGGGACTCAGGATCAAGGGTGGTGGACAGGGCAAAGCCTCTGGAAGCATTTGGATTTTTTTCCACTGGAATCTCTCTCCAACCTGGGACTGGTTTGCAGAAGGATCCACTTTCCTGTGGAAGGAAGTAGAGAGGGAAGGGGAGGGGAGGCAGCTTGTGCTGGGCGACTGACATTGCACAGGCTCCTGCTGGAATCCAGACATCAGGTGCAGGAGCATCTCCTGAGGCCCAACCCATCAGCTGCTGCCTTCATGCACCAGAAATAAAAGAATTCCAAATCCAAACCTGGAAGCCAATCAAAAGGCCAGAAGATCCTTGTGAATAATCTGATGCCTAATTTCCATGCACCGCTCGTGTTTCTTCATCCCAGCTTTCTAGAGGGTGCTGAGCCATCCTTGGTCCCATCAGCAGATGGATCTGCCCAAATGGAAGCCACAGTTTCTCCCTACTCAGATTTTTCCCACCAAACTGCTGGATGCAGCCATTACCCAGGCCTCTGCCTTGTGCAGCCTTTGGGCTGAATGTGGAGATTTTCTCTCACAAACCTCTTACCACTGCAGTCACACTTCAGGGATGCCTGGACATGAGCAAGCTCTGATCTGGACTCACTGTGCTCCAACAAACACAATCAGCACTTCTAACTGCATAGTTTGCCTGGCTGTGAGCACAGATCCTGTACAAAAACCTCCACACACTAACCAGTTACTCATAACAGTCAATAAACAGCACATCTGCACTGGGACTTTACTCAGACATGTTTAGGAGAGCAAATGCAGGCCCCTGTTTACATGAACACAAATGTCACCTTCAAGAACTTCTTTAGAAAAGCCAACCATGTGACTTTGCAATTTTCTCCACCCCTCATCCTGTAGGGAGGGTCAAATGAAAACATGTTTGCTCTGACCCTCTGGTATCTGCAGACTGGAGGGGTAAAATGGAACCCAGTCTCATGCTTTTCCCAGGAAGTCTGGGAGACATCCCAAGACATCCCTAAGTAACAAGAACACAGAGAATCACACCCTTATTCCTGAATAGGTGTCTTCCAAAACCCAGCCAGTGGCATTATTGACATACATATATATATATATATAAATATTGCCAGGAAGCTGAAGAGGAGGCAGCAGTGTGCCCAGGTAGCCAAGAAGGCCAATGGCATCCTGGGCTGGCTCAGGAACAGCGTGGCCAGCAGGTCCAGGGAAGGGATTTTGCCCCTGTGCTCAGCTCTGGTGAGGCCACAGCTTGAGTCCTGTGTCCAGTTCTGGGCCCCTCAGCCCCTCAGGAAGGAGATTGAGGTGCTGGAGCAGGTCCAAAGGAGGCAACTGGGCTGGTGAAGGGACTTGAGCACAGATCCTATGAGGAGAGGCTGAGGGAGCTGGGGGTGTTGAGGCTGGAGAAGAGGAGGCTCAGGGGAGACCTCATCACTCTCTGCAACTCCCTGAAAGGAGGTTGGAGCCAGGGGGGGGTTGGGCTCTTTTCCCAGGCAACTCTCAGCAAGACAAGAGGGCACAAAGGGTCTCAAGTTGTGCCAGGGGAGGTTTAGGTTGGAGATGAGAAAGAATTTCTTTCTGGAGAGGGTGATCAGGCATTGGAATGGGCTGCCCAGGGAAGGAGTGGATTCTCCGTGTCTGGAGATCTTTCCAAAGAGCCTGGATGTGGCACTGAGTGCCATGGGCTGGGAACCACGGGGGGAGTGGATCAAGGGTTGGACTTGATGATCTCTGAGGTCCCTTCCAACCCAGCCAATTCTAGGATGCTATGATTAGGAGAAGGTGGTTTTGAAAGCCCAGAGTTAGACATCCTAAAAGAAACTTAATAGCTTAAGGTTTAAGCACTAAGGATGCACATATTGGAACTCACTGTAGAAACTGGGCTTGAGAACCAACAGAGTAAAATATTGATTCAGCCTAAACCTTTTCTTTTGTCTTTTCTCTTGCAATGAGGAAAAGCCCCTCTAGAAAATCTCGTATCTTTCAGTCATGTTAAAATACCCTTCCAGCTCCTTACCCCAAGCCTACCTGGGAGTGCACTAAGAGCAGTTTTGTCACGACATAAAGGGTCAGATAGTTCCCCTCTCCCTCTGTTGACCTCTTCCAGGTGGATTTCTGGGCAGCAGGGCTTCTTTGCTTGTTAAAATTGTACCAAAGTAGCCAGCAGGGTTTGGTGAGGCTTACCCTCTCCCTGCTGCCAGCAGTGAGTAAAACCACACTGACAGAAACTGGGCATTTTTCTTCATCCTTTAAGCAGAAGTGTTTTCATTAAATTAGTAAGACTGTTCATTTTCTCTGGTGCTCCTTAACTTTATTTTTATTATTTCTAGCCAGCTTGAAACATCCTTTCCAAGGTAATGTTCACTACACCTGTCTCAGAAGCCAACCTTGCCACCTCCCTGCACCCAAGCAACACCCTTGTGCAGTCAGATCTGGTGTTGGCTGAGGGGCAGCAATGATCCCCACCTCACTGCAAAGAGCTCCTGCCACCCATTGCTCCTGGCAGGTGACATCCTCCAGCACTGCATCCCAGCCAGGAAAGCTCCCTGCCCCACTCCCTATGGCTCTTTTTTAGGAAGAACCATCACTGAGCTGAGAAGAGGGAGTTCCGTGGGTAGACCTCCATCTTCTCCCTGTACTGCTGGTTTAAGGGTGCTGACTGAAAACATTCTCCTCAGCTGGGCAGCTGTCCAAGCACTCTGAATTCAAGCCCAGTTGCACTTCCATGGGTTAGGATCACACACTCCTGGTTCACCAGCCCTTAGATTGGTTTACCAGCCCTTAGATTGCACTGGGCAAAACCAGAGAACTGGTGGTGAAAGCTCATTCCCTCTCTGGTTATTCCCAGCAGGGATAAGTGAGGCCTCATCTATAATCACCTAAAACCATCTCACATGATTCATGCTCTCACAGTACAACAGCTGAGCACCCTGCAGGATACACAGCAACACACATCCGTGATGCACCATTACACACTTTCCCATTGCAAGCCCTGTTGAAATGCTGCCATCAGATTATTTCAACTGATCAAAAGTAGGAAAAAAATAGAATATTAAAGCCCCAGATAACAAATTAATAAGAATAAAAGCATGTAGGTGAGAATTAAGAAGGCATTAACATTCTGATGGCATCTGCTGCCTAAATTAAACTACAGGGGGAAAAAAAATTGAGTTCAGCTGATGCTCAGGATCAGGACAAATAGTTCTCAAATGGAAATTACAGTTTTGAAAATTATGTACCAAAAAGGATCCAATTTAGGACATTTCTGATTTGTGAAGTTCTTTCTCCAGGTGGGGGATCTCAGGCTTGACTGGAGGGCTGTCAGGGGTAGGAGGACTCTCAGGGCAACATGAGTTGCAAGATGCTGGAGTCACTCAGTTCCTGCATCCCTCACCAGGACCAAACTGGTCCAGCTGGGCCAGTGTCTTGTCACCTCTCCAGTTCCTCTGGGGCTCCATCTCCTTTTGGAACTCAACCATATGGATATGGTGTGTAAAGTGTGCTTCATTCCTGCAGACACCAACGTGGAAAAGGAGGAGGAATCAGGCCTGGATTTTCAAAGGAGCCCAGTGTTAAATTATGTGGATAACTGCATCCCTAATTTACATGAGCAGTAACTGTGACAACTAATAGTGAACGTCATAAGTAGCCAGTTGAGCATGTAATGACCTGAGTTATATGCACCATCATGTCTCTTTGGCACACAATTAGGTGTGCATACACATTTTGCATGCCCCAAAGGACTTCTACCTCAGCAGAGAGCCTTAATTTCACAGCACAAGCCTGATCTCAGCAGCCTAGCACAGCACAGACAGTTAATGCAATGCAAAGAGCTGGCACAAACTCCCCGGCCCAGGTCAGAATGGATCCTCAGACAGCTAATTAATTTTTACTGCTCTTTTGTGAACTGTAAATTACCCTTCATTTCCTAGATTTCTGTCCCATTTTTTTGCCTGCCTTTCTCTAGTGGAGCAGTAAAAAGGGAAAAGTGCCAATAACAGGCTCTCGTGATAAAAGCAGCCACGACTCACTCACACTCTGAGCAAAGCTCTGCTTATGACCAGAATACCAAAACAATTGGGTTTCAGGAAACTGTCCAGAGATAATAATTTTTCCTGGAGATGGGAGGATACAAGGAATAGTTTTTAAAAAGAGGGGCAGGAGGAGTGTCTGGTTTTGCAGGACAAACACAACCAAGCTCCACTCTTGCAGAGGGTTAAAAACAAGGTAAGTAATGTTCACAAAGAGACCAAGTTCATCAGTATTGCCTGCACAAGAGCAGAGGGAAATTGCTTACAATGCTGAACTGCTAACAGCCTCCCTTTTCACTCAGACAGGAAAGAAGAGCCTCTCTCTGAGAAAAAGTGACCTTCAGACCACACACCAGAGACTTTAGAGAGCAGCCCCTGAGCAAATGGTGCCTGAGCAAAGAAGGGTGGCTTTTTTTTTCAATATTGCCACAACCCTGTTCAAAGATTAAAGCTGCTGATACTGGTGAATCCAGACAGCAACACCCTGACAGGGAAAGACCTGTTAGAATGACACAGTTCTTTGCTGGTGTCACCATCCTCCAAACTGTTACCTTGAGCCACACACCCATCAGGGGCAGAAGCAGCTGTAGGGGAAAAGATCAAAACACACCTGAGGTGAACTTTGCACGGGCTCTGCAACAATTCAGGACAGCTTCAGCATGGTGAGAATCTCTTGACCTCTTGTACCAGGACACCAGTATTCGCATTGTATCTGTGAATAACAAAAAGGTGTTACTGGAATTTTCATGTGGTTGCATCTGCCAAGTGCCCCTTGAAAGGCCATGGTCACAAGGACACGTGGAAGCTCTCTGGGTCCATGCTGCAGGAATGAGAACACAGCATTGCTGGGGTGGCTTTATGGGGCCTTCAGCATCTGAGGTACTTCTATTGCAAAACACCACATTCCTCAGCTCTGACAGAGCCTCCTTTATCTCAGCTGCAGATTCCCAAGTTGAAAGCCCTGCCAGATGAGTGTGCACAGTGAGTTAATGGCCACAGAACCTGAGCTTCTCTTGCCTCAAGTCATTTACCCACAGCATCAATGACGTTATCATGTGCAGCCCATATTTACTACAGCTACAAACTGATTCAGAGGAACCTGGAGTACAGGATTAATCATTACTCTGGGGATGTGGAAAATGGATACCAGAACGGACTTCCAAATTAGGTATCTAAAAGTCCTGCAGCTCCCAGGAGAGCCCTATTACATCTCCCTACTCCTTCTAATGGAATCTATAGTATGTGAGCAGGGCTTTGCCTCCCACCAGCCCTCTCTGCATAATTAGCCCCAGCTCAGATTGCTGCTTTCTGGAAAGGCTGGAGAACCACTTTCTTCAGTCGACTCAGATGCAAAAGAGGAAGTGCTTATTGCAAAATGCAAGTCAACCACAGCCAGTGGGTCTGGGCCATGGTGGAGGGATACAGAAATGGCTTCATTTTTTTATTTTTTTTTTTCCTCAGAAATAGAACCCACTAAAAATAGCAGTTCCTCAGGAACAAGACTGCCTGAAAATAACTGTTTCTCAGGAGCAAGGCTGGCTGCTTCTGAAAGAAGTAGCTATTAATGTATAATTGTCCCTGAGGCTGGTTTCTGAGAAAATGCTGTACATACAGAGGGCTGTAAAGAGATATGTTCAGAGGCAGGAACACAGAGGCACCCCCCTCCTGTCAGAGGTCCTGTAAACTCCAGTAGCTCATGTAAGTGCATTTGGTTTGCTAATCTTAGGCACAGTTAGATCAATAACAGTACTGGGAGATATTTTCCTCCTGTTAAAGCAGCACTCTGGGATGCCTTTACTATCTAGACCAGCAAAGTTTCCATCAGCTCTAACCAAACCTACACTGTTTTTTCTCCCAGGACAGCAAAAGCTGAGCCAGCTCTGAAACTCAGGCACTCTCTTTTCCACAGAAGGGCCAAGAACTTTGTTGAAGTGCAGGTTGTGCAATCTACTTCCAATTTCCTGCTCTACTCAGCACTTAGACTTTTCTCACAGAGATGCTAGAGGGCAATAAATATTGTGAGGAATGGCCCTACACTTCTCCCACTATGGTGTTGCCTTATAATGAGGAAAGACAAATTGCTTGTGGGATTGGTTGATGGGTTGGTTATTCCCTAAAATGTCTCACTCATCCCTCTCATCTCACCATGGGTTCAACAGCTCATTCCTGGTGTCTTCTTTCTCCTCCTGGCACAGCCAGCCAATATCTGCAGAGAGGCCATTCCCCTCTTCTTCTCCCCTTAAGGAAAACTCCAGCTGGCCTAAAGAAGCAGAGATGATAAAAGGTCCCGAAAAGGCAAACTTTGCAGAGCAGCAGCTTTAAGGAAATGGTAGAGCAGATGAAATGCAGGGGGGCTCTGGCTGATTGCTGCCACCACTTCAATTCCCCCCCATCAGTGCCAGAAACCACAGCAGCCTCTGCTGGGAGCATCCCTGGGTCCCACAGACTGTGTAGGATTGGGCTGTGTCATCACTGGATGGAAATCTACAGACTGCTTCTTCCAGGCTCTGCTTTAAGTGCTGCTTCAAGTTGTATCTCTTCTCTGTTCACCAATGATCTGATGCTTCAGCATTCTGATAAGAGCAGAAGCAGTTTTCTGGAGGAAGTGTAAGGCTGAAGTTCTAGCTACTGGGTAGCCCAGGGCAAGTCTTTTAGCTCAAGAAATCACTCTCTTTTTTTCCTGACCAAATTCCAGAAAGAAAAAAGAAAAAAAAAGAAAAAAAAGAGAAATGGCACTCTGCTTCCAATTACAGCAGGGTGCTGTTTTCATTATAGAAACTACCTTTAATTCTGTGGCTGGGCTTACACCACAGTGTACAACAAAGACAGACATTCCCAGGCTTCATTTTAACCTCCTTTGCTGAGGAGTCAGTAGCAGGGAAGCTGCAGCCAAGGTGATTGCACCTACCCACAGCTGTGGGAAACTTGTAAAACACAAAATATATCGTGCCAGAACTCTGGTGTCTGACACAGTCAGGGGTACCCTGCCACACAACTCACATCTCGCTGCACAGGTAACTGAGCTTTCCCTTCCCTGTTTGAAATGGGTTTTTAATATAAATTAAACTGCATACACAAAGGGGAAGGTGTGTGGTGTACAGATACACACATACACTCCTTGCCTTTTTATTTTGTTAAAAGTTTTGAATAAATGCCTTGGCACCCTCAAATCAAATAGCCCATGAAAGGCAGAGTGCTTAGCAACATTTCTGTTTGATAGCAGCAGGGTGAGGGTTTTTTGCAGCTCAGATCAGTTTGATTAAACAAGCACTTTGTTGCAGCTGTCATAGAGTGCTCATTAAAAAATACTCTCCATTTGTGTAGCATTTATCACCCAAGAATCTCATCATGTTTTACAAAATGTAATTAATTAAACTTTACAACTCCCCCTGGAGAGGGATAAGGAAAATGGAGAGTTGCCTTAATCCATCACTGAACTCTAGCAGGCACTGAGTTAGAGGGAAGCAGCTGTTCAGCAGCCTGCAGCAACACGAGGACAAGGACATCTCCAGGCAAAGTCACCCAGGGAGGGCACTACACACCTTGTGGGTTGGGCACTTCCACTACGGGGTAAATGTCACCTCTTGCAGATAAGAGGGTGGGTTTTTTCTCCCCCATCCTGCACCCTAGGTTTATATCTGACACCTGGCCTTCCAGAATTCCATCTATTAAATCCCCAGAGCTGCTAAAGACCAGGGACAGCCACAACCCTGACCAGAGCCAAGGGAAGCAGAAGATAAAAAGCCACAGAGCTACAAATTGCATCTCACAGCACCGGAATGCTGTGCAAGCTGGTGCTTAAAGTGGAGGGAGGCTAAAGCCCCCTTAATCCCTCGCTTACTTCCCTCTCCCCTCCCCACCAGTAAATCCACACCTGTTAAAGGTCACCCTGAAATGAAATACATTTGAACACTTCCTGCTGCAGCTTGGCTCCCCTGTCCCCATCCCCTGCCATCCCTCCCAGCTCACCCTGCAGGGCAGGGGGGTACCCACGTGCCCTGCTTGAATGCCAGTCTCATGGCTGAAACCCCACTCTTCTCCTGGCTGATCTTTAGAGAGGAATCTCTTTCTCACCCTGGCTTTAAGCTCCTTTCTTGCCATGTGTGTAGGATAACATGGCCACTGGGCTGTCGTGCCACTTTCACTGCCTTGCAAAAAGCTCAGATTTGATCTGGTGCAAGCCAAGGAAGGGGTGCCAGGCATTGCTATTTGTCTGTGAAGTCTGACAACAAAAACTCAGAGATACTTGTGGGGACAGAATGATGCAAAGAGACACGCGTGCATCCACGCTGCACCACGGAGGAGTGCTGAGAAAAGGGAGAACAGATGGAGCAGCAGGTACCTGATCAAACACAGCCATGAATCCTGCACGAGGCATGGTCTGACACTCTGAGGGTGCAAGGACCCAGCTGGAAGGCCTGGGCTACCTATGTAGTGAGAGACAATTAAAAAAAAGAAAAAAAAAGCTCTCAATGAAACAGTAATGCCTCTTGGCTCACACACTTCAATCTGATGTCTTCTCCCTGCCACAGGTAAATCAGGAAGAAAGAATCCCTGGGATATAGCCCTTCAGGAAGTGCTCAATGGGGAGAGGCAATGGGCTGTGTCCTGAGATCTGCAGAAGCAACACCAGCAGGTGTCATGGGGCTGTGGAAGTGACAACATCCCAGACTCTCCAGCAACTGAACTTCTCAGACACAAGGTAGCAGAGGAAGAAGTGTCACCCACAGCTTCAGCTGGGAGGGATGGATAATTTCCACGTGAGGCTATGCAAGTGCTGAGTATTTTCACCAGATGTAAAAGTGAGAAGAGAGGAAAAGTACAAAGACTGTGCTGAAGGAACTGACAACGGGTTCCAAGATGGCAATAAAGTGGGTTTTTTTTTTTCTTAAGCATCTGCCAAACTATTTAATTAATCTCCAAATCCTCCCCCAATAATATAAGTTCCATTTGTACCCTCCTGCTGGGCCACTCACACTTCACCAAGCAGGCGTGTTGATGGGATGGGATACATCACACCATCCTTCCCCACACTCATGAAGGCAGATCACAGATGCACAGATGTGCTCAGCCCTGCCCTTCTGGACTGATACAACTCCAGCTTCCCCCGTGGGCACAAGTCTTTCCTCTTTTTAGCTCAAAGAAACTGTTTTTTCCTGGTCCCTGGTATTCTTTTCATGTTTCTCTATGGGAAGCAGGCAGTCTCAGATACAGCTGTCACTGCAGCAGATTTATCTCAGTGAAAATTCCTGCTTTGGTTTTGCAAGCATTTTAATTAACGTAAATTATTTTACTACGTTTTACTACTGATAGTGTATAATTATCTCCCCCCCAGGTATATATTTAGCTAACCAGCAGGCTGATCTGCTGCAAAATAAGGTATTTCTGTAACTGACACTAGATACAAGCAAAGGCCAGAAGGATGGGACCAGAGGAGGAGAGAGGAATTTACCCTCCCCATTGAAGAACACAGAATTCAAATGTCTCCACTTGAAAAGATAAACAGAATACTAACTTACACATTTTATTAGAGGAGCACCAAGCTACATCCGTAACTCAAGTGCTGCAAAAGAGGAAAGAACTATCTATGTACATGCTAAACTATTAATCATTGGTCTGCAATCTCTTTTGTAAAGTGTTTTGAGGTTGACTAAGGAAAATGGCTCTGTAATAACACAGGGCAAGCAATCCACTTACAATCAGGTTAATTCTTCCAACTGCTTTTGCAGGGTCAGTCCTGAGGTATTATTTTCTATTCAAGGCAATTTACCATTTTTCTGAGGAAGTCTGGCCAGGGAAGAGAATCCAAACTCCACACCTCTTTCTCACCCTATTTGGCTTGGCAGTCTGGTTTCCACTGCAAGCACATTTTTAGATGAATGAGGTTGATCTAAGCTGAGCAGCTGCCCTGCTCCTCACCACATCTAACTGTCCATACAATTAAAAAACCAGCCTGCATCCAAGTATCCGGGACCATAACTTTTCTCCAGATTATTGGTTGATAAAACATCCATCTCTCCACTCAGCTTCTGGACGTGCTGGTAGCCCATGATTTCTCTTTCTCCTTGATGGCTGCGGCCGCTTAACCTGAGCTGGTGGGAAGACATCAGATTGAAATAAGCATTTAGGAGCCAAGAAGCATCCTATGCCAAACCGCATGTTTCAGAACCCTATCTGTCCTCTCGGGCAGGTCTGATCCTTTATTAAAAGCACCGGGTGCTTTGTCATCAGTTTCAGTGGGCGCGGGATCAGTTCTGCAAATCCTTCTCTCTTGACCTTCCTGAAGGTCAGGAAGTCTGCAGGTGCTACTTCACCCACCTGCAGACACCCTCTCTGCACCTTGCTGTAGGGCCACTGAGACCCCGAGTGCTCAACAGGTGGCACAGAGACCAGGAAAATGATCCCAGCCCCTAAAACCTTCCAGTCTGAGGGAGGGCATGCTCTGCTTTTCAGTTCTCCTTTTTCAGCAACTTCAATGAAAGGCCTTGCTTAACGTTTTGGGCCACAGCTGAAGCTTTGCTCTGGGAGCTGCATCACCAGGCGTTACGCTTGCGACCGGAAAAGGAAACCTCTCTGGTATCCACTGACGTCTCCTGGGATTTGGGATGACGTATTCCCTATTATTCCCATGCCATTACTTATAAACTTCATGGCATTCTCTAGACGGAGCTTCAGTAAGATGAAAACCTCAGGGCACCACTCCATTAGGCTTTTATTTGTAGCATGTTGGGCTGAACCTTCTCAAAACTGGTAGGTTTAGCTGCGTTCCTTTATTTAGGGCAGCTGAAGGAAACATTAAGCCTGTTTCCATCCACAATGCAAGACTGCTCAAGCACCTGGAGGCTCCTGGAGGAGAGTTTTGGGTAGGGTATGAAAGGAAAGGTTATGTGTGGATGGACAATACAGGTGGAGGAGGAGACTCAAAGACAGCATGTTGAAAAAGGCAGGGAACAGAAACAGCCTGAACAATCCTTGATATAAAACCTGGACTGAGAATAAGAAACAGGGATTTGGGGTCACACTGCTGCCCGGAGCAGGTCTGGAGCTATAGACAAGGAAACTGGCTCTCCAATGTGTGGTTTCTTCTGTGCTCAGGAAAGCAGGGCAGTGAGCATTCTTGTAAGCAAACACAAATAGAGCAGCAGTAACTTTTTTCATCACTCCTCCTCCCATCTGGATCAACCAACAAGACCCTGAGTACTGCCCAGCAGCATGGATCAAAGGGAGGAAACGTGCTGCAAAACCTTGTGCACATCATTTATCTCTTCCTGCATGATTCAAGATTAAAATGGCATAAAGGCAACAGCACCATTCCTCTCATCCTCTAGCAGGGTGGGCAGCTCAGATCAAGATTGAGGTCCCTGATTGCACTGGAGATGTCTCTTTTTTTATGGATTTCCATTCCTACTCTGACAACCCAAATTTCCCCAGCCCTTGCTATAGGCAACTTGAGTAACTCTCTGTGCTCTGCAGGGAACTCCTTAAAATGAGGCACCCGCTGCTGGCTTTTCTTCTGTAGGTGAATTAATCTGCCTTGCATGAGTAATCCTATTTAATACAATAGGTTGCCTTGCAAGAATGAGGGAAGCAAGTTTGAAGCATGCTTTTATGCAAGTACTGTAAAAGACCACAGAGCAGTTCATCAGGGGACACTTCAGAGATAAAATGACAGTTACCAGTAAAGTCCAATAATAAAATAAAGGATAATTCAATCAGGGGATTTTTTACCCATTTAGCAAGGAATAAATTTAGAGCCCTTTCTTCAAGTGATCAGGCCCACTGTACTTTCCTAATCCTACTTTCTGTTAATAAGTAAAAGAAAAAAAAAAGACAGTAATTTATTCCTTCTACTTTTCTGTTTATGTTGCAGAGAGCACATTCAGTGCAAATAAATCAATTTCAGTAACTCAGCAGGTGAAGCTGGACACACAGGCCAAACTCTGAGTAAGATGTGTTACAGAGCAATGCACCTCTTGAGACAAGAGAGGTCCTGTGCCTTAGCTCATTTAATACCAGGTAACACAAATCCGGTGGATTTTAAAGCAAGAATCCTGCAGTGGCAGGAGGAAGGCCACAAATGAGATTTTGTAACCTAAGAGAAGTAAAAGCTGCAGAGATTAGTGTTCATGTAGGAGCCCTGTGAGCCCCCTTCAGCATCCTTAATTTAGTCTTCATCATCTCTGATCCGTTCTAACAGTTCTCTGCGGGACAGAGATTTAATATCGAGGAAATGCGGGGTCCGGGCTGACCCGGATAAAACAGAGGTGGATGGCTGCTCCCTGTTTACTGCTGTATCACTTTGCTTTCCAGATTTCAGCGCAATAAACAGCAAAACCTGACACTTATTTCATCAACCTCTAGAGGTCAGGCTGACTGAGAGCATCTTCCCAGCGATGCCTTCTGCTAAGTGCGGGTGACACCTGCTGGAATCCTCTCCCCTACACCCCAACCTCTGCTGGAGCTGCAGGGGATTTATCTGCCCCGGGTGGTTCTTCTGGGGGTCTGCGTGCGCTAAGCCCCCCCCCAGAAAGACACTTGGGAAAGTTAAATAAATCTGTGTGGCTCATTGGTGTTGCAGAAAGGGGAACTTGTTTTTATCTGCATGTATTACCTCTTCCACCTCTCTGGTTATGCAGCTGAGACCCGGTCACTCTTTTTCCTTTTGGCATCCTCCACAGGAGCTGTAGTAAGAGGCAACACGTGTTCCCACAGGGAAACGTCCTGAGTGGGCACTGAAATGGGACCACACAATGTATTATCCATCTTGCATAGTATTGTTTTGCTCAGAAAAAAAAAGACCTTTAAGATCATCAAGTCCAACTGTTAAGCCAGCAGTGCCAAGTGCACCATGAACCCATGACCCTAAGCACCACCAGGTGGCTTTATATAGCTCTAGGGATGGTGCCTCAACCACTTCTCTGTAAAAAAATACAGTCTAACATTTCTCCTCCTTTTTTAAAGCCACCCAGGACTGCAGAGGAGGGCAGGTGACCCACTGGAAGACGTCTGAGAAGCTTTTACTTCTTACAATAGACGGTAACAAACCAAACGTGTTGCTGTGTGTACTATCAGTGAACAGAACACACATTTAGTGTTGAGTTGCAGCTTCTTCAGGACGTGCTAGAAAAGTTTCATTTGCAGGGCAGCAGCAGCCCTCCAAAGGTTCCTGATGAAGTCTCAGGATGAGGCCGATGAGGGCTTGGGAATTTCTCTTAGCGACATTCTCCCAACCTGCAGCTCTGGCAAGCACCGGCATGTGAGGGGTACCTCACGATGTACGGCAGGGGATGGTACAAGGCACTGGAGCCTTTTGGAGTATCCAAACACCAGGAAGGAATCATCGGGCATCATTGGGCCGTTGTTCCCTGACAAGGAGCCCGGCTGCTGAGGAAGCCATGCTGCAGCGGGACTGGGGAGGAAAACCCCTCAGCCTGACAGGACACCAGGCGGAGCCCCCACACTGGGAGCCCTCAGCGCTGTGCCTGGGGCGACTGAGGCGGCGTGTGCAGTCGCCCACTAATGGAGAGCCTGCCTCAGGTGAAGAGATGGAACGGGGACAACGCGACAACGGGGAGCGGGAGCCCTGCTGAGGGGGCAGCCACCCGCCCAACATGGCGGCGGCCCCGCCCCGTCCGCACGCCCATCCGGGTTCCCGCCCATCCGGGTTCCCGCCCGCCCTTCCTCCCGTCAGCCCCACAGCCGCGGCAAAATGGCGCAGCCGGGTGAGCGCTGAGGGTCCCCAAGGTGACCGCGGGTCCCCCCCTTCCTTTCTCCTCACTTAGCGGGCTCTTTCTCTCTCTTTCTCTCTTCAGTTCTCCTCAAGGACACGAAGCTGCTGGACGTGAAGCTGGGCCAGCTGCCCACATGGCTGGCCATGAGGGACTTCACCCCCGGTGGCATCATGGGGGCCATGCAAAGAGGTGAGGGGGGTTTCATGGGATTCTGGGGGGTCGGTGCCGGGGCTCCCCGCATCCCGCATCCCTTCGGCGGGGCTGCAGCCCTTCTCCTGGCCCAGCCGGGCGGAGCTGTAGCTGCGCGAGTTGCTCATGGCTGTGGTGGTGGTGGCTGGGGGGGATCCGGCAGCGCAGGGGCTGCTGCAGGGCGGTTTGTGGTGTCCCACAACAGCCTCACCCTGTTCGCCCGTCTGTAAAGGTGTTGTTCTGGGTTTTATCAACCAGAGGTTTGTTTGCTGTATTCCTTCTCGTATAAACAGAGGAAATGTGGTAACCTGCCTCCTCAACCTATTTGCCGAAAATCTTGGATGTTTTCTGACATCACAAGTTAATAGGTATTAAAAAACCCCAAGCAAACAAACAGAAGAAAGCAGCTGATCCCTAGAGACAGTAGGAAAGGACACAGGGTTTTATAGATCACTTGGAAAAAGCTTTGGCCAATGCACTTTGCTGTAAATCCAGAGATGGCATTCAAGTAGGTGTAAACACAAAAGATCAAATCAAGTGTCTACATAATGTGTATTTACACTTATATTAAAGAAACTGGTAATGCCAAAACAGCTTAAACTCAGGCAGGACAATAATGTTGAGTGAAAAATTGTCCTTTTTTCTTCCTTCTTAAAGCTTAGTACTATTACCTTGAGCTCACCTTGCTCAGCTAACACACAGGCTGCCTGCTCTCAATCCTGCCTTTTTCTTTAGAAACGGTTTCCCGAAGTTCTGTGAAACCAGGCTGCTTCTTTCTGACACAGCAAAATACACAACTTGCCTTGCTGCTATGAAAACAACTTTTCCTCCTACACAGGTTATGAGAGATACTACAACAAATACATCAATGTGAAGAAAGGGGGCCTTGGTGGGGTCTCCATGGTGCTGGCTGGTTACGTTGTTCTCAGCTACGTCTGGAGCTACAGCCACATCAGTAAGTAAAAACAGTAGGGATGAACATGCACAGTGCACCTCGGGGTGATAAAAACACCCTGATGATGATTTTAGAAACAAAATGGGCCTGTGGTGACCATTGCTGCTCGATTTGAGACTGTGGGAAGCCAACTTTTAGGCACAGAGAACTGGAATGTTTTTAGTAAGTCACTGGAGGGATGGTATTTCCTCAGTGATAAAAACAGGTATTGTTGTCTGTCTGACCTGAGAGTGCTTAGAAACAAAACACTGATTTATTTTTTTTTCTTTTTTTGGGGGGGAAGCAATTTCTTTTTTGGAATTTCAGCTGTGGGTTGTTCTTCTTTTTTGTGGCAAAACTAACTTGCATGACTTTGTTACAGAACACGACCGCCACAGAAAGTACCACTGAAAGGTGAAGGTGCAGCTCCTGAACAGCCTCAGCTGAAGTAAATTTGGATTATTCTGACCAATAATAAAGTGCACACACTTTATGCTTCCTGAGGTGACTTGCACTGACTTGTTAATTGTGTGGGTGAGTTTGTCCTCATTAAGAGTTTTCACTCCTAAAGGTTAAGTTCAGAGAGGGGTGGGAGAGTGTGTGCTACTCCAGCTGCATTCTGAACTGGGGAAGCTGTTAATACTGATTCTTATTTAACTGATAAAAGTAAAGAGCACTGGATTTCTTCCTAATGGCCATTACAGACAGGCTGCAAGGATGTACTGTTTTGATTTGAAAGAATACCTGAGCTTCCAAGGTGATGTTGGAGTGGTTTCTGATGCTGTCACTGCCACCTGGAGCCTGTAGGCAGTTCTCCATCCTTGCAGAGCCTCGGATTAGACTGGGGGAGCTTTAAGGAGTCTGCAACTCTGATTCTGTCCCTGGGGTGCTGATGCTTCTTGCCTCCAATGAGCCATCTTTATCAAAACGCTGCCTATTTCCTGAACTACAAGAAGCTGAAAGGTTATTCTGGACATGTATAAGGTTAGAAGACTTTATACAAAGATCTATGAAGTTAAGCTGAAGAAAAACTTTGTTTCTTGACTGAAGCACAGTGGTGAGATGTTTAACAGGTGCCACTGTGCATAAATGTGGGTGGGTTTGGTCCCAGCTGATGATCCCCAGGCACCTACTGTCACCATGTGCTGTCACTGGGAACTGCAGCAGGGGACAGAGGGACCACCAGCACCATCCTCTTCCAAACTGGAGGGAGAATGAAAACTGCTTGTTAAGGATAAAAAAATATTCTCATGGGTGGGCTGGGCTTTCTGTTTTAGAAAACATCTTGTCAGGTAGTGGAGACTGTAAATTCCTGAACAAGGTAAGGAAGGCAGCCAGGCACTGAGGTGCTTTAGGGCCCTTTTCACATGCCCAGTTATATGCAGATTAATTCTTCTCGTGCTTTGGCCCCTAAAACTGCAGGGGACACAAGAAGCTGGAAGTGCCTGAGGGCCTGTAACCCCAGTCACTGAGACCTGGAACTTCTGTTTTGAGTGACTGGCTCTCCACAGTGAAATAACAGCTTTGGTCCTTTTCTCTTAATCTGATCATGTTACCTTGTTCTTAAAAAAAAAAAAATCAAAACTCACAGCCAGCTTTTACCATCAGAACATCTGAATAAAAACAAAGTATAATGGCAGGCAGCAAATGAGAGATGGGTTAGAATAAATAATGCTCATGTTGTAGGTGAAATTTTTTTTTTTTTAATTCACATTTTATCATTGGCCCTTCTGAAACAGTCTTCTCACAAAATGAAAGGGTTTGGCTGGCAAAAATTGCTCTCAGAAGAGTGCTCTACCACTTTTAAAAGCAGTGTTCCACAAGAATATACACCTCCACTCCTTGGTCTTCTCCAGGCTATGGAAATACCTGCTCAGTGTGAGCTGGGTGAGGGGGGCTCAGAAAAGGCTCTTTTACTCCTACTTTTCAAGCTGTGTTCATTTCCCTCCTGGCTTTTTGCAAAAGGAAAAACAAGCACAGAGGTGGCTTTCCTACAACACTTCCTCCTCATGGTTTAGCTAAGCAGAGAGATGCCAATTTATTCTCCCCTTGGCCCCAGAAGATGAATTCCTGACCCTCAGCATAGCAAGAAGCAAAGAAACAAACACGTGGATGAAGAGTTCTACAGCCTGATGTACACGACACCTCAAATCAGCCACCAGTGTGACCACTACAGCAAGCTGGAGCTGGGGACACAACCTGACTTTTTAAGAGCTACAGGACAGCAGAATCCCTGCTTCCTCCCTGAAAGGAAGGCATCCCAAGGATGAGTTTTCCCAGTCAAGTCTTCCTGCTTCCCACAGGGAGGGCTGAAACGCTGCAGGTTTTCCAAAGAGAAGTGGCAGAAGGAAAACACTTCAAAGAAACAGTGGCAGAAGATGCATTTATGTAGAGTGCTGCAGTGGTGGGGGGGGGATTCCAGAGCTGTTTGCTTTTAGATTCTGCCTTCTGGCAGGGCTCAATGAAAAGGGGCTGAGGCCAAAATCTATTTTTAAAAAGGTTAAAACATACCAAAAAAAAAAAAAAAAGTTGTGGACAATTACAAAAACGTTGCTTAGCAGCAGCCAGCCTCTGACCAGTTCTTTCAGTAATGGCATTAAAAAACAACCTGATTAATAGTTCAAGACATGGTGCTAGGCAGAAACCTTTTCTCAGTGCTAACAGCTCCCCTGCACTCTTCGTTCTGCTCTCTCACTGTCCACTGAGAAAGGCCAGGTGTCCTTTGGTGCATCTGTTGGCATAATGACCTTTTTCACCACACTAAAAGAGAAAGAAGAGAGAGGAGTTATTACACAGTTCAGGTTTTTTTCTCTCTAGGTGCCTTTATTAAAGCAGCTTCCAGCCAGCTTCCAGTTTGGAAGCTTCTCCACATGTGGAAGATGGAGCATTTAGCAGATGAAGTGAAATGTGGTGTCAGCAGGATTATGATTTAGGGGCTATTTCCACCCCTTGGAGGAAAAGCAGCTCCTGCCCTGGGAGCTCCCTGACACTGACAGTGCACTGCAAAGGAGAGAACTCTCAGCACCACTGTGAACAGCAAAGGGCTGCAGCACACACAGAGAACTTCAACACCTGAGGTTTCCAATCCTGCTCCACTGGGTATCAGAGATCCATGGGGTCTCTCCTGATGGGCTCTGCCAAACTAGACAAAGGTCCATCTGATCAGGAGATTGATGACTCTGTACCTTGAAGATACTCAAGCCCAGAGAGGGAAATGCCAATATTTGGTGCTAGTCTTCTCCAGATATGTAACTTCCTTGCAGATAAAATTACATGCAGTTATTCAGTTTTCAGTGAAATTGATTCAGCTACATAAGATCCCTGTCCAGTCACAGGAATTTTTACCCAAACAAAAACCTAAAGCACAAAAGCTGGCACTGACAACAATGTAAGTGTCAAAGCTGATGGGATGGGAAGAATCTTTGCCCTTTTCTAGTGGTTAGGTCAAAAAATCAAGAGAGATGGGACATCACTTGTGTCAAAGTTTCACCAGTGCTCCTCAAGGAACTGCCAAGGTGAACAACCCATTCCTTGGTCTGATAGCAACAGAGTGCACTGACAGGCAAAACACTGAGCAGCCTTTGGTTATTCCATTTCTGTTACTTGCATACTCACAGGGGAGAAGAAAAGCTTTCCACCATTACCAAGAATAAGCAAAGTAACTCAAGAAACAAAACTAATCTTCACTGTTGGTTTGAAATACTCAGCAGTCTCCTTGAACTGCCACAGTGGAAGGGTCTCCTGTTTATTAGCAGATGAGCAAAGTGTCCTACAGCTCTCTGAACTGTCCCAGTGAGGCTGTGCACAAACCTGGAGGCCTCAGAACACAAAAAGCCACATCTGCTGAGCACATGTTTCATGAAGCTCCTCACACCATGAAAAAACCTTTTCCAGGACCAACACCCCTCATCACAACAGCCCCTCTTCCCCTGGCAAAGCAGCACAACACAGTCCAGGAGACTCACACTCCACACTTGTTACATCCCACACCTTTTGCTTTCCCTCCTCATCCCTCCCCTCTGGAATTACCTTGTAGCAGGTGACCTGCTCCAGTGGCCTGGGTCCTCTGTTTCCAGTGTTGTTATTTTGAGACTGCATGACTCCAATGACCTGGGGTGTCCTCTGTTGGTTAGAAGAGTTCAGACTCGTTCAATGCACATCAAGGATAACCACCCTTATGATTGTTAAGAAAAAAAGAGCACCCCAAACATCAAATTACCAATTTTCCTTCAAGTCTGTGTGGGTGCTCTGCCAGCTGGAGCACCAGAGAGAAGAAATCAAACACTGAGTCTTACAAAAAGTCCAGCAATCCTGCTTTTCTCTAGAAAGCAGATATAAAGAGTGGGTTTAGGCTGCTAAAACACCACTGCCATCTCTGAGAGATGTCACACAAGTGACAAAACCTGGCAGACCACTGAGCAGTCTCATCTGATGGGCTTCTGTGTAACGCGGGGCTGCTCTGTGACCAGATCTTTCTCATCAAATTGGAGCACTGGCAGCACTTCCAGCCCTCAGGGCTGCTCACTGCTTAATGCTTGCAGAGCTCACTCCCTGCCAGGCAGTGCCCCAAGGAACAGGACTGGCCCCTGAGCACAGCACTGACAGCTGAGGTGGTTAACCAAGGTGAGGGGAGAAACAGAACAAAGCAAAATATCACAGTGCCAGGACAAAGGCAACACCAAGCCCTTGTGATCAGATGATGGACATTAGAGGGCTGGGGGGAGGATTTGCCCCCAACTTCAAAATTACCCAAAAAAATCATCCCCTGTTGTAAAATAGGAAAGGTTTTGTCTTCTCCAATACTTTCCAGCAAGCCAGATCCAAGAGCCCAGGTGTCCAGTTCCAACTGCTGGACAATGCTCCCTCTTTTGAAGGTCTGTGGGAAGGGGTTTGAGGGTGGGTGTGCAGGGGAGCTGGGTACCTTTTGCTGGGTTTGTGTTGGCTGAGGCAGTGGTGGTTGCTCTGTGGTTCCCATTGGCAGTTCAAACCTGGGGCTGGTTTGGATGGAAACAAGAAAATTGATTCTCAAATCATGTGCTGACACTGCACCTGCAGCTCACTCAAGTCCCTCCAAAGAACACAAACATTCAGCCAATTCAGTCTTGCTGGAAAACAGACCTCCCACACACACACACTTCTCTTTTCATTCTGATGCTCAGCAGTTACACACAGGGAAATCCAATCCATTTTGTTGTCTCTAGCTGTGAAATCTTCTGGACTACAAATCCATGTGATCCCACTGCACTGCTGGCACCTGATCACCACCCAGAGCCTCACTCCCTGCCCCAGACCCTGAAATCAGCACAAACTGAACTCTGCTCACATCTCAGAAGCTGTTGGGAAGCACTGGAACACCCTCGTTTGACATGCAGCAGAGAAAACAGGAGATTCCAGAGGATCCTGGAAGGATACTCACTGCATGAATTTACAGGTAGGTCCCTCTGGGCAGAATCCTACGAGGTAATTCACACAAATGACTCTCCGAGTGTGCCGGTGTCTGCAGAGGGGACCTGAAACACAAAGCTCAGCAGCTCAGCTTCCATCCAGCCAAACCCCAGCACCCAGCAGCTCCACGAGCAAGGAGAGAACAGCACCACCCTGTCCTCCATCTACAGCCCCAGAAAAGAGAGAACAGCACCACCCTGTCTCCAGTTACAGCCCCAGAAAAGAGAGAACAGCACCACCCTGTCCTCCATCTACAGCCCCAGAAAAGAGAGAACAGCACCACCCTGTCCTCCAGTTACAGCCCCAAAGAGAGAACAGCACCACCCTGTCCTCCAGTTACAGCCCCAAAGACAGAACAGCACCACCCTGTCCTCCACTACAGCCCCAGGAGCAGCAGCTGTGGGCCATACATACCATGTTTGCAGAAGCCTCTGTCATACCAGGGACAGTCTTTGATCTTAGACTCCGGGTCAATGTGCAAGAAGGGGCATTCTTTGTTACTGCATTCCCCTGTTCCAAAGGCAAACACACTTCTAAGTGACCCCTGCAGGCTGCAAATCAAATTAACTCTCAAAACACGACCTGGGGTCACAAAGCTGTTGCCAACATTGTGTCAGTTCAGGCACAACAGTCTTGCTGCCTGCCTTAACCTAGAGGAAGAACACCAAGGACTCATCCCTGGTTAAGTAAATTTCTACCAGACTGGATTATTCACCTGTGCTTTCAAAAACAATGCAGGAAACTACATTTGAAGCAGTCATGAGAACAAAACCCAAACATTTAGTGCACCAGAAGTGTGGAGAAACTACAGATTGCACACTAACCTCAATCCAAGGAAACCTACAAGACTGTAAGTTTCTGACAGCAAGTTGCCTCATTATGTCCAGATCTCCAGAGCTGGAAAGCAAGTGCATAAAAGTTTTGCACCCCCATGCCCTCTGCTGCTCATCAGCTCCCCAAAATAAAACTCATGCAAAGACCAACTGCTCAGCCTACTCAGCTCATACCCAAAACAGAACAAAAGGCATAAAACCCAATAAAAAAATTGAGCTTCCCCCCTCTTTCTCCCGAGGGATGAGGTCTTGAGAGAGGAGGCAACTACAGCACATCACAAATTTGGGGGGGTAATAAGGTGAAGGACTAAGCAGGTCTGGAAGAGCACAATCTAACAACATCCTCAGGCTCAGAGCTGTGGAGATGGAGGAGAGGGACCCAGCAGGGACCCTCCCACACCAAGCAGGAGCTGCAACACCCCTTACCAAATTTGGAGTAGAAGTAACACTCAGGCATCTTGGTCATGTCATACTCGTGCAGGAACTCACACTGGTCTCCCTTTTTGCACAGCCCCCGTAGCCAGTGTTTGCAAACCACTGTCTTTTCCCCACTGATGTGTCGGAACGGGCACATCCCTCCTGGAGCAGGACAGGGCCAGGAAAAGAGGGAAAAAGAGCAATGAAAATCCGTGGCAGACACAGGCAAACAGCAACACCTCGATTCCCACTCCAAAATTACATCAGAATAATGAAGTTGTTCCTCCAGTGTCCTCCTCTAGCTCAATTATCCCCTCTTTACAATAAAAATAAAGTACACTGAACAGTGATGGAAAATCTAGTTCCCCCCTTTTCCCCCAAGAGTAAAACTGCACTGGAAAGATGACTTGCCTTTGCCACAAGCTGCTTTTAAAAAAAATTCACAGACAGCTGCACCTGATTCTGTAGAGAGAACAAAGAAACATGATTTTAACACAGTCTCGTGGTAACTTTTAAGATCATCTGGTCCTCAGCATCAAAAGAAAAGCAGGGTTATGGTTAAGGGGAATATTTTGCTTGAATACTGTGTTCATGTCTGGCCCTCACAAATATTTGTATTCTCCTTGAGGGACAACAGAGGGAACTTGCAAGGGTTTGGTGGTACTTGTTTTGCTTTTCAGATATTTAGGTTTTATTGGTGTGGTTTTCCTCTGTTGTTAAATCAATCCTGTCAGTGAATCCTGCATTTACAGTTCTGACAATAACGTAATCATTTATTTTTTTTTAGCAGAACAGCCTGAGACAACCATTACTGTGTACTCCTTTGCTGATCCAGATAAGAACAGGAATACTCAAGGGAATTAAAACATAAGTTTAGTAGCCCAGACAGCAAGTTTCAGCTGAATACGAGTCTCTTGAGACAGTCTGTACCTGATTGTAAGACTGAAAGCAAAAGATTTAGAGGCTAAGATGAAGATTCCCTGCCATCAAAATGTCTCATTTATCAAAAGTGAGTGAAAAAAAATCAAAGTATTTTACAAGGAAGTGATGTTTATTTAAAATAGGTACTGTCTAGGTCCTAACTACATCTTTCTTTAAGTAGGAAAGAAAGACACCTGAATTATGACACAAACCTCACAGGGAAAGCAGAAGCCGAGTGGATATAAGGCTAAAGCCTGGGTAAGACACTCAGACCCCCCCTCCCACCCTCTCCCTCAGCCAAAGCCCACGGGTGTCCCCAGTCCCCAGGCCAAGAGCCGCCCCCCATCCCTCCCGGGGAGGAAGGAGCGAGCCCCACACGCACTGTCCATGCCGGGGAAAGGCAGCGGCTGCGCCCCCAGCTGCTGCTCCACGGCCAGCTCCAGGTCGAACTTGATGTGATCCACGCTGGCGATGAGCTCCTGCATGGTGGCGGCTGGGGGGCGGCGGCAACGGGGAGGCAAGGGAGCTATGGTGGCGGTGTTAGAGGACGACGAGGAGGAAGAAAAGGAGGAGGAGGGGGGGGCAGGGCCGGCGGGCGGCCGGGCCCGGGAAGGCCCGGCCCTGCCCGCTCCGCTCCGCGCCGGCAGTGCCTGAGGTGAGGGGAGGCGGCGGCGGCAGCACTCGGCCGCCCCGCGCCGCCCGCCCAGCGGAATGCCGGGACTCACCCCTCACCCTCCCGCCCAGCAGCCAGCGCGCGGCACGCGGCCAATCACAGCGCGCCCTCAGGCTCCGCCCCCCTCCTCGGTCCGGCCGCGCATGCGCCGCGCCTCAGGTGAAGGGAGAGGAGGAAAGGGGGGGGGGGGGGAGTGTGTTCGGCTCGGCTCGGCTCGGCTCGGCTCGGCTCGGCTCGGCTCGGCTCGGCTCGGCCATGAAGGCGCTGAGGGTTTTCCTCCCGCTGCGGCCCCTCGCCTGGGCAGCTCCTGAGAAACCCCGGGAAGCGCTGTGCTTGCTCCGGCCTAGCAAGCGGTGGTCGCCGCCAGGGTGGAGGCCGTGGTGCTCCTCACAGAACCTGCCCCGTAGTGGCCCGAGAGAGAGCCCTGCTGGAGAGGAGGAGGAGGATGAAGGTGTGGAGTTCGGGACGCTGTCTAATAAATTTTCTTCTAGAAAATTTTATCACAAAACCACCTCAAGCTTTCGGAATTTAAAGCTTCAAGAAGAAGAAGAGGACAAACCAGAAGGAAAACGACGGCGCCGTCCCAGGAACACCCCGTACTGGTACTTCCTTCAGTGCAAAGCCCTCATCAGAGAGGACAAGGTTTGTCCCCGGCACTTGGCTTGTTTGGGTTTTAACAGCAGTGATGAAAGGTATAGCTCAGTCCCATCTGTACTGTCCTGTCACTTAAAATCTTTACAGAAAGAAGCAAAATAAGAGTTCATGAAGGATCCCCATACTCTGTAGGGCTTCCACCACAACCTGCCCACAGCCATGGGTAGTAATATTCATTGTAATAAATCCTGTTGCTGCCTTATCATGGATTTCTCCTGTTCCCTGCAGCTGGCAGAGGCTCTAGAGCTGTTTGAGGTGCAGATGCTGAAGGAGGAGCGTTTGCAGCCAGAAGAAAGCAACTACACTGTTCTCATCGGTGGCTGTGGCAGGGTTGGCTACGTCAAGAAGGCATTCAGGCTCTACAATGATGTAGGTTGATGTTCTCTCATCAGATTTTTTTTTAACCGTTTCAAGCATTCAGTCACATTACTTTTTCTCCAAAATACCTTCAAGTCCCTGTTTGTATCCCTTGAGCCTCCAGCCCTAGAGAACAAGCTATGGATTTCTGCAGGTCCTAAACAGCCACTTCCAATCCTTCTTCTCTTCCCTCAGATGAAAAAGAGAGGCCTGACCCCCAGTGAGGCCACGTACACAGCCCTGTTCAATGCCTGTGCTGAGTCTCCCTGGAAGGACTCTGGGCTGCAGAGTGCCCTGAAACTGAGGCAGCAGCTGAAGAGCAAGAACAAGGAGCTGAACCTGGTCACCTACCATGCACTGCTGAAGGTCTGTGCCCTCTGCTCAGATCTCAGGATGTGCTTGGATGTCCTGAAGGTAAAGATGTGACTTCTGTCACAGGTGTGCTTTGTGGGTTTCAGAGCTGGGCTGTCTCATTTTGAAGACCCATTGACTCACCTGGTTCTTTGAGAGCCCTCACAGCAGCTCTTCACATTAGGGCCAGTTTGGGAGTAGCTAAAAGGATTGCTGTTCCTGCCCCCAAATTCCCTGTACAGGAGAATCCAGGATCTGCACAGGCACTTGGGGACTCTTTTTCTCCTGAAGCAGCTGGTCTGGCTAACTGAGAACTTTAATGTTCTTTCTGCTCTTTTAGGAAATAGTCCAGAAAGGCCACGTTCCCACAGCTGAGACCTTCAGCTTCCTCCTCATGGGCTGCATAAAGGACAGAGCCAGTGGCTTCCGATACGCCTTGCAGGTTTGTCAGCATGTTCTGAGCAGGGAGGAAAAGTCCTTCTGAATTGTAACTTGTGTCCTGAGGGCAGGGAAGGCAGGGGGTTGCTCAGGGCTGGTGAAACAGGAGGAGTTCAGCTCCTCCAAGGAGAATTTCTTTCAATTAAAACTTCCATCAGAACCCCTGGTACACTCATAAACCTCCCTGGGTTGACTCCAGGCAGCTGGTTGTTGCCTGGTGGCTCCTTGCCTCGTGCTGCAAACTCATTCCTGTTGTTTAACAACACCTGCACCTGGTGTGTCCATCTTTCCCTCCTCAGGTCTGGAAAGAGATGGCAGGATTAGGGATAAAAGGTAACAGCCACACCTACAACCTGATGCTGCGTGCTGCCAGGGACTGCGGGATCGGTGACCCGGCCCTGGCATCCCAGCTCCTGCTCACACCCACCCACCAGCACTGCCCTCAGCTGAGGCTGACACCTGGCAGGCAGAAGGGGAAAAGCCAGAAGAAAGGATCAGAGGAAGCAGCTGCTGTCCAGCTGGATGTGGAAGCTATGGAAAACCAATTATTTCAGGAGGGTTTGGTGCAGCCTGAAAATCTGCTCCAGCTACAAAATAAAGAAGTACCCTGGGCTGACACAGAACCAGCTGCTCTCAGCACAGCTCCCAGCAGGACTGGAGTGTTGGTGAGAAGCCAGAACGAGATGGAGCAGCAACAAGCACACCCCAGCCAGGAGCTGTGTTCCTGCAAGCTGCCCAACTTGCTGGATTCTGTGCTGCCCAACGCAGCTGTGGTTTCCCTGGGGACAGTGGCCAGGCCATCCGACAGGCTGGTTCTGATGGGGGGTGTGGAGGGCTTCCTGAGGAAGATGAAAGAGGACAATGCAGAACCCAACATTAAAACATTCACCTTGCTGGCTGAGCTGGTGGAACCCCAGAGCCCCTCCGAGTCCTCTTTGCTGGCACTCGTGGATGAGCATAAAGTGAATGTGGATGTGACCTTCTTTAACACCTTAATAAGGAAGAAAAGTAAACGGGGAGACCTGGAAGGAGCAAAGGTGAGGAGGAACTCGGAAGCAGCCCCATCACCATCCTCTCTCATCCCATTGTCAGCCCCATTTCTCTCCCCACTGTAGAAACTGGGAATCCCACGGGGGTTTCCCCAAACCCAGGTTGATTTCTAGGTGGTCACTCTGGATTCTGTTTGAGCACCTTCAGCTCTGTCTGAAGGCAGCAGTGACTCCTTGGGGACTGATGCCAACACTTGTGTCTTGCAGAGCCTGCTGCCAGCTCTGGTGAAGAGAGGACTCTCACCCAACCTCCAGACCTTCTGTAACCTGGCAATTGCTTGTCACCAAGAGGAGGATGGGCTGCAGCTGCTCACAGATCTGAAGGTGAGGAACTTGCAGCATCAGGTTTAAGCTGCAGGGAGAGGTAAAAAAAAACCCCACTGAGGTTTTGGTGCTGAGTGGTTGTGTTCTCGGGGCAAAACCTTGCAGCTCTACTCATGAACAGAATTTTTTTGTTGTTTGTTGCCAGAGGTCTGGAGTAACTCCCAACAAGTTCATCTACAGCACCCTCATCTCTGCTGCAGTCAGGCACCTGGATTACCACTACCTCACCCAGATCCTGAGGGACATGAGGAACAACCAGGTGCCTCCCAACGAAGTCATCATCCGCCAGCTGGAGTTTGCAGCACAGTACCCTCCAAAATTTGACCGGGTGAGTAGCCACACCTGGGTGGATGTGAAGCCAACCTCAAAGCCTCCAGGAGGGAGGAGAAGGTGCACATCTTGCCTCAGCCTTTTTTTCCTTCAGGTTTCTGGCTGTTTGAGCTGTTTTTTTAGCAGCTTGTAGCTGGCACATGCTGGTACTGAGTTCTGGTCTAATTGAAACTTGTTTGGGTTTTCTGATTTGCTACTGAGTTCTCGTCTAATTGAAACTTGTTTTTTCTGATTTTGTTTGCAGTACAAGTCAAAGAACATATACCTGGAGAAAATTGATGGTTTCCGTGGCTACTACTTCAGGTGGTTAAAAGTGATGGCAGGAGAGGAGACCCCACACCCCTGGGCAAAGTACCGAGTGGCCAAAGCTGGGGGAGGTGATGATAAGGAGGAGGTTGAGCAGGAGCAGAGGGAGCTGTGAGGAGGAGGAGGAGGCTGAAGTCCTGAATCATCCTTGTGCTGGGAGGACTTGGAACTTGGTCCCTGTAACTGAGCTGCTTTGTATTCCCATGATTTCTCATGGTAACTACATAATAAAATATTTATCCTTTGTTCTAAGGAGAAGCAAATGTGTTTCCAGGGAATTTCCCTAAACTGCAGGGGATGAGGCAAGCTGCAAATAACAAACCTTGGGCTAAACAGTGAGTCACATCTGACAGATCCTGGAGCTCAGTGCTGCTTTGTCTCTTCCCTGTGTTCTGAGCCTGTCTGGGCACCTGAGGTGTGACCAGTCACTGTGTGTGCCCTGCTGCCATTCCAGAGCCACGGATCCAGCACTAATTCCAAGTTCCAAACCTCAGCAAAGAGCCCTGGTGCCACTTTAGCTTCCTACTACACGAGATCAGGGGAGAGCCAGAAGCAAAGTGGATACTTGAGAACTCTATTTCTACACATCTTAAATTCATTTTGTTGAGAAAGAAGGGTAAGAGCTGGTTTAAAAACAACCTCAGAGCAACCTCCAACCACCCCCCAGCAGGAGGAAGGGGGAGGGAAATGTTTCTGCAGAGGATGCCACCACTCTCAGGAGGTCAGACTTTATTTTAAAATAATAATCCAGGGCAAAACAAAAGCTTCTCCAACCCACCCCTCCCTGTACACACCATCCCAGTGAATACCCTGCTGGTTTGATTGCTACAGGGCAATGCTCATCCCACAGGAAGTGGCTGGAAGTGTGGCTACGAGTCTGTGGGGCAGGATGTGATCCCTCAGAATTCCCAAAGCAGCTCCTGGCTGGCAGCCTCACCCCGAGCAGCCCCGGCAGCCGCAGTGCGTGCACTCGATGATCCTGCCCTGGAAAAGAGACAGGAGGAGGGGAGCTGAGCCCTGCTGGGGGAGCAGAGAGCAGCCTCAGGCCTCCAGCTCTGGGGGGGAGAGTCCTACCCTCCACTTTTCTTTTGTTTTTCATTATTCTAAACAACTTTGTGCTAAAGTCAACCAGAATTTTAGAACCAACCGGGTAACAACTCGAGCAGCAAAGATAGAAATCATTAAAACTAGGGGAAATGACCCAAAAGAACAGCAGTAGCTGCTCTGCTGACTGGGAGGAGTCAGACCCCATATCCAGACTCGCAGAGGAAGAAGCTGCCAAGCCCTTACCACTTCCAGCTTGCTCTTGGGGACCCTGCAGATGCAGTTGGTGCCAAAGTTGGTGTCCCGGGTCTGGATGCAGCGCAGGCAGCAGAGGTTCTCATAGCCCTGCTTCTTCCACTTGGCAATCAGGTTCTTGTCAGCATAGCCCTCCTTGATGCAGTACTCATAGAGCTCTGGAGAGGAGCAGACACCCCAGAAACTCACATCAGGAGTTACTGCCTGTAGTAGCTACAGCAGTACAACCCAGGCAGCCACCACCTTCCCTCCATTTGCCCTCCACACCCCACAGGCACACCCCCCCAGACACACCCACACCCACAGGCACACCCATCCCTCCCTCCTGCCTCCCCCCTCCCAGGGTAACACGTTTGCATTCCTCACCTCTGCTGATGGCTTTTCTTTTATAGAAGAGGTCAAAGATGTAACGTGTTTTCTGGTGATGGATCCTGAAGATGGGCCAAAGGGATTCCACCTTCCTCTTCCCTTCGTGTGGCTCCGTCTCCGCTGGAACACAGACACCAGGGGTCAGGTGAACAACTTCATTCCTCAAGTCTCTTGGCAATAAAGCATTCCCAGAATGTTCGTAACTTTAATCATAAAATGCTTTGGGTTGTAAGGGACCTTAAAGCTCACCCAATTCCAACCCTGTGCCATGGGCAGGGACACCTCCCACCAGCCCAGGGTGCTCCAAGCCCCATCCAGCCTGACCTGAGACACTTCCAGGGAAGGGGCAGCCACAGCTTCTCTGGGAAACCTCTTCCAGTGTCTCACCACCCTCTAATTAAAATTTTTCTTCCTAATGTCTAACCTAAATCTCCCTTCTTCAAGTTTTAAACCATTTCCCTTTAATATGTTACAGAGATAAAACTCAACCTAATGGGAGAAGACTCAAAGGAAAGGACCTGCTCTGGAACAGCTGCTTTTGGGAAGGAAAATAGAAAAAGAAAGATGAGGGATGACCTGAGCTGAGGTGACTTCATGGCTGGTCAGCCCAGAGCAGAGGCTCAGACAGGAGCAGCCACTCTGTCCTCACACCAGGGAGTGCCCTGAACAGCCCTGAGGGTTTGCTGCTTTGGGGTCACATCCCTGCAGCCCCCCAACTCTGCTGAACACCCCCCCCCCAGCTCTGCTTCCCACCTTCCCTCATCTTCTGATCCAGCTCATCCAGCGTCGGCTCGATCAGCTCCCACCCATCCGGGGGAGGCTTCCTGCTCCTCTTCACCTTGGGCATCGCTGAGGGAGGGGAAAAGGGAGGGGATGGGATGGGGGTTTGCCTGCACTCGGGTGTGCTTCAGAGTCCTGAGGAAAAACCCAAAAGGAAAGGAGCTAAGAGAGATTTCTCTGAAGGTTTCTGTGCCCCTTTAGAAGATCCCTGAGGGGTCTGGGCGGGGAGGGACCCTAAAGATCACCTCGAGTTCAAGGCCCCGCATGGGCAGGGACACTTCCCCCCAGCCCAGGTTGTTCCCAGCCCCCTCCACCCTCTCCCTCAGGGCCCGGGGTGCGGCTGCAGCCTCCTCACCGACACGAATCCTCCTTTGCTCCTCAGCAAAGCGAAGCCAAAGCCGGCCCGACCCGGCCCGGCCCACCCTGAGGCAACAACTCCCCCCCCCCCCGACGGAAAACCGGGGCGAGGCCGCCCCACCCGTCCCCAGCAAATCCTCCGGGGCTCGGGCGGTGCTGGCAGCGGAGAGGAGAAGCCCCGGCCCGGTACCGGCCCGGTTCCCCCCTCACCTCCGGGGCGCAGCCGCCGCTTCCGCGCAGCCGCGGGGCCTCTCTCCCCGTGGCCCCGCCCTTCTGGGCTGACCATGTCAGTGCCTGAAAAAAACCCTTCGTGCGGGGGAGCCCCCGCCTCGTCCGGGGAAGAGCGGGGAAATCGGTTCCGCTCCTCTCTGCGGGGCGGCGGGCAACGGGAGTACCGGGAGTACCGGGGAGGGAGGAGGGAGAAGGGAGAGCCGCGGGCAGCCCCACGGTGGGGTCCTGGCGGGGCCGCGGTGACGGGGCGGGAGCCCAGGGGCCACGCGTGGGGGTGGGGCCGGTTCCGGTTCCGGGTCAGCGGGAGGGGGTCCGGGGGGGCCGCGCTGCAGCCGCCATCGCCGCCGCGATGCCGAAAGGAGGTGAGGGGCGGGAGCGGAGCGGGGCGGGAGGAGAGCGGCGAGGGGGCAGAGAGCCCAACATCCCCGCTGCCTCTGGGCTGAGGCGGGCAGGACGCGGTGCCCGCTCCCGGGCCTGAGGGAAGGGCCCTTCCGCCCCTCTCCCCCCTTTCCCCCGAGCTCTTCTGCCTCCTCCTCCCCCACGGGAACCTGGGGGGGGGGTCCCCTCGCTGCTCTCCCCTTCTGACTGTGGGGGGGCCTCGGTTTTCTCCCCCGGGCCGCTCCGGGAGAGCCGCCCCCTCCTCCCCGAGAGATCGCAGATTTTTTCTCAGAGCCGGGGGTCCCGCTCTGTGTCCCCCAGGGCATTGCAGCAGCTCCCGGGGGTGTCCGGGACCTTTCCCCCCCACCCATCAGGCCCGGGAGCCCTTTGGGTTCCATGTGCTCCCCGCCGAGCTGGACACTGCAGCCGGTTCCACCGGGGCGGAGCTGGGGAGCGGGGATCCCGGGGGGGTTCCTCGCCTTTCCCAGCGGGGGTGGTTCAGTGACGGGGCCGGATCCGGGCAGAGGGTCCGTCCCTGAGGGGTTGGTCCGGGCGGTTCGGGTTAGGGGCTCCAAACGCGGTTCCTTTCATGTGGTTCCGGCAGCGCCGCATCTGGGTGTTGGGGAGCAGGTACCGACTTGCTGGGGTGATTAAGGAGAAGCGAGGAGGGACGGACGGGCTGCAGGGCTGAGCTGGAGCCACCCAGAACCTTCTCCAGAGCCACCGTCTGCATAACCCGCTCCTCCTGGGCCGGCGTCCCCAGCCCCACGCAGCAGGGGGAACCCCGTCCTTCCTCACTCACCTGCCCCGGGGCTTGCTCCACTTTGTTTCATCACCTTTATTTCCCACGCTTCAGCACCCAGTCTGCCTCTGCTGAGGTTTTTCTGGGAGCACTTTGGGTTTGTGTGGGGTTTTTTTGGTTTTATTTTTTTTGGATGGGGCTGAAGCTTTGGTGTGAGATTTGTGAGAGCAAGGGGGGGGTTCCAGCCCTGCTGGGTTGGGTTCCAACCTTGCTGCACTGCCCTGGAACTGGGGATTCCCAGCTCTCTGTTCCCTGGCAGTGTTTTAAATCTTTGCTTCAGGGGTTTTTTGGCTCCTAGGGAGCAGAGGGCTCTGTGCCCCTGGCAGTCGGAGTTGGTTTGGTGTGGAGTGGACTTTGGCATTTGCTGGATGTAAACTGGAGATGGGAAGCAGACAGTAAGAGATGCTGCTGGGACTGGTTTCATAGAATCATGGAATGGTTTGGGTTGGAAAGGACCCTAAAGCTCCAAGGATCCAATTCCACCCCCTGCCATGTTCAGGGACATCTCCCACCAGCCCAGGGTGCTCCAAGCCCCATCCAGCCTGGAGCAACACTGCCAGGGATGGGGCAGCCACAGCTTCTCTGGGCAGCCTCTTCCAGTGTCTCACCACCCTACCATTAAAGAATTTTTTTCCTACTGTTCAACCTAAATCTCCCCTCTTCAAGTTTTAAACCAATTTCCCCTTCTCTTCTCTCTACACCCCTGTGTCAGAATCCCTCCCCCAGCTTGATTCCTGGGTCTGGAGGGAAGGATCTGGGCTTTTCCTGTGAGGAAAAAAAACCAAAAAAACCTTTCCAGGGGCTCCGTAAGGCTCCGTGGTGGGGTTTGTGGGGTCATTTATTCCACAGCTCAGCTTTTACCGAACTAAAACCTCAGAGTTCAGCTCTGAGCTCCTGAACTGATCAGGAGAAGCTGAAGGTTCTGCCAGACCTCCCCAGGGTGGGGAAGGAAAATCCCCTCAGCCCTCCCCACCACCCACTGGTGACCCGTGGGGGGTGCAGGAGGCTTCTCCCCCTTCCCCCAGGGAAGCATTAATAACTTCAGCAACTCATTAATCCCCAGAATTTCTCACCCCTTGGCCAGCTGAGCTGAGTTCCCAGTCCCTAGAGCTTTGGGTTGGTTTGTTTGTATTTTTCTTCTTTCCCTCATAAAGCAGGAAAAGATGGAGGCTCCCTCAGCTCCCATTCCATTCCCAAAGCTTGGAGCCAATGAGATTCCTGTTCTTCCCTTGGCACAGCCCTAGAGGAGGGGCCCAGGAGGGACGGGTTGGAGCTTTCCTGTGCTCAGGAAGTGTGGAAAGCCAACCAGGAAGGGAATGGAAGAGGGAAAGGGGGTGTCCCAGGTCTGCAGGAGTTCTCTGTGTAACTCACCCCAAATTCCTGGAGTTTTTCACTCAGAATGTGTCCTTTTTTTTTTTTTATTGTTGTTTAGATTCCAGCAGAGGAGCTGTTTGGGTTTGTCTTATCTTCACTGAAAATCCAGAGGCCTGCAGGAGGAGTAAGCCTTTCTGGAAGTTTGCCACTAAACCATTTATTGATTTTTAAATATTTTTTTTTATATCCAGGTAGAAAAGGAGGCCACAAAGGCCGAGCCAGGCAGTACACGAGTCCAGAGGAGATTGATGCCCAGCTCCAAGCAGAAAAGCAGAAGGCAAGGGTATGTGTGGGACCATGTTCTGTGCTTCCTGCCCCAAACCAGAAGTGCAGCTCAGTAGTTCTGGTTCTGTCAGGGACTGCAGTGTGGATCCTGAGGCAGACTGCAGGGTGTGACCCAGTCTGGTTCCTCACAGAACTGAGGCCAAGTCCTCAGTTTGAGGGTTCAGGGGTAGGGAGGATGATGAAGCAGCAGCTCTACACAGATTTTTCCCCCATATCTCCTCGTGCTGGTCTCCAGTATCAGCTGATTTTTTATTTATTTTATTTTTATTCATTCATGCTCTGCAGCTTGGCTGTGTGGGAAGAGGCCTCACATCTTCACCTCTCACTGAATACTGGAGTTATTATAATTTCCCCTCTTTCTCTTCAAGACTTAAAAAGACTGCAAACCCCCTTGGCTTTTTCCTATACACGAGTTTCTTGTTTGCCCCTGACCCTGTAGAGAGAGATAACAGTTTTCTGGCATGAATCCTTTTTTGGGCTCCTTTCTGTGCCCCAGACAGGAATGCAGGAGCTCCCCTCCCCTCCTCAGATGGTGTTTGGAGAGGTGTGGCTGCTTTTTGCAGTCCTTACTCTCTTCATTCCCAGATTCCTGCAGCCCCAGTGCCACTCCCTGCTGCTTTTGTGACTTTCTGAAAGTGCTGCCTAAGCCCAAAGCCACTGTTGCAGCTGAAGCCTCACACCACTGAGAATAATTAAAATTCCATGTAGGAAATACTGATTAATACCTCCCAGAAGGAGATAACCCTCACAAGCAGGTCTGAGCCATGCTGTTGACTCCTTTTTAATGTCTCAGGAAAATTCTGTGGTGCATAAATATTCCAACTTTGGGTTGTATTTCTTCTTCTGAAGTAGAACCCCCTTTTCTGGTTCCACTTTCTTGGGTTTCATTGCAGCTTTCTGAAGCCACTTGATGGGGCTGATCCTGTTTTCCAGCAGGATTCCAACTCCTGCCAGTGGGATGCCAGCTTCAGAGTTGTCATAAAAACACCAACTGGACATGGAGCAGAACAAAGGGGACCCCCCAGGAAATGTCTGCCTGGTTTGAAAACAAACCAGAAAACTGCTCTAGGAGAAGGATTCCTTCTTTTTTTTTTTTTTTTTGTGGTAATCCATGTAGTGATGGTTGCACCTCCCACTCTTCCATTAGTGAAAGCTTAAAAAAAACCAACCAAACAAGAAAATTATTCCTCTTCCTGCCTGGAGCTCATCCCCTTTGCCAGTTGCTCTGGTGAGGGCAAAGCAAGCTGTCCACACCTGTGTTGGTTCTTCTAATCTTACCTTTAAATGATTTACAAATTAATTCCTAGAGTTCTGCCTGGTGCAAGCTGTAATTCCTTGGATTATGTGCTTGGTCCTTCTCCATTTGCTCTTCTCTCTAATTTTTTTATCCAGCTCTGGGCTGGGATCCATCTCTGCACCACATCAGTGGAGTTCCCAGTTCCTGAGACACTGAGCACTGGCAGCCTGGGGCAGAATTTCTCCTGGAGATCTTCCCTTTTGGGGAAAATAAAGTGTTTTTCACAATAATTTTCCTGGGCAGAGCAGCAGAGGTGTTCAAGGTGATGCCCCCTTAGGCAGCTCTTGCTTTGTGACAGGCAGGAGGTGGCATCAGGGCCACCCCAGGGACACCAAGGTGCTCAGAGCTGCCTCTCATCCCTCCAGAACGAGCTCACTGAGGAGTTTTTGCTGTGTTTGGGAGTTTTTGTGACATTTTCATCTTCTCTCATTTCCTGTGGTTTTGCAGGAAGAAGAGGAGCAAGAAGAAGGAGGTGAAGGAGCAACAGGGGACCCAAAAAAGGAGAAGAAGTCTTTAGATTCAGATGAGAGTGATGAAGATGATGAGGATTATCAGGTACTGAACTCCTTTGCCTCATCCAGGTTCGTGTGGCACGAGAGGGATTCATGCTCTTGACTCCCAGTTCTGAGGGCTCCCTGCAGCCAAATTTTTATGGAAGAACTCTTTTTAGGAGCCAAAAAACCCCCTTACTTGGCTGCATTATGGAATGCATTTAAATTAAATTAAATGCAGTGAATGTAGTGCAATTAAATTAAATTTAAATAAATAAAATTAAATTAGATGCAAGAAATGCAATGCAAGGAATTCAATAAAATGCAATGAATGCAATGAAAAATCATGCAATAAATCAATTCAATGATGAAATTAAATGAAATGAAATGCAGTAAATGAAATTCAATAATGCAATAAATGGAATGCAATAAATGGAATGCAATAAATTAAATGCAATAACAAAATTAAATGAAATGCAAAAAATGAAATTCAATAATGAAATGAAATGAAATGCAATAAATGAAATTAAATACAATAAATTCAATAAATGCAATTAAATGAGCTTATAAGTGAAGTGCACAAGCAAGAAAATTTAATAAAATAAAATGCTGCAGATGCCTGGAAGGCTAAATCTTGGTTCTTACAGATTTGTTTTGCTGTCTGGCAGTGAAAAGGTCCTGGAATTCCCTTTTGGGGTGCTCTCTGATACAGCTGTGCTGGGTGTGGGACTGCTCCTTAACCTCCCTCTTGTTCTGCCCCCTCAGCAAAAGCGCAAAGGAGTGGAAGGGTTGATAGACATAGAGAACCCCAACAGGGTCATCCAGACAACCAAAAAAGTCTCTCAGCTGGACCTGGATGGGCCAAAAGAACTCTCCCGACGAGAGAGGTGAGTGTCCTGCTGGGATTCATCCCTCCTCCTGCTGCTGGGGAGGCTTTTCCCTCCTGTGGATGCCTTGGGGTTTCAGGGAAGCCCAGGAAGGGTGTGGGCAGGACTTGGGGGGGTTCAAAATGTCCCCTCAGAAACCTCACAGGGGATTTCTCTCCTCTGGGAGTAGCTGTGGCCATCCTAGAGCCAGGCAGCTGGGTTGGGTGCACTGGAAAAGTGAAGTCTGGTGCTGTGAGGCAGGTGTAGGTCATTCCTTTCCTGGACTTTCACCCCAAAAGTCAGACCTAACCAAAATCCATTTAGCAGGGGTGCTGCAGAAGGTGCCTGAGTGGCAGGCAGCAGTTTCCCTGATTCCAGGGGTCCCAGGGAAATTTTTGTTTGAGCAGATGAGCGAGGTGAGAGCCAACATTTCATCTGGTTGCATTTAGCAAGGGACAGTGTCAGAGTGAAAGATTTAAGCTGGCTGGTTTGGGGTGGATTGCTCCAATGGAAACCCACCTGTGAGAGGGTGAGGATGAGGAGAACACAACCTGGTGCTGTGACCTCACTGTGTGTCTGTCCTTTAGCTGAACAAAGGGAGAAATCATCTGTCTTGTCACTCCTGTTTAAACTCTGCAGCAGACAGAACCTGTGCTTGAAAATTGGTGGCAGAAACCCCTCCCCTTTAATCAAAGTCCTCCCCAGCTCTGGTAGGATTCTGTGCTGATTGCTGTGTTTCACTCCAACAGAGAGGAAATAGAGAAGCAAAAGGCAAAAGAAAGGTACATGAAGATGCACCTAGCTGGAAAAACAGAGCAAGCAAAGGCAGATCTGGCCAGGTTAGCCATCATCCGGAAGCAAAGGGAAGAAGCTGCCAGAAAGAAAGAAGAAGAAAGAAAAGGTTAGAGAGTAATGAATCATATCCTCTGGCATCTCTTTGCAATGAGGTGTGCCAGGAGGTGTCATTTCTCATGTGGCACCTGATAATCCCTCAGCTGAGACTGCCTGGGGTTGCTGAGTGTCCTTACAACTCCTCCTGGCAAAACCAGGTCCAGGTGTTGCACCTAACAAAGCTCATCTGACCAGGAACCCCCTTGGTACCCACACTGTCCTCAGGCAGTTGATTTCCTCCCAGGCAGTGCTTGCTCCATCCCTTGTCCTGGGTGGGATTTCCCTCCTTTGCCTGCTGGGGATCCAAACTACCCAGGGAATTGGCTCCTCTCCTCCCCTGCATGGACTTTCTCTTCAGCTTGGGAACCAGAAAGCTGATGAGCAGAGAATGTCCTCAGTGAGCAGTTTGTGTGTCACCAGCAGGGAGCTTGGTGGATTCCTCAAGAGAGGCCAAGGACAGAAGGGAACATGCAGGGAAGGAGCTGCTCCTTGTAACTCCAGGGGGGATCATCCAGGGATTGCTGGGCAGGGTCAGATTGGTTTTCTGTTTTCTGCTGCCACCAGGATCCCAGTCTCTGGGGCTGACAGGCCACCACCAATCCCTCATATACAGAATCAGAACCATTTTGGTTCAGATCTTAAAAGACCATTAAGGTCACCAACTGGTAACCCAGCACTGCCAAGGCCACCACTGAGCCTTGTCCCAAAGTGCCACGTCCACACGGATTTGAAACTTCTTCAGGGATGGTGACTCCACCACTTCCCTGGGCAGCTTGTGCCAGTGCTCGACAACCTTTTTGGCGAAGGAATTTTACCTTTAATCAAAACCTCCCCTGGCACAACCTGAGGCCATTTCCTCTGACAACACCTCTGTTCTTTCTTCTCCTCCCCCAGCAAAAGACGAAGCAGCCATGGCAGGTAAAAGACTGCAGTCACTATCCCTTAACAAGTAGGCACAGGACAGGCAAGAGGAGGAACCACCAGGGAACTGTGCCTGGTGCCTGCCAGGAACTCTGTTGTGTTGCATCCCATCACTGCCACGTAGGGTGTGCTGCAGCATCCAAGTCACCTCCACCTCCCAAGAGACACCAACGATGTGTTTGTCTTCATCCTGGTGCAGATTTCCATTTGGGGTTAGGGGCAGCTGCTGCCTTGGGTGCAGATTCTGAACAGCAATTCTCTGTAACAGTTTGGAAACTTGAATGTTTTGGCTGGTTTTAGGGTTAAGAACTCCTAGCTGGGGGAGGGGGAGGGGGGGGCATGGGAGGGGGAGGGAGCTGTGTGGGAGGGGAGATGCTTCACATTTTAGATTGCAAGAAAATAGATTGTGGGGTCATTGTGGGGTGGGGCATGGGGGAGGGGGAACTTTGACTTGCTGATGAGAGCCTGAGGGATGGTGTCTTGAGGAATCCTGTGGGACACATGGCCCATCATGTTCTGCTGCAGGGTGTTGCAGTGTAATCTGGGAGCTTGACTTCATGGACATATGGAGTGCTGTTCCTTCCCACTTTCACCTCTCCTTTCTTGCAGCCAGTCTCCCTCTTTTCCCTCCTCTTCATTTTTTTTTTTTTTTTGCCTTCTCCTTAGTAGGGATAGTGCCAGTTTTTAACCACATCATCCTTTGTTTAAAGGAAAACAAGAAAACCACATTAATTGTACCAGACCCAGATGGAAAAAAAAAAAGGAAAAAAAAAAACTTGATAAAGTTTAAAAAAAAAAAAGCCAAACCGAGAGAACTTGTATATTTGGCTGATTAAAATGTAAATTATCATAACTGCTTTGTGCCTGCCTGTGTGGAAAGGAACACGAGTGGACAGGCAGCCGGAGCCCCGAGGTGCAGTGACAGCCTGGTGGGGGTGGGATTTGGCTGGAGCCCCAGCAGCAGATGCAGCCCGGGGGCCCCAAGCTTTTCCCTTCTGTCTCTGGTTCCCAAGGCGGAGGGAACTGTTCCCCTCGGGCTGTTGTTGAACCTCGGCAGGGTGTCAGGAGGTCATTCCCGGGGCTGTCGCCTCTTGCCACATGTCCTGTCTGGGTGCAGAGCCGTAGGAGCTGCTCGGACCAGCAGTGCCCCAGGCGATGCGGGGAATCCTGATGGCAGCCCGGGGAGGACACACCAGTGCTTCCCAGTCTGGCTCAGCAAAAGCTGGAGGAGATCCAGCCCCAGAGGAGGGACCTCCTGGAGCTCTGGGAGTGGCTGTCAGAGAGGTGACAGTCAGAGAGACAAATGTTGTGGTTCGTTGTGTGTCACCCTCCTGGCTCCAGGGATGTGCTGCAGGGAATGGCACTGAGCTACCTGCTCACACCCTGAGGGACAGCTTCCCTTTTCCTGGAGCTGGAATCAGAATCCTAGAACTGGCTGGGTTGGAAGGGACCTCAGAGCTCATCAAGTCCAACCCTTGATCCACTCCCGCTGCAGTTCCCAGCCCATGGCACTCAGTGCCACATCCAGGCTCTTTGGAAAGATCTCCAGACACAGAGAATCCACTACTTCCCTGGGCAGCCCATTCCAATGCCTGATCACCCTCTCCAGAAAGAAATTCTTTCTCATCTCCAACCTAAACCTCCCCTGGCACAACTTGAGACCCTTTGTGCCCTCTTGTCTTGCTGAGAGTTGCCTGGGAAAAGAGCCCAACCCCCCCTGGCTCCAACCTCCTTTCAGGGAGTTGCAGAGAGTGATGAGGTCTCCCCTGAGCCTCCTCTTCTTTAGGCTGAACACCCCCAGCTCCCTCAGCCCTTCCTCACAGGAATTCTGCTGGATCCCTTCACAGCCTCCTTGCTCTTCTCTGGACCTGCTCCAGCACCTCAATCTCCTGCCTGAACTTCCTGAGGGGCCCAGAACTGGACACAGGACTCCACCATCTCCACAGGTGGACAAAGCTCTGCCCCCAGGTGTGGTTTGTGAGAGGAAACACACTGGGGGTGTGGTGAGAGGTGTCAGGAGAGGTGCCCTCACTATCAGCTCCGGGAGGGAGGAGCTGAAATGATGGGGACAGAAGTGACAGACAAAGTGTGGGAGGTGGGAGGCCATGGGCTGATGCCTGGTGTGGAGAGGCAGAGGGATGGGACTTGTTCATGAGTTGAATGTGCAGAAATTGGTGGAAAAACCTTTTCCAAGTAGAACATGATTCCCCTGAACATGACAATCCCTTGGCCCCCTTTTCCCCCAGGGTCCTGATGCATCCTTGTTGCAGCTGGGGGCAGAATGGAGGTGACAGCTGTGGCACAGCAGCTCCAATCACACCCCTGCCCACCTTGAACTATTAAAAAAAAAAAAAAAAAAAAAAAAAGAAGAAAAAAACCTAAAAATCATTTGCTTTAGGCAGGGAAAATGCCAACTTTATTTGTGGCTTCTTGAAGCGATGTATGACCAGCATCGGGTAGGGTGGTAACAAAAACAGTGGAATAAAAAAGAAAAAAGAAAAGGTTTTCTTTGGGTGAGAGCAGCCACCGGGGCTGGCTGGGGTGGCACAGGGCTTGGGGACAAAGCAGGCATGGGGGGGCTGGCAGTGGGGCACCCTCCCTGGCTGGCTCCTTCATTTGATCTTGAGATCCTTCAGCGCTGACTCCAGGCTCTGAAACAAAATGAGAGGTTGCTCCTCATCAGCTTTTGACTTCCTGAGGCAACTGGAGGTGGTTGGGGAGCTAAGGGGGGTGACAGATTTTGGGGAGAAGGTGTCCTCTGAATGCCAGCCCCTCCCTGGCAGGAGGAGATCCCAATCCCAGCTGTTTTGGACTCGTTTTCCAAGCTGTGTGGGCAAAGCTGAAGCCAGGAGAGGGAGCTGGATCCCTGCCTGAGGCTGGTGCCAACCTCCCTTCTGATGATGAGTGGTGAAGGTGCCACCCAGGGGTGTCCCCCCGACCCCAGCCCTGTGGGGTAAAGGAGATCCCACCCCTGTGGGCAGGATGGAGCCCAGCACCACCACCACAAAGACCTGCAGAGCAGCTGGGTGGGGGGGTTGCAATTAACACTGTGGCTAACAAGGGGTCAGCTCTGGGTACTCCCAGCCTTGGGGTTGCGGGGGGGAGGACACTGAGGGAGGGTGGGGACACCTCACCTTGACATCCCAGATGCTCATGCCACCATCCATCCCCGTGGTGCAGAACTGGGAGCACTTGGCCTTCCCACCCACCAGCACTGAGATCTGGCTGTGGGGAGCAAAATATCAAAGGGGGGTCAGCCCCAGGGCCCCCCTGAGACCTTGGGTCATCAGTGAACAGGAATGGGCCCAAAAACTTCCCTCTCCCCCACCCTTGGGCAGGAATACTCCAGAGATGAGCAGGAATGGGCCCAAACCTCTCCCTCTCCCCCACCATTGGGCAGGGATACTCCAGAGATGTTCAGGGATGTCCCAGCCCCTGGGATTTGACCCCCTCCATCTTCTGCACACACATGCAGGGATGTTAAGGGATAATAACGGGTGCCCAGTGATGCTCCAGGAATGCTTCAGGGATGTCCCAGATCCTGGGGCTGGATCCCTCCTATCTCCCCCACCCACATTCAGGGATGCCCAGGGAAGCTGTGAATGTTCCTCTCTGGAAGTGTTCAAGGCCAGGCTGGATGAGGCCTTGAGCATCCTTGTCTGGATGAGGAGCATCCCTGCCCATGGCAGAGAGGTTCGAGTAGGTGACCCATAAGGTCCCTTCCAACCCAAACCACTCTATGAGTTTATGCCCAAGAATACTCACGGGATACTCAGGGATGTCCAGGAATACTCAAGAGATGCTCCAGAGACGTCTCCTCTCCCAAACCCAGACATAACACAGCCGAGGGATGCCAAGACCCCAAAGCACCCCTTGGGGGTGGGTGCCCCAGCCGAGCCCATCCCTCCCTTTTGTCCCTGTCCCCAGGAAGCACCTGATGCTGTTCTTGTGCAGGGTGTCCAGCCCGGCCCTTGCGGTGTCGGAACTCGCCTTCTTGTCCAGGTTCTGGAAGCGCTCCCGGGCGGTGAGGCCACGCTGGGAGCTCTGCTTGGGGACATCCAGCTTCCCCCCGAAGCTCAGAGCCCCCTGGTTCTCCTCGTAGGTGAAAAGCATGGGGCAGCAGTCGTGGCCCTGGGGGAGGGGGCAGCCTCGCTCATCACCTTCCTGCCCGCCCCCCGCGCTGCCCCCACCCCGCGCCCCGCGCACTCACCGCGGCCACCAGGCTGTGCTCGGTGATGAAGGTGACAGCCAGGAGAGGCAAGGTCTCTGTGCACAGGGAGGTGACACTGCAAGGGGGAGAGGCTCGGGTGGCGGGGGGGCTGAGCCCGGCACAGTTCGTGACACTGGTGGGAGCCACCGCAGCGCAAGGAGCGGACGCACCGCCTCCTCCTCCTCCTCCTCCTCCCGCGTCTGCTCCGCCCAACCTGACCCGACCCAGGTGTCTCCATCCCTGGGTAGGTTCGGAGGCTCGACCCCCCCAGCCCAGCCCAGCCCCCTCCTCCTCCCCCCCCCCCCCCAGCCCTGCTTACGCCATCTTCTTGTTGGCATCGGCGAGGCAGAGGGTGCTGTCGTGGCTCACCCAGGCCACGCGGGTGCCGCTGGCCGAGAAGCAGATGCTGTGCACCCACCCGCAGCTGCTGCTCGACTCGAACATCAGCTCCCCGAAGGGCATCTTGGAGCCCCAGGGCGTGGGGCTGGGCCGCTCCTCCACCTCTTTGATATAGGCTGAGAAGATCCTGGGAGAGGGGGATGGAGAGCCCCGGCGTGTGTCCCTGAGCATCCCTGCACCCTTGAGTGCCTCAGTTTCCCTGACACAGCCCCATGGGGCGCTGTGGTGTCGGGATGGTCCCTGGGACACCTCACAGCCCTCCCTGCATCTCCCCTGTGCCTCATCCCTGCCTCCCAGCAGCACCCAGAGGGGTGGAACCCACCCCATGGGCAAGGCAGGGCTGTGGGCTCCCCCAGCCACCTCCCTGCTGTGCCAGGGTGGGACCCTAACCCATCCTCGGGCCTCCCCCCACCTCAGGACCCCCCCAGTCACCCACCACCCTGCTCCTCACCGGCACTTGAAGTCACAGGAGCCAGCAGCCAGGAGGACATTGTTGGGGTGCCAGTCCAGGCTGAGCACGGTGGAGCGGATGGGCTTCTTGATGTGCTTGCAGACCCACCTGTGGGGAGAGCAGTTGGCACTGGGGGGAGGAGGGGGTACTGTCACCCCCAGGAACCCCCCAGGGCTTCTGCAGTGCTGGCTGATGGGGATCAGGGCTACAGGCACCCCAGGAGCTGCCCTAGGCGACAAGCCTGCACAACAGGGTTTGGGAGCAACTCCCTCCATCTCCCCATCTGTCTCCTGTTCTACCTCCTCCTTCAGCTTCTCTTGGTCTCCCCCATCTCCTCCTGTCTCACATCCAACTCCTCTGGTCCCCAATCTCTCAATCTATGTCCCTCTTCTCCAACCTTCTCTCCATCCATCCATCCATCCATCCATCCATCCATCCATCTCTCTATCCATCTCCCCTCCATCTCCCCCAGGGCAGACCCAGCAAGGCCCTGGCAGGACCTCACCAATCATTCTCCTGCTCAAAGTAGCAGATGGAGATGAGTCTGGAGCCACTGCCCACGGCAAATTTGTTCTCCTTGGGGGACCACTTGACACAACGGGCAGCCCGGTTGATCCTCAGGATGACCAGGGTGGGTTTCCAGACATTGCCCTTCAGGGTCCAGACGTAGGCATTGCGGTCGGTCCCACACGTCACCAGGCGGTTGCTCTCAGGGGCCCAGTCAATGCCTGGAAGGCAGAAGGGGGGGATGGTGGCCCAGGGAGCCACGGGGATGTGGAGGGGTCACACAGGGCTGGAGGCCACGTGGTGGCAGAGCTGTTCTGGGTGGTGTCTACACCCGAGTCCCTCCTTGCCTCCATATCCACTCCAAATCATCTCACCCGATCCCTCCCACCTCATTCCATCCCAACCCATCTCACCCCATCTCTTCCACCAATCCATCTTCTCCCATCCATCCATCCCACCCCACTCGATTAATCTCATTCTACCTTGTTCCCATCTCTTTCCCATCCCTCCCATTTCCCCCTTCTCACCTCTGGGTCCCTTCTGACATGTTCCCTCTCCCACCCACTGCTCAACCCCCACCCAGAAGCTGCTGGTGCCACCAAGTGGGGCTGGGACCATCTCCAGGGCAGAGCCACCCAGCAACCATGTCTCCTTCCCCTCTGCTGGCTCAGACTCACCTGTCACCTGCCCGTTGTGCTCCTTCAGCTCGTGGACTTTGGTCCACTTGGCCCCATCCTTGCGGTAGATGTGGACCTCGTGGTTGTTGGGGCAGAGGGCAATCTCTGTGGGGTGAAAGCAACCAGGACAACCTCAGCCTCCACCCCATGCTGCCCTGAAGTTGTCCCTGCTCCTGCAAACTGTCCTTGTGGGAAAGGGAGAAGCTCCTCTGGACACCCACAGCCCAGTGCCCTCCTGTCCCCCTGTCCTGTGGGGCCTTGCAGGGCTGGTGGGATGGGATGGGATGGGATGGGGGAATGGGATGGGAGGGATGGGATGGGATGGGATGGGGCTGCAGGCACTCAGCTCCTGTCCAGCTCCATCCTGCCCTGCCTGCCCAGCAAGCCAGCCCAGCAGAGAAAGCCGTTTTTGTTCCCTCCCACATCCCCCGCACCGAGGCCGGGAAATGCCACGAGCCATGAATCACCCGACTCTGCTCTGCTCTGCTCTGCTCTGCTCCCCAGAGCTCCTCCCATCCCGCCCTGCACTGCCTGACCCTGAGCTGGGATCCTCCGTCTAGGTTCTGCCCCAGCAGTGGGACCAGGGGGATGCAGGAGGACTCCATCCCAGCCCCCAGATCTGTCCATGGTCTGTCCTGCTTCCTCAAACACACCCCAAGGATGTTGAGCTGGGATATTGGGTGCTCCGGGCTGTCCCTGGGGATTTGGGGATGGGGTTCCCTGCCTGTACTTACGGGTCCGGTCCTTGTTCCAGGCGTGGCAGCTGATGGGCTCCAGCAGGAAGCTGTGGTAGGCCATGGTGACAGGGCTGGGGACAGGGAGAAACCCTTGCAGCCATCAGGAGATGTTGCTCTGGCCATGGGGACAAAGCCCCAGCAGGACCCCCCCCCTCCCAGCCCCACCAAACCTTCCCTCCTGACGGAACCAGCCCCACACTGCAGCCCACCACATCCCCTCTCTGCCCGGGATGGGGTTTCCCTGAGGACTTCCAAGCTCTGTGTCCCCAAGCTCAGTGTCCCCAAGCAAGGGGAAGGGTGCCTCAGAGGTCCAGCTTTGGGGTGAGGAGGGTCTGAACATCCCCCCCGTGGTGCTGCCCCATGGCTGGGCACCACACACTGAGTGTCCTGTGGTGGGGGGGTCAGATGGGTGCCCATGGCCAGATGCCCAGGGTTGGGTGCCCCGGGGCCAGGCACCCCATAGCTGGGTCCCAAAGGGGTGTCCCATAGCCAGATGGGAAGCAGCAACCACTTCCAGGGACTTCCAAACCACACCTGTAATCCTGCCCCAGCCAGATGGAGCCTGGCAGGATGGGGACATGGGGACCTGGGTGCCAGCACCACCACCCCAAAGACATCCCAGGCTGCCATGGGCAGCACCTCCTCCTTCCAACCATTCCAACCAGCCCCAGGTTGCCCAGTAGCCCAGGCTACTCATTCCTTCCCCATCTCTTACTTAGGAAGAGAGAAAAACTCACAGAGGCACCTCCATCCCACCCCACCCCACATGTGCTCAGACCCCATGACTAATCCCTTCCCCAGCTGAGCTCACCCCATTCCCAGCAGCTCCCACCCATTGCTCTGGTGCTGCAGGACCTAGCAGCATCCTGAACCTCTGCTCCAGTGCTGGGCAGAACTGGGAGCAGAGGTGCAGCCCCTTGATGGCCAAGGTGTGACTAGGATGGAGGGGAACATCACAGGGTGATGGAGAGGAATTATTCACAGATTGCCTCTTGGCTGTTTTGGGAACTCCCTGAACGCTTCCCATTTACTTTGGCAGCTCAGAGGAGTACAGAGGAAGGAAAAAAAAAGTCCCTCCCAGCAAACCTCTGTCCCTGAGTTGGTGAAAAGAACATCTGTGGAGTTCCATCACCTGCCTTTGGGACGAGGAGAAATCCCAGTGCTGCTGCACAACCCCTCCTGCCACACAGCTGAGCCCCTGCCAAAACCCCAGGACAAAATCCCCAGCAGTCCCTGTAAAAACCCCAATGCCAAGGACATGGCCGGGCAGGCAGCTGCCCACCCCCATTCCCCCCAGTCCTGCAGGGGGGGACCCACGGGAGGGGACAAAACCACTGCCACCAGGTGCCTCCACCCTGAGCCCCGTGGCTGGAGCTGCACCCAGGGCCAAATAAAACCATCAGTGAGTGGGGAAGATGCTGGGGGTGCTGGAAAAGCTGAGGAGCAGAAAAGCTTGTGGAATGGGGACCTGGATGATAGGGGGACCCAGATGAAATGGCACCAGGGGAGGAGGGATGGGAGGCAGGGCATTCCATGGTGCTTTCCATGCCTCAACACTCTCCAAGAAAACAACAATGCTGGGGGGTTTTTTTGTTTGATTTGGATGCTTAGAGGCCTGGACTCCTTTCCCCGGGGGGGGTCTTGCTGTTCCATTTAACAGCAGCCCCCCAAGGGATGGGCTCATCTGGGGAGCAGTCCTCCAGCCACCACGGGAGCACGGGATGAGGAGGGACAGGCTCCTGGCCCTTGGGACCATCACTTCCCAAAGCCGTTCCTGTCTCCTTTCCCCAGCAGCTGGGTCACAGCCAGTTCCCTGCTGGAGCCGTGGGGTGACCCACGGGGAGCCCGGCAGCCCCTTTCCCAGCAGGGAAGGGCATCGGAGAGGCTGTGGCTACCGCTCTGCTCGGCTCTCAAGGGCTCTCAAGGGAGGAAAAGGGGCATTTCCAGCGGGGCAGACAGGGTGGGATTGGGACCCGACCCAGCTCCGTTATCTCCCCGGCCAGCCCCGAGGCGCCAAGCAGTTCGGAAACATCCTTGGAGGAGATAACCAACCCTTGGCAGGAGTTGAGCGCTAGGGGCTCCTCCCGGTCCCGGCGAGGGAACCACAGCTGGAGGAGCTGGGGTTCTTTTTTGTTTGGTTTTTTTTTTGTTTTGTTTTGTTTTACCGAACTTGGCGGGGCAGCAGGATGTGGGTTTGCACCCACGGGCACAAGAACACTGTGATGGCCCCCCAGGACCCCCCCGGGACCCCATGAAGCTGTCCCAGGCCACTGTGGTCACCCAGATCTCCCGCACCGACCCCCCGGGAGCCCCTCTGCTCATGACACCCCATGATGGTGTCACCCCCCGGTGCTCCTGCCAGCCAGCCCGGGGACACTTGTCCTCCGTCCCAACATCACTGTGGGGCTCTCCAACACAGCCCTGGGGGACATCACTGCCCCGGGGCAGATGAAGGCAGCTCTGACCTTCCTCTTCCTCACACGGGGAAAAGCTGAAGGCAGACCAAGGAGGAGCAGACAGACCGAGAAGAGGACACACTGAGGACAGTCCTGGCTCTGCCAGCACCGAGCCCCACAGGACCCCTGCCCGGGGACCCTTCCCACCAACCCCACAGCTGCTGGGCCTCCGGTGAGTGATAAAACTCAAACTTTCTGACAAAGCTAGAAAAAAATAATACCAAACAAACCCAAACCACAGCGAAACCCCGGAGCAGCGAGGCGCTGCCTGCACCCTCCCAGACCCCCAATCCCTACCTCCCCTCCAGCAGGGCGTGAATACCGGGGGAGGTGACGGCCACAGCCCCCACGGGACAGACCCCGCTGGGCGCTGGGGTGGCAGAGTGGTGTCCCTGTCCCTTACCTTGCTGGGCAGCGCAGGCAGGGGCCAGTTCATGGACTCTGGGCAGTCGACACGAACCGCAGCCCCCAGCGAGCGAGCGGCGGGAGCTGCTGTCCGCCCCGCCGAGCCAGCCCGACTTCCCTTTTCCTCTCCGAGAAATGCAACCACTTCCTTACGTGGGCGTTGGGGGAGCGCAAAAGCAGCTCGGCGGCCGCCCTGCCCCTGCCTGCGAGCCAGGCCTCTCCGCCATCGCCACACGTGGAGGGGACACCGGCCCCGGGATGCGATGCTGCCGGCAGCCCGGGCGGGGTGCGGACAACTCGCTCCAGGGCTTAAGGATGCGACCGGGAGGGAAGGAGCCCCGTCCAGTCCCTCCAGCAGCGGGAGGGTTGCTTGGTACCCCGCTCCCTGAGGTGTTCCGGGAGGATGGAGGTGCCCTGCCCGCCGGTGCTGGCCCGCAGGGGGTGCTGGCTGCGATTGGAGCCCATCCCGGGGGAGATGTGAGTTGGCTTCGGCTCCCAGGGCCGGGGAAGATTCACAGCTCGGCAGAGCCCCGCGGTGCTGGGATCCGGACACCCGCAGCCGCTGGTTCCTGCATCCCACGGAGCTCAGTGGGAGCCGAGCCCAGGCTGACTGTGGGCATAGAACACCCTGCATGTGGACCACCCCCTCAGACACACATCTCTCCGGGTTTTTTCCCCCATCCTGCTTCAGGGGAAGGGATTTTTATCCTCAGACTTCAGGCTGCAACCATGAGCATCACTTCCAAGGCAGCAGCTCAGTGCACCTGCTGAGAATCACAGAACTTGGAATCATTAAGGTTGGAAAGGGCTTGGAAAGATGATTATCAGCTGTAGATGCCCGTGGAATCTCACCAGTGATACAAAGCACAGTGTCACAGGCAGGGGAGGTGACTGAGGAAACACAGAGGCAAGACATGCACCAACCCCTGTGGTGGTGGGAAACCAGCAGAACATTGCCCAGGAGCAGAGCAGGGGCCTGGAAACCCAGAGAGCTCCCACCTCCCACCATCGGATGGTGCACAAGGTGCTGAGCTCTGCCCAACCCCTGCAGTTTTAACTTGAATTATGCCTCAAGTGATGGCTGTTTGTACTCCCCTCGTTCAGTTCTTTTCTAATATTATAAACATCTCCACTCTTTTTTTTTAATCTCAGAGTTGAAGCATATGCATTTCTCTCAGATGACACCCTACAGCAGTTCCCACAAACCTGTCTGTTGGCTTTTTGGAGCCATCAGGTTTTTTCCTTCTCTAGCTCATGTAGAAAAAAGCAAAAGGCATAAACATTCAGTTGTTTGGGTTTTTTTTTCCTCAGCTCTCTCATTATTTTTTTTTCCCCTCGCAATCTTTTGCATCATTTGGACCAGACTATTTAGAATCAATTTTTTTAAATACTTTTTGGAGATAAAACACCACACTTTCAAAAGGTGGCTTCAGAAGCAAAATCCTTACTGTCTGGATAAACAGACACAGAGATGGACCAGGCCAAACCAAAATTCTCTTGCAGGAGAAGAGCAGCAACTGTCAGCTTTGGGGGCTCATCCTCCACCCTCCCTTTTTGCTCCCTCAGAGCTGCAAAACAAGCAGTGTATGAACCCTGGTTCCAGAGGAAGTGGTAAATTTAGTCACTGTTGGTTTTGGGTTTTTTTTTTTAAGACACTTCTGCATTTTCAACAGAAATGACAGTCTCAAACCTGGTAAAGAAATGTCATGAGCCAGATAATCCCCTCCAGAGCAGAGCCTGCCTGGAGGCAGCAGCACTGTTAATCTTAACTAACCCCAGAGAATCCAATAATTGATGTGCAAATGCCTCAGGGAGGCCCAAAAGTGAACTTCAAAAGGACACAGTCACCTGGAGACAAAGGCTCTGCACAGAAGCCAGACCACACTGACACCTCTGTTAAATCTACTTCATTTCTCTACCAGCCATTATAAACAGAATTTTATAGGCTGAGCACTCAGCTCCAACATGACAGCAGCTTCCCTGTGTAGCTTCGTGGCCTTAAAAAGTGATTTGCTGTTAATTTGTCCTCCTAAGATCTGGCTCAGCAGGTTGGGTTTTTGGGTTTTCTTTTTTTTTTTGCTTTCTACCCTGTATGTGAAGCAGTGCACTGTGAGGAGTCTTTGTACAAATCCTAAAGGGGAACTACAAATAATTCTGGTCATTCACAGTTGGAAAACTATGACCCACTCCATGGAAAGTAAAAAAGACACTTGGGTAAATTTGCTGTTATTAGTGGATTAAATGCCAGGCAGACAGAACTCAGAGCCAGCTGGACAAAAGCATTCATCCTCCAAAATCATCACCTCAGGGGAACAATTCCCATGGAAGCCCAGCTGAATCTTCCATCAGAACTCCAAGTCTTCATCTGTCAACTTCAAGAAACTCAAATAAGGTGAAATCTTCCTGTTTCAAGGCCAGAAAATACCAGGGAAGGGTATTCCCTCCCTCTCAAAGCAAGTTCCCTTCATATCCTTTTTTAAGTCACTGCTAATGAGCATCAAAACAAAGAATCAGTTTTTCTCTTTTTTATTATTATTATTATTATTTCTAGCAGACAATTTACATAAAATTCCCCTTTTAAGTTAGTGATTCATAACTGCCTGCAATAAACTACTTAAAGAGCAGCTTTGGTAAAGAATGGAATGAAACAACCAACCGAAAAAAAAATAAAATAAAATTAAAAAAACAAAAAACAAAACAACAAAAAAAACAAAACAAAAACAACCAAAAAAACAAAAACAAAAAAACCCAACAACAAAAAACCAATCACAGCTGATTCTGAAACCAACACAATTCACCAAATTTAGATTCAAAAGAAAAATCTGCCAAGCTGTATTTTCTCAGTGTTTCCAAATATTCCACATTCCTCCTCCCTTTTCAGGTTTGTGCAGATGTGGGAGCTGCATTCTGTCAAGCAGTTTGTCCTGCTAGATCATGGAAATCCATCCTTACATGATTCGTAGACCTTGAATAGAGGACTCTAAGGTCTTGAAAGAAAAAAAAAAACAACTTAATCAGAACCATCGACTGTATCCTGGGCTAAATAATTCAGTATAATAAATATATCTTAATTAAAAAAAACCCACAACAGGGTAAAAACTCTGAATACTTGAGATCAGGCTCCTATTCAAGAGGCAAAGACCACTCATTTCAAACTGATACATATATAGACCAATGATTCCACTTCTTTTCCCTGAAAGGGCACTGAAGCAGCTTATATACCACCCACCTCCATTTCTTATTTGGCTTTCTGGCATTATAGACCACAGACAAACTTCTCTTTTCTGAAGAGGCACTACACAGCTCTGGGCAGCCTGGGGAGGCCAGCAGAGAGCTCTGTTGGAAAGCTCCAGTTGCCAGTCCTCAGGAAAGCAAACACTTTAGTGCTGTTACTAAATTTCGTAAGTCTTATGTATTGTTATTAAATTCTTGCAGGAATTTCAGCACAGAGCTCACTGTATTTTCTACCTGTTTGAGAAAACCTCTTACTGCTTTGGTAAGTTAATTATGAGAGGGCATGTTCTGCAGAAAGACTCAGCAGAGCCCAAAGGGATGGGAGCAAGGAGAGGGTCTTTGTCATGCCAATGATTGTTCAAACCTGATTGTGGCTGAGGTAAGGCTTGGAAAAGCAAAAATTCCTACATGGACATGAAATAATTCCATTTAAAAAATTAAGTTGGGATTAGCCCTGTCTGCTCAACAAAACATCTCTGCATTTATGCTGAAACTTGGATCTGTCTTCAGAGTTCACTAATGGTCTTGACTATCCCAGTCTGGATTTCCTACTGATAAAACAGCCTGAATCAGAGATGAGCTCCCCCACCAAACTGATGGTAGAGGTAAAGAAACACCCACCCAGCCCACAGAAACATGTCAGGAGAGTCATTACCTTGAAATCCCAGATGGTCATGGCTCCATCAATGCCAGTGGTGCAGAATTTACGACAGTCTCGTTTGTCTATCTCATAAATAGACACCTGGCTGGAAAGAGAGAGGGAGATCTGTAAAGCACCCAGTCCAGACAGCCAGGAAGCTCAGAAATTTGGGTTTAAATTAGCTGCTGCTCTCTCAAAGGGAGACATGGGTATAGCAGAGCTTAGATTTGACTTTTGGTGCAATGCTTCAGGAAAATAAGCAAAGAAAATGGATGCTGAAAGCTCTTATCAGCTGGTAGCTGTAGCCTGAGCATTTTCCTTGGATAAAGACAAATTGCCTCAGAAATGTCAGCATCCTCTGGGCTGACACAGTTTTTAAATGCAAGGATCTTTTACTTAATTCACCAGAATCAATCCTTTTGATGAATAAATATACATGGAAATAACATCTGAAATAGGCAGCTGGGCTGTGAATTCCTGTTTCAGGTGAATTTTGATGACCACCAAAATGGTGCTACCAAGTGCTACCTTGACCTTGAGAACTACCTACACATTTGAAAAGATAAAACTGTGTTCAAGTTACAGAAGACTTGAAACAGGAGCAGAGAGCAGCAGTGTGCATGCCCTGTGAATGATTAACTTCACCAACCTTCAGGCAGACGCCCCAGAAACAGAGAACTGATAGCGAAAGGCAAGAAAGGAAAGGAGATAAGAGCTACGCCCGTCTGGCAGAGCAAATCTGAGCTGTCCCAGGGCTGTGGTACAACCCAGGTGATGTGCAGAGCATTCCTTCCCTTCCTGAGGGGAGCCAGCCACTCACGTTATACTGTTTTGATGCAGGGTCTCCAAGGTGGTGTTCCGATCCTCCGTAGTGGCTCTTTTATCCATGTTTCGGAAGCGCTCCATGGCGGAAATGTTGCGCTGGATGTTCTGCTTTGGAATGTCCAGTTTGGAAACAAAGGTCAGCAAGCCACGGTCATCACAGTTAAAGAGCATGGGGCAGCAGTCGTGGCCCTGCAAGGAGATGCCATGAGAGCAGGTCAAGGAACAGAGCACAACCACTCCTTCTTTTTTCTGCTGCTGTTAAAGGCAGACACTAGGGAGGAGGTTGCTTGCGGCCAAGGGGTTTGTCCCTCTCCAAAACACCCCAACCCTCTCCAAGGAAAATAAGAGACACTTACAGCTGCCACCACACTGTTCTCAGAGACAAAGGAGACACTCAGGAGTGGGAGGAACTCTGTCTTCAGCTGTGAAACCCTGAACACAAGAACATTTGTTAAAGGGCTTCATTGAAACCTCTCCATCTTTAGCTGCAACAAAAAAAACAAAACCCAGAGATTGTTCCTGAACAAGAATTAGTGGCAAAGAAGTCAATTGTCCTGAGGTGACACCAGAAAGCTGCAATTTGTGATAAAAAGCTTTAAGCTAATGAAGGTGTCCTGAAAGATCTAAAAAACCTAAGTGTTCTAGGCAGTAATTGTGTATAAACAGTGACAAGAGTTTAATAAAGGATCCCATCAAAAGAGGTTCATATTGATGAAGCTGTTAATTTAATTTGTACATACAAGACACTTGGAAGTTTTAGTGTTGACATCATCTTCTCAGGAGGAAAAATCTCATATGTTAAATGAGATATATAAAATATATATATATATATATATATATACATACATAATATGTAAACCCCTCAACTTTTGGGGTTTTACAACCAATGAGAAAAGAATTCTAGAACACTTTATACTTAATGATATCCCCAACCAGGTACTTACACAGCTGTACCCATCAGAACCATAATTCAAAATAAAGGACAGCAGCACCTGGATCATCCACCAGAGATCTGAGCTACCAAAACGTATGGGGAATCTCATCCCTCTGGGTCAGAAAGCCACAAACAGCAAAAAGGGATTCAGCTCAGGATGAAGAGCAGGAGAAGGAACTGTTATTAAAATAGTTTGTTGGACCTGGAGGTGTGAAACCTCACACCAACGATTCCCTAAGGACAGTGGTTGAGTAGTTAACATTTCATGAAATGAACAACTTGTTTGCAGAGTCTGCGTGGGGAGAGTCTGAGCAGTTAGGGAGTGAGCATGTCCCTGCAGGTCTCTTGGATCCATTACAAAGAAATATTGTTTCCCCAGTCACAAGAGTGGAAGGCTGGTGGTTTGTTTGTTTTTTTCAAATGCTCCACACACCCCCTCAAAGCAAAAGAATGTACCCTCACTGAAGAAGTCTTATAAGAAATTTAAATGAGATCATCAAAAATTCAAGGAATCTGCTTTATTTATTTAGGCCTCAAAGAGATTCCTGGAACCTACAGTAAAGTTGTCAAGAAAAGCAGTCACAGCTTTCCACATACTGCTTCCTTCTCGTGTCAAGCAGCTAATAACTCACAGAATGAGCCTACTTACATCATATTTTTTGAAGCATCAGCAACTGACACGGTGCTGTCGTGACTGACCCAGGCGAGGCGATTGCCGCTGGCAGAAAAGCTGACACTGTGCACCCATCCACCACTTCCAGCACCCCCAAATTCTGACATCAGCTGCCCAAAAGGCATTTTGGAGCCCCACGGTGTACTGGCTGGCTTTTCATCAACTTCCTTAATGTAAGCAGAAAACACCCTGCAAATAAAAGAATCCAGCATGAAGGAAAAGCCTCCAGGGAGCTGCTGTACATTTTCACGTAAGAAGCAAAAAAGATGCTTTCTAATTCTGCTAAAAGAAAACACCACAGGATCTTTAAACAAAAAGCCACAAGTGGCAGGGAAGTGTCAGTACACAGAGGGAACACAGCAGCACAAAGGGTAACACACACAGAGAGGTTTCTCAGAAATTCTGTTCATCTTCCAGAAGATGGCACAAAACCATACACTGTCACTGCGTTTTCCACTGGGCTGAGATTTCCCTTTCATCCTTTTGTGGAGCTACTAACTCTGAAGAGTCAATTCTCCAGTTAGGAAAAAACCCCACAAATTGCACAGTATAATTAGAAGCTAATACAAACACCTACAAAATTACCCACTTTTGAAGAACACTCAGTTTTTAGGAGGATTTCAAAGAAAGAAAACTGATGTTCATGTGCCAGCAAAGGAGCTTTGAGCCACTTTTATTCTGGCTCATTCCTGAAAACCTGAAATGCCACGATACTTTTATAGGTTCTTTTTTTTTTTTTTTTTTTTTTTTTTTCTTTCCCTAGCACTACAATCCTCAAGATATGTTTAAATAGAAAGCCTCCCCCTTTCATCAAATTCCTTCTGCATGATTCAGACGTGCCACAATATGGTGTTCCTGACTGTTACCATGGAAGTTCCTGGGACGTCACAAACATAGGATTAGAGTCCATTGAAAAGGAGGAGCAAGTCAGCTGTGCCATACTACTACCAGGAAAACATTCCAGGGTAGAGCCAGGATCAAATATTCATGGCTGCAGCCAAACACAAGGAGGAGTTATTTTATAGAGTTTAAGGAAATGTTCTTCCCCACCCCCTGTTTTTTAAATCCTTTACATATGTGGGGAATGCACTTCAAAAGGTACCTATATTCAGCTTATTCAAATAAAGCTGATCACTTGGAACAAGAAGGGTTTAAGTGCAGCTATATTAGGTAGAGATTTTCAGAGAATTAAGTCGGAATTTATATTTGGCTCTATCAGTTTAAATGCAATCTAATGATAATCCTTCAACAAACTTAATTTTAGAGGGACATCTGAAAGGAAGGCTCTCTTAATGTATGGAAATAGGACAAGATCTTTAAAGCAACAGCCTTTGACACAAGGTAGAAAAATCAGTCATAAGTAGTGGGAGACCTTGAAGATAACTGCTAGTCAAAAAAAAAGTCTTTTCCCTTACTGAAGTCTTCCTCTCTTTTAAAATCCAAACCATCTCAGCTTGAAGGCCTCAGCCTTCAAAGAACATTGTGAAATGACTTTCATTCCTACAGAAACATTTTTCCACCCAGAATAAAAAATTCACACCTATGCAGTGCTGTTAGATGTAGATATATGTATTTTTATACATATATATACATTTCTCCAGATAAATGTAAGAGGAGCTCATCTAGGCCAGCCACCAAAAAAAATCTGCTGAAAATCCAGAAACTTGGAGACTTTTCTGCTCTCCATTCTTTTTCCAAAATGTCTCCCACTTAGCTGATTATTAGTTGGCAGTGGCTCTGGCAGATCCATTTCATAATTTTCTTCAGAACCACCTATCAGAACAGATGGGTTTTAGAGGCCCAGGTATCTTTATTACCTTGGATATGTAACTGAACATTCCCTAAAATTAGAATTCTAGAGATAGGTATCATTTACCAAAACACTTTTATGGTTTTGGGGAAGAAACAAAATCATAAACACACTATTTTTTCTTTCTTCTTTTAAGGTTTCTGTATGGAGAGTTCTAAAATAAAACAGCAAAATTATAAAATAATTCATCCTAAAGTAAAATGTTAAGCAAGAGCAGAAGATTTCCCAAGTGTTTTAAAACAAGATCTGTTTTTTGAAAAACAAACACCATTTTTCAGAGGAATAAGATGCAGGACACAATTGAGTTTTTTGATGGGAAGCAAAAAGATTAAGCAAATCTTCTAGAGAATGCTCCTAGGAAACTCACTGAACCACAGACTGCCTTAAAAAAAAAGCAAAACAAAACCAACCAAGACAGACAAAGGAAAAAAAATCCAACCCCTGAAAAGACCCTAAAATCCTGAACAGAAAATAATTCAAGTCTAACTTCTCAGCCAAAACAGGAAGGAGGAGATAATCAGGGATGCAATGCACATAAAGCAAGCACCAAACAAAGCCTGTAGCTGAAGTCCAAAGTAAAAGATACAGAATCAGCTGACCCAATGTCAGAGTCCTGAGATGCTCTCTGAACACACATGAAAAAATGTTCACATGTGAAAAGCAGCTGCTTCTGGGAGATGAATGAGTGCTTTATACCACACTTTTTTGTGAAAGGAAGGGAATATGTATAGTTTATCTAATTAATACTGGGGAGACAACTCTTTTCATCTTCCCACCTTTCATTTAATGTCCCTCCTTTCACAAAGGGTATCAAAGGATCAAATTCAGATGCATGGATTTCATTCTGAAATAAGGAATGCAATTGTTGATCCCACCTCCCTCTCCTACTCCTTCTTAGTCATTTTTAGTACACACTTTGAAGCTTAAAAATTGCTCTATTACATGAAGAGTGTAAGAAAAGAAGCTTTCATTATTATCCAAGGTACAAGTGATTAAGTAAAATAAGAATTACTCAACCCCTCTGCAGTTTCCCATGCAGGGAGTGACCCTGACCTGCAGGACACATCCGTTCTGGTGTAATTTCACCATCAGTTTGAAAGACTTCACCATCTCACTCATCTGCCAATCTGTTTTCAACAGCCTCTCTTTTTTTAAAATGCTCTTCAAAAATGTGTTTTGCTGCCCTGAGTTTCAGGTGGATCAATTCCTTGACACTGCTCACCACGGGGCTGCAAGAACCTGAAGTGCAGCACAGGCAAAGGGGAGAACTCAAGTGACTCAAGGAAGAGAAAGATGAGACCCAACCTTTGGAAGTGCCAAGTGACTGAATTTTGGAAGCACACCATTAGGGTGCTGGTTTTTTAATTCTAACAAGCAGTGTAGGTGTTCTACAAGATAGCACCTGCTAGACTAATTTCAGCCTAACAACTCAGGGCTCAGTTAGGCACAGTAGTACTACTAACTGTATACTGCTAGTAAAGTAACCCACCAGTTCATTAAGTTCACCTGTATCCCTCAACAGAGAAAAGTCAGGAGCCCAAAGTCTGCATGCAGCAGCACCAAAGCCAAAGTCTCTTAAGCTGGGTATTTTATTTTGGTAACAATGACAGTATGCAGTGAGCAATCTTCTATTCTGATAGCAAATGCATGGTCAAGATGCTCATGGTACTGACTAATTTGCCCCAGTAATCCCAGTTGATTTATAGATGCTTTATTTTCTCCCACCTGCACTTGAAGTCACAGGATCCAGCAGCCAGCAAAACGTTGTTGGGGTGCCAGTCCAGGCTAAGGACAGTGGAACGAATGGGTTTTTTAATGTGTTTGCTCACCCACCTAAATGAAAAGAGAAAAAATTATAGGGAAGTGTTTTACCAGATTCACATAAACCCATGAAACATTCCTCAAAAAGATCACCCCTTGCCAGGGACTGAACACATCAGTTTTGCAACATTCTGCTCAAATCTTTCATAAGTGAATTTTGCACGGTCCTTGCCTTCTCCCTGGCAGAGGGAGCACTGTTTTCTTAGATCACTAAGTGTTCTTCCTCTCCACGTCCTTCCCATGAGTTTTATAGTCCTCTCTCTTGACTATTGACTTTTCTACTATTTAAAAATACAATAACTACAAAACACAAGTAAATGGGTGAACTGTCAATGACACGACCAGTGTATGCTTCTCAATTATCTGAAGTAGAGTGAAAAGTGGTCCTGATGTTAAATGCATCAATATTAACCTAAATATGACTCAGCAGATTTAGTTTGTTTGATCTGTTTACAAAATAATAATGAATTCTGTTATACACTGGGTGGCCTTTGGGATGATGGCATTTTTTTCTTTGAATTTGCTTCCACCAGGCACAACATGAAATTATTTGTCTTCAATATATGGGATTTTGATTCTTCTGCAGATGGAATGCTAATAAAGCATAAAAGGCCAAAACAATCTTTAAACCGTATTTTGCAAATGGTCTCATTGTTTATCATCTCCAGGTGGAAGACTGCACACAAGGGAGCAGGCACAGACACTTAGGGTCTTATGCACATTAATTCAATGCAAAATAATTTACTTAACCTACTAATGTCACCTACAGAGGACACAGTGGATGCAGCTCCAGCCTGTACAGCTACGAGTGCAGATTGATTAAAAATCAGAAGCATTAAGTTTAGATGCCAAAGAGAAATAAACCCAAAACATTAATAGTCCTGGCTGAAATCTATGAACTGTGACAGGAATATATGCCAGAACACAAACCAGGTGCTCAAACTCCTAATAGACCACCTTGGAGATAAGTGACACACTTCAACTCTTTAATAACAAGAAATGGCCCAAAATAACCTGTACTGAACTACAGTCAAGAGAAGATTTCTTCGTTCATCACGGAAAAGGTGTTTTGGGGGGGGGGAACATTTCTTTTTTCAATCAAGCAGTTGTGGTAAAGAGATTTTTACTCTGCAGAAATTCTTACACTTTGAGAACATGTTTATGGCAGTCAAGCAGAACGCATCCAGATTTAGGTACCACAGCAGAATAAAGAAGCAAAAGAGGGAACCTACTCTTTAAGATGTAAAAAGTCCATGAAAGAACTGATGAGGGTTATCCCTCTACATTTTCTGTAGATTTGAAGAATTAGTGTACCAGTAACCTAGTAACCAACATTAAACTCCAGGCTTTAGCTTTCCCAAGCAGACCTTAAATGACTAAAAGGCATGCAAAGAGCTCACCAGTCATTCTCAGATTCAAAGTAGCACACAGATATAAGGCGAGCTCCACTTCCCACAGCAAATTTATTCTCCAAGGGAGACCATTTCACAAAGGTGGCTGCACGATTGATCCTCAGGATCACCAGGGTTGGTTTCCAGACCCCATCCTTCTGACTCCAGACGTAGGCGTTACGGTCGGCGCCGCAAGTTACGATGCGATCGCTTTTGGGAGCCCAATCAATTCCTGCAATTTAGAGCTCCCATTAATTAACTTTTCCCTTCATCCTCTTTGCTTTACAGTAAGCCAAAGCAGGGACAACCTCACTGCCTTCTCCCACAGAGACTCTTATCACTGTTATGTCAGTATTCCCCTGTTCACTTATTCTCCAGGCACCACTTTAACCCCTCGGGGCTATCGGTTTGTCCCTCTTGCCTTCATCGAGATCCCAGTTTTCCAGATCCCACCGGGAATTTGCCCGCTGGGGGAGCCCGCTCTGCTGGCTGGCCAACAGGTGGAGCTCTGCAGGCTGGATAAGGCCTCCAAGCCACAGGCTCCTGCGGGGAGCCCGTTTCAAGAGCTGAAAGCCAGCAATCCTGAAGCTGTGCACACAAACCTCTGACACGGTTGTCTGCCTCCTGCCAGACCGCAGCCATCTTCTAAAAGTTTAGATAGCCGGGGTTTTTTGGGCTGGATGTTATCAGTTTTTATGTACTGATACAATCCTCACGTTTTTTTCCAGGCTGGTTTAAGCTGTGCTATGAGAATGAAAAACCGCCCAAGCAAAAGTAACAGATTCAAAGCAAAAAAATGATAAGCCTGCAACTGCTTCTGTCTATGAAATGAAGGATGTTCTCAACTGGAAAGTCTCACAGGAATTTTATTTTTCATCTTTTCTTTAGCAACGTTTGTTAGGATGCAGAATGTAATCCTTAACTCTGCTGTCACAAAATCATATTTCCATAGTTTTTCATACTGGGTTCTGTATTAAAAAAATCATTCCTTAAGCACACAAACTGAAAAAAAAGATACAAGGAAAGAATTTGTAGTAATTTTAGTATATTAATTCATATATGATCTACTTAAAAATAGGGCTAGGCTTTAAAAGTTCAGTTTTGAAGAGGTTGGTAGCCTGAAACCACTTACAGGTATAAATCTAGCAGTGCCTTTGAAAGGAGGATCACCCTGCCTCTCTCTACTTCTCACACCCACCACCTCCTCTGCATCAGCACTAGCATTCTGACTCATGACAAGTTCAGCAGAAAATTAAACCAGCAGAAAAAAGGGAATAATGCTCTTCCTGGAAGTGGACAGAAGCAGCTCACCACAAATCTCTGAATCAAGACACAGAGGCCAGGCAAGGGACCTTGTCCCTTGTGATCAGAAGCTGGAGTGGCAGGAGCTGAATCACTCCTCAAGTGGTTTGATCATTCTGTCTCCTGTGTCTAACCACAGCTGAAGCCTCCTCTTTACAACAACCACAGCACTGAGTATTCCAAAGGCAGATGCTATACAGAGAACTCTTCCTCCCAAGCCATGAATATTTGGCTTCTAACACTAACAGGTACAAGAAAAATGCACAGAAGTGCCTTTGGGGAACAGCACGTTGGTTGTAAATTCAGCCCAAGTGACTCTTCACAAAGCAGCACGTGCAGTTGTGCACCGTGACAGCAAGAATCAGATATATTGAATTAAGTTCCTGCAAAACACTTCTGGGCAGATAGTTTTCTGCCCATTAGTGAGCTAAGAACACAAGGAAGGATATTGCTGTTTTGAGCAAGTGCTTGTTTTCATTACTTTCATTTCCTCAGAGAATTAAGCTCTTATATCACCATGTAAAGAAAAAGTAATGTAAGAGACTATCACAGGAAAACCACATTTTAAAAGCAACACCTTGTGACTCATCATAGCAGCTCTTTTGCATTTTCCTTGTGCAGCTACAGATACTCTGGGCCTGCAGTAAAATTTGTTCACTGATGGCCTGTCACACATCTAGGACTGACCACCTCAAGTGTTTATACAGTCTTTATAAAAGAATATTTATTGCTGCCAGAAACCTCAAATCAATGCAATGGTTGTACCCGTGACAAAGTTTTAACACTAGCACTGGAAAGGGAGCAGCATGTATCACTAAGAGGGTGTGACACAACCTCTGAATATTTATTCTCATTATGTCCTTACAGATGAAAAATAAGCAACAAGTGAAAAAGAAAGGCTCGGCTACTCTACCAAAATGTCTGGAAATGAAACAGTGCTTTTCCTGCAGGCAATCATTGCATGCAGTCCAGCAAAATGCTGCAAAGCTCCCCATAAGTGGGAATGATGACCTAAAAATGATCTATTTACTCAATACTTGCAGATTTCCAGTTCAGATTCTCAGCTGGGGAAAGCAGGGGACAGGCAAACTTAGTATCTGGCACAGCACAGTCTTCTCTTACCTGTAATGTGTCCATTGTGCTCCTTTAGCTCATGAGCCTTCACCCACTGGTTCCCACTCTTCTTGTAGATGTGGACTTCATGATTATTGGGGCTAATGGCAATCTCTTGAAGAAGAAAGAAAATAATTCAAAAGTCCAAAAGGCTTTTTTTTAATACCAAATGCTTAACTCTGGAAGTCTTTCCAATCTAAAAAGCTGTGTTCTCAAATTTCAGAGCATTACATGGCTTTTGTAAATAAAGGGCCAAGATGATAATCTAAAATAATTATGTTTATAGCCTGGTCAAGAGTATAGTGCACAGAAAGACAGCACACGTGGAACATAACAGTGCACACTGAAGCAGAAAATAGGCTGGTAAAAGAAAAGGCTGCTGTATCCCTATTGGAATCCCTAAGTGATGAATCTTGGAGCAGAGTTGATCCAGTACTTCATCAATGCAAATAATTGGAGAGACTTTTTTTTTTTTTCTTTTTTAAAGAAATAATTTAAAGAAAAAAACCTTATGGCTACATATTGGGATATGGAATAGAGGATGAAAGAGGGTAAGGGCCAGATCATTCTCATGAGGTGCAGACCAAGTGGCAGAGCTTCTGCAACACCTGTAAAACCAGATCTGCTCATACACCAGAAATCCAGTTATGGGCTTTGAGAAGTTCAGATTTAGAAGATTCTTTTTGGCTCATAAGTGAAACATTTAATAGACAGCACTATGTATTTGACCAGACCTCCTCTACATGTGATCCAGAACACTACCAGGTCACAAACTGGCAGCAAAGATAAACCAGCAATTGAAAATAAAATTAAAAGTCTGGTATTGCTTACGGGTCCGGTCTCTGTTCCACGCATGGCAGGTGATTGGCTCCAGTAAAAACTGATGTAGAGACATTCCGAGTCCAGGATATTCCTACAGTGCAAAAATTGAAAGAGCTGAAAGGTGTAAAATCAAAAACCAGACACTCCAAAATTAGGCGATTATTAAAGCAAAATAATCCCTCAACATTTACCAAGTCCAGTATTACAATTTACTCAAAGGAGATCCCAACCTATCCAGTAGATAAGGTAATGCTGCTGAAGAGCTGCCTCTGCCACACAACCCAGGATCTTCAGCAGGATGATGGATTTTATCTGTCCTGCTCTCTCTGGCTAATTGCAGTTGCCCTAAAAGCCACATGGATGTTTTTCTTTCTGCACCCTCACAGGAGAGAAGCCAAACTCTTAGGAAACCTAACAAACCTGAGTTTTACTGTGGAAACAAAATACTTGGAAAAAAAAAAATAACTAAGTGAACTGATGAAATTGGTGTGTCCAGAATACTGATATGCAACTGTAATCTGATGATGTATTATTTGATAAAGCCATTTTATGTATCCCAGGGAAAAATTATTAAGATAGTAATTAACCAATTACTAATGTCTCCAAATTAACCCTAGCAATCAGCTATTTTATAGTTGGATTTTTGCCCTCATGAAATTCAAACACTAACAAGCTGAATCATTCTAGTCTGTATTTTAATTTGGTTTTAGACACCTAGTTTTTAACTTATGACTGCTACAAGAGAAGGTGTTGAACATCTGCAGTGGGTGGCATGCTGACCCACCATTACAAAATTGTTTAAAATACTATATTTTATTCCATGGATTGTATTAAGGAAGGGCAGCATAAATGGATGGAAGGTAACATCTTAAAAACTCCAAGCCACCTGTGACAATATCAGTAGTTCAATACATAGAAATTGGACTTATCAAGTCCTTCCATATATTCCACTAATTTTTACTTATTTTATTTCTTTTTACTTATTTTACTTAATTATTATTTTTTTACTGATTTTTACTAATTTATCCTTGGGTGGATGAATTGAAGTCTTTTTATCCCCAGATATACATCTAAAAAAGAACCATCTCTGTAATGACATTCCAAGACATCCACACCCATTGTAGCCTGAAATTACAACATACCCAAGTATGGCCATGTTAGCAGAGGGTGGAGACCTCAGGAAAGGTAAGAATTTGGAAGTAAACAGGAAATGAGTGGCTGTCCAACTGAAACTCAGGAGTGAATCAATGAGGAGTACCTGCACAGGGAGCTCTGCAATTGCTACCACACCACTAGGTTAAAAAATATGCTGAAAGTGATGAATCCTGAAGCAGAGTTGATCCAGTACTTCACCAATGCAGATAATTGGAGGGACTTTTTTTTTTTTTTTTTTCCTTTTTTTAAAGAAATAATTTAAAGAAAAAAACCTTATGGCTACATTTCAAATATAACATTTAGCTCTACAAGCTTAAAGTCCAATTCACCATTTTAACCAGAGTGATTTTAATGGGTCTTCTAATAATCATATTTTACCAATCAAATGAAGATACTAAATACAGGCAGTCTTGAGCAAAATAATTATTTTTTATTAATAACTCGAGCAAACTAATTAATTGCTTTTTATGAAAATGCTGACATAATCCAAATTACCTTTGACCTTGGACATTCCTTGTGTTAACATAAGCAAAACACAACTGCAAATTGCTTTTTCCTCCACTTTGCTTTAGCCCATGCCAACATTCAGTAGCAGCACATTTCCATATACAGGAAAAGTTGAAGAGCTGTTCTACCAACCAGGAATGCTCAGCCTTTTCTACTCTTTCTGAAATCAAATGTAAAAATATCCAACCTCCCCTCCCCAAGGAACGCAGCTATTTTGAAACAGTTTCTAATACAACCCTGGGATTTTCTCCACAGATTTGCACTACGTACACATGATATGGTCCCATTCTGGCTTCTAGGTCTGATTTTGATGAACCTACATGCTGTACCCAAAGACAGCCTAGACAAACAGTAGGATCCATTCCTTCCTACTGAATGAGATTCTTGAGCAACTTGTAGCAAGCAACCACTTTCCATTTTGGTTTGAATGCTATTTCCTGAAAATCAACAGTGATGATAATCTCAAAAAGCACTATTTTTGTCATCTGATAGCTGCAGTGCTATTTTCTTCCAGAAGATAAGTTTTAATGAAGTCTTCCAGTTACATTTATTCCTTACCAATACAAAGACAAAATCTAACTCATATTTCACAAGAGAAAATGCAACTGGCTCTATGATTTGTGATATAATCCAATGCCATCCTGTCAGCCAACCTTAGAATTCTGCACAGGGATGATATTCTTTTGATAACTTTGTCAGCCAAGTATTTAAGTAGCTATCCCTCACCTCTTTTCCAAATGCAAGGTAACCTCGAGCTTCAAGAAAATTTATAAATAAGAATAAAACCTTGCACCCTGGTACTGCAGGAGTTCTTTCTTTTGCAAAATGAAACGATCAAGTCTGGGAAGCACAGGACCTGGCTGCTGTCATCTCTCAGTGGGGTGAGAAATACGTGGGATAAGGCCATCCCTGGACAAGCACCAGGCAAGGATGCAGACTCAGAAGTGCCGACACCATGGGTGTGTGTGTGTGTGTGCATGTGAGAGAGAGAGAGAGAACGGGATCTTTTTAATCCCCTATTTTCAGAGCACCTCCATTCCTTTCAAGCCTGTGGAAAGCCTATAACTGCGGACTGCCTCCTCCTCCTCCTCCTGTCATTCCCTCCCAACTCACTCAGCGCAGCTTTCCCAAGAGGCTGACTTCTCACAGGTAAGCCCACTGACACAAGGACACCATTAGCATGATAAAGCCGACCGGTTTGGGATGGATTGCGGGCTGCGGCCCTGCCCGGCGCTGATAACACAGGTGCACAGAGCTGCTGCCGAGGCCACGGCAGGGCAGGGACAGGCGGCAAGGCCGGGGCTGCCCCCCAAAGCCCGCCCGGCTGCTCCCTCCCCGTCCCCTCAGGGTCCCCACCGCCTCACCCCCACAAGGTACCCCCCCAGAAGATGCCCTCAGCCCCACCACGCAGCAGCAGGGCCGGGCACGGCCCTTACCCCCGAGCAGGCCGGAGCTGAGGTAACTCTCCCCCTGCCATCCCCTCAGAACCGGCGGGCCCGCAGTCTCCCCCCACCTCACACATACCCCCCCCTCAATCCCGATCAGGGCGGGGGCAGGCCGGCCCGGCAGCACCGCTCCGACAGCCTCCCTCCCCCGGCTGGAGAACTCACCTGAGGCGAGAGGAGCGGAGCGGGATTCGCGGACTCTGGTCAGTCAACGCGACTCCGCTCCGGGCAGCGGGAGAGGGAGCGGCCGTCAGCGGAGGCCGAGGGGCTGGGGGGGGGGGTAGGGGTTGGGGGGGGACGCCCGGCACTGACAAGGGAGCCAGGAAACGCGCACTGCGCCTGCGCGCTGCCCGCCGGCCGCCTCCCCGCACCGCGCATGCGCCGAAGCTGCCCTGCGGGGGGGGCGGGGGCTGGCGGGGCGGCGGCGGGCGCCGCTCTGCGCATGCGCGGAAGGGAGGGCGGGGCTGCGCCGCAGACAAAGGAGGCGGAGGGGGCGCGTCCGGGGGCGTTCGTTACCTCAGTGAGGGGCGGGAAGGGGAGTGCGGAGGGGCTGTGGGAGAGGCGGTGGTTTCTCTCCTAGAAAGTTTGTTTTTTTTTTTTTTTTTTTGGTCATCCTTGGGTGTTTGCAGCCTCGTAAGGTGAAGGAGGGTGTGGGTGCCCCCTTGGAGCCCGGTGCGTGTAGGTCGTGTGGGTGCCAGGAGGCCTGAAGGGCTGCTAGGGGAGGTGGGGGCTGGTTTGTGTGAGGGCTTATGAGGAAAGGAGCCATGGAGGAGCCCACAGGCATGAAGAGGTTGTGAATTAAAAGGAGATCTCTTGAGCCTCTGCAGACACCGTGCTGACTTAGGAGTTGGAGGGCTACCATGTGAGGGGTCTTGGAGAGCTTTGTGAGTTTCCTTCTGGAGGCTGAAGGGTGGAAGGAAGGTGGCTCCCCACTGCAGGAGGTAACAATCCTCTCCAAAGTCAGATGCTGCTCTGCTCCTGACTGGAATGTAGAATGAAGTGCATTTGCAGTAGTTTGCCCTGCAACTTAATCCCCTTGAGAAGTTGCTTGCTGTTTGGGGCCTCATGTTTTGGCTTCTGTAAAACTTAGAACTCCCGTTGCCTGCGTGGTTTTGTGAACTCAAGGACACACAGAAGAGGAAAAAAAAAAGAAAAAAAAGCAGGTGGGCAAAGATTTAGTGATTTCCAGATATACTGAGGAGCAGTTTTGAGTTTAATTTGAGTCTTAAGGAAAATAAATAATTTATAAGCATCTTGAAGGAAACAAGAAGGTGATTGCTAGCCAGTGTGGCTTTGTTGTGAATGAGTTGAGCCAATCTCATTTCCTTTTCTGGCAGCATAACAGGGCTTGCTGATAAGGAGAAGCAGTATAAGTCGTATATCTTGATTTTGAGTAGAGTTTCTGACTCTGGCTTGCAGGATATTCTGATAATAAACTGGGAAACCGATCGAGATGATGCCACTCTGAGGGAGTTGTAAAACTGGTTGAGGAAAAAACATACTTGATATCAGTGCTCATTCAGGGAATTACTCTGGGTCTCTTACTCATCCATGATGAAATAAAGAATGTAATTACTGTATTTGAAGATGAGATCAAGTTTGAAGACAATAAATCCAGTGGCAGAGCTACGCTTCAAAATGGGAGGTCTGGAAAAAAAAAAGGCTTAAGAAGAAGGTGCACTGCTGTACACTTAAAATTTACAGTTACAAGACTAAAGAACTGAGCAGCTGTCTGTGCTGCAGGAAAGGATGGAGGGGCTGCTGTGGGTCCTAAGTTGGAGTTTATAACATCTTGCTGTTGCAGTCAAGAAAAACATGGTGCAGTTAAGAAAAAGTAGTAAATCATGCACAAAAATCTACTCTGGTGAGCTATGCTGGAAGATTATGCCCCATCCTGGGCTCTGCACAAGAGAAATGTGAATATTTGGTGGGGAAAAAGTCATAGTAACAATCAGTCTTTAATCATGTTCCTTCTGTTGAGCCTGTTAGGAGGACAGAAAGTTGAGGAAAGATGTGGTAAGCCTTCAGACAGATAAAAGGTTGCTGCTGTGAGGGAAGGAACAATTTGTTCTTGTGTCCAACTGGGGGTAGGGTGAGAAGTCACAAGCCAAGATAACAGCAAGGCAGATCAGGGTTACAGTGAGAAAAATCCTCAGTGATTCCTTTGAAGTAGTCAAGCCCTGCACTGAGCAGACTTGGCAGGATGTAGGACTCTCCTTGAGGGGTTTTCAGGAATGGATCCTGCAAATATTTGTGAGAATGGTAAAAGTGCACTAGGAGGCCACTGGTCTCCCAAACCAGTGGTGGTATTGCTCTGGCTGGGAGATGTTTAATCATGACAGCCTTTATTGGTTCAACAATAAAACTAGATCAGTTGCACAGAGTAAAGATGCCCAAGTAGGCCAAGTGAAGTTATGTAACAGGGATGAAATTCTGTTTAAGCAGGGTTTTATGTATACAAAATCATTTTCACCAGATGGGGTGAAAGTATCTAAATGAGGAACTCCGCAGAGCTTTGATGCATTAGAAGCTAAGGCCCTGTCTCCAGTGCAGCTTTCCAGAGAATTTTCCACCCTTGTTTGTGCTGGATTGCTGATACAATTATGCTGTGCTTAGCCAGACAGGAGGCCAGTGGTTTTGAGATTAAGACCTTCAAAGCAAGGCCAAACTGATTTTAGTGAAAGTAATTTAGATGCAGTCCAACCTCAAGATATCTATTAAAAAGATTCAGCTGGGACATCCTTTGAGGTTGTTGGTTTTATTTTTTTAAACAGCAAAAGCATGGGGATGGGTTGAAGCTAGTAAAAAAGAGGTCTTTTGAAAGCTGGCTGTTATGTACACAAAGTGGTAATTGAAGATGAAAATACTTGTTTTGAAAGGCAATTTAGAATATTTGCATTGTTCACCTCAGAAATTGAAATTACAGCAATTTCCAGCACAGTGTCATGTCATGCCTGATGTTTAAAAAGAGGCAACAAATGCATTTATTCCCCTGTTTGTACTCCCTGATTCTCTAGAATTGCCACCCAGATCACAGTGATTTGTCAAAATTGGTTTTCAGCAGCAGCATTCTTGAATTATCATTGCCTGAAGATCAGAGAAAGTCACTGATTATCTGAATAACTGCAAATTTGGGATTTTTAAGTAGGGAAAGACAGTGCCCTAGGGTTTTTTATTATTAATACTGTGTCCCCTTGCCAACTCCTGTTCTAACTTTATGTGGAATGTGAGCAGTGGTCATGGCACAGAGTGAGAAAGAACACAGACTGCTCCTGCTGTGTGCAGCTCAAACCAGGCTTTGACTGCAGTCTTTTTGCATCCTGGCTTTCTGGATAACGATGAGGTTGATGCTGACTGCTCTTCTCCTGCTGCCAGGGAAGATCTGTGGTGAAGAGGGTAGGAACCTGTGTGCTCGTGCCAGGAGCCCCCAGGCTCCAGCTCTAGATGACCACCTTCAGAGCCAAGTGTAAATTATGTGACATCTGGCAGCATCTGGGCTCTTTTAGCCTGCTGGCCAAAGGTTGTGTGCCTAAATGCATTTGTTCCAGTTGTCCAAGCAGGGCTTGGTGAGCAGCAGCAAGGTGATACACTGGATGACAGCAGGGTTTTAATGTTGCTCTTAAAGAAAATGTTTGCTAGAAAAGAAGGAGCAGCAGTATTTCACTTTTTTTTTAGATTATGGCAGCAAAATTGTGCTTTGGCATTGTCAGTATGGGATGGTGATGGAGCAGGGAATACACACAGCCTCCTCAGTTTGCATCTTGTATGTTTATATCAGTTTGTTCTGCATCTTCTCCAGCCGTTCCTGCATGCACCAGTTGATTTTGTGGCCATTATTTGTGGAGATTGGCTCCTTTAGAGGCTTCTTGTTCCTGTACAGAATTTCCAGTCTCCACATGGTGTTTCTTGTTGGACTCTTGCTCTATTTCTAGTTTCTTAATCTGAGAAGGAGTAGAAGGTTAAATGATTACAGAAGGGATTTTTGAAGTGTTGATGTGGAATTACAAGGAACAGAAAAAGAAATAGGGAGATGGTATCAGCCCCAGGAATCTGAAGCTACTTGTTCTCTAGAGTTTTGCTGCAGCTGAAAAATCAACAGCAAGTCACACCACTAATGACAGAACACCTTGCAAAATTCTCTGTTGTGGGTGTAGATCATCTGCTGATACCAGTGGCTTGTTACCACTCTAAGCAAGCACCATAAAGATTCTGATTGATGAATTGTGTGCAAGGTGCAGAGTGCTGAAGTCCTCTCATGCTTCAGTGGGCTGAGAGTGTCCTACATGCATTTTTTTCTGCCTAGTCTGGTTTTCCTAAAATTGATGCATTCCCTTTGGGAGATGCTGACTGTTAAAGAAAAGTGTTTATTTTCAGGTCTTTGCACTGAATGTGGAAGCTCAGGTGCAGCAGAAGCTTCTTGGCTGCTGTGTTGAAATGATCTTATATATTTAGACATGTTTTTCTTAGCCTGGTATTTCATGATGGTGCTGCTTTTTTCTACTTTCAGGGCTAAGGGCTCAGCCTATAACATCTTGAATTAGGGTTGCAATTTAAGAGTTATTCTTAATCTTTTCCAGGTGCACATGATGATGCTGCTCCTGTTGGATCTTTTCCCATGCAGGATGCCTGTGAGGAAGGTATGAAGCAGATTGACAGCACAGCTACTTACACAAGCTAGGATATGCAGACTCTATCTTTGTTACCTTCTGATAAATTTTGCCATGTCTTTAATTTTTCTGTGCATTATTGGATGCTTTTCTAAAGACTGGATCCACAGTTCACTGAAATCATTGGATGTAATCCCAGCTGGTTTGGACAACTGTAGATCAAACCCTAAACCAGGTAGTGGTATGCTCACCTAGTACCACTGGGCTAGTCAATCTCCCCTCTCATAATTAAGTCAGTAGCTTTAGTTCTAATGACCTTGCAGGCTTTTATTTCTACCCCTGAATGGAAAGGGTGGCTCAGAGCATGCTGTGAATAGAAGGTGAAGATGTCTGAACATGCAGTAGGTGAAATCACAGAAGTGGCAGAAGCCTCAGGCTCACTCTGGGAGGAAATGCTCTGCATTAAATCCACAGCTAGCAATGATATTTCTGAAGTGCCAGTTGTCAGCACAGTGCCAAAGGAGCAATCTGCTCAGTGCTGGCAACTTCTCTTCCCTCTGTGCCAATTACAGATGCCATTGACTAGCTAGAGGGGGAAGCCAGCCTACTCTTTGTTGGAGGCCTGTTAGGTGTGATGAGTGGAGTTGTGTAAGGAGTGAAAGAAAGGACAAATCGACAGGAAGTGGAGGAATTCCTCGGGGTGCCATCTGTGATGTAGATTACCCAGGAGGCAGAGAGGATGTGGCTTTCTTCTTGTGTGGATTAATTTTGCCAGGCTGCAATCAGCGAGCTAACGTGCATTCTGCTTTTCAGGATCGTAAAAAGCAATGCAAGGGCTGAACGTCTATTATTAGCACTGTGCTTTCAAACCAGAGAGAAATAATGGAATGTATATCTGAGGGCTTCCAATTGCCAATGTGAAGGGCAGAAAGATGGGGAGGTGACTTAAATCAGCCACTGCTTTCTTTGCTCTCTCATCAGCTGCTCAGTACACACTGATGATTTCCTCAGCTCATTAGTAGTGTATTGAATGTCAGACTCCAGCTTTCATTTAGTAATAAGCAGACTGATTCTAGAGGGCAGAAGGTACTCTTAGAGATCCAGAATGTCCTACCTGTTCAGCTCTTCTGTTTGGCTCTCAGAGAGATGATTTGTGCATCACAGTTTTCTGTAGCTTGTTTTTTCTCTAGAAAATTGTGCACTGTTAAGCCAAGTGGGATTCATCCTTCCTGAATCTGCCCTACAGAACATCAGGACCTGTAGTCACCTGCACACTAAATGAGAGCCAGAATGATGATAAACCTCTGAGGCAGAAATAGACCCTGTTGTTTATGAAGGCCTTGAGTATGTTTTCCTGAATGTCTGTGTGTATGAATTTGCATTTATATACCAATATTATTTGTTTCAGTGTTATGCTGCAGTAGCAGCAGCTGGCTTTAGACATGACTGAAACTATTTGATTGCATTTTCAACAAAGGCAGTCTCTGCTCAACAGTTTGCAATATGTATGTGTCTTTTTATCTCACAAAGTATGAACCCCACAGGTCATTTATTGCTTATTGTTTACTGATATGAATCATTGGAGGGCTGTTGTTGCTGCTGTAAAAATAATGAAAAAGATAAACCCACTCTAAGGAAAGAACTACAGAAGCTTTAGTAGAAAAACTGCATTCTAGCCACACAAGCTGCTCTTCAGCAAAACAACTTCAAATAAATGTGCCACTGTGTTACAGAATGCTGCACAATTTCTGTGCTATGGAGGTTTTGTATAGCAAATAAGTTTTAAACCCATAATTTGATATGGAGATAGCAGTTCACTTGCTAAAAACCTATCCTTTTATCATCCATCAGTTGGAAGTGACTGTGTTGGTTGCATTTTTTAACCTATTTGAATAAAAGCCACTTTTACGACTCAGGTTCTATAACTGGTGATCCATAACTGTGGCTGAGAAATGCTTTTTGCATTATCAGTCCTTTTCAGATATTAAGTTCCCTCTCCTTGGAAACATTGGCAGGTGTGGTCTTTATGCAAAAGAGCTGCAGACTTTAATGGTGACTGTAAAAAGTACTTTCTTAAATCTACACACAAAATAAACTGGCAGGTATGTTATTTCATACTGCAATCTGTAATGCAGCGATGCTTAAAATTTCATTAAAGTGCATCTCACTGTGGGCTACAGCCTAGGGAAGAAATCCCAGCACCATGGAAACAACCAGTGAAGCTACTGTTTCAGTGGAGGCAGAATTCTATACTTTTAAGGTGGGATTTTCAGAAGAGTTCAGCAATGTCTTGGGTCTTCCATCAGGTTTGCTAGAAGTCTTTGTCGGCCTCGCTGGGAGCAAAGCTGGGCTAAGATGGTGCTTTTTAAAGTACTGGCTTACTGAGTTTTATTTTATTTTAGAAATGAAGAGCCAAGGGAAGCTCATTAGTTTTACATCTTTGTTAGTTTCTAGTGTGTTTCATGCTCAAACAGGGATTTCAACTGCTTTTAAAAGCAGATCTTAGCTTTAATTACATATGACTAGTTCTTTGGGTTTCCAGTTTGACAAAAACTGATAGCAACGTTTGTCTTGTATAAGGTTTGTTGGAACTACTGCAGGTTGAAATTGGTATGAGTGGGAGAGCCAGGTCTTTTGAATATAAAGTCTCAATTTGTGCAAGATGTCTGTCTAAACAAGACTAAATAATCTACTGCTTTGTTGCTTAAGCTATAAAATAGAACTGGTGTTGTGCTTTTCCATCCCAGAACCTGCTTCCACTCTCTCCAGTTTACCTTGATGTTGAAATTTATTCAGTGTCCTGACAAGCTCACCATATCCAGTTGCATTCCCATGCTGCCCAGGTCAGTATCTCATCTTCTAGAGCCTGAGTGCTTCAGCAGCTACCTTAGCTTCAGTCTCCAGACTCTCCTGCAGAGACTCAATTGCATGCTGGTGATGATTTCTGCAGGGTCCAGTGAAGCATATGGTGCAGCATTCTGTTCTGTTGAGTCTCATCCAGCATTTGTATCAGATTGTTGCCCACCAACTAGTAAAAATACAGCAAGTTTTCAAACCTGCTTGAGATACCAGGATTTTGCACCCAGCCATTCATAAATGCCTTCTTTTGTAACACAGAGCTGAGAGTCCTTTCAAGAGGTCATCTTAAGAATCTCCTCCTAAAATTTGGATCACCTCCTGATAAACCATTCCCACTTGATGAGGTATCACCAGAATGCATTTAACTTCCAGTAATGGAGACTCAGCAACCTCCAGACAATCTGGTCCAACGATTCATTGCCATTAATCATAGTAAAACTTCCTTAGTGTTTAACTTAAAGCCTCCATGCTACAGCCTTTGCCTGTGACTCAAGGTCATCATTGCTATACCTGATTGCTTCAAGTTCTTCCTTCTTAGGATCCATGTCAGCTTTAATCTGAGCCCACATGAATAGAATGCAAACCAGTTTACAATCTTTAGCCTGCGAGGGTGCCACAAATGGATGAGCAAATGCCCTTTGTGGGGTTAAACACACAAAATCCATCTGATGGAATGTGGGCAGCAGGCACAGGGCTGGCAGGAGCTCTCGGATCTGTTGCACTGGTACCTCAGGGAAGACTGCTTCTTCCAGTGCCATCTGCAGTCTGTCCTTTTCCATCTCCACACTCTGTCTTTTGCAGCTCATGAATGCTCTTCCCTCCCTTCCACCCTCTCGCTCTCCCTCCCTCTCTCCCCTAGCTGATTGATTAGATCCTTAATTTCCTCTAGGGAGGAAAACGGGTATTTCATATGACAGGTTTATTTCAGGACTGCAAACTTTACAAAGTGCACCAGGCAGATTCTTTGAATGGAGATGGCATGAAATGATTCCAGTCACTTTATATCGGCTGCCCTTTTCTTTCATTGCTAAATATTATCCTGGATTTCTGAATGAGCCCTGCTTGCTGTGTGTGTTCATGGAGGTGGAAGAATGAAGCCTATTAAATCAAGAAAATCTTTTTCCAGTTTTTATCAAGCCTTCCCCTCCCCCCCTTTCAGATGGCTGCTCTTACAAAATTCAGAGAGGACACCACATCACCTCTGTGCAGCAGAATGGGGCCTTCTGCCAGCCAGTGTAGGCCAGAGCAAAGGGCTGGGGAAGATAGCCCAGAAGACACTGGGTCTGTGCCAGGGAGTCCATCACTTGTTTTCTGTTGGCCACAAGGGCAGCAGATTGTAGCATCTTCTAAATATTTACAGTGTCATCTCCCAGACTCCTGTAAGAGATCAATTTTAGCAATTTATGGAAGTAGTTTGGGGTTGATTGTTTGGATTTTTGTATTGGTTGGTTGGTTTTGTGTTATTTTTTTTCTAAACACCAAGAGGAAAAGAGCCAAGGCAGCTGGTCTGCCTGTACAGCCAGTGGGGAAGAAGTGATGCAAAGAGGGAGACTGGGCAGGAGTTTTAACTTTTTTGCTCTGAACTGAGTCCTGGAGTTGCCTCCTCCCCACTGTGGTTCAAGTGGATGCCATCTTCTCAGGGTAAAGCTGCTCATTATTAATTGCCCCATGAGTGAATGTCTCAGAATTCAAGAGTGCTGATAGCCAAAACTGGGACTGTAGCCTGTGTCTTGTTTAAACCTAATGCTGTACCCAGTTCAGTATTCCCTTCAGCAAAGTACGAGTGATGCTCTGTGACCCAGCCTGGATTAATGACCTCCTGATGTGACTCTCAGTTCAACCAAGCTCCTCTGATTGTGTTTTGGGGTCAGAAAACCTTGATCTCAGATGTGATCCTCAAAGCCCTGGAAGCAGCAGTTGGTGCTGGTTACAATCTTGGTTGACTGGGTAGGATTGGTGTGTTAGTGCAGACTGTCCCCAGGGCAGAATCTAAGCTGTGACTTTAGTGCATCAAATGTGTGTTCCCAGAGAGTGGAAGCACTGAAATAAGAGAAGTGGAACTGGAGCTGGAGGACCCCACAAAAGATCATTCAGTAAGAATCAAGGGGCTTATGATTTGCAGGTTTTTTTGTTCTTTTTTTTTTAACATTACACTACCTTGAAGTACCCTTGTTCTTTTTCATAGATTCCAGGTGCTCCAAGGGGTCTTTAAGACATCTTAATTTGAAAATTTTCAGTCATGTACAGTCCTTCTGGGAACTATCCACTTCCACCTGCAGCTCTTTCCATTTTCAGTTGCCATTCCACCAGCATCTTATCAAAAGCTCCCTGATTCTCATCCAGAGCAGCACAAGCAGCATTGGCCTGGAAAGATAAAGCCAAGCATTTACTGCACACGAGTTTTCTTTACACTTCACTTCCCTGCATGTCCTGCCAGGTCGTTGCAGTTCAATTGGCAGCCACTCTAATGCCTGGCAAAGTTTCTTTTGGTCACTCTGAATGGATGATTAAAATGTTTACAAGGCTTTCTTTCCTCACCATTAGGAATTTAACAAGATCACCCAGTTCCCATCAGTATGGTGGTCTTCCTTACTGCTGTGGTTATAATGATGCTTCTGTGGATCAAATGTTTTCCACTTCAGATCCTCCTTGGGCAGATGTGTGCTGTAAGTAATTGCCTGGGTTGATTAGTGTGACTTTATTTCAAAGATAATTCAGTTGCAAACAAGGTGTTACTCAATGCTATTTTAGACTGTGTTTAACTGCTTGTCATGAAGGGAAAGAAGAAAGCCACATTTTTCTTTCCTAGGAGCTTTTAGTCACAAATATTCTACATACCCTTATGATCCACACATGTGTTCAGATACCATGGTGACAAGCACACCACAGGAACCAGAGAATAAAGAACTGCTTCATTAAAGAAAGCAACGGTGAAACAGATTTCTTTTTTTCAGCCCAGTAATGTAATGCTGTATGTGGGATTTTCAGCTCTTGAGACCTGTTCTAAAGCTGACTGCAGACACTGGCAGGTACCCAAGGACTTCAGTGGATTTGCAGCAGCCTTTTGTGCCTATTTTAAGTAACATTTTTATTCAGATGTCTCACAGTTACACTACTATTCATGTGCTTACACTAACACTAGCAAGAGTGGAAATACTAATTTAATGAAGGAGCATTTGTTGCTGGTGTTTAAGCTGCATGTTGTTTAGATCTGCTTTGAGCCTGGTTAATAACCAGTGGCCAACCCACTGGTACTGCACCACAGAAAAGTTCAAAGCAGGATATCATTATCCTTAAAAAGAAGATGAATACCTTGCCTTGCAGTAAAGGAGGACTTTTGCTCTAGCTGTACTCTTGTTTTTGGAAGTCAGCTAATGAGCTTAGGAAAAGCATGCTGTGTGTGCCTAGGAATTAGCTGTGGATCTCATCTGAGTTTTTTCTTGCTGTGATAAATCTTAGCTTGGCTTCATATAGCTGTACATTACTTGAGATTTAATAAGAAGGTCTTAAAATAGTAAGAAATAAGCGACCAGTCTAAAGCTGACCTGAGTTAACAGTAAGACTCCCAAGGCCTCCAGTCAGCTTGTGCTGGATGCTCTCCTGAATATCCTGGATTTCTTGTCTTCTCCAGATGAGCAGTGGGGTCCTACTTTTAGCCTGTGATACCAGACTAAAGGTCTTAATCTGAATTGATGCTCACTTTGTTCAGAGGAAATGCCAGTAGCTTTTGCAGGGCTGCTGGAAGAGTAAAGTCCTTGTTGGAATGAAGAAAAACTATCCAAATTCAAGCCTTTATCAGAAGGAATTAGTGTTGGTTTTCTGCTCTTAGTGTATAAGTGTTAAGGTCTAAAAAGTCCCTGTTTATTATTGTATTATTTTCTTTCTCTTGGCAGGAGCCCTTTGTTTTCTCTCTGATTTTCCAAACTAAGTCCTAACAGATCACACCTACAAACTTTTGAGTACTGTAAGCAGCCAAAACAAATAATGAGATTGCTGTAAGTCTCATCCCAGGCTCCCTGAAAGCTGTGTGCTCACTTGGTTTTTTTCTAGCTCTTTGGTTCTTTCAATGGCATCAGGTCTTGTGTTTAGTCCTCCAGACTATGACTTTGGTATTGAGAAACCAGGCAGTGCAGTTCAGCTTTGCTCTCCTCTTCCTCCAAGTGCTCTTTCATTGGGTCCAAATCATGCTGTGTGTTGCCAGGCTCAGTACAGCTGCAGTGCAGGACTAGAGGCAGCACAGCATTACTGTGTGTCTGTCTCGGTGGAAGTACAAATACACTGACCTCACTCCCCAGAGCTGCAGTGTTTGACTTGAACATCTCTTTCCTGGACCTGCTAGAAACATTTCAGGCTTCAAAATATCCTCCTGGTCAGGAACAAAGTTCCTGTTCTCCATAAGACCTTTTTTTTTGCCATCCTGTAGTGAATTTAATTGAGCTCATACAACTGAAAACAGCACTTGGCTTGTCATCATCACTGTTTTCTCTCAAACAGTATTTCAAAGGCATTATGACAGTAAACCCATTTGGTGATTGTTCTAAACACAGAATTCCTGCCAGACTTTTGATACACAGGTGCAGCACTAAAATTGCTCTTTGGAGATAAGCAGAAATTTCCAAGACAGATGTGTCAGACTGAGACCTGAAATACTGGCATATTTGGAGCCAAACTTGTGTGATCTATGCAAATAAACTGCTGCATGACCCACTGAATGGGCAGTGGGCTGAGCATCAAGAGGTGTGTGTTCTGTTTTACTGCTGACTCATGGGAGATTCTGTAGCTTATTTTCATATCCATGCAAGGCTCATGTACCCCACGCTGCCTCCAAGATCAGCTGGTAACAAGCCCAGAGATTAATTTGGATGAGAAAGTTTTCTTTTGTGAGAGCTAACACAACAGCTTTGTTACTCTAAAGAGGACAGTGTGTGAAAGAGCAGACACTGCATGTCCCACAGCAGCAGAAACCTCTGTAGACAATTGGTGGTCCCCAGTACTGATTCTTCATCCAGCTGTGTCTTGAGGTCACCTGCTTGCAAGGTGAGCAAAATCTTTATGTAGACAGTCTGGTTAAGCCTGCTCTGAGCTTCCTCGTGCTCCCAACTCAGCTGACTGTTTTTGGCTGTGAGAAAACTGCATCAAGAAGCAGGAGAGGAACTAATTCAATCTGACTGGAGAGAAAAAGAAGTAAAGGCTGGAAGGACTGGGCAGATTGTCCAGAGCAGACAGGGCAGGGCTACCAGAGTCAGATGAAATGTTAGGGGAAGAGAAGGATCAGAAGGAGGTAATGTTGCACAAAGCTGTCAAGGAATTTACCTTGTAGTCTAATGGCATTAATTTCAAATTGGCTCTTCTCCACCTCAGCCAGCTGGGCATTGGTTTCAGACAGGCTATCTTCCAGCTCATGAATGTGAGCATCTGAGTTCAGCTGTAAGAGAGGTCAGTGTCATGATGCTGAGGAGGACTGCTTGAAGGGCCAAAAAGCCCTTCCTCTCTTGCAAATTCAGTTTATTCCATTTGGTTGTAATTATAATAGGATAATTCTGCTGGGCAGGGGGAGTGCAGTGTCCTGATCTTTAGCAAGGGGGATGCCCAACCCGTCAGTGAGCTTGCACTGCAGAGGGCTGAGGTCTGCCTTGCACTCATGGCTGCGCTTGTGGCTGCATTGATGGGGTTTTTTTTTAAGGAATTCCCTGCTGGGGAAGAAGCAGAACCATTTTGGAAATAACAGTAGCAAGGGTGAGGCATAATCAAAGAGAAAACAGGAATTTCCAAGTGCTCTGCATTAACTGACATTGCTGCTTTTTATGTCACTGGACAAGTTCCTTTTCCTCTTTTTCCCCACCTGTGCAAAGTGCCTAAAAACTGACCTATCTCCTGATCTGGTTAAGAATTAATTAGCTAGCATTTCTAAAGCAAATTGAAATGTTACTTATTATTGATGATATCCATTTGTATTAGTCACCAGAATGTATTGAGAGCACTCTATTATTTTAGTCCCAAAAAAGGTTGTATTTTATCTTCAGGCCTTTCCATTGCTAATGAATCTGATCATATATTTAACAACCACATCCTGGCAATTTACATAAGATTTATTAGAGTAGATCCATCCATCACTACAGAACTGTAAAAAGTTGATGGGGTGATTTGGTAGCTGAAGCACAGGGCAGAGAAATCCCCAGCCTGCTACTCTCTTGCTCTGCGGAGGACCTTTCCTGTCAGTAAGTGGCTGCTTTAGAGGTTTCTACGAAAAAAAAGCAGTGTGTGCAATTTCTAATGGTGAGTTTGCATAGGCTAAAATGAGAGTTCAGCATTGTTGTCCATCTTATTACTCTTTCCTGAGTAATTTTGGTTTTTAATTAGTAGTTTAATGTCATCAGATCTTTTCAGAGGTGTAATCACTCCCTTGAGGAGTTTTTGCTTCATTACCTACTGCTCCCTGTGTTCTTACAGCATGCTCAGCTTCCAGGTCTTCCAGTTCTTCAATATATGGGCCTGGAGGGTGCACACAAGCACAGCTGTGTCCACGGGCAAGAGGTTTGAGAGCAATTTGTGGAAATACAAACAAGAATCTTCATTTCTTCACTCCTCTGTGTGTTTGTCATACTGGATTTTCAGTCCTGGAATGATCTGGGAATATTGAGCCAACAAAGCAGGAAAGACCTGGCCAGGTGTCTCAGTAGACAACTGATGTTATCTGCAGTGTGGTTAGCTTCCTGCATCATGTTGGAATTTGGCCTTCAGGAATATAAGCAAGCTGATTTGGTTACTTTAGGAAAAGAGAAGCTTGTTTGTAGAAGTAGCTGTAATCAAGATTTGTGGCTCATGATGGTGGGGTTGGTTTTTGTTTTTTTTTTTCAATGCTGATGTTTTAGTTAAATATTTGAGCACTGAAGGACACTGGATGAGAGAAATCCTTGAATTCAGAACAGGAACACTGTACATCCTGTGAGCTGTGGACTCATTTCTGGTTTTATTTACCACCTTTCCTTCCATGGTCAGAGGGAGAGTGCCTTGCAGTAGCCTTTTGCATTGATGTGGAGGAGAAGATCTATCATCTGTCTTTGCAGAATAGGAGATCCCTGCAGCGGATCACTTTTCTTCTGGTCATAGCAACGTGGGAGGAGAGTTGCAGTGAGCATACAGTTCCCCAGGCTTCAAACTAAGTGGAATTTAGAGTGAGTGGATAATATACAAGACAAGCTGGATCTCGGAGCTGGCTTAACTGTTGACTCATGGGAAGCTAAAAAGGCAAATGTTTCCCAGCTGAGGGTTTTCACAAGCTAACAGGGAAGTAGTCAGAGTTTGCTGTAGAAAAAAACCCTCAAAATACACCTGGGGAAAAATAAATACTAAATCTCAGGTAATTCTGCTATTCAAGGGCTTAAAGCATAATAGAGGTCCTGACTCCATTTTGGCAGGGTAGGTTTAAAAAGTCTTTATATTTCTTCTGTGCCAACTCAGGCTTATAAAAAAATATAAAGCTGTGAAAGCAGGCACCTGTGAGGTGAGAAGTTAGAGCAAATGAGTTAACCCAAATAAGAATTTCTCCTCCACAGTGTCCAGGTTAATCTGTGTTGGAAGTGGGTTGAGATGTAGTGTCCTGTCTCCTTCATGGGACTGGCAGGACACTTGATTCCCTTTTTCCATTGTTGAAGCTCCTCCTTACCCCATCAGTAGTTAATCTGCAGGTAAAGGCATGAGCACCCCAGGAAGCTGAGTTGTCTGTTTGCTGCTCTCAGAGACTAACACCAGCACTTCATTTTTCTTGTCACTTAAGCATCCCAGTGGCCTCGCCCTGAAGCATAATTTCTTGTACTCCCTGTGAAGCACTGTGGTAGAATTTGAATTGGCAAAGCTTGACAGTATTTATTAATGATCATGCACATTGTCTTAGCTACTTAGCTCTTTAGCTAGGTAAATTAGTGGTTTGGATAGTATAGAGTTGGGTATCTGTATTCTGGGAAGTTAATTTCTATGGGGAGGTTTGTCAGATAAGCTCTGGCAGACCCATCACTAGAGTAATCAATAGTGACATTAAAATAAACTTATAATTTGTGATAATATTTTGCATTTCTAAAATAGTTTTTATCTGGGGATCATAAGGCCTTACATAAACATGGATCATTTAAACCTCAGAACTTCCCAGTGATTATACACATTTTGTATGTGGGTGAGTGTGTAAGATGAATTCCAAATATCAGACAATGAGTCAGAGAAAGACTTAGGAAAAAAATCCTGCATTTCTGATTCTGCTTTCCTGAGCTACTGAACTGTACTTGGCTTCTCACTGGATTAATACTGAAGAGTTGAGGGTATGCCTGTGGGTTTTCTCTGTGCCTTTATAATCAAGTGACTTTTCAGGTGTAGCTAATGCTGTCAGAGCTATGATGTACTCTGGGAAGTTCTGTTAAACTTGACATTTAATTCTTTACAACCTCTTCCAAGTTTGGCTCCTTTCATCTCACTGAGGTTCTCGGTTGTCATTTTGAGGTCATTCTCTGCTTTATGATAAGCCTTTTCCACCTTCCCTGGATCTTCTTTTCTTGTCCTCACTTGTCCTCCAGCTACTTGAAAAATGTGGAATCTGGTATAAAGAACTTTGTTACACAGATATAGCTGATGGTCATCAGAAGGGCCCAAGATGTCAAAAACAGACCAAAGAGGGCCATATAAAATACAGACCAGAGTAACTGCTCCTCACCTCATGCATCTGAGTGGTTTGCTGCTGTTCTTGGCCTGCAAGAACACCTTGAAATTTTCTAGGAAGGGAGAGACCAAGAGTAGTGCAGAGAGTTGGATGAGAACCTAACTGCCCTGCTTTGGCAGTGGACTGAAAACCCAAAGAACAGATTCATCTGAGGTGCTTCCTGAAAGCAGTGTGTGCTTTGTGTGTGCATTTTCAATAGGCCTAGAGGAACTTGGACCAGCAGTGACTCTTACAGAAGAATCCTGCTTGCCCTCAGCAATTCACAGTGGCACAAATTGGCAACACTTTGCTGTGCTGCCACGAGTTAATACCCAGAAAAACACAGCTCCCTTCCTGTTTGTGTAGCAAGCTGTAGTCTCGCAGTATTTAAGCAAGCAGACAGTGTTGGGTGTTTTTTTTTTCCTTTCCCCTGACTGGGAAAATGAGAATGGGAGAGAGAGAGTAAAGAAAAATGCAACAGTTATTTCTGCCTGATGAACTTCCTCCAAAGCCCTCTTCTTTTGGAATTTCGTGACTGAGTCATTCAGAGCAGAGAGATCTGAAGTCAGGGTTTGAACTCTGTGGTCTGAAGCCTGCAGACAGGAAAGGGAACATCACACAGGTTTTGTGGATCACACAGCATCAGGACAAAATGTCACTGGAAGCTCACATTTCTTTAGAAGGCATATGAGATTCAGTTAATAAATTCTGAGACATATGAGGCATCTGTGAGATTTTTCATCCCTTGGATGTTAACACTGACTTCAGAAGAAGCAGCAGACAGCCTCATGGCTGCTACAGTACAGATTAAAACTCCTCCAGTTATATTAAATGAAAAACAGTGCAGGAGAGGGAGAAGTAATCCCCAAGGCTAGGTGGAAAGGAGTTCCATGGCTGTGGAGGGGAGTGCTGTAGAAGCAGCACTATGTAGAAGTGGGTATAATTAATGAAGAATGTAGAGGAGATGATGTCTTCTATGTAGAGTGCTCTCTAGAAATTGCTGTGAGATGTCTACTGCAGTGGGGTAGAAGGACAAAGAGTAGAATTAAATCTACCACACATTATATGAGATACTGGAAGGCAATATAAGAAACTGGAGGGGAGATTAGCTGAGGAGATAAGAGTATCCCAAAGGGTGCTCTGCCTGGGCGACCTATAATGGTTGTCAGGGCTTATTTTGCTGAAGAATGAAGCAGAAAAAAAACATCTCTGTCATGTTTCATACTTGCTTTTCCTCTCAGTTTTAGCCAAGGTGGTCTCCAGCCCTTTGAAATGTTCCAATTTTTCAAAGCCCCATTTCAAGTTGCTGGCCTAGTCTTTCAGAATCCACCTGCTGGCACTCAAATAAGCTCCTTCAGACCCAGGGTGTGGATCAGTGGATCCATTTCTGATGTCATTATTTGAGCATTCATCTCATCATCTGAGTTCTCTTGTTCCTAATGAAGGAATCCTGTGTTCATCCTATGAAACCTGCTCCACAGCAGCAAACTGCCATTAGCAGGAAATGCAAGATTTTGCCTCTGCAGAGTTTATGAAGGTTCCTTTAACATACCTCTTGTTATAGTTGATGTGAATCTCTGTGACTCAAACCATAGCTTCTTAAAGTTAGGCATTAAAAAAAGCTGTTTGTACATGGACGAGTCCTTAAAGAAGAGCTTACATTTTAAGAAGCTGCCACCCTGCTTTACTGTAGGTTATGCTGAGCATCAGTGGTTGGCCAGGAAAGGAACTTGTGACAATGAGGCCTCTCAGTCTCCTCTGTTTTCTGAGGACTTAACTTTATTTAAGATACAGTCAGGCTGTCAGTGAATCTCAGGCATCATCCCCAGATACTCTTTGTTCATTCTGTATTATGAAAAGGAGCCTCCTGAGTCACTGGAGAAAGATGATGCCCTGCAGACTAAGCCTTTACCTATCCCCTATTGATAGTGCTTGGCTTGCAGTTGGATGGGGAGTTGGTTGTTCTCCTGGCTGAAGGTAGCTGTCTGCTCCTCTGTTCTTTTGTGAGTTCTAGCAATGAGGTTCCCAAAACAAGCCTTTTTTTCTATTATAATGGTCCCTGAAAGCCCTAAGGTGGTCCTTTTACTATCAGATTCTTGTATTTTTTGCATACCAGTGGGAGGCCTGCTGCTTCCTGAAATGCCTGTGTAGTGCAAAGCATTTTATATGCATAATGTGAGTAATACAACTCCTAGAAAAGGTTGTTATGGTGCAGAGGAGCAGATCTGTGTGCCAGCATAGAAATCAGGACTACATTCCAGACTCTGAATGGATAAAAATGCAATCTTACAATGATACATACTAATAATAGTCCAAATGGGACCAGAACCCTTTGAAAGCTGTTTCTTTCTAAGCCTTTGGAGGTGAATTTGGTTCACATTGGAGCTGGGAAGGTGTGACCTCAGGTAAAAAAGTAGATTTTGTTTCAGCTGTATGTGGGAAATTTGCTTTAACATAGTTTTGTTTCAACTAAACTTGGATATCTTGGTCAGCACTTTCTTTCCTCTCTTACCAGAAAACCATTATTATCCATTTGGGCGCTGAGTGAAGGAGCCTGAGCTGAAACTGCCACTTTGTGCTGACAGTGTGGTCCTGTGTGAGAGAAGTCAACCAAGCAGCTTTCATTCAGCTTTTTAATGCTACTGAATGGTGAAATCTTGTATTCCCATTTTCAGAACCTCACCACTTCTCTCAGTACTGTTTTTAGAATTGGGAAGTCCAGGTCTTGAATTTCTACAGGCACTCTCTTCCCACTCCCTGGAGGCAGCAGGCTTTGACTCAGATTTCAGGGCTTTCTCCACTTACTAACTTTTCTGACATTGATTTGGTAAGAAATTATTCAGGCCCCTTGCACTATTAATAATTAACAAGAAAGTCACAAGCTTTCTCAGTGTCTACTTAAGTGAGCATGGCTGTTATTTTTCTTCCCAACCCTTATCTTCCCTGCCCAGACATCCCAAGGTTCTCATTGTCTGTAATTACCACTGTTTAATTCTGCAGAACAGGACAACATCTGAGTATATTGCTGTACAATTTCCACCCTTCCCAGAAAAGCAGCTGCAGAAACTTCTGGACCTTCCTCTGAATTGCCATCAGGTTTAGCCTGTAACAAACAGAACAGGCTTAGAACAGGCTTAGAAAGAGTTCTGTTTCCAGGCTATGTATGCAGGGCGACTCCAGGCAGCAAAGTGCTGGAGTCAGAATGTAGTCTCAGTCAAATGGGGGAAGCCTTCGTGCCCCACAATTTTTTGGTGTGCAAGAAGAGTCATGGCAGTTGCTGACATAGGAAATAGGATGACAGAATTTTGTTTAAAAAAATGTTACTGTGAATGTAGAAATTGAAGTTGTCATGCACTAGAAGAAACAAAAACTGCAGGAAATTTACAAATAGAAATAGCTACACAAGTGAACTGGAAGGAAATGGAAAAGGTGTTTTCTTGCCTCCCATCTTCCCTCTATCCTGCAGCCACAGGTGCCATAGGTAGTGACACAAAGAATGCACAGCTCAAAACCAGATTCTTGTGACTCATAAATGTGTGTGTTGTGGTTCCAGGAGATTCACAGCATCTCCACAGGAGTCTGGGATTCTGGACAGGGATATGGCTTTCTGCAAAGTCACAGAGCTTCTCCAACAGTTGGTCCTTGGGGGGATGCACAGGAGGTAACAGAGCTGGAGCTCTGGCTGCAGTGCTGTTCTGCTGCATGGAGCCATGTGGAAAAAACAGGAAAGCTTCATTAGTGTGCTATGTACTGGGATGTAGAGCTTGGAAGTCCCAGATTAATTTTATAGTTCTTGCTAGTAAATTATTAGTGGTTGGTTCTAATGCTGCCTTGATTTACGGAATAGTTTCTAGGTTTTTTTTCTGCAAAGATGCCTTTTTTCCTGCATCTTTCTGTATTCAGTCGTCAACAGGAAGCTCTGAGCATGACATTCAGACATGGTCGTGATCTTTGCCAGAAATTCATTTCATGGCTTCCAATGTGAACAGGATCCCAGCACAGAGTACTTTGTCTCTCTGCTTACATTTACAAAGTGGATAAAGTTTGGGGAGATTATGGGAATGGAAGACTAATATTTAGGAATTGAGTTCCATTCACTTTTAGTATGGAGCATTCCAGATTTCTTTAGCCTTTTCTGTGCCCAAGGCATCTAGCTATAAAAAACACCATTGGGATCACCATAAGATCTCATTAAGTTGCAGGGGTGAAAGTCTTTGCTGACTTTGTCCTTTCCTGGGCCAGGATAGGCACTAAGTAGTTTCAGTAACAATATAAAAATAATAGTAGTGATCTTGTGGCTGTTGTCTTTAAAAGTAAGATGGGGGCAATGTCTGGCTCACTTTACCTCCATCCAGAAGTTGAAATTTAAAAACAGATTAGGCTGGAGGAGTGATGAATATTGTTTAATTATTATAAAACTTAGGAAATGAAGATTTTTGGTTCCTGCAAAGGACAGAATGCTCTGCTTTGCACGGCTGTGTCAGGAGCTGCTTTTGTTATGATATGACAAAAACATATGTGCAAAACTGAGGATCTGTGCTGCTAATATTGGGCAGCTACAACAGTCTCCCTCCATTTTTCCTTTCCAGTCTTAAACTGGATAAATGATCACTCAGTAAGATTTTAGCCTAAGAAAGAGCAAAGAACAAGTGAGATTTATGGCAGAGCTTAAGGTGTGCTTCATTTGCATTGTATTAACTGCACTGTCTGATTAGAAGTCAGTTTGGGGAGCATGTGAGAGAGAACATCATATGCATGAGGAAGTGGGTTGCTGTAGAAACTCTTAACTCTGCAGCTCTATCTATACCAAAGGCATGCTGAGTCATAACTGCCATCAATTTATTTAGCTCAATTTGGTAGCAGTAAACAGTATCTTGTTATATCCAGTTCTGTACTTTCTCCCTCAGGTCAGCAGAGCCAAGCAGCAACTCTGAGGCCTTCTTATTGTCCACAAACCCTGGAGGGATTATGCTGGGATTCAGGCTCTGGTATCTAAAATGAGAAAGACAGGTATAATGATATAAGAGCTGCAGTTAGTGGCAGTGTAGAAAGGCTTAATCTCTGCTTAAGATCTTCTCTGCTTTAGCTTCCTAGCCCAGGGGCATGGCAGTGGAATAGTGGTGGCAGGGAAGCTTGGGAACGTTTCTCCCAGTCTGTGTGAAGTGGCAGTACCTGGAGGGGGATGCAGAAGTGGGAAAGGAAGGGAAGGAAGGCATTCACATCCACTCCCTCTGATTTCCCAGGAACAAGAGATGTTCCCAGTCTGCCTACTGCCCTCATCTGAAAGTGGAAGGTGTGCATTCAGGCACACTGTTGGGATTCAAACATCAGAAACTGCTTATTCACAGCAGATTTGTTTGCTGTTCCCTGCTTTTCATTACTTGCCCTTCCATTTTGTTGTTTATCATAGGTGAAAACCTAGGTTGCTCTTCTTCCCAGCCACTCACTGTTCCCATGGCTGATCCTGGGAAAAAAAGGGTTGCAGGAAGCAATGCAGCCTAGTAAATAACGGGGCCAAGTTGTCTGGTTCCAGGTCATGCATTTCCTAATTCATGCTTCTCTTAAGAAATGAGAGGTTGATTAGAGGTTGATTAGACATCCTGTCTCTAGACCTGGCACTTAGAAGCATCCCTCAAGCTAACATTCCCTTGAAGGGATGGAGTACCAGGTAGTCTGAGACTGAAGACCCAACTTCTTTCATTCCTGAATATGGATCTGCTGCTCAGCAGCCACGGCTTGTGCTGACTTTGCCTGAGGATTGCTCTGCAGTGCTGCAGACACCTACCAGACTGTTGGAATTCCTTTGGAACAATGCAGTGGATGAAATGCAGGGATGTGCTGTGCAAAGTGATCAGCAGCTTGTTCAGCTGCTCCTGGAATGAGACAAAGAGGAATGGAGTGAAAAAACCCAACAGGCTACCAAGGCTGGAGAGAGAAAAACATCTGTCTTATAAAGTCATTTGTGTTCCACAGCTGGGGAAAAAAACCCCAAAACAAGCTCCCCAGAGGAGGGTAGGAAGTGAGCCTGGTACTACTGGCCCAGGGGAACAAACTTACATGTAGGGAAGCAACCTTGTGCCTGGTTTGAACTTGAAACTGTTTTAGGTAAATGTTGCATGATTCTGGCTTATAGTGTGGTGTCATTATTGCTTTGTATGACATCATCTTACAAAGAGTTGACAATGAAAAGATTTCTCCCCTTGCAAACTGAGAGGAAGAGCTGCATGATACCAGCAGTGGGCTTTTACTTGCTGGGTGGACCAGCCCCTAGGGAGAGAAGGTGCTAGGGAGGACAGGGAGGCAGCACACATGCACTGAACTTGTTTAGGTTTATGTGAAAAGTCCTGCGTGGCTGTCAGTGATCCAGGAGTGGGTGGAGTGGCAGCACAGTGCATTATAAAAGCAAACAAGGATGTCTGAAAGGACTGGATTGAGCCCATCCATAACCATATCAGCTGGCAGTCAGCTTTGCATACCACAGAAATGGTAACACAAGGATTTCCCTGTGATCTATTTCCCCTCTTTGCTTGTGGCTTTCAAGGCAAAATACTAACAGGCTGCTTTAGACCTCTTTCTTTTAGTTGTGCACTGGTAAAATCAGGGTAATGGCATTATCCAGCAGTGGGCAGGGTTGAAGATAAACTAGGGGAGCCTGAGGTGCTGCTGCTATACAAAGGCATGGATGATTGCTTACCCTGTAGAAGGTGGAGCCAGTCACAAAAGAGGACCCTCTCTCCTGCCTCTTGCTGCCATCAGCTAAAAATCATTATTATCGCATAGAATACCAGAAGTGCTCCTGAAAAGGAGTCAAGCTGAAGCAGCATACTGTAGCCTCCAATGGAAACCTGTCTTAACTGACTTCAGTGAGCACTGCTGTCTGGATAAATTGCTTACCAAATAGAAATATGCATCATTTTATCTGCATTCTGCTCAGCTTTAAAGGTTGTTCTTTCATTGTTAACTGCTCTAAGGAAATCCAGGAGGGAAAGGGAGAGGAGCTGCATTCACAAGGGGTTGGCACACACCATTTTTTGCACTACAAGAGTCTCCCCTCTCTCTTAGCCTGCTGCTGCTTTGCCAGGATAGCACATGGAGTTGCAAGTGCAGGAAGTAGAAATAAGCTCTGACCCTACTTGATAGCTCAACCCCCTCAAACCAGTTTTCTGAACTCTTTCCCGTTCACCTTTCTACTGCAAAACCCTGGGCTGGGCTGATGACAATCCTTGTAGGCAGCAAGTTTTTCTAGTTGATAGAAACCTGACATTTATCTGGGCAGCAGAAGGCCACTGCCTGCCAGGAGGGGATTATGCAGCTCATCATTAAACCGGGACTGCACTTCAGCTTCCATCTGTGCAAAGCACGTTGCTGCAGCAGGGCTTGTAGTGCCTTCCCTCAGCAAAGGGAGCACGGGCTGTCCCGCTGCCTCCTAGTGCTGGAGGGGCAGAATTTTCAAGGACAGAGCTGGGTTGTCCTTCAGCACGAAAGAGAAAGGTACAGAGACAGGCAGAGGCTGTTACCTGTGTGCAGAGAGTGTCAGAATTGCAGACTTAATCCTTTCCACAGAAAAATGAAGGGGAAGCACTGAGCAGCACCCCCCATGTGGAGCTGGCAGTATTGATTGTACTGCATAAAGCTCACCCTACCTGCAGCCTGCTTGGCTTCTTCAGAGCAGGAGCAATGCTGGAATTTTGGTGCAAGCCCACCACTGGTTCATTCAGGGAAGCCTGGCTCTTCTTTAGCCACCATGTGGTACTGTCACACCTGGAAAGGAGCAGGGGGTAACAGGCACAACCAGCAAGAGAACAGAGCAGTAGCAGTGCATGAGGAGGGAGATTTCTGATTGTTAATCTGTGTAGGGAGATGGAGAAATCCTCTGTGGGGAAATCCTCTGGGGGTACAGTTAATGTTGTAATGCACTCCCTGGAGTCTTGGGATTCATGGAGGTGGCTTACCATGGAAGGCCCATTTGCCCTGAATAAAGGATTCTGCAGAATTGCCAAAGGAAGGGATGTTGCGGAGAGATTATAAATTACCTTTTAGGCTCGTATTTGATACGCTGACAAAGGGAACAATGTGGCTTACAGACTGGTGTAACCAAGCACAATCAGAACATATTCCGCCACAGTCAAAATGTCACTTTCAAAAACCTGCTTGGTAGCAAAGAAAGGAAATAGTTGCTGAGTGCAAAAAAGAGAGAGCAAAGGCCCTGTGATTCACACTTGGGTCATGTTCTGTCACTGTGTCTGTGCAGTGGAGTATATGAATAACTGGTGGAGTTTGATAATATGCTTAAATACTGTTCCTGCTGGTAAGTATTAGCATGGCTGCTTGACAACACAGCAGAGGGGCAAGTCACATAGACCAGGAAAAGCTAGACAAGCTGCACTGAACTGCAGGGCTCTGGCTCCTCCAGCAAAATGTAAGCAACAGAAGCAAAAATGAATTTAATCCTTTGGCTGATGTGCCTTTTGGGTAGCTTTTCTACAGTTTTATGGCACTAGAAACAAGCCTGGGCTTGAATTTTTGGGTTTTGTTCCTTTTCAGGATATCTGTAAGGATTAGATTTTTAATCAAGGCCAGTGGCAACATGTTGAGGAGTCATAAAACAGCCTCACTCTTCTTTGCACGTGAAAATGCTCAATGGATGCATCACTGGTCAGAGATTTGCACAGTGTTTTCATTTAATTTTTACTGGAACAGATTCCTGAGGTGGCTGTTTCTGTGTGGCAGAGCCCATCTCTGCCTGCAGGACTTCTTGAAGGCAACAGAGACATTCATTTGCCCCAGAGCTTGCTGGGTGGAGCAGAGGTAACAATACACACCTCAAACAAGGACCTAAAGCAGCTGTGCAGTGTCTGGGCACCTGTGCTCTGGGAGGGATGTGCCTGTTTGCTCCACCAGGGTTCCAAAAGCACCTGCAAAGCAGGGCTGCTCAACAAAGAAGGATCAAGTCCTTAGCTGACAGCTCAGCCATCTGGTTAGGCCTGCTGCCCTGTGGCAGCTGTGAATGCCAGCTCTGACTCTCAATACCACGTCTGTTAATTTTAAAAGGAAATAAATCAGTGTGTTATTTAAGGTCATTCTATATTCCCCAGAAACAATCTGATTTCAGCAGCTTTTTCAGTCTTACTGAACTGGCTAAGCTCTTTGCATGCTGGCTTTGTCCTGGTTTGCAGTCACCAAGCATGAGATCCCTGTGTCCCTCCATGTTGTCCTGCTCTTCCTGCTCCTCTCTTGGCAGCTGCTTGAACTTCATAGTGCCTGAGTGCCTGATGCCCTTAGTCAGCCTGTAAACACAGATCTCTTCTGGACTGGGGCCCAGGACATCAAAGGCTCCCCTGACAGAAGGGACACAGATCAAGACACAGGAATTCTTAATCTGTACCATAAACTGGAAGGCAGCCCATAGCACTAAACATCTACAATAACTTTCCAGCCCATTGAAATTTGACCAGCCAGGTCCCTTCAGACTACCCTGAGACAGAGAAGTTTAACATCACTGTAAACCACCAATACTCTGCTTTTCTTTTGGATCCTGAATGATGCCAGCTAAGAACTGTGTGCTTTGACAGCAGTTGTTCCAAGTGTCTCTGATATCATGAGGAAAATGCAACGGAGCAGCTGGGATATCAGCTCATTCCACTCTTCACCCTGCTTTTTCAAACCAGCAGGACATGAGCAGCAACATCTCCTTACAGCAATTATCCCTCCTCTCAGCTAGCACAGCCATGGAGGGAGTGTGGCTCTGCTGGAACATCATGCTCTGCTCTCACAGAGCTCACCACTCTGATCATGCCAGAGAAGCTTGCAGTGTGTTACTCGTGAGCCATGCTTTGCCTGTGAAAATCATATCTGCTTCATACAAAGGGCTTGTTTGCAATGTACAAATCCTGGAAGCTGTAAAATACCAACAGCTGCTAGAAAGGGCACTGGAAGTTAGGCAGCTGGAGACTGTTTGATCTCTCTGTAGCTCAAGTCCTGCTTATAATAATAGTCTCAGGAGCCAGCAGACATTCCCAATAAGCTCAGTAACAGATAACTCTTCAAAACGATATTAGAAAGGAAAATTAAAAAGGAAAATGTGTGTCAAAACCAGACAAAGAATCAAGTCTTTCTCTTTCAAAAGCTACTTGAGATTACATATGTAGGTGAGATGAGCAGGTTTTAACCCCTGGTCTCTTCTGTAGTGTAACAAGGCAATCAGGTGCCCCTAATTGCCAGGGAGTGGGCATGAGCTTGTGTCTCAGGCCTCACCTTTTATTGGCCCCTTGGTCCTGCTCATGCAGTGGGGCCCTGCCCTAATTGGGCACAGGTGGGTTTAACACAAGCTCATGCCCACTCCCTGGCAATTAGGGGCACCTGGTTGCCTTGTTACACTACACTCTGCTATAGCTTTCTGATCTGTCAGTTTTCAGGCTTCAAACAACCTCCATATCCAGCTTGTTTGAAGCCCTGCAAACCCCAGGCCGTTGAATGTTAACCAGGAACCCCTACATCAAGCTCATCTGCTCTGGAATGGATCTTTTATACTCAGGCTTTACTACTCACAGGGAACTGAACAAATCTTAATGCTGTCTCTAGCTGCTCTTTCAGAAGCTTATTCAACTCTTCCTTGGGTTGAAAAAGCTGAATTTTATTCCTAGGAGGGTTTTAGGCCAGGGTTAGGGGGCAGCATCTTGTTTTCTGTATTTGCAGTGTCACTGATTTTTCTCCAGACTTACATTAGTGATTGGTGACACTTCCCCAACACCCAAATTGTCTGCTGTGATCACACCTGGATGCACCCAGTGGTAATGATGAGGATTGAGCACAAGAAGCAATTTCTGCAGTAAGACAGAGCAGGAGGTGATTACACCAGGCAAGGCATAACATGAGCTTTCTGCTTGGAGTCTGAGGGTTCTTCTGGCTTTCAATTCCTCAGCATGTGTGGAGTGTAGCACTTCAGTGACAAGGCTTTTGTGGGCTGAGTTACTTAGGGCTGCCTGAGAGATTTTGACATAGCAGCTGTGTCAAAGTAAGTGGGATTGAACATCCAGACCTTTCCAACAGTATTGAAAAACTTGTCCTGGCTGTCTTTCTTGACCTGAGGAGACACAAGCAATTGACACAAAGCAGCTCAACACTTCAGCTGGAAAATGATAATTTTTACCTTAGTGGCAGCCCTGCCAGATCAAGCAGCACCTCGCCATGCACTGATCAAGATAAGGAAAGGCAGATTTCTTTTCTCACCCTGGCCTGCCTAAGGAAAAGTCACTTGCAGTCCTCTTCTTCCTGGCTAATTAGTAATAAACCCCTACTGGAGAAAACCCATTTCAGTCTCCAACCAAAAAGAGCTCTGGTGAGTACATTTCATATTCTAGAAACAGGATGGGGCAGGGCTTGGGTGCATTAGAGGGAGTGAGTAACACACAAAGGGCCACACCTTTATGTTAAAGTTTCTTCCTGGAGCGAATCTGATGGAAGTTCTGATAATCTCTTTTAGCTACTTCTTGGGAAAGGACACATGACTTCTCCAGGCCTGGAACACAGAGGGAAGCACATACAGGTGGAGGTAGCAGAGAGAAATTGGAAAAATCATGATGTGACCCTACGGATGTCAGTGAGAATTTTGTTTTTGATATCAGAAAAACCAACATTTCAGCAGCATCCTTTGGAAGCCCTGTGAGTGCAGGAAGAACCACAGTATCCTTTTGTGGTACTTTCAGAGCATGATTTTAACCTGCCAGTAAACAACCTGAAACTTGCCTTGGCCCGCAGTCCAGAGAGGCAAATCCAACATATGGTGTGATGCAAATCTGGGATGAGTTGAAAGTAGGAGGGCTGCAGACAATCCCACATTAAAGAATAACTGGTCCATATGTTTCCTCTCTCCTTTTTCTGCATGCTAAAGGGCTTCAGTCAGGAAACATGGTGGGGTCTTTTTACCTTGAGAGCTGGGATTTGCGCTTCTCAACTCAGTCTTGGCTGCACATCTGCAAACAAAGAACAATGCACCTTCCTTGGTAGCTATTTTTAGGATCCTGGTCACAAGGCAATTGTAGTGTTGTGCTGATGAATGTGACTAATGGTCACAATAGAATTGTGGAATGAAAAATGTACAGCTTTTGGAGGAGGCATTGTGTCTTTCCTGTGTTCTCACGGAGTCTCAGAGGCAACTCAAGAAAGAAGAAATAAATTTGTCATCATCTAAAAGCATGGAACTGCTGTGGCAGATTTTGGTTTTATTTCCAGCAGTCCCTCAGGTTAACAGAATTCACTTCAGATTTGCACGTGTCTGAAGTAATCAGAACAGGGTCTGTTTAACACAATAAAAAATCCAAAGGCAAATTAATAAAAAGAATGAGGTGCTTACTTACAACTCTCAGTGTTTGCCCCAGCCAGCTTCCCTCTGCTACCACGGTGAATTCAGATAAATTTGCCCTAGATGAGAAAATAAAAGATCAGTCTGTTAATCAAGATTGCAATATCTGTAGGAAAACAGAAAGTAGCTGAGAGGTTCTGAGCGTTCACCAGGGACAGACAGCATTGCCTGTAGGGGCAAATTTGCAAGTCAGTGAGAGGAAATTTAATCTTTTCAAAGATCAGATCTATAAAAAACCTCTTTCTTCTTGGATTCTGTATTAGAGCTTAAAGAAAAACTCCTTTCTCTGCAGCATATGGCAGAAGCTTGTAGCACACAGAAACAGTGAATGAGACATCAGTTGAAACCCCTGATGTTTTACAATTTCACTGACAATTTCAAAATTAAAAATAACCAAAATGAAAACATCTGAAGCTTTGAAGCAGTAAACAGGTGAAAGGGCATTGATTTGGGGTTTATCAAAGCTATTATTTTCTGTTGACATGTAAAATATGAAGTCAAAACAAAATCAACTGACAAAGTTATGCTTTATGTGAAATGTCAGCAAATAGAAACTTTCTCTACTGCTTGAGTAAGCATTTAAAAATAATTTTTGTTTGTATTTTTTCTGAGGATACATCTTTGAATAACCTAGTGGTGATTTATCAGTGAAGAGCTGGTAGTTATAAAGCGAAATGAGTTGCTCTTCCTCAGAGTTGTAGCATTATCAAGGGTCTCCAAAATAGGATTCACCTGGATGATTTGATCTTCCAGGGGTTCCTACAAAAAGGAGATAGAAGTCAGCATCAGCAGGATGCTCAACACTGAGCACAACTATTCTTCACTCTCCAGAGCAACCCAATAAATCCATTTTCTGTCAGTTGGCCTCCACAGAAACCTGAATTGCAGTAATTCCTTTGGAGGTTCAGCCCTATGGAAGGCTCTCCACAGGAGTCCAGCCTTGTGGATTTGGCAGAAGTCTGGCTGATCACCCAATACAAAGTGTGATGCAGTTTCCAGTACTTCAGCCTTCCAGGAAAAGGATTTTGAGACTTGCCAGGATTGAGAGATCCATAGGGCAGCGCTGGGATCTACAGGAAGAAGAGGAAAGAGGAGAGAGGTTTATTGCTTGTAGAAAGAGGAAGATGATTCCAAGGATAGAGGGCAGCATAAGACAGGCTGGGAATGTGTGTAAGGTAGGGACAGCCTCGGGGGGAGAAGTTGTGGAGGAGGAAACAGGCAGAGAGGTACAAGCTGGGACATGACAATCCAGAGCTCTGGTGGTGAGGAAGCTGAAAGGAGAAATAGGAAGCTACCAAAGGAATCCCACAAGGCTGGAATAACAGGATTCTTGCTGCAAGGCCAAATGGAGCTGCTATTTATGTCTCTAAATTCTCAATTGTTCTACTGACCCCCATTAGGAGAGGAGAGGAGAGAAACCACTGCTCTCAGAAGCTGCAATGCCTCTGCAGACTGAAGCATGGAGGGCTTCTCTCTGTTGCTACCAAACAACAACACTTCATTGCTATCAGGAGAAAAAACACCAAGTCTCCAGCCCTGATTATTGATGCTTGTATCTCTGTTATTATTTGGACAACTTGCTTTACACAATGTTTTACCCAAATAAAACACTTTTTACTATGTTTTGGTTTTGCAGGTGGCAGGAAATGAGTTGCTGGGAAATCCCACCTGGCTGAGGATCCCTGGGGCTGCTCTACAGCACTGCTCTCTCAAGAATCTCCATGCTTTCTGCAAACAGGGTGATTATTCCTCCCACTGCTATTTGTTTCAGTTTCCAGACCACCTGCAAGCCCCCAGAGCTCTGTGTGAGGATAGATTCATTGCAGCCACAGATCAGTATCACCCTCTCTTTTAGGAATGGGAAAAAAAGAAGTGCAGGGGATTAATTTGAAGACAAGGCAGAGCAAAGCAGGGAGACTCAGATGTCCTGGTGCTTCCCCACTTGCTTTTAACAAGTGTCAGACAGGCCAGGAAGAGGGACTTGGGCATGAGCTGACACTGGAAGCTTTAAGTCACACACAGAGCCAATTTCCAGCAGCACAGACTGGCCCTCTGAGGTAGGAGCAGCTCCTGTCCTGCTGCTTTGTCATTCCCCTCTGCCCTTTCAAATCATGGGTCCTCATGTGGGTGCAGTGCTGACACAGGTTGTCCAGGGCACTGGCCTCATTTGGGAAGGTCATGTTTGCCATCTCATCAATCTGCTTGATGTTAGGTGGGTTCCTCATGCACCCTTCCAGCCATCTGCTGGGCTTCCTTCACCCTGATGGTCTGCAGTGATGGGGAACAGGAAGAAGATGGTGTTATCCCAGATAGATCTCCCTCAGTGCTTTGCATCCTTGTCACAACCTGACACCATATGGGGACTTAAACCTGTGGCAGAGCCATTCCACAGGAAGGAGCAGGGGAGTTCAAGGACATGACTCATATCCCAAGGCTTTGCATTTTTTGGGACCTGTGCCATATCAGGAGCAGACTCCAGGCATCTTCTTTCCCCCACCCACACATCTGAACTGGGTTTCATGTTGCCAAGGCAACACTCAGACTGCTGCTGGTGAGCAGTGTTTGCCAGTGTCCATCCAGTGACCTAAAGACAGTGACCTCAAGACATGCCTCCTGGGGACCTGCAGTACCTGCTCAACGTGTTGCTCCCTGCAGAGCCAAAGCTGATTTCATCACTCCCATGCACTCCTTAGATTAAAGGCTTTGTTTTGCTGGGTGGACACCCTCACTGCCCAGGCCCAGGGCTGTTCTCCTTTCCACCTCTGCAGCCCTGGTGGTGACAGCCCCAAGCAATGCTTGACACCTTGTGAGTCACAGCTCTGTCTGGCAGGACTTAGTCTGGGGTTCAGTGGGAGAAGCCCCTGGGGTGGGTGGGAGGACTCCTCACCAGCAGGGTCTGGTTTTAGAGGCTATGGTTTGGGCTGAAGTCAGAAGAGCTTGCAACTGGTTTAGAGATGATGGCAGCACTGGTCCTTCGTTTTTCCTGCCATCCTCCTGAAAACTTTGGTGATCTAAAAATATGTGTGCAGGGACTCCATAGCAGCAGTGCTGCACCCTTGGGAATGGGTTTCAGAGCTCAAGAAAGTCGTGGTGTAACACCCTCGTCTGCATTCTGCTGCTCTGGGATGAATTTCACCCAGAACACAGGAAGAATTTTTCTGCTGTGTCCACTTTGATCAGTCAGAAATAAGGGACTGTAACAGCTCAGCAGTCATTCCCCCACTCAGTCTATACAGATAAACCTGCAGACCTGCTGGTTTAGATGCCCAGATTTGCAGCATATATTTGAGACTTGGCTCAGGTCCACACTCTGTCTGTCCCCTCCCTGAAATCCACGGACTGGCAAGGTCTCTAAAACAGATCAAGGAAATGGGAAACCAAACGCCTACAGAAGGTAAATGCATGTGGCTGAAAATAATTCATACTTGTATCAGAGTTTCTTGGCTGCAAGTCTCAGACCTGTATGGAACTTTAAATTTATCCCTCACCATCCTTTTACAGCTGGGGAAGCTGGGCACAGCATGACAGCTTAAATCTCCAGAGCTGTCTGCCCACTGTCAGTCCAGTCTTTGGCAGACTAAGCACCTCTAAAAAGTGTATTTTGTTCTGGCCTTTCAGACTGGTCTGTGACTGGTGCTTAGCATTCCTTAAGGCAGCCCTCAACTGTTCTGTTTAGGTATCCAGAGACAATATAGGTTTTTAAAAGCTTAAGCCTAAATGTAGCCCCAAAAGCCATAGGTCAAGGAAGTGGTAAGGCCATACCAGCAACTGGGGGTTAAAATTCTGAAATTTCATTTCCCATCAATCACATGGAATTGAATAAACTTGAGTTAAAATCCCCAGGAGTTCATGTTCACCTTTTATGAAACACGATGAATATAGATCCAGATGGCCACTGGGCTTTTCTCCTCCTGCCTCTGCTTGCACTTTCTGCCCCATGAAGCTGTAAGGTCCTTGCTGATCTCCACCCCACACCTCTTCCCACCAAGTACCCTACCAGGTTAAACCCACAATCCTGGAAGATGTGTGTTTTACAAGAGCTCTCTGTGTTTCACAGCTCTGAACCAGCACTTTATGTTTTAAAAGAGACAACACATTCCTTACCCAGAAGTTCAGCTGACTGTAGCACTGGGAGCCTGATTGGGAAAGCTTTGGTCCCTTGGGAGAAATCAGATAACGTTTGGTTTCATGGGGATTTCTCCTTGTCTTTCCTTTCCTTATAGGGTGTTTTATGAACCCAGCTGCTGGAGTGTGGGCACAGGAGGCTGAAATAGGAAGTCTCTGAAATGGAGCCTTTGGTCAAAGTCTCATCCTTGGCTGTGTCCCTCTCACCCAGGTGGACGGGCAGATTGCATCAGCAAGAGGAGCTGATCCCTGGCAGACAAACCTCACACTGAATCCTTGGTAGGAGCAGCCACATTGATGACCTGACTGACTCTTAGTGCAATTAAAGTTTCATTTTAAAATCATTTCTAGGCTCTGTGTTTATGATTAATAAATTCTGTGTGTTTGCTACAAGCAAAGAGGATAAATAACTGTTGTGTTACAGTCTTGCTGGTTTCAGTTGCTCATTGGATGTGAGCTGCCCCATGGATCAGCTTTCAGTATTTCTTTGCTGTATTTTCCTCAGCTGGAGTGTCTGGGATGTGGTTACTCTGCAAGTATTGCCATTGTGGGTGTTGTGGCTGAATACACTTGAGATAGATTTTCCAAGCAGGAAGATTCAGATAAATAACCTCTTTGAGGTGAAAATTAGAGAGTTCATGTTACACCCACCTCTTGGATTTGTAACTGACTACTCACCCTGAAAATCTGATCCTAAGAACTTGGCGTGTCCTGTCAGGAGCAGAGTCATGCCACAGAAACTGGGGCCAGCCTGAGTCTTCAATATGGGAAACTCTGATTAACTTCTCAAGAATGTATCAGGAGCAAGTCAGATTTTGGGAACTTTTTTTTGTGTAATTATTTCAAACCTTTCATGTGAAACCTTTCAAACCTTTCTGTGAATGAAGATTGTGAGCTTCAGAAAGACACGAAATGCATCAAACAAATAATGGGTTCTGACCTGTTCACTCAGGTGTAATGTGCATAAATCTCTGTTTGGACCTCACAGGAGGAAAGGGAGGGGACAGATCTCTCCATGAAGTGACACAGATCAAAATGGCAACAGGGAGAACTCAGCCAAATTGCTTCCTGAGTAACCAGGCTGCCTCTTGCTGACTTTAATGAAAGCTCATTGCAGTTTCCAGGGCTCAGACCCCATCCTGGACCATTCCTGGCCATAACCATCCCTGTGCTCTGTAAATCCTGCTGGGACAGGATCCAGCCACATCCCAGTGCAATGATTTTATCATCTGACAGGGAGGGCTTTGAAGGTTCTCTCAGAAGCTGAAGGAGATTCTGTGCAGCACTGCACAGAGAGCTCTGCAGGCAGAGCCCAACGGGAGGAGGTGTCTGCTGAGTGGGATGTTTGCCTCCAGGGTGGGCTCAGTTTCTTGCTCTGGCATGGATTTCTTCATCACCTTGAAGTGAAATTAAGAATCTGGCTTCTCCCTGGAGGAATGATAGGAAGCAGGAATGATGTTTCAGATTGGGAAATGGTCTTCAGATAAGGGGAAAATCAGCCAAGGTAATACAGGCAGTGTGGATGAAAGCTCTGCTCTCCCTCTGAGCCCTGCCAGGGATCCTGGGAGAAACGTGGCAGCCCAGGTGTCCAGAACAACATTCCCAATTCCAAAGGAGGAAGTTGTAAACGTACATAGGGCAGGGAGGGGAACAGGGAGGACAAAACCTCTTTTGATGGCTGTCGAGTTTCAGCCTCTGTGACAAAGCCTTGGAGCAAAAAGGAACTCAGCTCAGGTGCTGTCTTTTGGGGCTGCTTTTCAGGAGCAGCAGCAAACTGATCTCCAGTGGTTTGGAGGAGGAAAGGTGTCTGGAAAAGGAAGTTTAGCTGGAGAAGCAGAGGGTTATGTAAAGATCTGGCCTGGGAGACTGCAAAATGCTTTTTTGCATTTATTAATCCTTTACAAAATACTGCAGGTTCTGACACAGAAGCTCTCCCCTCGTTCCCAGCTGCTTGGGGAGGATCAGGGTATTCCTGTGAGGACTGGAGGGGTATTGGCAGCACAGAGACACAACCAGGCTCTCACCAAACAAGGGTAGATCTCAGGGGCACCAGGGCTCTGATGGGAAAGGTGCCAAGTGATCCCACCAGGTGCTAGGTGAGTCCTGGGGCCTGCAGAAGGCACTCTGGGCAGTGACATGGTCAAAAACTCCACAGGGAAGTCTGCAGGCACATGGAAGCAGAGTTAAAGTCTGCATGGTGTCTCCCATTTCAGTGCTCAGCTCTCCAGTCGTGGCACTGGTTTAGTGTGAGGAATTATGGAAGCGAAGCAAACAGTCCCCAGACTTCTAAAATCGTTATTTTAAAAAAGGAGGGAAAGCAATCCCTTGAATCCTCTGGCACCTGGCATCAAGTTGACCCCACAGCTCATTGGCAAGGTTGGGAATTTTTAATCCCTAGCACAGACTTTGGCTGCTTGGGGGAGGCACAGGGCCCTGGTGAACATCTCTGCCCCAGGTGGAGCTCTACAGAGGGCAAAGCCAACTGCTCCACAGGATTTAGCTGCATCTGCCAGCAGCAGAGCAGAGGTAACAGTCAGAAAATGTGCAGATCTGAAAGGGTGTGGGGACTAACAGTGAGTGCCTGCCCCATCCCTTCCTCTCTGTCCCATCATAGTTCTCTGTGGCTGACAAAGAAGTCAGGGAGAGCCAAACCCCTCAGAGCCCACCCAATATCTCTGTCTGTCAGTGAGTCTGCCCCAGCCCCCTCCTCACACCGAGTTCTGACCCAGGACCACCAGCACCCAAATCACTGAGCCCATCAGGACCCACAATCTCATCCTGGACAGGGATGTCTCCCAGGCTTCAGCAGTGAGGCTGAGCCAGCCCCAGCTTCATTCCAGCCCCAACTTCATTCCAGCCCCAACTCAATTCCAGTCCCAGCTTCATTCCAGCCCCAACTCCATTCCAGCCCCAACTTCATTCCAGCCCCAACTCAGTTCCAGCCCCAACTCAATTCCAGCCCCAACTTCGTTCCAGCCCCAGCTCAATTCCAGTGCCAGTCCAGGACTGCCCCTGGGTCAGTGCTTCTTCCTCCTCCCTTAATTTTCCCTTTTTTCCCAGCCAGTTGTGTCCTCAGGCTCAGACAAAAGGACCACACTGCTTAGCTGCCCGCTCGGAGTGATGTGCAGAATCTGAGCAGGAATTTTTACGTGGCTGATCCCCCAATACAGACCCAAGACCTCCCTGCTTAAAAACAAAGCTGCTTGGAGGAGCTCACCAGCTGGATGGTGCCGCTCGGGAGCTGCTCCCATCGGCTTTTCCAGGACAGACTTCAGAGCAGGAAGGAGATGGCACAGTGAGGGGTAATTACTGTGTCCCCCCCTTCCTCTCCCCGAAAAAACCCCAAACCTCATTACCAAATCAGTTCTGTGTGTGAGACCTCTTGTAGCCCAGACGAATATCCCCCCTGGGCTCAGCAAAAGTTATCTCCTAGGATCAGGTGAAATATGCACTTCGGGTCCTCTTTTGATAGTTTCCTATCTGTGGTTTTCAGACAAAGGCCCCTAAATCCACATTTTAGACAAAGACTCGGATTTCTGGTGCCTGTGCTGTCCTCAGCTGGGATCATTGGAGGCGCCGAAAGCAAAGGGAGCAGCTGTCTGGAGCCCTCCCTGCCCTCACCAGTGCTCAGGAGAACTGGAAAGCTCCTCTCCTCCTCTAATCAAGCTGCACACGGACTTCCTGACGGCAAAGTGGCATCCAGAGGCTCAAGACCCCATTAGTTTTATGGGTTTTCTGGTGTTCTCATGGTGTTCCTCTTCTCTGCCTGGTTTACATGGTACTCCACTTCTTTGCCTTTCTGGAGCAAGGTCACATGTGGTTTATACAAAATTATATATATAAAAATTTATATTATATAAATATTATATTATATTATATTATATTATATTATATTATATTTTTTTCAGTAATTCCAAGGTTTCTCCATCACTCCATTCTGCTTCATCCCCAAATACACCATACATTTCTCTGTTTCAGTTCCTTGAGTTACAGGTTTAGGTGCTAAAGGAATAATTATTACTGGGGTATTATAAAAAAAAAAAAAGGTGAGACTTTTGGCCACAGGTGATTATAGTTTCTGCAGCTGACTAAACCAGCGTCCCATAACTGACAGAGGATAATGGATTTAATAAATAGCTCTGATTAAGTCTGCTGTTATTTTTAAATAATTTCAAAAACTGTTACTCTAATCCCTCCGTGGCTGGCAGAAAAGATGCTGCTTAGAAGGTAAAATTAGCTCCTTCCTGTTCAGCCCGGTGTGGAGTTACAGGCATCCTGTGGTTTTCTGGGGCATCCCCTTCCACCCCCTGCCTAATGGACACCAGCAGCTGCCTCTGGCAAGGGGGAAAGGGCTCCCACAGCTCCCACTCTTGGCTCTTCCCCTTCCCAGGGCTCTGGAGCTGATGGGATAATCTGTTGGTGTCACACTTCATGGTGTTATCATCTTTACAAGCTCTCTTTCTGCACAGCAGTTCCCTCCTCCTTAATTCCCAGGGGATTCCCAGCTCTGCCAAGCCCCTTCATCAATAATTATAGGTCTCTTTCAGAGGATACGCATGTGGCTTTTATTTTATTTTTTTTTTTTCAGCACCTAACTTTCTGAGTGAGTAACCCCTGGCTGGAAAAAAAGCACTGAAGAACACCTTGCCTTTAAAACCATCACACAGAGGGACAAGTTTTCTGGTCCACGTAACCTCATGGAAGTATTAGGCATGAGTAGTCTGTTTGCTCATCCAAATAAAAACTCCCAGCAATCCTGAGCTGGGATCAGAGGAACAGAGCTGTCCCACAGTGCAGCAGAGTTGGTATTGATCAAACCCACTTTAAGGAGCCAAATTCCCAGAATTTGGGCGAAGATCAAGCTTCTTGGAAGAAAGGGTTCCCTTCTCCTGGTGCCACCTTATCAGAGAGTGATGATCCTGTCCTGGTGTGTTCCTGTACAGATGGCAGGGATGAGGCACTGGGCTGGGAACCAGTTTGCTCTGACCTTCCATAACTGCTGGCAACACAAGATGTGATTTGGGTCTCCCACCCCCCTGCCTCTCCTCCTTTCTATCAGCTCTAATGATCCCATGGACACAGCAGGAGCCATTTCAGTCAAACTGATGGAAAACCACAGTTCTCCCTTTATTATATTTGTTGTGGATTGCTTTGCCTTGGAAGGAGCTGTGTGAACCACGGCTCCCTGGCTGCAGAGGAGGAGGGGGAGAAAAGCAGAGGAAAGGGGAGAAAAGCAGAGGATGGGGGAGAAAAGCAGGATCACTTTTTTGAAGCTGCTACACTCAATTAGGGGAAGCACCAAACTGCACTTTGAGCCTCGGAAAATCCATCTGCAGAGCTCAGCTTTGCCTCTGGCTCAGCAGTAAGACAGGGATAACAATAAATCCCTTCTCCCACCTTCTGCATGTCCTGATTAGATAGACTGGGGGCTGTCACTTATTCTGTGCCTGGCACAAAGCATCCTGATTCAACCTGTGGCTGCTGCATGAATAGGACTGGAATGAACCTTGTGGTCACCTGGCTGCCTTCCCAGCAGGAACCAGTGCTGCCTGTGGGCTTGGTGCTTCTTCCCCCCAGGATCTTGCACTGGGAGGATGCAGCCCCACTGGAAAAGGAGGAATTTCCAGGCTCCATCCCTGCCACACCTGGGATTTGCCCTGCATCCACCTCTACAGCTGGTTGAGGAACCTATCTGGGTATTTTTTTGGTAACTGATAACTGAAATTAATTTGTTGGTGTTCACTTAATGGACTACATTGGAGCTGATGGTGAAAATACGCTGTCTGGTTGCAGGCATTCGGGGGGTTGGCAGGAATCCCTCACCTTGCTCCTTCTGTGCCTGGTGAGCTTTTCCTTCCACAGAGGGATTGCTCTGACCAGCTGCTGTGGCCATGAAACCCCCCATGCTGGAGCCTGAGCTGTTCCTGCCTTGTCTCACCCCACCATGGAGATGACATGAGCTGACATCTTTCCTGAAGCATGGAATGGGGGTAAACCTATTAAAGAAGTGTGAAAAAAATCAACAGGGAGAAACCAGGGCTTTTCTCTCAGGGCTGGTACTTTCAAATCTGCCGCCAGGCACAGTCCAACTAACCCAAAATGGATTTTTATTTTTTTTTTCCTTCCAGTGGTTGTTCATTTCCCATGGGACAAATATCAACCTGCCCATGGGGTTGAAAGCAGTCCCACTCCTGCTCTGCCTGCTCGTGGGGCTAAGTGTTCTGTGGTGCCACATCTCATACCATCAGTGCCACCTCTCATGCTATCATCTGAAGCCAAGGCTGGGGAAGGGGTTGCTAATCAATTTTCATGTGTTTTTCTCTCCCCATCCTATCCCTCCCTATGCTGGCAGTGCCAGAGCAACTGAACAGGATGAGTCTGATGCTGCCTGGCAGCTGGGGAGGGAATGGAAAGGGCAGAGAAGGGAAAGAGCAGCCCAGGATAACGATAAACTCCTTGCAGCCTTGTTTCACATCCATATCCTGCAGCAGGACCCTGGGCAAGAGAGTTCTCCATGCAGAGGAGCAAATTCTGGGGGCTGGCCTGGGCAGGAGGCTGCCCCCACTTCTCTCAGGGTGTGATTTGAAGCCAATTTAATTAAATTGCTTGGCAAGGTTGTGAGGACTCATCTATTCCAGCTTGACCCAGGCCTGTTTTGATTTAGCCTTGGCTGATTAGGAGTTAATCGAAACAAACTGCTCAGAAAACAAAATTAGAGGGTGCACACTAACTTTTGCACCAGATTAGGCTGAATTAAAAAGCAATTGAAATGTAATTTCCCTGTCTCCAGCAGCCAAGGAAGGAGATAACACAACCAGTGGCAATTTGAAACTTCAAAACACAGCATCTGGCATTAGCACAACTGGCTTTTTGGTGCCCACAAACAACATATTTATCTGAAGGCTTTTTCTCGACACCCCTATCCCCAGCATCTTTCTCACCAAGCTTGGTACAACTCGTTTTATTTGCCTTGGGAGGGAGAATTGGTACGACCCCAGGATTTGAATCCCATCACTTAAAGCCTCCTGGGCATTGCACAGAATATTTCCAGAGGTATTTCCATACTGGAAGAGCTGCAAGAGGAGAGGTGAGAGGGGTGGCCTAGGCAGGAGGGCAACTCAGGAGGGAGAGTAGGTCAGGAGAAGACTCTCCCACCCCCAGATCCTTCTCCAGGTGCATCCAGGTGGCCATGGCACAGGAGCAGCTGGAGGTAACGGGGAGGCTGCCCTGGGGAGAGCCAATGGGAGAGAGGAGCTGAGGGGAATGTGGCTCCATGGGGGCAATAAAAGAGGAAGGCGAAGGTGAGGGGGGTATGAGAGAGATTTGAGGTGAGTGGTTTTCCTCTTCTTTGGGGTGGCTGCTTCCCCTCTTTCCATCCTGGGATGAGTTTGGGGCTGTTGGTTGAGCTTTGCTGGCTGCTTGGGTTTTCTGCTTGGCTGTGGTGAGTGTGGGGGTTTCGGTGCAGCTCTGGGCAGGTGGAAGAAGCTTCCCCAAAAGGTCTTCCCTTTTGGGGGAGTTGTTTTTCTTCTCCAGGAAGGGAGGCTGGAGGAGACCTTGGGGTTTGAGTGTAGGGTTTAAGGCTATGGGTGTCATTGGCTTGTCCTGGTCCTTCTGGGAGCTGGGGGAGCTGTGTTGGGGTAACAAGGAGATGGTGCTGGTGTCCTGCCTTGGGTGCTGGGGAAATAGAGAGGAGACCAAAAAGAAAAACCCAACCAAACCCTTGAACTTAAAAAGAGGGAATAAGGGAAGCTCTTAAGAGGTTGATCTGAGCCACAGGTGTTGGCTGTGAGCCTGGAGGGAAGGTGAAGATGGGGGCTGATCCCACAGAGTCTGTCTGTGCCAGCCTGGCTTGAGGGGGCCTGGGGTGGTGCCTGCTCAGACAGCACAAACACAAAGCCTGACTGAAGGTTTGTCCTTGGCTTTATCTGTGTGTCTGTGGTAACAGAGGCTTAGAAATGTTGTTGCCTCTCCCTGTTTAATGTTTTTCACTGGAGAACTCAGCTGAATGTGGTCACTTCATCCAACTACATCTGGGCTTGTGACTTTCCTGCTGGGGAGGGCTCTGGTAGAGGAGGAGGTGAGAGGGTGGGCTTGGTTGTGGCTATCCTTAAGCATCCTTAAGATGATGCTTCTGGAGGCAGGAGGCCTCATCAGGCTTTGTCTCTGTCTAACCTAAAAACCCTGGGATGAGAACTGAAGGATGCTGGTGTTCCTGTGACCATGAGGAGTGGCACATCCAGCTTCCCCAGGGGACTGCAGAAGCTGTAATTTTTGGAGCCTGGTGTTAAGTGGTGGCTTCTTGTGCTTGCATTTAGCTCAGTGGCTCAGCTGCAATGTCTGAGGATCCTGCTGAGCTCTGCTTAGGGCTGGGGACCTCCAACCTCTTCCTTGCTGGGGGAGAACTCGTGCAGAGGTTGTTGGGAGGAGCATGGGGGGATCCTAGACCCCTCTGTGGATGGAGGTGGTGTGGTTGTGACCTGACACTGCTCTGTCCTGATTTCCCCCCCCCCCCCAAAAAAAAGCACGTGGAAGCTTTCAGCTGGTACCTCTGGGACCTGCCAAGATGCCTGTGGGGTCTGAGCTCAGTGAGAGGATGAAAAAGTTCAAGAACAAGGGCAAGGATGCAGCTGTAAGTACCCTTTGGGACACCCCCGGAAAATGTCCCCCACTGGGGCTTTGCCTGGAGGCAGGAGCTGATGTGAAGGTTTCTAAAGGACAACTGCCTCCAGATGTACCAGCAAGGGGGTGGGATGGTTCTGCCAGCAGTAATGCTGGGTTAACTTTGGAGATCTGGTGTGGATCTGGCTGGGATGGGAGGGATGTGGTGGGACAGTGAGTTTCGGGTGGGTGGCTGAGCTGTGCTGGGGAAGGGAGATGGTCCAGACCCTCCTGCTGACTTCTCAGCATCAGTAATCCCTGGGGAGAGGGTGGGGTATCAGACCTCAGCTTGCTTGAAGCCAGTAGAGGAGATGAGGGTTTGCCTTTCAGGTTCAGCAAATCAACTTTTAAGAACAGCCACTGGTTGCTGGTTCACTTGGCAGCCCTCTGGGGCTTGTCTTGGGGGGGACAATAGTCTTGTCCTTGGGGGACACTTAGGGACACTGCTGTCACTTGGGGACCTTTATGCTGTCCCGTCTCCTGTGTAACTCTCCAAGGAGCTGCCCAAGAGCAGATCAGATGCTGGCTCTGTGCCTTCCTCACCTGGGAACCTCGGGGTGGGGGGTGACAGAGCTGAGTGATGCAGGAATGGGGTGATGTGGATCCAGTGGGGATTTCCCTTCTGCCCCCCAGGCCCTGAGGAGACAGAGGGCAGAGGTGAACATTGAGCTGAGGAAGGCCAAGAAGGATGAGCAGATCCTGAAACGCAGGAGTATTTCTTTCAGCTTGCTGGATGGGAGTCTCTCTCCAGAAGACAAAGGAAATGAGGTGAGTACTGGGTTCAGGGCTGCAGCCCCCTCCTTGCGTGCTGGGTATCAGCTACCAGGGACCACCAACAAGTCCTGTTTAATGGCCAGTGCCATCCCTTCTTGCTGTGCCCGGTGCTGGGGAATGTCTGAGGCTGCCCAGCCCCTTTTCTGTTGTGTTTTGCATGGTGATGATGTCCCAGGTGCCTTCCCTCAATGGCAGGCAGGTAGAACTGGCTGGTGCTCCAGCCTGCTGGGAGCTGGTGAAGCTCCTGTCTGGCTGCTCAGTGAGTGGTAATTACTGAGCTGGCAGGGACTCTTTCCCTGCTTGATTATAAGGATGAGTTGCCTGGAAGGCTTTTGTGGATTCTCTTCCTCTGCATCATCTCAAAACTGCAGTTGCATAAAGAGCAGACATCGCTTGGGTATGGAGTGGTGCCTGGCTGGGGTCTAGACAGCTGACTGACTGCAGAGCTGAAACCACAGGGAGTCCCTCCTGACTCTGAGTCACTCCCTGTCACACAGATTGTTCAGCTGTCCTTGGAGGAGATCATTGGAGCTGTGAATGGGAGCAACACAGAGCTGCAGCTGCAGGCAACCCAGGCTGCCAGGTACCCTGCCTGCCCCAGGCTGGGAGGGAGGTGGCTGAGGGACCTGTGGTGGCTGCAGTCAGCAGAAGGCTCCTCTCTCTCATTGAAGAGCTTCCTGGAGACATGACAAAGAAGGAAGGAGCCTGGGAACACAAACTGCCCCAACAAACCTCTGCTGCTGCCTCTTTTGTGTCCTGTGTGTCTCCCTTGGTTCCATCACTCTCCTGGGCAGGGATTGGTGTGGTTGAACCCAACAGAGGAGTTTGCTGGGGGTTCTAGAGCTCCCCCCATCACTGTGCTGGGGCAGAAGCCGTGCTGGATCCCCCAGGAAACCAAGAGCCAAAGGCTTGGGCTGGAGAGCCCAGCTCTGCAAAGGTCACCACTGAAGAGGGCTGTCCCCAGCTGGGTGGGTGGAGGAAGGCTCAGAGGGTGCCATCATCACCTGGTTGGCAGCAGGGATGTTTCTGAATGCCCAGGAGAGGCTGCAGATGGGGCAGCCTGTGTGCTAAGGGGAACCAGTGCTGTGGCTTTGAGGACATCTCCTCATGGTGAGCTGCTCTTGCTTCAGCATCTTAGGTGTCTTCTGCAGAAGCTTTCTCCCATTCCCTGTGGCTGTTCCTCTGCTAGAGGGGTTGCTGACATGGGGATGCTGAGTAAGCAGCTCACAGATGTGCTGTGTCCCTCCCAAGCTTTTATGTGGCCCCAGAGTTATGGTCTGTGCTGGCACCACCCAGGGCTTCTCATGGCAGGCTCTCTGGTGTCCTCTCTTGCAGAAGGATGCTGTCCAGGCAGAAGGACCCCCCTATCAACCAGGTCATTGAGCTGGGGATCATCCCCAGGCTGGTTGAATTCCTGAGCCGTGGTGACAGTGCTCCTCTGCAGTTTGAAGCAGCCTGGGCACTCACTAACATTGCCTCTGGCACCTCTGACCACACCAAGGCAGTGGTGGAGGGTGGTGCTATCCCAGCCTTCATCTCCCTCCTGTCCTCCCCTCACATGCACATCAGTGAGCAGGCTGTGTGGGCACTGGGCAACATTGCAGGTAAGCAAAGGTCTGGGGACATGGCCAAACCAGTGCTGGGCAGCTAAAAATACTTATGTTCCTCCAGATAGCTCTGTCTTCCTGCAGCTTTTTTTCCCAGGCTGCTTCCCCTGTTGAAACCCTTCAGTCCCCTTTGGGACCCTGGGTTGGCTCTGCAAGAGGATTTTGACCAAAGCCAAGTGCAAGACTCCATCCTGCTGGGATGGTTTGACCACCCTCACAGTGTTGCCCTCCCATGAGGGAGAACAAGGAATGGGTTCTGTCTGGTTAACCAGCCCCAAAACAGCCCTGAAGGCTGCCTGGTAAATGCTCCCCAGGACAGAACTTCATAGTGGGTGGGTGGTGAGTGAGCCCAGACACCCAGCCCTGGGCTGTGGCTGCAGCTCTGAGTGCTCTTTGGTGTCTTTTGACTTGGAGAAATGCAACAAACCACCCATTTTCATCCCTACAGGTGATGGTCCTCTGTACAGAGATGCTCTTATCAATTGCAATGTGATCCCTCCCTTGCTGGCTCTGGTGTCACCTGTAACCCCAGTAAATAACCTTCATTTTCTTGACTTCCCAGCTCTTAATCACTTGGGTGATGGGAGAGTGGTGGCTCATCTTCTGCCTGGCACACACCAAGCTGGTCCTTAAAACCTGAACTGGTTTTAAGCTATAGATGAAGCTGGGGATGCCAAGCAGAGTCTTCAGGTCAATGTGGTGTCTTCCAGTCTTGACTTCCCTTCCAGCTTTGACTTTCTCAGAGTGGGGAACACAATGAAACTGGGGCAGGGCAGGTTTGCAGCTGGAAGGACTCGGCTTATCCTCCAGGCTTCCTCCTGCTGCTTTTTTTTTTTTTTTTTGGTAGCTCTAAACTGCTGAATGTGTGGCTTCTTTCTGCCCTTCAGAAACAGTAGCTACCCCACTGCCTTCCTGGGCTCTGGGGGGCAAGAACCTTCTCAGATGCAGGGGGTGGATTGAGCAGCTCTGAGGGGCTGTGCCAGCAGTGCTGATGCTTCCAGGTGTCCCAGCCTGGGTGTGACAGGAGGTGTATGCTTGTGTTTCATCCCCCTTCTTCAAACAAGCCTCAGCCTTTAAGGCTGCTACTGGAAAACATCTCCAAGCTGTAGGGACCAGAAGCAAGGGGCTACCTCGTGCTCCTTTGCTGCTTACACCTCCCTTGTATTTCAGGTTGGGTTCCTGAGGAACATCACATGGACACTGTCAAACCTCTGCAGGAACAAGAACCCCCACCCTCCTCTGGATGCGGTGAAGAAGATGCTGCCAGTCCTCATCTGCCTCCTGGAACATGAGGACAAGGAAATAATTTCTGACTCCTGCTGGGCTATTTCCTACCTGACTGATGGCTCCAATGATCGCATCCAAATTGTGGTGGATACAGGGATTCTCCCAAGGCTGGTGGAACTCATGGCCTGCCCAGACCTGATTGTTCTGGTAGGAAACTATCATCAATCTCAGCCTCTGGTCCTTTAATGTAGGGATATTCAAGAAGAGGGAAGGCAGGGCATGTGTCCTTACTGGGTATGGCCAGTGTGGTTTGCTGCCTCCTCAACCTGCAGCGTTGGTTGCTGGTTTGTCAAACCATTGCTGTGTCCCAGTTTGCTGTGGATGGTAGGCTGGATGGAGGCTCAGGGCAAAGTAGGAGGACCACAGGTCTCTAAATACAACAGTAACCATCCATGCTGCTTTCCTTACTTGAAGGATTGAAGCATTTAGTGAGGGATCTTGTTAGACTCCCTGCCATGTGTCTCTCGAGGTAAAGATTCTCCTCCACTCCTTTAATCTCTGTCCAGACTCCAGCTCTCCGTGCCATTGGGAATGTGGTCACAGGGACTGATGAGCAGACCCAGGCAGCAATAGATACAGGTGTCCTGGCTGTCCTGCCCCGTCTCCTGAGACATGCAAAGCCTACCATCCAGAAGGAAGCTGCCTGGACACTCAGTAACATTGCAGCAGGGCCTTCCCGACAGATCCAGCAGCTCATCACCTGTGGCTTGTTGCCCCCACTGGTGGAGGTGCTCAGCAAGGTAAGGATGGGTGCTGTGCTGCTCATAGCTGCTGCAGAAATGATGCTGAGGTCCATGAGGTCCATGATGCCTCCCTTGTGAAGCACTCAGGGTGCACCCAAGAGCCAGCTGAGGAGGTTCTTTCAAAGCTGTTGGGACAACCTGGGCACTCAGATTTGTGCCTTGTTAGCATGGCTTGGTGTCCACCCAGCTCTCCAGGTGGTGGGGAAGGTGGGACAGCCCAAACTGGACAGGGGGGAGGTGGCTTTTGTCACCTCACCACTGGTGGAGGTACTCAGCAAGGGAAGGATGGGTGCAGTGTTGCTTGTAGCTGCTGCAGAAATGTTGCTGAGGTCCATGAGGTCCATGATACCTCCCTTGTGAAGCACTCAGGGTGTGCCCTGGGGAGGTTCTTTCAAAGCTGTTGAGATCCCTGGAATAACCTGGGTACCCAGACTTGTGCCTTGTCAGCCTGGCTTGGTGTCCAACCAGCTCTCCAGGTGGTGGGGAAGGTGGGACAGCCCAAAGTGAATAGAAGGGAAGTGGCTTTTGTCACCTCACACTGATCTCAGAGGGATGCTAAAGCTTCGCTCTGCCCTTCCAGGGGGATTTCAAAGCTCAGAAGGAGGCAGTGTGGGCAGTGGCCAACTTCACCACAGGAGGAACTGTGGAGCAAGTGGTGGAGCTTGTCCAGTCTGGGGTCCTCAAACCTTTCCTCAACTTGCTTTTGGCCAAAGACAGCAAAACCATCCTGGTCATCCTGGATACCCTTTCAAATCTCTTCCTGGTAAGATCTCCTCTGATTTCTTGCATCCTTTGCCCAAAAGAGCAGCAAAACATTGAGCCCCTGGAACAGCTCCTGCAGCTCCTACTGATCCTGCAGGAGGAAGAGCTCGTGTTGTCTGACTTGTTCTTGAACACCCGTGGATTGTCCAGAGGGTTTGACAAAATTAAGTTCTCAAAGCCTTTTTTTTCACCTCCTGTGATTTTTTTTTTTTTTTTTTTTTTTTTTTTTTTTTTTTTTTTTTTTAGCCTTCCTCTGGGAAGGAAGAGCTTGGAGTTAATCCCCAAGCTGGGCAGAGGTGCAGGTCTGGCAGAAATGTGACTTCATGAAGTATTCCACTGAAATCAGGGGGTCCTGGGGGCATTTCAGCTCAGCTCCCTCCCAGCTCTCCCTTGAAAACCAATTTCTTGCAGCAACTTTGAACCAGTGGAATGGCTTTTGCAAATGAAATAGTGGGTGGCAGGTTACCCCTGCAGCTTCTCAATGTGCCTGGCTAAGGGCTGACTGGCTGATCTGGTTGGCAACCAAGCCACTGGCCAGTAATCCCAGTGGGGACTGGGATGTTTCCCATGCATAATTGTCATCTCTGGGGTCAGGTAGGGACAGGAAGGCAGGGACTGTGGTCCTTTGACTTGTAGATCTTGGAGCAAAGACCATCTCAGCCCTGTTAACTGATGGAAGGTTGTGTTTTCCTGCTTGGTTATCTGATGGTACAGGCTGCTGAGAAGCTGGGGCAGACAGAAAGGTTGTGTCTGCTGGTGGAAGAGCTTGATGGGCTGGAGAAAATCGAAGCCTTGCAAACCCATGACAACAACATGGTCTACAGAGCTGCACTGAATCTCATAGAGAAATACTTTTCTGGTGAGGTATGTGAGCTCTTGCTGTTTCTCCTCTGAAAATGTGAAGCTGGTACCCAGTGCAGTGAGGCACAGGCTTTCAGGATGCTGAAATGGGTTTCTGGAGGAGCCCTGTGTGTGTCTGTTGTAGTTGTTGCAGCTTGTTCCAGCTGCTATCAAAGGTCTGTAAAAGCTGATCTGTCAACTGATGCCTTCACCACAGCTGGGGATGCTGTGATAGCATCTTGCTCCTGGAATTCAAACTGGCATCAGCTGGAGTTACTGATAAGAATACCAAATGTGGAGAAGTTTCCTCCTTTGGAGGTGAGCTGGCTTCTCCCTGAGGATGGAAGCCTCCTCCTCCTCAGCTGTTAACCACACTCAGGTTGCACTGGGATTAACTGACCCTTCTTATGCTGATGAACTTGTGGAAAAAGAGACAAGGACACCAGCCAGAAGTTGCCAGAGCCCCATGGCTGTCACAGAGGCTTGGTCTTGGCTTCAGTCTCCCAGATGGGGAAGCATCAGGGAAGGGGTTTAGCAGTTTTGCAGAGCTGAGGCTCAGCCTGGATGTGAAGTGCAGGGAGCACAGGGCTGGGTTAGTCCTCTGCCCAGAACCCAATCTGCAGGATGTCCCTGCAAGAAGGTGTGGAGAAAAAGCTCTCCTGGCACCTTCCTGAGGGGCTGGATGCTGGGGGAGCATCTCTGCAAAGAAGTCCTGGCTTGTGCTGTTCCAAGCAGGTTATTTAATTTGAATTTGGCCCCTCTGGCCACTGCCTTCTGTCTCTGGGCTTGGCTACTTTTTGTGTGCAAGCTGCAGGGACACTGCAGCTCCTCTGTGCCATGAAGATGAGGACTTGGTGTGGCCTTCAGTGGTCCTGTTAGAGTGAAGCTGATCTTTTTTTTTTTTTTTTTTCTGCTGTAACAAGCTGTTTGGTTTTATTTTTAAACAAAAGTAAAATTGCTGCTGTAAGATTCTGCTAGGCAAAATTTGGGGTGAAAAGCTGAGGTTTATTAAAGTACAGAACTTTGGAGTATTGACTGTCAACTTCCTCCTAGGAAAATGAAGAGCTCCAGCCTGGGACTGGGGAAGATGGACTGTATAACTTCTCAGTGAAGAAGCAGAACTTTGACTTCTGAAGATATGAAGCACTACTGAGGTCTTAGCTGGTGGGTGAAGGTGTTTGGGTAGGGCTCAGACATCCAAAGCAAGATGCTGAGTCCTTTTAGGTCTTGAAACTTCAATAAATTGAACTTCTGGCTTTGTATGTCTTGCTTTTTTTTTTTCCCCCCCCCCTCCCCCAAGTTGCTGTTGCAGTTACTCTCCCATAGTGCCTGAAGGACCTGCAGAAATGTATTTGAGCTCCTGGGCCTCTTTTCTGGCACAAATTCCAGCCAGAAACTTTCTGCTCTCTGCATTAAGCTGCTGGAGATCAGGGTGTTCCTGCCCCATCCATCTGGGTCTCTTTGCTTGTTTTTAAACTTCTAGGCTTGGCTTTGGAGTAGTTGAAGCAGCTCTGAAAAGCTGTCCAAGAGGTGTTCCACCATTCTGCAGGTGAAAACACCTCCTTGGGGGAGGAGAGGCTTCTGGTAGAGAAGGCAACTCACCAGGGGGAGAGGGGATCACTGCCATCCCTGTGTGCTGCTTCCCCTGGAAATATTGGGGTCTGGGCATGATAACTGCTGCTCCTCTGGCAGCAAGGCTGATGGAGGCAGCTTTTGCCATGGGCTTTAATTCCTTTCCCACTGCAGCTTCCCAGATGTTATCCCCTAGCCTGGAGCCCATCCATCTGGCTCTGCCTGGAGCTGCCCCTCAGTACTGAGGAGCTGGTATTTCAGGTTCCCAGCTCACTGCCCCTTCCTGAGAGGAGCTTTTCCCTCTTTCCCAGCCTTCCAGCTTTGGTCCCTGGCTGCAGAAGGTGAGGACAGAGTTGATGTGGCTCTTGCAGCAAGTTCTGGTGTCCTGGGGCAGGTTCTGAGCTGCTGGACACTGCTCCATCCTTGGAGTGCTGATAGGTGGGGAAGGTTCTGCTGAGACCCTTCAGTCCCAGGAGGTTTTTTTCAGCTACCTTAAGGGCTCTGATCTATGCAAGATGAGGGGGGCAGATTCCTACCTGCTCTGGGGCTGGGGGAGAAGTCTTAAAAAAACAAAAAAAACCCACAAAACAACCAAAAAACCAACCTCTGGGTGGGTTTAGGGTTTCTGGGTGGGTTTAGGGCTTTGCTTCTTGAGCTGCAGTGAGAGGTGATGTGCCATGTACCTTAATCTGAGGGGAAAAGCTTCTCTCCAGGAAGCAGAACCTCTCCTTCCACCCTGGATCTGTTGATCAGAGGATTTAGGTATTTCTCCTCCAGGCCATCAAAGAAAAAAGGGAGTTGTGAGTTACAGTTTGGTTGTGCCCTGGGTGCCAGGGCTGGGTGTCACTTATTTAATGTCCAAATGCTGCAGGGGGTGTATTGCAAAGTGCTTCTTATTTTTATTTTTTTTTTTTTTTTTAAGTCTAAAGCTGTGCACTTGAAACTGTGCTAAAGCAATGCCTGAAACATGGAGCAAGTGCCTCTGGAAGTCCTTGGTGGCCGTGGGTGACAGGAAGGGCTCTGGGGGGGCTGTGTGAAGGTTCCCAGTGCTGATGGGGCTGGCACAGCACCTGGAAAGGGTTGGATTTCAGCAGGGTGAACGAATCTGAGGCTGATGCTGCTTCAGTGTAAATGGAGATGAGGACAGGAGCTGGGCTCCACACAGCTCCCTCCACTCTAGTCCAGGGCCCAGCAAAGTCCAAGGTGGCTTTTCCCAGGGCAGTGCTGTCCCTTAGTGCCACTGCTGATGCTCTGCTTCCTTAAAGCAAAGCAGAATGAGGGAGGGTAAAGCTATTGGACTTTCCCCCTGCATTTGTGCTGGAGGTGGATGGTTTAGGCAGGGTCCTGGGACCAAAACTGCTCATTTTTCCCCTTCCCATCCATCAGCTGCAATAAAACAATGTCCCTGGGTGTGACAAGGAGTTAAAAATCCCATTGTGTGGGCAGTCCTGTGCTGCAGAGAGGAGAAGAGGGGATCCTGCAGGAGCTGGAGAACCAGACCTGGAATTGGGGAAGGTGCTGCTGAGCTGTGGGGGTCTGAGTGACCTCCAGCCCCCTGCTTGCTGGGAGCTGCTCCCCTCTCATGGCCCCCAACTCCCCTTTTCCTGCCCAGGGCACAGGATGAGGCCACTTTGGCTTCACTGCTCTGCTCCCAGGGTTTGGGGCCACCTGGTTCTTCCAGAGGGATGGGATGGAGCATCCATGGGGAGCAGGGAGGATGAGCTGCTGCTGGGCTGCTTCCCAAGAGCAGCTCAACCTCCCTGCAGAGATGCATTAAAAAAAAAAAAAAAAAAAAAAAGGGTGGCTTGGGGTTTTTTTGTAATTAAAGCATCCTGGCCCCAAAGGAGTGTGGTGATGGCTGCTTGGTCCCACTGGAGAGCTGGAAAAGGTGCTGCTGGGATCCATGGTGGCCATTTTCCCTGAATTGGGACACAATAAGCAGGAGCACATGAAGTGAGGTGTCTCCTGAAGCATTTTTATGCTTAAATTGTTTCCTACAGCCCTGGGTGCACCCCGCAGCCTCCCCAGCAGAGCAGAGGCTCAGGGCTGGATTTCCAGGAGCGGGTGGGAGGAGGTCCTGAGGGTGTCCTGAGGCTGCAAACCTGGAGCAGGTTTGGGGAAGGGAAAGGAGATGGATGGTGAGGAGGAAGAGGAGGGGACAGAGATGGTTTGGGGTGAGTTTGGTGTCCCCGTGCAGGGTCCATGAGAGAGGAGGAGAGGTTAGAACAGCGCTGCACTGGAGCCAGGCTGAAGGATTTGGGGGTGTTCAGCCTGGAGAAGGCTCCAGGGAGACCTTGGAGCAACATCCAGTGCCTGAAGGGGCTCCTGGAAAGCTGGGGAGGGCCTTTGGACAAGGGCAGGGAGGGGTGGGTTGAGGGGGAACGGTTTTGAACTGGAAAAGGGGAGATTTGGGTGAGACCTTAGGAAGAAATTCTTCCCTCTGGGGGTGCAGAGATCCTTGCCCAGCTCCCACCCATTCCCGGCGGAGCTGGAGCTGGAGCAGGGGATGGAGCTGGAGCTGGGGATGGAGCTGGAGCAGGGGATGGAGCTGGAGCTGGGGATGGATGGAGCTGGGGATGGGAATGGATGGAGCAGGGGATGGAGCTGGAGCAGGGGATGGAGCTGGAGCTGGGGATGGAGCTGGAGCAGGGGATGGAGCTGGAGCAGGGGGTGGAGCTGGGGATGGGGATGGATGGAGCAGGGGATGGAGCTGGAGCAGGGGATGGAGCTGGAGCTGGGGATGGATGGAGCGCGGAGCCACCTCCCCCCCGCGCCTCCTCCCGCTCGCTAGGGGGCGCTGTGCCCTTCCCCGCCCAGCCGTTCCCTTCCCCCAATCCCGACCTTCCCATCATGGCGGCTCGGCGGGGGCCGCGCCGCGCTCTTACGTCACCACCCCCTTCGCGTATGACGTCAGAGTGAGGAGGGCGGGGGGGAAGTGGGCGGGGCCAAGCAGCGCTCCGCGGCCGGGCCGGGCCGGGCGGGTCGGTCCTGGCGGCGGCGAACGGTGGAGGAAGGAGGAGGAGGAGGAAGAGGAGGAGAAGGAGAAAGAAAAGGCCCGGGGAGCCAACGGCCTCGGGGCCCGCATGGCGGGGGGGGGTGAGGCCGCCGGGTGATCGCGGCGCTCCCGCTGCTCCTCGCCGCGATGTCGAATCCCGCGACCCGCCGGAACGGTTCCAGCATCAAAATCCGCCTCACAGGTAACGGGGAGCAGGCGGCGGGGACGTTCGGGGTTCTTCCCCCAACCTTAAGGCCCGGGAATCCCCTCCCTTTGGGCCGCCCCCTCCCCGGCCTGGCGCTGGGAGGGGATTCCGGGCCCGAGTCCGGGGGCTGTGGGGAGGGGTGAGGGGGGGGAGGCCGTGGGGTGGAGAGGGCTGGGACCGAGCTCCGATGGTCCCTTAACTTTTATCAGCCGGTTTTTTCCAGTCCCGCTGCTCCCTCTGTGTCCCGCCGGAGCCTTTCTTAATTCTTTATTTGTATTTTTTTATCCTGTACATCCCCCCCCTCCCCCATTTCAGTGCGGGGCTGCTTCAGTCCTGACAGAAATTGGGGAGTGGGGGGGTTGTGCCCCTCCTGCCAGACCCCACCTACTCCTTTTTGGGGTCTCCCCACATGAGGGAGGTCCTTGTGTCCCCCTCTTCCAACAAACCAGAGCACCTGGGGGTTCTTCTGCACCTTCCCCATGGGAGTGGTTCCGTGGGACCCCCTCACCCTGCCCTGCTTTGGGGTCTTTTCTTCCCTTTCCTCTGGCAGTGGGGGTGTCCCTGTTACCCCACCCTCCCTCCAGCAACCCAGAGAGCACCCTGCTCCTTCCCAGGCTCCCTCCTACTCCTTCCCCAGGAGCATTTCCAGCGGAAATTTCCTTCCCCACAGACTGAATTTCTTAATTTGCTTCATTTTCCTTGATACCCCCCACACCCACCCCCTCAGCCTCCCATGTGCCAAGGAGGAGAGCTGTGTTGCTATTGAGAAAATGTGCATGGAGTTGCTTTTAGGTGTTTTTTTATTTTTATTTTTTATTTTTTTTAGGACTCGGGGTATTTTATATTTTTTTTTGTCTCCCCCCCTGCTTCCACACGAGTTGCTCTTGCTTGGCAAATCACTCACCCAACTTTTGAAGTTCCTTCCCCCCCAAACTGGGTGTGTGTGTCTGTCTGTCCTGCCCTCTCCCTCTGAGCCCTTGGCCAGGATGCACCTATGGATAAACCAGCTCTGGATTAAATCTTCTGGAAGCTGCTCCAGCCAATGCCAAGACTGCTTCTTTAGGGGGAAGAGGCACAGTTGCTGCTTCTCGAGGCTGCTGTGTCCATTATTAATAAATAAGGCCCAATCCAAGTCTTTCCGAGGCAACAAGTGGGTGCTTGGAGATCTGTCAGGCTGAAGGAGCCACGATGCTGCTCAGAGTCACTGGCACTGATCTATATAGAGCTATTTGGGTGCATAAAACATTGTCAAATCATGAGAAAATGGTTAAACTTCAGTTACAGGTTAACTTGCTTTTGGCATAGAGTACAATCAGTCAGAGGCATCTCTTAAATATTCTGCTTTTCCATTAATCCTTTTTTTTTTAAATTATTATTCTGCACTGCTTGTGCTTTAGAAGAACCCAAGTTTGTGGAGATAATGTTAATCTGAAAATCCTTTTCTTGGATGTGCGAAGGCTGTAAATATTTTTAGAGGGTATGGATGATGTTTGATCTGAAATTAGTTTTGTGGTGATGTGTACTAAATGTCAGCTCAGTCATTACTGTGGCTTATTTTTCTGCAAGTCCCTCAGTAAAACTGTTGTGAATTGAGTAACTTACACAGTGGTTGTAGCTCTTCTTCTGAGGATGGTGTTTGAGTATCAGACAGAAGCTGTTGGTTTTGATTTTTAAAGGATGAATGCTGCTCCAAAATGCTTTCTTACTTTTAGCATGCACTCATCTAGCTGAGACCCTTGTCTGGAAGTTTAGTTTCTTGAGCAACTCGGTGGAGTATTTTATTTTTTTTTAAATTCTTTTTATTGAAAAAATCTGCTTGCTCTAACACATCCTCTGTTTTTACGAGCAGGAAATTTGGGTGGTGTGACAAAAAATTACTGTATTTAATAAAAAATAAATTGCTTTGGGAGAGGTTTAGCCTTTGAATCATTAGGCAATGCCATGTTCCTGCCTTTGCTGGAGACCAGCCTTCTGACTTACCTGTTCCAAAGAGCTGTAGCTAGCCTGGCTCTTGTTTTCTTACCTGTTTTGCTGTTAGGAGATTTGGGCAGATTTAAATCAAGACAGAGGACTTCTTCTGTTATGTTTTACTACCTGCATTGTGTTTCCTGTGATTAGAAACCATTTATGCTTTGCAGTACTGAAAATAGCTGTGTAAACACCACTTAGGCTGAAGGTGCCTCCGAGCCTTACTTTGTAAAGGTGGTAGAATCTTCCCTGCTTTTTAAAAGACCTTTTTTTTTTCTTTTCCTCATCCATGGGAAAGGCATTTAGATCAGCAGCATATTGGGATTATTTATGTGAATATATCTGGAAGCTCTGGATCCCCTGGTGGTCGTCAGAAATGATCTTCCAGGTTACACAGGCTGGGGTCAGTCCTGTCCTCATACAGACTGTAACCAAGTAAATGGCAAATAGCCTGTCCTGTTCAGAAACAGATTAAAAACAATGTTAGCAAGTCATTTGGATGGCAGGTTAAAGTGACTTGGCATCCTGTGGATCTCCAACATGCTCATCTCTCCTCCTATCTCAGCTTCTCCAAAAGCCTCTTCCTCCCACTTTCATCACTGCTGGCAGTGGAGGAGCCAGAGGTGTCTTCTGTTTCATGGCCTTGGCTCTTGCTGCTTGGAGCAGTTTTAGGCAAAGGTAAAATGTTGTTACGTCCCTGGTCTCTCTGCATTGGTGTGGTCGTCAGTGAAGTGCAGCAGAGTTATCAAAATAAGGATGGAAATAATGATAAAGTGAACACTTGAAAAGGCTGCTCGGGATCTGCTGGGTCAGGGAGGAGCATGAGCCATAGGCCAAGAGACTTTGGTGGGGCTTGTGACTCTCTTTTCTCTGATGGGCTTCTCCAAAACCTTTGTTTGCTGCTGCATCACTGCTCCCTGAGGAAGTTCCAAAGGGTTCATCATCTCCAAGGCACACCTCTTCCTCAGACATATAACCCAGGAGAAGTCCTGAAAAATGCAGTCTCATTGTGCTGGTGTCAGGGAGGTTTCCATTCCAGGGCAAAGGTTGCAGGTGGAATTGGAAAGACTATGAAGTGGGCTAAACTTGGCACTTTTCTATCATGAAAAAAAAAAAAAAAAAAAAAAGCTGCAAGTTGTGTTCTGGCTTCATCAGTCCTGGCTTTTTCAGTAGTGTCTCAGCTGAGGTGTTAAAAGCTGGCTGGCTCCTGCTACCATTGTGGAACTGAGCAAAGATTGGGAAGGAAAAAGCATTAGTTTAAACTTTATGGATCACTTGATGGGTAGAGCAGGAAGGAGGAGGATCTGGTGTGCAGGGCCAGATGGGCTTGTCAAGGACTGATGGCCAAACCAGTTTCTTTAACAGAAAAGCAGGAGCTGGTATAATAGGAGAATAGAAATGATTGCAGGCACCTCACTGAGCAGGGCTCAGAGTACTCCGAAGTGTAACAATTCACTGCTGGGCAGACCACTGCTGGGAGGTGCTGGACTGCTGGTTTTGGGTGGGGATTATAGGTGGGAGCTCTCCCAGGTGTGAAGTGGAGGAACACGAAGTGTCAGAGGCACTGGGGAGGAGTGAGGAAGATGATGAAGAAGGAGGTGGGTTCTGTGAGGTGAGCGGAAGGGTCAGAGGGGATTTTTAGGCACCAGATTGGATTGCTGGAGGCAAGGTGGTGGTGCTTGGCAGTGGAAAAGACAGAGAAAGAAGAAAGAGGTGATGCAGACAAGTCTCCTGAATGCCACTTTCAGTTCACTGTGGTCAGCACAGTTTGGGGAAGTCCTGTCTGCAAAACCTGAGCAGTTAGTAGCTGGTAAACAGATGGATTTTTTTTTTTTTTTTTTTTTTTCAATAGACATTTAGAATTTAGGGAATGGATGAAAGAATACAGCAGCTTCAAGTTGAAAATGAAATATTATCTTAAAAGGCATGTAGGATTGTTACAAAAGCACAGGTTAAAATGTGTCACAAATGCCAGTATGTTTGACTTACCTTTCATGACTAATGGACTGATCAATGCAGCAAAGTTAACTGACAGATCAGAAGCAACTCTAAAAGTGGTGACCTGACCAGTTTTGTGTCTCGTGTTCAGAAACAATGAATGTCTGTATCTCTGTATCAGACACTGGTAATACTTCATAGGCTGGCTGTAGTTTTATGCTGGTTGCAGGCAAAGGGCACTGGTGCAAGAAGAGAGAAGCAGCTCATCCCAGCCTGCCTCAGCATTTGGAATTCCATATTGAGCCAGTTTCATGCCATGGGGAAGCAGCAGTTTTAGTAGCTCCCAAGTTCTTTTCCATAGTAATCTGGGAGCATGGTGAAATCTCCATCTTGTTATTTTCTCCCTGTAAGGATTTTCTCTGCTCCACATCTTTTGGGAAGGGGTCGTTTTTTGGGTTGGAACTCAACACTGAGCTTCCCCACAGGTTTCCTGTGTGATGCTGAGTGGGGCCTTTTGGCTTTCTCTGCTCCTCTTCCCCTTTTGTGTTAGGAAGCAGTAGTGTTGTCAGGAAGGTAAATCTGTGGCTGTTCAGAGGCCCTTGGGTAGGATGGCAGAGAGGCTTGGGGGATGTAACTTTAAAAAAAAATAAAATAAGTAAATCTTGCTGTCATGAGGGGAAGTGGGGAGAGCCTTTGCAGGCAGCCAGCTGGCATCTTTGGGCTGCTGGAGTGGGAATCCAAAGAGCAGCCTTTTCCTCTGGGCAGGCCATGGGGAGTGAGTCTCCTTTTTTTTGTTTCTCCCAGTAAGTCAAAGCTGTGCCAGCACCATTGTCCTGGTGGAAGTAAATTAGATCTCCAAAAAGAGTTTGTTTGAATGTCCCCCTCAGGAAGGGAAAGTAGAAACAATAACTACTTTATTCCTAATTTGAAACTTTCTTTTCTCAAGTCGAATGTATTCATATAAAGAAATTCAGTCTGGGATGTGGCTGTGAAGTTACTTAATGATTTTTTTTCCTCTTTTATTCAATACTACCCACCAGTCTAAGACCAGTTTTTTCATCCATTTCCTTAAACAGCTTTATGACATGTCTAAATTTTTGTGGCATCCTCCTTTCTCTTGGAGCTGTGAAATAAGACATTAATACCTGGTTAATATAAGCAGTGTTTCTAATTTCTCAGTGAGGAAGCTGATTTTTGCAGTGTGATGTGCTGGGTAAGTGACCTCATCCTGACAGCAACTGAGAGACTGCTGAAACTCCTGCTGTAAAAAAAGATAAAGGAGACCCTTGGGTTGCTTCTGGAGCTGGCTCGAGGTGTGTGTGGTAGGTCCCAGGGAATGGAGAAGTATTGCAGGGAAATACCTGCTCTGTAGCTGGGTTTTGAAGGTTTCCCTGGCTTGTTGCCCAACTTGAAGCAAGTCCAGTTGAGATGCTTAACACTGGATTAATCTGGTTGGATTGCTTGCTGCTATTTATGGCTCCAGACTTAACTACTCACTCAGCTGCCTTGTTGGCTTGGGCAGTGGTGGTGGTGGGATGGGGCAAAGTGGTTTAGAAAATGCAGCTGAATGGGTCAGTGCAGTGCACTTGTGAAGTTTAGGTACATGCACAGCAGAGAGACCCATTTAAGACTTGAGTGACGAGTATTAAAAAAAAAAAAGGGGGGGGGCTGGAAGTGTCAGTTGCAGCTGCCATTTTTCCCCTAAATTAGGATTTTTTAAAATTTTGTTAGGTTTTTCCATTATGATTCCTCTGGAAATGGTCAAAACATACTGTGAAAAGGACCAAATTCTGGAATATCAGAATATCTGGAATATCAGCTTTTACCTGTAGTAGTATTTGCTACTTCACATGGAAACTGATGCTGATTTATTCTCCCAGCATGGAACGAGCTCATATTGCCCTGTTACAGAAAAGAATCTGGGTTTTCCCACCTTCTGGGGACTGGGAGAGAGATGAGCTCTTGAGTCTTGAGATACTTGTTGACAGCCACAGGACACAGCTTCTCCTGCCCTGGATCTTTTTGGGTTTTGGGATATGGATCTGTGTCCAGGTCCTCAGTGCCTCAACGCCTCCTCCTCCGCTGCCGGTGACAGCGCCACAGTTGAGCAACTTCCAGATAGCATCTCACCTTCTGTATCATTTTTATGGGAAAGCCTGGAGTTAAACCTGCAGATATTCAACATCAAAAATATTCAACATCCAGCACTTCTGGGGTTGCTGGCAGTGAGGAGGCAGCTGCACTGCTCTCAGTTTGTGATCTTTCAGGGGCTTGCAAACGAGTGCCTGTGAATATCACTGCCATCACTTAGGATGTCACCTCCTTGCTACTCTGCTGACCCTCAGTGCCAAAAATTTGTCACTCACCCTGAGAAGACTGGCAGAAGAAAACCTGTGCTCGTACTTGAGCTGTTTCAGTGCAAATTCAGCTTCTCCAGGGAAGTTAGCTCAAGAATTGAAACTAAGATACCGTGAGGTATGGGCATGTGTTGCCTTTTGTTGAGAGTTGATTTGGGGAGAGAAAAACAGAAGAGAAAGTGAGAGGTGATTTCTTAAGCCATGCACCAGGCCTTTTAGAGCCTCTTTATTAGTATATATCACTTTATAAAAGATTAATTTAAGTATTAATTTGAGAAACATGCACATATGTTTGCTCAAAAGTGGATTAGGAGGTCTGTAACAGGTCAAGATGCTGCATGCTTTTAAACTTTGATCCACATCTCTTTGAAGGGCAATTCAGTAATTTCTGAGAGGGAATCCCTGGGGATATTTTTCTGTTTTCTGTCTTTTTTTCTATGCATGTGTGTCTGTGTGTGTGAAAGTCTTAAAAATGCACTGGGAGAACATAGCAAAAATGCTGAAAGTTTTTCTTTCAAATATTCTCTTATGAACAGGCAGCTATACTGGGAATACTTGGGGGTATAGGAACTGGATGATAAATCTGATGGAATCTGATGGTGCTATAGTTGAATTGGCAGAATAAGCATGCATGCTGGTTTAGAAAGAATCTCTCCACAGGGCTGTAATAGCTTGATGCCTTCCTCTTCAGTAAGTCATTTTTGTCAAGTTAAAGGCCAAAATTCGAACTGGCTTGTTGTCAAGGACACTAAGCACAGCAGGCAGAAAATCCCCAAGGCTACCCAATTCACAGCACAGATAGATAGATAAAGCTGGCAGAGTCTGGCTTACTCTTCTTCCCCTCCCCCATAAAAAAATCCCCTTGCCTGTTTGTTTGGGGATTTTTTAAATTTTTTTTTTTTTTTTTTTTTTTTTTTTGGAGGATATGGACACTTTCCTGCATACTAATACAATTGAACAGAAAGTATTTAAATAGAAGATTTGTTCAGCTGTTTGTGGGTCAAACAATCCATTATTGTTGGGGAATAATGCAAAAATAATGCACAATCCCCCCCAGTAACTGCGTGGTGCTGTGGGCTGCTCCTCTGCTCCAGCTGTGCTCACCTCTGCCACAGCTGGAGGGAAGAGGCACAGGACTGGCTCCAGCATCCAGCCCTTCCTGGGGGATGAAGCAGTTCAAACAGGTTAAGCTCCTAGGCCTAAATTGTTCTGTTCTGGGAAGAAGAAAGAATGGAAAATCCCATGGGATTAGGTGTTTCCCATAGGTTTTTATTTTACCCTTTGGTTCCTGAGTCCCTGGTAAGAACACACAGCAGCCCATTTAGGAATAAAGGGCACTTTAAGTTAAGATTAACTTCAGGTTTTATTGACCACTAGAACACTCCAGGAATATTTTGGGTCCCTGAATGTCCTCACTGTGCAGTTTTAGCCATGGTTGGGTTCTGAATGGTGGATGTTTTTTTCTCTTATGAAGACCTGTTCAAGAAAATAAAATTTGTTTCTCTTTCTTTCATAGATATCCTGGTATTACCTTTCTCTTGCATTAGTTTTTTGCTTTTCCTGGTAACCAGCAGTAGGTAACAAAGTATTTTCATAGGTTGCCACCTTTTTGCCTCGATTTAATGAGGTCTTTCTTGATACATTGTATTATTTGGAATAAAATCATTTGGTTTTATCTGAGTGAATTAGGAGGAGTTACGTTTTTTTTACCTCTTCACCTGTTTGCATTCTTGTCTTCTGTAAAAAGTCACCTGTTTCCTCTAATAGTTAAACTAAAATGAAATGCATGAGTTTGTATCAATTTAAAGTTTCCATCTCTTGTTTACTTCATCAAGTGGCAAATTAAATTTGCATGTGTTAAAACCTGTTCTCCTAATTAATCTCTCTAGTTTCCAGGACACTATATTAAAAGCTCTGCTTTGTTTTTTTTCTCCATAAAATAAAGATTAGAAGCCTGCTGAAGGTGGTTATAAAAGTATTTCTTTTGAATTCAAGGCAACTGCTGACTTCAAACTGAACTCTTTTGGTTTTCATGGTCCTGACTTCTCCTCACACCCCAAATTTAGTCTGTATTGCATTCTTAAAGCAAACTGGACATTACAGCAGGAAATTCAGCCCCTGCAGTCAATGTTTTTACATCTTCTAGTCCATGGGGTGTATGAACTGAGTTTTTTTTAAAAGAAAACATCTTTTGAAATGCATGTGCTCCATTTTACTGAAGAGCAAAGGCAAAAAAAAAACCCCCCCAGCCCCCCCCCCAAAAAAAACAACAAAAAAAAACCCACCCAAATTTTTCAGACTGCTTATAAAAATTAACTCAGTGGATGGATTGTGGTGTTGCTTTAGCATGTTTTTATTTTTGGCTACCCAAGTGCAGAATTTAGAAAACTGAGGAGTTTTAGTTTGATCCAGACTTGCAGTGATTGATAGACTTCCAGGGGAAGCCTCCAGTTTTATCCTTGCAGCTGATGTGTTCTGGGTTTTTTTCATAAGCAGGTGGGAACTTCAATTTAAACTCAGAACTAAAATGCAGAGGTGGCATTCTGCAAAGGTAAGGCTCCTCAGTGGATATTTTGTGGTTGAAAAAAACCTTCCTTGGCACTAATGGGAAGAGAATCTGTTAGGTTTGGTAAACTTGGGGTTTGGAATTGAGTGGGTAATGTTAGCTGAAGATCTGATGTCAGCCTTTGGAAGAGAAATTGAGTGAATTTTCTGGACTCTTGAAATAGTATTTGCTTCAATGTTTTATAGCAGTAGAAATTCCAAGTAGTATCTCTTTCTTAAAACTGTCTGCAGACAGGCATCCCTCACCCTAAGTACTCCAATAGACATGTTCATATTTCATGGGTCTGCAAAATATCCTTCTGAGCAACAGATCAGAGAGAATACGGATGGCTGAGTGAAAAAAAAATTAAAAATGCCTGAAGTGTTGGGGCTTTTGGAATTTGCAGAGAACTTCATGTCTAGTTTATTTTATGTGAAACATTTTTATGCTGTGATTTTCAGCTGCATTTAATCCACTCCTGAAACTGTTTTTAACCAGAGTGAAAATATTTCCATTGACGTTCTCCTTTCTCAGATGAGTGGTGAAATAAGGCCAAAAGGCTCAAGTGGAACTATAAAGTGGCATAAGGTGCAAGCACATGGCACAACTGTTTGAGACATGGCATGGTCCATCAGCCCATGGATGTGCTGGAGTCAGAGAAAGGGTCTGGAAGGGGCACTTGGGCTGTAATGACTTTATCCAGCTTGGCACTTGTGTGATGTAACCACACTCAGGTTTAAATCTCTGCCTCTTTGCCCAAAGATCCTGTAATTCATTAAATAACCCAACATTTAAATTTCTTACTATAAAAGCACAGGCTGTGGGAATAAATGTCTGGCTCTTTGTAAGTCTGGCTTCTGCATATTCTGCAATAATTCCCTAAATGTAGTGTGCAGCCTGTACAGCTAATATGCCATAATAGGAACACCTCCATCACCAGCTTGAGTGTTTCTATGAGTCTCCTCCTTCTTCCAAAGATTTTTAGGCAATTGAATGTTAATTGACTTTTTTCAAGACATGTTAATTAGCTGCCTCTGTTTCAGCATGACAAGCACAGGTATGAAGAGTCTGACTGTGCAAACCCTTGGTCTGTTTAGGGTAATGTCAGTCCCAGTCACTGCACTGTCACCAGCTCTTACTGGGAGAGCATTTACATGGCCTAGGAGGAGACTTAGGCAAACAAAAGAAACATGTAAATGGAAGCTTTTTTGTATTGTGGTCTTAAATTTAAAATTAAATACCTTCTAGGGGTTAAAGAGACCTCTACCAGGACAAGGAATACTTCAGTGTAATCCAGCAGCTTGGTTGGCCTTGCAGACACAGGCATTTTCTTTTAATTTTTAATTTTTTCTCAATCACAGAAGCAACTTGATTTGTCTACAAATAATGTTTGGATAAACTTCAATAGAAATTAGGAAACCAACCCTCAAATGGGATTTATAAAAAGTTGCTTGGGAAAATGTGGTGTAAGTAGTCTGCAATTCAAGGCATTTCCTTCACAGGATGCTTATCAAGTCTGCATGTGCTGCTTCCAAGCCGAACCAGAGTGTCTCTGAGAACTGGTTTTGATAGAAAGGAGGAGAGGGGGAAGAAAATAAAGCTCAGTTGGAGAGTAGTACCAGTTTTTATTCTTTTATCATTGCCTCAGGATGTAAATCCTACAAGTGTGCCAAGAGAAAACAGACTTTGAAACACCAGAAGGAATCAGATTAATCTGTGATGTTTGAGATGATGCTGGTGGTGTAAAAGTGATTGAAATTGTCATTATAGAGTGGGGAAGCTTTTGGATAAACTGATATCTCTTTGATACTCCATATACCAAGTGAAGCCAAAATGTCCTGCTTGCTTCTGTGATGTTTCCTCACCAGGGAGGCTGCTCACAACTGGAGCAGCTGCCAGTTTTAAGGACATTTCTGCTTCCAGGTGCCTGTGTGATGCATCTTGGTTTTTTAATTTTAATGATAGCAGCAACCAAAGCCTCGTGCAGGAGGTCCTATTCCTGGCTGCCAGCTGGGGTGATGGAATTAAAATGTTGCAAGACCAAGGGGAAAAGGATCCAGCAAATATTTTTGTGGGGATTTCTTCTAGATTGGAAAGTGGATATTAATCCCTTTTCTAGGCTTTTGGTGGTTTCACAAGTCAGCAGTGAAATCTGGCACACAGAAGCTGTCTGCAGATTCTGGGAGATGGTGCTGCCTGAGTTGACCATCAGGGTGATGGATAAACTTCTGGGACAAGCTTAATCTTCTTTCCAGACTGAAAAATTACCAGTCTGAAAAAGGGATTGTACCTGTTTTCCTCCCTTAATTTTTGGCTCTTCGTCTGATTTCGGTCAGTTTGATAAGGATGGAGGTGTTATGCATACTGAGTCTGCAAGACTCGTGGAGAGAAATAGCTTGGTAGGATGAATCCCCCTCCCATGAGGGCAAGAAGGGATGGATACCTGGTCCCAAACCCAGCTATGTGGACAGATGTGGAAGGAGCAACCTGGGAGAGGAGCTCTGAGGTAGAAAGGGGCAGATATAAATGTGGTAGGTCCACCACACACCTCTAGGAAAATCAAACTTCATGAATGAAACTCCTAATTGGACTGAGAGTGGTTTGGGTTTTTGGGTGCTCTCTGAGAACAAGATCCAGATGACTTTATCCAGCACCTGTAATAAAACTCCCTATGTGTTTGGTTTGACTTAGGGGTTTTGGTTTGCTTTTTAACCCAGGTGAAATTGTGCGTTAATTCCGAACACAAAGATTAATCTGTGTCCTGCCAGCATGTCGTTCACAGCATCAGCCATGCATCAACCCCCTCCTGGAATTTTTTAATTAAAAGAACAGCACTATCACTTCAAATTAGTGCCACATAGCTTATTTGAGTGAGGAGTGAAATGGTGTTTTAACATTTCTCTCTTATGAAAATTGTTTATTAAATTTTGCTCTCTTTTGGCTCTATCGAGTAATTTGTCATGCAGGGCTTGGGCTAGATCAGATTCCAAGGTGTGTGAGTCCTCTTAGTGATATGAATACAAATAAAAGGCTTGCTTTTAATATCTCAACTGTTTGATAAATAGGAACCACCTTCTTGAAAACCCAGCCAAACATTATTTTATGGACCCCACAAAGCAAGCGTTAGCCTGGTTTCAAATGCATTCCCTATGTTGGGAAGATAGTGAAAAAAACCAGATATTTCTGGGACCTTCTGTGTCATGAACTGTGAAGACTCTTTCTTGTAATCCTGTTCAGTAAAATTGTTAGGCCTCTGTTATACTAAATTACAGTGAGAGAAGTAATGTACCCAGTGAGAGCCAGAGCCAGCCCTAGTGAGAATTTTCCTTTGACAGCATTTTATTTTATCTGCAATATTAGCACTCTTAACCATCCATGCAAAATGTACTGTATTGAATCTATTTAATCTATTTAATCAATTTAAAATAGAAAGCAAGCAAACATCTTAGGTTTGACTGAACCTCATGGTTGTATTTTGGGTTTTTTTAGATATCAATTTTGAACTTTGAATGTGTTCATATAGTAGTTTGGTAAAAAACTTTTTGTCCAGAAGAACTTTTTTTTTTTTTGCTGCCTAATTCTGCAGCCAAAGGTTGTCACTTGTATAAAATCCCGTGACAGAACACGGAAGACATCCCTTAAGGTTGTGTAGGAACAGACATGACATCTTCACTCAGTTTATTTCTACAGTACCTTTCATCAAGATATCTTGGAGCAGTGGTGGCATTATAATTTATTGATGTAATGGACACTGACATTTTGTACAAGGAAAATAGCAAACAGTGATGAATGTTGTGTGTATAATGTTTGAGAAAATTGTAACCAGACATCCTAGTCAGTCTATGCACTAAAACATTTTCATCAAGATCCCAGCTCTTGTGACTGCAGATTCACTTGGGCTTAGGAAGAGGGGTTCCTTTGTTAAGTAGATTGCAAATTTGTGTAAAAAAAAATTGCTTTGGGGGGAGGTCCACATGTGTTGTTGTTAAGCCACTCTTGAGAAACTGACTTTGCAATGATAGCATTTTTTTAATAGTAAAAAGAAATAGTATTTGCTAGAATGCTATGTGCATGCTATATGTTATCTGTTTTCATTCTGAACTCTATTTTTATTTTGGTCTCTGAAGCCAGTCTATAACTAAAGCATTCCTAGCATCTTTTGGCTGGAGATTTAGTCAAGGATGTTCTTCATCCTGCTTTCAAGAAGATGGTTCCATCCTTTCTTGAAGCTGCTCCAGAGGAAGTTTCCTTCCACAGTGGGCATAGTGGTGGTGAGGGAAATCACTTCTTATGCTCCAAGGGCTTAGCAGCATCCTCCTCTTGTTGTCATGTCCTACCATGCTCAATCTGAAAACAAATTGAAATATTTAACATAGCTCAATGGTACAAGGTAAGGATTGGAGTCACTGTATCCCTGGTGTTAGTTCTGCTCGAGCTCACACAGCTCAGGGGTTGGTTGTCAGCAGAACAATAAGGATAAATGTTTTATGGGCATGAAGGAAAGGGACTGTGTCAATAGCCATAGGCAACAGACCTCCCTCCCCACCTCCTGACTAAATTGAAGGGTATTTGCCATTATGGATTGGCTTTTCTTGCTCAACCATAGGTTGGCTCTGACCATTCTGTTTGTTTTGTTGTTCATCCCTGGTGACTGTCAGTAGTGCTGGGCTGAATAAACAGAGACTATTGATCAAATTTTGAAGTCATTAACTTGGCAGTTTAAATAGATGCTGTCCTATATAATTAGAACAAGGGAGTAACACATAGGCTGATACGGCTTTATTCTGAATAAAAGCCCTCTTTTCATCAAATCTTGTTTGGTGCTATTCAGCTCTGGGCGTTGTGCCTCCTGTAGGTCACGCAAGAATTAGACATTTTGTTTAAAAATACCTAAAGTGAAGAGGATGGCTTTGCTTGCACAACAGAGCAGGGACGCTGATACTCCGTGGATCTGCTGAACTTTGGTACTCATCAGAAATGGTGTTTGGAGGAAGGGGGATGCCAAGGTGAGGTTACTGGTTAACTGCATCTAGGCAGAGCACATTTTGGGGAGGAAAACCTCTCCAGATCACCTTCCCCTCTCCCAGCCAGCTCAGGTTTTTGATTGTCCATCTCACCGCTGCTCAGCTGAAACACATTCCTGTTGGAGCTGGATGTTTAGCCCCAAACACAACGGGTGATTAATTATTTCTGAAGGAAGGAAGACATTTCCTTCTAATGACTCTTGGTGTGCCATGTGCCTGCCAGCCTCCCAAGCCATCTCAATGTTCTGGACGGGCACACACAGGGGAGGTTCAGGATGCCTCCTGCACTCCTCCGAGCTCCATTACAGATGACTGGCAGCATGGTGTGAACACTCCGGGAAGGAGTAGTGATAATCTCATTAATAGATGTGTGGTGTGTGCCTGCAGCCAGCCCCAGTGCTCCTGACTCACACTGCTGCCTGTCCCTGGAGAGCCTGCAAATTCAGCAAGAGGATGCAGGAGCACTGACCCACATTTCCTCGGGCAGAGCAGCAGTCACGTGCAGCCCGGCGCTTGGAAATCAGATGAGAACTGATGGTAACTTGGTTCATCCAGCCATTTGCATGACCTGAGCCAAAATGCTTTTAGGGATTTACCACTTGTGTGACTAAGAGGTGATGAGGTGGCTTGGAGAGGCTGTGGATGTGCTTCCTGCAGGCAAGACTTCCCGTACAACAACAGCAGCGACAAAGAAAGTCTCCTGTGCATCGTTCTCTTATTGTAGATTTTAAAGAGGACTGCTTAATAAATCAGATTAACTTTTTTCCCCTCTCTCCATAAAAGCTTTCATACTCATTCCTAGGAAATTTTGTTATGTAGGGGATGTTTTTCCTTCAACAGATGGACAAATGACCAAAAGAAGAAAATAGTGATTCTGTACCGGGGTCAATAGAACAAAAGTAGGTGAATGAATGCTGAAGATTTGGCTTCCAAAAGCTATTAATAGCTCTGTAATTTCAGTCTTTTGGAACGAGCCTTGTTTCTGCCCTGTTCTTCTTTCCCCCTCTACCGCAGCTTCCTTATTCCTGAAAAGAGACACAGATCCCCCTCCTGCCACCACTGTCACCTCCTGCTCCCCCTGACAGTTCAGCAGTGCTGGCTCTGGGCCCAGGCTAATGAGCTGAGACAGGATTATTGACTGGCAGGTATCCAGCCTGGCTGCTCACCTTTTAGCACCCTTCACAAATACAGCCCTTGTGTTTGGTGCTGCTTGTGCTTTTTCATTTGTAAACAAGGAGGGTTTAAGCTGAGCTCTCTGAACAAATGAAAAAAAAAAGAATGACAAACCCAAACAAAACCAAACTCTGCATAAAGAAAGTGGACAGTGATTTGCCACATCTTGGGTGGATGGGGAAAGGGATTAGAACAGGCTGAATAATCACAATGCTATTGATGATTTCAGACTTGAAAATTTCCAGGAATTTAAAAGAATATTCCAAACCAGCTCATGCTTTATTCAAAATGAGAAGTGATGGTAAGAATTTGATTTACTGCACACAATTTTTCTTTTTCTTTACACTTTGCACCTTGATTTTACCTTTTGTATTGAAAATTGCAAAAGTAATTTTCCCCTTTTTGTAGCTAAGCACTTAATCAGTCTGAATGATTATTATTTTAAATTTCACCTGGACAGTCCAGAGGCAAATTTTCCATTTTTCCACATGTGCCTCTTGAACTCTATAGAACCTGATGGATTTAATTTAAATAGTAAATGGTAATGAAGACAAAAATAGATGTGTGGCTCTATTTTGCCCAGTGCCACTACACAGAGGTGCTGTAGGGTGGCTGTGCCCCAACCAACCATCAAGTTCTGCTCATCCTGGATTAACAGACCTGGAAAAATTCAAGGATGGTGTTTTTTGTGAAACTCTGCTCTGTTCTCAACCCACAGTGCCAGTTGTGTGTGATGAATGAAACAGCTTACCTCCTTTTTTTAGCACAGATCTGCTACAGGAAGGTGTCCAGGTGGTATTTTGAACAACTCTGGCTTTTTTTTTTTTTTTACTTACAATTTCTAAAACAAATGCAGCCTTCCCATTTCAGCAATCTCTACAGTCTGTTTTGTATTGACAGCAGCTGAAACTGGGCAAAAGAACAGAGGTTTCAGACTGTTCACTAAACATTACCAGAGCTGCTAACAAGATAATCATCAAGAAGAAAAGTCAGGTGAATGTTTTAATTCCATCTAGCGTGGGCAAATCCTACATTCTTCCCCACAAGATAGTAAAAAGCAATTATATCTCAGAACTAACATCCAAGTTAGGATCTAAACTTTATTTATTATGAGCTGTTAGGCTGTGCCACTTCTTTCCAGCACCAGCTCCATCTCCATGATCCTGATGTTTATCCTCAGGTTGGGAACGACAGCCTGGGGAGCTCTGAGAAGAAAGAAAGACTTCTGAATGAATTCCAGATGGATCAGTTTTTGGCTTTCCATTTTCTAAGTAGCCTAGAACACAATGAACTCATTGCTCTGGGTTTTTGTACTCTGTTAACTCTTCACTGAATATTGGCTTTCACCACCTTTATGTCTGAGCTCTCTCTGGGCCCATTGAGCTGCTCCATCTCAACTGGTTGTTTCCATCCTTACTGCAAAAGGAACAACAGATTTGAGAATAAGGAAGGGAAAAAGCTGTAAGAACATGAAAAAGTTTCTTTGAAAGTGAGGTCCAGGCCTTTGAAAAGCTTTGTATGACAAGACTGGAGGCTTTTTACCTTTCTATCCAAACATGCCAAGCAGCACTCAGCATAGCTCAGTTAAAATACAGGCATGGAAACCAACACGATGTGCTAGAACTTAAGGAAAGTTTGCAAGTCATTAGTTAACCTGAGGTATGTGGTTTTAAAGGAATGATAAAAGTACTGATGCCTTGCTTGAAAGAAAGAATGCTTTTCATTTACTTGCAAAGAAATTTGGGGTGTTGACTGTGCCTCTTGAAAAGTCATCCAGTACCTGTTGGAATTTGTGCTGGTAGCAGTTGCTGAAGTTGTTACCAGTGCTAGAAGAGCTGCTTGGGAAGTGTTGGGAAGTAGATTTCCAGCAGCTGCTTGTGGTTAGATTGTCTCCTTACAAAAGAAATGCAAAATTAGTTTTACTAGAACAGCCTAAGCACAGCACACTCTTTTCCTGAGGCTTGTTCTTTTTAAAGGTCTAATATCCTAGAGGCTAAATTTATTTGTCTGAGGACTTTTTCTCTATTGGAGATTCTTCTCTCAAATGTTTCTGAATTAAAGAAGAAATGTGAATTCTTTAATATTGTGACTGTGGTGGTCATCAAGATTATATACATTTAACAACTCCTAAAGCTTGCAACATTAAAAATTACTCTGCAAAATTTGCTGTTTCTTATTTTCAATGTTTTAAAAATTTGTTTGTTTGTTTGTTTTCATTTTGTTGGTAATTGATTTCAACATCAGCAGCATCCTAGGTCACCTATGCAATTCCCTTTTTCCTGTTCTTGTTTCCCAGAGCAGATGGAGTTTAACACTGAGCTAAGCAGCCCTACTTTGACCACAGCCAAAGCTGTATACTTAGTTTTAAGGCAATGTGCCATGTGAATTGTTTAACTAGAACTCTTCTACTGATATATTTCAGCCCTCATGGGATGAACTAATAGTTTACATAGTTTACAACTTATACATAACGCCATTCATTTTTAAAATAAAAATGTCCTTGCTTTTAAGCAATCTACTTAGTGCTTGATGAAAACCAGACATGAATTTTGTACTGTTTATTAAAATACCCCCTTTGGAAACTTGTGTTGCTATAAAGTTGATTTTGTTACCTTATTTAATTGCAGTAAGATATCAAAGAAGGTAAATACTGGTTTTCTGCCTGAAAAAATAAATCTCAGTTCTTAAATTGAGACTGAGGATGTGTTAAATTGCATTGGGTTTTTTTTTTCTCCTTTACAGTGTAGTGTTTAACATTCAAATTGCTTTGTCGAAATATTGACACTACCTGTATGTGAAGGGCTGTAAATACCAGCCACTCTTTGGAGTTACAAAACATATGGTTTAGATTTGAAACTGAAAAATTCTGCTTTTGTTTTAGCTTGGAAGTTTTAGACCTTTTACTGCTTGACAGAAATCCAGAGTTTCTATTGAAATGTTGCTTGGCTGTATCTCGTTAAACTTGGCCAACATTTCCAATACCCAGGTTTCTGCTTTCCCAGGTCTTACATGTTTTGCAGGAGGAGGACAGACTTTTTTGGGTTTTTTTTCTGCAAAAGAGGCAGGTATTTTGAGGCAAGGCTATGTGTATACGAAGGGAGCTGGAGATAATATTGAGTTGAAAATACAAAAGTTGTATGTTGCATTCCTATAAATTAAAAAATGTTCAGTTCCATGGACAGGATGCCCAGGCTGGATGTGTTTTATTTGCTCTGATTGTTTGGGGTTTCTCCTGCTCCTAGGTGTATGGCAAGCATCTGTAAATGTGTTGCTTCTGGTTTGGGTCTCTTGTTCTCTACTTACTCCTCGTTTATAGAGCAGCAGAGAGCAGTTGTGCAAGTTTTCTGCCTGGACTCAGGAAATGAATGTCTTGTAAAAGCTCTAAGTCCATTAATGGGATGGTGTTTTGTGGGGAGAAAACCCCGTGCTGATAATACAGAAATATACTTGTAACCTGAGTCTCTCAATCTGCTTATAAAACATAGAGTTGTAGGACTGGTGTGGGTAGCCCCACAGAGAGCATCTGGGAAGAAGGGAAATCTAAATTTCTGTGGTTTATAGTAAAAATAATATTTATTGGAAAAGCCCTTTATGTACTGAATTAGTAAGCAAATTATCAGCTGCACAGGAGAGTCCTTACGAGCTGCTTTTTGGTAATGAAAAAAGGTGTTTTAACACTTTATACATTTAACTTCTGAAAGGGGAGATCAGAGGCAGGTTAAATTAAACACACCTCAGTTAATTGCTGACTGAGCTGCACAGGGACTCACACTCTCTGTTACAGGAGCGTCAACTATTTAATATGCCCTTGCTGCATAAGTAATATCTTAGAGTGCTCAGAGGGCTTTCAGGGTAGTTTTTTTCCCCCCTATATTTAATTAGTAACTCACTCTTGTAGATCTACCATTTTCCAGAGAAACAAATCTCTATGTCTGAAGATTTGGATTTCTAAAATGGACCTTTTGTTCACTGCAAGCAGGAAGGTAGAGCTCAGTCTGAGCTTAGTGCCTGGGTCCAGTGGTGAGGTTGAGTTATATGGTCCTGTTAGGTAGTGACATTTCTAGAAATTTGAAATAGGTGCTTTTGAAACTCCCAAGTGTTAAAAGTGCAAAATATTTTTGGCAATCTTGGTAAAATTGAGTTTGGAATCTGAGTTATGAGTGCATGTGGGTGGAGGAACATGTTTTTCATGCTTTAGGAATTTTTTTCCAGATGCTTTCTGAGTGCTTGGGTAACTAGGAAAGCTAAGTATTAAGATTTCAGCATGGATTTCTTCCTGAGTTTAAATGTCACTGAAGAAAATGGAGCCACCTAGTTTTGTGGCATGGTTTGAACTTTCTTGTGGTGATGATGTTGCCCAGTGCATGTTGGTGTCTGTTTCAAAATGGGAGCAGGAGGACGTGCAGGCTGTGAGATGCGCCTGGCTTGATAGACACCACTTGCTTGGAAATATGAATTATTCAATGCAAGCGTGTGTGGTTGGAGATACAAGAGATGTGAGAGAAGAAATCCACAATTGTGTTGATCCCAGCAAATACAACTCTCACATTGAAATGTGGAATAAACATAAAATGCCATTTTGTATTTCCAGTAGGAATTTTGTCTGTGGAATAGTTTTGTTTAACTGTTAGCTGAGTGATTGTATTTGTCCTGAAAATGGGATATTATTCTGTGTGGCTTTAAAAAAAATGCTGAGTTCTTTCCAGATATTTCTGTTTCTTACTAGTGTAATACATAAGCTGACACTGTGGCTGAAGCCTGAGAGTATGTCTTGTTTTCAGAGAGAAAAAACCTTAAAAAATTAAAAATTTGACCGAAGTTAGGAAATCTCTCTTTACAAAATTATTATTCCCCTTGGTTGTGGCTCTGGTAGATCAATAGGAGGAGGACTGATTTTTAAAAAGCAGGTTAGATATAAATGACTTGATGTCGTGTTAACATTTTCTCTGGACAAACTGTGTAAGAATTGCTGTGAACTGGAGATAGGAACCACTGGCTGACCTCTTGAATTCCAGTTTCCCAAGAAAGTGGTTGTGCTTTGAGCATGTTTCTCCCAGAGAAAGGTATGACGATGTGAGGGAGGGAAATCAGTGCTTCAAGAGCATCTTCCTGATGAAAGAGGAGGCTTCACCAGTTATGGTCTTGCTCTTGCCCAGCATCTCTGTCTGTATTTCTTACAGCTGAGCAGTCACTGACAGCCAAGAGTAATGATTAGCTGAAGGTGGTGAAGCAAGAGTTTATGAAAGGCTTGCCCTAAAAAATAACTTATAAAAAAAGCCCCTGGAATATGTTTCGTGGCATAGAGGGCAAATGAAATTCATGGGCAGCTTCTCTTTTTGGAGCTGAGGGCAGATCTGTGAGACTTAAGCCATCAGAGCTGCTTGGGTTTGGTGACTGTGTGGGAAATAGGAGACTGTGCAGAGGGCATGAGAAGGTTCTTGGCTGGCTTAGAGGAAGGCATAGCAAAGCCATAAGAAAACTGGTGTAATAGCTGGGATTTAACGAAAGATTTAATTGGGGAGGTGGCCTTTATGTCAGAGCAGAGGGGAGAGAAGAAAAAGACAAATTAATATGAGGGATAATTGGATATGCTTATTTCTCCGTCTGGTTTCTGTCCCTCTCTCTGACTCTGTGTATCAGCATTCATTCAGCTTCCTATTGATCTCCCTTTTTTTATCCCCACAAAGTTCTTCAACTAATCCCGTAACTCTTGGGGTTTCTCCAAATTTTACACCTCAACCAGTTCATTCTTAAACTTGCTTTACTGATTTTGTGTTGTATGCAGTCTCAGTTAACTGGGAATTTAATATCTTGCTCTTCCAATAGTCCTGTGCTATTTTGTTTGGGTTTTTTTAATATTTTATGTTCTTGAGGGCTAAATCAACCCTTGTTGGTGTGGGTCCGTGTCTGTGAAAACTTAATTTGGTCAGTACCCAGGCAAATTTTTCAGTTGGAGTAACTATTTGGAATCCTGGAGATGAAACTCTTCTGTTTTGTCAATTCAGGATTGCTTGCAGTGCAAGGACTGACTCTCGTTCACGACAGGTTTCTGCTTAGGTAGGATGGAATTTTGATTCCTGGCTAAGTAGATACTTTAATGACATGCTAATGGACTAATAAAAATGGCTTTTTCGGGGTGTGTGGTTTTTTGAAGATCTCTTCAAAGTTGTCTAGTGTTTGCAACTGGCTACACGAAGCCAAGTTCCAACCCACGAAGAAAGCAATGCCTTGAAAAGAGGCTTTGATTTTCACTGCAGCCTACACAAAAGGGCCACAAAAGGGCTTCGTGTATCAAATCCAGCAACTCTTTGAGAACTGAGGTTTGTTTTTAATGTAGCCTTGCTTTAATCTGGTAGGCAAGGTCTGGTTTAGCATGAGTTCAGGCAGAGTCTTTCAATGTCAGGGTATGATGGTCCTCAAGTCTGAGGGGTCTTGGGGTTTTTTTGGTTGGCTTATGCAAATCTCATTAGCACCAGGATGCTAAGATCATTAGTGAAGGCCACTCAATGTACATGCCTGTATAAAATTAGTCTGTCCAGCTAATTGGTTTATTTGGCAAATATAATGGAAGACTTTGGGGTTTTTTTCTCTTTTTCTGGTGGGTCAGATTCGGTTACTGGGAAGTTAAAGCAGTCCATGGATTTATGCATTTCAGTCTCAAGCAGACAAAGAGAAAGACCAAAAGTATTCCTAAAGAAAACAATAAAAGGACTAGAATAGAAACCTTGGCCTTTGTGGTGACAATTTAAACTCCAGTTTGTGAATAAAGTGGTATATTGTGGTTCAGTGATGTGGCTGTCTGTAAAGAAACTGCATTTTAACACACTTGGTGCCTTCAGCCATCTTTCCTTTCCCATTAAACCCTTTCTCCTGTGCCCTACCAAATGTAAATGATTGTCACCCTTAAAAAAAACACAACACTTAAAAGCTTCATGGGTTGCCTGGTAGTAGAAATAAAAACAGACTTTTATCTGCAGTGAAATCTCACTTAAAGTTATGTGCAGAGAATAGGAAGGGTAAGCAGAGTCATTCCTAAAGGCCTTTCAGAAGTGTCTGTGTGGGGGGCTTGTGGTATTCAGAGCATTTTCCACAAAATACACCAAACCATGTGGATGAGCTGTGATTTTCACATAACAGATTCAGCAAAGATTTTAATTGTGGGACACAGTACTTTGGGGCATTAGAGCAGTGTGTGGTAAATAGCTGATGTTTGCTTTTTTCCTTTTTTTTTGTTTTTTTGTTAGGCTTTTTTACACTTGAAGCACATTATTTTTGCCATGCAGCCTTCTGAAAAGTGTTTTTTGGAATGGCTGAATTTTTGCTGTGGGTACCAAACCTATAAGCTACTGTGGATGGGGACTGAGCTGCTGTCCTACAGTAGAGCTGGAGCAACCCTACCCCCAGCACAGCTTCCCAGCTTCACAAGTGAAAAGCTCAGCAGACTTTGAATCATTAGCATGCATCAAATTTATCATATTGGACCTGCTTTGAGCCTTTTTTATTTTTCAGTGCTAAGCAGTAACTTTAGTTTCACTTTATGTCAAATCTTTATTCCTTCTGTTCCTTTCTTCTCCAAAACCTCATTGTTCTTCTTTGTTTCTTGCTTCTATCTTTAAACAAACCAACCTGTGATACTTTTAATGATTATGCTCCATATCTCTGTGATTAAAGATGGTCTACATGGAAGCAAATATAATGTTCTTTCAACGTCACCAGCCTGCTGGTCTGTGTTTATCTTCTGTCAGAAAGTAAAATGAATGTATCTTGGAGTCTCCCTGCCTGTTTGTCCAAGCACAAATGATTAACCTGGAATATCAAAGGGAAGGCCAAAGATGGCTGAAAGGGGTATTAACTGGCATGGTTCAGTAGGACCTTCCCCCCTTTCCTAAGGAAGAGGTGGATGTAGTGCTGGTTTGTCTTGTCTTCAAAATTAACTCCAGTTCCAAATTGAAAGCCATCATCTGCTCAGATCCTGTCCACATGTAAAAAGGCCTCAAGTGGAACAAGGAGGCTCAGACCTTAACTTCCACAGTGTGAGCAGATACAGTCCCAGTCCCAGGTGCAAACTTGTTTGCTTCTTTGCATTGGGACAGGCTAGGAACTACGAAATATTTTCATCCTTGACCTTTTTTCTTTCCTTTTTTTCCTCCCTCCTGGGTCCCAAAACCCAACCATCCCTGGTTTGTACGCTTTGCACCCAAAACCAATCGCAGCATCCTAGCACTGTGCAGCTGGAAATGGTGGTAGCATCTCAGCATAGGGCCAGGGAATGGGGTTTATTGTGTGTGAACAAACCCAGTGTGGATGCAGAGACAGCAACATGGGGGCTCCCTTGCAGCCTGGCAGCCATCCTTCCAGCCCTGGCAATTCAGGAGGAGGAACCTTCCCCGGGAAGGCTTGGATTTTTTAGGCTGGGTCTATTTGAAATAGTTCCTCACCCAGGCTGCCTTTTCACTGCCTTCCTCCTGCTCTTGCAGCAGGGATAGGTGTCTCAGGGAAGCAGCAGCAGCAGTTTTCTGATGCAATTCTCAGCAGGGTTGTTCAGCCCTTGGTCCCACTCTACACCCGTCTGTAGCTGGCTCTGGCGTCACCTCCTGAACCACAGCAGATGATTCATTTCTGCTTTGGGAGCAGGGTGGACAACCAGGGGCTGGCAGAGGAACCACTCAACTTGCTCAAGTTACATCTGCATTCAAGACATCCCCGGGGTGAATACTGACTGTGTATAAGGCTCATCCTTTCTTCACCTCCTGCCAAATACGCTTTCACACCGGCACTTTACCCAGCTGGCTAATTTGGCCTTTTGAAATTATCTCAATAATGTCAGGTACTTGAAAAAACATTCCCATCCCTTTATAAATATTATAATCTAGATGTAAAGACATTGTTTCGGTGGTGTTTGGGATCTGCTGTAAAAAAAAAAAAAAAAAAAAAATAGTTCTCCAGTGCTGTGCAGCAATCCAGAGTGGAGTATAAACAAATCCTGTGTCAAGCTGAAACAAGTCGGTTGACTTTGAGAAGGCAGAATGTAAATGGCCAAGTCAGGAGAATTAGTACCTTTTGTAACATTGCAATAAATGCAGGGAGATTGCTCCTGCTGCCAAACCCTAAGTCTTTCTTCTTGAAAAAGAAAGCAAAATGAAAAGAAAAAGCTCTTTGGAAAGCTGGAATTGGGGCCAAGACGAAGACTGTGCAAAAAACTGGTGCGAAGCGCGGCTCAGGTGCCCCGGTTTGCAGATAAGTGCCCGTCCCATTCTCCTACACCACTGCTGATGCAGGGATAAAATTAATAACTTTTAAAGCCTTTATAGCTAAGTCTACCTGAGTTCATGGGTTTTGGGGCTTGAAGAAGTCAAACCCTGCTGGCAGTCTTGCTGAAGTCCTCTCAGATGTATTTAAGAAGGAAATCTGGCGTGCACCCAGGTTTGCAGAGCAGGGAGGGGCTGTCTGCTCCCTGCTGGAATGGTTTCTCATCCAAGTTTCCCGTTGCTGACCTTTGTCACCTGCTTCTTTACTGGAATTTAGAAATCTATGGCTTTTAAGTGATAGGGAGCTTGAAAATTTTCTTAGCTCTAGTGGGTTTAATATGCAAATAGTGGAACAGAGCCAATGGTCCATCATGGGCAGCCTGATTCGGGAGATTGCTCCATAAAGATTTATTTCAGCTATTAGCTGTTGTGCCAATATTTTTCTTACAAGAAAGAGGAATGATTTTTACAACCTAAAATTGAAGGTTTCACAGGCTGCAACTGGAAAATTGGCAGCTGTGCTCCTCTACTGTAGACTGAAAGCCTGTGGCAGAGGGAAAAGAGTTAAATGAAAAAATATAATTCTTCAATTATAGCTTTAGAAACTCATGGTGCTTGTTAGCTCTAGAAGGCATACCTGAAATATAGAATAAAGGTAATAATTATATAGTCAGACTATATGAAGGTAGTTACAGATGGTATACTTTTCCACCTCAATAATGTGTTCTTAAAATTTGGGATGTGAAGGGAAATGACTTTTCGTTGTGTTTTTTTTTAAAGAAAAGCTCTACCACTCAGAGGAGCTTTAAAATTCCTTTTGTCTACTCTTATAAAAGTTCTGATTTTACCTTTACTTATTCCCTGTTTTTCTGGTATTCTAAACTCTGAAGCACTCACAACAGGAAGAGGAAATTAGAGGTTGTTCTCTTGTACTTCTATAGAAGAGTGGACAGTGATCCTGTAAGCCTGTTTTGTTTCAAATTCAATTGCCACAGTCCTGCAGACTTTGCTTTTCAGTTGTTAAAAAAACCCAAACCAACACAAAACAGACATGAGAAACTTTCTCTAGTTGTGCAGTTTGCCAGTATAAGAAATAAGTAATTTTTAATCCGTTCTAAAAATAGTTTCCTGGTATGGCTGCTTTAATTATTACTAAGATGGAGGATTTGTGTATTTATTTTTTTTCTATGAACAACTGGGTCAAATAGTGGACTTCTTTGGTCTGTTTGCTTGAGATGTGAAGTGAGGCAGTTCTTATTCTGCTGCTCTGGACTGCTAGTGGAAGTATACAAATAAAATACAATAAATTTATTCCCATTTCTGCAGTATAAAGTTAAGGTGTATAAATGCCCTGAACTGACTGTAAGTCAGGAGCAAGGTGAGATAGAGATGAGAAGGGGTCTGCACCAGGGGAAATTGCCATTTCAGTATGATCTGAGCATTTATTCTCATGCTGACAGTTCTGAACTTGGTGGAAAAGAGACTATGTCAAAAACAGTTTAGTCTTTTATAGTTATCTTCCTCTCTTGGATCTTAGCTTTAGGTAAGTTAGGACTCTAATATTTTTAATCTTTGGCTCTGCAGTTATTTTTCCTGGCATGTTTTAAGAGTGTAATAGATACTCAACAACTTGGGTTGCTGAGATCTTACTGAGCAGTCCTCATTGAAAAGTAAAATTAGGCTTGGAGCTGGTAATAGACCTGGGAGAAATGGAGATTGATGTGAGTTTCCTGATCTAATTTTTGCTTAACCTACTGTGCTATTTAGTAGAATTGGAGAAAGGGAAATAGCTCATTTGTAGCCCTTTCAAGGGAAAACATATCGATGCAGTATTTTTTTGTGATTTTTTTTTTTTTTTCTGCTGAGGGAGTTCCTGTCATATTTACCACAAAACCTTTTTTGCAATTGCTTAGGCTGATAGAGCTTCCCTCCCTTGTTTTGTTTTTGGATGTATCACAGACCTTGTGTGTGCAAAAAGCAGGAGTTTGCACTCTGTTTGAGGGGACTTAGTGTAGAGATCTCCTTCAGGACTCCAAGAACCATTCTTGGTTCAAGAAACTGTTTAATCCTTGTTCTAAAATGGGGGGGTTCTGAAACAACACAACCAAATTCTGGTTTAGCAGGCAGGAAAGAAAATCAGGAGGTTTTAGGACAAAGGGATGCTCATTGTATTTTCTGTGTATTGTAGCAATAGAACAAAAGCAAAGGAAGCTTTTTCTTTATGGAAATACATATTCCAGTACAGATAATTAAAACAATGCTCACATTTAATATTTGGGTGGGTTTTAATGAATTACCATCAGATAGTATTGTAACTGGTGTGATTGCCAGAAAGCTTTTTTTTTTCTTTTCTAGATGGTTTTAAGGTTTCTTTATCTGCTATTTTCTTTTGCAGTATTATGTGCCAAGAACCTTGCAAAGAAAGATTTCTTCAGTAAGTATGCCCTAATTATCTAACTTTCTACTCTTAATTAATCAGGTTTATGTGGAGATTGGGCACTACTGACGTGGCTCATCCATGTCTGTCATTTGTCCTGTGGTTCCATTCATGGTGCTCCTGCATGAGCACACCATAAACTGAATTGTGTTTAGATTGCATTGACTCCAGGGTGGCAAAGACTGGAGACTCACAAATTCTAGTTAAAAGTCTGGCTGATGAGACTGCAAGCAGGTTTCCTGCTTACAATTCTGTGTGTGGAGTACCCAGAGCATCCATCTCAAAGACAGCTCAATTTGTAAAACGTGCCAAGGGTACAAGTGAAATATCCCAGTGCTGCAGTCTCACTATTATGTTAAGGACTGAATAAAAATGCCTACTTACCAGTATGCATGGGGATGTGCTGCTAAATTAAGCACGTTTAACCTTTTGGGTTGTTTTTTTTTTCTCCTAAACACTTTTACATTTTATGGCAGGTATCAGTCTGTATCACAGAAGTACATTCCCCAACATTTAATAGCATCTTTTCCCTTCCACAGGATTTCCTGACCCATTTGCAAAAATAGTTGTTGATGGATCAGGTCAGTGCCATTCCACTGACACTGTGAAGAACACATTGGACCCCAAATGGAACCAGCATTATGATCTGTGAGTTGTTTGTAAGGCCATCAGTAAAAAATAATTGCAGGGATTTATCCAGTAACTGGAATGCAAGGGTTGGCACTGCAGCTTAATTCTGCATTAGCAAGGAGAGCTGCATTTGCTGAGGTGGAGTGATTTTTTTTTGCAACAAGAATTTACCTGGGTAATAAAGGAGTAGTACTTTGGTTTTAGGAGTAGTACTTTGGTTTTAGGTGTTGGAATTTGGAAATCTCTGTGTGTCAGGTACACTGCACAACTGCTTAGAGAGAGCTCTGCTGGAGCATTGCAGCTTTTACAGATGATTGTCTTTGTTGAAGTGATTTATTTTCTTTAGGCCATTATATGTATTTTTTTTTTCTAAAATTACTCTTCTATTCTGTATTTTCCTAGATACGTTGGGAAGACAGATTCCATAACCATCAGTGTGTGGAACCATAAAAAAATCCACAAGAAACAGGGAGCTGGCTTCCTGGGGTGTGTCCGACTCCTCTCCAATGCCATCAGCAGGCTAAAAGATACTGGATGTAAGAGCAATTCCTGGCACAAACAAGAACCTTCCACAGCTTGTATTTGAGGAGGGAATGGTATTCCCATCCACCCCTCCCCAGTGTTTTGTTGATCTTTCCAATTCTTATTTGCAGACCAGCGTTTGGATCTATGCAAACTCAATCCCACAGATACTGATGCTGTACGAGGCCAAATAGTGGGTAAGAATCCTCTGAGCTCAACTTTCACCTTCTTGGGTAAATACACTGTAGAGAGAAATGTTATATTAAAAGAGAAACCTGTAGTCATTATTGCTTCTGTGCCTTTCCTCTGTTTTTAATTCTGACTTTAATGGGATTAAATTTTATAGCTGGAATTTTTTTGTTGTATCTGTAGGCAGGAGGTTTTTTTTTTTTTTTCTCAGTTCGTAATGGGAAGCAATATTAATGGGAAACAATATTAAAAAGAGGGCATCAAACCTTCTGGCCAGGTTTCTAATGCAGCACTGGAAGGGTCAATGTTGCTGTGAAACTGCATTTGGACCGAGGTGACAGGGAAAGAGAATCTTGTGTGGAAAAAGAGGATCTGGAGGAATTTAAAAGAAATTTTTCAAATTGCTGTTTTAATACCTTCGACTCACATAACCCATTTCCAAATTTCAGCAAGGCAGTGCTAGTTTTACAGCTGATTTTACCCCATTTTGATGTACTTGCATTTTGCTGCCCCCACCGAACCCAGGCTTTTCATCCATCTATAAATAGGTTTGGCAAATCCCAAATTCTCATTGTAATGATGACATCTAGTGGTGAGGAATTTCCTTCCAGCTTCCATTCCTGGGTCCTCATGAAACACATTTGTAGAATCTGTCATGTTTAATATTTACAGAAATAAAAATAACCTAAATTTCAGGAGGGGGTGATGTCTCTGGTTTCTCTTCTCCATTTTTAAAGCTCAATAATGCCTTAGGGTTATTGAGGAAGTTTTGGTTGTTTGGTTTTTTGTTGTTTCAAGGAAACATTTTTTTATTATTAACTTGTGTTTTGTTTTTAAATTTCAGTCAGTTTACAGACACGGGACAGAATAGGAACAGGAGGTTCTGTAGTAGACTGTAGAGGACTTTTGGAGAATGAAGGGTAAGGATTGTTTTCTCTACACTTCATTAGAAAAATGGTTTATGTGTGGAAAGAACAGAATTAACACTAGAAATACTAAATATCAGTGTGACTAATATATTGTCTGGGAATGTATAATGTAGTAAGATTATAGCTGCATATATATATATATTTATAAGCTGCACTTAAAAAAATAAACAAAATGGGGATGTCTTTATTTTTTGTTACCAGTGCTTCTGGCACTTCCATGGGAAATTTGGGATATGAAAGCATCAGGAAAGTGGTGTCTCAGGGGTTAAAACTTGCACTACTTGAAGTAACGGAGAGAGAGAGAAAGAGTTATTTCTGCATTCACTTCTCTGTGATAGAAACTCTTGAAGTTTCCCCATTTTCAGAACCGTTTATGAAGATTCTGGACCAGGAAGGCCACTGAGCTGTTTTATGGAGGAACCAGCACCCTACACAGACACCACAGGGGCTGCTGGGGGTGGAGGCTGTCGCTTTGTAGAGTCCCCCAGCCAAGATCAGAGGCTTCAGGCACAGAGACTTCGGGCTCCTGAGGTCCGGGGTCATGTCCAGACGCCTCAAAACAGACCTCATGGCCACCAGTCACCCGATCTACCAGAAGGCTATGGTAAGAGAGCTGGGAAACTGAAGGTTTTTTTTGTGTTTTTTTTTTTTTTTTAAAGACTTCAGAGAAAAAAAATTCCCCCATTTTATTGCCAAGCTGTGGTTTACCCCTTGGAACATGCAGCATCACCAAATGGTCTGCATTTTGGAAAAAGAACTCAGCAGTGCAGATGGAAGTTTGGGACTGGGTAATTAGGAGCTGGCTATGCCAGGATACACTGAGGGGTTGGTGGTAAATTAAACATGAGTTTGTGGCATGATGCTGTTACAGAAAATGCACTGCTAATCTTGGTTGTGTATCTAGGGAGAACGAATGTAAAGAGCTCTTTAAACTAGAGCACTCATGCTATTTTTTCCTTCCCCCTTGGCATGTTGTGTAGGTTTGAGCCCACACTTGAGAAAAGATCAGGAAAATATAAAAGCAACAAAGAAGGCTGTAGTACAGAAGATTAGGGAGGATAAGATTAAGGAGAATTTAAATCTTGGAAAAGAGCACACCCAATCTAGGAGTAAAGAAATCCAGTTTGGGGGTTTGAGTTGTCTTAGTAGCTAAAAATAAAAATGCAAACTAAACCACACTGGTGTATGGATTTGGGAGTTTCACAAAGAACACTGAAATGCCTTGTCAAGTGAATTTGTGAAGACAGTGTTTAAGGACAAAACAGACCATGCTGCAAAGATTGGGGGGGGGGGATGGCTCAAATACTTTCTTCTCTCTCTAATATGCCAATAGCTTTGAAAAAAACTGTTTATTAAGATGTTCCCTGACTTGTAATTTGTAAAGAATATTTCTTCCTTTTTCATAGAACAAAGAACAACGGTACAAGGACAGGTTTATTTTTTGCACACGCAGACTGGAGTCAGCACATGGCATGACCCTAGAATACCAAGGTAGGGATTTACAGTTACAAAGCCAGAGTTTTTTGGTGTGGGGGTGTAAGCTGAATCTTGAAGAGAAAAAGTCTGTAAAATGGTCTGTCTAAATTTACAGGGAGAGCTACAAGCAGATGAATAAATTTGGATTTTTCTAGTTACCTTTTCACCAAACATTAAGGATTTTTCTTTTCTTTTTGGTGAAGCTACAGATCTCTCAGGCTTGCCTAATATTTTGGGGGTTTTGTATGAAAACAGTTTGGACTGCAAATTGAAGAAAAAAGTGACTGCTTTCCTAAAGCCATGGTTTCTTTGGTATTGTAACTTTTGCTCTAGTAGTGCTCACTCATGTATAACTGAAGCAGAGATTACTTCTAATCTTTAAATTTGAAGTAGTGTAGAGGTTTTGGGTTTTTTTATTGCTCTAGAGCCATGATTTGCAGCTAGAAAATTTGAATCCTCTACATGATTAATTTAGTAAAGCCTCTTTAAACCTTAACCTGCAGTTAATCCAGATCTTTGTGACTAAGGTCTGGCACTCTTCCTTGAGGAGCTCTGCATCTGGGCTGTTTCACTGGACCACCTGCACACCACATTCAAAAGTGAAACACAAAGTTTGTAACTCTCCAGGTGCTGCCTTGGCTGGATAATACATGAATGTGATACAGGGTATTAGAGAAATGATATGAAGTAGTGTAGGCAAAAGTGTTGATAAAACCAGAGTATATGGAAGGATATGAAAAATCAGTCTGAGAGAGAGAGAAAATAGCTGATGTTTAGATTAGCTGGTAGCAATGTAAAAAGAAATGACAGTGCTCATTCTTCATATCACTGTAAAGCCTTCTCTCTGCTTCCAGTGATGCTGGTTGGCCTCATGCAAAGCACCACTGCTTCTCTCCACAAATCTTAGAGCCAGGTTTTCAGGAGCAGCAATGTAAGTGGTGGACACACCAGCATCTTGTGGGTTGCAGGTCACTCTTATTTCAGCTAAAGGTGGCTTCCCTACAACCAAGTTGCTGTGTAAAGACCTTGGCATTTAGCACAGAAGTAGGTTAAAACTTGCTGTAATCAGATCTTTACAGTACTTTCAGATGCACAGCTGATTAAAACAAATGGTTACAACCATAATCTTCTTTAAGGAGCCTAACAAAGGCTTGTCTGTCTGCCTGTGTATCCATTGCTGGCTTATATTCACTCTGACACTAATGAAGCTTTTGATGTACAAAGTGTTTCTACCTTTCTAAAGCCTCTCAGTCTGCTCATTTATACTGGTTAGATTTAGGTGAGGAAATGTAGTGTCTTCAGCCCTGGATAATGCAGGAATCCAGCCAGCTGTGTAGAGAACACTTAATTTAACACTAGTTTTACTGTCTAAAAAGAAACTTCAGGTTTCCCTCCTTCCTCTTCTTACTACTCTTTGTGTTTTCCTCTATTAGGTGGTTGGGGCCTGAAGTGTCTTCAATTTTCTAGCTGTATATACACCTTAAATATTTAATTTAAATTCTACCTGTAAGTGAGTGTCCACCTTAGAATGGTACTCAAAGTTTATCTAGGGTGGAAGGGGTGAATGTGTTGGTAAAGCCTTTACTCTCAATGATTTATCAGTCAGTTTGGATTCTAACTTTGTATAATTGAAGAGCTGACTGTTATTTATTGGTTTAAGTGATCTTACTATTGCCTGCTTCAGCCTGTTAAATGTATTGGGTATTAGGAGACAGTGGCTCCACATGGATCACATGAATCTTAATGGGAATTTTTCTGCAAAATTTTTGCTCTGGAAAAAATGTCTCTTCCTCTTTTACAGCCCTTGGAAACCCTGTCATCACCTAAATGATGATCTTGCATATTGCAGTTACTTCTAAGCTGTCAGGCTGTTATTTTCAAAGCCTTTCAAAGCCAGAAGGTGTTTTGCTGATTTACCTTTCTATCCCTGTACCATGCACACAACAGGGAGTTGCACTGTTTAGGTAGAGGATTTTGAAAAGAGGACATTAGAACAGCTCTGTCCTTCCTCTTAAGACTTTTAGCCCAGAATCACTGAACACCAAATTGATTCCACCCTCTCCCCTGAATGTAAAAAGATTTAATCTGGACTTGAACTTTTTGTCTGTTTTTCTCCTTAGAGACCTTAACAGTGTGAATTGTGATGAGCTGGGACCCTTGCCTCCAGGCTGGGAAGTTAGAAGTACAGTTTCAGGAAGAATTTATTTTGTAGATCACAACAACAGAACCACACAGTTCACAGATCCACGACTACATCACATCATGAAGTAAGAACCTTGCTGGATAAATAATTCCTCTCAAGTTTGGTTTCTTAAACCTTTTATTTTTGTCCAATTTTAAGTGTAGTTTGGGAGCAGGAGGAGCTGAAACTCTGCATAGCAATGATACTGGGGAACAAATTCAATCAGTGCTCTAGTCAGGGTTTTCAGTGCTGATTTAATCTAATCTTTGACTCTGCTTTTCAGTCCTCGGGTTTAAGTGAGGACTTTTTAGTCCTCAGGTTTAATTTTACTTATTTTGGTACAACACTGATTTCTTTCAGTTTGTTTGACAAAATTGCCCCAGGATGTGCTGGAGCAAATCTGCAGCTCTGGAATTGCTGGGGTGTGGGGTAGAGGCTATGCCACAGCATTCAGCCCATACCTGTCTGGATTAGCAGTTCCAGCTCATGTGCTGGCCCTGCTAGCCCTGAACTGGCTTTGTGCTCCCTTGAACTCCAGACAAGAGGAATATAAAACCAGCTGGAGTCTGGTCACCTGGTGCTGTGCACAGCCAGCTTGGGTTTAGCAGGATTTAATTAGCTCAAGCTCTGCATCATGCAAAGGCAACTGAACTTTAGAGAACTGACCCTGGGAGCAGCCTGGCAGTGCCAAGGTCAGATTTTGAGTTGTGATCTGAGTTGTGTGTGCTTGAAACTAAAAAAATCACTGCTTCACAACCCAGCCTACCTCTGATAGGTAGGAATGGTTCAATGTATGAAGCTGAAATGATTCCTGACAAGTATACCTTTCTCTTTTAATAGCCTATTAATAACCTTTTAATAATTTTTTAAAAATAACTTTTACTGTGTTAAGAATCCCCAGCCTTAATTTGTATGGAGCATGAATAAAATTCATTGCAGTTGTTAAATGGTTCTACTTATAAAGCTGTTGCTCTCATTAGAAGTCTCTTTTTTTCCTAAAAGTTGTCTCCATATAGGAGAAATACCACCCAAACATTTTAATTACTGCTCAGTCAGCATTCAGTGATCAAGCTCCACAGCCTTCCACATTTGCCATATAAAAACTGAGCTGAAAAAGGCTCTTTAAATTAAATATCTGAATTCCTTATGTCCCTGAATGTAGAGTAATGATGCTACAGAAGTTACCCAACTGAAAACACATTTCACTTCAGGTTCTTAAAGGTGCTTAATCTGTTCTTTCATTGTTGTTTGTTTCCTTATGGATATGTTTCTACAATAAGTATTTTACTTTTCTTTCAAAGTCATCAATGCCAGCTAAAAGAGCCCAGCCAGCAGCCTCTGCCAGCTCCAAATGAGGGGTCACTAGAAGATGGTGAAGAGTTGCCTGCACAGAGATATGAAAGAGACTTGGTACAAAAGCTGAAAGTTCTTAGACATGAGCTCTCTCTTCAGCAACCACAGGCTGGTCACTGTCGCATTGAAGTATCCAGAGAGGAAATTTTTGAGGTATTTGATTGAAAATTTTATTATTAATAGCATTTTTTGTCACTCAGGACTTAAGTAAAAGTGACTTTTGATATAGCAAGTTTCATGAGAGAGGTGGTGAATACCATCAGGTGTTAGAGTTCTCTTTGGTTTTGGGTTCAGATTAGCTCTTTGACACAATGATTTTTTCTATAGGGTAACATTCTCTCTGTTACAGTGACACATCATAGCAGACTTGATAATAGGGAGGAAATAAAATGTCTAATTGCAAAAATCCCCATACAGGAATCCTACCGTCAGATCATGAAGATGAGGCCAAAGGACCTGAAAAAGAGGCTTATGGTGAAGTTTCGAGGAGAGGAAGGCCTGGATTATGGAGGAGTAGCAAGGTGAGATTTGGGGGTTGTCTGAGTTTTTAAGTGTCAAATTGTCCTTAAAGTGACCTGTGGCTGATACTCCCTTTTAAGTCATCTCTTAATGGTAAATGTAAGTTCTTTGTGACCTGGTCTTTTGAAATAAGCATTTCATAACTGGTGATTGTTTCAATGATCCATGGTAATTTTGTTGTCTGAAACTTCAGACAGAAGTTGCACCCTTCTAAAATAACTTCTGTTTGGGTTTTGGTTTTTTTTTTTTGGCAGAGAATGGTTGTATTTACTATGCCATGAAATGCTGAATCCCTATTATGGACTCTTCCAGTACTCCACAGATAATATTTACATGCTGCAAATCAATCCAGACTCTTCTATCAATCCTGTAAGTAGTAACTTCTGAGCAAGATACCTACTTTACCAGCTGATTTTACCCTGCAGATTTTTGTTGCAACTGTTCTTCCATGCCAAGTGTGTAAAAGTGAAGGGTAAAGCAGAATGTGTTGATGAATATTATGTTGATACAGTATGAAGCAAAGGGGTTTTGTTCAGAAGTGAAAAACATGCAAGAGGAGGTGGAGGTATCCTTTGAAAAGTATCTTATTTCTTTTAGACTCTTTGGTACTGCCTGGGAGATGCATGCTGATTCTGAGGAGATAAAAGTAGATGAAATTCATTCTCACCATGAATGCAGGGGTTTTATCAGCAGCTTTACACCCTCAGCAGGCTGCACCCCATGGCTGCAGGGGCTTCTGTGCCTTGCTTGCCCTTTCTCAATAAGCTGCTGTGCTTGCTTTTTTTTTCTAACTGGAGGATTTGGGTTGATACAGATCCTGACAAGAGCAGCAATTCATAGAATCATAGAATCTTAGAATCATAGAATTGGCTGGGTTGGAAGGGACCTCAGAGATCATTGAGTCCAACCCTTGAACCACCGTTGCGGTTGCTAGACCATGGCACTGAGTGCCACATCCAGTCTCTTTTTAAATATCTCCAGGGAAGGAGAATCCACTACTTCAGTGGGTAGTCCATTCCAATGCTTGATCACTCTCTCCGTAAAGAAATTCTTTCTAATATCTAACCTAAACTTCCCCTGGCACAACTTGAGACCATGCCCTCTTGTCTTGTTGAAAGTCATCTGGCAAAAGAGACCAACCCCCCCCTGGCTCCAACCTCCTTTCAGGGAGTTGTAGAGAGCGATGAGATCTCCCCTGAGCCGCCTCTTCTTTAGGCTGAACAGCCCCAGCTTCCTCAGCCTCTCCTCATAGGGTCTGTGCTCGAGTCCCTTCACCAGCCTGGTTGCCCTCCTTTGGATCTGCTCCAGGAGCTCGATATCCTTCCTGAACTGAGGGGCCCAGAACTGGACACAGTACTCGAGGTGTGGCCTCACCAGCGCTGAGTACAGGGGCAGAAATTCTGTATTAGCACAAGGGAATTTTTCTTGATATGACATTTCCTGACATTTGCTCTGTAAGATGGGGGGAATAGATAGGAAGAATTTCAGTCACAGAACTTATAGCTCAGTTTTGGAAAGTCAGTTTGTAAGAAAGATGAAAGACATGAGGGAAGTGAGCACATGGCCTGGTTCCTCAGGAGCAAAAAGGTTTTGATGGTTAAACAAAGACTGAACTTAGTTATTTGGAATTGTTCTCTCTTGGATTTCATGGGGATTTTCTTTTCAGGAAGTTTGCCCTTTGAGAGGTCTAGTGGCCTCCAATTTATTAGCCAGACAATGCAGAGAGACTTGTTTGAGGCATTTAATCATTAAATGCTTCTGGCCTTGGTTATGTTACAAGGAAAACTTTTTCCTTCTCTTTCCTGGAGGATTGCACATCACTTCCACTGAACATACAGCTGATGGCCTGGATATAACCACAAGATGTCAGTGTCTTTCCACTGCCTGATCTTCTCTCCTCTCTCCCTGCAGGACCACTTGTCTTATTTCCATTTTGTTGGTCGGATAATGGGTTTGGCTGTGTTCCATGGACACTATATCAATGGGGGGTTCACAGTTCCCTTTTACAAACAGCTTCTGGGGAAGCCCATTCAGCTCTCTGATCTGGAATCTGTTGACCCAGAATTACACAAAAGTTTAGTCTGGATCTTGTAAGTATTATATTTATCAATTGCATCATTTTAATGAAGATAGGGTACAGTATATTTGTCATAGAGAAGTCATGCTTTATAGAACATGTTTGAGAAAATCTTCTAAGGAGGGAGACCTGTACAAAATTATTAAACTACTGTTTCTATGTCAAAAAGCTCAAGGTTCTTGAGAAGAAATTCTCATTGCAAGCTCTTTGTTAGCTCTCCCTGCAGCAAAGTAAATACTAAATGATTAAATATTGCATGGGTGGGGTAGAACATCATAGTATCAAAATCCAAACTCAGAACACAGTTCTGAGGGGAAGCACAACCTTGTTGAAAAGAAAACCAACTTTGATTAAAATAGAAAGAAATGGAAGTAGTTTGGGCTTTGATCTCTTCTGTGCTTCACACCAAGATGTGGTCAGATCAGCTGAGTGCTGTGTATGTGTGTGTATACCCTGTATGTAGGGATTTATTTTTTATCCTGGGTACTACTAAAATTAGATGATCACGCTCTTCAGTGTGCATGAAGCTATATAGAAACTGGTGACTGTGGAAATACTCTAGTGGTGTGAAGTGCAGATGGCTTGTTACTAGGTTTATCCTGAAGATTAAGTGCTCAAATAACAAACTGTCAGCATCACCACTGAAAGCTATTAAAATATCACAAAAACTTGGTTTACTCTTTGCCTTCTCATTGCCAGAGAGAATGATATCACCCCAGTTCTGGATCATACATTTTGTGTGGAACACAATGCTTTTGGGAGGATTTTACAGCATGAGCTCAAACCAAATGGCAGGAATATTCCAGTGACAGAAGAGAACAAGAAAGAATATGTCAGGTATTGCAGAATAAAAAATACATCTTGCAGACATAATGGGAAGAAGTAGTTAGAAGATTTTTTTTTTAATAGTGAAACTAACAAAATAAGTACTTTAGGGGGAAATAACAGAGTCATAAATGACATGAGTATTTCTACACACTGTTGTGAGACCTGGAAAGATGAAGATGTGAATTGTACTTTGGTTTTTGTGTTAATGGTGCAGTAGTAATTGATGGAGAAAGGAACTGATAAGCACTTCTTCCACAATACAAAATGTGGGTATTAAAGCAAGTTCCTCTGTTAAATAAGCATTTTCCAGCTCCGCTATAAAAGCCCAGCCCTGTCCAGCTCATCATCCCTGACGTTTTCCTTTCCCCCCCCAGGCTTTATGTAAACTGGCGATTTATGAGAGGAATAGAAGCACAGTTCCTGGCACTACAGAAAGGTTTTAATGAACTCATTCCTCAACATCTCCTGAAGCCTTTTGACCAGAAGGAACTTGAGGTATACATTTTATTCACAGGGAACATTGTTTTGTAATTTGTTTGATCCACAAACAAGCACTGACTTTAAAAAACAAAACTAACAACAACAAAAACCCACAAAACTGATCCCAATTTCTGTACCAGCAACCTGTGTATTTTTACCAAACCCTTTTGGTTTATTCTAGACATTCTTTGGGTTAATGTTGCTGAGAAGGCTGTTTAAAAGAGGGAAAGACCATGCTGTCTAACCAAGGACTAGTGCTCAAAGCAGGTGATCTGGGCAGGAAGAGAGTACTGCAAGTCTGAGGAATTGTTGGCAAGAGCTGAAGTGTTATCTACCCCAGAACTTTTGTTCTTCAGTGACTGTTTTCATTCATGGTTGTTCCTGTATGCATATGGGGTATGGTTTACAGCAGCTAAAATAGAAGTGTAGAGAGTAAAGAAAAGAAATGAATTTATTTTTCGTTTAATCCTGAGGTGCAGAATGTTGCCCTATAAAGTCATTCTTTTTGAGAAGTTTTTAGTCTGGTTTTTGCCTTTTTGAAAAAAGAAGTCAACCTTTGGAATACCATTTGTGGTATTAGAAATGCTGGGCTCATGGTTGTTCATGCATACTGAATAATCCAATGAAGTTACTGCATTCCATTTGCTTGCTGCTTGAAAAGGCAGATTAAAAATCCAATAAATGTTTCAATGCTGTCTGCATCAGAACAGTCACAACTGTCTTAATAATACAAATGAGTGCAAGTGAGTGGTGTCTTGGTGGCACAAAAAAGCAGCTGCTAATGGTAGCTCTGAAATGTGAGCCTCAATGTGGGATGCTATGGGAAATTCAGAGGATGATACACTGTTTGGTTTGAGTGATGAAGTTTTCTCTGTGCCATTTATTTGTCGTTGCCAGGGGTGATGCTTAGAGTCATGGCCAGCAGTGACTTCCTTTTACAGTATTTTGCAGCCTGATGTCATCTGGAAAAGAGATTTAATGTCTGGGCTGTGTCAGAACCTCTCCCAGACAACATCAGAAAAGAGATGAAAAGTTTCTATAGTTTATTGTGGGTTCTGGAACAACAAACACATCAGGATGTTACCATAAACCAAGCAGGATTCTGTCTTGGTTGATATTGGCACCTCTAGGGCAGATCTGCATCAGGAGGATGCTGATGTGTAGCACTATAGATGATATCCCTTATTTCAAGTCTGTGATGAATCCTCAGAAAGCCAGGCTGTACTTTTCAGGAAGAATAGGTGTTAAGAAAATAGGTCTTGAGTGGGCTTTTGACTCTTGTTTCTTGGGGAAATTCTAGTTTGGGAAGTGCATTCCTTAGCCCCAAATTAATTGCAGTTTAACTGAAGAAATTTACTGCTCCTTCTAAACTGTTTTGGAGCCTCAAAAAAGGTGTTTCAAGCATGTTAAAAATGCCAAGCTTCATTAAATAGCTGGATGTCTGTTTTCATAGCTGCCAACCTGGAATAACCAAATGTTAAAACATTTTTCTAATCCTTTTAACAGCTAATCATAGGAGGCCTGGATAAGATAGACCTGAACGACTGGAAGTCAAACACACGACTCAAGCACTGCATGGCAGACAGCAATATTGTGAAGTGGTTCTGGCAAGCAGTGGAAACATTTGATGAAGAAAGGAGGGCAAGGCTGCTGCAGTTTGTGACGGGCTCAACACGTGTCCCACTTCAAGGTTTCAAGGCTTTACAAGGTGACTGATGTGGAGGCTGAGTTAATCTGGGGTGGGAGACTGATAAAATCGTGTGGCATTTGCCAACCCCTTGTAAAATATCAGCATCTTGGTGGATAACTCAAGGACTTACAAACTTTTGATCCCAAGAGCAGTTTTAGATTTGTCAGCAGCTCTGCTGAGGCGGACACTTCAGCCATTGCTGATAGTGAAAGGAGCGGGTCAGTCTGTCATTGTGGGGCACTTTGGTGTCAGTATTACCTTATCAGTCTCCTGCAACACTGATGTTGTAGGACTGATGTTAAAATCATTGGTTATAGGGCTGACCAGACAACTTTTTCACATGAAAATTGTGTTCCCTTCGTTGTTTGGCAGCAAATTGTTAGACTTTAAAACAAGTTCCTGAAAATGGCAGGTTTTGTCATCAAAAAAAGGTGGCAACAATCATAAGCTGTTGTTGTTCTCCTGTTGTTCCTATTTTACAGGGAAAACTTTTAGGTCTAGTAATTTTTGAGGGTGCAACTTTAGTCAATAAAAACCACAGCATCTGTCCTCAACACTGGTCTGCAAATTGTGGTGAGCAGCCCTATCATTTCTGCCATCCCTGTGCCAGCTGCAAATCTGAGCTACAGATTTAGCCTACCACATACTTGTGTTTGCAGCTGGGACTGTAATTTTCTCTCGTGCCTTTTTATAAGCAGCAAAATTTGTGTGCCTGGATGATGCTTTGTTGAAGTGCGTTAACTAGAATGTCTCTCTGTAAGGTTCTACAGGCGCTGCAGGACCCAGACTGTTTACCATCCATTTAATAGATGCAAACACAGACAACCTTCCAAAAGCCCACACTTGGTAAGATGAAACCATTCTGCATGTCAATGTTTGCTTTCCCTTTGTCTTGGCGTAAAGGAGTAATCTCTGTTTGTTCTGGGTGTGTAATAGCTGTGTGGTGTGATAGCCATAGATGGCTCCCAGATGTGCTTTGCTAGCCTAGAAATATCTGTACTCTGCAGCCAACAAAATAATCAACTTCTCTCTTAGCAGCTTGCTTTGTCTTCTATACTATCTGTAGTTTTCATTTACTCTAGAGTTGATCATTCTGGATGGTGATATGTTTGTAAGTTGATTTCTTCATGTTCAGCAAAATTGACTCGCAACAATGAGTCCTCATCTGGCGTGGAAAGGGAGAGTTCTTAGTTGTAAAATGTAGGAAAATTGCCCTATTGGTACAGAATAGGCACAGAAATGAGCTCTTGTGTGGAAGCCTCTGTCAGAGACAGGAAATCATTTCAGCTGCAGCAGCACAGATTGTCTGCAGGCAGAGCAGGGAGGGGCCTGGCTGGTGTCTGGCTTTATTTGCCAGTCTCCTGATTCTGCCACCTCGCCTCCTCCTTGCAGTTGTTTTTTATCTTGTCTTCTTCGGCCACCAAAGTGGTTGAGGTTTTCTTTGATTGTTAAAAATCCTATTTCTATGTAGCTGCTCTAGATTTTTATTTCCACTGGCTATTCAGAGCCTGCTCTGTGCTGTTCTTTTACCTCCAGCTTTAACCGGATCGACATTCCGCCTTACGAGTCCTACGAGAAGCTTTATGAGAAGCTGCTGACAGCTGTGGAAGAGACCTGTGGGTTTGCTGTGGAGTGAAAAAGCAACCAAAGGAAAACAGATGCTAGCTCATGGACCACCAAATCAAAAGCTAGAAGAAGCTTGCTGTGAACTTCCTGCTAAGCTGTCTGAAGCATCTGAACTCTGGACAACTTAGAGATGGGGCTGTTTCCCTTCTGCCAGTGGTGGATGAGGGTGGGGGTAGGGGCTTTTGTTGGTGGTTTCCAACTCTTTTGTTTTCTCCCCTTTGTTACAATAACCCCTCCTCTCTTCTTCCATCCCCCATAAAAAAAAAATGCAGCCAAGTTCAGCATTTGGCTTTGGTTACACAGGCTATTCTGCTAGATTTGTAACACATATTGTGATAGGGTCAGTGACCTGTGGGGTTTTTTTAATAGGAGAATCAAAGTGTAATTAAGAACGAGCTTGATTTGCTGAGGACTTGTCATAGGTAGATGTACCTGGTTAATTTGTCTTAAATCAAGCTTGAGCCCTTGTAGAGCCTGGTGGGTGCAGAGTGTCTGACTGGCACTGGGATTTGCATTGCACATTTTAAACACCTGTTTAAAAAGTAAACTTCTAGCAGAAAATACCTCCATATGAACACTTAACTGAAAGGTAAGAAGAAATCCAAGCTCTGCCTTAGCAGGAAGCTCTCAGTGAAGCTGTGGCTCACCTTGAGAAAAGTGAAGGAATCTGGGACAGCTCAAATGGTATTCTATGATTTCTTTTTGGTTGTCCTGGCTGAACTCTTAATTGTTTTGCACATGAAAACAACTCTTTCCTCCTGCAGAATTGCTTTCCATAGTTTGTTTCAGATGTCAGGACCTTGCAGAGAAGCCTTGTAAGGAGGAGACAGAGGATAAAAACCTATTTGATTCCAAAGCTGTAATTTCTGTGCCACTGTTTTACCCAAGATGTGTTTGTGTGACTTCAAATTCTAAGACTCACATGGAAATCACTAAAAGCAAAGTTAACAGAGCAGAATTCCATGCCAAAGTTTTTGGCCTTGGGAGAGGTTTCTTTAGAGGCTGAGGTAAAAGGGTAACTTTATAGTGAGTACATTTTAAATGTTACAGAAAGCTATTGGAATAATTTATGACTTCAGTTCCGTAGGGATGGAAATTTCTCTGGAGAGTCATGTAAGACAATTTTAAAATTTTTTTTCAGATATCTGAAACTAATATTAAAGGTTTGTTCTCTAACACAATGCTAAAACAATATCCCAGGGAAAACAAAAGCAAATCAAATACCTGAATCACTAACATTTTTTCCAGTGTGCACACCAAGATGAGACAGTACTTTAACAAGTAACACGGCTTCACAAAGGCCCAAGTTGTCTGTCAAATATGTCTAAACTAAAGTAAAGCAGACTTGCTTGTATAGGATTTTTTTTTCTTTGGCAAGTCTGATTTTTAGGGAGATTGATTACTGAAACATTTAACAGATGTTATGTTTATGGAATAGTGCATTGAAATTCAGCTGTGGGTAAGAGACCATTCTTAGGAGATGTCTACTGGAATACGTCTATTTTGTCTTTTTTTTTTTTTTTAATTGAATTTGATAATAGCTTTAAACTGTGATAGGACAGAAAGTAGACACTTGTCGAAACCCTGGCATCTTTGTTTTGTTTGTTTGTGGTTTTCTTTTCTCCATTGACCATAATTCTTGTGATTTGTTGTTGTCGGGAGTAAGGATTGCATCGGAGGTATAAAATTGTACCATATTGTGAGATTTGCACAGGGTGGGTAAAGATGCTTTTCCTGCACAGCTGTACTGGAGAGGCAGATTTAGACCTGGGTTCTGTAGCAATCCCTTGGCACTTGGGGACCAGTTTCTGCAGTACTGGTTGTTGGGACATAAATGGAACTATGGGACTCTTGAAGAAAAGAGAAGAAACAAAACTGTCTGCAGAGAAGCACCTGCACGGTCTTGGGCTGAGTAGCAGAACCCCACCCCAGCCCTGGATTTTCCAAATGGCTGTGAAGTCATCACACCTGTTCATAGAGTGTATTTAATCCTTTCAGTATGTTTGAATGTGCAATAAACCAGTCAGATAGGAAAAAACCAGAACAAAACAAAAACCGACAAAACTACCACAAAATGGATTATTGCCCAGAAGCTTTGCACGCAGTCTCATGGATTTTCCACAAAAGAAAAGAGTTAAAAAACCCCAGATACTAGAGCCCACCACTACTAAAAATCCTATCACACAAGCTCTACCTGCAGCACAACCAGCTCAGTAAAAACCAAGTGAGGTGTGAGGGGAAAGGCCCTCGATTTGGAGATCTGTAGGTCAAGTAGCTTTATGTCAACGACACAGTTGACATATGGTAGTTCCTAATGTCTTTGCTAGGTCAGTGTTTTATTGAATGCACAAAATAAGAATAGGCAAGGGTTGTTGTTTTGAAAAGTCTGTCTGTTTGTTGCTGTATTTAAAAGCCCTCATCAAGGTACCTCCTCCATGCTGACAGTGGCGAGAATGGGGCACGGTCTTTTTTTTTTTTTTTTTACTACTTCTGTTCCTTTTTTTAAACAGTTTCACCACCTCTCCCATCGAGTTGTTCTTTGCAATTTTGTGCCACTTCAGTGAGGACGAAGACATTTTCCATATTGTTCTCTACGTGTATTTTAGGCAGGCCTTAAAGCTGGGTGGGTGGATGGAGGAAGAACAAAGCTGAGAGGCAGGATGGGGGGACAGCAATGGCTCCTTCCTCCCCGTGGCTGCTTTTAAGGTCAGGGAGGGATGAAAGGTGACCAAGAGTTCGCATACCTTGAGCCATTGCCTCTCTCCAGGTCCCAAGAGCTGTTTGGATAACCTCAGCTATCTGAATCTCTGTGTTCATTCCCACTTGGTCTGCCAGCACTTGGACTGGTTGTTTGTTACTTCTCCAACTTGCCCAAAGAATTACCATCAAGTCTGGTGTTTGTTTTGTCATGACACGTTCCACTCTTGGATCTGACCTGCAGGAAATAGGTACAAGCGTGTCTTTTGTTCCTGTCCTAAAGGCAAACCTAAAAGCTGGTCCATTGGCACTGCTCATCAGCCTAAACTATATGCTCAGGGATGTAGGAAAACCACCACTTTGCTCGTCTTTTAAATCAGGAAGAAACGAGGCTGTTTTCTGAATGTCAGCGTTAACTTGGGCATTATGTTAGATGAAACCCTGCTTCCAAAAGGCTGCTCCAAGCTCCAGATGGTGAAATCAGCGTTTGCTCAGTGGTCTGTGCTCAGTTCAAGTCAAGGTGGTTCTGAAATCCAACAGATTTTGTAAATTAGGGATCCATCCACCAAGCCCTCTGGAGCCAGTGCCCAGGTTCAGGGCCGCTGTGGCACAGCAAGTTCCCAGAAACACAGTAAGGATCTGGTTTTAATTTGTTAATTTTTTTTTGTGTGTTCCTCAACCACTTTATAATGTATTTTTTTAATTTATTATTTTGTAATGTCATGTTTTAAGTATTGCTGCTATCCTTGTTATTCTTCCCACTGTTTTTATTGCAGATTTATTTTGTGAAAGTTGTACACTAATGTTTCATTTTATGTCTAAAATCAAAGTATTTAAAGAAATACTAGTTCTATTTAATGTGGTTATGGAACCAGCTGGAATAAACAGTGATTGTATAGTAGGCTGGACCCAGGAGGTCATGTTCATTTTTGTTACATATGCAATAAACTCACAACTTTAAACTCTTGGTACCCCCTGTTTTGTTGGTTAAAATATTAATGGGAGTCAAAAAAAAAAAAAAAAAAAAATCCAATGTCCTCATTAATGAAGTGTGGAAGTGCTGTGCTTGGTGGAGACAGGGGTGGAGGGTAAAGGCAAAGTGCTAAAGGTGGCAAAAAACCCCACATTGCTGTCATTAAAAATTCTGTAGCATTGAGAATGGTTGAAAAAAAACACTCATTTTTTTGGCAGAGGTGGAGCTGGGTGCGTTGAAGCTGTGGTGGTGGCACTGATGTGGGGTTTGCTCACAAAACTGGCTCCTGATTTTCTGAGAACCAGCAGCTCTGTGCCGGGGTAACCAACTCGGTGGACAAAGTATAAAAAAAATGCAACTGATTGGACAGAATTATCAGGGCTGCCCAGATCAAAGTTCTCTTTTCCTTTGTTTCATTCGTTTTTTAACCAATTAACCCCCAGCTGTAACTTTTCCCCCTTCTTATGTTTTGTCCTGTGTTTTTTCCAAAGCCTCAGTTTTCAGGGAAGAAATTAGAATTCCCACCCTTAAAGAGAGATGGAGGAAGATTCATAAAAGCTGATGAATCTCTGCTTTCCTGATTTTGGGTTTTTTTCCTAATTAGTAAAGTTTTGCAATTGGAGGAAGACGAGTAGGAGGCTGAGGGGGGTGCTGGCAGTGACTGTTCAGTGCTTGGTCCCAGCCTTCCCCCTCTGAAGCTGAAAGTTGGGATCTCTTCATTCCCTCTGCATTTTAATTTTGGTTTTTGTGTTTTGTGCCCCCCAGCACCCCTGAGCAGTGCTGAGAACAAGAACCCCCCCCCCCTCCTGTGCTGGGGCTCCCCATGTTTGGGTGGAAAACCAAAGGGAGCTCATCCTGCTTCCCAGCCACTCAGATCCCAGCACCCCACAAGGGCCCTGATCCCCCCCCTCCTCTAGGGGTCCTGACCCAAACCACCGGGCTCCTGACCCCTGCAGCAGAGCAGCCTTACAGGGATTCTTCTTCCCCTCTCCCTGCACGGCACCCCCAAAGGGCTCCTGACCCCCCCAGTACTCCCAGAAGAGTCCTGAACCCCCCCAGCCCAGCACCCCTAAAGGTGTCTAACCCCCCCAGCACCCCCAGAAAGGTCCTGAACCCCCAGAACAACAGCCCCAAAAGGGTCCTGACCCCCCAGCACCCCCAGAAGGGTCCTGAAACCCCCCAGCACCCCCAAAGGGGTCCTGACCCCCCAGCACAGATAAAGGTGTCTGACCCCCCAGCACTCCCAGAAGGGTCCTGAACCCCCCCAGCACCCCAAAAGGGGTCCTGACCCCCAAGCCCAGCACCCCTAAAGGGGTCCTGAGCCCCCAGTGCCATAAAAAGGGTCCTGAAGCCCCCCAGCACCCCCAAAGGCATCCTGACCCCCCAGTCCAGAACCCCAAAAGGGGTCCTGACCCCCTAGCCCAGCACCCCTAAAGGTGTCTGACCCCCCCCAGCACCCCCAGAAGGGTCCTGAACCCTCAGAAGAAGAGCCCCAAAGGTGTGTGACCCCCAAGTACCATAAAAAGGGTCCTGACCCTCCCCAGTATCCCCAGAAGGGTCTTGACCCCCCCAACCCCACCCCACCAAATGGGTCTCAACCCCCTAAGTGTCACTGCATCCCGTATGGATCCTGTCCCCCCCTAAGCGGCTATTTGCCCGTATTGCTTAATGGGGTCCCAAAAGTCAGAACAATCGGGACTGGCAAACAGATGCAAAGAGTGACCACCGAAAACTTTGGCTGGCCTTAACCCTCACATGGAACCCTACCCACAGCACCACCAACAATCGAAGAGGGAGGGAGGAAGGGGAAGAAAGGGGAGAGGGAGAGGAGTCTGCCTTTTCCTCGTGAAAATAGGGACAGAAGAGGGAAAAAATATTCCAGCACACTCCACCTCCAACCATCAACCAACCAACACAGGTATTCTTACCTCTAAATCTCCTGCTCCACAATGACAGGCAGCAACCCCGCTTCTTCCCGTGACACTCCACTCCTCCTCAGACCCAGGGACTGCAGGAAGGCTCAGCCAGGGCTGATCTCCTCCCCCCTGGGAACAGCTCCCTGAGCTGACACACAACCCCATCTCCATGCTGGCAGCAATGGGTGCCTGAGGGCTCCCTGTGGCAGGGCCGACTCAAGAGGGAGCTCCACGGCTCTTCCCAGCACCCGATGGATGTGGATTCTGAGGAGCAGGTGGCAGCTGCTGGGAAAGGAGCAGAGGGGAACAGCAGCCCAGCAAGGAGCAGGAGGAAAGGGGGATGGGTTGCTGGGCTGCCTGACTTCCTGTGACCCTCCTTTACTTCTCCAACTCAAACTTCTTTAGTTCCTCCACTCCAACTAAGACAGGTACTTTTGTTCCACTCAGTGGGAACCTCACCAGACCACCATCACCTCTCCAATAGGACGGACAGAGTTTCAGCAACTATGTCTGCCAGCTCCTCAGGACCCGTGCGTGGACCCCGTGAGGTCCCATAAACTTCTGGACCTGCAGGTTCTTCAGATGATCACAAACCTCTTCTTGTCCCCCAGTGGGGGCTCCTGGGTTGTCCCAGGCCCTGCTTTAGATTCAATTCTACCTGGGATGGATGTGGCTCTCCTGCCCTGCTCACCAGCTGCTGCGACCACCTCTCTACTCCTCCCAGGGTACCTGCCCTTGCTTCCTGCCTCTGCATGCTTCCTCCTTCAGTCTGAGGGCTTTTAGGAGCTGCTGGCTCATCCCTGCCGCCCTCCTGGAGTTTTTCCCCGGCTGCGGGATGGGGAGTGTGGGGAAACAGCAGCTGCCAGCATGCCCCGGGGCGCTCCTCCTCTCCTGCTGCCTGAGCCCGCCCGACCCCGGGGCTGCCCCGGCCCCAGCCCAGCTGGGAGGGGGAGCAGGAGGAAGGGGATCTGGGCAGGGAGAGAAGGCAGGGAAAAGAGTGGTGAGGAGCGGGAAAGAGATGGGGGGGAAGGGGGCAAAGAGGGAGGGAGGGAGGGAGGGGGGGAGAGGAGAAGGGCGGGAAGGAGGAGAGAGGGGGGATGGAGAAAGAGCAGGCCAGGGGCGGGCCAGGGGCCTGAGAGAGACAGAAAAGGCCCCAGGAGAGGGGAGTGACAGAGGGGTGGGAGAGGGAGCAGGAGAGAGGGGAAAGGGCGAGGGGAGAGGAAGGGAGAGGGGAGGGAGAGGCAGGATAGGGGAGAGGCTGCAGGAGAGAGAGGAACAATAAGGCCAGGAGAGGAGACGGAGAGAAAGATGTGGAGAGAGAGAGAAACAGCAATGGCTCTGAGAAAAGGCAGGGAGGAATTGGGAAGTGTTGAGAGGGAGACAGAGAGTGAAAGCCCAAACTTGTGATGGGTAAACGACAGAGAGGGAGGGATGAAGAGCTGGGGGCAGGGAGCTGGGCAGAGCCCCAGAAGAGCAGTGATGAGCAGCTGGGCCAGGCCTCAGCACCCTGGTCTTCCTTTAAAGGATTAAAGCTTGTTTTCATTTTTAGGGTTTGATTAGGGACCCTTTGTTTGTGTACCTGGGATCTTCAGGTTGTTTTTTTTATTTTTTGTGCTGGATTGTGTTGTGTTTTCTGTCTTGAAACCATCATTTCTGGTCTGACACCTCTACAACAGATGTCTGACACCTCACACATCAGTGTGACTGATGGTGTGGTCTTGCATATTTCTAGGGAGTCTGTGGAAATGTGTGGTTGGAGCCTTCTGCATCACTTACCTTTGATTCCTTGAGTGTAAATCTTGCACTGTTTTTGCTGAGGTGCAGTAATGAAATGGGAGAGCAGATCTTCCTCACTCAGACACACACATTCACCCCATCTGAAGATGAACAGCCCAAATCTCTGGGGCTGTGTTCTTTTATTAAATGTGTGTCAGACATCCAGCCCCAGGGGATTTGTGTGCAGAGAATGGCTGCATGGGCCTGGGGCTTGACCATCATCACCTGGAAGGGAAAAAGGAAAAAACAGATGATCATGGGGGACTTGTTCCCAAGTCTGTTTCTTTCTATATTCTCTTGCACCAAGAGACACTCAGACACCCTGAGCCATCCCCTCCCTTCACTGGCCCTGTGACCACCAAGCCCACTGCATCTCCCCCAGGCTGTCCTGCCATGGCTGGCTGCTGACAGGAGGGGACACAGGGAGGTGGCAGCCTGGGGGTGGCAGGGGGGACATGGGATGGTGAGGGTCTGGGAGAGTGAAAGGACATTGGGCAGTGATGGGCCCAGGGCTGCTGGGGGAGCCATGGCAGAGCCAGGGGGCTGCTGGGGTTGGCACTGGGTAGTGAAGGGCTGGGGGTGATGGGATACTGGGAAGTGACAGGCTGGGCGACAGCAGGGACAGCAGCATCTTGAAGAAAAAAAGATAGGTTTAGGGACTGAATTTTGACTTCAATATGTTTTACTCTGTGCATCGGAGAACTTGTTTATACTGTGCTTTCACTACTTAAGGTTGGACACAAGCACTTTATTATTTGGAGTTCTGATCACCTTTTTTTGTTCTTCTAGAAGCCAATCAGAGCCAGTGAGTGGAACATCAAAAGCTGTATGTAAAATCACAGTCTCAACTTTCTATTGCAGCCTGCATTTACATCCAAACAATGTGCCCTTATATTAATTTCCCAAACATTAACTTAAAGTATTTTCCAATAAAACACAGTCTTTGTTGTAAATACAATGTATTTGATTCAGGATAGCAAAACTGTGTAATACCATCATTTGTACAGTTGTTTTTTTTTACCTAATTTTTGAAAATGTTACCAAACCCAACTGAGAATCTGTTATTGTTAAACTTGGTACAGTTTCTTACTTTTGACTCAAACAAATACTGAAACCAAGATATCCCAAACATTTTGAGGACATCTCTGTGCAGCTAAACAATTCCTTTTTGTGTCTCTAAGTACCTGGGCATTTCTTCCTGAAACTGTATAATTGAGGTGAAATTGTTTGGGCCCCTCTGAGTACATAAATGTCTTCAGTAGATTGCCATCAGTTAAAGAACTGTTGCTCCCCCAGTTGGTATTCTGCAGTTCTGCATTTGATCTTTGGACTTTACCTGATGAAGCAGTTCAGTTGAATAGTTTGTCTGCACATGAAAATACCAACAGCCCAGTGTACACATTTAGCACAAGTTTGGAGCCCAGTGCCTTTGTGGGTAAAAGCTCTGTCATTTTTCTTCCCTTCTGCCTGCAGGACATGTTTGGATCTGGGTGACTTCAGGTTTGGATGCTGCTTCCATTTCCCAAAGGTTCAGCCTTTCTTCAGGATACCACCACTTGGAACTGACCCTGGGAAAAGGGGCAGCATTTTTCTACAGCTTTGCAAACACTGTCCTGCTGCTGCTAAAATACAAATAAGGAACACAAGGAAATACCTGACTGGTAATGCTTTAGATCTGTATCTGGATAACCATTGAGATATGAGCAAAACTTTGATTTTTAATACTTTGAAGTCATTGGTTTAAGTTTATAACGTTTCTCTTTGGATACTATCCTACAGAGGGTTGTTCCCAGCTTGGGAAGCCAGGAGGGGAGTAGCTGATCAGCCTCAGTGTAATCCTGCAGTGTTACTCAGCTTCAAGACATGTAGTGGAACAAAGCAATCAGATGCCTCTAATTACTGAGAAGTGGGTGTGAGCCGGTATCAAATCCACCTGTGCCCAATCAGGGCAGGCCCCCTATTGAGCATGTGCAAGACCAGGGGGCCAATAAAAGGTGAAACTCACAGCCACAGACTGGCTCACTGCTGGGCTAGTCACGAGAGAGGCTGGTAGCTCTTTGAGCACTGTATTACCTTCATTGCGCCACTAGTGCTCATTGCCCTCAGGGTGAGGCTCTCTGTGGAGTCTCGAACCCGGGGCCTTCGGCATTGCAGTACTGGGTCTTAACCAGCTGCACCAGGAGAGCCTCACCTTGAGGGTGATGAGCGCTAGTGGCGCAATGAAGGTAATACAGTGCTCAAAGAGCTACCAGCCTCTCTCGTGACTAGCCCAGCAGTGAGCCAGTCTGTGGCTGTGAGTAATGTTTGCAGAGTAATTTAGTTGGCTGTAAGTTCTGGACATTTCAGTGGGTCTGCAAGAGTTAAATGAGGAGTGTTTGTGTAACAGGGACAACTGCATGACTATTTGTTGCTCTCTGGTCACTCTGGTTCTGAATCCAGTTTTGGAATGCTGAAGAGTGCCATAAATGGCAGTGTAGGTGCAGTGGAGGGCACAATCTGTTGGTTTGAACACAGAGCGTGTAAGTTGTGTCAGTGTACCTGATGGTTTCTAGGAGTGTGTTTGTGTGGCAGATGAGCAGATGTGACCTTCTGGAACTGCTGTCATGCTGTGTTGTGCTGTGGAACTGCTGGCACATTCAGTCTCTCACTCTGAATTGTGCTTTGGAGGAGAAGTGTATTTGTGTCTCTTCTCCAAGTGGATGGTGAGCTAAGGGGATATTTCTCCCCGAATAAACCTGAAGTTAAGCTATTCTTTGTTGAGCTCCAAACACTGCTCAAGCCTTTGGAACATCCTGGCTGTGGTATTTAAAAGAAAAAGTGTTTGATTGGAGCAAGCCTTGGGTTGGGAAAAGGAGGGGATGAAAGGCTTTTGCTGGTTAAAATAGTAATAATTGAGATGTCATTTAAAGCGTGAGGTTTAGATGAGATATGTCTGCATTTCTTTCCTTTCCAGGGCCAAACTGTCGAGCCTGATCCCAGAGTTAGAAAGAGCACAGGAATTCCAAGGAGTTTCATGCTGGAGATGAAAGATCCCGATACAAAGGGAGCTCTGCTGACAAGAACTGGGAAATATGCAATACCAGCTCTTAATGCATAAGTATGGAATTAACTGAACTGACCAAAAAGTGAACAAGAGAAATCATGGGGAAACATCGGAGTGCCAAAGCAGCCAAAAAATGTAGTTTAATATAAATACCTGTATTTATAGAAGGCTACCGTGAGGTGAGCAGAATTCCATCTCTTAATGCCTTTGAAAAAATCCAGAGCTTGGAAAATTTTTCCTTGTACCAGTCTTAAACTTTTATGTTTTTCCTTCCCCACCCTGCCCCCAGGGAAACATATGCCAGAGGAAAGAAGGAAAAGCTTTTCTGTTTATCCACTCCTCCTCCTTCTCCTCCTCCTCCTCTGATGATGGGCCCATACCTGATGAGTTCTTGTCTGCTCTTTGCAAAGCCCTACTGACCGATGCAGCTTTTATTCCCTGCTGTGGGATCAATTATTGTGAGGAATAAAAGTGTTCCTTGCATGTTTTTTAGTTCAAAGCAATCACATCTGATCTTTTGAGAGCAGAAACAGGAGATAAAGTTGCTTTGTTTCCAGTTCTTTTTCATCCTGAAGTCTATCCTGGAGGATGCTTCTTACAGAAAGAGGAAAATAAGCAGAAAGCTCTGTTCCCTTTTCATGTGTCTGGTTAAATCCCCTTTGCACACAGAAAGAGGAGTATGAGCAGAGTGTGTAATTGTGCAGGTGATGACAGTCTTGGATATCAAACTATCTTGTCCACAGCCCTTTCTCTCATATAAGACTTCTCTGGTTACTTTCTGCTGACTAGAAAAAAACAAAACAAAACTGCCACTATTTAACATATAAATAGTTAAATATTTAATCCTTCAGAACTCAGGGTGTTTTCCTGATCACTGTTTTGTTCCCTAACCTTGAGGTTGGTGAATTCCACTCTAGTGTATAGTGGGAACAAGACTAGATAAAAGATCAAGGCACAACCTAACCCCATCTTCAAATGTTACAACAGTGAAATACCAAAACTGTGTGATTATTTGGTACAAACTAGAAATTTTTCTTTACACTATTCAGCATTTATATCTTCATGCTCTCCACTCAAGATCCTATTCACACTTTGACCATATATGTGATTTTTACGATTGATTAGAACTTTGAAATTTCCCTCCTTTCTTTAAAAAACATTTTGATGATTCTAATTCTACACAGGTATTTGAACAGCATTACTGGAGTCTGAGGAACTTACCTGCCCAGCCTGTCAGCATAGGTTTCTCCTGATGCTCCAGTTGCCAATAAGTGCTTCCCCCAGGTAACATGATGAGTTTTACATAAACTGCTTGTGAGAAAAGTCTATCTGTAAAAAGCTGAAAGGGAAGAGTTTACATCTCCTTACACAAGGCTTCACCGTGTAAGGCCAAACAAATGATGGGGAAAGTCCTTGCTCTTATTTTACAATAATTTTGAATTTTTTCAGTTAAGTCATCTCAAATGGATAAGCTGCTTTCTCTCAGCCGGAGAGAATGGTGTCTTAGTTTTATCTGTTTATCTATTTCTAGCTCCATGGAGCCCAGCTGGTCAGCGATGTAGAGGGTGTCACCCCCTCGTGTCCTTCCTAAAGGGTTGATATCCCTCCATCCCCAGGCTCCAGTCAGAGGAGCCATCCCACCACCTCTGGGTGATTCCAACCACATCCCAGCCCATCCCAACCGCTGCAGCTCCTCTTGTTTCTTCCCAGGCTTGGTGCACTGGCACTGAGGCCTTTGAGATGTCATTCATTCTGGAGATGTCACTCAGTCTGGAGAGGAGAAGGCTCTGAGGAGACCTTATTGTAGCCTTTCAGTATCTGAAGGGGGCCTGCAAGAAAGCTGGTGAGGGACTTTTGAAAAAATCTTTGGGGCTTTGGGGGTTAAAAGCAGCTCCAGCCCCAGGGATGAGTTGTGAGGCAGCAGGGAAGGGCTGTGCAGAACCTCTCCACAGTCACACAGTGTTTGCTGGCAGCCCAGCAGCTTCCCTGCAAGCTGCTGCTGGCCTGGGTGTCCCTGAGGGGAAAAAAAAAAGGGGTCAAAACCACATTTTGGTCACTTAGCTTCAACTGATAATATTTTTGTTGGGTTTTGGGGTGTTTTTTTTGTTTGGTTTTTTTGTGTTTTTTTTTTTGTACCCCACCGTATACTCAGTGAGCAAAATGTATGTTTTTCCAAGGCAATCCTGGAGCCTTCAGAGCAGGAGATGTTTGCCCACTCGACGTGGATGGAAGCCCCTTCTGGCAAGCCCTCCAGGAGCCCGTGGGCAGGTAAGGGCTGGGCCGGGGGTGCCCTGTGCCAGGGGCTGGGCAGGGTTTCCCTGGAGAAAGTTGGAGGGTGCCCACTGCCTGCACCCCGGGACGGGCATTCCCCTCCTGCTGGTTTCCTGCAGAAACTTGGGGGGTTCTGATTGCTCAGCTACAATATCCACTGGGCTGAGATGGGAACTGCTGGGTGCTCTGAGGTCAGTGCTCACTGTGCCTGACCCCCAGCACTGGGGGGAACCCTGGATCTGTGCAGCTCACAGCAAAGTCAGGAGTTGCACCTGGAATACTGCGTAGAGCTTTGGAGCCCCCAGCCCAGGAAGGGTCCAGACCTGTGGGAGAGGGTCCAGGGAAGGGCCACAAAGATGACCAGGGGGCTGGAGCACCTCTGCTACCAAGATGGGCTGAGAGAGTTGGGGCTGTTCAGCCTGGAGAAGAGAAGGCTCTGGGAGGGCCTTAGAGAACCTTCCAGTCCATGAAGGGGCTACAGGAAAGCTGGGGAGGGGCTTTTCACCAGAGAGAGTAGTGACAGGACAAGGGGTAAACTGAAAGGGGGTAGATTTAGGTTAGATAGTAGGAAAACATTCTTCCTCAGGAGAGTAGCAGGATACTGGAATAGGTTGCATAGAGAAGTTGCTGATGCCCTTCCCAGGAAGTGTTCGAGGCCAGGTTGGATGAGGCTTTGTGACACCTGGTCTAGTGGGAGAGGTCCCTGCCCATGCAGGGGTGGTTTGGATCTTCATAATCTTGAAGGTCCCTTCTGACCCAAGCCATTCTATGATCCTCTACCTTCTAAGGAGCTGTGTCCTGACTTCTCTGCAATACCTGAAAAAGCTTGGGTTTTGTTACAAGCAGCTCAGCAGACAGCAGTGAGACTCAGTGCCTGAGGCAAGTTGCTGCTTTTAAATTCTCTCCTGGCTGATGCCCTGCAGTGGGGTGTGGTTGGTGGCTAATTACAGCCATTAGTGGCTCATTTCAAAAGCTGGGCTGCCTGTGGAAGGTCAGGCTGGTGCTGGGGCCTGCAGAGGATGTGTTTGCAGCAGGGAACTTTGAGATGATTTTCTGTGTAGCTGGGTGTGACACATGTGGCATGGTGACAGCTACCATTTGTGTTGAGATTTTCCCCAGAGTTGGGGAAAAGATAGTTGTCCTGCCAGTAATTCCTGGTAGGCCAGGAGAATTCTAGATGTCCATTTCCCTCTAGTTATGGGTTAGACTTGTCTAGGGAAACACCCTGTACTTGTACAATGGCAGTGGAACTTCTGCAGTGAGCTCTGTACAGTCAGAGGAAGCTAGGTTTGCCATTAATTTAATTACCTTGCTGTTAATTTCAGCAAGTGCAACTACTTACAAGAGATGAGCTGAAAGCAAAAGTACAAAACAGAAAATCACCTTTATCCTGGCTCAAACCAGGACAAGATGACAAGTGAGAGACAAGAAGTGGGTTACACAAGAAGGGTTATTTTACCCTCTCTAGCTGCTCCTTTGAATTGTAGAGGGTATGAAAAAGCCTCTCTAGGAGCAGAACTTACCAGTTGTTTGTATGACTCATAGAGGTGGGGGAGAGCTTCTCAGCCTCTCTCAGATACTTAAGGGACCATTGTCACCTGTAGGGGCAATGAATGAATGCTGAGGCTTAAACCAATGCAAGGTTTAAGGATTAAAGGAGCCTTTTCCTTCCCTTCAGCCGCTCCCCTTCCCCCGTGAATTGGTTCAGCCCCTTCCCCCCCTCCCCCTCCCACCTCCTCCCTCCTCCTCCCCCTCCCTCTCCCCTTTCTTCCCCTTCCTCCCTCCCTCTTCGATTGTTGGTGGTGCTGTGGGTAGGGTTCCATGTGAGGGTTAAGGCCAGCCAAAGTTTTCAGTGGTCACTCTTTGCATTTGTTTGCCAGTCCCGATTGTTCGGACTTTTGGGACCCCATTCAGCAATACGGGCAAATGGCCGCTTAGGGGGGGGGACAGGATCCATACGGGATGCAGTGACACTTAGGGGGTTGAGACCCATTTGGTGGGGTGGGTTGGGGGGTCA